>NC_090266.1:62164059-63632809 GCF_040414725.1 Anabrus simplex
AAGATTACCATTGTCTACAAGCATCGCACTCAGTCTACTTTGTCCTATGGACTTGTAAGTAACAACCATTTGTAATATAGATAAGAATTTTATACAGCAAGTATTCACCTGATCTTCTGTGAAAACATTTCTCTGCTAGTAATTTGTTCACACAAAGTCGCCTAGCATAATCTGAGGCTAACATTGTTCTAAACTAAGGTTTCGCTAGTGTATGCTCGGAAGGTGGATATTAATTTAATTCGCTCAGTATAAATATCAGGCTGAAAATTATGAAACTGTCCAGAAGGATAATGCTAAGAACGAGTCCTGACATTACGGGATTAAATAAAAGGCTAGAGGGGAGACCTAGGCATCGAAGTAAGAACGCTTTGTAATATGGTTTTCCTTACAGTTTCTCTTACGTCACGTGTGGACCGGACGCTGCTCATCCATTACGTTGAGGCAGTAATTTGGAGCGAAACTACAAGAACATCCTTCACAGCATCGAGGTACGACCGTGGACCATCAGCGACATCCAATCAGCACACCGACCATATCGAGGTACGACCGTGGACGATCAGCGACGTCCAATCATCACACCGACTACATCGAGGAGGCGGCGACCAATTCACCTGAACGAGTTGCAGTTGAACGTCACAGCAGACCAAGATGTCACCAGTCATCCAAATACAATTGCTGTCGCCTGCCCACAACATTGACATGATGGCTTAAGTTAGCAATGTCCGTTGGGGAACTGTTCAGATGCGATCACAGGACACAGGTCAAAAAATTCTAATAATCAGCATGCAGCAGTCAGGTTATGGTTAGGTCAGCTGCAGATAAATTAGGCCTTTCGCCAACATGTAAATAGGTAGGTGTCTAAGGACACATGTAAATAGAATTTATGCCCAGGACTCAGGCTTAGTTAGATAGTTAATGTTTGTATGTTGTGGTTCTCCTTTATTTTCATTAGTATCATTATGGTATAGATACTATGTTTCAGTATAGGGAAACTAGGCTCGTGTACTTTCAACAAGTTGTTAGGTACTAGCTAAATGCATGGAGCATGGTAGACTGTAGTGTGAATTTGTGAGACAACGAAAAGCATAAGATCTTCTATATATCTTTATAATGCGCTCGGACTGCCGTATCAAAGTGAGCATGTCATGTACTGAGAAGCCCATAAGTAATGAGAAATATATTTGTTATGTCCGGAGTATAGAGATAAGGCCCTAAATAACATGAGGAATAAAAGCTTAAGTGGTAATTTGATCATTTGTGTGCCAGTGAGAGCGCCAAAGTGTATTTGTATGAATGTGCCAGTTAAGTGCACCAATATAAGTTAATATATGGGCCATTTGCATTTGAGTCGTAAATGTAATAGAGTATTGAATGGTTGAACTCTAAGGAATAAAATTGCATGTGATAATTATTATATAATAAGAGGACAAAATTAAAGGTAGATAAATGGGGCCAGAGCGAGAGAGAGACGTCCTTCCTCTGTGTTTCGAGTTGTCAACCGTGAGAAAGATTTATGGGTGGTAGAATATGGCCGCTCCATTTATACAAAAGCCGTAGTGTGTTGGAGTTTAAAAGTAGGTCGTTTTGACGTCACGACCCGAAGGTATGCAGGAAGGAATATCACTGTATCTGTCAAGTGAAAAGGGAGAGCAGTGACCTTTAATACTGCGGTCTGGAAGATTAAATTCTATACACGATTATGTGTGTCATTTAAAGATGTATGAACTATTTATATATATCTGCATAGTGTAAATAATATTTTTTATCATACTTGAAGTCATGTGGTTGTAGGATTTGAGGATAGTCCTGTGTTCGATTCCCGGATGGTAGTGTGTGTATTGCATGCTTAGTTTAGAGCTTATATTAATCACGATTACTGTGGCATAGATTCAGGTTAGGATTATGTTTTGTTCCTTGTAAATATGAGTTGAGTATTTCCAATCTAAGATTAAATTATTCTCTTTTGACGGAGCAATTAGGCTGGCTGTTGCAGTATTGGCTGTTTACACGAGCTAGGAATCTCCTTCACATGGAAATTAACTCCCGATGAGATGCCTCTTTACTTCAAGAGCTCATTTATATTCTTTTCTATTATAAAAATTTTCATTGATGATTTTGGTTTATAATCAAAATTTTGAATATTATTGTAATAAATTCGTATAGTATAGCAAACGTGCAGCTCAGTTTTAGTTTTCTTTTCGATTGAGTTAGTTCACAACCTGCTCATCTTATTTCCTCTTTATTTATTTTATTTCTCACGTTGACCTTTTAGAACCCGAAACCCCTGTTGTTGCTGTTGCTGCCGGAGCTGATGAAGAGAATATTCCAGCAAGGTAAGCTATGTGCTATAAGGTTTCACCTGGTGGTGAGCGTATTGCTCACTATAATGCGCTTGGTCAGATCTCAGCATTTGCTTGACGTTGACGAAGGAATTATAATGCACAATGGGTAATTCTGAGTACGAATGCTCTGCTGGTGGGTACGATTGGTATCATTCTAATGAACTTACCATATATATAGGAAATAATACAGTTCGGTTTGAAATTATAGGCCTACTCTCTCAGATAATGAAGATGAGGAAGATCATACCAATAAATGAAATAGTTGATCCTGGTCTTGAAACAACATTTCAAGACGTATAACTATCTGGGTAGTCGGAGTAGCGACGTGGTATACCTGCTAATACTAAAAAGTGTTGAGGGAAGATTTTTAAGTTTACTCCTACAAATATAGTTGTAAATTGAATTTTTAATCACTTAGGATAAAGCGTTAATCCTGTGAATAAAGGATACCTTTGATTAAATCCAGCTATGAAAGGTAATACTGCTCCTATGGATAGAACATAATGGGAGTGGGCAACAACATAATATGTATCATGTAAAATAATATAAATTGAAGAGTTGGCCAGTACGACTCCTGTCAGTCCACAAATGGTGAACAAGAAGACAAATCCTAATACTCAAAGTAGGGTTGGACTATAAGTTAGTTGAGTTCCATGTAGGGTAGCAAATCAACGAAAAGTTTTAATTACCGTGGTAACAGCAATAATTATGGTGGCGGAAGTAAAATAGGCCCGTGTGTCTACGTCTATTACTACAGTAAATATATTGTGTGCCCGTACAACAAATCCTAAAAGACCAATTACTATTCTTGCATAAACTATACCTAAAGTTCCGAAGGCTTCCTTCTTTCCTCTTGCTTGACTAATAATTTGTGAGAATATACCAAATCCTGGAAGATTTAAAATGTATACTTCAGGGAGCCCAAAGAATCAAAAAAGGTGTTGATAGAGAATCGGATTTCCCCCAACTGCAGGATCAAAAGTGAGGTATTTAAGTTCCGGTAGGTAAGTAGTATGGTAATAGCTCCTGCTAATACGGGAAAAGAGAGAAGGAGAAGAAGGGCGGTAATAGCTACGGCTCATATGAATAAAGGCGTTTGATCTGGAGATATCCCAGGAGCTCGTATATTAATAGTTGTAGTAATAAAATTAACAGCACCTAAAATGGATGAAACCCGTGCTAAATGAGGAAAGAAAATTGCTACATCAACAGAGGCACCGGCATGAGCAATACCTGAAGAGATAGGGGGATATACGGTTCAACCAGTACCTGCACCGCTTTCCACTAAACTTCTTCTAAGTAATAAAATTAAAGAGGGGGTAGTAATCAAAAACTTATATTGTTCATTCGGGGGAAAGCTATATCAGGAACTCCAAGTATGAGTGGAACTAATCAATTTCCGAAACCCCCAATTATAAGGGGTATAACTATGAAAAAAATATTACAAATGCGTGAGCGGTGACAATTACATTATAAATTTGGTCGTCACCAATCAAGTAGCCCGGTTGTCCTAGCTCTGCTCGAATTAATAAGCTGAGAGACGTACCTACCATTCCTGCTCAAGCACCAAAAATGAAGTATAATATTCCAATGTCCTTATGATTGGTTGAAAAAAGTCCTTGTTGCGGTAGGGTGGCTGAGATAATAGGCGGTAAACTGTAAATTTATTTAGGAGAATTTTCTCCCCTACCAGGCTTTATATTCAATAATGACATTAGACTGCAATTCTAAAGGAGCAGGTATAACTATTAAGGCTTGAATTTTTTGTCTTTATTTATAGCTTTGAAGGCTATTAATTTCATTAACTTAAAAGCCTTAAAGAATAAAATAGATTACAGATCTAAAAGGTAATCCTAATGTTGAAATTCCGGTTAAGACAAGTAGAATTGGGAAAGAACTGCGATTAAAAGAATTAATTAAAACTAACTTTAGTTCGGTATAGGAGAACAGGAATGCGAGAAATGTTAATGGGAGGTAATAAAATAATGTTACAAGAGTTATAATTATCATGGTGGTTACGATAAATTGGTAGTTTAAATCAGTTAAGGTTTGAATAATTAACCATTTAGGGAAGAATCCTAGAAAAAGAGGCAACACACCAAGAGATAATAGAAGGAGAAATAAACAAGATTTTATAATTCGGTCGTTGGTTATTGTTATGAAGTTTTTGTTAAAATGGTAAATGCGATGTATATTAAATACTAGGATGATGGATAAACTAAGGAATGCATAGATAGTAAAATATAATTCTCATAAGTTCTCGCCTACTACTATAGCAGCAATTATTCAACCGATATGATTGATGGAAGAATAAGCTACTAGTTTTGGTAAATAACTTTAGTTAAGCCCTCCTAAAGACCCAATTATTACTGAAGTGAGAATGACTGTTCTAATGAAAATGTTTATTTCGATAATGTAGGCCAAAAGTATTAAGGGGGCAATCTTTTTCAGGTCATTAAAATAAAACAGTTCTTTCATCTTAATCCTTCTATTGTTGCTGGAAAGCAAAAATGGAAGGGGGCGACCCCCATTTTTAGTAGCAATGCTGAACATATTAGGGTTGGAAAGATTTTGGAACTTATAATGAAAGGGTTGTGAGAAAATGTGAATATCAAGATAATGGAGAAAGTAGTGCAGCGGAAGCCAGGGCTTGAATTAAAAAAGTATTTTAAGGAGGCTTCTTTTGCTATAAGATTCTTTGTATCAGTTATTAAGGGAATAAAGGTAGGAGATTGATTTCCAATCCCATTCAAACTCCCAACCATGGAGTAGATGTAGTGGTAATAAGTGTTCCTAATACTAATATTGTAGTAAATAAGAGGTTTGCAGGTGTAGTGAAGATGAAAAAGTAGGACAATCCTATTTACAGGGTATGAACCCATGAGCTTATATTTAGCTTACCTTTTTATAAAGATTATGGGTATATCTAGGTGTATGAAGCACGAAAGTTTTTGATACTTTAGGGAATAGTTTAAATCTATTAGATATAATGAAGGTAAATAGTTATACGATTTATTCTTTCACAGTAATCCTTTTTATCAGGCACTTCGTTATAAAAAACTTTTATGTACGAATGATAAGGACTGGTGCAGGGTAGTTATTAATGTAATAATGGTTAAGTAATGAAGCATCAACCTTTCTTGGGAATAAAAATTTTGGAAAAGTGCGCAATTTTTACATTTTCGGTTAGCAGCAATTTTTGGAAATTTTGAGGTTCTAAAAATTGATTAAAATGGATATAGATCATATGAGTTAGTAACAATTTTGGAAATACCTGAAATTTAAAATTTTTTGAATAAAGGCCGAGTTTAAGATTTGTTTTAAGTTGGTTGATAATTTTAGTAAGAATTTTTGGTCACTTACAATAGTTATATATACATTTATATAATATTAATTACATATAAAAAAGGTATATTAATTAATAATAACTTATTGATATACAAACCCCCGATAATGTTAACAACAAATATACTTAAGAGTGAAAACGAGGATCTTATAGATATTTCTAGCATTTTAGGGGGTATATATCTACATATATATTATATATAAATTTATATATTAACAATTGTTTATATAATATATAATTGAGATATTGGGATAAATATATAATAACCTATATTCATTATCTATTTAATTTTTAACAGTACATTAAAGTATTTATTTTATATATATTTATAGTAAATACACCTATTTAAGTATATATTTCAAGAATTATATATAAGAATATTATATGACTAGCGAATGTACCCGTGCTTCGCTACGGTATTCTACATTGTATTCGAATATCGAAGTAAATAGTGTGCATGCAGTAAATAAGATTGTTTAAAAATTGCATGTCTCTTAGCGTTATCCCAGAAAGAGCATGGGGAGGTCCCCGTACGTTGTTTCCAATGTAAAGTGTTTGTTATGGATTTGTGATATAACGGCAGGCTCACTTGCCTAGTGCCATTCACAATCGAGTTGGGAAGTTTACATTATAATTGCAGGCCCCATTGCCTACTATGCGGACAGAATCGATTAGAGGAGTTTTCGTTAAAATGGCAGCCCCCTTTCCTACTTCCAGACAGATTACAGTTTCTATTATAATGGCAAGCAATTACCCTACTATCACTCGAAATTGAGTTGTGCAGTTATCATTATAATGCCAGGCCCATTTTCCTACTTCCAGCCAGCTTACTGCCAGTCACACCAAGTTGGTGAGTTTCCATCAAAATAGCAGGCCACTATGCCTAATGCCAGTCACATTTTAGATGAGGACATTTCTTTATAATGGCGGGCACCCTTGCCTACTGCCAAACACAATCGGGTAGGGGAGTTTTAAACAAAACTGCATGCTCACTTGCCTTCTGCAAGTCAAATCGAGAAGTGAACTATTCATTACAATTGTAGACCTTCCTTACTAATGACAGTTACACAGGAGTTGGAGAAGGAACCCTTTCATACTGCCAGTCAAAGTCGGTGTGGGGAGTACCGATTACAATAGCAGACCCACCCTTTCTCGATCGCTACAAATCGACAGCAGTGAATATATATAAATCGACATACGAAAGTATATGCGTGTTTACAATATTGAAGACCTTCATTTACAGATTAACTGCTACTAAACGTACGTCATATCGACAAAGGATTATACCATAAGACACGCCGGATTTAGTGGCCTAAATGGCTGGTCCTATGATATGTCATCTATTCTTGGGTCAGATTGAGTTAGAAACGTGGAACAGGGTAACGTTCTTGTAAGATTATCTCACATTACATTAAATTTCGGATAATTATGTGACAGCTACATACATAGCATTTGGCTCACATATGGCTACTGGGTGGGCCAATTTTCGTGAAGAGTTTGATGATTCTGTATTTCATATAAGTAATCGAAGGTATGAATTATGCATGTGAAAATTCCAAATTGACTTAACATCGATTAATAGAGAAAAATCAAACGTAAAAGGGATACAGATACTGCAAAAAGTCATAAGACCAAGGTTGTAGATCATTCCAAATTGAACGGAGATTGTGCAATCTGTTATGTGATAGGAATTTCCGAAGGTATGCACCATCATTAAAATTGCCTGCATATTTCGATATTCTTCGGGGATAAAAAGTGAAAAATTTAATGATCTTGGATGTTTTCCGTTCGTTACACGCTAAAACGTATAATTTTGTCAAATTTCAATTATCTTCTTTTTCTTCTGGCAGATTATGCCGCAATCTGGATTTTGGGCGAGGCGGGTAAAAATTAGGACTTTCAGGAAACTAAACCAAAAATTATGCAGATGGTCATTATTACCCCTTAAACGGAAAGCTGTACGAAAATTTCGCCAAAATAGTCAGTGTAGAGGCACACAGTCGTTACGATTTGATTTATGTAGATAAGGAATCTGCTCCATGTAAAACACCTTTTTGGCTATGTCCGCTGGACTTAACCTGCAAATTGACCATTCATGATATCTCTCTTATTAATCCTCCTGACGAAAATATGCACATGAAAATAAGGTTTAGAGGTGGAATTCCATCACGTTTGGTCGATTTCCAGTCAGGTTGGTCTTGTTCTGTATATATTGTGGAAGAGTAAAATCACCATTTCGGTTCCCTATAAACCGCCAGTCCATTCCGGAACATGAAATGTTATTTACGTTTAAAACCTACCTTTGGACAGGTGGATGCTAAATATGAATTTTGGTTCGAATGTCTTCAGTAGTTTTCAAGTTGTAAGGAATACGCTTTACACGCACCCGCTCGTGAGTTAAGTCCGATGGGACTTGTACAAAACAACGGTCCGTTAATGATATCTCCCTTATTAATCCTCGTATCGAAATGATGCACATGAGAAAAAAGGTTTAGAAATTAATTTCTACCAAGGCAGGTAGATTTAAATTAACGTTGGTTGTGTATATTTTGTGGAAGTGCAAAATCACTGTTTCGGTTTCGTATAAACCCCCAGTCAGTTCAGGGATTTAGAAACAATATTTACCCTAAAACCTATCAAGGACAGGTGTATTCTAAATATGAGTATTGGTGGAAATACATCCAGTAGTTTGTAGCACTCGCGTACATACGGCGTAATTAAGGAAGAAAATAATACAGTTAAGAAAGTTGAAAGTAATAGAAAATGGATTATAATTGAGGACAGCCGGATAACGACAAATATGTAAATGCCAAGTTAATGTATTGGAAAATCAAATGCCCCTCAATAAATTATGCTAGTGTGAGTTATGGATATAATAAAGCGGTAAGAGAGGAGAAATTTAGGTCCATTGATTCCTAGGTAAACAAATAATAAGAAGATGACTAATGGTGTTATTACTTAATCTATTCGAGGGCGGTTATAACATCCAACGATATTCCGCCAATATCCCGCAGATAGGCCTATTGACGCCTCTCTTGCCTTCTGCCTAAGGAACAACCACGAATTTAAAAGCATGATGAGGAAAATGGCAATACGTTACTTCCCTGCTGACATGCAGTCAGAGACGTTGCCATGGTAACCTGTAGGTTCGTTGTCGGTCTGTCGGTCACTCAATGCAGAGCATGGTACCAGCAGAAAATTGTAAATTTCTCTGTCATGTAAAGAGTAAGGTAAATTATGAACATAACGTAAGTTGTTTATAATGAAGAGACGTTTCACGTACGGTAAGCGAAGTTTACAGAAAATCAATAGTATAAGAGAAAATGGAGGAAAACCACAATGGTTTTCCTATAAACCCCCGTCTATTCAAAGATTTTAAAATGATATGCATATTGAAACCTTCCCCGGGATGAGTATACTCTAAATATGAAGTTTAGTTGAGATCTATCGAGCCGTTTCGACGTGATAGTGGAAAAACCATTCTGGTTTTACTATAAACCCCCGTCTATTCAAAGATTTTAAAATGATATGCATATCGAAACCTTCCCCGGGATGAGTATACTCTAAATATGAAATTTGGTTGAGATCTATCCAGCCGTTTCGACGTGATGGTGGAAAAACCATTCTGGTTTTCCTATAAACCCCCGTGTATTCAAAGTTTCTAAAATGATATGCATATCAAAACCTTCCCCGGGAGGAGTATACTCTAAATATGAAGTTTGGTTGAGATCTATCCAGCCGTTTCGACGTGATGGTGGAAAAACCATTCTGGTTTTCCTATAACCCCCCCCCCCGTGTATTCAAAGATTTTAAAATGATATGCATATCGAAACCTTCCCCGGGATGAGTATACTCTAAATATGAAATTTGGTTGAGATCTATCCAGCCGTTTCGACGTGATGGTGGAAAAACCATTCTGGTTTTCCTACAAACACCCCGTGTATTCAAAGATTTTAAAATGATATGCATATCGAAACCTTCCCCGGGAGGAGTATACTATAAATATGAAGTTTGGTTGAGATCTATCCAGCCGTTTCGACGTGATGATGGAAAAACCATTCTGGTTTTCCTATAAACCCCCGTGTATTCAAAGATTTTAAAATGATATGCATATCGAAACCTTCCCCGGGATGAGTATACTCTAAATATGAAATTTGGTTGAGATCTATCCAGCCGTTTCGACGTGATGGTGGAAAGACCATTCTCGTTTTCCTATAAATCCCCGTGTGTTCAAAGATTTTAAAATGATATGCATATCGAAACCTTCCCCGGGAGGAGTATACTCTAAATAAGGAGTTTGGTTGAGATCTATCCAGCCGTTTCGACGTGATGGTGGAAAAACCATTCTGGTTTTCCTCTAAACCCCCATGTATTCAAAGATTTTAAAACGATATGCATATCGAAACCTTCCCCGGGAGGAGTATACTCTAAATATGAAATTTGGTTGAGATCTATCCAGCCGTTTCGACGTGATGGTGGAAAAGCCATTCTGGTTTTCCTATAAACCCCCGTGTACTCAAAGATTTTAAAATGATATGCATATCGAAACCTTCCCCGGGATGAGTATACTCTAAATATGAAATTTGGTTGAGATCTATCCAGCCGTTTCGACGTGATGGTGGAAAAACCATTCTGGTTTTCCTATAAACCCCCCGTGTATTCAAAGATTTTAAAATGATATGCATATCGAAACCTTCCCCGGGAGGAGTATACTCTAAATATGAAGTTTGGTTGAGATCTATCCAGCCGTTTCGGCGTGATGGTGGAAAAACCATTCTAGTTTTCCTATAAACCCCCCGTGTATTCAAAGATTTTAAAATGATATGCATATCGAAACCTTCTCCGGGATGAGTATACTCTAAATATGAAGTTTGGTTGAGATCTATCCAGCCGTTTCGACGTGATGGTGGAACAGACAAACAGACAAACAAACAGACACGAACAATTTTATTTACATAGATTATTATTCTAATTAAATATTTATTACGCAGCCCCGGCAGGCTAGCGCTTACAAGTTATTTTGTTTAAAAAGTGAAATTATCAGTGTACAGCAATTGTGCTCCGTATGTTAGTATGTAAGTGAATATTTTATCGTGTAAGGGGCGAAAATACGCGATGAAAATCCAACGCCAGGAAATACTCAAAACGGGTTCATTATGTTGAATATAATTAATTTTATGATGTTATATTTGTTAGTAATAATATATTATTTGATCCATTATTTAATTATAGGGTTTTAAAGTTTTATTCTTGCTTAGTTGTTTACTTTTTGTATGTTTTACATGTGAATTTTTGTTAATATAAATTTGTGCTTAAATATTAGATATATTTGCAGTATTTATCAAGGTGACTTGGAATTAGTAATACAATATGTAGCCGGCTAAAGTCGTGCCAGCCGCCGCGGTTATACGTAGGGTTAGAGTAAACATTATTAGTATAGAAGTTAATAAGTTTTTCACGAGCTTAAAGGTAGATTTTTAAGGTAGAATTTTGAATTTATGTAGAGCTTGAAAAGATATATGAAGCTTTAAAAGTTGGGTCATAAACTATGATTAGATACCCTATTATTCCAATTGTAACGGTTTTGCTTGAGTAGAATAGTTATGTCCTTGAAACTCAAAAAATTTGGCGGTGTCTTAGTCTTTTCAGAGGAATCTGTCCCATAATCGATAGTACACGCTATATTCGACTTGATTTTGTTATCAGTTTGTATACCGCCGTCGTGTGCCCTATAATTACTTCATCAACGTCAAGCTAATGCTGGGATCGGACCAAGTGCATTATAGTGAACGATGCATTCACCGCCAAGTGAATCATTATGGTACATAGCTTACCATGCATGACTATCATCTTTATCAGCTCTGGCGTAACGCCATTCTTCAGGGGTGTCGGGTAAGGAAAGGGTTACCGTAATAAATAAAATAAGCGAAGAGGAATAAAAAATGTGCAAGGTGTGAACTAACACTAGCTAAAATAAACAATGGTTGAGCTGCATTTCCGATTTTAACAAACTGGTTTATTACAATCACCCAAAAATTCTGATAATTAACAAATATCAAAGAAATTTATATAATTAATATGATAGTCGTAAACAAACTTAATTAGTTTCTTGACAAAATGGGTATCTTGATTGCCATGTAAACGGTGTGGAGGAGATGTCTGGCATCACGTAAACGTCAAGCACTGCAACAACCACCAAAACGGTTACGCCAAATAAAATGAATTTAAACATAAATCTGTTCGTAGGCAACTCATATCTACAAGAATCTAATTTATTTCTAACGTGAATCTATGCCTCAGTGCTCCAAATTATCCTACATGTTCTATGTAAAGGAGTGGAATCGGAGGTAAGGCTTTTTGCGGATGATGTTATTCTCTATAGAGTGATAAATAAGTTACAAGATTGTGAGCAACTGCAGCGTGACCTCGAAAATGTTGTGAGATGGACAGCAGGCAATGGTATGATGATAAACGGGGTTAAAAGTCAGGTTGTGAGTTTCACAAATAGGAAAAGTCCTCTCAGTTTTAATTACTGCGTTGATGGGGTGAAAGTTCCTTATGGGGATCATTGTAAGTATCTAGGTGTTAATATAAGGAAAGATCTTCATTGGGGTAATCAAATAAATGGGATTGTAAATAAAGGGTACAGAACTCTGCACATGGTTATGAGGGTGTTTAGGGGTTGTAGTAAGGATGTAAAGGAGAGGGCATATAAGTCTCTGGTAAGACCCCAACTAGAGCATGGTTCCAGTGTATGGGACCCTCGCCAAGATTACCTGATTCAAGAACTGGAAAAAATCCAAAGAAAAGCAGCTCGATTTGTTCTGGGTGATTTCCGACAAAAGAGCAGCGTTACAAAAATGTTGCAATGTTTGGGTTGGGAAGAATTGAGAGAAAGAAGAAGAGCTGCTCGACTAAGTGGTATGTTCCGAGCTGTCAGCGGAGAGCTGGCGTGCAATGACATTAGTAGACGAATAAGTTTGAATGGCGTTTATGAAAGTAGGAAAGATCACAATATGAAGATAAAGTTGGAATTCAAGAGGACAGACTGGGGCAAATATTCCTTTATAGGAAGGGGAGTTAGGGATTGGAATAACTTACCAAGGGAGACGTTCAATAAATTTCCAATTTCTTTGAAATCATTTAGGAAAAGGCTAGGAAAGCAACAGATAGGGAATCTGCCACCTGGGCGACTGCCCTAAATGCAGATCAGTATTCATTTATTCATTCAATATACACTCAATTGTCTGGGAATCGATCGCGAGACTCTCCCAAGTACTACAACTATATGACAACACATAAATGAGAAGAATATATATTTAACTTCATGGAGATGCATCTAACTAGTTATGTACCTCTATGAATGACATCGATAATCGTGTATAAAATTTCGTCTTCCGGACCATAATATAAAAAGGTCACTGTTCTCCTGTATTCTTAACAGACAAACACACAGTTTCTACTTTCAGACTTTCATGCCCTGACGTCAGAAACTACCCATATTAACCTCTCAACACCTCGGGTTTTTGTACAAATTAAGCAGCCATTCCTTTCTGCCATTAATATCTCCCTCAGCTGACAGCACGTAAACAGAGACAAGGGGCGACTCTCCCTTCTTCTCGGCCCATGAATCTGACATACCTATTGCCCTCTTTATAATCTAATTACTACAGGCCATTTTATTCCTTATATTACGAATTAAATACTCTATCGCAGATAAATTCAAATGCAACAGGCCCGTACATCATTTAGCATTGGTGCACTCAGCGGCACATTCCTATACATACCCTGGCCTTCTTATTGGCACACGCATTCACAAATTATTACTTAACTATTATTTCTTATTCTCTTTAGGGCCACAACTCAATACTCTGGGCACAATAACATTATTCCTCAATACTAATAGGCTTCTTACGATATGGCTTGCTCAGCTTGATACGCCAACCCGCGTGTATTTAAGAGATATAGAAGATCTTAGGCTTTCATTATTCGACAACTAACATTTCAGTCTACACTGCACGTGCACCTTGTTAGTGCCTAAACTGCTTGTCTTGGTTACACACATATAAGACCGTACATGAAATGCACGAGCTCAATTTCCCTACCTTGAATATAATATCTGCAATAATGACACTAACGAAACAAATAAGAATAACAATATGCAAATATTAACAATCTAACCGAGCTTGAGTCCTGTGGAATAAATTCTATCTACACGGTCATTCATACCCTCACCTATTTACATATTGGCAGAAGGCCAAATCTATCTATAATTTAGCTAACTATTATCGTATTGCTGCATGCTTAAACAATGAAATTATCTGGCCTGTGTCTGATGATATAACTGAACAATCCCCCTTGTGGACATTGCGAATTTAAGCCACCATGTTGACGTTAAAAGCTGGTGACAGCACTCGTGGTTCGATGACTGGTAACATCCTGGCCGGCTGTGATGTTCTCTACAGCCGTTCAGGTGGCTTGGTGATCGCCTCCTCGATTTCGTGATGATTGGACGTCGCCGAGGGTCCTGGTTCGCACCTCGATGCCGTGAAGAATACTCGACAGCTTCGGACCCAATTACCACTTCACCGTGATGGATGAGCAGTGTCCAGTCCACTCGTGATGTAGGAGAAACTGTAAGGAAAATCACATTACAATGTGTCCTCGGTTCGATGCCTATATCTCCCCTCTAACCTTTCTTTAAATCTCGTAATATCAGGTCACATTCTGAGCATTATCCTAGTAATAAAGTTACAAAATTCTCAACTGCACTGCACTTTACTCTTGACTGCTCTCCCTACTGACCGAATTACATTAATTTCAATCTTCTGAGCCTGCACTAGTAGATGTCATTCGTTTAGGACAATATGAACCTCAGATTATGCGATGTGACTATGCACGAACAGCATTACTAGCAGCAGAATATTCTCATAAGAAAACAGGTCAACACTTGTTGTATAAAGTTCTGATCTCTCTTCTAAATAGTTGTTACTTACATTTCCCAAGTATAAAGTGAACTCTGACTGCATTGCTTGTAGATGAAGGTGGTCTTCTGTGCGCTGAGCAGCGGCGTGACAGACACCTACGTGACGGCGATTCACACAGTGAAATGATTCTAGCGCGCTCGGCAGTCGTATATATTAGCAGTCTCGCATCCACGCTACCAAGCTCTGCGTGGGTGGGCTTCCAGCGCGCGCCTGCGGTGTGGAAAATTTATCCCGCGATATGCATATTAAGTACTCAAACTTTTATTGTGATAACAATTATAGCCATGCCGCATATCAACATTTTCAGAAAAATATCCTGATTGCAGTTCTAGTATCCAATCTTCTGTATTCATCATGTAATCGAAGATGTTAAATAAATTCTTTTCTCTCCAATGTAAAATTCCCGCGATATCTGTCGGAGCTGCGTGCGTCCCAAGCTGCAAGTAAAGAGGTTCGCTGGGGTAATAAATTTTAATGAGCATCTAGAAGCTTCAGCTCGCTTCTGACGCTACGTTCTCACGAAAAGCGCGCAATCTCAGATACTCTTACACCATAAAATGCCACCCTCGGCGCTTTCTTTGTGGTCTCATATAATTCCCATAATTATTATAAAATTCTACATTCTTTGACCATGAACAGAATGGTTCAGTCGTAAGATTATTTTTAGAGGGATAATTTTTATAACTCTTATTGGAGTAAATGTCAGGTCAAGGTGCAGCTTATAATAAAGTAAGAGATGGATTACAATAAAAAAATGTAAATAGATCTTGCATTGAATCAGCTAAGGATTTAAGAGTGTTGGTAAACCAACTGCGAGCAACCTGAGCGCTATCGAAGTAATGGAGGTAGATGTGCCTCTGCCTGAGGTTTTGTTATCTCGCTTAGTGCTAGATCGAATCAGCCTCAGTCTAAGAAAACAGTGGGAAGATAAATCCTCAGATGAGAAGTTCCCTCGCTTGAAGGATTTAGTAGCATTCCTAGAGAATAGCTGTCAAACTCTGGAGCTAATCAACCCCTAAAAACACCAATGCGACAACCAACAGGTTGTACCAAAACAAGGTGGTGATAAGGGCAGTAAGAAGTCCTTCGTCACAACAGCAACTCATTGTGAGTTTTGTGAAGCTTCTCACACCCTAACAAAATGCCCAAGGTTTTGCTTAACATGTAGGTCTACAATCAATTTGGGGTTATTATATCTCTTAAAGATTAATTCCCAAGCTACCTCGAAATCTTTTTCAGTAACAGGCAAGCTTGCACCCTGAGCTATTAACTATTTGGGAACAGTTTCACGCATCAGAGAATCCGTCTAACTCACATCGTTTAATTTCTCCGTCTCCCGTCACTCTTCGACGGATGCGAATGTCGTTGAGTGATGGCAAATATGCTTTCAGTTAATTTGTAACGTTCTCACGATAAGCATGATAGTAGGTAACCGTACCGGTACCTCTGTATGTCTGTTAAGGCATGATTATTAATTACCAGGCTCTGGAAGGTATCTCGGAAGTGAAGAAATTCAGAAATAACTCCCGTAAATGTTGGCAATGAGATTGTAGGTAGTCTTATTCCATGCATGCTACTAGTATTTGAAGAACTCAACGTTGCGGGGGAAGTTGCACGCGAATTTGCATTCAACCGAGTTTACATCTTACCGTATATTCTATTTCTAGGATGAGTTCTTCAATGGATTCCCTATCTGCATCATGAACTTCTTCGGTATCGTTTATTTCTAACTGGGTTTGAACATCGTTGTATTCCTCCTTACTTGAACATAGCAGCCTTTGCCTAACTCGAATATC
The DNA here is from genome assembly GCF_040414725.1 of Anabrus simplex. Classification (NCBI taxonomy): domain Eukaryota; kingdom Metazoa; phylum Arthropoda; class Insecta; order Orthoptera; family Tettigoniidae; genus Anabrus; species Anabrus simplex. Next base: position 62,180,531 of record NC_090266.1, read on the forward strand.
ATTCAGATTAGAGCCTTCATTAAATGCACTACAAAGCTAGCTATACGCTTTATACGAGACTTAATAACTGCTCTTTTCTTTATGAGACCTTTTTGCTGGACAGGATCCATGGTGAAGGATAACAAGAAATAATGGATATAAGGACTGGGAATGCCAAACTACTTACAGATCAGGAGGATGTATCCATCCAAAGCAGGGCTGAAAAACCAAAGAGCTCCATACGGCTGGGCTGCACTCTTGTGGTCACCTCTGGAACTACTGCTATGGATCTGGATTACTTCTTGGAATCTCCACCAGTTGTGTTGGTAAGACTGTATTCGTCCGCGGATGATGGCGGCAACACACGCTTCAATCTCGAAGTTTGAAATTAATGAGAACTGTATTAGAACTCAGTCCATCACATCACAAGTCACAGTGTTTCATGTAGAAAATGGTTGTGAATTACATATATGGGACGTTAGTTGAGTTCATTCGTTTGTACTTTACTGCGCAGTACCTAGCACGTGGGTGGTTGTAGGCTTGGCGGTAAAACGAACACATTCGTACTTCACACAAACATAGACACATGTAAAGAAACTGTAATCGCTAATAGGCCTAAATACGCAGATTATGTGAGATGTAATATCGTCACTGAATCACATCGGGCACCGGAGGACCAAATGGTCGGTCTTGTGTTCGAGTTGTTTACTTATGTTGAACGAGGTCTAGCTGTTCTCACAGTTCACAAAATGTACTTCATTATCATTAAGTTTAAAAGGAAGGCAAAAATATGTACATTACATAACTAATTTATTCACTACACGAATTACACTGAACAACATATACACATAGGACGCTGTGACCCATGATGTAGCGCACCAAACTCAACACATCTACCCACGGTAGTTCAAGTCACTTAACTCCCTGACACTGGTGGGACGCGTCACTCAGACTCCCTTTCCAACGGGGATGTAGCAGACTGATTAGTGCTGACCTATGGCAGCCAAACATACACACGGCGTTCAACACAATCAACTAATTACCAATCAACAACCTTGAGCTTGAAGCTCCCTAATCACAAATTTTACATGAGCGCTGCGGCACCTTTCAACCAACAGGCAAGGAGACGGACCTTACAGCAGTGGAAGAGCTTCTTTGCTGTACAAATTTACATTTCCCAGGTCTATAAAAGGCACAACTTACATTTCACAAAATTAAACAGTATTCACTGTCTTAACTGCTCAAGAGTCTGATTTGCTTTACAAAGGAGTTAATAAAGTTAACTGTAACAGGGTTAACAAGTACCCATTCTACATGGTCTTTGGTGTCCGACTCGTTTGCTGAATGGTCAGCGTACTGGCCTTCGGCTCAGAGGGTCCCGGGTTCGATTCCCGGCGGGGTCGGGGATTTTAACCTTCATTGGTTAATTCCAATGGCTCGGGGGCTGGGTGTTTGTGCTGTCCCCAACATCCCTGCAACTCACACACCACTATCCTCCACCACAATAACACGCAGTTCCCTACACATAGCAGATGCCGCCCACCCTCGGCTAGAAATAGCCACACGAAATTGTTATTATAATTACTATGGCCTTTGGTAAAAACAAAAGTTTAAAGTTACTGGCCGAAAAGAAAAATGTTAGGAGGCGAACAATTGCACTCCTTTAAATTCACATGAAATACATAAAATTCTACAGGGGCTTATGGCCCGACTTTACATATGCTAAGCCTATACAACGGAGGTGACTAGATCGAGAAAAAATATTTAAGTTACAGAATTACAAGATAGATCTCAAAGGTTATAAAATCGTCACCTCAATATCAAGTTGGGAGGGAATAAACAGGGTTCTGCACTCTTTATTCACTGGTTTCGGTTAATTCTTTCGACTTGCTTGGAATTTACATTTAAAGTTTGAAATTTACATTTGAGAAAATAAAAGTTACATTACTAAAGATCTGAAACTTTCCCCCGAGCTATCTTTCAAAGACTATCACATAGTTAAGCCGAAACCGCCATTACCTTGAGCAAGTGGATCTTCCGAAGATGGGCGCCGGAGCTTTTCCCCCTGCCTCCGTTACGTACACACTCTAGACTGGACCGATCAGAAAGACAACATGCTTCGAAATGTGCCAGCTTTTATAGCGGAGAGTAAGGTTCCAGAAAACTCTGGACCAAGGCCCTGAAAACCCCAAATTTTTATTGGATAATCAAATAAATACTAAATTTTATCTTCGGTGAATAGGTAAATGTACAAAATTTCTCATTGGCCAACATCTTAGGTTGGAGGGGACCTAGAACAATATTTCTTTCCTTTCATTGTTATTCTGCACAGAATAAGTTATCTTATTTTTCTTTTCTTTTCATTATTTAGTACAAAAATGCCTAAGCAGTGCGAATGTAGGAACTGTGGGTGTGGCCAGGCATTAAGGAGTATGAGGGAGGAGTTGGAGAGCTTGAGGGAGATAATTCGGATACTCTCAGAGGACAGGAAGGAAAGTAGGCCTCCAAACAATGTACAGGATACAGTAGGTGAAATAGAGGGATTGAAAGGAAATGGGGGAATTGTGAAAGACAGGTGATCTAATATTTTAAGGGGAAGGAGATTGCAGGCTAAGGGCTCCATTCAGGATCAAAATTCAAGACAGGTGTCGGTGAGAAATCGGTACGAGTCACTGCAGGTAGAACAACCGAGGGAAGATGAGGAACAGGGAACTGTTGCAGAGAAGTTTGGAAGTAGGAGAAAGGGAAGAGGTAGGAAAGGGAAATGTGGAGTAGTGGATAGGAAGAGACAGGTGGAACAGGGTCATGGGATGGAGAAAAGGGAGGAGGAAGTAGCTTCAGCAGCTCTCAGGAAAGATAGGACTGACCAGGAGGGGAGGGGATCAAATGAGGTGGGTAGGGTTGAGGCTCCGGTCATGGGGGATTCTATCGTTAGACATGTCGGGAAAGTGTGTGGAGGAAAGGGTACCAGGGTAGAGTGTTATCCAGGAATTAGGTTAAGACAGATGTTGAAGAAAGTAGAAGAGAAGGAGGAGGGAAAGGAGAAAGTGGTAGTGTTTCACGTTGGTACTAACAACGTAAGACAAGCAGGTATAAGTACCAACAGAGTTGGGAATGTGTGGGATCTGGTAAATGCAGCACGGATAAAGTTTAAGGAAGCGGATATTGTTATCAGTGGAATACTGTGTAGGAGGGATACTGACTGGAAGGTGATTGGGGATTTAAATGAGACTATGGAGTGGGTATGTGGGAAACTGGGAGTGAAATTTCTAGATCCTAATGGGTGGGTAGGAGATAGGGATCTGCGCTCAGATGGCCTTCACTTAAACCGCAGTGGTATATAAAAGTTAGGAAATTTGTTTAGAAGGGTCATAGGGAGGTACATTCAGGGAAACAGGGTGCGCTAGGCAGCGGTGTTAAGGGAACAGGGAACTGGAAATCAAGTAGGAATGGCATAAAACTGTTAGTACTCAACTGTAGAAGTATTGTAAAGAAAGGAATAGAATTAAGTAATTTAATAGATATACGGTATACTTACCAGATATTGTAATAGGAGTTGAATCAAGGCTGAGAAATGATATAATGGATGCAGAAATTTTCTCACGGAACTGGAGGGTGTATCGTAGAGATAGGATAGGAAAGGTAGGAGGGGGAGTATTCATCCTTGTGAAAGAAGAATTTGTAAGCTACGAAAAAGTTTAAGATGACAAGCAAGAAATTCTAGGGGTAAGGCTCATTTCTAAAGATAATAGGCAACTAGATGTCTTTGGAGTGTACAGACCAGGAAAGGGTAGCGCAGATGCTGATTCAGAATTATTTGATAAGATATTCAGCTATGTGGGAAACGATAAGGAAAGGAATGTGATCGTAGCGGGTGTTCTCAATTTACCAAATGTCAATTGGGAAGGTAATGCGAATGACAGGAAGCATGACCAACAAATGGCAAATAAGCTAATATGGGAAGAGCACCTGATTCAGAAAGTGATGGAACCAACTAGAGGGAAGAATATTCTGGATGTGGTGCTGGTAAAACCAGATGAGCTTTATAGAGAAACCAAAGTAATAGATGGTATTAGTGATCACGAAACTGTTTTTGTGGTAATTAAAAATAAATGTGAAAGAAAGGAAGAGATTAAAATTAGGACTGTTAGGCAGTACCATATGGCTGATAAAACAGGCGCAAGGGAGTTTTTAATAAGCAACTATGATCGGTGGAAAACGGTAAATAAAAATGTAAACAGACTCTGGGATGGATTTAAAGCAATTGTTGAGGAATGTGAAAATAAGTTTGTACCTTTAAAGGTGGTAAGGAATGGGAAAGATCCACTATATTATAACAGGGAAGTAATCAGACTAAGAAGGAGGTGCAGGTTGGAAAGAAATAGAATTAGAAATGGCTGTGGAAGTAAGGAGAAATTGAAGGAACTTACTAGGAAATTGAATCTAGCAAAGAAGTCAGCTAAGGATAACATGATGGCAAGCATAATTGGTGGCCACACCTAATTTTAGCGAAAAATGGAAGAGTATGTATAGGTACTTTAAGGCAGAAACAGGTTCAAAGAAGGACATTCCAGGAATAATTTATGAACAAAGGGAGTGTGTATGCAAGGATCTTCAAAAGGCAGAAGTATTCAGTCAGCAGTATGTAAAGATTGTTGGTTACAAGGATAATGTTCAGATAGAGGATGTGACTAATACTAAAGAAGTATTAAAATTTACCTATGACAGCAATGACATTTACTGTATGATACAAAAGTTGAAAACTAGAAAAGCTGCTGGAATTGGTAAGATTTTGGCGGATTTACTGAAGACAATGGGTTGGGATATAGTACCATATCTGAAGTACTTGTTTGATTTTTGTTTGCATGAAGGTACTTTACCAAATGAATGGAGAGTTGCTATAGTAGCCCCTGTACCGTATATAAAGGAAAGGGTGATAGGCATAAAGCTGAAAATTACAGGCCAGTCAGTTTGACATGAATTGTATGCAAGCTTTGGGAAAACATTCTTTCTGATTATAGAAGGCATGTTTGCAAAATTAATAATTGGTTTGACAGAAGGCAGTTTGGGTTTAGGAAAGGTCATTCCACTGAACCCCAACTTGTAGGATTCCAGCAAGATATAGCAGATATCCTGGATTCAGGAGGTCAGTTGGACTGTATTGCGATTGACTTATCTAAGGCATTTGATAGGGTAGATCATGGGAAACTACTGGCCAAAATGAGTGCAATTGGACTTGACAAAAGAGTGACTGAATGGGTGGCTCTGTTTCTAGAAAATAGAACTCAGAGAATTAGAGTAGGTGAAGCTTTATCTGTCCCTGTAAAAAATTAAGAGGGGAATTCCTCAAGGCAGTATTATTGGACCTTTATGTTTTTTATAAATGTCAATGATATGTGTAAAGAAGTGGAATCAGAGATAAGGCTTTTCGCAGATGATGTTATTCTGTACAGAGTAATAAATAAGTTACAAGATTGTGAGCAACTGCAAAATGACCTTGATAGTGTTGTGAGATGGACAGTAGGCAATGGTATGATGATAAATGGGGATAGAAGTCAGGTTGTGAGTTTCATAAATAGGGAAAGTCCTCCCAGTTTTAATTACTGCATTGATGGGGTGAAAGTTCCCTTTGGGGATCACTGTAAATACCTAGGTATAAATATAAGGAAAGATCTTCATTGGGGTAATCACATAAATATGATTGTAAATAAAGGGTACAGATCTCTGTTCATGGTTATGAGAGTATTTAGGGGTTGTAGCAAGGATGTAAAGGAGAGAGCATATTTGTCTCTGGTGAGACTTCAACTTGAGTATGGTTCCAGTGTATGGGACCGTTACCAAGATTACTTGATTCAGGAACTGGAAAAAATCCAAAGAAAAGCAGCTCAATTTGTTCTGGGCGATTTTAGACAAAACAGTAGCGTTACAAAAATGTTGCAAAGTTTGGGCTGGGAAGACTTGGTAGAAAGGAGACGAGCTGCTCGACTAAGTGGTATGTTCCGAGCTGTCAGTGGAGAGATGGCGTGGGAGGACATCAGTAGTCGAATAAGTTTGGATGGTGTCTTTGAAAGTAGAAAAGATCACAATATGAAGATAAAGTTGGAATTCAAGAGGACAAACTGGGGCAAATATTCGTTTATAGGAAGGGGAGTTAGGGATTGGAATAACTTACCAACGGAGATGTTCAACAAATTTCCAATTTCCTTGCAATCATTTAAGAAAAGGCTAGGAAAACAACTGATAGGGAATCTGCCACCTGGGCGACTGCCCTAAATAAATGCAGATCAGTAGTGATTGATTGATAGAAATGTTGATAAGTTTCGATCACAAAAAATAAACCATTCAGTTTAGGAAACCTTGACATACAAAATTACTTTGAAAGTTAATAGTACATCTTCACCCCAGAGGGCGCGACATGAGTTGACAGTTGCGACATTTGTTGAGAAATGTTCACACTATTTCCAAAATGAGTTTCAGATTTCTTGATCTTGTACAAGGCACTAGTATTAAATGCACGGGGCGGGTGTACCACCGGTACAATTATTATTATTATTATTATTATTATTATTATTATTAGCGAATAACGCAATTAGAACTACGCAAAATACATAGCGACGTCCTGTGCCACCCTTTGTGCCCATATTTCTATCATTCTCTTGCTGTGGGCTTCCTTTCTATCTTTCAGACCAGGTTGTTCCAGTCTTCTTCTTTGCTCTTTCCTCTTGGTGAACTTGCCTTTTCAATTTCCGTTCTGAACAATGCCTTGTTGCAGATGTCTGATGTAATTCCTGTCTGTTTCATTCCACCCACCCATTTTATTGCGTCTGTTTTCGTTTTACTCCTGTTTTCGTAGAAATCATCTATACCTTTTGTAAGTCAGTCTGGGAACATTCGTTTTGTATGCCCATACAATCTTGACCTGCATGTTCTAATTTCAATGTGAATATTTGTGTATTGTTTGATTTCCTGCCACCGGGCGAGTTGGCTGTGCGGTTCGGGGCGCGCAGCAGTGAGCTTGCATCTGGTAGAAAGTGGGTTCGAGCCCCACTGTCGACAGCTCTGAAGATGGTTTTCCTTGTTTTCCCATTTTAACATTAGGCAGTACCTTAATTATGGCCACGGCCGCTTTCTTCCCACTCCTAAGCCTTTCATATCCCATCGTCGCCATAAGATTTATCAGTGTCGGTGAGACGTAAAGCAAATAGCAAAAAGATTTCCTGTCCGCCTCTGAGTCGGTACTGAATATCCGTGAGTTTTGGACCTGATATTTTTCTTATGATTTTAAGTTTCATTTTCTCAATGTTTTCATTGTCTGCTTTCATGTTCAAGATTATCGTTCAGATTCATAAAGACTATTCGGTTTCTCCGTGGTTCACAGAGGAATAGAAAGCACCTGGGTTGAATGGCTAGCCAAGGGGTTACTTAGATCAGCATTTAACATAACAAATTTGAAAACATTATTTCTTTCCGTCCGCCTCTGTTCTGTAGTGGTTAGTGTGATTAGCTGCCACCCCGGAGGCCCGGGTTCGATTCCCGGCTCTGCCACGAAATTTGGAAAGCGGTGCGAGGGCTGGAACGGGGTCCACTCAGCCACTGAGTAGAGGTGGTTTCGATTCCCATCTCAGCCATCCTGGAAGTGGTTTTCCATGGTTTCCCACTTCTCCTCCAGGCGAAAGTCGGGATGGTACCACACTTAAGGCCACGGCCGCTTCCTCCCCTCTTCCTTGTCTATCCCTCCCAATCTTCCCATCCCCCCGCAAGGCCACTGTTCAGCATAGCAGGTGAGGCCGTCTGGACAAGGTACTGGCCATCCTCCCCAGTTGTATCCCCGACCCAGAGACTGAAGCTCCAGGACACTGCCCTTGAGGTGGTAGAGGTGGGATCCCTTGCTGTGTCTGAGGGAGAAACCGACCCTGGAGGGTAAACAGTTAAAGGAGAGGAAGAAGAAGTTATTTCTTTCAATTCTTAAAATCGAGAGATGTCCGCCTCTGTGGTGTAGTGGTTAGTGTGATTAGCTGCCACCCCCAGAGGCCCGGGTTCGATTCCCGGCTCTGCCACGAAAATTTGAAAAGTGGTACGAGGGCTGGAACGGGGTGCACTCACCCTCGGGAGGTCAACCGACATACAGAAATGACACCAGTGTGCACTGGCTGTCATCAACCTGGGCAGATACCGCAACTATGGAGGTGCATTTCTTCAGCGTATTGTTGCCATTGATATAATCTGAGCATAAACCCACAGGCTTGAATTAAAGCACCAATCGAATGTATAGCGACACCCAGATTTGCTACGTCCACAGAAATTCCAACAGGAACCCAGGTGGATGAAGCTTATGCTGATTGTACCTATGACTGCAGGGTGTTATTCTTATGCATGCTGTGCTTTAGAGACAAACTGTCAACAGTGACTACTATTGCCAATTTTGGGAGTGACATCTGCATCCGTCTATGCAGCGCAAACATCCATATTTATTGCGAGATGGTCACTATCATGTCGCATGTGTTGTCATGTCGCAAATAATGTCAAGCTCTTACTGCAACGGTAGCACCGGGAGGTCTTGGAACACCCTCCATAACCATCAAATATGTATTCTTGTGACTTTGACCTGTTCCCAAAGTTGAAGTAACTATTCCAATGCTGTCGATTTTGTGATGTGGCATTTGTACTCCACGAGTAGGTCACTTAGTCACTGACTTCAACAGAGAACGGGTTGAAAACGGTCCCCGAAATTTGCAACAGTCTTTGCAGATGACTAAAATGAAGGAATGTAATGCAATTGTACTTGTTAGTTAATTGAATATTGAGTCTATGAATATTGCCACTTCTTTATTTACTCTCCTCATAATAAACCATATTACATATGAAATCTTCATGCAAGGACAGTTAGGTAAGTCTCTGTATTTCTAGATCTCCAAGGTTCTGTTGTTGAGCAGACACTGGAACCCGGCATCATGAAATACATTGATGAACGAGTGTCATACATTGCTTATATAATGCCAGAATGAGACATGAGGGAAGAGTCCTCTAATCAGGATAAATGTAAGCAGGGTTTAATCCAGTACATAATTGGCTACTAGTTTTTTATGTTGCATTGGTCTCATGGTGATGATTAGAGAGGACAGGACTAGAAGGGGCACAATGAGACCAAGCAATTGGGCTGCCACAGTTGAGCGGGGACATTGAGGAGCACGCCAATCCAATTGAGCCCAAATCACAGATCTGGGTGAATCTCTGCAAACGCACATGGCCTAACCACCCAAAAGCCGATTCTAATCCCGTGGTTTCTAGATCTACAAAAGTGAAACCCTCTTCTGGAATTGTATCTTCATGGCGAATATACATAGTTTGAAAATGGAGAACTCACTTCTCCTTTAGCAGGTTAGCAATCCCCATTTGTTAACACGGTGACCACATAGTTAGTCTGCCACCATCTTGAAGGGGTGACCAAATCCAATTGATGAGCCCAAATGGCAGATGTGGGTGAACCTCTGCAAATGCACACAACCTAACCACCCAAACCTGATTCTCTTCTTCTGATTTCTAAATTCGAAATACTCAGGAGAGTATCTAGTAAGATGATGAGGAGAGAAGAGAGAGTCAAAGCAAGAAACAGAAGAACAGGATAGTGAGGAGAGACCAGGAAAATAAGTGAATAATTTAACAACATTTAGTTTTTGTGGCATATAATCATGATGAAAACTCGTTTCTCAATTTCTGAGTGTTTAAACCCACTAATATATATACAGTGGAACCTCGATTATCCGTTCCAGGAAAATATGTTTTCCCGGAATATGCGTTCAAATTACGTGGTCCCGCGAGCATCGTTGTAAAAGTCCCGCATTATCCGTTCCTCGAAGAAACGCTTTCCCGGATCAACCGTCCAGAAATTCCAGTCCCATCAATGCTAAATCCTCGATCAATCGTTTTTTAATAAACTGTATCTCACGAAAGGACGGCTATGGCATATTTATGGATCTTGGCGTTAACGCCCCGTCACTGCGATAATTAAAGCAAGTACTGTACCGGTACTAGAAAAGCGATCGGCGGTGAACTTGCATAAGAGATCATCTTAGCATCGCATTCGGGTGGTATTGTTTAGAGAATCTCGGAAAATCATAAAGCAGAGGGTGCCCACAACAATTGCAGTGAGACACGGCGCATTTCGACAGCTCTGCTTGAAGACGGAACGAGTTTCGTCATATGTTCACACTTATAAAACGTCCATATTATGTCCATATTATGTTTATATTTTTACATGTTTTCGATCATACTGCCGAAGAGGTTTTCGGCACTTTGCTCAGGGCACTGCAGAGTAACTGGGCTTTCAGGCAGGAATCGAAACTGCTCCTTCTTAACACAAATTCAGTACCTTTTGATATTATCGTACATGATATGTTAGCGAGACCAAAACAAATGTTGCACCCCACATTAAAAAAAAAAAGAAAGAAAGCCATGGGAGGTCTTGGGATTGCCTATTACTGTTTAGGTCCTGATGTAAGACTGGGAATGTTACGTTTTCGTGTTAAAATACCAAAAACTGCAGTCGTTTTATTTGCGCACGTTACATTTTAAATGGTTGGTATCATTTCAAACTCGTACTGACATGTGCAGCGAGCGCGCTTTCCAGATGACCTCAAGGTCACGAATAACAGTAATTTCTGAAGTTTTTACATTTCTTTTATCTTTCCAATTTGATTGGATTTGTGACGCGCAGAATTGAATATAATGCATTCGAGAACTTTTAAGAATCGATACTTACATTCGAAACCATGTTTTCGAGTTTTTTTTTTTGCTAGGGGCTTTACGTCGCGCCGACACAGATAGGTCTTATGGCGACAATGGGATAGGAAAGGCCTAGGAAGTGGAAGGAAGCGGCCGTGGCCTTATTTAAGGTACAGCCCCAGCATTTGCCTGGTGTGAAAATGGGAAACCACGGAAAACCATTTTCAGGGCTGCCGATAGTGGGATACGAACCTACTATCTCCCGGATGCAAGCTCACAGCCGCGCGCCTCTACGCGCACGGCCAACTCGCCCGGTGTTTTCGAGTTCAACATAACCTTTAAAAGTCGATGTAGGCCTAATTTGCGCGGTACGAGATTTCCAGAAACTGACTACGAACAGTATACCGGAGACCAAATTACAATGAAAGATTAAGAAATGAACGGATTTCGCCATCATTTTGGGTGCTTTTGTATCTAATGTGCTTTATTTTATTAGATGAGAGAATTAAAAACTACTTGTGGTCAATTGTCGTTTGGCTTGGCGTTATTAGATTTTTCGAAGTTTGGCTAGCCTAATCAAAGTTGCTGAACTGAAAGAAGTTTTCACGGGAAACTGACGAAGATTCCCCTGTAAAATTGAGTGTAAAGTACCGAGATTTTGAACTCGCTTACCGGTAATTAATGCGGTTTCGCGGTCTAACATGCCCGCCTCTCATCCAGAGGGCCCGGGTTCGATTGCGACCAGGTCAGGCAATTTTACCTGGATATAAGTCTGGTTCCAGGTCCACTCAGCCTACGTGAATACCTTTAATTGTGGAGCTATCTAATGGTGAGATGGCGACCCCGATCTACAGACCCAGGAATATTTGCCGAGAGGATTCGTCGCACTGACCATGCGCACCTCGTAATCTGCAGGCCTTCGGGCTGAGCAGCGGTCGCTTGGCAGGCAAAGTCCCACTGGGGCTGTAGTTTGGTTTGGTTTAGGAGTTTTTGTAAGATTATAATTATACATATTTAATTTTTGTGATGTTTAGCCAAATTGTTGATGGTTTTCATTCATTCCCGGATTTTCCGTTTTCCCGTGTTGTACGTTTTATTTTCGTGGTCCCTCGAAAAACGGAGAATCGAGGTTTCACTGTATATGAACATGTTCTGACTGACTGACGGATTCAACATTGCCAAGCCAAAACTACTGGACATAATGAAACGAAATTTTGGGGATACATTTACATTGAAGTGTAGGTGCTCACTACGGAAGGAATTTTGGATATTCCTTTGGTAAGGGGGTAAAAAGGGGGGTGAATTTTAAAAATAAGTATAACTATATCTTCAACATTACAATTTACAGAAATTAAACTTGACATTTTGTGTCTCCTTTAAAAATAAGTAAACAAGTATAATTTTTTTTAAATCCACTTAAGGCAGGTGAACAGGTGTGAGAAAAGGGGGTGAATGATGAAAATGAATATATCTAAAAATGTAACATGCTCAGACATAAAAACTGGTATTTAGAATCTCCAGTAAACATAAAGAAACATGCATAATTTGTTTTCAGAAAATAAACTTAAGGGGAAGAGAAAAGGGGTGAAATATTAAAATGAGCACATCTACGGTATATCTCAAAAACTTAACATGTTACAGACGTGAAAACCGATATTTGGAATCTTCCTTAAATGTAAAGCATCACATATGTTTTGTTTTCAGAAAAACATTTTAAGGGGGATAAAAAGGACTGAAAATTGAAAATTGAGTGGACATTTTTATTAGAACATTAGGCATTAAAACACATTCATTTCTTCATTAAAAAGTATTTTTGTTGTAGAAGCTTTGTACGAAAGACACTACTGTTCAGACCACAAGGATATAGAGGCGTATGCTGCTGAATGGGACACTTATGAGGAAACAATTCATCAGTAATCACGAGAATTTCGACGCTCACGAATATGTGTAAGCACGTGTTTTCTAAGAGCGAATTTTTTCGAGAAATTCTTTCCACAATGACAGCAGAAATATGAACTCTCAACAGTATGTCTTAGCATATGATCTTGTAGGTGAGACTTCCTAGCAGAAAGCCAACCACACTGATGACATAAGAATCGGCGGTTACCAGTATGAGTTAGTAGGTGTTGTTGAAGATGTCTCTTCAAACAAAATTTCTTACTTTTTTTTTAAAGTTCTTGGCTGATGATGACAGGTACACTGTCGAAACCGGTCCCGAGTGTATAAAAATGTGAAGGTTTAACTGTAACGTAAAACTGTCACATAATATAATGTATTGAAAAGGTGGAACTATTGTACTTTTCTTTGATGTGAAAATTTCTTACCGCACTGTTCACAGTAATGCGGGCGCTCACCAGTATGTGACGGGATATGAGCTTTAAGATTGGATCTGGTAAGGAACTTTCTATCACAGACATTGCAGGAATATGGGCGTTCGGCACTATGTGTAAGCAGGTGAGTCTGAAGATGCACATTCTGCGAAAACTTATAACCACATTGTTTGCAGGAATACGGACGCTCTCCCGTATGTATACGAGCGTGTCGTCGAAGATCATCTTTCAGACGAAACTTCTTCCCACATACATCACAGGAAAATGGACGCTCACCGGTATGTTTAAGCATGTGCACTTGAAGATGAGACTTTCGGGAAAAATTATAGCCACAATCATTACAACATAATGTCAATGGTGTAATTGGATGGTTTGGCCTTGGATCAGAATAAAGCATACCCACTGAACCTCCCGTCAACACACCAACATTCTCAACCCTAGGAAACAAAAAGTTATTACCTTTTATGAGTAAGATAACAAAATAAAAATAAAACACAATATCCAAAAGCAAACACGATATATGTACCGAATTTCCTTTTCACATTATATAGCATTTCAAATCTCAATAATTTTCAATTTCCAAAGAGACTGTGTGATAACTTTAAACTAAACCACAGCACATCCAAACAATTCAAGAAGGTCCAATATTTTAGCAATGATTGTGAGAATGCTTCCCTAAGTGATATCATTACATGCTTTCTTCAAGTTTATTTGTAACTGAAATTCATCACATTTAGGATGCCGAACAATACCTAATGATTTAATAGCTTCATCCTTAAATGCCACAATTTGACAAGAAGTTTTCTCTATCATCTACAGGGACATTCTCAAGGGCTTCTGAACAATTTGATGTCCACTCTGTGTGATATACGTGTGTACTATAAAGCAGGGAAAAAATTTCTGATTGAAGCTCCTTAGCTTTTTCAACTGACCCAGTAAATGTCAACAGGTCATCAACGTAAAAAGAAGAGGATGCAATGGGGTGACATTCTCTGTGTTCATCAGCAAGTCGAACTGGAAAACTCGTAGCAATAAAAGGGGCAGAACTTGTAAGAGTAATAAGGTGTTAGTGCTTGATATCTTTGTCAGAGGATTCACGCCACACAATTTTCTGTACTCCTGTGGTCAAGATATATTACCACACATCTGTACATCTTAGCCATATCAGCTGAAAAGGCAACAAGATATGTTCTCAACCTTAACTCTACTCATTGCTTGGTTGTCGTGATAGAATCCCTGAGCACAATGACGGGGTATGTAAAAGCTTAACGAGATAGAGGTTTGAGGGATGCAATTTCTGTGTGTCCCATTTCACTGTAATCATGCACAAAGATTGCTACTGCTGTTCCAAGTCTGGAAATATAGCAGACTCATTTTCAATGCATTTTAATCTTTTAACAGCATTATGCTTAGACTCAGCTAAAGGTGACATTTCGGGATGAATAGGAAATTTGCGAACAAACCTGCCAGAATCATCCATTTGTTCATTATTCAAAAATGTTCTTCACAAGCCCTTTCTTCAGGAGTAAGAAATGATTGATGGGTTCTTTCAAGCTTCCAAAGCTTTTGCAATTTTATTTCAAGAGGATCAAGTTTTCAAGGCTTCTCACGGTGAACCTTGGCCTTAATCTTAATGCAAAACTCAGGGATGGTGCCTGACAACACAAAAATAAATTCGGTCATCTAACAAGGTAGGATAACCTTTCTTATGCAAGATATTGGATGACAAAATTTCATAACAGACATCAGCTCCTAGCAAGATATCAATTGTAGAAGGATGATTAAAGACACTAACACTTAAAAAGATGTCAGGAGGAATATGATGATGATGATGCTTGTTGTTTAAAGGGGCCTAACATCGAGGTCATCGGCCCCTAATGGTACGAAATGAAACAACAAAGTAAAAGTTCAAAATTATCCACTGACCAAAATAAAAAATGTCATGAAGAATGAATGAACGCATGAATGAATGAATGAATGAATGAACATGAATTTAAAACAATCAGTGGATCCGACTCAAAAAACTATCATAGTTAATAGTATTACTGACCAAGGGACCACTTCCAAAAGCAAATCGAGGATGCTTGGTGTCTAAATGGGTCCAAAATACAAGTCAAAGGCCCCTCAGAATGATACTTATCGCTAGTAATGTAGAACCATGGTATCTGTCCTGTTGCGGTACTAAGCAATGGTAGCAGAGACTTGCGGTATTCCACACATTATTGTACTACTCAATGCTTATGAAATTCGACATTAATACAGACCTATGTTTTTCTCACTCTGCGGCGCCATTCTAGGCAACGCAAACCTATGATGTTCATCACATAAGAGTACTAACCACAGGGACCTCTCCCTATCCCGTGATGTTCCTCACATAGTGGGTACTAATCACAGGTAAGGCAGGTCCATGGTAGCTATCATCCCATGGTCCCGCTCATATGGTGGTACTAATCACAGGTACTGCAAAAGCCGACCTTGCGGTGCTCCTGTGTGCTACTAATCACAAACCTATTTCGTACCTAATATAGTGGTACTACGCACAAGTAAAAGCGACCCTTGGTGTTCTCCGCGTTGTGGTACTAATCACATGTAGTTGCATGGTTCGAATACAATCATCCCTTGGTCGCCCCTTTTAGTCGGCTCTCACGACAGGCAGGGGATACCGTGGGTGTATTATTCGTCTGCCTCCCCCACCCATAGGGGGTGTGTGTTTGGTCCGCGAGAGGTATTTTATTTCCCTCAAGTCCGCCGGCAAGCCGGTTAGGACCCCCCTATCCGCCACCTGGGACGCGCCACGTGGGAGTATCACCTCTCCCCCTGCTATGCCTGCGTAGCAGGTTCGTGGTCAGGAGGAATATACCAACTGAAATAATCCATTTGCTGTGAAGGAAGTTGACTTGTGGTTTTATTCACAACTGCACAGTTCAACTTCAATCTATATATATAAAATGACTTGTCCTGACTGACTGACTGACTGACTGACTGACTGACTGACTGACTGACTGACTGACTGATTCATCATCGCCAAGCAAAAACTACTGGACATAAAGAAAATAAATTATGGGGATACATTCATATTAACATGTAGGTGCTTGTTAAGGGAGGATTTTTGGATATTCCATCACTAAAGGGGTGAAAAGGGGGGGTTAATATTTAAAATGAGGATGTCTATATTTCAAAAACTTACAAGTTTACAGATGTAAAAATTGGTATTTGGAATCCCCTTTAAAAATAAAGAAACACATATTTTTTTGGTTTTTGGAAAATCCCATTAAGGGGGGGTGAAAAAAGGGGGAAAATGGGTTAAACACCTAAGGAGAAATATATCTCAAAAACTGGAGATGTTACAGACAAGAAAACTGAAATTTGGAATCTCCTTTGAAAATAAAGAAACACATATTTTTGTGTTTTTGGATAATTCAATGATTAGGGGGTGAACAGGAGTGACTAACGGGGTGAATTTAAAAAAAGACATTATCTGCAAATTATCTCAGACACGTAGCATATTACAGACTTGAAAACTGGTATTTGGAATTTCCTGTAAAAGTAAAGAAACATAAATTTTTTTCGGAAATGCACTTAAGGGGAACAGAAAAAGAGGGTGAATTTATAAAATTAGCGTATGCACAGTATACACTATATCTCAAAAACTTAACATGTTGCAGAGGTGAAGATTGGTATTTGGAATCTCCTTTAAAAATAAGGAAACACATATTAATTGGTATTCGGAAAAGACCCTTAATGGAGGGGGGGGGGCAGGGTGAATGGATTGAGAAATATTAGTTGAATTATTTGTATGAGAATGTTCAGTATACATACCAAAAGAATCTTAAGATGTTATAAACGTGAAAACTGGTATTTGGAATGTGCTTTTAAAATAATGAAACACATTTCCGGAGGGGGGGGAGGAATCAACTTGGTAGAGGGAGGATGAAAACGGAGATGAATTCCTTTTACGAGAATACATATATCTCAAAAACTGAAGATGTTACAGAAGTGATGATTAGTATTTGGAAGCTCTTTTGAAGAAACGAGTACCGTTTGTTTTTGGAAAATTCACTTGAGTGGGGAGTGTGAAAGGAAATAAAAAAATGTGAAGACTTTTTCTGGAGAAAGTTATATCTCATGAACTGAAGGTTACAGACATGAAAATACGTATTTGGAATCCCGTTTAAAAATAACGAAACTCGCGTTTTTTGGGTGGGGGGAAACCAACTTAATGGGCGGGGGTGGAGTGATAAAAGAGTTTAATTTTTTACATGAGGATACTTATATCTCAAAACTGAAGATGGTACAGATATGAAAACTTGCATTTGGAATTTTCTTTCAAAGTAAAGAAAGACATAATATTTTGTGTTTGGAAAATCCACTTAAGGGGGTGAATTAATTGAGAAGTTAGTTGAATACTTTGTATGAGGATACTTACATCTCAAAAACTAAAGATGTTACTGACATGAAAAATAGTATTTGGTATCTCCTTTTAAAATAAAAAACACATATTGGGGGGAATCAACTTGGGGGAGGGCAGTGAAAAAAGATTTTCATTCCTTTTTTGAGGATACATATATAACTCAAAACTGAAGATGTTACAGTCATTATAATTGGCATTTGGAAGCTCCTTTATAAACAAAGAAACAAGTTTTTCTGGTTTTCGGAAGTCACTTAAGGAGGGAATGTGAAAGGAAGTGAAAAAAATTAATTCTTTTTATGTTGCACACGTGAAAATTTTTACTTGGAATCACCTTAAAAAATAAAGCAACACACATTTTTGGAGGGGGGGGGTAATCAACTTAACGGGCTGGAGTGAAAAAGGAGTTGAATTCTTTTATGAGGATACTTATACCATCATTGGTTAATTTCCCTGGCACGGGGGCTGGGTGTATGTGTTGTCTTCATCATCATTTCATCCTCATCACGACCCGCAGGTCACCTACAAGCGTCATATCAAAAGACCTGCACCTGGCGCGCCGAACCCTTCCTGGAATCTCCCGGCACTAACAGCCATACGCCATTTCATTTTACATTATATGTCAAAAACTTAACATGCTAGAGACAAGAAACTTGGTATTTGGAAAAATACAGGAACCTGTACCTTTTTGTTTTCGGAGAGGGCACTTAACAGGGGGTGAAAAGTAGTGAAAAGTAGTTGAATTGTTTCTTATGCAGGAACTCATATCTTAAAAACTGAAAATGTTGCAGACGTGAAAATTGATATTTGGAATCTACTTCAAAAATAAGGAAACGTGTATTTTTGTTTTCGGAAAATACACTTAGATGGGGGTAGAGGAAGGACTATCAAGGGGTTGAATTCTTTTTATGGGGATACTTATGTATATTTCAAAAGCTTAATATGTTACAGATGTGGGAATACGTATTTGGAATCTCCTTTAAAAATATAGAAACATGTATTTATTTTTTGATTCGAGAGAAGACTGTTTTTCGCATGTACAGTTCTATGTCGCATGGTCGTCTTAGCCCCAAAAAGTAATACCATAAACATGGTTTACAAAGAATTTCTGGGGTAAATGAAACTCAATTTTTGGGTGAGTTTTTATACCTTAGGAATTTTCAGATAGTCTCTTAGTACAATGCCGAGGAACGATTACTCTGATCAAATTACGAAATCAACGCGAGCCAAGTCGCGGGTAATTGCTAGTGTATAATATGACACATTAGAGAACTAAACAAGGTTGCATGTGGATCTTCCAGGCAATACTTCAGTATTGCCTAAACCAACTATAGGTAGCTAACAAGTCTCAATACACCAAGCTCGATAGCTGCAGTTGCTTAAATGCGGCCAGTATCCAGTATTCGGGAGATAGTAGGTTCGAACCCCACTGTTGGCAGCCCTGAAGATGATTTTCCATGGTTTCCCATTTTTCACACCAGGCAAATGCTGGGGCTGTACATTAATTAAGGCCACGGCCGCTTCCTTCCCAGACCTAGCCCTTTCCTGTCACATCGTCACCATAAGACCTATCTGCATCAATATGACGTAAAGCCAATAGAAAAAAAAGTACCAGTACACATACCAAGCTTCAACACAAGACTACAATACACTATGGATAAATGACTCCCCCATTCCCAATAAAGCTTTAATTAGTACAATCTCTCCTGAACTGTTTATCACAGCTACACACGCTGTGCTTAGAAAAATATTTGAGTGGGTGAAACAATTACACAACTTCTAACATTTATATCATTATTGGAAATTGATGTTGCTTATAAACCAAAAAGTTGTGGGTTCAATTATACTAGGGGCACTTGTGTCGCTTACATTGTTTAGAAAGATGAGCAGAAGAAAAACATAGATAACAACGGTTACTTTCCCTCACAAACTGGTGGCGATCATCAATGTTCGCTTGTTTGATCTTTCTACAAACAGAATAGCTATGATTATCAAGTTTGCAAAACCGCAAAAATGAATGACGATGAAAAATTGATCATGAGTCCAAAAACAATCAGTGGATCCAATTCACAATGCCTTATTTTCAAACATGATACTTGTTGTCCAATGGGTTCCAAAATCCATGTCACAGCCCCTTATAACAGTACTAATCACTGGTAAAACAGGACCATGATCTTCCTCCTATAGTGGTAATAATCACAGGTAGCATACTCAAGGCGTTACTCGCTTGGTGGTACTAATCACAGGTAATGTACAGACATGGCATGTCACATATAATGACAGCATTCACAGGTAACACAGAATAATGGTGTTCCTCATATAAGTGTACCACTCACAAGAAATGCAGACAGATGGTGTTCCCACATAGTGGGACAGAACTTGGTCACTGACTAGATCAATGATGATGATGATGATTTTTCTTGCTTAAAGGGGCCTACCAGCTAGGTAAAAGGCCCCTATTGGTATGAGATGGAACAAAATAAAACGATAATTGAAACTTCAAACTGTATTGGCTGACAAGAATCTAAAAGTAATGATGGTGAAAATGACCATGAATACAAAACAATTATTGGATCCAACAGTTTATTAATGACTTCACAATTAAGGTATGATTAGAAAGAAATTTAGGATTAATCACAGAACTTAACTGAGAGTCTCAATGCTCAATGCTGCAGCAGCCTGTTGCTATCCTCTTGTCAGCTGTGCTTTCCCCCTCCACAGAGCCAATTATAGCTACATGGTTTTTAGGTCCTATAACCGAGAACTTCAACACGAGGGATCGTAAGTTCAAACCCCCAGCTCTGAAGACATTTTAAAAGTGGATTCACATTTTCACACCAAGCTGGTCAACGTAATGTCACTGCAGCAAGAAACTGCTCCTCTTCAAAGACTTAGTAGCATCTGAACTAATTGTGGACAGAGTAGTGTATGACTTCTTCCTACTCAGTGCTCATTTCTGTTACAAACTTGAGTAAACCTCAGTTATATCTCTCCAACTTCCTAACAGACAATCGAACTTACACATTTTTTTGAACAGGTCTAACAGAATTGCTGTTAAAACTTATACTTCATCCATTCAGATTAAAATGAATGCTCTCCATGCCACCACTGTTAAGAATCAAACCATGAGTCTCTAAGTTCTGAGATTTGAACCCCACAAACTACAAACTCGTTGACAGATACATGTGTTAACACTTGCATTCGCTTAGCAAACTGGTTTCCACATAATGTTTAGACAGAGAATCATTTCATCATGAGATTTGACTATCAAGTAGTATGACAAGGCAACTATGAGTGGCAACACAACAACTTCAACAGAAAACCAACAGAGAGCACCATCAGTGAGAAACCTACCACCTGCAGGAAAAGCTTCTTCCATGGTGTCTGAAAATTATACACCACCACCACCACCACCACCACCACCACCACCACCACCACCACCATGAGGACAAAAAAAATTGCAATGGAGGAGTAAGCAGGAAAGCAGGCTAGGAGCCTGGAAGAGAATGATTTTCCAAGCCCAAATCATTGGAAGTAGCTTGCTATTCCTCCACAGGAATAAATCCTACTTGCATTGACTGGCAGTACATACACACCACTGTCAGTCAATCATGTGGCATATGACCTCTCAACATCAGAGAGAGCAATATTATAGCATAGTTCCATTTCCCAGCTGTGAACTGCTCATAGGGATTTATGCCATTATATATCAGGAGCTAAGCAGAGGATGCAAAAATCCCTACACTGTGACACAAAGTACAACAATGCAGTGGCACAGCAACAAACACCGGTCTTCCTACCCCATTCTACATTATGAAGTTGAGAAATCTGAACCCAGATAACAACTACCCGATTGCAATCTACAATATAATCACTAAGCTTCTGCCCAACACCACATGAGATGACACCTAAAAATTCAGTGGAGCAAAGACGGCCACACCATCAAAACTTCCAGAACCGGGCCAGTTGGCCGTGTGGTTCGGAGTGCGCAACTATGACCTTGCATCCGGGAGATAGTGGGTTCGAGTTCCACTGTCAGCAGCCCTAAAAATGGTTTTCCGTGGTTTCCCATTTTCATACCATGAAAATGCTGGGGCTGTACTTTAATTAAAGCCACAGCTGCTTCCTTCCAACTCCTAGGCCTTTCCTATCCCATCATCACCAAAAAACCTATCTGTGTCAGTGCAATGTAAAGCCACTAGCAAAAAAAGTCCAGAACATTTTACACAGTCCTAATCAACAAAATAGGATTGGAGCATTTTGGATACATGCTGCAGCAAAGAACCTGGCTTCAACCATCCACATTCACGTCCAACCTCCACCTAGTCACTGGTGGTATATTGAATTGATGGCAGCTACATGGAGGTCGTTATTGCTGCCCATCTTCAGCACCAGGGACATATTATACTCCGGGCCATTCGGATCCGGAATTCCATTGGACATACCTCGCTGGTGCATATCATGTCATGGTTCGTGGCAACAATGAACCATCTGCTGAGGGATGGTGTGCTGATCGATGCAAAGCAATATCATGTGGAGGCCTCTTGGTGATCTGGACCACACCACAGATACTGCAATCACTGTCAGTTCTATGATCATCCTACTAATGCTTTCTTGAAAACATATGTGTGATATGCAGTGGTCAGTGCATCTCAAGTACTTGCACAGAAAAGGGATCACTCAATTGCAGCACTTGCAGCGAAGCTCATCCAACTTTCTCAGTTAAATACAAAGGTAAACCTCAATGTTCTCCCACTCAACCAGAAAAAGTGTTACCATCACCCCCATTGACCTGCATTCCCAACCGTCCCTTTCCCTCCTCCTCCTCCTCGTTCACTGAGAACATTCTGAAAATCATCACTATGGTGCTCCAGAATATTCTCCCATTCCAACGTCCTTATGTTCTGTATCAGATCCAGCTAGCGGCGGGATTGATCTTCCAGACACACTTTAGCGGAACAACTCTGGGCCCTTGATCCTAATTTACTATAGTAGTAAATGAAATATTATGATCATGTGTTCTTTGACGACCAAGCGATCACTGCCCCAATAGATACTACAGAGGTGTAGCAATTAGTCTTCATAAATCCATCCCATCACAACAATATTATCACTCTTTAAATGAATATCTATCTGAGAACTTAAAAGTAGAAATCACATTTGGAAATCAAACAGCTTTAGCAACAATTTATATACTTGCTGGCTATCCCCCACCTCAAAAATTTGTAGAATATATTAATCGTAAATACAGTACTTACATCATTAACACAGATTTTAACATTACACCATATACACAACAGCAAGCTATTTACAATCAACTATTACTTGATATCCGGGGTGTTGACTTACCTTACCCTTCCCTTCCCCTACCTGTCCTACATCAAATACGACCTCTAAATTTCTGATCCTCAGCCCTAACCTAGCAACGAACTGTGACATCACCATGCTATCTTCAATGGGAAATCACCATGTCCCTGCCCTACTAACAATAACAAATGTACTAACAAACCCATGCCAACATAACCAACGTCTCCCAACAGTCATATGGTATACATGAACTGATTGGGTAGCATATGAACAACATCAGACATAATACACAATATTAAACCATCTACTTCACCGCACAAATTACAAGATGAAGTTAAGAAATTGGAATCCCCACTAACTATTGTCGAACGACTCCATATTCCCCACCACACCCCCCTCCCACCCCAAGCACTACAATTATTAAAATATTCCCACGAACTAAAGGCATACCTTCAAACCCGTGACCTAAATATTTTCTGAAAACATAGAAATACCCTTAGGCATGCTCAATAATTCATCAAGGCTATGAAAAGAAAAGCCTAGGCAAATACTTGCAATTAATTATCCATCACGACTGACACGCACAATCACAGGACCAAAATTAAACAAATTACAAGCATAAAGCAATCCTATCCCTACTAT
Source organism: Anabrus simplex (assembly GCF_040414725.1). Taxonomy (NCBI): domain Eukaryota; kingdom Metazoa; phylum Arthropoda; class Insecta; order Orthoptera; family Tettigoniidae; genus Anabrus; species Anabrus simplex. The sequence goes on from NC_090266.1 coordinate 62,203,919, forward strand.
CCAATAATACATAACAAATCTGTACTCAGTGATAATAAAATAAACACTACATTTTTACAGATCATTTTAAAGTAACCTTGTCACCCTCTTCCGATCCCAATGTCTACCATCCTGACCATGATGCAACATCTGAATATTTTAATATCACACAAAATCCTGTTGGCCCTACATATGAATCCCCTCCAGCTCTTGACTCCCAGCAGCCCCTAAATGCTCCTATTACTGTACATGATGTAAAAGACGAACCCACGACTAGAAACAACACTGCACCCGGACCAGATCAAATTACTTACCGGCACATAAAAGAAACTCCACATACCTTCCTACAACTCCGAAATGTAGTACATACCATAGTTCTCCATACTGGATTCTTCCCTCTGCCCCCAACTGGGTACATGCAAAAATGTTGTTATTTTTAAAACCCAAAATACTACCATCTCAATTAAATTCATATCATCGCATAGGTGTTCTAACAATGTGTTCATAGAAATCATAATCGCTCACTATAAATACTCCTACCTGCACTCCCTCCATCTCATACCTCAGTCACTAGCCGGTTTCTTACTCCATATATGACTAAGTCTTTCATATCTCAGGATTCCTCACAAAATATATAATGAATCGTTCTGTTCATGGCCCATTAGATATGATCTGCATGTAATTACAGTATGCAGATGAGACCACACAGGAATGGTATTATGGGAAACATTACTGTGCAACATAACACAACACTGCACGCTTTTGAAGGCATCATAGCATTGGTATTAGGGTGTAGTTCACACCCTGAACAAAGGTGAGATGAAGCCACGCCAACTACTTCACTTTAAGGCTTCTGATGCCAGCATCTCTGCAAGAAAAGCAGGAGAATTCAGGCTGGAGGGAAATAAAACTCGACGGATATCTCTGCCCATAGGAGGAATAGAGAGATTATAAAATGACAGTAGGAATGAGGGCAATTTTCTGAGCAATTTGACATGTCATATGAAGATATTCATAATCTCTGTGAATTAATAGGTATTTGTCTCAAGTACCCTGGGAAAATTTCCATTCCGGGAGAGGAGTTCAAGTGGCCTGCCCAGGGAGAATCTCGCGTGCGTGGGTAAGTCACATCAGTAAATACTGCACGCTAGAGACGTGGAGATCATTCTCTGTACGCAATGCTGCCTGTGAGGTGTACCTCATGTGTCAGAAGCTCATCGATAGAAGAAAGCATTCATCTTGAAGATTTGCAGTTAGAAAGACTTCATTGTCCGAGTGCCAAGTAAGTAGCTATCTTGTAAATGTAGATCTGAATTTTGAACAGTGAATTGATTTAAAGGATTTTAGTTAGAAACATTTCTTTGCCATTATTACTCTAGAAGAGTTGAATATACAGTAGTCTGACGCTAACTAGTTCTAAGTCGGTGTAGACTCGGAGTGACAGTACTACTTCAATTGCTTTAGAATAATCTATGTCAAACTACAAGTTTATTTGTATGTGAAGTTCGTGTGCACTGTTGCATGAATATTAGTTCAAATGGTAGGCAAGGTAGCTACAAGGACTACGTTAGAAGGCCAGTTAGGGACATATGCATCTAACTAGTTATATATTATAAACTGCATTTCCTTACAGTTGTCTGACATCAAGAATTCGCCCGCCATTGCTAATTCATCACGGAGTGTGCCTGCGGAACGTGCAAGTCAACATGGACATCCTTTGCAGCAGGGAGACAACGATCCCGGACCAGCTGGTGGTGGTCATCACGTCCAGTCAAGACGTCATAAGCAGCTAGGAGACAGCAATCGAGTTTTGAGTGTGGACGGTGAGTGCGGTCAATCCAGTCATCAGCACGAGGTTCCAGTGAAGAATGAAGACCTTGGTGATGTTGCTGAGAATGACCCCAGGACTGCTACTTTCTGCTACCAGTAGTAACATGGGTTACTAAACTGATGTCCGCAATGGAGAGCTGCTAAGTGTAACCACAGATGAAGGTCAGACAAATTCTAATGTGTAAGAATGGGCCAGAATAGGGTAGCATCGCAAATTTGTAAATAGAATTTAACACCCGTCAGTTGTATATGTAAAAATCCTATGATGCCCGTCAGGCACCTGTAAATAAGTTATACTCGGGACAAATCATGCAAGATTAGTGTAGATTAGTGTTTGCTTGTTATATTCTTGAATTACAGTTTCATTTGTGTCTTAATTTGTGGGACATTATCATTGATTTGAAGAAGGGATTGTTATTAGATTATTCATTGAAGGACTTGCTCAGTCTAAGAATTTTTATAGGTAGACCCTGGGTCTTAGGGCCTAGCTGGTAATGCATGAGGCATGTTTAGACCTAAGTTTCCTTTTGGTTGTCAGCTACAAAGCTGTAAGATCCTTGCAATACTTCCTTTAAGGCAACCGTGCATGCAGGAAAATGCACGGGTAACAAGGGTACGGATGCTCTGAGTCGAGCTCTATTTATGAATTAATAGGGGTGCTGGGATTCGCACCAGTGTAATAAGAATACGTGCGATAGTTTCACATTTGTGATGTAAATGAGAGGGCATTGTAGTTAAGTTCCTTTTACTAGGGCCTGTATTTATGAATGAAGTCTCGATGTTACCTCCTTCAGTACTCCCTTGCTGGGTCGTAAATCACTTGAGGAATGCAAGATGGCGCTCGGCGACTGCTGCAGGCTCCCTGGTCTTGCAAAAAGGGAGAAGTTTTCTGACGTCATTTGTTTGGGGGTAGCTCTCTCCTTGACTGAGCTGACAAAGAGGTCACTGTCGCCAAGATGAAGTTTAACCTGATTTCAACATGCTTTCAAAGTGAAATACACACACAGTTTTGTTGTACTTTTTATTACAGAAAGGGGGAGATCCCATACTATTCTGCGCTTTGTCAACTGATTGTTTTTGTATTTTAATGTAATTTGAGATATCACATGTCTTCCCGAGGTATCGTGGGTTCATGTCTCCGCCATCATGCTGCGTGTGTTGCATGTCTAGTATTAAGTTCGTGGGTTCTAGTTTTAATTGTCCTGCAGTGTAACGTAAATATGTTTAGTTATCAGGATTTATTAAGGTAATATGTGCAAAGCAAATCCCTCTCTGATCCATCCTTTCTTATGTTGACGTAGAGACTTGACTGTGTTAGAAGATGTCGGCACTTCGCCAAGATATGGGAAACATATACAGTAAACGGATCGGAGTATGAAGATATAGGATTTCCCCTCCGAAACTTGGGAAACGAGCGGGATGCCACTTCTTGGCTTTCTAATTGATTTGATATGAAATTGAATTAATGTAAATTTTCACCAATTTAAATATGTAAAATCCATCTCTCACTTTGTAATACATTTTGTTATTTGATTTGGAATTTGTGGCAACTCACTGATATTTTATTTTAAAATCACTTTGAGATAGTTTTAACCTGAACTATCCTGTCCTCTTGTATTCACTTCTTCGACGCCCTATTTCACCCACGTGTCTTTTACAACTGAGCTAACTGGAGCTGCAGAAGAGGACTTTCGGAGTTCAGGTAAGCTATGTGCCAGGGTTTACATACCGTATGGTCAGTATGTTTTCCCACTATACAACATCTGGTCAGTTCTCAGCGTCAGCTTGATAGTGATCAGATTGCTGTAGGGCACAATACATACATAAATATAAGCAGCCCTTACCAGTCTTGATGTTGAGAAGGTTTTCAACTCACTGATATACGAACACCATCACTTTCCAATTCATATCACAATCACAAATTTAATAGCCAAAATTAATATCATTAACACATTATTGTACACCTTTCCAATTAAAGCAGGAGTACCACATGGTGGCCCATTGTCACCACTTTGGTATGTCCTATTTTGTACCAATATTATTCATAGTATACCCCACCTTGAGTGTGTCAGTCTGCAGAACACACAGAAATACTGGCTGCAGAATCCAACAAACAATACTTGCAATACCGTCTCCAAACCAATTTAAATGAACTCGAACAATGGTTCAATCTCTGACAAATCAAAATTAATGTAACCAAAACAATTTATCATTCTCCAAATCATAAATGTAGATGCTATCCTACTAGCAAATTTTAGCTAAGCCTAAATAATCAACCTCTTGCCGAAATCACCATCCTTACCAACCTAGGCATAACGTTCCAAAATAATTTAATATGGAATCATTTGGACCGAATTTATAACAAGGCATCCTGCAGTATTCCCCTCTTACGCTGGCTGTTAGGTCAAACCTGCAGATTAAAAGCCATACAAAACATTAACATGTACAAAGCCTTTGTTCGACCTGTTATCACACCTCCTCATTATCCTGGATCTTGCCTCCCTTATCAAATACTTAAGACATACTAAAGTTTGACAGCAATGCTATCCGACTAGCTTATCGACTCAGACCAGAAATTAGACTCCAAGTAATCAACAAGGTTTATACATTCCAAAGCCCTTTACAATCTACACCCTATCTGCCTTCTCTATTTACAAAATGCTGTCTCCCGCAACTCACATAAATTTTTAAAAGCACTTAGCCTTTCCGCTCTTGCCACTGCAATTCTTACAAACCAACCAACACCTCCTACCAAGCACCTCTTCCCACCTCTAAGTCAGCCCATAGATAAATTTAAGCTCAAAATGGAATCACACATATCTGGGCAAGGTTCTTCTTGTTATTTATCCTTTCCTCAGAAAATATAACAACCTGGCTTATTCACATGGAGAAGAATTGGTTAATAATTTAAAGTCATCGATTGTACACTTAAATTTAAAATACATATATATGTATGCAAGTAAATATATAAAATATATATTGAATATATTAAGATAATTTCACTTCAAAAAAACAATGTTTACTCTTCTGTTATGTTTGTAGTGATTCAATACTTTAACAAGAAAAGGACTTATTTCTGATGACGTGTTTTACAAAAGCACAAGGAAAGTATTTTTAATTTATTTCCATAAAACGTGTGAAATTAGCACACAACCATAACAAAAACAAATATCTGTAAATACACTGACTGACAGAGCAAATGCAACACCAAGAAGGAGTGGTCAGAACTTTATGCCAATTGCAGGGTAGACTGACATCACTGAGGTATGCTCATGATGTGAAATGCGCTGCTGTGCTGCGCACGTAGCGAACAATAAATGGGACACAGCGTTGGCGAATGGCCCACTTCGTACCGTGATTTCTCAGCCGACAGTCATTGTAGAACGTGTTATCGTGTGCCACAGGACACGTGTATAGCTAAGAATGCCAGGCCGCCATCAACGGAGGCATTTCCAGCAGACAGACGACTTTACGAGGGGTATGGTGATCGGGCTGAGAAGGGCAGGTTGGTCGCTTCGTCAAATCGCAGCCGATACCCATAGGGATGTGTCCACGGTGCAGCGCCTGTGGCGAAGATGGTTGGCGCAGGGACATGTGGCACGTGCGAGGGGTCCAAGCGCAGCCTGAGTGATGTCAGCACGCGAGGATCGGCGCATCCGCCGCCAAGCGGTGGCAGCCCCGCACGCCACGTCAACCGCCATTCTTCAGCATGTGCAAGACACCCTGGCTGTTCCAATATCGACCAGAACAATTTCCCGTCGATTGGTTGAAGGAGGCCTGCACTCCCGGCGTCCGCTCAGAAGACTACCATTCACTCCACAGCATAGACGTGCACGCCTGGCATGGTGCTGGGCTAGAGCGACTTGGATGAGGGAATGGCGGAACGTCGTGTTCTCCGATGAGTTACGCTTCTGTTCTGTCAGTGATAGTCACCGCAGACGAGTGTGAGAGATGAGAATAGTTACTTGTGACGAGTGTGGCGTCGGCGTGGAGAAAGGTCAAATCCGGCAGTAACTGTGGAGCGCCCTACCACTAGACAACGCGGCATCATGGTTTGGGGCGCTATTGTGTATGATTCCACGTCACCTCTAGTGCGTATTCAAGGCACGTTAAATGCCCACCGCTACGTGCAGCATGTGCTGCAGCCGGTGGCACTCCCGTACCTTCAGGGGCTGCCCAATGCTCTGTTTCAGCAGGATAATGCCCGCCCACACACTGCTCGCATCTTCCAACAGGCTCTACGAGGTGTACAGATGCTTCCGTGGCCAGCGTACTCTCCGGATCTCTCACCAATCGAACATGTGTGGGATCTCATTGGACGCCATTTGCAAACTCTGCCCCAGCCTCGTACGGACGACCAACTGTGGCAAATGGTTGACAGAGAATGAAGAACCATCCCTCAGGACACCATCCGCACTCTTATTGACTCTGTACCTCGACGTGTTTCTGCGTGCATCGCCGCTCGCGGTGGTCCTACATCCTACTGAGTCGATGCCATGTGCATTGTGTAACCTGCATATCGGTTTGAAATAAACATCAATTATTCGTCCGTGCCGTCTCTGTTTCTTCCCCAACTTTCATCCCTTTCGAACCAATCCTACTTGGTGTTGCATTTGCTCTGTCAGTCAGTGTATAATCGGCCAAAATGTCCATTTGTTGGACTGATGGCACGCTCCCCTGGTAAGGAAAATGAAGTAACTATTAAACTAAAGAAATCAGTTCATCTCTCTTTACCTCTCTTTGTCATTTGGAAAATTTCTAACATGAAACAATCTACTCTGGGTTATATTTGCAAAGCGTGTGGAAGAACCTTCCTCCAGGGCTACAACAAGAGACAAGATAAGATGCTATATAGTACAATTTTTCGGTGCAAACACTGTAAAAGTCTGTTCTAGAACCCTTCCAATGGCAAACAGCATGAAGAAGCTTGTAGTGTAGCTTCATCGAGAAAGAAGTTTAAAGTGCTCAAACATATTCTAGCAGATAATAATTTATTTCTGAATAGTAAACCTTTAGAAAATATTTCAAACTCTACTTCATTGTCTAGATTTACAACAAGTTCTGTTCATATGCTCACATCTCAAGAGGAAGAGAAGCAAGATAAAGATTTCAATGGTCTTTCACCATCAGATTTTATTAATTGTACATTACTGCCCAAGCCTACTACAGGGTCTATTGCAATGCAAACATCTAAAGAAGAAGACCAGCAGGATGAGGTACAAAATGAAGAAGGCGATGAAAAAGATGATGAGCGGGAAGATTTCAACGGCTTTTTACCAACAAAGTAGGTTAAATACAGTTTTCTACATATCAACTGTCCGCACATATTCTGAAATGTTAACGACAGGCCACTGTTACTGTATGTAGATGTAAGATACTATAAAGATCCCAACCTACTCATAGAATGCTTGTAACCGCTAAAAACCGATCAAGATTGTCGTTACACAAAGTATGAAGCAGAGATTCTAGAAACAGGGCAAGAATTACATTGTATGGGTATTATTGAGTAATAGCTCTTGAAAGTGGAAACCTCATCTGTAGTACCGTCTGTACAGTACCTTCATATAATCAATCATACCTATAATACTATGTTTTTTTTTTTGCTAGGGGCTTTACGTCGCTCCGACACAGATAGGTCTTATGGTGACGATGGGATAGGAAAGGCCTAGGAGTTGGAAGGAAGCGGCTATGGCCTTAATTAAGGTACACCATTTGCATGGTATGAAAATGGGAAACCACGGAAAACCATCTTCAGGGCTGCCGATAGTGGGATTCGAACCTACTATCTCCCGGATGCAAGCTCACAGCCGCGCGCCTCAACTCACACGGCCAACTCGCCCGGTATGCTTTTTTTTTTTTCTGTAGCATACATTACACTATAATGTTGCAGACTAATAACCTCCATTTTTTGGGGTGTTAAATATACCTCTAGCTATAAAGCAGGTCTCAAGCCTAAATAAAGCAAGTAAGTTAGCTAATATTGTAGTTTAGGGAGAAGTATAAAATTTAACAAAAAATGCTACATAACTAAAACATTACATTTCTAATCACTTTTGTTCAAAAATGAGTTTAAGGTTTTGTACACATTATAATAACACACATAGTCATGGATTTAAACTTTTACTGAGTCGAAAGAAAAAAAAAATAGTTGCATAAAATGTAAAATAAAACCTGCAATGCACATCTCACTAATCCATGCTATTAGTCACTGCTCATTAGACTGCACTCATTAGTAACTGCTCTTAAGCCCTTGCTCAATTGCCTCATGATCATTTGGAATTGCATATTAGCCCCTACTCATTAAAGTCATGCTTAATGGCCCCTTGTTCATTAGTAACTGCTCATTGCTGATGACCATGGAGTTTTCAAATTATTGCCCTTCACCTAGCCAGTTTTTCACACTTGGAAGATGGATGGGTGTTTGTACCATATTTAGAATCAGATGGCATCTTCTCAGCTTATGTTAGTCTATATAAACTTGATATGATTGATATGCTACTGTTTCTAAGTTCACTTCTGACTGTCATTCTTAGATCAGCCTTTTAAGCTGATGGCCATGCAGTTTTCAAAACTCAAAAAGCTAGTGCCCTGCCACCTCAGCTACTCAGCCTAAGTTAGTCTACAAAGACGTGAAATGCTGCTATGTTTCAATATCACCTCTGTCTAGTGATCCTTAGATTTGCCCTTTAGGCTGATGACAATGCAGTTTTTCAAGGCTCAAAATGCTAGCGCTCACCTCGTTGTTACTCAGCCTTAGTCTACAGAATTGATAGCTATGTTTCAACACATTTTTTTTGTTCTGATCCCAAAGCTTTTAATTCTTTTTTTTTTTTTTTTTTGCTAGGGGCTTTACGTCGCACCGACACAGATAGGTCTTATGGCGACGATTGGATAGGAAAGGCCTAGGAGTTGGAAGGAAGCGGCCGTGGCCTTAATTAAGGTACAGCCCCAGCATTTGCCTGGTGTGAAAATGGGAAACCACGGAAAACCATCTTCAGGGCTGCCGATAGTGGGATTCGAACCTACTATCTCCCGGATACAAGCTCACAGCCACGCACCTCTACGCGCATGGCCAACTCGCCCGGTGCTTTTAATTCTAAGTGATGTAATTATTATGGTATGCAGTTACAAGTCTCTAAAGTTCAAATCTATAAGCTCAAAAAGTTAAAAATTAACAAGTGAGTGACTCCATGATCGCTTAGCTCTGAGACCACGAGATCGACCTCCACTACGTCCATAAGAGCAATTCAAATGTGTTAGGCCATACACCACCTCCCTAGTCCCATATAAAGGACATATAACCACAATCTTGTACAGAATTAAAAGTTCAGCTCTGAATCCCTCAGGATGCCTCTCATTACATCCCTAAAAGTTTAAACATTACACCATATCCCTAGTCTCTTTACTAAAATGTGTAGCCACTATCTTGTTCCAAGTCCAGTAACGAGTGCCAACGGCTGCCTTCCAACTTTACGCTCCTATGAGTAAAACCAAACCCCACGCCACTTAACGCCCTTGAAAAGGCCTTGGACTGCCCAGCGACCGCTGCTCAGTCCGAAGGCCTGCAGATTGCGAGGGTTCGTGTGGTCAGCACGACACACCCTCTTGGCAATTATTCTGGGCTTTCGAGACTAGGGCCCCCATCTCACTGTCAGATGGTTCCTCAATTCTAATCATGAAGGCTGAGTGGACCTCGAACCAGCCCTCAGGTCGATAGAAAAATCCCTGACGTGGCCGGGGATCAAACCCGGGGCCTCCGGGCGAGAGGCAGGCATGCTACCCCTACACCACAGCCCAATGAGTAAAGCATACATATTAAGCCTTACACCATCACCCTAATCCCATTAGTACAATGTGTAGCCACCATTTTATTTCAAGTTAGGCTCCAAGTCCTCAAAATTACCCAACAATGTTATGCCCCTATGGCCCGGTTTCATCAACACATGTTAAATATATACTAACAAGTAGTTAGTTAATACCGAGTTAAAAATTTAACATCTTGTCAGGTTTCTTGCATTTCATCAAACTTTTCCTGTGAAATGTTAACTAATCAACTGTTAACTCTCCCAACATTATGAACTGGTGCAAATCAAGGAGGCAGTGGTATGAACATGCTGTTTTACAGCACGTTCCGATGTGCTTTTGTACAGGTGTTAAATATGGCGCGTGAAGTGAAATGGAGTCGTAGTTCTAATTTTTTCTCTTTCGAAAAGGAGTTGTTAATTGAATTAGTTAGTAAATATAGAGAAATTATTGAGTGCATGCACACAGATGGATTGACGATAAAGGAAAAGGACAAAGCGTGGGAGAAATTCCGCGTGGGTTTCAATGGGTTTAACAGATACTTTCTTAGTGGTATCCACTATCACCTAACAAAATCACTTCGTTAATTGTCCCCATTTTAAAGTGTGCTCTGATATGGGAGCTATTAAATATTGTATTATCGTGTACAGAACCAGGCCACCTAGCAACTATATCCCTGACTTGGAGGTTAGGATCACTAATCACCTGAAAATTAACAGAGAAATATCCCTTCCGATTATGATATATTTTGGCCCTATTGCCTCCAGGTGATAAAATTAACTAATTTTAAATGTAATTGTTCTGCATTAAAATTGGTCATTGCCGCCGCAGTCTTGTCTGTATTAATATATGTCCACATGTCTAAGCCATTTGCGATCTATAGATTTATAAGCTCCGGATGATCACGGAAACTCCACTCTCTTTCTGCTTTTGAAATTCCAGCATTGTTTCTGACCATAATGTGAAAAGAACCAGTAGCAAAAAATCGTAATGTTATCAGTACCTGCAACATTGGAGAAAGAGGTAACTTTCCCTTTGTAGGATATTCCAACCTCACTCGAATTTCGTCAACAACCTTACCAATGACTATTTTCGATAACCTGTAGGTATCTATGAAAAAATTCTGCATCAGTGAAATTTTCAGTCATTACATCACTGAACTCTTCTACGATCAGGATTATTGTGTAAAAGATCTAAATAGAGCAATTTTGCATCTAAGGGGAGATTCACAGCAGCCATTTTGGAACAGGTTGCTAAATGCTAATGTTAGCCATTTAACATGCGAAATGGCTGATGCTATCTTTGATATGCAGTTTAACGTACGTTAACTGTAACAGTTGTTGATGAAATGCAAATTTTCTTAAACTGTATGTTAAAATGATTTAACAACTTGTTATATACTAGCATGTGCTGATGAAGCCGCGCCTATGAATAAAGAATACATATTAAGACTTATACCATCTCCCTACTCCCATTAGTATCATATGTAGCCGCTATCATGTTCCACGGTCAGTTCCAAGTTCAGATCCAAGAGAGCTAATGCTTCTGCGCATTGCACTAAATTAGTTAGCTGCCTCTGTGGATCAGTTGGTAGAGTATCGGCCTCCGGATCCCAAGATAGCGGGTTCAAACCCGGCAGAGGTAGTCGGATTTTTGAAGGGCGGAAAAAAGTCCATTAAACACTCCATGTCGTACGATGTCGGCATGTAAAGGTCTCTGGTGACACATTTGGTGTTTACCTGACAAAAATCATTAAATCTCAGCCATACACACCCAAGAGAGTTTCAGTTTACTTGGTCTGCCATCTAGTAGGCGCTTGTGAACGGTTGGCTGTTGAGAGAGCTCTTGCATTATTGTAGTGAAACAGTAGTAAAAACCTATTGAAATTATTTAAATTTTGTGTGTGTGCATTCCATTTAGTGCTATCTGTATATTGGTGTTTAGTGCTTGTTGGTAGAAATTGGGAGTAGTGTTATTTATTTGAATTCTATGACAAGTAATTAATTCGGTGTTCAGTAGATAACGTTTTCTAGGTTAAGTAGGCTAGCTAGGTGTACTTTGTTTCGATTTTAGGCTTAGGAATTACTTTAGGTGTTAATATTAACTTTTAAAACAATATTTTTTAATATCTGTAGGTTCATTGGTATTATACTTACAAAAGCAGATTATCATAAGGAGTTGTAACTCATTGTAATTTCCGCCCCTACTTTTCCGATATTTCGTACAGATATCCATTCAAACTATCACGAAGGTAATAATTTATTACATTAAATAACACGATAAGCCTGTAAACATCGATTTAAAGAGAAGTTGAAGAGAATTCACGGTAATTTCACTGGATAATTACGGTACTTAACAGTTTCTTGGATTGTTGACGATTGTTGCTACAAGCACATGATAATAGTGTAAATAAATACAAAGTCAGCTGATTCATTATTCCAAAAATTTGTAGTCTTAGTTCTGTGCATACTTTGTACTTTCCACCTTTGTTTATTCATCGAGTAAAAATTAATAATTAAATTCCTATATTCCAATAATATTGCACTTCAAGTCCCCGGCGTGGTTTTGACAGAAATTGTAGTAGGCAACCTCTTATTCTCAGCATTTAAGGACACTTTTATTCTCCGCCCCGCGTAGTAGGGAAAATAATACTAATCCACCAGCGGTAAAAGTTCATATAACCACACTTCATCTGAAAATTGTAGTATAGATACACTGTAGTATAGATACAGTAGCCTACATTTAGATAGTGCCATATCTTGCCTGCTATATTCGTGTGTTATCTTTCGTGTGTATCTATTAGAGCGTAGTACTAATATAATTTGTCTAAGCATTTACCTTTGTTGGTAATCCTTGAGTACAGTAGTTCTTGCAAATTTCATTTCTGTTTGTGCTTAAGAGTGACATACGGTACCGGTATCGTAATTAGGATACGACTGAAAGTAGTTTAAAAATTACTGTAGTGTACTGTACAGTAGTATACGAGTAATTTAGAATTTAGTGTGCTTATTTTATTATTGTAAAATATTTGTGTAGTACTGGTGTAGTACTGGTGTAGTAGAGGTATCCGTAGAAACTCTTACTAAAAATTCTGTTGTTGTAATTAGGATAGGCTTAATTGCAGTTTGGAATTGTGTAGTTCTTGTGTACTACTTTCGATATTCAGTAATTAACATCAGTTTTTATCCTGTTAGGAGTTGTAGGATAAAAAATAGAGTACAACTAAGTAGTAATGTAGTGTAGTCGTATATTAATTACCGTACTGTTGTGTGATCTTTGACTACTATCCCAGACAATATATACCTCCGTTCTTTTATTTTTTTCCAATAAGTTATTTTATTTTTATTTTCATTTTTTCCATAAGAATGGCTAAGGAGCGCGAGTGTACGAACTGTGGGTGTGGCGAGGCATTCAGGGGTATGAGGGAGGAGTTGGAGAGTTTGAGGAAGATAATTAGGATTCTCACAGAAGACAGGAAGGAAGATAGGACTCCCTCAAACAATGTACAGGTTACAGTAAGTGTACAAGAGGGAGGGGAAGGAAAGGGGGGAGTTGTAGAAGACAGGTGGTCTAATGTTCTAAGGGGAAGGAGATTGCAGGCTAAGGGCTCTATTCAGGATCAGAATTCAGGACAGGTGTCTGTGCGAAAGCGGTATGAGTCACTCCAGGTAGAACAACAGAGGGAAGATGAGGGACAGGGAACTGTTGCTGAGATGTGTAGAAGTAGGAGGAAGGGGAAAGGTAGATGAGGGAAATGTATAGTAGACGATATGAAAAGACAGGTGGAACAGAGTCACGGGGAGGAGAAAAGAGAGGAGGAAGTAGCTTCTGCAGCCATCAGGAAAGATAGGGCTGACCAGGAGGGGAGGGGATCAAATGAGGTGGGTAGGGTTGAGGCTCTGGTCATGGGGGATTCCATCGTTAGACACGTGGGGAAAGTGTGTGGAGGAAAGGGAACCAGGGTAGAATGTTATCCAGGAATTAGGTTGATGCAGATGTTGAGGAAAGTAGAAGAGAGGGAGGAGGGGAAGGAGAAGGTGGTAGTGTTTCACGTTGGTACCAACAACGTAAGGCAAGCTGATATAAGTACCAACATAGTTGGAGATGTGTGGGATCTGGTAAATGTAGCAGGGTGAAGTTTAAGAAAGCAGACATTGTTATTAGTGGAATACTGAGTAGGAGGGATACTGACTGGAGGGTGATTGGGGATTTAAATGAGACTATGGAGTGGGTATGTGGGAAACTGGGAGTGAAATTTCTAGATCCTAATGGGTGGGTAGGAGATAGGGATCTGCGTTCTGATGGCCTTCACTTAAACCGCAGTGGTTAGGAAATTTGTTTGGAAGAGTAATAGGGAGGTACATTCAGGGAAACAGGGTGGCCTAGGGAGCGGTGATAAGGGAACAGGGAACTGGAAATCAAGTAGGGATGACATAAAATTGTTAGTGTTGAACTGGAGAAGTATTGTAAAGAAAGGAATAGAATTAAGTAATTTAATAGATATATATTTACCAGATATTGCAATAGGAGTTGAATCATGCCTAAGAAATGATATAATGGATGCAGAAATGTTCTCACTGCACAGGAGTGTGTATCATAGAGATAGGATAGGAATGGTAGGAGGGGAAGTATTCATTCTCGTGAAAGAAGAATTTGTAAGCTACAAAAAGGTTAAAGATGAGACACATGAAATTCTAGGTGTAAGGCTCATTTCTAAAGATAATAGGTAACTTGATATATTTGGAGTATACAGACCGGGAAAGGGTAGCACAGACGTGGATTCGGAATTATTTGATAGGATAGTCGGCTATGTGGGAAACGACATGGAAAGAAATGTGATTGTAGCGGGAGATCTGAATTTGCCAGATGTCAATTCGGAAGGAAATGCGAACGACAGGAAGCATGACCAACAAATGGCAAATAAGTTAATATGGGAAGGACAGCTGATTCAGAAAGTGATGGAATCAACCAGAGGGAAAAATATCCTGGATGTGGTGCTTATAAAACCAGATGAGCTCTATAGGGAAACTGAAGTAATAGATGGTATTAGTGATCATGAAGCTGTTTTTGTCGTAGTCAAAAATAAATGTGATAGAAAGGAAGGTCTTAAAAGTAGGACTATTAGGCAGTACCATATGGCTGATAAAGCAGTATTGAGGCAGTTTCTAAAAAGTAACTATGATTGGTGGAAAATGGTAAATAAAAATGTAAACGGACTCTGGAATGGGTTTAAGGAAATTGTTGAGGAATGCAAAAACAGGTTTGTACTTTTAAGGCAGGTAAGGAATGGTTAAGACCCTCCTTATTATAATAGAGAAATAAAGAGACTAAGAAGCAGGTGCAGACTGGAAAGAAATAGTTAGAAACGGCTGTGGAAGTAAGGAGAAATTGAAGGAACTTACTAGAAAATTGAATCTATCAAAGAAGGCAGCTAAGGATAACATGATGGCAAGCATCATTGGCAGTCATACAAATTTTAGTGAAAAATGGAAGGGTATGTATAGGTATTTTAAGACAGAAACAGGTTCCAAAAAGGACATTCCAGGAATAATTAATGAACAAGGGGAGTGTGTATGTGAGGATCTTCACAAGGCAGAAGTATTCAGTCAGCAGTATGTAAAGATTGTTGGTTGCAAGGAAAATGTCGAGATAGAGGATGAGACTAAGGCCAATGAAGTATTACAATTTACATATGATAACAATGACATTTACAATAAGATACAAAAGTTGAAAACTAGAAAAGCGGCTGGAATTGATCAGATTTCTGGGGATATACTAACGACAATGGGTTGGGATATAGTACCATATCTGAGGTACTTATTTGATTATTGTTTGCTCAGAGGAGATATACTAGATGAATGGAGAGTTGCTATTGTAGCCCCTGTGTATAAAGGAAAGGGTGAAAGACATAAAGCTGAAAATTACAGGCCAGTAAGTTTGACATGCATTGTATGTAAGCTTTGGGAAGGCATTCTTTCCGATTATATTAGACATGTTTGTGAAATTAATAAATGGTTCGATAGAAGGCAATTCGGTTTTAGGAAAGGTTCTTCCACTGAAGCTCAACTTGTAGGATTCCAGCAAGATATAGCAGATATCATGGATTCTGGAGGTCAAATGGACTATATCGCGATTAACCTGTCTAAAGCATTTGATAGGGTGGATCATGGGAGACTATTGGCAAAAATGAGTGCAATTGGACTACACAAAAGAGTGACTGAATGGGTTGCTATATTTCTAGAAAATAGATCTCAGAGAATTAGAGTAGGTGAAGCTTTATCTGACCCTGTAAAAATTAAGAGGGGAATTCCTCAAGGCAGTATTATCGGACCTTAATGCTTTCTTATATATATAAATGATATAAGTAAAGGAGTGGAATCGGAGGTAAGGCTTTTTGCGGATGATGTCATTCTCTATAGAGTGATAAATAAGTTACAAGATTCTGAGCAACTGCAACGTGACCTCGATAATGTTGTGAGATGGACAGCAGGCAATGGTATGTTGATAAACGGGGTTAAAAGTCAGGTTGTGAGTTTCACAAATAGAAAAAGTCCTCTCAGTTTTAATTACTGCATTGATGGGGTGAAAGTTCCTGTTGGGGATCATTGTTAGTATCTATGTGTTAATATAAGGAAAGACCTTCATTGGGGTATTCACATAAATGGGATTGTAAATAAAGGGTACAGATCTCTGTACATGGTTATGAGGGTGTTTAGGGGTTGTAGTAAGGATGTAAAGGAGAGGGCATATAAGTCCCTGGTAAGACCCCATCTAGAGTATGGTTCCAGTGTATGGGACCCTCACCAGGATTACCTGATTCAAGAATTGGAAAAAATCCAAAGAAAAGCAGCTCGATTTGTTCTGGGCAATTTCCGACAAGAGAGTAGCGTTACAAAAATGTTGCAAAGTTTGGGTTGGGAAGAATTGAGAGAAAGAAGAAGAGCTGCTCAACTAAGTGGTATGTTCCGAGCTGTCAGCGGAGAGATGGTGTGGAATGACATTAGTAGACGAATAAATTTGAGTGGCGTTTATAAAAGTAGGAAAGATCACAATATGAAGATAAAGTTGGAATTCAAGAGCACAAACTGGGGCAAATATTAATTTATAGGAAGGGGAGTTATAGATTGGAATAACTTAAGGAGGGAGACGTTTAATAAATTTCCAATTTCTTTGAAATCATTTAGGAAAAGGCCAGGAAAACAACAGATAGGGAATCTGCCACCTGGGCGACTGTCCTAAATGCAGATCAGTATTGATTGATTGATTGATAGAGTAAAACGGAACGTCAAAATTGATGAGCATACAGCCAGATGGCGTCAAATTGAAATGTCTGCACATGGTAGCTGAGGCCATATGATTATTATTACTATTATTACTAATTTAATTGGAGGTATATTGTCCAGATCAAAAGCAGCATCCAGTCAAGTACTTTGAAGGCTGTATATTACCTCACTGTCTGTGAAGTAAAGGTTGGAGAGGGAGAATGGTAATGGCTGAGCTGTGTTTGGGTAAATATTTATACCTTTCCCTGGCTTATTATAGCTCCCTTTAAATTTCTGATGGAACATTGAAGCCTTGGGAATGCAAATGTTGTCAATATACTATAATGCACTTGGTGCTGATTTGACAAGTTTACTATTTAAGTATTAACACGTCTTTGCTGTTGTTACTTATCTTGTTTATGCTGTTTTTGTATGATTCACGAATGAGTTTCTTCGCTGTATTCCCCATGCATTTATATATGTCCCACATAAGATAGCTTGTATCCTGTTTCCTATAAAACGTGTTCCTTGTGCATATCTTTTTGACTATTTCTTTTGCGATCTACGGACAGATTTTCTTCGTAACGATGTGTAGATGGCTTCTTAGAAATTATCATAGCAGTTCCCAGTCAGCTTTTTTGCAGTTATAGACTTCTCTATTACACTTTATTACTGGTGACTTCTTGTATTTTAGGTTAGCTGTTACTGCGAGGTGGTTCATGGTGCGGGTTACTGTAGTCACGTCCTAGTTCATGAACCATGGGCAACGGCTGAGTGGCCTAGTAAGTGGTCCTGAGAGCCGGGATACCAGTTGCTATGGAATGGGAGTGGGCATCTCGGATATATTCTGAGTCATGGCCGTCCTTGTGCTCAGGCGGCTAGGACTATAAAATTCATCGGTGGTCCATAACCCGTTAGAGGAGAGATCCTCACTTGGACTATGTGCAAGTAGGGTAGCATTCTGCTTCATGAATTTACAGAGCTCAGAACATTTTAAGCAAGCCTCGGACCTATGGGAGTAACGGAGTCCCATTCCCATCTGACAGGCGAGGGACTCCTTGGAAACAACTTGTCGAATGAAATGGAATTCGATGGGGAGCTATCAATATTAATGGGGCTTATGGAAGAAAGAAAGTAGAACTAGCTGAGTCAGCAAAGAGGATGCATCTGGATGTGCTAGGAGTAAGTAAAATTCAGGTAAGAGGAGATAAGGAGGAAGAGATAGAAGAGTTTTTTTTTTTTTTGCTAGGGGCTTTACGTCGCACCGACACAGATAGGTCTTATGGCGACGATGGGATAGGAAAGGCCTAGGAGTTGGAAGGAAGCGGCCGTGGCCTTAATTAAGGTACAGCCCCAGCATTTGCCTGGTGTGAAAATGGGAAACCACGGAAAACCATCTTCAGGGCTGCCGATAGTGGGATTCGAACCTACTATCTCCCGGATGCAAGCTCACAGCCGCGCGCGCCTCTACGCGCACGGCCAACTCGCCCGGTAGGATAGAAGAGTATAAAGTGTACTTGACAGATGTTAGAAAGGGAAGAGCAGAGTCTGGGGTAGGGCTGTTTTATCAGGAATACCACTGCATGCAACATACTTTCTGTCAGGCACGTAAATGCGCGAATGATGTGAGTAGATTTGGCAGTTGGAGATATTAGGATGAGAATTGTCTCAGTGTATTCACCATGTGAGGGTGCAGAGATGAGGATTAAGTTGACAAGTTTTATGGAGCACTGAGTGACGTTGTAGTCAGGATGAACAGCAAGGACAGGATAGTGCTACTGGGCGATTTCAATGCGAGAGTTGGAAATAGAACTGAAGGATATGAAAGGGTAATTGGTAAATGTGCAGAAGATGTGGAAGGTAATGCGAATGGGAAGCATTTGCTGGTTTTCTGTGCTAGTATGGGTTTAGCAGTTACAAATACATTCTTCAAGCATAAGGCTATTCACCACTATACATGGGAGGCTAGAGGTACCAGATCCATAATAGACTATATCTTAACCGACTTTGAATTCAGGAAGTCTGTTAAGAATGTACGGGTTTTTCGGGGATTTTTCAATGATACAGACCACTATCTGATCTGTAGTGAACTAAGTATCTCTAGGCCTAGGGTAGAGAAAGTGAAATCTGTCTGCAAACGAATTAGGGTAGAAAATCTCCAGAACGAGGAAATTAGACAGAAGTACATGGATATGATTAGTGAGAAGTTTTGAATAGTAGACAGGAAGGAGGTTCAGGTTATCGAAAGAGAATGGGTGGCATACAGGGATGCTGTAGCAGAAATAGCAAGGGAATGCCTAGGAACGACTGTGTGTAAAGACAGGAAAAAGCGAACATCTTGGTGGAATGATGAAGTGAGAGCAGCTTCAAAATGTAAAAAGAAGGCTTATCAGAAATGACTCCAAACAAGGGCCGATGCAGACGGGGAATTGTACGTAAATGAAAGAAACAGAGCGAAACAAATAGTTGTTGAATCCAAAAAGAAGTCATTGGAAGATTCTGGTAATAACCTGGAAAGGCTAGGTCAAGCAGCATGGAAACCTTTCTGGACAATAATATAGAATCTTAGGAAGGGAGCGAAAAAGGAAATGAACTGTGTTTAGGGAAATTCAGGTGAACTCATAACAGATCCCAGGGAAGCACTGGACAGGTGGAGGGAATACCTTGAAAATCTTCAACATAAAAGGAAATCTTCATGGTGGTATAGTGAACAATCAAGTTCATGGGGAGGAAGAAAATGATGTTGGTGAAATTTCACTTGAGGAAGTGGGAAGGATGGTAAATAAACTCCATTGTCATAAAGCAGCAGGAATAGATCAAATTAGACCTGAAATGGTGAAGTATAGTGGGAAGACAGGGATGAAATGGCTTCAAAGAGTAGTAAGATTGGCATGGAGTGTTGGTAATGTACCTTCAGATTGGACAAAGGCAGAAATTGCACCTATCTATAAGCAAGGAAACAGGAAGGATTGCAACAACTATAGAGGTATCTCATTGATTAGTATACCAGGCAAAGTATTCACTGGCATCTTGGAAGGCAGGGTGTGATCAGTCGTTGAGAGGAAGTTGGATGAAAACCAGTGTGGTTTCAGACCACAGAGAGGCTGTCAGGATCAGATTTTCAGTATGCGCCAGGTAATTGAAAAATGCTACGAGAGGAATAGGCTGTTCTGTATATGTTTCGTAGATCTAGAGAAAGCATATGACAGGGTACTGATGGAAAAGATGTCTGCTATACTGGGGGACTATGGAATTAAAGGTAGATTATTAAAATCAATCAAAGGCATTTATGTTGACAATTGGGCTTCAGTGAGAACTCATAGCTGAATGAGTTCTTGGTTCAGGGTATTTACAGGGGTTAGACAAGGCTGTAATCTTCCACCTTTGCTGTTCCTAGTATACATGGATCACTTGCTGAAAGGTATAAAATGGTAGGGAGGGATTCAGTTAGGTGGAAATGTAGTAAGCAGTCTGGCCTATGCTGACGACTCAGTCTTAATGGCAGATTGTGCGAAAAACCTGCAATGTAATATCTTGGAACTTGAAAAAAGGTGCAATGAGTATGGTATGAAAATTAGCCTCTCGAAGACTAAATTGATGTCAGCAGGGAAGAAATTCAACAGTATTGAATGTCAGATTGGTGATACAAAGCTAGAACAGGTCGATAATTTCAAGTATTTAGATTGTGTGTTCTCCCAGGATGGTAATATAGTGAGATTGAATCAAGGTGTCGTAAAGCTAATGCAGTGAGCTCGGAATTTGCGATCAGCAGTATTCTGTAAGAAGGAAGTCAGTTCCCAGACGAAACTATCTTTACATCGCTCTGTTTTCAGACCAACTTTGCTTTACGGGAGTGAAAGCTGGGTGGACTCAGGATATCTTATTCATAAGTTAGAAATAACAGACATGAAACTAGCAAAAGTGGTTGCTGGTACAAACAGGTGGGAACAATGGCAGGAGGGTACTTGGAATGAGGAGATACAGGCTAATTTAGGAATGAACTCTATGGATGAAGCTGTATTCATAAACCGACTTCGGTGTTGGGGTCATGCAAGGCGAATGGAGGAGGATAGGTTACCTAGGAGAATAATGGACTCTGTTATGGAGGGTAAGAGAAGTAGATGTAGACCAAGACGACGATGGTTAGACTCCGTTTCTAATGATTTAAAGATAAGACGTATAGAACTAAATGAGGCCACAACACTAGTTGCAAATCGAGGATTGTGGCAACGTTTAGTAAACTCACAGAGGCTTGCAGACTGAATGCTGAAAGGCATAACAGTCTATAATGATAATGTATGTATGTAATGTATGTGGTGTTTGAGTCATCAGTCCATAGACTGGTTTGATGCAGACCTCCATGCCACCCTATCCTGTGCTAACCTTTTCATTTCTACGTAACTATTGCATCCTACATCTGCTCTAATCTGTTTGTCATATTCATACCTTGGTCTACCACTACCGTTCTTACCACCTACACTTCCTTCAAAAACCAACTGAACAAGTCCTGGGTGTCTTAAGATGTGTCCTATCATTCTATCTCTTCTTCTCGTCAAATTTAGCCAAATCGATCTCCTCTCACCAATTCGATTCAGTATCTCTTCATTCGTGATTCGATCTATCCATCTCACCTTCAGCATTCTTCTGTAACACCACATTTCAAAAGATTCTATTCTCTTTCTTTCTGAGCTAGTTATCGTCCATGTTTCACTTCCATACAATGCCACGCTCCACACAAAAGTCTTCAAACACATCTTTCTAATTCCGATATCAATGTTTGAAGTGAGCAAATTTATTTTCTTAAGAAAGCTCTTCGTTGCTTGTGCTAGTCTGCATTTTATGTCCTCCTTACTTCTGCCATCGTTAGTTACTTTACTACCCAAGTAACAATATTCATCTACTTCCTTTAAGACTTCGTTTCCTAATCTAATATTTCCTACATCACCTGCCTTCGTTCGACTGCACTCCATTACTTTTGTTTTGGACTTATTTATTTTCATCTTGTACTCCTTACCCAAGACTTCATCCATACCATTCAGCAACTTCTCGGGATCTTCTGCAGTCTCAGATAAAATAACAATATCATCAGCAAATCTCAAGGTTTTGATTTCCTCTCCTTGGACTGTGATTCCCTTTCCAAATTTCTCTTTGATTTCCTTTACTGCCTGTTCTATGTAAACATTGAAAAGGAGAGGGGACAAACTGCAGCCTTGCCTCACTCCTTTCTGGATTGCTGCTTCTTTTTCAAAGCCCTCGATTCTTATCACTGCAGACTGATTTTTATACAGGTTGTAGATAATTCTTTGTTCTCGGTATCTGATCCCTATCATCCTCAGAATCATAAATAGCTTGTTCCAATCAACATTATCGAATGCCTTTTCTAGATCTACGAATGCCATGTACGTGGGCTTGTCCTTCTTGATTCGATCCTCTAAGATCAGACGTAAAGTCAGGATTGCTTCACGTGTTCCTACATTTCTCCTGAAGCCAAATTGATCTTCCCCCAACTCAGCTTCAACTTGTTTTTCCACTCTTCTGTAAATAATACGTGTTAAAATTTGACAGGCATGAGATACTAAACTAATGGTGCGGTAGTTTTCACACCTGTCAGCACCGGCTTCCTTGGGAATAGGTATAACAACATTCTGCCGAAAATCGGATGGGACTTCTCCTGTCTCATACATCTTGCACACTAAATGAAATAACCTTACCATGCTGGTTTCTCCTAAGGCAGTCAGTAGTTCAGAGGGAATATCATCAATTCCAGGTGCCTTGTTCCTATTGAGGTCACTCACAGCTCTGTCAAACTCTGACCTCAAAATTGGGTCTCCCATTTCATCAGCATCAACAGCCTCTTCATGTTCCAGAACCAAATTATCTACTTCTTTACCTTGATACAACTGTTGGATATGCTCCTGCCATCTTTCTGCTTTGTCTTCTTTCCCTAGAAGTGGCTTTCCACCTGAGCTCTTAATATTCATGCACCTAGATTTCCTTTCTCCAAAGGTTTCCTTGATTTTCCTGTATGCAGCATCTACCTTTCCCAAGACCATACAGTCATTCGACATGCTTGCACTTCTCCTTCAGCCATTCTTCCTTAGCTACCTTGCACTTTCTATCCACTTCATTCTTTAATCGCCTGTATTCTTTTCTGCCCTCTTCATTTCTAGCATTCTTGTATTTTCGTCGTTCATCAATCAGGTCTAGTATCTCCTGAGTTATCCACTGATTCTTAGTTGATCTTTTCTTCCTCCCTAACATTTCTTCAGCTGCCCTACTGACTTCATTTTTCATGACTATCCACTCTTCCTCTATTGCGTTTCCTTCAGCCTTTTCATTTAGTCCTTGTGCAACATGTTCCTTGAAACAATCTCTCACACCCTTTTCTTTCAACTTGTCTAGATCCCATCTTTTTGCATTCTTTCCTTTTTTCAATTTCTTCAACTTCAGATGGCATTTCATGACCAACAAGTTGTGGTCAGAGTCCACATCTGCTCCTGGGAAAGTTTTGCAATCCAACACCTGGTTTCTGAATCTCTGCCTAATCATAATGAAGTCTATTTGATACCTTCCAGTGTCTCCAGGTCTCGTCCACGTATAAAGCCGCCGTTTGTGGTGTTTGAACCAAGTATTTGCAAGGACTAAATTATGATCAGTGCAGAATTCAACCAGTCGACTTCCTCTTTCGTTCCTTTGTCCCAATCCGAATTCTCCTACTGTACTACCTTCTCTTCCTTGGCCTACCACTGCATTCCAGTCTCCCATCACAATTAGATTCTCGTCACCTTTTACATATTGAATTAAATCTTCTATCTCCTCATATATTCTTTCGATTTCTTCATCATCCGCTGAACTAGTAGGCATATAGACCTGCACAATTGTGGTGGGCATTGGTTTGGTGTCTATCTTGACAACAATAATTCTTTCACTATGCTGGTCGTAGTAGCTTATCCGCTGCCCTATTTTCTTATTCATTATTAAACCAACTCCTGCATTTCCCCTGTTTGATTTCGTGTTGATAATTCGGTAGTCGCCTGACCAAAAATCCTGTTCTTCCTGCCAACGTACTTCACTTATACCAACTACATCTAACTTTAGCCTATCCATCTCCCTTTTCAGATTCTCTAACCTACCACAACGATTCAAACTTCTAACATTCCACGCTCCGACTCGCAGAATGTCAGTATCCATCTTCCTGATGATCGCCCCCTCTCGTGTAGTCCCCACCCGGAGATCCGAACGGGGGACTAGTTTACCTCGGGAATATTTTACCCGGGAGGAAGCCATCATCAGTACATCATTCATACAGAGAGAGCTGCATGTCCTCGGGAGGTAGTTACAGCTGTAGTTTCCCGTTGCTTTCAGCCGTGTAGCAGTATCAACACAGCTAAGCCATGTTGAGTATTATTACAAGGCCGTATCAGTCAATCATCTAGACTGCCGCCCTTGCAACTACCGAAAGGCTGCTACCCCCCTTTCGATGAACCATTCGTTAGTCTGGTCTCTCAACAGATACCCATCCAATATGGTTGCACCTGCGGCTTGGCTATCTGCATCATTGGGACACGCAAGCCTCCCCACCGCGGCAAGGTCACATGGTTTGCAGAGGAGGGTAATGTATGTATGTTACTGCTATGTGTTGAGAGAAACATAGCATTACTTCTGTCTTCAGTACTAAGGATGGTAGGTTAGTAAGGACAAGAGTTAGTTCAATAATTAATTGGTCAAGGGAGCAGGGAGCTGGGAGCAGGCAGAAGGGGAGGGTGATCATGCTGCCAGAACAATTCCAAGATAAAATCACCAGCCTATGAATTAATGTTGTATGTTTTTTGTACACACCTTAGAGACAGGAGCAGTTCCTCAGTGATGTCACTGGGTGAGTTCAGAGCTCGGTACATGGAACCCAAAAGGAACTTCCTTCCACTGCATGTGAATTCCACTCAAACAAATTCTGCCTTTATTTCCAACTGCTCAAAATGCACAGTGTTGAATTCGGGTTTCATGGCAATAAGTGCTCCTCACCCTAAGGTTTTTTAACTACTGTGAATTGCTGAGGTAACACTTCTATGTCACAGATTAACGAATTTAGCCAGGATTCACTAAGGCACACAATTTGTGGGTCTAAGCAGCTACAGTGGCCAGGACTGCCTGTTAAATCTTTACTTATTTCAGGCTGTGAGCATTAAATCAAAACACAGCAACTGTTCTGTTACCTGCAGCCCTAGATTTGGTGTTGCTAACATCACTATTTACACTGCTTGATGTAATGTTAAAAAATGATCCTGAGGTTGAGGAAAACTACATTTCCATCATGACCATGTCTGAACCCCCGAGTTACTTTTCTGCAGTAGAGATGTATTAATATTTGCATATGTTCTCCGAACTGGTGAGTGACAAAATGTACACGTCACAAACAGCTGATTCACATGACCTTTAGAATTACACAACGCTACACAGACATCTGAATGAGACTTCTGAGTTTGTCTTGGGTTCAATTCCACATCTCAACTAAGAGCATCTGAGCACATCACAAGGTGGAGTAATGATATGGGTGGTTTGGCAACTTTGTTTCCTCCGATCCTACCCCCCCCCCCTCCCCCCCGAGACATCCTTTACCTATTTCTCTGGTGGACTGTAGACCTTCACTTCCACACCATGCCCAAGACTTAATCTCACATTTAAATATTACCAATAAGTGTTTATTAACTTCTAATTCAGTATACAGTTCTCTGTTTGTCATGGAACACTTTGATACTATTTTTGCATATGCCATTACACTTCTTTACCATTGAAAACACTATACAAATTTGGAGAAATCGTATCACTATGAAGCTATTGTTGAGATAAGCAGCAGATTTAAACTTTTGAGAATAACAATCTTGCAAAACCAAACATTAGATTCCTTCACTTTTATCCAACACAGCCAGACAAGAGGCAGTACTGCTAACATTTCTATCCCTAAATATACTTTCTTTTTTTACAAGTTGTGTTACATCGTACTGACACAGATAAGTCTTATGAAGGCGATGGAGCAGGAAAAGGTTAGGAGTGGGAAGGAAACGGCCGTGGCCTTAATTAAGGTACAGCCCCATCATTTGCCTGGTGTGAAAATGGGAAACCGCAGAAAAACATCTTCAGGGCTACCGAGAGTGTGGTTCGAACCTACTACCTCCTGAATGCGGGATACTAGCTACACTTAAGCAAATGCTGCTACTGAGCTCGGTGAATATACTTTCCACCTGCCTGAACACTGAGGATGCAGATGCCACCTCTCGCTATGAATCAACCCCCAATTTTGTCCTTTTGTTTACTCACTTAATTTAACCCTAATGGGATACATTGCTCAAATACGTTGCTTACCAGTTACGCATGACCATATTTCAGTCTTATTGATTTGATGGTTCTTCGAATATTGTGATGAATATGTAAGTGGTCATATGCATTTCATCATAAATGGCCCATGATCACCAGATTGCGCAAAAATCAGTTACTACTTACAGGGTCAGATGTGACAATAAAGACTGTGAAAGAGCAACAGGAGGCCAAGTTAAATGTCAAAGAACAATACAGACTTGACATTCAGACAATTAAATATCTCAAAACTGCATGGAGCAATGTTTATAATGAGGTGAAAGAGGTGAAGAAGTATAAACTAAATACAGAATATGGAATACAACACACCAGCCTAAGTGGATCACTGCTGAATTTTCAGCCACTGGATCCCAAGATCAGACTTTCAAAGGTCAGAGTAAATTCTGAGTATGGAAAGCAAATTGAGTACATCAGAACATGGTCATCTAACTGCAAATAATCAGGCCTTGAAATATATGAAAGATTCCAGGCAGGTGTCTGATGTTATTCTACCATCTGAAACAATTTTAAAAAATATATGTACCTAACAACACCAAGATAAAAATCTACTATGCTGTCACACGAGACAGTGTATTCTATGGCTTTGTAACTTAACAAGCCACAGAAGGTGACAGTAAATATGTCAATAACACAGAAAGAAGATATTTGCGAAGTGTCACTACAGCAAGAAATTGGGGTTCAATAGAAGAATGCTAATTGATAAATAAATAATCTGGCTCACTCGAATACTTTATGTCTTATTATTACAAGTAATGAAAATCATTATCTTATATTATTACTTTATGCGTGACAAATTCTGACATACATTCATACAATACAAGAAGTGTCAATAAAATTCGCATTGAATTAATAAACTCAACTAAATATGGCAACAAATCTGTATGGCACTACTCAGCACATGTGTATAACTCACTCCCTGAACATATTCGACAGGCTGCTTCATTTACTGTATTTAAGCAGAATCTTTTAAAATATTTACATAAAATGCTATGATCATCTGAGCTATCTTGACTATGTAACATGTATACGTTAAATGTGTCGTACCTCTATAATGAGTTTAACTCACTTTCCGTTTATTCTCATGTAAAACATTTAAGATTCTGTGTTATCTCCTAATTCTACTACGTGTATATCAGATATGTGCCCTTTACGAAATAAATAAATAAATAAATAAATAAATAAATAAATGAATGAATGAATGAATAAATAA
Organism: Anabrus simplex; assembly: GCF_040414725.1. NCBI lineage: Eukaryota > Metazoa > Arthropoda > Insecta > Orthoptera > Tettigoniidae > Anabrus > Anabrus simplex. The sequence continues at coordinate 62,231,375 of NC_090266.1, forward strand.
ATAAATAAATAAATAAATAAATAAATAAATTCAAAAAAAGATGTACAGAGATATGAAAGGAGATGAAAGGAGACACAATTGACTACCTAATTAAAGGCAGGTTGATTCACTGGACTAATCATATTGCATGAATGGTCAACAGCAAGGTCACTGTCAACCAGACACCCCAGGAACACCTCTGGGAATATGGAAAACACTACTGGGATGGTAATATTAATAATCATTTTATTGGTCCAGATACCGAGTGGTGCCATCTAGGCGGCCTGCGGACCACTAGATACTATGGGCTGAGTTCTCTTCATTTTGTGGAATTTTCTCATGAGCCACGATCGAAACATCAAGTTCGGACCATGCATGAAGTACAGGAGACAAAATGTGTTAATGATGTGGATGGACCTGTGCTCACTTTGAACCCACAATATTGGGATGTCTATTTCCTCACTCCACCACTTGTCTGCAGAGGGAGCTGCAGAACACACAAATAGCAAATTCCATGTTGTCAAGGGTTAGGGGTGTAAAATCTTATTAAGAGGAACTGTACTTACTTGTCTCCTTCTTTGAAACTGGTGACCAGTTGACCAAATGTCGTAATTTCCAGCCTACCACCTACACATTTTTTATCCTTAATATCGGCAGAAGGCTGTAAAGAACAAATATGGAAAGCAAAGTAAGAAATATAGAGTATATAGATAGTTAGACTAAAAATTTATAAATAGATATGACATAGTGACAAAATAAATTTCATAGTTGCACAATAAAAATATAAATTTATTCTCCCAATGTAAAAAGGACACAAACAAACAAGTATCATGTCATAATTATATGAAGAACAGGAACAAGAAAAGAAACTCATAATAGGATAAAGAAGACAGCACTGCAAGAGGGAACAAAAGAGGAAGAAAAACTCAAAGGACTAAGATAATCACCACATTTCTGGTCTTCTCTTCCTAAAACATCCTGTCATCATGTTCATCCTATTATGTGTTCTTAAATGACTTGCCACATCTTTGTTGCTTGTATTCCCACAGATAACTCTGATTGTCAAACAGACTACATTGGATCTTAACCTGAGAAAGGTCAATCTCCTGCCTACCATGTCAAGTTCGCTCAAAAAATAGTCAGTTGTTGGACTTTTCATTCACTGTTGACAGACTCAAATTATCTACATTCAGACTTTAACAGACAATATGGCCAGGTTTTCTAGGGATAGTGAGTACACCACATTCCCGGAAGCACCAGAATTGATTCTTGGACAAATCAGGGATTATTACCTGACTGATGGCTAGTTGCTTATCCAGTCAGCCTACATGAGAATAATGAAAGTGTTGACTGACAGATAGATAGAGTCCATAGTCTAAAAAGCCAAGATTATTGGCCAAGAAAATTTGTTGAGCTCACCACTCATCAACTTATAAACTACAGGCCATCAGGCTGAGTAGAGGTTTTTACTTCCTCAGAAATGAATTTTTAACTATTCTAACGAAGGTGAAAAGATTCAATTTAGTTAACTGTCATTGAAAATTTCTCCAACAGAGCAATGGTCAAATGAATTCATCAATCTAAACTTTTCTAATGAAAGTTGAAGGAGCATAACTAATATTATATACTTTGAAGCTAACAACCACCAAATGAGAAGAAGATCCCAATGTCTTGTGTAGCAAATGCTACAGAAAGGAATTCAGGATCCTAAGTACATGGGTAAAACTGCCCTGGAAACTCTCAAGGCTCAATTCTTCTCAGATGAGTCTCTTCAGGATTGGCTGTATGCATGGATATGCCACGTAGCACATGTAGCATTATACTGACTTTAATGTAAAATTCTATATAGGAAAGGCAACCCCATTTGTTCACAACAACAAAGCTTCAAACAACAAACTATATTAACTTCATGAAAAAGCACATGCTTGATACAGGCAATTCTCCAGAATTATCCATAGAATGTTTTCAATGGGCTGTGCATATGACGATTAAGTAGGTCATAGGTGAATGAAAACAGAAATGATATTTAATTAGCTCTAGAAAATAACGGCAAACTGAAGTATGGGAGATAAGAGACAACACTGCTGCAGTGACACCATGCAATGTAATCTAATAATGTCACAGACAGCACACGCTAGTTACACACCAACCTTACTTCAGAGCATATGGACTCTCCCTTCTCACATCACGTGCATGCAAACTGGCATAAGGAACACAGCCTTGGGTTAGCTGGCAATATGAGATAGTGTTGTCGCGATGTTTTAAAAACAGGAACTATGGAATTGGAAAAGGGTTGAATGTGCCAGAGCTCGTACAGCAATAGTGTCATCAAGACCTCCAAGAGGTTTGCAGGTGATCAGCATTGCCTTACAGGACAGTGGCACGGTGGGTAAAAGCCTTCAAAAAGGGACGCCAATATGTGGCAGACGTGCATCAGCCAGGTCATCCTAGTGTCAGTGAAGGAGAAGTGCATGGTCTCGACATCTTAATGGACATTGGTCGATGTCATATGATATGTGAGCTGGCTAGACACACCGTATTAGCAAATATGACAGTGCTTCATATTTGAAGTAACAGATGGACATGAGAAAAATTTCATCACAATGGGTTCTGGGGGATTCAACAGAAATTATTATGATGCGATGCTGCTCGTAACCATTTGGAGTACTATAAATGTGAGGAAGAGGCTTTCTTATGCCATATCGTTATGCTGGATGTGACATGGGCTAAATTGTATGAGCTGTAACTGAAATGCTGATCGAACTACAGGCATCATTACAGGAAGACACAAAGACTGAGAGTTTGTGAGAGTGAAATTTATTGTTATTCTCATGTACTACTGAGATGGTTTTATCCTAATGCACTATGTTCTTCCACAACAAACAATCAATGTGTATTACCCATCATTTTCCATAACAACGCTCGGCCGCATATAGTGCAAACTCTGGCTGATTTCTTTAGTCGAAGGGGCTGGGAATTGCTGCACCATCCACTATAATCCATGGATTTAAGTCCTTATGACTCTGACTTGATTTACAAGATGAAGGAACCACTTTGCTCCAGAACGGTTTCAGAGATTTGTCAGGCAGTAAACTGCTCTATTTGAACTATCAACATAACAGGTGCTGCTATAGATATCCTATGATTTCCACATTGCTGGTAGCAGGATGTACACAATGCTAGTGACTACTCTGAAGGACAGTAAATCTTGGTATAGCATTCATCTCTTTTGCATGGGTTGTAATTAAATAATTGCTATTATTAAAGTTCCAAACCTCATACACATCCAATAATTTTCTATTTACAACTTGCTTCATGGCATACCTGCACAGAGAGGTCTTATGGCAATGATGAGATAGGAAAGGGCTAAGAGTGGGAAGGAGCAGCCATGGCATTAATTAAGATATAGCATTTGCTTGGTTTAAAAGTGGGAAGACACAGAAAACCATCTTTGGAAGTATAACTGAAAAAGAAGTGTAAGGATATTCAAGACTTTTTGGTCCTAGGAAGGGTAGAAACTGGATAAATGAAAATCAAGGAAGCCTTTGGAGAAAGGAAAACTAAGTAATAAAAAGAAGTGATGGGTGATACGATAGTGCTGATGGATTGGATATGGAGGATAATCCCACAAAACTGCAGTCCAAGTATTGGGCTCACTTCATATGCGCATTCTTCCCACTGTATCCAAGCAAATCAGCTCAACAAGAGCTCAGATGGAAAACAACTTCTAGGGAAAGAATACAAAACACAAATAGGGCAGCAACATATCCAACAGTAGAATCAAAGTAAAGAAGTAGATGATAGTGTTCTGAAACAACAAGAGGCTGTTGATGCTGATGAAATGGGAGTCCCAATTATGAGGTCAGAATTCAACACAAAGTTGTGAGAGACCTAAGTATGAACAAGGCACCACGAATTGATGACATACCCTCAGAATTATTGACGGCCTTAAGAGAAAGCAGCATGGTGAGGTTATTCCGTTTAGTGTAGAAGATGCACGATACAGGCAAAGTGCCATCCGATTTTTGGCAGAATGATGTTATACCTATTTCCATGAATGCCAGGGCTCACAAGTGTGAAAACTATCGCACCATTACTTTAGTATGGAAAGACAATCTGAAACCGAGTTGGAGGACATCAATTCAGGTTCAGAAGAAACGTAAGAATAGATGAAGCAATCCTGACTTTACATCTGATTTTAGAGGATTGAATTAAGGAGGACAAGCACACATACATACTGTTCATAAAATAAGGAAAGGCATTCAATATTGCTGAATGGACTAAGAGATTTGCGATTCTGAAGGTGATTGGTAACGGATACTGGGAAAGAAGAATTATTTACAGTCTACACAAGAAAGAGACTGCTGCCATAAGAATCAAACACTTCGAGAAAGCAGCAGCATACCATAAGGGAGTGAGGCAAGGCTGCAGGTCCTCCATCCTTTAGAAGAGGCGATAAGGAAACTGAAAAAGGAATTTGGAAAGGGAATCACAATACAAGGAAATGAAATCAAAATCCTGAAGTTTGCCAAAGATAACATTATTTTATCTCAGACTGCAGAAGATCTGGAGAAACTGTTGAATGGTATACACAGAAAATTGGGGAATTAGTACAAGATGGAAACAAATGAATCCAAAACAAAAAGTAATGGAGTGCAGTAGAATGAAGTCAGCTGATGCAAGAAATATTAGATTAGGAAATGAACTTTTAAAGGAAGAAGATGAATATTGTCATTTGTTGTTAACTAACAACAGCAGAAGTAAGGGGGGCATAAAATGCAGACTGCAGGCTAGCAAAAGCAAGGAAGGCCTTTCTTCACAAAAGAAATCTGCACACTTTAAACAATGATAAACAAATTACTTAGATGTTTTTGAACTTTTGTCTGGAGCATGGCATTGTATGGAAGTAAAGCATGGACGATAACTAGCTCAGGAGAAAAAGAGGGTACAAGCTTTTGAAATGTAGTGTCAAAGATGAATACTTAACCCTTTCCAGCCCAATGATGCCATATGGCATCATGATATTTAACGTTTTTTCTGTGCTTTGAAAATTATCTTGAATGCCATATTACATTATGGTAGGATACGTTGTGGTGTTAGGAGTTCATTGGTAGCACTGGAGCAGTTCAGTAGTTGAACATCGCCGAAGAATAGTGCATGTTCTTTGATCATGTCGACTTGGAATTGGAGACTCCTTCACACCGCACTGCATTATAACATGTTTTATTGTAAGTACTATTAATTTTTGTTTCAAATTGTGTTATTTTGGAGATAAAGGATGTAATATAAATATTCTGTATGTAATTTTTTGTTATGTTAAGCTTGACAGGTTTTCTGTGTGTGTAAATATGTATGATGCCATATGGCGTCAGTGGGCAGCAGCCATGTCTTAGGTTATGTTTATCTGAGGCAATTAGATTTTTATTCAGCGGCCTTTCTCATTATTACTGGTTGTTTTGCGATATTATATAAACGCTTAACAGTATATTTTGATCATTAAATGTAAGAAAACCTGCTAATAAACAGCACAACTGAAATAAGTAGCCTACTATTCCAAATTATATCATAATAAATTTTCGTTAGAAGTTGCATTTCAAATTGTTGTGTACTATTTATTCACTTTATTTTTCTAGATGAATCCATTAAGTGTAAAATTTTATCTGAGAAAGAGGTCATTCTTCTTCTGGAAGGTGACATATCTGACGTTGATATCAGTAATGATGATCACAAGGAAGAAGTAACAACACCAAATACAGTTGCAGAACCAGTGCCAAATACTATTCCGGAAGTGGGGCTGAATTTTGAAGTAAATGTTGAACCTAATTTGCATGAAGATGTAATACCGTTGGCTCATCGACTTCAGGCAAAAACATCTACTTCTGGCTCACCAGTACCCAATGAGAGGCAGAGGGACTCAAGGTTGCGGTGTAAAATCTTAGAACCTATTTATTCAGAGTGCACAGTGAATCACTCTGTTCTACCAGGTGAAATGACTCCATATGAAAATTTCAAACAATTTTGTACAGCTTCTCTCATAGACAATTTTGTAGGCAACTCAAATTTATACTGTGTTCAGAAAACTTGATCCTCACTGAACACAAATAAGAATAAAATAGAGCAATTTCGGGGAATTCACATTCTGTCAGGCATAGTCAGGATGCCAAGTTACAGAACGTACTGGGCACAAGCAACCAGATTCCCCCAATTGCTGACATTACGTACCGCAATAGGTTTGACAAACTCAGAAACTTCTTCCACATCAACGATGATAATATGAAGTCACGTGATCATCCAGAGTGTGATAAACGTTTCAAAGTCAGGCCTTTTATTGATGCCATCAGAGCTAGATTCGCTGATATTGAGCCCGAGGAGTACAATTCTGTGGATAAGTAAACTCGTGTCCTCATCCCGAGGTGGTGCAGCTCTTTTCAGGCACACCCCCATTGGAGGTGAGCTGCACGTACCATTTCAACCACATACCAGCCCTCCTGCCATTCTTAAATTTCTGGCAGTACCGGGAATCGAACCCAGGCCCCCGAGGACGGCAGCTAATAACACTAACCGTTACGCTGCGGAGGCGGACAATTCTGTGGATGAAATTATAATACCGTTCAAAGGGCGAAGTTCATTGAAACGATACATGAAAAATAAGCCTCATAAATGGGGTGTAAAAGTTTTTGCTCAAGCTGGTTTCAGTGGTATTGTCTACGATTTTGAAGTGTATGTTGGTAAAAGTACTATTTTATAGTCAGGAGAACCGGTTTTAACAATGGAGCATTTATACAAATGGTATTATGATTGTATTTCAGGTTCACAATTTGAAGAACATTTCATGAGGACTTGCATCGCATGTGCCCAATGATGCCATATGGCATCACAAAATTTTGAGCATATGAGAGTGCGACAAAAATTAAATATTGGTGGTTTCATGTTCAGGACGCACATTTTAGATGAAATTCACAGGAAAATATTTTTTTCCATCACTGCAGATAATTTGGGCTGGAAAGGGTTAAGGTGAGATGCGTAGATCAAATCATGAACGATAAGATAAAGAATTAAATTGGCGAGAAATCAATTTGGCTAAATTTGACAAGAAGAGATAGAATGATAGGACATGTTTTAAGACATCCTGGACTTGTTCAATTAGTTTTTGAGGGAAGTGTAGTTGGTAAGAACAGTAGGGGTAAACCAAGATATAAATACGACAAGCAGATTAGAGCAGATGTAGGAAGTAGTAGTAATCTGGAAATGAAAAGGATACCACAGCATAGGATTGCATGAAGGCCTGAATTAAACCAATCTTTGGACTGATGACTCAAACAATAACACGTGAGAAATTGTGTCCTGGTTAACAAAGACCAGAATTTCCTTCCAAGGTGACATGCTGAGAATCTGGTTATATTCATTAATCAAAATGAAAAAGCCAGTCCAGTGCACTTATAAAATAGACTGCATTTAAGCCAAACATGGTCATACTATATTACACCTTTCTCCTTGTATGTTCAGTCTGTCAGTGCTAATGCTAGTGGGATCCTTAACAGCTCTGCCATCAGCTATCATAGATGGCCTAGGCATCACTGAACCAGAATTGAATCCCATTAAGATGATATAGGCAAGTGTCAAGAATGGCATTCATGAACATAATGATGTTCAGAATGGAAGCATTACTAAAATTTATGGATGAACAAATTGCTTCTATTACAAATGAGGACTGGAAGAAAATTTTTTGAGCATATAAAGAACACTGAAGACCAGTACATTTCAAGTGAAGGTTTATTGCACCACTGGAAACATAAACGTGGGAAGTGAAATGGATAGAAATAGTGACCGTGACTGAAGCAATATTGAAACCGCAAGAGAAGGCGATAATAAATTGACCAACACTGCCAGCGGAAGTGGAATATACATGGATACATAATATGATGAAATAGTGGGAGGGGCATTCTCTAAGATATTTCCTATGTCTAGAAACAGTGCCAGTGAATTATCCATAGTCTTCTAGCTATTTTGTTTTACTTCACACTGACACAGATAGGTCTTATGGCGACGATGGGATAGGAAACGTGTAAGAATGGGAAGGAAGCGATCGTGGCTTTAATTAAGCTACAGCCCCAGCATTTGCCTGGTGTGAATATGGAAAACCATGGAAAACCACCTTCAGGGCTGCCAACAGTGGGATTCAAACCCACTATCTCCCGGACACAAGCTCACAGATGTGCGCTCCTAACCGCACAGCCAACTCGCCCGGTCCCGTAGTCATCTATCAAGAGATTAACATACTGAGTTATGCGTAATGTGCAGTTGTGTAATTATTGGAAGGATATGCGAAAGTATTCTTAACAGGTATGCTAAAATGTACAATAAGACTGTATGTTTCTTAAGGCCTGGATTGTAAAATATCCTCCCTTTTAGACTCTTCTATGTATGCTCGTACCTAGTCCTTGTCGTCTTCCACTACATCGCTATTTCTGTCCTGCAAATAAACAGTGTTCTCCACAATTTGCACAAGCTGTACACAATGATTGCAACTTTGACCTCAACACAACAAAAGCAATGTAAAAAAGAAACTACACAGCCTGAAATCTTTCTGGTGTACAACCTACAGGCAGACAGGGTAAAAAATATGGTATATCTAGAAAGTAACATAGGACCATTGTGCTGAAATCAGATGCTGGATAGAGAAAGCGGAGTCCATCGTTATTAGCATGTGGCAACACCTATCCTGGAATGATCTGAGAGTAAAGCTCAAAAAGAGCATAAAAATAAGTGTTGTGTCCTCTCTCTCCTCTTAAATATTGTAGAGCCCTACATACTATATTACCCAGAGAAAAGAGAATCCACACTTTCAAGATGTGGATATAAGAGAAAATGGTATAAATCTTGTGGGTTATTTTCACGTCACACCAACATAGATAGGTCTTATGGTGATGGCAAGATAGGAAAAGGCTAGGAGTGGAAAGGAAGCAACCGTGGCCTTAATTAAGGTACAGGGCCACCATATTACTAATATGAAAGGGAAGAACAACAAAAACCATCATCAGGGCTGCTGACAGTGGGGTTAAACCAAATGATCTTTCGGTTGGAACTTAAAAATAGGGAAGTACCTCACACAATGAGCTGTCAACCTCAGCTAATCAAAACAATTAAAGTAAAGAGGCTGAAATACATGTATCATATTATGAGGACACCTAAAAAGAACAGTATGATACAAATAATATTTTGAGGAAAAAATTTAGGCAAAAGAGGACTTAATGGAAGATGGACATCCTGAAGCAATATTTTGAAGAAACGGGTTGGAGCTCTTTGACACATGACAAAAAAGATGGACATTCGTACAATTTCCATTATCAGAAAAATGTCATTAAAATATTAGGTTACTTCAAATGCGTTCACCTGTGATTCTCTTGGCTCTTCCAACTCTGATTTGGGTTCTTCTTTCAAATCCATCTCCTCAAATGTAAATTTAACACTATCCTGTGGAGAAATTAATATATTAGACACATTATTAGACACATCTGGAAATTTAGTTATATACGAGTGGCTTAACAATCCATAATTTCCTAGCAAATGAGTCAGTTTCAGTTTCAAATCTCCATGAACATTTTAAAGAAAATTTTCATGTCAAGTATCCTTAAAAACATGACAATTAAGAGACCTTCAGCATTGGAAAAATGTCCTGTCTGAATGCCCAGAAATATTTTTGAGAAGTAGAAAAGTTATAAAATATAAAACCTTGTAAAATTACACTGAATGATGAGGAAAATGTACAGACGTACTTACAAGTAATCCGCTTATCATAAACAAACCAATTCTGAAATATTAAGGACTTCACATTTTATTACTGTTATCTTTTAATAAAATATGCATCTTCCACATCTCCTGTTGTCTGAGAGTGCTCAGCCTGAAGGCAGGGAATATTCTCAACAGCACTACCATCAACTGCCATAGGGAGCTAGGTGTCACTGAAGAGGCAAACAAAGGAAATGAAGAGTGAGGTAGTTTTCTTCTGCTTTCCTCTCCTAACCAGACAGTGCTGTTACACTCCAGTCTCTCATGTTCACTGAAATGTACACATGGACCAACCATATGAACATCAGTTTCACACCCTTTTCTGGAGAATCTGGCTGTATTAGGAATGGTGTTACTAACACTGCTCATATCTCAATCACTTTCATATTCTCAGAGTCAAGGATGAGACAGACACAAAATACACAGTATCTCACCAGATTTGGCTTAAGGCAAGCCACCTCATATAAAATTTGGAAAGGAAGTCATCAAGGACATAAGCCCTAAACCATATGAACCACACAAAACAATCATCCCAATAGGTCATCCGAAGCACGGTGAGCTAAGATATCATAGAGGGGCTGTATGCCTGACATCAGCTCTCATTGTGGAGGCATGAGAACATATGATCACCTGACAGGGAGATTATGCATGGTTAATAGACTTCAAATGTTTTAGATCGTCGCCTTCAGGCCTGCCAGCCCTATGTTCAGCATATGGATGCACTAATCAGTGTAAATAAACCAAGGACATATTTTGTTTTAAGTACGTATTACTGAATTATAACTGAGAATTATTTCCTTAATTTCTGTTTTCATTAAACCTATTTCACTGTTTACACAGAAAAAGAAAAGCGAGTCATGCCAATTATCTATTTATTTGATTATATTTCTCATTTTCTACGAACCATGTGACATTGCCGCGGTGGGGAGGCTTGCGTGTCCCAATGAAGCAGATAGCCGAGCCGCAGGTGCAACCATATCGGATGGGTATCTGTTGAGAGACCACACTAAGGAATGGTTCATCAAAAGGGGGGTAGCAGCCTTTCGAAAGTTGCAAGGGCGGCAGTCTAGATGATTGACAGATATGGCCTTGTAATAATACTCAACACAGCTTAGCTGTATTGATACTGCTACGCAGCTGAAAGTAACAGGAATCTACAGCCGTAACTAACTCCCGAGGACATGCAGCACACTCTGTATGAATGATATACTGATGATGGCTTCCTCCCGGGTAAAATATTCCAGAGGTAAACTAGTCCCCCATTCAGATCTCCGGGTGGGAACTACACAAGAGGGGAAAATGGATACTGACATTCTGCGAGTCGGAGCGTGGAATGTTAGAAGTTTGAATCATTGTGGTAGATTAGAGAATCTGAAAAGGGAGATGGCTAGACTAAAGTTAGATGTAGTTGGTATAAGTGAAGTACGTTGGCAGGAAGAACAGAATTTTTGGGCAGGAGACTACCGAATTATCAACACAAAATCAAACAGAGGAAATGCAGGAGTTGGTTTAATAATGAATAAGAAAATAGGGCAGTGGGCAAGCTACTAAGACCAGCATAGTGAAAGAATTATTGTCATCAAGACAGACACCAAACCAATGCCCACCACAATAGTGCAGGTCCATATGCCTACTAGCTCAGCGGATGATGAGAAAATTGAAAGAACATACGAAGAGATAGAAGATTTAATACAATATGTAAAAGGTGACGAGAATCTAATTGTGATGGGAGACTGGAATGCAGTGGTATGGCAAGGAGGAGAAGGTAATACAGTAGGAGAATTCGGATTGGGACAAAGGAAAGAAAGAAGAAGTTGGCTGGTTGAATTCTGCACTGATCATGATTTAGTCCTTGCCAATACTTGGTTCAAACACCACAAATGATGGCTTTATATTTGTACGAGACCTGGAGACACTGGAAGGTATCAAAGAGACTTCGTTATGATTAGGCAGAGATTTTTTTTTTTTTTTTTTTTTTTTTTGCAAGTTGCTTTACGTCGCACCGACACGGACAGGTCTTATGGCGACGATGGGAGAGGAAGGAGCTAGGAGTAGGAAGGAAGCGGCCGTGGCCTTAATTAAGGTACAGCCCCAGCATTTGCCTGGTGTGAAAATGGGAAACCACGGAAAACCATCTTCCGGGCTGCCGACAGTGTGGTTCGAACACACTATCTCCCGAATACTGCATACTGGCCGCAATTAAGCGACTGCAACTATCGAGCTCGGTAGGCAGAGATTCAGAAACCAGGTGCTGGGTTGCAAAACTTTCCCAGGGGCAGACGTGGACTCTGACCACAACTCGTTGGTCATGAAATGCCAACTGAAGCTGAAGAAACCGCTAAAAGGAAAGAATGCAAAAAGATGGGATCTAGACAAGTTGAAAGAAAAGAGCGCGAGGGATTGTTTCAAGGAACATGCTGCAAAAGGACTAAATGATAGGCTGAAGGAAACACAATAGAGGAAGTGTGGACAGTCATGAAAAATGAAGTCAGCAGGGATGCTGAAGAGATGTTAGGAAGGAAGAAAAGATCAACTAAGAATCAGTGGATAACTCAGGAGATACTAGACTGATTGATGAATGATGAAAATACAAGAATGCTAGAAATGAAGATGGCAGAAAAGAATACAGGCGATTAAAGAATGAAGTGGATAGAAAGTGCAACGTAGCTAAGGAAGACTGGCTGAAGGAGAAGTGCAAGGTTGTCGAAGGTTGTATGGTCCCAAGAAAGATCAATGCTGCACACAGGAAAATCAAGGAAACCTTTGGAGAAAGGAAATCTAGGTGTATGAATATTAAGAGCTCAGATGGAAAGTCTCTTCTAGGGAAAGAAAATAAAGCAGAAAGATAGCAGGAATATATCCAACAGTTGTATCAAGGTGAAGATGTAGATAATTTGGTTCTGGAACAAGAAGAGGCTGTTGATGCTGATGAAATGGGAGACCCAATTTTGAGGTCAGAGTTTGACAGAGCTGTGAGCGACCTAAATAGAAACAAGGCACCTGGAATTGATGACATTCCCTCTGAATTACTGACTGCCTTAGGAGAAACCAGCATGACAAGACTATTCCATTTCGTGTGTAAGATGTATGAGACGGGAGAAGTCCCATCCGAATTTTGGCAGAATGTTATAATACCTATTCCCAAGAAAGCCGGTGCTGACAGGTATGAAAACTATCGCACCATTAGTTTAGTATCTCATGCCTGCAAAATTCTAACACGTATTATTCACAGAAGAATGGAAAGACAAGTTGAACCTGAGTTCGGAGAAGATCAGTTTGGCTTCAGAAGAAATGTAGGAACACGTGAAGCAATCCTGACTTTATATCTGATCTTAGAGTATCGAATCAAGAAGGACAAGCCCACGTACATGGCATTCGTAGATCTAGAAAAGGCATTCGATAATGTTGATTGGACCAAGTTATTTAAGATTCTAAAGGTGATTGGGATCAGATACCGAGAATGAAGTACTATCTACAATCTGTATAAAAATCAGTCTGCAGTGATAAGAATCAAGGGCTTTGAAGAAGCAGCAATCCAGAAAGGAGTGAGGCAAGGCTGCAGTTTGTTCCCCCACCTTTTCAATGTTTACATAGAACAGGCAGTAAAGGAAAGGGAATCACAATCCAAGGAGAGGAAATCAAAACCTTGAAATTTGCCAATGATATTGTGATTTCATCTGAGATTGCAGAAGATCTCGAGAAGCTGCTGAATGGTATGGACGAAGTCTTGGGTAAGGAGTGCAAGATGAAAATAAATAAGTCCAAAACAAAAGTAATGGAGTGCAGTTGAATGAAGGCAGGTGATGCAGGGAATATTAAATTAGGAAATGAAGTCTTAAAGGAAGTAGATGAATATTGTTACTTGGGTAGTAAAATCACTATCGATGGCAGTAGTAAGTAGGACGTAAAATGCAGATTAGCACAAGCAAGGAAGAGCTTTCTTAAGAAAAGAAACTTGCTCACTTCAAACATTGATATAGGAATTAGAAAGATGTCTTTGAAGACTTGCGTGTGGAGCGTGGCGTTGTATGGAAGTGAAACATGGATGATAACTAGCTCAGAAAGAAAGAGAATAGAAGCTTTTGAAGTGTGGTGTTACAGAAGAATGCTGAAGGTGAGATGGATAGATTGAATCACAAATGAAGAGATACTGAATCGAATTGGTGAGAGGAGATCGGTTTGGCTAAATTTGATGAGAAGAAGAGATAGAATGATAGGACACATCTTAAGACACCCAGGACTTGTTCAGCTGGTTTTTGAAGGAAGTATAGGTGGTAAGAACGGTAGGTGTAGATCAGGGTATGAATATGACAAGCAGATTAGAGCAGACGTAGGATGCAGTAGTTACGTAGAAATGAAAAGGTTAGCACGGGATAGTGTGGCATAGACAGCTGCATCAAAATAGTCTATGGTCTGATGACTCGCACAACAAACAAGGAATTAACTCCACAGTGGGATAGGAGGATGAAAAGGGACAAGCGGTATTCCACCTGATACAGTCACTTATGTTCTTATGCCCTGTGCATTTCAAAGATAAGTACACGTATCATATGACCTGCAGCTATTACTGCCAAATGCCGTTCAAACCATATTTTCTATGCCCTATACATTTCAAAGATAAGTACACGTATCATATGACCTACAGCTATACTGCCAAATGCCGTTCAAACCATATTTTCATTTTCCCTCACACTTGCAAACAAAGAGAACATAACCAAGGACACCCAACAGAGACAATTCATAAGGAACATCCTGCTAATGAATTAAAGCACATAAAGTGGGGGCTATTAAATAGTTTCAAATTATTTATTCCGAATCACCTGCTACTCCTATTTATCATGCAATTTAAAATTGTTGTGATATGGACGACATTGTTTAAAATTTATTTTATTTTTATCTTTTAAATCACCGTATTAACGACCAAAACTACAGATTTTGTCGCATCCCTAAGAAATTAAAACAGCAGGAAAGTAAAACAGCTGAAATCATGGCAGAGCAAACAAGGAGGAACAGGAGGAAAGTCTTCCATTGAAGGTCTTCACAAGAAACTTAATGATTCAGGTATTAATGTTTTGGGTGGCTATTTCTCAGAGGTCATCAAAGATTTTGTCAGGCTTCAGGCCAAACCAAACGTGCATAAATATCTCCAGTATCCCTCTTGTTATGTCAGGAAGTTTTTTAAACCACCTCATCTTCAAAGTCTTTGTCACTGGGCAAGATCTATTCATGGCAATCCAGATTTTACAGAGGAGAATCTTTAAAAGAAAGAAAAATGTCAGGGCTATTTCAGAACCAATTCACAGAACTTAGATATTTGATGAAATGGCTCTTAAGAAGGATTTGGCATGGCACAATAAACAGTTTTGTGTCTATGTTGACTTAGGTCAGGGATTCTTAGACACTGGCGAGAATGAAGTGGCCAAGGAAGCATTAGACTTTATGGTGACATCACTGAATACGAGCTCGAAAATACCAGTTGGTGGAAGGCCAAAAGAAGTGAGGTAAACTTCAGTGAAACAGTATTTGAGAAAAGATCATAGAGTCAACAGTTATGATTGGATTGGGGCAAATAGCCTTAGGAATGAAATTTGTTGCTTTCCTCTTCCAGCAAACTCAGAGCAAAATGCAATAGCTTCCCTTCATGCTGCTCATAATATAAAACTTGCAATGAATATGCTAGCAGAAAAACAGGTCCTCATAGATGGTGGTGCTCCAGACAAAGAAAATATTACTTAGGTGAAATACCTGGAAAAGTTTGGTACTATTACAGGGAGTGAAAGGCCTGCAAACTGGTTATAGATTAAGGAGAAATAATTTAGAGTGGGTGAGTCAGAAGATAAAAGTTACATTAGGTGCATAAACCTTCAGTAATTCTGTGGCTAATACCCTTAAATTTTGCAGAAATGTGGGTCTTGAAGTGTTAACTGATTATCTCGGATATTCTCGGAGCTCAGCGACTATTAACCTCATCTAACAATGGATATGTGCAATATCTATAAAAATAAAACATCTAGTAGGTCAGACAAAACTAACAGGATGAGAGAACTCCCTCCATTTCTTTATGTTAATTAAAATGCCTAGGGATTTTAGATCGGGGTGCCCACTGCTGCCAATTATGGATGGATCCTAATGTCCATGATCTATTATGTGAATGTCAAATGCATTTTTGTTTGTCATTTATTACAGGAGTGATATTTATTTGAATATTGTATTGGTCTTTGGTTTGCTAAATGTGTCATTACAGGGACCATCATTGTATAAATGTCCAAGTTATGTATAGTATTTAAGTGACATCCCATTGGAACACAAGATAGGTAATATTTGCTTATTTGTGTGATACTGAGATCGGTTTTCTAAGTGATACGACTTTCAGATATTTTAATGTGCTCGTATATGAACAAGTCTATCACCCGGTTCATTCGACAGCTAATGTTTAATACTCGCCGCTAGAACGACAAATTGTCATTTTGAATATATAATTTAATAGTGTAAACAAGGCAAGCAAAATACAAGATATGCCCTCATTTAATTATTTCTGTGTGTAACGATGTAAGTGTATAAAGTGATTAATATTTCAAGTGATAAATTGGCTTCTCAAGCCTTACATATTTTCAGAGTGAAATGTGAATCTAGAGAAAGGACAAGAAAGGAAATTACATCCTCAAGAAAATTGCAGTGTTTAATTTATGTGTTTAATATGGTGGCATATCTGTGTACATAATATCCATGTGCTTTCTCAGGTATTAAAATTGTGTGCAAAGAAAAAAATGTAATTAATTCTTCTCATTTCAAAGGTAAACAGTATTCCTCTCATAGATTCCCCTACTGTATAGATAGTTTGCTGCCCTGTAGGACATTCCACTTAACCCGTATGCTCTACCTATGCAGCTAATGTGTTATTCCAGTAAGGGAGATGAGACTTCAACGCTGGGCTTTGTTCGAAGGTCTCATCCAAGGTACTCCTTTCTAATGTCATGTTACAGGACTATTCTATCGAACTGGTATACTGAGACCACGAGAAGGGTACAGAACATCATATAATAAAGGCAATAAATGGATGATTGTATGTCAGAATGCATTTAGTATTTTGCACTGCATAAAGAATAGAGGGATCTTCTGGGTAACTTCAGGCCATGCTGCCAATAAGGGCAAATATGGACACTGTGCTAACGCAATTGTTATCCATTAACACATTTAGGAAATGTCCTGCTAAAGGAATACATACGTCATCATTATAGACTGTTATTCCTTTTGGTGTTCAGTCTGCAAGTCTCAGTGAATTTACTAATCACCACAATAATCCCCTATTTCTAATTAGTTCTATATCTCCTACCTTTAAATCATTAGAAACTGAGTATAATTATCATTGCCTTAGTCACCCTGTATCCCTCTTACCCTGCATGACTAACTCCATCATTCTCCTAGGTCTCCTATCCTGCTACCTTTGCCACACATGATCCCAGCACCAATGCAGTTCATGCGTACAGCTCCATCCATGGTGTTCAATCCTAACAGCCTCTATCTCAACATATCAAGTATCCTCCTGCCATTGTTCCCACCTGCTTTTAAAAGCAATCATTCTTGCTACTTTCATGTCTGCTACTTCTAACTTGTGAATAACCCTTTCAGACCTGAAAGAAAACTGGCGGTGTGAATTTTTGTTTGTACGTCAAAAACTGACCAAAATGCTCTTAAATATATATATTTTAGTTTATTCTACAAAATAAAAATTAACATCTGAAAAAAGCACCCACACAATTGTGCGTGTCAAGACTTAATTCACTACTTACAAAAAAGAAAGAATTACCTCAATGCATGTGAATATACATATGTACATGATCAAATGTTCTATTTTACAGTGGAGAATAATTTAAAACAAATCTTCGTTCAAACACAAGTAAACATTACATTTTCTACATTGAGGAAGAGTTTTGCTTTTACTGCCCTTTTGGCAGCAGCAACTTGTCGTCAGACCTGAAAGAAATGTGGAGGTGTCAAGACGTCAAAAACTTACTAAAATGCTCTCAAATACATGCTTTTACAGTTTATTTTACTAAATAAGAACTATCAGCTGAAAAAACAGAACCCACACAATTGTGCGTGTCAGAACTTCAACCACTACTTGCAAATATTTTAAAAATTCAACTCAGTACATGTGAATATGCACATGTACATGATCAAATGTTCTATTTTACAGTGTGGAACGATTTTAAACAATTAAAATCTTATACATCACATTTCTCATATAGAGTATGAGTTTTGCTTTCACAGTCCTTTTTGTGACAGCCCCCAGCACTCCTGCATGCATTGCCTGTAAGGAAACCTAGCCTGCACATATGTGCGTATCAACATTCAAAACCTCATGGTATTACGTAGGATGTTGTAAGTTCACAATTTACGTTTGCTACACAATTTACACACTTCATTGATTATATTCTGGTATTCAGTAAAGCTTCTAGATTAATATGAATAGAATAAATAAATACTTACTTTAGGCATTACTGCTTCTGGCCATTTTGCTAATGAACTGTATATTTAAACTCTTCTTCCTGCCCCCTGGTGGTCAAGTACTAAATAAAAACAGCTGAAGTACATGCTACGTGTCCCGCACAAGCACTGCAGTCCAGTCTAGCACCAAGGAAACGTCAAATAAGCTCAGACATAAATAAAATACGAACCCGCACAATTGTGCGTACACAGTCTGAAAGAGATAAGATATCCTGAGTCCACCCAGCTTTCCCTCTCATAAAGCAAAGTTGGTCTGAAAACACACCAATGTAAAGAAAGTTTTGTCTGAGAGCTGACTTAAAGAATACTGATGGTTGTAACTGTAAGCTCACTGCATTAGCTTCATTCAAGGTCACTTACTATATTACCAGTGTGAGATTATACACATCCTAAATATTTGAAAATTTCTACCTGTTTGAACTTTGTATCGCCAATCCAACATTCAATTCTCTTGGATTTCTTGCCTACTGACATCAATTTAGTCTTAGAAAGGCTAATTTTCATACCATACTCATTGCACCTATTTTCAAGTTCCAAGTAAGTAGACTGCAGGCTTTTGGCAGTTAAGCAGATGATGAGGAAATTAAAAGAATCAAAGGAATATATGAAGAGATGGAAGATTTAATACAATATGTAAAAGGTGACAAGAATCCAGTTGTGATGGGAGACTGGAATGCAATGGTAGGCCAAAGAAGATCAGGTAATACAGGAGGAGAATTTGGATTGGGGCAAAGGAATGAAAAAGGAACTCGGCTTGTTGAATTCTGCACTGATCATAATTTAGTCCTTGCTAATACTTGGTTCAAACACCACAAATGATGGCTGTATATGTGGACGAGACCTGGAGACCCTGGACAATATCAAATAGGCTTCATTATGATTAGGCAGAGATTCAGAATTCAGGTGTTGGATTGCAAAACTTTCGCAGGAGCAAACGTGGACTCTGACCACAACTTGTTGGTTATGGAATGCCACCTGAAGTTGAAGAAATTGAAGAGAGGAAGGAATGTAAGGAGATGGGATCTAGACAGGTTGAAAGAAAAGAGTATGAGAGACCGTTTCAAGGAACATGCACAAGGATTAAATAAAAAGGCTGAAGGAAACACAATAGAGGAAGAGTGGATAGTCATGAAAAATGAAATCAGGGCTACTGAAGAAATGTTAGGAGGGAAGAAAAGATCAACTAAGAATCAGTGGATAACTCAGGAGATACTAGAGCTGATTGATGAAAGATGAAAATACAAGAATGCTAGAAATGAAGAGGGCAGAAAAGAATACAGGCGATTAAAGAATGAAGTGGATAGAAAGTACAAGGCAGCTAAGGAAAAATGGCTGAAGAAGTGCAAGGATGTTTAAGGTTGTATATTCCTAGGAAAGGTAGATGCTGCATACAGGAAAATCAAGGAAACCATTGGGGAAAGTGATCTGTTTTAGCAAAGACAGCATGAACTATGATGAAATATTTGGAGAATTGCAGTCCCTGCAAAAGGCTCATGTATTTGAGCATCTTTAATACCATCAGGGTGATAAAGGATTTAACATGCCGACTTGAAACAAGAAGATAAGCCCTCCTAAACCTGGAACCTAGGTGTATGAATATTAAGAGCTCAGATGGAAAGCCACTTCTAGGGAAAGAAGACAAAACATAGATGGCAGGAACATATCCGACAGTTGTATCAAGGTAAAGATGTAGTTGATTGGGTTCTGGAGAAAGAAGAAGCTGTTGATGCTGATGAAATGGGAGACCCAATTTTGAGGTCAGAGTTTGACAGAGCTGTGAGAGATCTAAATAGGACACAAGTACTTTTGCTATTTGCTTTACGTTGCACCAACACAGATAGGACTTATGATGACGATGGGACAGGAAAGGTCTAAGAATGGGAAGAAAGCGGATGTTGCCTTAATTGAGGTACAGCCCCAGCATTTGCCTGGTGTGAAAATGGGAAACCATGGAAAACCATTTTCAGGGCTGCTAAAAGTGGGGCTCATACCCACTATTTCCCGGATGCGAGCTCAAAGCTGCGCGCCCCTAACCACACAGCCAACTCACCCGGTATATATAGCTTTGAAGGGGACATTCACAACCTGAATAAGTGGAATTTTCATCAGACGTAGTGATCTGTTTTAGCAAAGACAACATGAACTATGATGAAATATTTGGAGAATTACAGTCCCTGCAAGAGGCTCATGTATTTGAGCATCTTTAATACCATCAGGGTGATAAAGGATTTAACATGCCTACTTGAAACCAGAAGATAAGCCCTCCTAAACCTGAGCTACTCAGACTGCCATTCTTCCTGAAAAGTGCTACAAACAAAAGAGAGATGAAGAGAAACACATGCCTTCTTCAAACCTATTGAATTAATTCAGCTTTCAGAAATGCTGTGCAAAATAAAAGATACATACTTGTAAATTCTGCATTTACGTAATCATAAGAAAAATATTGAGTAAATTTGAGTTTAGTATACAAACAAATATATATGTACCTTAAGAACAGACAGCAAGACACTCATATATTTCCTGCACAACAGATAAAAGTATAGTTATGTAACCAATCAAATTCAGACAACTGCTAAGAGTTTCATTGTAATCACTATAAAATTATCTGCAATGATACTTACGCATAAAGTATTTGTTGTTTCTTCAAAGCAGATTGGTTCCTCTTTGATCTTTACATCCAACTCCATTTTAAATAACGTCGGGATGTTTAGTTATGGGATGTGGATTACTTCCACCGACCTTGCACTGGAACATGAGCAAGAAACACTATTATTGCTGTTTTGTGGTTAAACCTGTAGTTTTAGGTGACTGTTGATATTGCACTCATAGCCTCAGGATCTCCAGTTTTACCTGGAAACTGAACCTCAGGGACAAACATTTTCACTGAAAGAACATCCCAAACCCACAGATTGGGATTAATTTGTACACCACTTGTGAAAAGCCTGTGACTATGCAACTTACACATCACCCACTACACAAGGAGTCTAATGACTGGTTTGATGTGCCTCCCCATATAACCCTATCCTGTGCTATGTAGTAGATGTACTCTAATCTGTTCATTATACTTTGTCCTCTATACCCCACTGACTTTTTTTAAAACAATTTGTTTTAAATCACACTGACATAGATAGGACTTACGGCATTATGGCTAGGAACAGGAAGGAAGTTGCTGCTGCTGCTGCTTGTTGTTTAAAAGGCCTAACATCTAGGTTATTGGCCCATGGAAAGGAAGTGTCAGTGACCTTCAGTAAGGCACAGTCCCAGCATTTGCCTGGTGTGAAAATGGGAAAGCATGGAAAACTATCTTCAGGGCTGCCACGACCACTTCCTTACCACTCCTAGTCCTTTCCTATCCCATCATTACGATAAGTCCTATCTGTGTTGGTGTGACAAAAAGACAGGATAAGTCCGGGATCCGTCGGCACGGGCGAGCACGGGTTCAGCGGCTGCTGTTCATGCATCTATATGATGTCATGTATGACATGTTAGAAAGTTGAGTCTTGCAAACATGGCGGATAATCTGAAGGAACGTGTAGCAGCAACTAAGTGTATAAATGAATGGTCTGGTATATTTGGCTGTTTGAGATGACATAACGCCTTCTACAGACACTAAGTTGGGTTAATACTTGACTAGCTGGTTCATAAAAGAGACAGTAACGATCTCATATAATGCGAATGACATGACATGACGAAAAGTTGACGAGTATGAGGTACATCCATCAAGTACGAAAGGCATTCGTCTGGTTTGGTTAGGTTCAGCTAGTGGCAAAACCATTGGTCTGGGGACAAGCAAAGGGGGTCTGGGGGCATAGGCCCCCAGGTTAGGGCTGCAAAGTGGGCAACAGGCCTCTAGCATCCCTTACAAAAACAATTGTAATTCAATGAAAACCACTGATAGTGACCAGCACAGGCATATAGATTTAGACTGGCAATAAGCAGCAGGATTCTGAAGCCGGAAGCATGCGGCCGCTGCCATCTTACATCACTACACTATCCTGATGCATAATGTAAAATAGTAACCGAAACAGGAATATTGGACAGGAGATAATGAAAATAATGAAAAGCACATCAAAATAATAACAATATTACTGATTAATTAGACCTATAGGCTCCTTTATTTTACTGTTAAAGAACATTGGTATATCAATTTACAAATGTTTAAAAATCGCCATCCTGTTAAGATCGACCTATGGTCAGATCTGTTTCCATTCAACTCTTACAGCATGATTCACATGTACTTTCAAGAACAGTGATAAAATTATGCTGAAAAGGCAATAAACATATGTGTCCATTGGGTTTAGATTTAAAGCATGTGAGCTTAACCTTGAAAACAAATTTCCTTCATACAAATGAGCTGCGGCTTCTTTAAGTATGTTCCCTTTTATGACCGAGCTTAATCCTTTACATGTATTCCCTCTAAAATACATCTCAGTAAGTTTTCACACATGAAGAATAACTTTCGTAGGAACATGGAGATTACCCCTATTCTTCAAAGAAACGAATGGATAAGGATTTTCTTTTTGTGCAGCTGCTTCCTTACAAGTATCACATAGTAGAGAATTGACTAACATCTTTACCACAAATCCTGAGAAATATTCAATAATAGTCTGTGTATAACACCTATCGATTTATGCAAGTTTACTAATCCTTCCACTCAAATTTTAACAGTAATTTTGACATCCTTAAAACATATCCTTAAAGAATAGAAGAGACCAAGACCATTATTATCTGATTACTAATATAACAAAAACAACTTAACCTATAACCAAGTGTTGCAGTAACATTATTATTATTATTATTATTATTATTATTATTATTATTATTATTATTATTATTACATCCATATAGGAAGGCTCGACTTGTGGCGGTAACATAATGGGTTGACTTGGCCTAAGCAAGGAGTCCCTGTTTCGATTATGAAACTATACAGATATCTACAAATATTTACACCAGATTATTACTATGATTATTATTCCACTCTCCATCACAAAAGGGCTAACGCCAACAAATATACATCAGAAGGAATTCATCTCTGTCTCTTACATAATTAGGTATCTTTAATAGTAAATTTAATAACATGAATAACTAGTCAACAAGTGTACATGAGCACATAAGAGGCACTCACTGGTGAATTGAAACTCCCGTTCATTCGTTCCTCTTTCTTCGTGAATAGGAAAAACCACACCCAAACACTACACAGGTATTCACCATTCCACCACGCAGTCGTTTGCAGCAAATAAAAGTGAAATGTGCATTTAAAAAAAATAAAAACAGCATATAACACAGTAACATACATGCTTACATTGAATCTGTAGTGACGTAAGACAGCAGTGGCCACAAGCTAGAACCAATGCTACAAGATACAGCGCTGCCAGTCAATTTACTATATGTCTGTGGTGACAGGTTAGGTTGTGATCTATCGAAAACCACTTATAGTGACAGGTGAGATTGCGATCCACCGAAAACCACTGTTAGTCACAGGTTACACTGCGATCTACCGAAAACCACTGGTAGTGACAGGTTAGGTTGTCATCCACCAAAAACCACTGATAGTGACAGGTTAGGTTGTGATCCACCAAAAACCACTGACAGAGACAGGCTAGGTTGTGATCCACCAAAAACCATTGATAGTGGCAGGTTAGGTTGTGATCCACCGAAAATCACTCTTAGTGACAGGTTAGGTTATGATCAACCGAAAACCACTGATAGTGACAGGTTAGGTTAGGTGACAGCACTGCTAACTGAGCGACTGTTGATCACTTTTGGTGATCACATCATGAATAGGAAAGCAACACTATACATACGGAGTATAATGCAATCAATGTGACAGGGTATGAATTTATGGCTACTGTTACAGACTCTCTACAACATCAAGGCCTTTATATTTTTCTTACCGTCTGCCAACCTCCCCTTTCTACAGCTGCTATACTTTCATCGTCTACATGCTCGCTCGGCTCAACAATAACTGCTGCTCCCCTCCGCCGCTACATCACGCTTACGTACTCTACGTTCTAGTAACTTCTGGACTTGCCTTTCTACCACCTATATAAGTGTGCTCCTGCCTCTCATCGGGCGGTCAGACATCGAGTGTGAATATTCTGGAGTGGAGAGAGCAGCTTTATTAGCAAGCGGCTGGTCCGTTGTGTTATTTTAATCAATCATTTTGGAAATGCTACTTTGAAATTCATCGTACTGCTGGGTGAGCAAAAATTTTAATTCAGGCCTTGATTCCAACCAAATCTTGCAGACTGATGTGTCTAGTTGTTTTCAATTTCATGTGGTGGACTTATCATGGACAAGTGTTAGAAGTGTTATCACATCAAGAACTCTTTGCTTGGCAGCCTAGTGTACATGCTCACTGTTAACTTTATATGATTAAAGCAGCCTGAAGTCCGTCCTTCTCCCTCCCTCCTCTGTCTGTCTAATTTCCCCTATATTTACCTTTTTCAGGTCTTAATTCCTATCTACTATTTGTAACTTCCCCATGGTGGGTTTGATAAAAACTTTAAGTGTGGCCTTTACTCAGTATTATAAGTTGTATTATCACTCCTTTTCTTCTTAAGCTTTGTGGTTTACTTATCAAGAAATTGTGACTGTGTAAGGATCATGGCTCATAGGTTTGGTGAGGCTCATTGGTGTCGCTTGCAAATTTCTAGTCAAGATCTATCTGATCTCATTTAATAATGTTTGGTTTTGCCTGTTCTGAAATTGTGGTAATTGCACTTTAAAAAATCTTGTTTGTTGTACATCGCATGTTCTTGTTGGAAATTTACGGTAAAAATATAATTTTCTCAAAATTGATTTCCTCTTTCTTTTAAAACTTTGTCTGATGTTTCCCCTTTTTTCCCCTGTGTATTTTCTTATCTTGTACTTACCATGGACAACCCTCTTGGTCCGCCTGGCAAAGCTCCACTGACTCTGCTTATTAAAAATTGTTTTTCCTAATGCATTACTTTTTTGTGCTGTTAGTATCTAATGGGATTGTGTATTTTGTATCCGACATGTCTTTCCGCGGTCTGACAACTTCCCTCCAGTAAAATTGTACCTGCTTGCTCTAAATAATATTGTTTCGTAACCTTTGAGCCATGGAACAATCCCATTATTATTATCTGTGTTGTGATTATATATCATTTAGGTCACTCCTATAATCTTATCATTCCCCATAAAATATTCTTCATGCCGCGTATGGTAGCAGACAATCTTTTGTACTAATTATATGCCTTGTTTTCTCCCTTGTAGATATGGCATGTTTTTCAGATAACTTTCCATTGGGTGAAAGTTCCAATTCTTAACCATTTCCTTCATATCATAATTTGTCCTTGCCCAACCCTCCCGTTGGGGACTTGATTTCTTTCTCTCCTTCTTCTAATTCATCAATATATTGTCCTTCATTTGATCCATTCAATGATGACACTAAACTTCCTCCAGCCTTTTGACAACACGCAATGTCTCCATCTCCACTACCCCATTTTTCTTCTTTTCCCTCACCTTACCTGTTGACAATGCACTTAATATTCAAATAGTTAAACAGTCTTTGCTTCACGTGCCTCAATTACAAGCAGCTTGACCATTTGGCTTTTCTCTGTTCGAAATTTTTTAAAATATTACACCAGCTTCTTTTCCTCATCTAATTGGTCTCTTGTCTGCTAAAACTAATGGTTTCTTTTCAAAATTTTGGCTCAATAATATGTCTAATTTCTGTTCTTGGTTTCACTTACCCCTGCAAAATTGTTTCTTGGCAGAGAGTTACACACACCCCCTCTTAATCTTGGAATCTATCCTCATTGTTGGATACCCCCTCCCATCTTCTTATTGATACTCAACTGAATCGAGCCCTTCAACAACTCCTTTAGGCCAGAGATCTTCATCGGAAAGCCTGTAATTCCCGGGTCCGTACACCACCTTTTCAACTTATTGATGAATTGAAGTTCTACTTCTCAAAATATTTCTGCAAAGCTTTCTCCCCAGTGGACTGGCACTTTTCGTATCCTTTCCTTTCCCTCTCTGACTACTGCCCTCCTGCAATCCCTGGATACTCCTACTGATGTTAAAAAGGCTCACTTTAACCAGATAAAGAAATTCTTTGCTTCTTCCTTTCCCGGTGGTGAGGGATGAGGTTCATTCAGGCTGACTTTGCTTGTTCCCTTTTGTTTAATTCCCTTCTTCCATTTCTCCATATTTCAGTAGTTTTTTCTTATTTTCTCTCTATATATATATTTGTGTTCTCCTCCCCTCCTTCTTTTGCTCACTCGGTTCTGCTCTCTCCACTCACCCTCGCCCCATGTCTGACTCTCCCATGTAAATAACTATTGGGGTTTTGTTCTTTACTCCATCTCTTTTCTATTATGTCGATTTTTTTATTACTTTAATCCAATATACTACATTAAGCATCTTTGTTAATTGTATCTGTATATTCATTTGTTAAGGCCACTCTTTTCTTCTTTACTTATATATATATTTGTATTACTTTTTTTTATGCGATCCAGATCGTTTCCTCCTGTCTATCCCTTTTTTCCTTTCCCCTTTTTTTGGTTCGCTGCTTATGCTTGTGTTTCGGTTTTCCATTTCTGCTGCATCGTTCTACGAGTTCCTGGGAAGGCGCCTCTCTGGGACAACGTGGGACTCTCTTCTCATCTCTTGGAACATCGCAACTCTCCCCCATCCTTCAGATTTTCCGGGTGGTGGGAATATGTTACGGACTCTACAACATCAAGCCCATCTTACCATCTGCCAACCTCCCCATTCTACCGCTGCTATACTTTCGTCTACATGCTCGCTTGGCTCATCAATGGCTGTGCTGTTCCCCTCCACTCCTGCTTCTCCGCCGCTACGTCACACTTATGTACTCTACGTTCTAGTAACTTCTGGACTTACCTTTCTACCACCTATATAAGCATGCTCCTGCCTCTCATCGGGCGGTCAGACATTGAGTGTGAATATTCTGGAGTGGAAAGAGCAGCTTTATTAGCAAGCGGCTGGTCCGTTGCGCTATTTTAATCAATCATTTTGGAAATGCTACTTTGAAATTCATCGTACTGCTGGGTGAGCAAAAATTTTAATTTCAACATGTTTGGTGCTTTCTATTAAAGACTTGATGATTTACTACAGCATGCCCTTCAGGCCTTGATTCCAACCAAATCTTGCAGACTGATGTCTCTAGTTGTTTTCAATTTCATGTGGTGGACTTATCATGGACAAATGTTAAAAGCGTTATCGCATCAAGAACTCTTTGCTTGGCAACCCAGTGTACATGCTCACTGTTAACATTATATGATTAAAGCAGCCTGAATTCCGTCCTTCTCCCTCCTCCTCTGTCCGTCTAATTTCCCCTGTATTTACCTTTCTCATGGTCTTAATTCCTATCTACTATTTGTAACTTACTTAAATACTCTTTTTTTTTTACCCCTGGTGGGTTTGATAAAAACTTTAAGTGTGGCCTTTATTCAGTTTTTATAAGTTGTATTATCACTCCTTTTTTTCTTAAGCTTTGTGGTTCATTTATCAAAAAATTGTGACTGTATGGATCATGGGTCATAGGTTTGGTGAGACTCATTGGTGCCACTGGCAAATTTCTAGTCAAGATCTATCTGATCCCATTTAATAATGTTTGGTTTTGCCTGTTCTGAAACTGTGGTAACTGCACTTTAAAAAATCTTGTTTCTTTTACATCGCGTGTTCTTGTTGGAAATTTATGGTAAAAATATAATTTTCTCAAAATTGATTTCCTCTTTCTTTGAAAACTTTGTCTGATGTTTCCCCTTTTCCCTCTGTTTTTTCTTATCTTGTACTTGCCATGGTCAACCCTCTTGGTCCATCTGGCAAAGCTCCACTGACTCTGCTTATTAAAAATTGTTATTCCTAATGCATTAGTTTTTGTGTTGTTGGTATCTAACGAGATTGTGCATTTTGTATCCAACATATATCTTTCCATGGTCTGACAACTTCCCTCCAGAGAAATGATACCTGCTTGCTCTAGGTACTGAGTTGCTCGAAATAATATTGTTTCATAACATTTGAGCCATGGAACGATCCCATTATTATTATTATCTGTGTTGTGATTATATATAGTTTTGGGCATTCCTATAATCTTATCATACCCCACATGCCACAGTACTCACCAAAAGTTGGCACAGGAGTGGACACAAGATGGACTTCTTGTGTTTGTGTAGTTGTACTCCCTCTTAAAATAATAATTACCAGTATGGATGCAGCACCAAACAGGAGTTTCAACTGTTTTGGCTAGTTGTACTTCCTCTTAAAATAATAATCGGTATGATGGGCCAAGACTGGGCAGAATATCAAATTGTTTCTTTTCTTGTTGTACTTCCTCTTAAAACAATAATCACCACCATCACAGAGCTGGACTGTCTTAGTCTAGTTGTACTTCCTCTTAAAACAATAATCACCATTATCACACACAACTCTCCTCTTCCACACAATCCTAACCCCAAGTACCTTGAAGTAACTCTTGATCGGATGCTATCCTTCAGGAAACATTTAATGAATACCGCTGCTAAACAGAAGACCAGGAACAATATAATTCAGAAACTTGCAGGTTCTACATGGGGAGCATCAGCATCCACTCTTAGGTCATCAGCATTGGGACTGGTATACTCTACAGCTGAGTACTGTTGTTCTGTTTGGCTGAATAGCCCTTATGTTAAGAATATTGATGTTGTTCTAAATCAGACGATGGCGCATTGTCAGTGGCGCAGTCAGATCCAGTCCTCTCTTTTTGTTGCCAGTCTTGAGCCACATAACACCTCCAAGAATACGCAGACAAAACAACCTAATACGCGAGTTCAGGAAGATAACAATGAACCCAAGTCTTCCCATTTATAATAATAATAATTTCGTGTGGCTATTTCTAGCCGAGTGCAGCCCTTGTAAGGCAGACCCTCCGATGAGGATGGGCGGCATCTGCCATGTGCAGGTAACTGGATGTTATTGTGGTGGAGGATAGTGTTATGTGTGGTGTGTGTGTTGCAGGGATGTTTGGGACAGCTAAAACACCCAGCCCCTGGGCCATTGGAATTAACCAATGAAGGTTAAAATCCCTGACCCGGCCGGAAATCGAACCCGGGACCCTTTGAACCGAAGGCCAGTATGCTGACCATTCAGCCGAGTCGGACTTCCCATTCATGAAGATACGGTTGTAGGATATGGACATCTGAAATAAAGATCTCCGCCCATTCAGACTGCAAGGGAACTCATTAATAGGAACTTTAATGGTTCTGATGAATGGCAATTGGAGTGGACCAACACAGCTCCAGATGAATGGCAGACCCTCTTTAGTCTTCAACATCCACCACCTGGTTTTAATCTCTCCAGAAGAACTTGGGTTCTTCTCAACAGAGTCCGTACCAATCATGGTCGATGTGGTTCATTGCTGCATAAGTGGGGTATGCGCTCCTCCCCTGAGAGCGACTGTGGTGAGAAGAAACTGACCATCAGTCATATTGCTACTGAATGTCCAAGGTCATATTCCGGTCAGCTGAAGGAGTTTGTGTATTCTTCTGACTGGGTTGTACAATGGTCGGACAGTTTAGATTTAAGTTTATGATCTGTTTTAGAGATTGGTGTATTGTTTGAGGTGTTATATTTTTAGTCATATTTTTTTAATGTTTGTATATAGAGTTATGTACTAGCCATAAGCTAAATAAATAACCACTATCACAGAGATGAAAACACAACTGGGTTATTTTTGCCTAGTTATACTTCCTTTTAAAACAATAATCACTACTATCACAGAGCTGGACACATGACCCACTTTTTTCATCTAGTTATACTTCCTCATAAAACAATAATCACCACTATGACAGAGCTGGACACACAACTGGATTGTTTTTGTTTAGTTGTAAATCCTCCTTAAACAATCACCACTATCACAGAGCTGGACACACAATGCAATTGTTTTCGTCTAGTTGTACTCCCTCTAAAAACAATAATCAGCACTGTTGGTAATGAAACTAGTGATTTGAGTTTGATATATTGTAGTTCCTCTTAGAAGCTGAGTTGACAACACTTGAGAGAGAGAGAGAGAGAGAGAGAGAGATGACAGAGTCATCTTTCGGGGGAAAATATTAATTACATTGCGATGCCATCTCTGTTACTGGTAATGTACCAACTATATATATATATATATATCGTTTAGACCTCAAATTATCAAGCAACCTGTTAGCTGAGTGGATAAGCTGATGAACTACGGAGTTGAAGATCGCTGGTTCAAAAGAGCCTGTCGCTAGGAATTTATAACAGGTAAGTAGAATTAGTATAATATGCAAATCTGTAAGCGAGATAACTATGTATAAATTGGGTTAAGTGGATACCGGTGAAGTACAGGTGGGAGGTGAAAGAAAGGGAAGAGGTAGAAAGTAAAAGTGAAAAATTCTTCAGTATCTTATAATTTCTCCCCACCTGAAACCCCTCCTACCCAGGAGGTCCCGTAAGTATGTTGTCATAGCTGTGCCGCAAATTCTGGCCTTGTTCTGGCAAATGATCTGACTGTGAAGACACAACCACCCCACCCTGTCAATCTGCTAGCTCTATTGGCTATGTACATTCTGTTCTGTTTTTACACAAGAGTCCAACAGTAATTCATTCACAATATAAATTTGAAAGTAACTATTAGGAATGTTCTGACATAGTTCATTCAGTTTTGTTTTGAAACCACAAATATTCAGATAGTGAATGGAGAGCCCTGTCTTTCTCATTACGCTTAGAAATTACATAAATCATCCTAGATGATAATGAGAATTGCGTATTTTAATAAGGCAGTTTCTTACACACATACAGGTATAGGATTTTCTCTCAACACACAGTCCTCATCTGGGCTAGCAGCCCCATTAAGAGCTACCATTCAATATGTTGAATTCAGTAACAGTTTAGCCAAATTCCTTTTGATCAAACAAATTAGTTGATAGAGGATAGGCAGGTACTCATTGGTAAAATCATCCACTCTCACTTCTCACCACCGGGCGAGTTGGCCACGCGGCTAGGGTTGCGCAGCTGTGAGCTTGCATCCAGGAGATAGTACGTTCGAACCCCACTGTTAGCAGCCATGACGATGGTTTTCCGTGATTTCCCATTTTCACATCAGGCTCTACCTTAATTAAAGCCACAGATGCTTCCTTCTCACTCCTTGCCTTTCCTATCCCATCGTCGCTATAAGACCTATCTGTGTCGGTGTGATGTAAAGCAACTAGAAAAAAAAAGTTGCAACCATTACTGGTTACGTTACAATATATACTGTATGTTTGTTACAACAAACAGTTCCGAACTGGTTATGAACTACTATGTTACAACAAACAGTCCGGAATTGGTTGTGAGCTCGTTTGTAACAACTGTTCCAAACTGGCTATGAACTCCTTCAAAATTATCTTAAAGAGCATGCACGAATCAGAATGCTTCCAGAATTGACTGTTAATAATGTTTTGTTGGAAATAGCAAATGGCAACTGAGAACTCTACCAAAGCCATCTACGAATTGTTACACAACTTTTAATGATGGATGGTGGAAGACGTCACTATTCCAATGAGAAGTACTCTTTATAGTCACACAACTTACTGGTCGAATTAAATGTGCATGTTTAGAGCACACAATCCCTCGTATCGAATGAAAACTGCTGGCTTTGGCTCAGAAATGGTTCTGAATGTAGTTAGAACAGCATGAATTCAGAACTCACAGTTTAGAACCCGTTCTGAATCTCTGTTGGAACAGCATGTATATTGCACAAGCAGGCTATTTATAATCATTTCAGTACCATGTTGGAACAAATTTGCATATATTATCACCAAGAACGATAGCTTGGAAATATTTAATATAGACAGCCTACAGTCGGCTGAAAACTGAATTACCAGCCGCTGTTCTTTTGTGTTTAAATACGAAGCTTACCTAATTTCCTATCACAGGTTATGTGAACGATGGAAGATATTAATTGCTTTTACTCAAATAAAGTGTAAAATCTGCAGTAAATTAAGAAATAGCATCGTTACTAGAGAAATATCTAGATAAATATGTATACACACTTATGGGCTATAGACAGGATACCCTTATGTTGCATTTCGCTGCCCATACCGTCTTGTTTCTTTCTTGAGATCCAGGGCTAGCACCGATGAATGGGAGTGCTATGTCTGAAGAAAATTCTCATTATCTTTGTCCATATGACTAGTGCAGGCAATTCAAACAGCAAAACAGCATGATCCCAGGGACCAATAAATATATTACTTTTCTGCTGAAAGGAAAATAGCATGATCCCTGGACCAATAAATGTATAATATAATCATTGAGTTAGGGCACAAAACGAATGAGCAACATGAAGAAAACGACACCTAATTAATTCAAACAACTTCAGTGAGCAAAGACAACGTACGAAAGTGTTAGACTAACAAAACACTTACGGAAGCGCTGCGACGTAGCAGAAAAAATAGTCGTAAGGTAGTAAAGTACACTATGTATCCATATTATTCTCTACAAGTAAAATAATTCGTACTATTTCTTAAATTCTCGCAGATTTTACACTTTATTTGAGTAAAAGCAATTATTATCTTCAACGTGGGACAAATAGTACAGTGGCATTTCGTGGATCCTATTCGTTCACGTAACCGGTGTTCAAAACTTTGGAAACAGTGTAAAACGTAAGAAACTGCAATTACCTGATGAAGAAAATCTTAAGCGAAACAACTCAATCCACAGAAAAAGGCTGGACAAGCCACCGCAATACGTCCGAGATGCACAATACAAAACAAATTAATAAGAATATAAAGTAACAACAAGCCAACCACTTCGAAAGTAAACCGGAAAAATGAATAGGTCTTCTCACAAATGTATAACCAGTGCGTTGGTCTTCGACTGTACACATACACACCGGCTATAATTCACTTATCTCCAGCTAACTACTATACATGGATTGAAGTCATAAGTCTTTCTTTCATGAGGAGGTTGTTCGGGATTGAAGTGTCCTTTTTCCCAAGTCATAAGTCATCTGGGAGACCAACCATTACACTCAGAGAACAGGACAGAAAATGCATATTGCATGGTGTGCGTAGCTTCCGGAAGACGTTCTTGCTCTTGTTGATGAAGTGGTGGGGGGCGGCTCTCTTAATGTTACCGCTCTTGTTGATGAAGTGTTGGGGGGCGGGTGGGGGGGGGGGCTCTCTTAATGTTACCCAGTCACAAATCGGCAGTATAACTTTACTATTTGTTATGAGAAGAATCCACATTAAACACACACAAAGTAACGAAGCACTCATTCACAAAAGACACTATAGCTTCCGGGAGACAAATGGGAATCAAGAGCATACACTGCCAATTACCACTATGCTCATTCGCTGTCTAGCAAACAAGTTTGCCGTCAAACTACCTTATTGTTGTAAATCTTGTTTTTGCAGCTTGGATATGTAGATATTATTATTGGTGGTCTTTGAAAGACTTATTTCTTTGAAGAACCTTAACTTTCTTCCATCTAATGGCAGAAGTACAAGCCATGCGTCGCGATACTGCGTAGTTGCCTGTCGGAAGCCTATGTGCTAGTGATGGGTCGTTCATGAACGAACTGACTCTTTTGAACGACTCATTGGAGAGAGCTAGCTCTCTCAATGAGAGTCGACTCTTGTAAGGGCTAGCTCCCTCCTTGCTCCTTGAGAGCTAGTCGTCCAATTGCGAGTCGACTCTTGTATGAACTAGCTCCCTGAGAGCTAGCACGAGCCGACTCTTTTATCAACAGCGGCTCCAAGAAAGAGCTAGCTCGTCACATCGACTCTCGTTCATTTCTAGCCAATGCCATGCCTCAGATAATCACGTGACGTACAGAAGCCGCTTTCTTTTTTATAGGCTGCCCAGTCTAGCCTCTTCCCGCATTCAGTCAGTGCTCTGAGTGCAGTGGTTATGGTCTGTTTCTTAGGTACGTTTTTGTGCCATAGTTCTGGCAACTTGCAACGTAACGAAACAATGAAATGAAATAAACAACATGTTATTGAGCAATACTTACCTGTTCACTTCCTGTATGCACTCATAATCTATCAAGGATGTAGGGCCTAGTATAGATCCAGTAGGTTAGGAGCAAATAAACGACACGAAGTTCGGGTTAACTAACCTCAACTAATCACGAACAAGCAGTCACTATCCAGAATACTGAATATACCACTCGGCAAGTAGAAACGGCGTAGTTTTATTCTGTCTGAAATAATTAAGAAATACTCTGACAAATCCTCACCTGTTTCTTAAATGCGTTCGTAGTTATGAATTAACATATTGCCAAAATCTTTCGGTTTTACGGTACAGTGGATAAAATAATATACCGTAGTTTTAAATCGAATTAAGGCAAATAGAAAATAACACTAGTTTTGGCTTTAAAATATAGGCTAAATAACTCATACCAAAGTGTATACCGCAGTACATTTTCAAATAATTATTTATTGACGTGTAAGAAGTCCGACTCCTTAGCTGGATGGTCAGCACTGAGGCCTTCGCTGCAGAGGGTCCCGGATTCGATTCTCGGCCAGGTCGGGAATTTAATTCTTCTGGCTCGGGAACTGGGTGTTTGTGTTTGTCCCAATACTTTCCTCTTCATATTCAGACAACACACCACAATACCAACCACCATAGAAACACGCAATATTGATTACATCCCTCGGCATTAGGTTAGCATCAGGAAGGACATCCGGTCATAAAACAGGGCCAGCCGGGCTGAGTGACTCAAACGGTTGAGGCGCTGGCCTACTGACACCAACCTGGCAGGTTCGATCCTGGCTCAGTTCGGTGGTATTTGAAGGTGTTCAAATACGTCAGCCTTGTATCGGTAGATTTACTGTCACGTAAAAGAACCCCTGCGGGGCTAAATTCTGGCACCTCGGCGTCTCCGAAAACCGTAAATGTAGTTGGTGGGACGTAAAGCCAGTAACATTATTACTTATTATAAAACAGGGCCAAATCCACATTTGCGGAACAGTTCGCACCCGCGAACCCACAAGTGTGGGAAAAGTGGTCGAAGCGGAAGAAGAAGTAAGTTTAGACAAATACAGTAGAGACAATACGCGACACTGGGCGAGAGATCGAGGGACAGCTATTGGAACTCACTCTAGCGGATAGACCTGAACAATACTGATTCTCTCGTAAGAGCACGTGTATTTTTGTGTGAAGTTTTTGGTGTTATTTATGCGTTTTCAGTGAGTTGACATAATTAAATAGTAGCGTGTGTCATTCCTTCATATCTCCTCTCAACATGAGGGGAAAGGTATGAGCTGTGTTTGGCTGCAGTAATTACGAAGTAGAGAAAATGCGCGATCGTTCTTCAGGTTCCCTCGTGACAAGAACATGTAAGTAATATTGTGTTTGCATATATATTCTTTGAGTGACAGAGATTTTTATAGTACTTCATAATCTTCTTACCTGCTCGACCCATATTTTAACTGGCATAAAATGTAATACGCATATTTTATTGTATAGTGCAGCAGTTAACCTTCAATACCGATGTGTTGTAGGTGTGATCTGTGGGTTTTCAAATGTCACAGAAGTGATTTGGATAAGGTGTACCAGAAACAAGGGACGTTACGCTTATATAAGAATTATAAGATCTGTTCAGATCATTTCCAGACCAACGACTTTTAAAATCCTCGACTATACAGCCAAGGGTATATTACATTTTTACTCTAAGTGTACGTAAATATTCCTCAAAACATCACTATCGACAACATTTTCATACTTTTCTTTCTTTAATCCCTCTTCTCAGATTAAAGAAGGAATTTTATAGATTTCCTTTCTGTTAGCATGCTTCATGTTAAGAGGAAAATTGTCCAGCTTTTAAATGTTCAATCAATCAATCAATACTGATCTGCATTTAGGGCAGACGCCCAGGTGGCAGATTCCCTATTTCTTGTTTTCCTAGCCTTTTCCTAAATGATTTCAAAGAAATTGGAAATTTATAGAACATCTCTCTTGGTAAGTTATTCCAATCCCTAACTCCCCTTCCTATAAATTAATATTTGCCCCAGTTTGTCCTCTTGAATTCCAACTTTATCTTCATATTGTGAACTTTCCTACTTTTATAAACGCCATTCAAACTTATTCGTCTACTAATGTCATTCCACGCCATCTCTCCGCTGACAGCCCGGAACATACCACTTAGTCGAGCAGCTCTTCTTCTTTCTCTCAATTCTTCCCAACCCAAACATTGCAACATTTTTGTAACGCTACTCTTTTGTCGGAAAACGCCCAGAACAAATCGAGCTGCTTTTCTTTGGATTTTTTCCAGTTCTTGAATCAGGTAATCCTGGTGAGGGCCCCATACACTGGAACCATACTCTAGTTGGGGTCTTACCAGAGACTTATATGCGCTCTCCTTTACATCCTTAGTACAACCTCTAAACACCCTCATAACCATGTGCAGAGATCTGTACCCTTTATTTACAATCCCATTTATGTGATTACCCCAATGAAGATCTTTCCTTATATTAACACCTAGATACTTACAATGATCCCCAAAAGGAACTTTCACCCCATCAACGCAGTAATTAAAACTGAGAGGACTTTTCCTACTTGTAAAACTCACAACCTGACTTTTAACCCCGTTTATCAACATACCATTGCCTGCTGTCCATCTCACAACATTTTCGAGGTCACGTTACAGTTGCTCAGAATCTTGTAAATTATTTATTACTCTATAGAGAATAACATCATCCGCAAAATGCCTTACCTCCGATTCCACTCCTTTACTCATATCATTTATATATATAAGAAAACATAAAGGTCCGATAATACTGCCTTGAGGTATTCCCCTCTTAATTATTACAGGGTCAGATAAAGCTTCACCTGCTCTAATTCTCTGAGATCTATTTTCTAGAAATATAGCAACCCATTCAGTCACTCTTTTGTCTAGTCCAATTGCACTCATTTTTGCCAGTAGTCTCCCATGATCCACCCTATCAAATGCTTTAGACAGGTCAATCGCGATACAGTCCATTTGACCTCCTGAATCCAAGATATCTGCTATATCTTGCTGGAATCCTACAAGTTGAGCTTTAGTGGAATAACCTTTCCTAAAACCGAATTGCCTTCTATCGAACCAGTTATTAATTTCACAAACATGTCTAATATAATCAGAAAGAATGCCTTCCCAAAGCTTACATACAATGCATGTCAAACTTACTGGCCTGTAATTTTCAGCTTTATGTCTATCACCCTTTCTTTTATACACAGGGGCAACTATAGCAACTCTCCATTCATCTGGTATAGCTCCTCCGACCAAACAATAATCAAATAAGTACTTCAGATATGGTACTATATCCCAACCCATTGTCTGTAGTATATCCCCAGAAATCTGATCAATTCCAGTCGCTTTTCTAGCTTTTAAATTTTGTATCTTATTCTAAATGTCATTGTTATCATATGTAAATTTTATTACTTCTTTGGCCTTAGTCTCCTCCTCTATCTCGACATTATCCTTGTAACCAACAATCTTTACATACTGCTGACTGAATACTTCTGCCTTTTGAAGATCCTCGCATACACACTCCCCTTGTTCATTAATTATTCCTGGAATGTCCTTCTTGGAACCTGTTTCTGCCTTAAAATACCTATACATACCCTTCCATTTTTCACAAAAATTCGTATGACTGCCAATTATGCTTGCCATCATATTATCCTTAGCTGCCTTCTTTGCTGGATTCAATTTTCTAGTAAGTTCCTTCAATTTATCCTTACTTCCACAGCCATTTCTAACTCTATTTCTTTCCAGTTTGCACCTCCTTCTTAGTCTCTTTATTTCTCTATTATAATAAGGTGGGTCTTAACCATTCCTTACCACCCTTTATGGTACAAACCTCTTTTCGCATTCTTCAACAATTTCTTTAAACCCATCCCAGAGTCTGTTTACATTTATATTTACCGTTTTCCACCGATCATAGCTACTTTTTAGAAACTGCCTCAATACTGCTTTATCAGCCATGTGGTACTGCCTAACAGTCCTACTTTTAAGACCTTCCTTTCTATCACATTTATTTTTAACTACCACAAAAACAGCTTCATGATCACTAATACCATCTATTACTTCAGTTTCCCTATAGAGCTCATCTGGTTTTATCAGCACCACATCCAAAATATTTTTCCCTCTGGTTGGTTCCATCACTTTCTGAATCAGCTGTCCTTCCCATATTAACTTATTTGCCATTTGTTGGTCATGCTTTCTGTCGTTCGCATTTCCTTCCCAATTGACATCTGGCAAATTCAGATCTCCCGCTACAATCACATTTCTTTCTATGTCGTTTCCCACATAGCTGACTATCCTATCAAATAATTCTGAATCCGCGTCAGTGCTACCCTTTCCCGATCTGTACACTCCAAATATATCAAGTTGCCTATTATCTTTAGAAATGAGCCTTACACCTAGAATTTCATGTGTCTCATCTTTAACTTTTTCGTAGCTTACAAATTCTTCTTTCACCAGAATGAACACTCCGCCTCCCACCCTTGCTATCCTATCTCTACGATACACACTCCAGTGCCGTGAGAAAATTTCTGCATCCATTATATCATTTCTCAGCCATGATTCAACTCCTATTACAATATCTGGTGAATATATATCTATTAAATTACTTAATTCTATTCCTTTCCTTACAATACTTCTACAGTTCAACACTAACAATTTTATGTCATCCCTACTTGATTTCCAGTTCCCTGTTCCCTTATCACCGCTCCCTAGGCCATCCCGTTTCCCTGAATGTACCTCCCTATTACCCTTCCAAACAAATTTCATAACTTATACGTACCACTGCGGTTTAAATGAAGGCCATCTGAGCGCAGATCCCTATCTCCTACCCACCCATTTGGATCTAGAAATTTCACTCCCAGTTTCCCACATACCCACTCCATAGTCTCATTTAAATCCCCAATCACCGTCCAGTCAGTATCCCTTCTACACAGTATTCCACTAATAACAATCTCCGCTTTCTTAAACTTCACCCGTGCTGCATTTACCAGATCCCACACATCTTCAACTATGTTGGTACTTATATCAGCTTGCCTTACGTTGTTGGTACCAACGTGAAACACTACCACCTTCTCCTTCCCCTCCTCCCTCTCTTCTACTTTCCTCAACATCTGCCTCAACCTAATTCCTGGATAACACTCTACCCTGGTACTCTTTCCTCCACACACTTTCCCCACGTGTCTAACGATGGAATCTCCCATGACCAGAGCCTCAACCCTACCCAGCTCGTTTGGTCCCCTCCCCTCCTGGTCAGCTCTATCTTTCCTGATAACTGCAGAAGCTACTTCCTCCTCCCTTTTCTCCTTCCCATGACCCTGTTCCACCTGTCTTTTCCTATCATCTACTCTACATTTTCCTTTACTACCTTTTCTCTTCCTCCTACTCCCACACATCTCAGCAACAGTTCCCTGTCCCTCATCTTCCCTCTGTTGTTCTACCTGGAGTGACTCGTACCGATTTTGCACAGACTCCTGTCCTGAATTCTGATCCTGAATAGAGCTCTTAGCCTGCAATCTCCTTCCCCTTAGAACGTTAGACCACCTGTCTTCTACAACTCCTCCCTTTCCTTCCCCTCCTTCTTGTTAATTCATTGCATCATGTGTGCAAGGAATGTGTCGATATTTTTATTGACAAGTGTCTTAATGTGTTCATACAATGTTTTTTAAATGAGAAAAAAGACAAATCCAACCGTAAAAGTTCAGGCAGGAATGCTAAAGCTAAAAAAGTAATGCATAAATGAAAGATCAAGCCATTTCACAGCAGCCCATTTCATATCTTGTTTATGTGTCTAATTTCAGTCTTTGAATAATAACCTTTTAAATAATTATTCATTCATCCAGAATTGCTTTAGCAACTTCGAAGTTAATATCTCAATACCACTTTCTTTCTAGACGTAATTTATTTATCCATTTCCGTACATACATTTCCATTGATATTTGAATTTAGCGCGATTTGTTCAGGTCAAGTCACTAGGAGCGCCACCGTGAATTTTCTCCCATTTTAGCAAGGCGAAATCCGTAAGTGTCGCGTATTGTCTCTACTGTATTTGGTTTAGATAGTGTAAGGAATGCCAATATATCGAGCATATACGACACATACGGTTTAATCGTTCTTGAAAAAAAATAGAAGAGTGTGACCATACTGTACACGAAAATAGGCAAAATGCTATGCGTACTGTAGTATACTTGGTTATATGTACATTTGTGCTGATGGTAGTTTCCATTATTTTCGTTTAAAGATCGCGTTTAATCAGCTATGTTTCCTACGCTGCATTAATGAATGAAAGAATCTGTTGTTCCAACACGGAGTGTCGAAAGAGGATATTCTGATGACATCTTTTGAGTGAAATGTAAACTACGTGCACAGGAATAGAGATTCTTCGTATGCTTATCTGGATTGCCGGGGTCGAACGGAAGTAATGCCAATATCTCGAACATACGTCCCGTACGGTGCATTCAATCTTGAAAGACATCATTTTAAGGAGAATGGAAGTTAGGCAAAGTAATATTAGATGTCATCAATCAACACTGTATATTTGTGACACGTTTCTTCATTACTGTGTATAAAACTTTATCATTGGATTAAATTGCGAATGTTGCCAGCTGTGTACATTTGTTTTATTCCAAGAGTAGCGTACCAGACTGTACATTGTGTTGCCATCTGTTGTGGAAAACGTGAACTATCTCGTGCCATCTCGTTCCTTCAAATAAAAACGGGAGTCATGATTAATCTAGAAAATGTAAAATCACGCTATTTTGGGCGTTTATGTATAGTGTATACTATAGAAACTTACATCCCATTACATTCTTAAACAATTATTTATTAACGTGTATGTATTGCCAATATCATGAACATATGTCTCGTCACGGTGCACTCAGTCTTGAAAAGAATCCTCCCTCCTTGCTCCTTGAGAGCTAATCGTCCAATTACGAGTCGACTCTTGTATGAACTAGCTCCCTCCTTGCTCCTTGAGAGCTAGTACGAGCCGACTCTTTTATCAACTGCGACTCCAAGAAAGAGCTAGCACGTCACATCGACTCTGGTTCATTTCTAGCCAATACCATGCCTCAGATAATCACGTGGCATACAGAAGCCGCATTCTTTTTTATAGGCTGCTCAGTCTAGCCTCTTCCCGCACTCAGTCAGTGCTTTGAGTGCAGTGGTTGTGGTCTGTCTGCTAGTTACGTTCTTGTGCCATAGTTCTGGCAACTTGATACCTAACGAACCAATGAATTGAAATAAACAACATGTTATTGAGCAATACTTACCAGTTCACTTCCTGTATGCGCTCGCAATCTATGAAGGATGTAGGGCCTAGTATACATCCAGTAGGGTACGGTAAGAGCAAATAAATGACACCAAGTTCGGGTTAACGATCCTCAACTAAGCACGAACAGTCGCTATCCAGAATACTGAATATACCACTCGGCAAGCAGAAACGGCGTAGTTTTATTCTGTCTGAAATAATTA
This sequence comes from Anabrus simplex, assembly GCF_040414725.1. Taxonomy (NCBI): domain Eukaryota; kingdom Metazoa; phylum Arthropoda; class Insecta; order Orthoptera; family Tettigoniidae; genus Anabrus; species Anabrus simplex. The sequence goes on from NC_090266.1 coordinate 62,273,103, forward strand.
AGACATGCTCTGACAGATCCTCACCTGTTTCTTAAATGCGGTCGTAGTTATGAATCAACATATTGCCAAAATCTTTCAGTTTTACGGTACAGTGGATAAAATAATTTACCGTAGTTTTTAATCGAATTAAGGGAAATAGAAAATAACGCTAGTTTTCGCTTTAAAATATAGGCTAAATAACTCATGACAAAGTGTATCCCGCAGTATATTTCAAATAATTATTTATTAACGTGTAATCGTGTAAGGAGTCCGACTCCTTTGCTGGATGGTCAGTATTGAGGCCTTCGGTGCTGAGGGTCCCGGATTCGATTCTCGGCCAAGTCGGGAAATTAATTCTTCTGGTTCGGGAACTGGGTGTTTGTGTTTATCCCTCCACTTTCCTCTTCATATTCAGACAACACACCACAGTACCAACCACCATAGAAACACGCAATATTGATTATATCCCTCCGCATAAGGTTAGCGTCAGGAAGGACATCCGGTCGTAAAACAGGGCCAGCCGGGCTGAGTGACTCAGACGGTTGAGGCGCTGGTCTACTGACAGCAGCTTGGCAGGTTCGATCCTGGCTCAGTCCGGTGGTATTTGAAGGTGCTCAGATACATCAGCCTCGTGTCGGTAGATTTATTGTCACGTAAAAGAAACCCTGCGGGGTAAATTCCGGCACTTCGGCGTCTCCGAAAACTGTAAAAGTAGTTGTTGGGAAGTAAAGCCAATAACATTATTGTTTATTATAAAACAGGGCCAAATCCACATTTGCGGAGCAGTTCGCACCCGCGACCCCACAAGTGTGGGGAAAGTGGTAGAAGAAGAAGGTAGTATAATCGTGTAAGGAATGCCAATATATCGAACATGCGGTGTAATCGTTCTTGAAAAAAATAGAAGAGAGTGTGACCATAATGTACGCGAGAAAAGGCATAATGCTATGCGTACTGTAGTATACTTGGTTATATGTACATTTGTGCTGATAGTAGTTTCCATTATTTTCGTTAAAGATCGCATTTAATCAGTTATGTTTCCTACGCCGCATTATGAATGAAAGAATCTGTTGTTCCAACGCGGAGAGACAAGCGAGAAACTTTCTGTAACTTCAGTTGAAAGGGTACAGTGACTATGTACATATAGAGTCACTGTACGACAGAGGATATTCTAATGACATCTGTTGAGTGAAATGTAAACTACGTGAACAGAAATAGAGAATCTTCTTATGCTCATCTAAATACAGTATTGGCTCATCTAGAGTGCCGGGGTCGAACGGAAGTATTGCCAATATCACGAACATACGTCCCGTACGGTGCATACAATCTTGAGAGACATCGTTTTAAGGCGAATGGAACTTAGGGAAAGTAACATTAGATGTCATCAATTAACACTGTATATTTGTGATACGGTTCTTCGTTACTGTATATAAAACTTTACCAATGGATTAATTGCAGATGTTGCCAGCAGTATATATATATTGTTCATTTGTTTTATTCCAAGAGTAGCGTGCCAAACTGGCAATTTTGTTGCCATCTGTTGTGGGAAAGATGAGCTACCTCGCGCCATCTCGCTCCTTCAAATAAAAATGAGACTCATGATTAATCTAGAAAATGTAAAGTCACACTATTTTGGGCTTTTATGAATAAATAACTCAAGCCTTAGTACATACTATAGTAACTTACATCCCATTATATTTTTAAACAATTATTTATTAACGTGTAATTATTCCCAATATCACGAACGTACGTCACGTTACGGTGCATTCAGTCTTGAAAGACATCATTTTATGAAGAAAGGAACAATAAAAAGGGTGGCTTTTTGTTGCAGTCTCCTTTTAAGTGGACTCGGACATTCTCTTACATATCCTCTATTTTTGTGCGGCCGGAGTGACGCCTCAACTATACATCTCACCTCGCCGGGCCAAATAGCATAACTGGCTGTCCCTAAGTAGGTTGACGGCCTTCCCCAGCAATGTTATCCACTTGCATCATCCAGGACATTGATCCCGATATCCCGGAAGAGGACATCTGTGAAGCCCTTCTCTCGACCGGTGTCTACTTTGTTCACCGCCTCTACAACGGCACCAACCCATCACCAGAGGTCCTGCTCTACTACACATCTGCCGCTGCCTGTCTCTCAGTCCAGTCCACCGTCCTCACACACCTCGCAGTCGTCTCCGGCCTGACCCTCCTCCTATCTCACCTCGTCAACATCTTCGATCACCTACTGTCCCAACCCTGCCACCCTACTCCTCCCCCACTCCACCAACCCCAGATCTACTCCGCCTTCTTCTTACTTCCCTCAACAACTTCTCCTCCTTCTCCAATACCTTCGCCTTACACCTTTTCCCTAGCCCACTCTCATAAATCATTAGGCTATATCAATACTCTGTATCATTCATATTGCATCTCTGTATTTTAATTTAATGGAAACAATAAAACACCCATCTTAATACTAAAGCCCCCTTAGACACAAGGCCTTTCCTTTTCCATCCAGCATTCTTCACATCGCCTTTTCCCAACTCCCAATTTCCACACATCTCCTCCTCCCCGCCCAAGCTCTCGGCCAGAGGGAGGGCGAAACCCTTCAGGTGGCCCGCTCCACACCTTAAGGGTGGGGAATGAAAACGTTCTCGCACGCACGCACAAAGGAACATAGGGGAACGATCACATCACATCGACCACAAACCTCTTGCTGTGGACACCTCGATTTCCACATCAACGCTGCACATTTTTGGCTGGCCGGGTGCCTTCTCAACTCTACCTTGCACCTCGCCAGTGCCAATAAAGCACATAGGCCTGACACCGCAAAGGAAGTCGGCCTTCCCTTCAATATGCTCACCTGTATTATCAACGGTGTTGATCCAACCATTTCGGAAGATGATATCACCAGCCACCTTCGCTCCGCCGGCATCCCCGTGGAATATGATTACCGGTTGCTGGACGGCTACACCTCATCAGCATCACCGAAGATCCTTCTCTACCTACCTACGTTGGACGCCTGGAAGCGCCTCATCGCCACCGGAGTGACCATTCACCACCGTTTTTACGAAGTGGAGCCTACTCCCAAGTCCATAGTAGCTCAGCTCTCCGCCGACCCAACTATCCCGCCCATAGTAAGCGCGCCTCCTCTTCAGACATCGCAACAGCTGACACCGCCCTCCTCTTCGTCTCACAACACAACTATCACAACCTCCACCTTTACGATGTTGGCCTTTACCCCCTCCCATAATCTCATCACTACAATAACGACTTGCCATACATCGCCCATTATGATATCGTCCCCTCCTCTTTCCACCACCATCGAGCAATCTCATCTCCAGCCACTCCCTGACACCCCCTTGGACTCCACAGCAGAAGCGCCGTCGCCGCCTCCACAATCTTTCCACAACAACGCCGCAGCTGCCGCCGGTCTACAATCAACACATCACACCAAGTATAGCTGCGTGATCCGCGGAGTCGATCCTGCCCTTTCAGCTCGCACAATTCTTCACCCACTTCAGGCAGAAGGCATCCCTGTCCGTCGAGTTTCTAAGATTCAGAATGCATCTGGCCCGACATATATGGTTCGTGTCCAGCTCCTGAAATTTCAAGATGTTCAACGGCTCATTACAAATGGCGCATATATTTGCAACCACCGCTACAGAGTGGAAGCTTCAATCTCCCCACCCCAACCAGTTCGACATTCCCCCAGCAACACTCCTCGTCGCCCCCGGCCAGCCCCATCCTTTCAACCTAGTCCACCACTTTCCATGCCTAGTTTCTTTCCCCTCACACCCTTAACGCTAGACCTTCTCCGACTCCCCACCTCTTCCCTCTGCATTCTTACTACAACCTTGCACATCCTCACCCTCCATCTCCAACCTGGAACCCTCGTATAAACTCCTCATCCCATGTACATCTTATATGACTTTGTACCTCTTTACAACAAAGCTATGTATTAAAAATAAAAATAAAACCAATAAAAACGTAGGCAAAGGCAAAATTCCTCTCCCATCTCCTTCTTCTTCAAATCCTTTTACCCCCCTCCTTCTTCCTTCACATCTCCCCAACCCGCCCGCATCTCTTGGCCAGAGAGAGGGCGTAACCCTCTAGGTGGCCCGCCCCACCCCTTCAGGGTGGGGAATGATAACTTGCTCAGACAGGAAGGAACATAACGACTCTCTTTTGACAGACGGGATATCGTCAGCACATTCTCTTTTCACTTCCACGCTCTTTTTTCGGCTGGGTGGCCTTTCTCATCACTGACTCAGCCGGCCCAATCAATAATAAATAGGCAGACGCCTAGTTGGCTGTCGCCTTCCCGCTTCACTATGTACGTAGTTCTGATCAAGGGCGTGGACGTCAACTACTCGGATTCCTTCATTTACCAAGAACTTGATCTTGGTGCCTCCTCCATACGTGACCTTGTTCGGCTTCAAGACCGCTTTTCGGGTCAGCCTTCCCCGGATGTCCTGGTTTTCTACCGTAACTGGCGTGAGGCAATCGATCGGATCAACAACGGCGTCTACATCAATGAACATCGACATAATGTGGTATATCCTCCTGAAGAACTTTTAGCGGACTTTCGCACTCTCCCTGCACCAATCCAACCTATCCCAACCCTTCCTTTTCACGAATCTAAGAAGTCCTCCCCACCCTCCGTTTCGTCTTCGTCTACCCACACCACCACCATGACTACTGCTACTACTACTACTACTACTACTACTACTACTACTACTACTACTACTACTACCACCACCACTACCACTCTTACCACCTGCTCCACGTCCGCCTCTACTCCCTTGACCACTACGATTGTCCTCCCCACCATTAGTCACCCGTCTCCTATTATGTCTACTACTTCCACCTCCCCTCTTACCTCCCTCCCAAATCATTCTTTGCCCCCTGCCAGTTCCGTTGCTACTACGGTTCTTGCTTCGCCAGGCCAAACTGCTGCTGCTCCCGCTCACCAACCGTCTCCCTCCCACAGTTGTGTAGTCCGCGGCCTGGACCCTACCATCTCTGACCAGGTTGTCTTGCAAGAACTGCGACTGGCCGGCGTCTCCGTTCATCGGGCGTTCCGGATTTACAATGAAGATGGCCCGAACTATATGGTTCGCCTTCAACTCACCTCCGCCACCGAAGTTGAACGTCTCGTCACCGATGGAGTCCTCTTCCGCCGGCGAACCTATCGTGTGGAACGTTCCCGTTCCCCGCCCCGTACCACCCTCCCACCACCGCCTGATCCTTTTCCTCGCCAGTCCCCGACCCCTCCACAAACACCCCGTCCGCCCGCAGTTAATCTCTTTGCCTCACAACCAACCATCATTCTTCCGCCTCTCCAGCTACTGGACCTTCTTCGTCTCTTCGCAACTTCCCTCACGAATATGACCACTACCCTCTATTACCTTCTATTACAGCATTACCCTAATCCGTACTCACCCTTCTTCCTACACTCCCACACTCTACCGTCTCCATCAATGTAAGTTGTTAATTTGTTAATGCACTTCTAGCAACTCTCTGTAATCACTATTCTCACACGCGCCCCCGAGATACGTTGTCATGTCAATAAATTTCACCTCCCGTCTCCCCTGGTGTTTGTAGGGGTTCTGCCAGGGTGGGGTGCTTTGCGGGTCGCCCCAGGGCCCCGGCTTGTTGTCACGGTGTCCTTGAGCCTCTACAGTAACAGTCTCCTTTTACGGTATGTACGACACATACCCGCTACAATTAACTATTCTCAATTCTTTTCCTCTCCTTTTGGCCTAAGAGCTACTGGTTTAGCTGTGGCCCTCCCACCTCATTTGTAGGTGGGAATGAAAGAACTTCTTGATGATGATGATGAAAGGAACATAGGCAAGGTAATATTAGATGTTATCCATTAATACTGCATATTTGTGATACATTTCTTCTTTACTGTATACAAAGCTTTATCGTTAGATTGATTGCCAATGTTGCCAGGAGTGCATATATTCGTTGTTCATTTGTTTTATTTCAAGAGTAGCTTTCTAAACTGGACATTGTGTTACCATCTGTTAGGGGAAATGTAAACCATTTGCGCTATATCGTTCGTTCTCGGAAGTCATGAAGAGCGACCGGAAGTCATAAAGGGCCGCCTGCCCTAAATCGGATGAACGAATGAACGAACGAACCTGGAACGGAGAGCGGCCTCGGACTTCCTCGTCTCGCTCCTACCTTCCCTCTCCCAAGAGTCGACTCTTTTGAACGACTCTCAGTTAGGAGCGGGAGCGAATGAGCTAGCTCCCTCAAAAGTGCTAGTTCGACCCATCACTACTTCGTACGTGGTGTAATTAGCTGCCACCCCCGAAGGCCAGCCTGTTCCACGAAATTTGAAAAGACGTGTTACCTTCGAGAACTGGAACGGGATCCTCTCAGGCTCGGGAGGTCATTTGAGTAGTAGTGATGGGTCGTTCATGAAGGAACTTACTCTTTTGAACGACTCATTGGAGAGAGCTATCTCTCTCATTGAGAATCGACTCTAAGAGGTAGCTCCTCCATGCTCCTATTATGAGTCGACTCTTGTATGAGCTAGCCCCTCCTTGCTCATTGAGAGCTAGTACAAGCCGACTCTTTTATCAACTGCGACTCCAAGAAAGAGCTAGCTCGTCACATCTACTCTCGTTCATTTCCAGCCAATACCAAGCTTCAAATAATCAAATCAAATCAAAATCTCTTTATTTGCGAATGAGTTGTCTACCCATTGAACTGAACTGTAGGTAATACTGACTGCATGGGAGCGAAGTGCGGCTACCGTGGCGATTACCTGTACGGCATGGAGACATGACTGACGTATACGTACATGCGACGAGACACAGGCATCTTAGCGAATTTTAAACATTTAGGCGGAATGTCTCTTGTAAATTTCACGCGATTCACGGTGAAATTGCAATTTGAAACTGAAAATGGCTAGGAATATTTGATAAAATGAAAATATATTCTAGGCCTGATTATTCTCAAACATTGTTTCTTTAAGTGATCACAAGACAGTAAATGCGTATTCCTACACTAAGAAAAGGTACCAAAACCCTAGCGCAACAGCCTCGAAGGTCCAGGGCCTAACAAGCGGCCGTTGCTCAGCCCTAAGGCCTGCAGATCAGGAGGTGTCATGGGGTCAGCACAACGAATCCTCTCGGCCTTTATTCTTGGCTTTCTAGGCCGATACACTAGAAAGACAATAAAATGGACGTCATAGAAACGAAACATATGCATAAAAAAATATAGTCGAGTGAGCTTAGACGGGAAATATCTGCGAATGATGGTCAATTGAAAATACATTGTACCTGTAATCAGTTTTTTAAACCATATTTATTATCAGGGCAATGGCAGCATACGTATGCGTGTATATATACATACAGAATACACAACTGCACATTGGGATATAACCGGTACACTTAATAGACAAAATATATACACTTTAAAAATAATCAATATCCATTGATCTGCATTTTAGGGCACCCACCCACGTGGCAGATTCCCTATCAGTTGTTTCCTTAGTCTTTCCTGAAATGATTCCAAATAAATTGAAAATGTATCGAACATAAGTGATTTTGTTCGGCTCCTACCCACTTTATTAATATTTCCGGACGTTTTCACGTAAATCTACAATTGAAGTTATAAATTCTGTAACAATATCACTCAGACTATAACCTATAAAACGTACCGTACGACATTAAATATGCCAAAATATCATGTAAGATATCTCCATAAACATAGAATACTTAATGGCAAGAGCCAAACTGAAGAAAATAGTAATTATCGTTTTAAAATACCATATTTATAACTTTGCAGTGAGACAGTGCTTAGGCTGCCTAACTGTGGAAATGAACCTTTTGTGAGTTCACATCTGTTTTCTTCTGCTGCCTGTTAGCGCAACCGTATGCTACACAAGAAATAGGCTTTTGATTGTATCACAAATTTTATGTGCGGTCAGATATTACCAAAAGAGTCCATTAAACACAACACATCAGCTAACTTCCAGGCTCTCTATCTTATCAACTTTGCCGAACACGAGAGGGCGTGACTAGCCAAGGAACAGGAAGCAGTTTGCTGCCAGAGCTACCGTACCACTACAGTCAGAATTCCAGTATTACAATTACCAATAGTCCAATGTGTCTACTTCGGTGGCAAATGGTACAATAAAACACATTATTGTCAAGCACTAAATCTTAAATTAACAAGAGAAGAAAATTTTCCTAGAATACAATACTATAAAATTTATGCTAACAATTTTTTCTATTAAACACACAGCTCATCCTTAATAAATGTACACTTAAGAAAATGGAAAATGCAACACCATGAAGGTATTGGTCGTTTGTGTTGATTTTCAAGATATGGAACGATGCGATGTAGGTATGTAAACAATCAAAGTTTCAGACCCATTGGATTGTTGCTACAGGTCTCCCCACGTGATTGGTCGCGGAGGAATCAACTCCAGTATACGGACTCTGGTGTAGCGGAGTTGACTTGCAGTCTGTGCAGTGAAGTGTTCCCTGTCGAACATGCCTCGACGACAGAGAAGACAGAGAAGAGCACGCTATCAAACACTGTCGCCGTTTGAGAGGGTTCGGATAATTGGGCTGTATGAGGCTGGATTATCGCTAAGGACTGTCGCTGCACGTGTTGGCCGACAGGCATCCACGGTACAACGTGTATGGCAGCAGTGGTCAAATGAAGGTACCCACACTCGTAGGCCCAGCGCGACAGACAACTGTGAGAGAGGATCGCCGCATCATTCGGATGGCCCGAATGGAACCCCATGCAACAGCAGCGCAAATTCGAGCAGCTGTGGCACCCCACGTTACACAACAAACAGTTGGTAATCGCCTGCGTGCAGCTGTCTTACGAGCCCGTGTCCCTGCAGAAGGTGTTCCATTGACCCCACTACAGCGACGTGTAAGATTGGCCTGGTGTCGAGAAAGATCAACTTGGGTCTCCGAATGGCATAGGGTCGTTTTTAGTGATGAATCGCGCTTCTGTCTTGCCCGCAGTGATCGCCGGAATCGTGTGCGCCGACTTACCGGGGAGAAGGGCCGCCAAGGTCTTATTGTCGAAAGCCACACATGGCCAACACCAAGCATTATGGTCTGACGAGCTATTGGCTTTAATGTGAAATCGCAATTAGTGCTTGTTGAGGACACTGTGACTGCTCGACAATACGTTGATAGGGTACTCAACACAGTGGTTGTAAGTATGATGGCGAACATTGTTAATGGGATGTTTCAGCAGGACAATGCCCAATGCCCGGGTTCACAATGAACGCATCTCCAGAGAAGCTCTTCACATCACAACCTTAGAATGGCCCGCCAGATCCCCGGACCTCGGTCTTATTGAGCAAGTGTGGGATATGATGGGTCGTCAACTGGCCAACCGTCCTCAGCCACCAAAAACTCTTGAACAACTGACCCGTGCAGTGCAGCAAACATGGGCCACAATTCCTCAGGAAGCGATCCAGGGCCTTATTGACTCCATGCCTCGACGAATTCATCAATGTATTGCAGCTCGTGGTGGGCACATCCTGTATTGATTGTTGTCCAAACTTGCAGTCAGAGGGACCTGAAAGTGTAATCATCGAATAACAACCGAACACTCTTCCTGCATGTTCAACTGCAGCAATGTAGCACTACTCTTTCTGGGTGTTGCAATTTCCATTTTCATCAGTGTAAGAGAGGAATTCCTTAAGGCAGTATTATTGGACCTTTATGTTTTCTTATATATATCAATGATATGTGTAAAGAATTGGAATCAGAGATAAGGCTGTTTGCAGATGATGTTATTCTGTACAGAGTAATAAATAAGTTACAAGGTTGTGAGCGGCTGCAGGGTGAACTCGATGGGGTTTGTGAGATGGACGGGGGGCAATAGTATGATCATAAACGGAGTTAAAAATCAGGTTGTGAGATTCACTAATAGGAAAAGTCCTGTCAGTTTTAATTACTGCGTTGATGGGGTGAAAGTTCCTTTTGGGGATCATTGTAAGTACCTAGGTGTTAATACAAGAAAAGTCCTTCATTGAGGTAATCACATGAATATTATTGTTAATAAAGTGTACAAATCTCTCCACATGGTTATGAGGGTATTTAGGGGTTGTAGTAAGGATGTAAAGGAGAGGGCGTACTAGTCTCTGGTAAGACCCCAACTAGAGTATGGTTCCTGTGTATGTGACCCTCAGCAGAATTACTTGATCCAAGAACTGGAAAAATCAAAGAAAAGCAGCTCGATTTGTTCTGGTTGATTTCCGACAATAGAGTATCGTTACAAAAATGATTGAAAGTTTGGGCTGGGAAGACTAGGGAGAAAGGAGACGAACTGCTCGATTAAGTGGTATGTTCCGAGCTGTCAGTGGAGAGATGGCGTGGGAGGACATCAGTAGATGAATAAGTTTGGATGGTGTCTTTAAAAGTAGGAAAGATCACAATATGAAGATAAAGTTGGAATTCAAGAGGAAAATTGGGGCAAATATTCGTTTATACGAAGGTGAGTTAGGGATTGAAATAACTTACCAAGAGAGATGTTCAATAATTTTCCAATTTCCTTGCGATCATTTAAGAAAAGGCTAGGAAAACGACAGATAGGGGATCTGTAGTGATTGATTGATATTGATTTTTTGATTAAAATAAAACCCTCGTTTTGCAATAAATTAAGAATTAGTTCCCTTTTATGATCAGGTTTATCTAGTCTGCAGTTAAAATCTCCTGCGAGAATCAAGTTTTCGTCCTCTCTTGTCCAAGAAATGGTTCTTGTTACTTGTTCGACTGCGTCATCCGGTTTCTGTGCGTCACTTACAGTATATACGATCCTATAATGGTAAGTTTAACGGTTTTTAATATTATCGTGTCCGGCTCCATGGATAAATGGTTAGCAGGCTGGCCTTTGCCATAGGGGACCATGGTTCGATTCCCGGCAGGGACGGGAATTTTAACCATCATTTGTTAATTTCGCTGACTTGGGGCTGGATTAGTTGTCGTCTTCATCGTCATTTCATCTTCATCACGACGCGCAGGTCGCCTACGGACAGCTGCACCTTGTGAGCCGAACTTGTCCTCGGACATTCCCGCACTAAAAGCCATACGACATTTCATTTTTCGTCATCATCGTCCTTTCTTCAACATAGCTTTCATTAATTTGGCTTAATGTATCTTTAAACATACATCTTGTACATGTTTGGCTTGCCAGGTGCAGATCTTTTGATTTGACTACCGTAGGCGACCTGCACGTCGTGATGAGGATGAAATGATGACGTACACGACACCTTTGCCAATGAGTGCTTACAGTAAAGACCAGGTATGCCGATTGATTCCAAAAGAAAAGTTTCATTTGCGATTATTATGTCGAATTTTGTCCAAAAATTATCAGGAACTGCTTTTAGAAGGGTCCTTAATCCTTCCACGTTCCAAAGTATAATTTTAAATTTATTGCGAGGTTTGAACACGTCCGAGACGGGCTCCTTGTACAATTTTGCAAAAGCGAAAACTGCGTATTATTACACATATAGGCCATAAGTGTGGCGAGTATATAGCTTCTAAGTTCCCAAAAGGCACTCCAATTCTGAAGGATATATTTACTCCTTTACTTTGTAGCGCATCACAATCCAAGCGACCGCTCAATTCATTTTCTAACTAGTGTATTCTTATATCTTGAGTTTCTGTGGTACTGTGTAGTTTGCCAATGTAGACCCAAGCAGTTTTCATTCCTCCTCTAAGCTCTGATGCCCCTCAGGCCTTGTTCCTATGGACGGCCTTCCCCGCCTGCGTTGAGTTCTCAATTGGCAGGGTTCATCTTCATCAACTTCGGTTGTGTTTTCATGACCACTCACATAATTTTGTTCGCGTTCGCGTTCATTATCTGTAGTAATTCACTGCCTCAAAATTTGTTTATTTACAGCATCTTGTCTCTTTTCGTTCATGGCTTTTGTGTGAATTTTCTCCTCTTTCTGTACTGTAGTATGCGCTCTCACAGAGTCTGGGACAGGAAATATTGGTAGATTGACATTTTCCTGCTTCAGGTCTGTAGCTTTATTTGGATGAGGAATTTCTCTTGAGTAATATCCGGAGAAGAAATATGCATTTTTTTCTAATGCCTTGCCGAATGTGGCATTTACTTCTTTACGAATATGCTCTTGTAATTTATGTTCTATGTAGTACATTATTTCAGAAAACTGTGTTGTCAATATTTCAAATTTAGTGTCGTCATTTGACTTTATTCTTTGCAACGCTTTTGGTTTGCATTCGATGCAAAGCCACGCGAGTTTACAATTACGTCTTTTTATTAGATCGAGTAAATATTTTGCAAACTACTTTCGCCCCTTCAACCTGGAATGATCTCTTCTTGCTGCCCGTTCTTAATCCCCGTCTTTTGCCAACTGACTCAAATAATCTTCGAGGAATTTTGCTTGGTTCGTGCCTTAGGAAGACCTTTAAAAATATTAGTTGAACGACTCATATGGGCTCTTGAATATTATCAGCTACTACCGAAATATCAATATGCCTATCTAAAAGGGCATAGTGCTCAGGATGCTATTATCATTCTAATTATCGACATATTATTAGCTAAATTTCGTAAGAATAGCACCATTGCAATCTTCCTGGATATACGTGGTGAGTTTGATTCGGTTCCTCTTCATCTTCTTTGAGCATCCTTGCTCAGAAAAGACTACCTGTACATTTTTTACATATTCTGCGCAACTTGCTGTTCCATCGGAACCTAACTATTAAATCTGCTCATTATTCCCTCCCGTCTCGTCTTTCATCCATTGGTTTGCCCCAGGGGGATATACTCAGTGGATTGCTGTTTGCCTTATACATAAGCGACCTTGAACAATTGGTTACGCGTTCTGCCCGAATTCTTGCATACGCAGATGACATAGTTGTTTATTTTTCTCATGATGGCATCGAAACGTGCCGCCACCGTCTATCTCATCTCATTGCTCAAGTGCTTACGTGGCTTACATCGCATGGATTGCAACTTTCTCCATCAAAATATTTTGCAATGCTCTTTGCACATAAGCGAAAATACAATTCTGATCTGCTTGTGTTCAATATATATGAAGTCCCTTTCTGTTCCTGTCATAAATACCTAGGAGTAATCTTGGATCGTACGCAATAACTCTGACGCATATATTAAAATATTGAAAGCAGTCACGCGCAGAACATCGGGTGCTGATCCTCTAACAACCAAGTTTTTATATACGGCCACTATACGCTCGCGATTAGACTACAGTGCGCATGTTATTGATACTGCATCTACTTCTTCCCTCCAGCATCTCAATACTATCCTATTTCAAGCACTGAGAACTTGTATCGGAACTCTCTCGTCTACCCCCAACTAATGATCTCTTAGTTGAGTCTGGCGAGCCTCCTCTAATTATTCGTCGTCAACTACTTACAACTATCTTTCCAAACGCTTTGCTGTGATGAACAATCAGTTAGTTCCCGAACTGCAATTGCTACATGAGTACTCTCTCCTGCCGAATGCACGATACTACAAGCAGCCGTCTTATCTGCTTATCACTCGTTACTCTCTTATCGAAATTCAGTCTTGCGAACCCCAGCTCCTCCGCCTTATTCTGTTTCCTTTGAGAGTGTCCTTTTTGTGCCCACGATTATCGTCCCTCATGCATCCCGTTTTTCTAAGTCACGTTTGGGATCAACTGATACTGCATCCCTTCCAAAAAACTACGTGTATCTCTTAAAGATCAAGGACTTAATATCTATACCGATGGCGCTAAAAAATCCATGGCGTCGGGGCAGCTTACTTTATCACTAACACGCATGTGGCTGAGCTATAGCATTTACCTTCTGACTTCACTATATTCTCCACAGAACTCTTTGCCATCAGACAAGCACTATTATATATCAAGAATCATTCCATTAAAAAGGCTACTATTTATACTGCTTCCCTTAACGCCTTGCAATCGCTAATGTTCTTTTCTTTTTCGTTAAACTGGTGTTTATACAATGTTAAATGCCTTTTACATTTTCTGCATCAATCTGGTGTCTATCACGCTTGTTTGGGTCCCTAGTCATAAGGGTATTTATGGCAACGAGTAAGCTGATTTCTTTGCTACACGTTCTGCACACGCTGATACAGCTCCGCTTCAGATACCAGCTCCCCAACAGATTTTTATCCCATTCTTAAAACCACAGCGTATCGCACTTGGCAAGAGGACTGGAATATCCCTGCATTGCATAAAGGAAAATTTAATACATTATCCAACCAGTCATTCCCCAAAACCTTAGTATACGAAGGATATCTATTCTAGGCGTCATATCACGATTATTATTCATCTTCGCTTTAATCATGCTCTCACGCCTCAGTATAAATGTACATTTAGATTCACCAACCTCTCCTCGTGCATATGTGGTACACCCGACGCGGATGCAAATCATCTCTTATTCCAGTGCCCTGCGTATGTTTCTGCTCATCGACCTTTTATAGCTCGTCTCGCGAGTCTCTGCCATCCCCTTCCCAACAATGCGATCAATAAGTATTTAGTTGCTACCCAGATTATCTTGTAAGCTCCTGTCTTACTGCTATGCTCAAGGTCAAATACTTCTGCTTCCACTGGTGTTTGTTCTTGCATAATTCATTTGTTTTTCCCCTGGCATTTCGAGTTTTGAGTTCAGTGCCACCAAGTGTTGGTAATCTGATACGTTCCACATCAAGATTAGTGGAGACTATGGTGTCATATTCGCTTTCACTTGTGTACGTTTTTGTGCTTTTTCTTTAGCACCTTTCCTACAAGATGAGTAGTTACTATTCGTATATGCGATCTTCATCTGATCTGTGCAATTATATGTGTTGTTTGTCTTATTATGAGCGTGTGCACTATACATTAATTCTTGTGACTGGGTAACATAAAAGAGCCCAAAACTTTCTCCCGAATTAGCAGAAGATGAAGAAGAAGATCGAGTTCAACTTTTGTCAAGCCAACACATTCGAAATGCTGCCATTTGTTTCATCCTTCGCATTCTATAGATGGATTATCGTTGCCGACTTCATTGCTACAGATGTTACACCGAACCATTTCTTTCTCCTTGGTAGTAGGCATCGTAATATTTCTTGGACATAATAACGTTTCTATGGAAGTCAGGTTTTCAGCATTCTTTGATACATCACAACAGCTTATCTTGATCAAAATAGGCGTCACCCAGCGGAGCAAACAATGATTACATCTTCTTTCGCAGTTCACTCCCATTTTACTATGAACAACATAATCTATTGAGTAGGAACACTTTCTAAATATAGGTCATTCATTTTTTGAACTATGTGAAACCTCAAACACTATCTAATCGTTCGAAAATATCACCTCGAATTAGGCTTATCTGTCACTTGTCACTTCTAACGTTGGTAATTGATTCACACACACTAAGCTATACGTTGTCTCCGAATCCGTCTAATAGTCCGACTACATCGTCACTGACTATTTGAAAACCACTGAACAATGAGAACATCACGGTAACTAATTGAACAACCGAGCAATGAGCATATCAACACTATCTAACTTACTGTATATAAATTTGTATTTTCGGTGTCTGAATGCCTATCCTCGTTTAGCGCATGTGTCAAAAGTTTATCCCCTTTGTATGTGCTATTCCACAGTACGTACAGGAGTGCATTTCTTCTTCTGCGTGAGAGAGATGAGTAAATGCCTTACTGCACTTGATGCATAAGATAAGCGTGTCACCTCCATGTGTAACTTCCTGCTGCATGCGATGGCAGTGCTGTAGCGTTGCCTACGAGATATATAAAGCCGGGACATAGCTACTAATTTGTCGCTGAAAAAGCTGCCCGACCGTGTTCACGGTTTGGCCGCTAGATGTCAGGTTTCCGCTCTGTTCTTGGCGGACTTTAACATTGTGATACGCGGAGTAATTGTGATGCTGTGTTGATTTTGTGCAATTTATTGGGAATATTGTTTCTATCGGTGAGTGTCTGTGAGGTTGAGAAGAAGGTGCACTGTTGTGTACCTCTCTGTATTTCGGATGACACTAAAAAACCATGAAAATTGCGTTCCGTTATTTCCCTTCCGAGTGCAGCAAAGTGATATAGTAGGATCTCTTTAGGTACCTAGCAATTTTTCTCATAAAACATATTTCAGTGTAAGCACATCAATGAAATTTCCTTCTGTTTTCATTGTGTATCCTGTTCACAGACAGGAAAATGTCAAACGCAGGAATCGCCCAGCTCCCAAAAATGATGTATTGCCATCAAAATTTAGTAAAAGTTCCGATTCAGATAACGATGAACATACCATATCTACATAAGTCAGCCACATTGATCATGGATCGTGAATCATGGGAGACCACTGGCAAAAATGAGTGCAATTGGACTAGACAAAAGAGTGACTGAATGGGTTGCTATATTTTTAGAAAATAGATCTCAGAGAATTAGAGTAGGTGAAGCTTTATCTGACCCTGTAATAATTAAGAGGGGAATTCCTCAAGGCAGTATTATCGGACCTTTATGTTTTCTTATATATATAAATGATATGAGTAAAGGAGTGGAATCGGAGGTAAGGCTTTTTGCGGATGATGTTATTCTCTATAGAGTGATAAATAAGTTACAAGATTGTGAGCAACTGCAACATGACCTCGAAAATGTCGTGAGATGGACAGCAGCAATGGTATGTTGATAAACGGGCTTAAAAGTCAGGTTGTGAGTTTCACAAATAGGAAAAGTCCTCTCAGGTTTAATTACTGCATTGATGGGGTGAAAGTTCCTGTTGGGGATCATTTTAAGTATCTAGGTGTTAATATAAGGAAAGATCTTCACTGGTTTAATCACATAAATGGGATTGTAAATAAAGGGTACAGATCTCTGCACATGGTTATGAGGGTGTTTAGGGGTTGTAGTAAGGATGTAAAGGAGAGGGCATATAAGTCTCTGGTAAGACCCCAACTAGAGTATGGTTCCAGTGTATGGGACCCTCACCAGGATTACCTGATTCAAGAACTGGAAAAAATTCAAAGAAAAGCAGCTCGATGTGTTCTGGGTGATTTCCGACAAAAGAGTAGCGTTACAAAAATGTTGCAAAGTTTGGGCTGGTAAGAACTGAGAGAAAGAAGAAGAGTTTCCCGACTGAGTGGTATGTTCCGAACTGTCAGCGGAGAGATGGCGTGGAATGACATTAGTAGACGAATAAGTTTGAGTGGCATTTATAAAAGTAGGAAAGATCGCAATATGAAGATAAAGTTGGAATTCAAGAGGACAAACTGGGGCAAATGTTCATTTATAGGAAGGGGAGTTAGGGATTGGAATAACTTACCAAGGGAGACGTTTAATAAATTTCCAATTTCATTGAAATCATTTAGGAAAGGTTTAGGAAAACAACAGATAGGGAATCTGCCACCTGGGCGACTGACCTAAATGCAGATCAGTATTGATCGATTGATTGATTGATTGATTGATTGATTGATTGATTGATTGATTGATTGATTGACAAACGGAAAAGGAGTACACGTCTCGTTTCTATATCAAGGAAAGTCTACGAGTATCTCTGTTAAATCTAAAAAATATACGGATGAGAAAATTAAATACCAGATTACAGAAAATAATCTGTAATTTGAGAAGTAGGATACGGGTAATGAAATCAGAAAAAGAAGTTTTACGGTATCTGAACTTGACCAAAAAGCAAACCAAATTGAGAAGCATGCTAAAAATAGTCAATTAGGAGCTTTATTCCCGTTAGAACGAATTTAATTTTCTTCTTTTTTCTTCATCCGTTTACCCTCCAGGGTCGAAATTTCCCTCGGCCTCATCGAGGGATCCCACATCTACCGCTCAAGGGTAGTGTCTTGGAGCACCAGACTTTGGGTGGGGGGAAACAGCTGGGGAGGATGACCAGTACCTCGCCCATTCAGCCTCAACCGCTATGCTGAACAGTGGCCTTGTGGAGGGATGGGAAGATTGGAAAGGACAGGAAGGGAAGAGGAAAGGAAGCGGCCGTGGCCTTAAGTTAGGTATTATCCTGGCATTTGCCTGGAGGAGAATATGAAACCACGGAAAACTACTTCGAGGATGGCTGAGGTGGGAATGGAACCCACCTCTACTCAGTTGACCTCCCGAGACTGAGTGGTCCCATTTCCGGCCCTCGTACCCCTTTTCAAATTTCGTGGCAGGGCCGGAAATCGAACCCGGACCTCCGGGGGTGACAGCTAATCACACTAACCACTAGACCACAGAGGCGAACACAAGTTTAATTTTACGGGAAGAAAAAAGAGAAATACGGCGAAACGACGCTAAATATTTGCGTAACGGGCATAACATCGCTCACCAAACAGTGGCTTCAACATGAATGTCAAAATATCAGATGTGCGGAGGAAAAGATTGGATCGCTGATAATTGGATAAAGGGCGATCAAACCCAAAGTTATTTATGACCGCAATCTCGATCCGCTTATCGGATACTCGGAAGCACAATTAAAGGAATCGGTAAGAAGTGACAAACTCGTTATCAGATTTCTCTGCTTCTTTCGTGAATTACTTATTTCGTTTAAGCATGTTGTAAGAAATGCGTTGTAGAAAATAAGTCAAACAATTGCTCATGGTCTATCTTTGATTCTGAAATTACTAGTTTTAATGAATTTTTATAGTTTTTCATATTCGAACTGTTGTAATGAGCGGGCGAGACAGATCAGTAAAGAGAACTCTAGCGGCACTTGCCGGAAGTATCTCGAGGACGAGTCTAGTGTGCTGTATTTCCCGGCCTTATATATCTCGTAGGCACTGCCTGCTCGATCTGCATCCGATGGCTGCTTATACTGCCTGCTCATTCCATATTCAAATGTGTAACACGTCTTACAAACAATCTACCGCTAGATCGCAGCACCAGACGTACCCAGTTATCGCGTGAATACAGCTAGATAAGCATACAATCAAAATTTTAAATCTGAAAGTAACAGAAAAATTAAATAATTGTATGCATAAAGTGCTACTCTAGAGAGTGATAGCTTCAGGACTTTTCGAGAAAGAGATTTCGACGAATAAGAAAACCTGTAAACTTTGTCTGTATGGTACTGTAACAGTAAATTTGGTACTTCGGTAGAGATGAGACGCAGGGCGTGTACCAGTCGCTGAAGTGCATACAGAGGGAGAGGGTTTGTTCAAAAGAAATCCTAAAACTTTTGTTTCAGAGTTTATTAAAAAATTGAAATTAATATCACCTCTGTACAGCGTATACAGTCGAAAACGTTCCTCGTCCTATGGCTGGCGATGTCCTTGGATTCCGGCAGCTCCATTTTCCATAGCAACGAACCGTCATTCGTCCCCCGATGGAAGTTCTAGAAGATCTATTCGGTGCTTTGAAGATCCATGGCGTCGAGGTAGTCCTTGTAAATGGTGAACATGAATGAACATCGTTCAGCTCTGGGGCGAGTTAGTGCAAAGGCTGCTTCTGCACAGATGATAGAGTGTTTATAAATGCTTTTAACAAAGTCCAAACACAAATGTCTCGGTGAAATGTCACTTAATTTTGTCACGTGTCAAGTGAAAGAAATATTCACAAAATAAAGTCCACTCGGAACTGATTGTCGAGTTTAAAGTTACTTAAAGTTTGTTGCACCTATTACAACGTAAAGTAATGTCACATGACTCAGTTTATTGAAGCACTGTTCAATTTAAATGAAATAAAGATGTTCCGCTCGTGAATCAGAACTCATTCACGTGTTGAAAATAATATGAAACCAAAAGACAAAATTAATTGAGTGCTGACAGTCCTTGGTTCGACTGTTCGTAAAGTACATGTTCGTAGCATTGGAATACACTGTTCATTAGAATAGAAATGCACTGTTCACACATGCACAGTTCACAGTTCATTACCTAAAACGTCGACACAGTTTATGGATTGGTAAATTAAATTTGGATTTAAACACAGTTTATAACTTAAAAGTATTGAGTCCTCGGCAAGGAGCAATCAGTTCTAAGTCCATAAAATTTCAATTTCGAACACTCGAAAACGTTTGGACACTCGTATAGAGTAACAGTCAATAGATAATGTCCAGACGATACACAATTCACCTCACGTCCTATCGGAGTAAAAGGTTGTCATAATGTAAAGAAATCTGCATCAGTCCACATTCAACACAATTAGATTAAAGTCCACAAACTTGAAACTTAGTAGCGGCTTCACGCTCGATCACGGTACCCGCGAACTGACTGTGCGAATACTACAGACTAGGGTGCTTATAGAAATCCCGGCCACAAACTGGTATCATATTCTGCAGCGCACTGCTGCTCACTATAACATGCTGTAACACACACTGCTCTGCTGAGCGAAGCAGTACGTATTTATATTTGATCCGGACCTCCACCTCTTGTTCCATAACTTTACCGTCCCAAGTCAGATTCACTTGAAATTTGGCAGGAACATAGCTAAAGGATTAAGTTATATGGTGATGTAGTTCAATTTGTTAAATTATTATCGTGGGAAAAGTTATTATCCGTCGAAACTCGTAGAATATTCTACATCAGTCCAGGCTCTGTAGTGCGGCGAGGCATGCTGTGACGTCACCCGCTCACTACGTCACACGCGCGCAGCTGTTGCTCGCTGCCTAGTCAGTCCTTCGTAAGCGGTCCGGAGCATAACACGTAAGTTTAAGATTTTTATGACGGGGACTTAGTTTGTACCGCCGTTACCGGTACAGTACTTCCCTATATTACTAAGTAGAGGTTTCACGAATTTGGCCACCACAGTTTCTGACACAAGTTCCTGGTGCTTATTGTTACTAACACACTTTAAAATCTTACAGTGGCACAAAGAGGGTAGAGCCGGGCTGAGTGGCTTGGCAGGTTCGATCCTGGCTCAGTCCGGTGGTATTTGAAGGTGCTCAAATACGACAGCCTCGTGTCGGTAGATTTATTGGCACGTAAAAGAACTCCTGCGGGACTAAATTCCGGCACCTCGGCGTCTCCGAAGACCGTAAAAGTAGTTAGTGGGACGTAAAACAAATAACAGTATTATTATTATTTAAAGAGGGTAGAACATAGTTTTTTATAGTCTGGAGCAGACTTGCAGATTTCTTGCAGTACGGTAGAGCTGCCTCAACAAATTTCTGTAGCCCCATAATTAGGCCAATAAATCCTTGCTGGGGATAGCGCAGGCCTCCTCTATCAGACTGTCTGAGTTTATCGATGGGGATGCATTAACTGAGGTGGAAACGTTACTCTAGCACGTGCTGCATTGTTTTTTCTTCGATTTCATGCACTAAATAACCACACA
Source organism: Anabrus simplex (assembly GCF_040414725.1). Taxonomy (NCBI): domain Eukaryota; kingdom Metazoa; phylum Arthropoda; class Insecta; order Orthoptera; family Tettigoniidae; genus Anabrus; species Anabrus simplex. The sequence continues at coordinate 62,294,295 of NC_090266.1, forward strand.
CTAATGCATGGGATGCAGTTTCCAAAGTGACATACACTGACTAGAGGGCTCACGGACATCTTCCAGTAAATCAAGTACATACTCAGCGGGCATCACTGGTTCTGTTTCGTCAAGTCCGGAAGAGGATACTGACGCAGAAAATTTTGAATTTTGTTTGTGGACAACGTTAGCACCATCGGTGGACATTAAAATACCGGATTTCAGAATTATTTTTATGCAATTCTGAGTAGCCCGGGAGTCAGTCATGTCATGTCAGTCATGTCTCCCATTCTTATAGAGCTAAACATGGCTTCAATTGGATCTCCTGAAAAAGCCCGTGTCATGGAATGAAATACCACGGCATTCTGGTTGCCCTTTCTTTGATTTGCAGAAAGGCACGCAGCAGTACACCATTTTCACTGTAAACAAATACAGTACTATTACTACTACTACTACTACCCTATTTCCCGCTATTTCATTCCTACAGTTCAGGAGCCGGTTGGTGCTGCCATCTGCTGTGAGTAGTATAATTGGACAGTTCTGCGGCCACCACCCCCACCGGCTCCCAGAGGCCTCCTCCACCACCACCACAGCCAGAGGCCTCCCAGGGGCCTCCTCCACCACCACCACAGCCAGAGGCCTCCCAGAGGCCTCCTCCACCACCACCACAGCCAGAGGCCTCCCAGAGGTCTCCTCCACCACCCGCGGGAAATTTGAATTTGTAAACAAACCCACGTGCTTTTTGACAGCTATCATCGACAACAACGCATCGCTAACCTCAGTACTGCCATCTTGACGGGCCTAAACCTCAGTAGTACCAACTTAACCTAACTAGCGCGAGATTTGAATTTGTACACAAATCCACGTGTTTTTTGACAGCCACGTGCTTTTTGACAGGCAGCAACGCATCGCTAACCTCAGTACTGCCATCTTGACGGGCCTAAACCTCAGTAGTACCAACTTAACCTAACAAGCGCGAGATTTGAATAGGTAAACAAATCCACGTGCTTTTTGACAGCTGTCATCCGCCATCTTTAAACTACAGAGCACCGTGCTGCCCTCTTTATCGCAGTAGCTGTAAATTCGTTACCTGTCATCCGCAGTCTGCCATCTTGACGGGCCTAAACCTTAGTGCTACCAACTTAACCTCACTAGCGCGAGATTTGAATCGGTAAACAAATCCACGTGCTTTTCTGACAGCTGTCATCCGCCATCTTTAATCAACAGAACACCATGCTGCCCTCTATATCTTTGAAATGTGGTGGCGGATAATTTGAAAAATGATTTCTGATAGCAGCCATCTTTAATCAAGAGAGCACCGTGCTGCACTCTATGTGGTAGCGGCAATTTGAAAACTTCTAAGTGCCCCTGTTTGGAAACAAACCAAGTGCTTTTTTGACAGCTACATCCGCCATCTTTAATCAAGGGAGCACCGTACCGCACTCTTTAGTTGAATTGTGGTGGCGGCAATTTGAAAAATTCCACGTGCTCATGTTTGGAAACAATGCTACATGCTTATTTGACAGCTACCGTCCGCCATCTTTAATCCATAGAGCACAGCGCTGCCCTCTTTAGCTACTTACCTTTGAAATGTGGTGGCGGATAATTTGAAAAGTGCTTTTTGACAGCAGCCATCTTTAATCTAGAGAGCACCGTGCTGCTCTCTTTAGCTAGATACCTTTGAAATGTGGTGGCAGGCAATTCCACATGACAGCAGCCATCTTAAATCAAGAGAGCACCGTGCTGCCCTCTATTTGGTGGCGGCAATTTGAAAAATTCTACATGCTCTTGTTTGGAAACAAATTCACGCGCTTTTTTGACAGCCGTCATCCGCCATCTTTAATCAACAGAGCACAGTGCTGCCCTCTTTAGCTAGATACCTTTGAAATGTGGTGGCGGCAAATTCCACGTGCTCTTGTTTGGAAACAAAGCCATGTGCTTTTTGACAGCTGTCATCCACCATCTTTAATCAATAGAGCACTGTGCTGCTATCATGCGGGCAATTTCGTCAGTTGTCATCCGCCATCTTTAATCCACAGAGCACCGTGCTGCCCTCTATGTGGTGGCGGCAATTTGAAAAGTTCTGTTAGCTGTCATCCGCCATCTTTAATCAAGAGAGTACCGTGCTGCCATCTTTAGCTAGATACCTTTGAAATGTGGTGGTGGCAATTTGAAAAATTCTATGTGCTCTTGTTTGGAAACAGAGCCACGTGCTTTTTTGACAGCTGTCATCCGCCATCTTTAATCAATAGAGCACTGTGCTGCTATCATGCGGGCAATTTCGTCAGCTGTCATCCGCCATCTTTAATCTACAGAGCACGGTGCTGCCCTCTGCAGTAGCGGGCAATTTGAAAAGTTCTGTTAGCTGTCATCCGCCATCTTTAATCAAGAGAGCACCGTGCTGCCATCTTTAGCTAGATACCTTTGAAATGTGGTGGCGGCAAATTGAAAAATTCCACGTGCTCTTGTTTAGTGAACAAACTCACGCGCTCTTTGTCAGCTGTCATCCGCCATCTTACATCGCAAACCTCAGTGCTACACTCTTTAGTTGAAATATGGTGGCGGATAATTTAAAAAGAAAAATTCTACAGCAGCCATCTCTCGACGCTAATTGCACAAGATGGTGGCTCTACATGACTCCTTAAAGGTGCTTATGCAAGATGGCTACTATACATAGGTTCTTATGAGACGCCCTTGGGATGCTTGCGCAAGATAGCGGTTATACAAGGCTCCTTATGAGACGCCCTAGAGATGCTTGCGCAAGATGGCGGTTGCTCTTATGAGGCGGCTTAAGGGTCCTTGCACAAGATGGCTAGAGACGCTCTAAGGATGCTTGCGCAAGATGGCGGACGCAAGATGGCGGCTATACACGACTCCTTATGAGACGCCTTAAGGGTGCATGCGCAAGATGGCTGCTGCTCTTATGAAGAAAGCTAGCTTAGAGGCTAACGTGTCGTGCTAGTTCGATTCATTAAATTTGGGGCTTAAATGCAAAATGTTAAATATCTCGAAAACGGTGCATCGTAGAGCAAAACGGACAAAATTTTTCTACCCAATACCTCGGTTCGCAGTATGGGGAACAAGTAAAAGATAGTCTATTGATGAGATCAACGGTTCGGTTCCTACTTAGGCCCTTTGGCATTCGCTCTGTTTTAGCTTGTATGGAAGCAAGTCTTCGCAACATGATCAAGTCTAGCTATGGTAGAGAGTATAGCGTGCCGTGCAGGTTCGATTCATTAAATTTGGGGCTTAAATGCAAAATGTTAAATATCTCGGAAACGGACAAAATTTTTCTACCTAATACCTAGGTTTGCAGTATCAGTAACAAGAAAAACATAGTCTAATTATGAGATCGACGGTTCGATTCCTACTTAGGCCCTTTGGCATTGGCAGCTATCTATTTCTACAAGATGGCGGCTATACATAGCTTCTTATGAGACAGCTTAAGAGCGCTTGCACAAGATGGCTGCTGCTCTTATGAGACGCCCTAGGGGTGCTTGCGCAAGGTAGCAGCGACAAGACGGTGACTATACACAGCTGCTTATGATACGGCCTAGAGGTGCTCACACAAGATGGTGGCTGCTCTGATGAAGAAAGCTAGCTTTGCATCGCGCAGGTATTTTTACACCACTAAACCTCATACCTTTGAAATTTGGTGGCGGGCAATTTGAAAAATTCGACGTGCTTTTTCTTCACAGCAGCTATCTTTAGACAATAGCGGCTATACATAAGCTGTTAAGGCCTCCTCTTATGTCAAGGCATAGCTCTATCGAACAAGTTTAAACCTGCATCGGAATAGCTAGAGTAAGCACGTGCTGCAGTGATGACGTCATTATGCATGTTTAGACTTGCAAATCACTAAAGAAACATAACAAGACTAGAATCGAACACTGCACTCTATACCGTGATCATGTGATCGGAACATTGATTGAAGTGTTTAGAACACTCAATAAGTGATCAAGACTATAATAGAACACTGTACTCGATACAACATGTGTTTAGAACATGTCAGGGGATACCTTTGTTCTAAGAAGATTAGATTACCGCACATTCCTTGTAGGGCTAATAGGCTAAAGGGCTAATGGGCTAAAGGGCTGAAGGAGCAACAACCTCATCGATCGCTATCAGCAAGAACGCTTGTACTTTGTTAAGGGTAGAAAATTAATCTTTATTTGTAAATGGTTTCATGTTCAGAACAAGGAATGGAACCCAGGGGTTACGTCTTACCTAATAAAATCCCCGAGGTGCGATGAGTTACGTTTTTCGAACTAGTGTTTGGAACACTGAACTTTTCAAGATGATAGCAGAGAGTTTAGCAATGTTCTGTTGTTGGATTATAAATTCCGCGCTACAACATGCATAAGGTAGCAGCCTTGAGGTTTACCGCCGTAAAGATGACAAGAGTGAGGTTAGCAATGTTCCGTTGTTGGATTTTAAATTCCGCGCTATAACATGCATAAGGTGGCAGACTTGAGGTTTACCGCCGTAAAGATGGTAGCAGTGAGGTTAGCGACGCTCTATTGTCCTTCAAAGTGAGGTTAGGGTTCGTCAAGAAGACAGCTGTCAAAAACGCACGTGGCTATGTTTACCAAACAAGAGCACGTGGCTGTGACGTCACGGTCACGTAATCAATCCTTAGCTCGACGTCGTTAAGAGCAGCATTAGGATTAGCTATGCTTAAAAGTCTTGGGAACAGAGCAGCAGTATGAATTGCCATGTTTCAAAGCGTGTACACATCACCTATCGATTTTACATGCATCGACCATCGTACTAAACTTCCGCCGCTAGATCGTGCTGCTATCTTAGCATAACCTATACACATAAAATTAAAGTACAATGAATAGCCATGTTTCAAAGCGTGTACACATCACCTATCGATTTTGCATGCATCGACTCTCGTACTAAACTTCTTCCGCTAGATTGTGCTGCTATCTTAGCATGACCTTAAAGTACAAAGAATAGCCATGTTTCAAAGCGTGTACACATTACCTATCGACTTTGCATGCAACAAATATCGTACTAAACTTCTTCCGCTAGGTTGTGCTGCTATCTTAGCATAACTTATACACATGAACTTAAAGTACAAAGAATAGCCATGTTTCAAAGCGTGTACACATTACCTATCGATTTTGCATGCATCGACTCTCGTACTAAACTCCTTCCGGTAGATTGTGCTGCTATCTTAGCATAACCTATACGCATGACCTTAAAGTAAAAAGAATAGCCATGTTTCAAAGCCTGTACACATCACCTATCTGTTTTGCATGCAACAAATATCGTACTAAACTTCTTCCGCTAGACTGTGCTGCTATCTTAGCATAACCTATACGCATGACCTTAAAGTAAAAAGAATAGCCATGTTTCAAAACCTGTACACATCACCTATCGGTTTTGCATGCAACAAATATCGTACTAAACTTCTTCCGCTAGACTGTGCTGCTATCTTAGCATAACTTATACACATGAACTTAAAGTACGAAAAATAGCCATGTTTCAAAGCGTGTACACATTACCTATCGATTTTGCATGCATCAAATATCGTACTAAATTTCTTCCGCTAGATTGTGCTGCTATCTTAGCATAACCTATACCCATGAACTTAAAGTACAATGAATAGTCATGTTTCAAAGCGTGTACACATCAACTATCGATTTTGCATGCATCGACTCTCGTACTAAACTTCTTCCGCTGGATCGTGCTGCTATCTTAGCATAAGCTATACGTGTTAACTTACAGTACAAAGAATAGCCATGTTTCAAAGCGTGTACACATCACCTATCGATTTTGCAAGCATCGACTCTCGTACTAAACTTCTTCCTCTAGATTGTGCTGCTACCTTAGCATAACCTATACGGATGACCTTAAAGTACAAAGAATAGCCATGTTTTAAAGCGTGTGCATATTACTTATTGATATGACATGCATCGACCCCCGTACTAAACTTCTTCCACTACATTGTGCTGCTATCTTACCATAACTTATACACATGAACTTAAAGTACAAAGAATAGCCATGTTTCAAAGAGTGTATATATTACTTATCGATTTTGCAAGCATCGACTCTCGTACTAAACTTCCGCCTCTAGATTGTGCTGCTACCTTAGCAACACCTATACGCATGACCTTAAAGTACAAAGAACAGCCATGTTTCAAAGCGTGTGCATATTACTTATTGATTTTGCATGCATCGAATCTCTAACTGAACTTCTTCCGCTAGATTGTGCTGCTATCTTAGCATAACCTATACCCATCAACTTAAAGTACAAAGAATAGCCATGTTTCAAAGCGTGTACACATTACCTATTGATTTTGCAAGCAACAAATATCGTACTAAACTTCCTCCTCTAGATTGTGCTGCTACCTTAGCATAACCAATACGCATGACCTTAAAGTACAAAGAACAGCCATGTTTCAAAGCGTGTGCATATTACTTATTGATATTACATGCATCGACTCCCGTACTAAACTTCTTCCGCTAGATTGTGCTGCTATCTTAGTATAACTTATACACATGAACTTAAAAGTACAAAGAATAGCCATGTTTCAAAGCGTGTACATATTACTTATCGATTTTGAAGGCATCGACTCTCGTACTAAACTTCCTCCTCTAGATTGTGCTGCTACCTTAGCATAACGTATACGCATGACCTTAAAGTACAAAGAATAGCCAAGTTTCAAAGCGTGTGCATATTCGTTATTGATTTTGCATGCATCGAATCTCTTACTAAACTTCTTCCGCTAGATTGTGCTGCTATCTTAGCATAACCTATACCCATAAACGTGAAGTACAAAGAATAGCCATGTTTCAAAGCGTGTACACATTACCTATCGATTTTGCAAGCAACAAATATCGTACTAAACTTCTTGCGCTAGATTGTGCTGCTATCTTAGCATAACCTGTACGCATGAACTTAAAGTACAAAGAATAGCCTTGTTTCAAAGCGTGTACTCATTACCTAATGATTTTGCATGAAACGACTATCATACTAAACTTTTCCTATTAGATTGTGCTAAAATCGTGTAAGTGTCCTGCTATCTTAGCATAACCTATCGATTTTACATGCATCGAGTATCGTACTAGGCTTCTTCCGCTAGAGCATGTAGCAATCGCTTTTGTGTATCCCTAACCTATGTGCATGAACTTAAAGCACAAAGAAGAGCTATGTTCTAAAGCGTGTACACATCACCTATCGATAATGTATGTATCGACTATCGTACTAAACTTCTTCTGCTAGAGCGTACGACTATCGCTTGTGTGTGCACGAACTTAAAGCATAAAGAATAGCAATGTATAAAAATCTTGTAAACATGATAGCAGCATTAAGTATAGCCATGTTTAAATGCGCGTACACATCATGTATCCATGATGCACGCAGTACTAAACTTATTCCACTAGAATGTACAAAGTTCGCATGTGTTTGTGCTGCTATTTTAGCATAGCCTATGTGCATGAACTTAAAGTACAAAGAATAGCGATGTTTAAAAATCTTGTGAACATGGCAGCGGTAAGAATAGCAAGGTTTAAAAGCGTGTACACACCACCCTTTGATAATGCATGCATCTTCTACTAGAGCGTGTGACCATCGTTTGTATCTGCTGCTATCTTAACATAACCTATGTACACGAACGTAAAGCATAAAGAATACTTATGTGTAAAAAATCTTGTGAACATAGCAGAGTGTTAACTACGTAGGTGTAGACATTGATCTTTTCATGCTGATGCAGCATAACACGTGACCGTGACGTCACAGCCACGTGCTCTTGTTTGGTAAACATAGCCACGTGCGTTTTTGACAGCTGTCTTCTTGACGAACCCTAACCTCACTTTGAAGGACAATAGAGCGTCGCTAACCTCACTGCTACCATCTTTACGGCGGTAAACCTCAAGTCTGCCACCTTATGCATGTTATAGCGCGGAATTTAAAATCCAACAACGGAACATTGCTAACCTCACTCTTGTCATCTTTACGGCGGTAAACCTCAAGGCTGCTACCTTATGCATGTTGTAGCGCGGAATTTATAATCTAACAACAGAACATTGCTAAACTCTCTGCTATCATCTTGAAAAGTTCAGTGTTCCAAACACTAGTTCGAAAAACGTAACTCATCGCACCTCGGGGATTTTATTAGGTAAGACGTAACCCCTGGGTTCCATTCCTTGTTCTGAACATGAAACCATTTACAAATAAAGATTAATTTTCTACCCTTAACAAAGTACAAGCGTTCTTGCTGATAGCGATCGATGAGGTTGTTGCTCCTTCAGCCCTTTAGCCCATTAGCCCTTTAGCCTATTAGCCCTACAAGGAATGTGCGGTAATCTAATCTTCTTAGAACAAAGGTATCCCCTGACATGTTCTAAACACATGTTGTATCGAGTACAGTGTTCTATTATAGTCTTGATCACTTATTGAGTGTTCTAAACACTTCAATCAATGTTCCGATCACATGATCACGGTATAGAGTGCAGTGTTCGATTCTAGTCTTGTTATGTTTCTTTAGTGATTTGCAAGTCTAAACATGCATAATGACGTCATCACTGCAGCACGTGCTTACTCTAGCTATTCCGATGCAGGTTTAAACTTGTTCGATAGAGCTATGCCTTGACATAAGAGGAGGCCTTAACAGCTTATGTATAGCCGCTATTGTCTAAAGATAGCTGCTGTGAAGAAAAAGCACGTCGAATTTTTCAAATTGCCCGCCACCAAATTTCAAAGGTATGAGGTTTAGTGGTGTAAAAATACCTGCGCGATGCAAAGCTAGCTTTCTTCATCAGAGCAGCCGCCATCTTGTGTGAGCACCTCTAGGCCGTATCATAAGCAGCTGTGTATAGTCACCGTCTTGTCGCTGCTACCTTGCGCAAGCACCCCTAGGGCGTCTCATAAGAGCAGCAGCCATCTTGTGCAAGCGCTCTTAAGCTGTCTCATAAGAAGCTATGTATAGCCGCCATCTTGTAGAAATAGATAGCTGCCAATGCCAAAGGGCCTAAGTAGGAATCGAACCGTCGATCTCATAATTAGACTATGTTTTTCTTGTTCCTGATACTGCAAACCTAGGTATTAGGTAGAAAAATTTTGTCCGTTTCCGAGATATTTAACATTTTGCATTTCAGCCCCAAATTTAATGAATCGAACCTGCACGGCACGCTATACTCTCTACCATAGCTAGACTTGATCATGTTGCGAAGACTTGCTTCCATACATGCTAAAACAGAGCGAATGCCAAAGGGCCTAAGTAGGAACCGAACCGTTGATCTCATCAATAGACTATCTTTTACTTGTTCCCCATACTGCGAACCGAGGTATTGGGTAGAAAAATTTTGTCCGTTTTGCTCTACGATGCACCGTTTTCGAGATATTTAACATTTTGCATTTAAGCCCCAAATTTAATGAATCGAACTAGCACGACACGTTAGCCTCTAAGCTAGCTTTCTTCATAAGAGCAGCAGCCATCTTGCGCATGCACCCTTAAGGCGTCTCATAAGGAGTCGTGTATAGCCGCCATCTTGCGTCCGCCATCTTGCGCAAGCATCCTTAGAGCGTCTCTAGCCATCTTGTGCAAGGACCCTTAAGCCGCCTCATAAGAGCAACCGCCATCTTGCGCAAGCATCTCTAGGGAGTCTCATAAGGAGCCTTGTATAACCGCTATCTTGCGCAAGCATCCCAAGGGAGTCTCATAAGAACCTATGTATAGTAGCCATCTTGCATAAGCACCTTTAAGGAGTCATGTATAGCCACCATCTTGTGCAATTAGCGTCGAGAGATGGCTGCTGTAGAATTTTTCTTTTTAAATTATCCGCCACCATATTTCAACTAAAGAGTGTAGCACTGAGGTTTGCGATGTAAGATGGCGGATGACAGCTGACAAAGAGCGCGTGAGTTTGTTCACTAAACAAGAGCACGTGGAATTTTTCAATTTGCCGCCACCACATTTCAAAGGTATCTAGCTAAAGATGGCAGCACGGTGCTCTCTTGATTAAAGATGGCGGATGACAGCTAACAGAACTTTTCAAATTGCCCGCTACTGCAGAGGGCAGCACCGTGCTCTGTAGATTAAAGATGGCGGATGACAGCTGACGAAATTGCCCGCATGATAGCAGCACAGTGCTCTATTGATTAAAGATGGCGGATGACAGCTGTCAAAAAAGCACGTGGCTTTGTTTCCAAACAAGAGCACATAGAATTTTTCAAATTGCCACCACCACATTTCAAAGGTATCTAGCTAAAGATGGCAGCACGGTACTCTCTTGATTAAAGATGGCGGATGACAGCTAACAGAACTTTTCAAATTGCCGCCACCACATAGAGGGCAGCGCGGTGCTCTGTGGATTAAAGATGGCGGATGACAACTGACGAAATTGCCCGCATGATAGCAGCACAGTGCTCTATTGATTAAAGATGGTGGATGACAGCTGTCAAAAAGCACATGGCTTTGTTTCCAAACAAGAGCACGTGGAATTTGCCGCCACCACATTTCAAAGGTATCTAGCTAAAGAGGGCAGCACTGTGCTCTGTTGATTAAAGATGGCGGATGACGGCTGTCAAAAAAGCGCGTGAATTTGTTTCCAAACAAGAGCATGTAGAATTTTTCAAATTGCCGCCACCAAATAGAGGGCAGCACGGTGCTCTCTTGATTTAAGATGGCTGCTGTCATGTGGAATTGCCTGCCACCACATTTCAAAGGTATCTAGCTAAAGAGAGCAGCACGGTGCTCTCTAGATTAAAGATGGCTGCTGTCAAAAAGCACTTTTCAAATTATCCGCCACCACATTTCAAAGGTAAGTAGCTAAAGAGGGCAGCGCTGTGCTCTATGGATTAAAGATGGCGGACGGTAGCTGTCAAATAAGCATGTAGCATTGTTTCCAAACAAGAGCACGTGGAATTTTTCAAATTGCCGCCACCACATTTCAACTAAAGAGTGCGGTACGGTGCTCCCTTGATTAAAGATGGCGGATGTAGCTGTCAAAAAAAGCACGTGGTTTGTTTCCAAACAGGGGCACTTAGAAGTTTTCAAATTGCCGCTACCACATAGAGTGCAGCACGGTGCTCTCTTGATTAAAGATGGCTGCTATCAGAAAGCATTTTTCAAATTATCCGCCACCACATTTCAAAGATATAGAGGGCAGCATGGTGCTCTGTAGTTTAAAGATGGCGGATGACAGCTGTCAAAAAGCACGTGGATTTGTTTACCTATTCAAATCTCGCGGTAGTTAGGTTAAGTTGGTACTACTGAGGTTTAGGCCCGTCAAGATGGCAGTACTGAGGTTAGCGATGCGTTGTTGTCTGTCAAAAAGCACGTGGCTGTCAAAAAACACGTGGATTTGTTTACAAATTCCAATCTCGCGCTAGTTAGGTTAAGTTTACTGAGGTTTAGGCCCGTCAAGATGGCAGTACTGAGGTTAGCGATGCGTTGTTGTCGATGATAGCTGTCAAAAAGCACGTGGCTTTGTTTACAAATTCAAATTTCCCGCGGGTGGTGGAGGAGACCTCTGGGAGGCCTCTGGCTGTGGTGGTGGTGGAGGAGGCCTCTGGGAGCCGGTGGGGATGGTGGCCGCAGAGCTGTCCAATTATACTACTGCTGTGGATATTTGTAAACGGAGTGTTTCATTTAATGCCATGTTAAAATGTGGTAATGAGCAGGCAGTATAAGCAGCCATCGGATGCAGATCGAGCAGGCAGTGCTCGTAGGCAACGGCTGTAGGCGAGTTATTGCACTGTCTAGAGACCGACATGTAAATCTAGCGTGTTATGCACCTTACTGAGGTTAGGAGCCTCCCGATATTTTGTGTACAGATCTTCTAGCTTCTCCCATATATTCGGGTTTTCCGGTTGTTTTATTCCGTTGCTATACTCCCATGCGATTGAACAAAGGCTAGGAAAACAACATATAGAGAAAATGCCACCTGGGCGACTGCCCTAAATGCAGATTAGTATTGTTTGATAGAAGTACCGGTAGGCCTATGTATTCAGTTCGTTTATCACTTTCATTTGCCGTATTTCAGGGACAGACTGGGACACGACATGACACACAACCACTGAATAATTTAAATCCAGTCGAGATTTATGGAATGGGAAACTTGAATTAACGAAGTATTGAACTCTTCTAGATTTCTCTTCTGTTAAAGGAACTGTGCTGAAAATGTTATATTACTTTTCACGACGATATCCGATTATTTTGATTATAACTGAGGGTTGATGCAATAAAAGATAAATGTTTTGTGTACTGTTATCTGTGACTGTTGGCAATACTGAATTGTTGTGGTGGAGATGTTGATGTTTCTTTTGTTTTCAGCTGAGACTCCTGACAGCCAAATTTGAAGTCTTTGGATTGTAATCTTAACCAAACCAAATACCGCTCGTGTAGAATAGTTAGTAAAATGTGTTCCGAATGATTATCTGAGATTTCGTGGAACAAGAAAGTTCTTTCATTGTGTGTTATTGAAAATGTTTCTCGTGAAATTCTTACTGACGGTGAGATAAGGGAATTCTCGGAAGAAAAAAAAACACTATTGGGTCTTAAATGATGGATTTCGAAGAAGTACAAAGACAAATGAAGCACCACAATCTCTATTATGGTAATGTCGAATCAGACACTGTTAGTGAGGAGTTGTATAATACCTTGCTTGACGAAATTATGTTCGCTCTGGTTCTTGACGCCCATCGGTCTGCCAAAATAGGACTTACGAATATAGAGGATGGACCTCATACACATGACTCGAATCAATTTGAACTTGTGGAATCGCCTGATTTTGATATTTTCGGTCAGCAACCGATTAAAAAGCGCGATAATTGTGTTTGCCCAATCTGTAAACGAAAACTTGGTGCTTTGAAATTTGCTGCACATCTTGAAAAATGCATGGGGCTGGGACGACTTAGCTCTAGAATTGCTAGTCGAAAAATTGCTAGTTATTATTAATTTCTAATTATTAAGTAGGATTCGCCTTATAGTGGAATGATGAGTGTCGATGACGATGATGCTGATTGGACTGCTGGTTCTATAGGCGAATGAAGAAGAAGGACCACAATGGTACTCGACGTCCCAAAAATCAGAAAGGTTCATGGAATGGTGATGCTGCATTGGAGGGTGGCACAAACTCTGACATAGGAGCATTCCAATACATCTTCTCCTGCTGACTCTGCCTCAACCAGTTCTTCTTCATCCAAGAAGCTTGAAAAGACTTCTAAACACAAGAGCAAAAGTTCATCTAAAAATCACAAAGGTTCACCAAATTTTGCTAGCATCAACAACGTCAGCTACACTAGTAGCAGCAACAACACCAGTGTTCAAGAAATGTATTCTATGTGCATATTTGTGTGTATCGAGAGCGAGTAAAACGAAGTGCCCATTTGTGTCACTTTTGGATATTGTCATTAAATAAACTTAAAATGAGACAAATTAAGTTAGTTTTTTTACTTCAATAGTTATTGTAATAAAATCAGTAATGACTTGTTATGGTAATGTTTCATTTTCTGATACAGGCAGTGAACGTTCTTGCTTAAAACTACACCACATATTGATGTAGAAGTGATTATATGAGTAGTGTTATTTAATTTTCATAAATTAATTTTGTTATGATTGAGCAGTTATATGTATTTATTGAAAAAGATACTTCTGTTGAAGGAGTTATTTGTAGTGGAATGATGAGTGATAAAATTTGAGGGAGTTATTTATAAATGCCCAGACCTGGCAGGAGCTAGATAAGGGATAAGGAGGACGAGGATGATATTTATCATGGAATGATGAGTGATAATAAATAAATGTATTTATAGAAGCCAATGGCAATGTATGGTTAATTAAAATTTCAAACATCATTCATAAGTTTATGTACACAGTTCAGCCAAAGATATTGGTGTGTTTCTGCACACTGTGGCGTGGTACCTGTTTCAATTTTCTTTGCACAGTTCACACACTCAGCCTCCATCTGGCTCGTGGGAATCTTTTCTGCTGCAAAGTCTCTCCAGATGCTTGATTTTTTGTGTATAAATTAGTTCACTGATTACTACTTAGTACTGGATTGTAGATGGTAGCAGGACCTTCAGTCATATTTCTTCTAAGAAGAAAGATTCTCAAATTAGCTTTCATATTAGTCTTTAGGGTGCAGCCATTGGTAGGCAAAGTATCACCTTTATATATAGGGCCTATGGATTTTACTTTTTCAATCTACTTAAAGTTAGTTTTCATAAGGTATTCCTGTATTTCCAATCCAAACGTCATGATAAGAGAAATCTTCATGTGAAATAAATGGGTTCATGTCTGAATTGAAAGCTTCTGAAGTACATAGTTTGATGTCGTTCATTTCAATGATTGTTGTATTAACTCTCTGCTTGACGTATTTTGAAAATTTTTCTACTTGTTTACTCATGAACATTTTATATATTGTTAAAATATATCATGTAATCATCCTCCATTTTGAAAAGTCGTCATCTATGAGTTTAATTTCTAAGTTTTCTTCTGCCCATATAATAAGTTTATTAAATGCTTCTTGCAGTTTTCTCATGATGCTAGAACCATATCATCTGCATCGATTTCTTTGGTTAGGTCCATTGTGGCGATGTTCAACAGCAAAACTCTGAGATGGTGGGGGGGTCTCCCTGCAATACTCATACATTTCATTCTATTGTCTTGGATCTTGTTAGTTGATCATGAATGTAGACATAGTTTCGAGATATCAGGATATGAATGAATCTGCTTAGTGACCTTTTTCGAGGAGTGATTCTACTTTTGGAATCAAAATCTTCCTTCTTACTGAATCAAAAGCTTTCACTTATTCCAAGAGGAATTTATGAGATGTAAGGTAGATCTCCCTTTCTGGAAACCAAACTGCTGTTCTAGGATTTCCAAGTCTAAAATTTCTAGATTTCGGTTAGGGAACTTGAAATATTTGTCCTGAATGAGTAGGTTACGTTCATAAATCCAATATAATTCTCCATTATTGGAAATTATAAATTTCCAAGCTAACTCGACTCTTCCTTTTTTTTCCCCCCCTTTTTTCATGGTTCATGGTGTGGTTACTGTAGTCATGTCCTAGATCGTGAACCATGGGCAATGGCTGAGTGGCCTAGTAAGTGGTCCTGAGAGTCGGGATACCAGTTGCTATGGAATGGGAGTGGGCATCTCTGACATATTCTGAGTCGTGACCCTCCTTGTGCTCAGGTGGTTAGGACTGTAAAATCCACCAATGGTCCCTAACCTGTTAGAGGATAGATCCTTACTTGAACTATGTACAAGTAGGGTAGCATCCTGCTTCATGATTTTCCCAAGCTCAGAACATTTTAAGCAAGCCTCGGACCTATGGGCATAACGGAGTCCCACTCTCGTTCGACAGGCGAGGGACTCCTTGGAAACAACTTGGCGAACGAAATGGAATTCGATGGGGAGCTATCAATATTAATGGGGCTTATGGAAGAAAGAGAGTAGAACTGGCTGAGTCAGCAAAGAGGATGCATCGGAATGTGCTAGGAGTAAGTGATATACAGGTAAGGGGAGATAACGAGGAAGAGATAGGAGATTATAAAGTGTGGTTAACGGGTGTTAGAAAGGGAAGGGCAGAGTATGGGGTAGGCTGTTTATCAGGAATACCATTGCACGCAACATAGTTTCTGTTAGGCCCGTAAATGAGCGGATGATGTGGGTAGATTTGTCAGTTGGAGGAATTAGGACAAGAATTGTGTCTGTGTATTCACCATGTGAGGGTGCAGATGAGGATGAAGTTGACAAGTTTTATGAAGCATTGAGTGACGTCGCAGTCAGGGTGAACAGCAAGGATGGGATAGTGCTCATGGGCGATTTCAATGCAAGAGTTGGAAATAGAACTGAATGATATTAAAGGGTGATTGGTAAATGTGGGGAAGATATGGAAGCTAATGGGAATGGGAAGCGTTTGCTAGATTTCTGTGCTAGTATGTGTTCAGCAGTTACAAATACATCCTTCTAGCATAAGGCTATTCACCCCTACACATGGGAGGCTAGGGATACCAGATCCATAATAGACTATATCTTAACCGACTTCGAATTCACTACTCACTACAGATCAGATAGTGGTCTGTATCATTGAAACATCCCCGAAAAACCTTTACATTCCTAACAATCTCTAGGCCTACTGTAGAGAAAGTGAAATCTGTCTGCAAACGAATAAGGGTAGAAAATCTCCAGGACACGGAAATTAGATAGAAGTACATGGATATCATCAGTGAGAAGTTTTGAACAGTGGACAGTATGCATGTTCAGGATGTAGAAAGAAAATGGGTGGCATACAGGGATGCTGTAGTAGAAACAGCAAGGGAATGCCTAGGAATGACTGTGTGTAAAGACGGGAAAAAGCTAACATCTTGGTGGAATGATGAAGTGAGAGCTGCTTGTAAATGTAAAAAGAAGACTTACCAGAAATGGCTCCAAACAAGGGCTGATGCAGGCGGGGAATTGTACGTAAATGAAAGAAACAGAGCGAAACAAATAGTTGTTGAATCCAAAAAGAAGTCATGGGAAGATTTTGGTAATAACCTGGAAAGGCTAGGTCAAACAGCAGGGAAACCTTTCTGGACAGTAATAAAGAATCTTAGGAAGGGAGGGAAAAAGGAAAAGAACAGTGTTTTGAGTAACTCAGGTGAACTCATAACAGATCTCAGGGAATCACTGAACATGTGGAGGGAATACTTTGAAAAACTTCTCAACGTAAAAGGAAATCATCATGGTGGTGTCATGAACAACCAAGTTCATGGGGAGGAAGAAAATGATGTTGGTGAAATGTCGCATGAGGAAGTAGAAAGAATGGTAAATAAACTGCATTGTCATAAAGCAGCAGGAATAGATGAATTTAGACCTGAAATGGTGAAGTTCAGTGGGAAGGCAGGAATGAAATGGCTTCATAGAGTAGTAAGATTAGCATGGAGTGTTGGTAAGGTACCTATAGATTGGACAAAAGCAGTAATTGCACCTATCTATAAGCAAGGGAACAGGAAGGATTGCAACAATTATCGAGGTATATCATTGAATAGTATACCAGGCAAAGTATTCACTGGCATCTTGGAAGGGAGGGTGCGATCAGTGGTTGAGGGGAAGTTGGATGAAAAAAGTGTGGTTTCAGACCACAGAGGGGCTGTCAGGATCAGATTTTCGGTATGCGCCTGGTAATTGAAAAATATTACGAGAGGAATAGACAGTTGTGTTTCTCTTTCGTAGATCTAGAGAAAGCATATGACAGGGTACCCAGGGAAAAGATGTTCGCCATACTGGGGGACTATGGAATTAAGGGTAGATTACTGAAATCAATTGAAGGCATTTATGTTGACAATTGGGCTGCAGTGAGAATTGATGGTAGAATGAGTTCTTGGTTCAGGATACTTACAGGGAGGGATTCAGTTAGGTGGAAATATAGTAAGCAGTCTGGCCTGTGCTGACGACTTGGTCTTAATGGCAGATTGTGCCGAGAGCCTGCAGTCTAATATCATGGAACTTGAAAATAGGTGCAATGAGTATGGTATGAAAATTTGCCTCTTGAAGACTAAATTGATGTCAGTAGGTAAGTAATTCAAGAGAATGGAATGTTAGTTTGGTGATACATAGCTGGAACAGATAGAAAATTTTAAATATTTAGGTTGTGTGTTCTCCCAGGATGGTAATATATAAGTGAGATTGAATCAAGTTGTAGTAAAGCTAATGCAGTGAGCTCGCAGTTGCGATCAACAGTTTTTTCTAAGAAGGAAGTCAGCTCCCGGACGATACTCTCTTTACATCGGTCTGTTTTCAGACCAACCTTGCTTTACGGGAGCGAAAGCTGGGTTGACTCAGGATATCTTATTCATAAGTTAGAGGTAACAGACATGAAAGTAGCGAGAATGACTGCTGGTACAAACAGGTGGGAACAATGTCAGGAGGGTACTCAGGACGAGGAGATAAAGACTAATTTAGGAATGAACTCAGTGGATGAAGCTGTACGCATGAACTGGCTTCGGTGGTGGATTCATATGAGGCGAATGGAGGAGGATAGGTTACCTAGGAGAATAATGAACTCATATGGAGGGTAAGAGAAGTAGAGATAGAACAAGACGATGATGGTTAGACTCACTTTCTAACGATTTAAAGATAAGAGATGTAGAACTAAATGAGGCCACAGCACTACTTGCAAATAGAGGATTGTGGCGACGTTTAGTAAATTCACAGAGTCTTGCAGACTGAACGCTGAAAGGCATAACACTCTATAATGATAATGTATGTATGTAATTTTTTTTTCTAGTGGCTTTACGTCGCACCTACACAGATAAGTCTTATGGCGATGATGGGATAGGAAAGAACTAGGAGGGATGCGGCAGTAGCCTTAATTAAGGTACAGCCTGGTGTGAAAATGGGAAACCACAGAAAACCATCTTCAGGGCTGCCGACAGTGGGATTCGAACCCACTATCTCCGGATGCAAGCTCACAGCTGTGCGCCCCTAACCGCATGGCCAACTACCTGATAAAACTAACTCGTTCTTGGTTGCCAGGGTTGCTCTGGGTATGCGTCTTGGTAGGTGTACTAGTTACCAACTGATGAGCCCAAATTGGCATACTGAGGCCAAACGCTGCCTACCAATAATTAGTTAGGTGGAACATTCTTAATTTCCAATAAAGGACCAATTGCATTGGAATTCTAAAAATTTCTGTTAGTCTTTTACATTAGTAAGTTTGACAAGAGTTTTAGGACTGTATTCTCTAGGATCTGCTACTCGATAGTAGTTGGAATCATCTGTGTTCCTTTTTCCCTTGTACAGAACTGTGATTTGAGAATATCTCTATTTCTTGTGTGTAGCCATTTGATTAAATACCGCTGTCCTGTCTTTTGAGAGAAACGCACTGCTATCTTTCATGGTTTGTAATATATATATGGTCAGGTCCATTGGTTTTCTTATTGATTTCTTTTTTTTTTTTTTTTTTTAACTTTGATTCCTGAGACTTCAGTAGTGCTACAGATAAATGTAAACTTAAAATAATAGTCAAATACTCTTGTTTCTTCCACTTCTTCTAAAGTCAGTAGTGGAGTGTTGTTTGCTCTGTGAATTGTCAGTGCAAAGCTGGAATTGTGTCACTAGTTCTTAGAAGGGCTGTAAAATGCAATTCCCATCTCTTCATGTGTAACTTATGTTTGTAATGAACATTGGTTTCCTTGGCTGGAGTGCTCAATAAGGATTATCCTTTGCTTCTATGAATTCTCATTCAAGAATCTTCTTGGAAGTTCTCCTCTTCAGATGGTATATCAATTTCAATTCCTGTGAGTGTGAATTCATGCATGCATGTAAGGTAGATGCACCTATGCCTGACCCTGTACCTATAGCTGACAGCCTAACTTAGGATATTAAAAAAATGAGAATATCTCCACTCATACTTAATTTGTTTTTTTATCAGTTTATGGTCTAAATGTTTCTCTTTGGAAGAAAAATAAGTTGTCAGTAATTGAAGTTATGATCTGGATCTGCAAGTCCTTTGTATGAAGGGGAGCATCAGCAAACAAAGTTTGGTGGGAACCTTAGCATTTTTCATAAAGAGGTTAATGCAAATAAATAAGGTATTATATTTTGTTTATTGGGTTGTGAAAGTTAAATTAATGTTTGACAGTATGTTTAACGAATGTGTATGAATTCCGTATGGTGGAGGGTCAACCTTTGATACACCACAGCGGGGCCTTACACCTGTGTCAGCGTAGTGTTAAAACATTATTTTGGTCTGTTTCAAATTAGAAACATTCAGTTTATACTGTCTAGATGTAGATATTGTGCCCATGATTGTTAAGACATCACGTTTATGTGGTCTGACACTGTGGTTAGCCGGTTTAAGCACTGTTGGACAAAAAAAATTTCACCATCAAAATGTTGGGGGCCGGGTAGGAGAGGTGGTATACAATTTCTAATCATCAGTTTGCTTGCCAAATGCCTGGATTAAATTCCAAATGTCTCCACAGTGCTCATATGGAGTGAGATCGTACGAAGGTGTTGATGGTGATTTATTCATCAGATGGAGACATGAAGCCTTGAGCAGCAGACCCCCTTGGTGCTATTCAACAGCAGTAAGCTATATGCCAACACCAGGATACACCTTTTCCCTTCCTCTTTCGTATTTTACCTCATTCATTTCATCTCAATAACTCCTCTGATGAGACTGACATCAGAAGGGCATCTAATCGTAGAACTTGTTGCAAAGATTCTTTATACATGACCCCCTAGAGAAAACAGACAAAGGTTGTATATACTAGCTAGATAAAATATTTCTTCTTATGTGATTCTCCAATAAGGGAACCTGAAGCTAACCCTAAGTGTCAGGTGTACGGAGCTGATATAAACCATAACCCAAAGGTAGTATATGGTGTGTATATTTTAAAAATTTAGTTACACCTATCTGTAAGGTGGTGATATGAAATGCACCCTCAGTAAAGTAAATTTCAAAAGTACCTACAATCATGTATGGCTGCTGCATTGGATGGGGAGAAATGAGGAATGCCAGTAAATATGGCAGCTTCAAAATAAGGGGTACCAAAAACTGCTCTCCTGTGTCAGCTATAGGTGCAAAATGTGTCAGCCTTAGAAGATAAGAAAAAAATGAGGTGTCAGCTGTAGGTACAAAAACACACATTTTAAACATTAATTATAAGGGATAACTATTCATTACATGAATATTTTCTTTTTATGCATCTTGTTGGGTACAAAGAGATCTATCCGATGGTATGTAAAAATAACTTGTGAATGTTTAGCAAATTTGCTTTCCCTGGATTATGTTAAAAAGTAATATTAAAGTGTCAGTTACTTGCACATGTACCTTATGTAGGCTTGGAGAGTAGATTTTGTGCTTTCCTAGCAGGTTTTGTCGAACCACGGTCTAGCCTGCCTGCTTTTCTCTTTGGTGGGTTCAGTGGCATTGACCAAGATTGCTTGTAGCCGTTTGAAGGTTTTCTCCTGATCCACTGATAATGTCTTGAGAGAGGGAATCCACATAGGATAGCTACCCTAGAACAAGGGGTACTATACGGTAACAGCATCAAATAGATAATAATTTTTGCATTATTTACCTTAGGATAAAATGAGCTTATATACTTTTGAATTTTGAAATTCCCCTGTTGTACTGCTATCCCCGATCAGGAAAACTTTATTTTTCCTTCACATACCGTACAGATGATGATTTACCATTGACAATGAATCATGTAAACTATCTAAATAAATATATTTTTGAAACAAATCAGGAATACCAAAACAAAGGAAGAAATTAACTGAAATTTTTGTGACAGATCCTCGCGGACTGTAAAGTAACCCAGTCACTTCCGAGCAACTGGCTTGAAATTTTCATGTAATCTTTCTGATGTGTAATTTCCTGCAATTATTATTCATAGTATATTTCAAGAAAATTTCAATTCCTGAGACTTCAGCAGTGCTACCAATAAATGTAAATTTAAGATGCACATCACAGTTATCAAATACTCTTTTTTTTTATGAGACGGCCAAAACCAGCACTAGTGCATCGTAAGGCGCGTACACACTTGCGAGCATCTTGCGAGCCGAGCGGCTCATGAGCCGCTCAAACTATCATGCTCGCAAGTGTGTACGGGGTACTGAGCGTAAAGCGAGCATGTTGTGAGCCGCTCACTGCGAGCCAACTGGAGTCGGTTTTCTAGGTGAGCACAAAGGGATGCTCGCGCTCAATGTGGACGGCCAAGGAACATGCTCGCAAGTGTGTACGGCTACTGTAAGCATCCCGCGAGCATGGCGGCCTGGTCGGATGAGGATGTGCTTACGCTAATAAACACTTATCGGACACATTCTGTTTTATGGGACCCGATAAATGGTGATCACTTGACAAAGAATGTGAAAGAGGATGCATAGCGGGATATTGGTACAACAATTGGACGACCCACGGATGAATGTAAGAAGAAAATTATTTCTTTGTTGGGATCATACCGGAGGGAAAGGAGCAAAGAGAAAAGCAGACGCACTACTGGAAAAGGTAAGTTCTCGTGTTTAAATAAAATGAAGCTTCAACTTCCTTTTTGTACTTGATGTATTAATTTGTTATCCTTTTAAAGCAATAATTGTTGTAAACAAGTAACGATATAATAACTAATAAATATCAAAAGTGAACACATGTTGCAATTCAATAGGTAGTACTAATACAATGTCCACCTCTGTGTGTAGTGGTTAGTGTGATTAGCTGCCACGCCCGAAGGCCCGGGTTCGATTCCCGGCTCTGCCACGAAATTTGAAAAGTGGTACGAGGGCCTGGAACGGGGTCCACTCAGCCTTGGGAGGTCAACTGAGTAGAGGTGGGTTCGATTCCCACCTCAGCCATCCTGGAAGTGGTTTTCTGTGGTTTCCCACTTCTCCTCCAGGCAAATGCCGGGATGGTACCTAACTTAAGGCCACGGCTGCTTCCTTCCCTCTTCCTTGCCTATCCTTTCCAATCTTCCCATCCCCCACCAAGGCCCCTGTTCAGCATAGCAGGTGAGGTCACCCGGGTGAGGTATTGGTCATCCTCCCCAGTTGTATCCCCCGACCCAGAGTCTGAAGCTCCAGGACACTGCCCTTGAGGCGGTAGAGGTGGGATCACTCGCTGAGTCCGTGGGAAAAGCCAAGCCTGTAGGGTAAGCAGATTAAGAAGAAGAAGTACTTATACAATACCGTATTCAATGATACATATTTTGTACTTTTTTTTCTTTTAAAGGAGCTCCGGAAAATTTACAAAAGCCGATGGTTTGCGTATGAAGCTTTGGTTCCTCAATGAAGGATATAAACCAAGACAGACGCTAAACACAGGGAGTATTTTTCCTTTCCTTTATCTTTTTCAAGTGTATGTATTTTGCCATGGCAGACCTCCTTCTTTCGTGCAATAGTCAGCTATTTCATCTCTAATTTTGTTTACGAAGGCAGAATATCCCCTAGAAACATTTTGTAGCTGTCTCATGCAAGTCATCTCTTCATTGTGTCTCCATGTTCCTCCAATAATCTCCGTTCACTTCATGGTTTTGTGTATAAGTTAGGGGAATTAATCCTCAGGAAATTATGCAAAACTACTACAGACATAACAGTGATTTCGGCTTTAGGGGGCTCCAAAAGCATTCATTGTCTTAAAACTCGAAACACTGAACTTGATGTACCAAAGCTATTTTCCACTACTCGTCGAGCTCTACTCAATCATAGTTGAGGATTCTCTTGTAAGTTCCAGCAGCATGATCTCCCAGGTATGGCTTCATAACATTTTCGCTGAGTGCAAATGCACTATCACCTACGAAAATGTACGGCAACTTCATTTGACGACCCGGAAGTTCTTCTAATAATGGCAGACATCTTTGCAGGGAATTCACAAACTGATCCTGCGAGCAAATGGCCCAAGATGTGCTCGCGAGCCGCTCGGACATTTAATGTTTTCCATGAGCGGCTCACGAGCCGCTCGGCTCGCAAGTGTGTACGCACCTTTAAACGATACTGGATTTCTGCATCAATGTTTGCACATGTTGGAAGGTGTCTACCAATGTACGGAAAATTACCTATTTAAATTCTGCAAAGTCCGATCATTGATCGTCATATTTAGAGTATTCTTATTAGAATTTGGCACAGTCTGGTAAAGGATCTGAGTCCTAGCAATATTAATTTCTAGACCAAAACTTTCATAAGCTTCATTAAAAACATTTAGGATAGTTTACAGATCCTTTGAGTTAGCTCTGCATATTGAAGCTCTACAACTGACACTAACAACTTTCTAAGCTATAAAAAAATTAAAGATGAGAAAATGAAATTTGAAGTTTAAGACTTACCTCTAATGGTAGTAGGCAATTTGATGTGTTAGGGGTGTACTAACGTGGCAAGGCTGGAGCTGATATTGATACAGAATTATTTGTTAAGATGATCAGCTATTTGGGGAAACTACACAGAAAGGAACATAACTTACAAAATGTTAACTGGGAAGGGCGCATGAACAGCAGTAAGCATGACCGACAAATAGTGAATAAGTTAATATGGGAAGGAAGCTGAATCAGAAAATGATGGAACCAACTAGAGAAAAAGTATTCTAGATATGGTGCTGATAAAAATCACATGACTTCTATAGAGAAATTGAATTGGTAAGAGGTGTAAGTGATCATAAAGCTGTCTTTGTCATAGTTAAAAATAAATTTGATAGAAAGGAATGTCGTAAATAAGGCAATACCATATGCTTTATAAGAGAAGCATGGGGAAATTTTTAAAAAGCAATTTATGATCAATGGAACATGGTAAACAAAAATGTAAACAGCCTATGGGATGGGTTTAAAGCAATTGTTGAGGAGTGTGAAAACTGGTATGTACTTTCAAAAGTTGCAAGGACCCATTGTAACAGGGAAATAGATTAAAAATTTAAAAACAATTAATACAGCCATATGAAATAGGAAGAAGGTTCAGATTAGAAAGAAGTAGTTAGGAATGGTTGGTTGCAGAAGTGAGGAGAGTTTGAAGGGGCTAATGTTAGCTAAATATAACATGAAGGCAAACAAAATTAACAGCTGTATAAATTTCAGGGAGCAATGGGAGGACATGTACAGATACTTCAAGACAGAAACAGCTTCCATGAAGGACATTCCAGAAATCATTAATGAACAAAGGGAGTGTATATGTGAGAACTTGTAGAAAGCAGAAGTATTCAGTGAGACAGCAGTATGTAAAGGTAGTTAGATATACCGGTAACGATAATGTCCAGAGAAGGGAGGTGATTAATACTGGCAAATTACTGGAGTTTATCTATGATAATAAAACATTTACAAAAAAATACAAATGTTGAAAGCTAGAAAAGCAATCTGTCAATCAATCACCACTGACCTGCATTTAGGGCAGTTGCCAAGGAGGCAGATTCCATATCTGTAGTTTACCTTGTCTTTTCTTAAATGATTGCAAAGAACTTGGAAATTTATTGAATATCTCCCTTGATAAATTATTCCAATCCCTAACTCATCTTCCTCTAAAAAAAAAAGTGTTTACCCCAATTTGTCCTCTTCAATTCCAACTTTATCTTCATTTTGTGATCTTTTCTGCTCTAAAAAACACCTTTCAAAGTCTACTCAAGTCATTCCATGCCGTCCGTGGGCTAGGGAGTCTTTCATTTTCACGCCCTTCATGGCTCTTGTCTTTCTTTGGCCGATACCTTCATTTTTGAAGTGTCGGATCCCTTCAATTTTTCTCTCTCTAATTAGTGTTATATAGAGGATGGTTGCCTAGTTGTATTTCCTCTTAAAACAGTGATCTCCACCACCACCTCTCTCCACTTACAGCTTGGAACATACCACTTATTACAAGTTAAAAACTTCATTGTTGGTCTGTATTGACAGTAAGATATTTTGAATTAAAAGACTTGAGGTTTCTGCCTTTTCAATACTTATTCTAATCACTGGAGCCCGGAAGTTAGGCAAAATGCCTTTTTTTATTTATGTGGTTATATCGAAGTGTAACATAAAGACAAACATGTTTCCCTACATTTAGCAATGGTAGGACCAGTTATTATTTTGCCTGTTTTAGCTTTTGTAGCCTATGTGATAACCTAATGCCTTTTTTTGGGCCTTTTTAATTTGTTATGGGTATATTTTATTGTTATTTGCTGGTAGGCCTATGAAAATTAATCAGTGGAAAGAAAAACTATATAATTCTTATGTACTGTATTAAAAATAAAGAAAAATTTCATTTTAGCTTAATAGATAAAAAGTAACATTTACATAAATGATATGAGTGTTGCCCGGTCACGTCCTTTCTATGTACTGTTAAATGCTGGCGGTGATCATTGTTTTAAGAGGAAGAACTACTTGGTAACCATCCTCTGATAACACTAATAAAAAGGAAAATGGAAGAGTTCCAATACTTCAAAAACTGAAGGTATAGGCAAAAGAAAGGGAAGGACCCTGAAGAGCGCTAAAATAAGAGATGCCCCAGGCCTCGTGAATCTAAAACCATCAAGGTTGGAAAAGAACAAGAATTGACTAAGGGAGGTCAGACAGGGAAGGTAAGAGGGAGGAACCTGACACAAGTGGAAGCAACGCAGACTCAGCAACGGGATGCCAGATTAAGTACTAAAACTTGATGCAGATGTGTGTTACATAGCTTACATTAAAGCATCTTTATTATTTTAGTGTCCATTTTTGGTCATTATAAATGCCTTTTACTGCCTATTTCCTAAATGTTGAGTGCTTATATGCCTGCATATTATAGCAAAATTATATGCCTGAACTTCTGGGCTCTACTAATCACATTTGCGATTAAATTGCATTTCTGTCCAAAAATATTTGCAGTACAAGTTTGGTCTCATTAGAAATATCTAAAGTTGCTTATTTCTAGTATAGATTAAAACAGACATATATAGGCAATGAAGAATAGTCAAACACTCAAGATTCCTAAAAATGACAAATATACACTGTGTACACTAAAATCAGTGCTTAAAACCACTGATTAGAGTCTTTGAAACAAAATAACATGCATACATTCCTTCTCATTATACATAAAATTACACTTTAAAATATGTACTTGAAACGAAATTGTCCTTTTAAAATTGATCATGTATATAAAAAGCAAAGCAAAGTCACCTCCGTACAGGCCATGAAGGGCCTTGGAGGAGTGGAAGGTAAAGGCTTCCACCATTGTTAACCTCGGCACATGATGGGGTAGAGTGGTTAGCTGTACGCCCGGCCACCTTTGCCCCCAGGAATTAACCTGGTACTCATTTTTGGTGTAGGCTGAGTAAACCTCAGGGCCATATGCACCTCCAACTACCTGACGGGGATTCGAACCCACGTCCTTCCGGGCAAACCGAGCACGCCTTTACCGCTTCGGCCAGGCAGCCCCTATCATGTATATAAAGCCATTGTGAATGTTAGTCTTGCAGACAATCCAAACTTACTGGTTGAGGTTGCAAATTAATCAAATTTTTATAGAAGAGGGGACTCCTCAGGGTCGGAAAAATTTGCACTGAAAAATGTGTGTCTCGTGAACCGTAGTAGAAAATGTTGCAATGCGGTTTTTTCAGTTTAGGACTCCTTTTTTAATTCCTTAATGCTGATATACTTCAAGTGATGTGACCAGTCTTAGTGTGCACTGTTACTCGTCTGGTGTTGTCTATAAGTCATTGCCTATATATACCCATTTCTTTGGACTTCTTCCAGTTCTCAAATTAAGTAATCCTGGTGAGGTTCCCATACACTGGAACCATACTCTAGTTGGAGTCTTACCAGGACTTACATGCACTCTCGTCTACATCCTTACTCAACCCCTAAATACCCTCATAACCATGTACAGAGTTCTGTACCCTTTATTTACAGTCCCATTTATGTGATTACCCACATGAAGATCTTTCCTTATATTAACACCTAGGTGCTTACAGTGATTCCTATAAGGAACTTGCAGTAATTAAAACTGAGAGGATGTTTCCTATTAGTGAAACTCATAATATGACTTTTAATCCTGTCCATCATCATACCGTCGCCTGCTGTTCATCTCACAGCATTGTCGAGGTCTTTTTTGCAGTTGCTCACAATCTTGTAACTCCATACCATACGGTATAACATCATCCATAAAAAGCCTTATCTCTGATTCCAGTTATTTACTCATGTCATTTATATAGCATAAAAAAACACAAAGGTCCAAAAATAATGCCTTGAGTAATTCCCGTCTTAATAATAACAGGATCAGATAATATTTCACCTATTCTAAACCTCTTGAGTTCTATTTTCTAGAAATATAGCCACCCATTCAGTCAATGTTTTTTCTAGTCCAGATGTACTCATTTTTGTCAATAGTCTCCCATGGTCTACGCTATCAAATGCCTTGGATGGGCATTTCTATGTACGTATAAGAACAACTTCTATGATTTAGTTCAGTTGTATCTACTTGCTTTCAAGGAGTAATGTGTGTGAAAAGTGCGGCCATGATGTTAAACTATTAGTGAATAACAAGCTTAATTGTGTAGCTTTTTTGTGTCATCGGCGAGTACAAGAGGGTGGCGAATGTTGTTGGTATGCTAGTGGAAATTAAGAACTAGTATTAGATTTAATGGTCCACCCAATCAATACACTTCACTTTAAAAGTGAAAACTTTTTAATAAAAAAGTACATTAAACATAGTTTGGAGCATGTTTCATCTCATTTGAGACTTCTTCAGCCATAACGTCTCATAGCAGATGACAATGCTCACTGTTGCTGTCTAATAATTTAAAAAAGGAAGAACCCATGTCTTTTAAGAACTGTTTGAGAATACACTAAATATACAAAAACATCTGTACCCATGTCCTTTATGAACTGTTTGAGAATACACTAAAGACAAAATATACACACTATTTACATAAAATTGTCATTATAACTGGCAATTTTTTTTTTTTCCTTCAGTGCTAAAATTCTGACATTTCTTGAAATTATGACATGCAGTGCTAGTAGCTCGTAGCTGCAGTGTACTGACTGAGGGAGATTTGAATTCTGCCCTCGGAATAGGAAAATGTGACCAAATCCACATCAGAATATCTGAAAGCTTTAATCCATATGGAAATTCCTTTTGAAAAATAAGCTATATGGTATCTGCTAGAAGGAAACTAATGCTTCTGAGATAGCCTGTCATATGGCAAAGATCTGTGCTGCATGACCACCATATTGGTAGCTGAATTCTTAAGAATATCCCTTTTTTTAAAGACAAGGTCATCAAAATTGTTGAAACTTCCTATAGCTGGTTCGCTTCTGAGCCTCTCTCTGACTTGCTTCTCACCACACTACTGCGCGTGTTATTAAACAGCAACAATGAGCATTGTAATCTGTTACAAGATGTTATGGCTGGCATGTTATAATTTCAAGAAATGTCATTTAAATTTTAACACTGAAGATACAATTTTTTTTGCAAGAAGTGATGGACAATTTTATGTAAATAATGTGTATATTTTATATTTGGTGTATTCTCAAACAGTTCTTAAAGGACAAAAGTTGATCCATTTTTAAATTATTAGACAGCAACAATGAGCATTGTAATCTGCTACGAGACATTATGGCTGAAGAAGTCTCGTATGAGACGAAACATGTTCCAAAGTATGTTTAATATATGTTTATATTTTCCTCAAGGCAGTTTTATTGGACCTTTATGTTTTGCTTTATAAATGATAAGAGTAAAGAAGTGGAATCAGAGATTACGCATATATAGAGAAATAAGTAAGTTACAAGTTTGTGAGCTACTGCAAAACAACCTTGATAATGCTGTGAGATGGACAGTATGCAATGGTACGTACCTACTGTGCATTTAAATGTTGTATATAGATACACCTTATGTTCTACAAACCTCAAGCTGGACTATTTTCTTGTGTATCATACCCTAACTATTGTTACCTACCTTCTCTGTTTTGCTTTCATTGTTTTAACTTTTGACAATTTAACTTTCAACATTAATCCTTGTATTTGCTGTCATATGTTTCGTATTTCAACTAGTCATAGTTTTAACTTTTGTCTTGTAGGTGCTATCATGTGTTATATATTGCTATTCAATAACTTGCATTTTGCTCAATTGATTTGTTGGTTGATGATGACGTGCAATGAGCATCCAAACTAGTACCAACCTTCTTTAAATGTTATGTGATATATATTCACATCAATAAACATTCATGGTATTGAAAAGGTGGACCTTTAACATTTTCATTTTACTGTAATCCCAGTTCAATACGGAACAAAATGAAGTTTCTAACTTTCAATAGTCCGAATGCACTCATTTTTCCCAGTTGTTTCCCATGATCCACAATATCAAGTGCCTTAGACAGATCATTCGCGATACAATCCATTTAACCTCCTGAATCCGAGATATCTGCTATATCTTGCTGGAATCATACAAGTTGAGCTTCAGTGGAATAACATTTCCTAAACCTGAACTGCCTTCTATCAAACCAGTTATTAATTTTGCAAACATGTCTAATATAATCAGAAAGATGGCTTTCCCAGAGCTTACATGCAATGTATGTCAAACTGACTGGCCTGTAATTTCCAGCTTTACAGTATGTCTATCACCCTTTCCTTTATACACAGGGGCTGCTATAGCAACTCTCCATTCATTTGGTATAGCTCCTTCAAGCAAACAATAACCAAATAAGTACTTCAGATATGGTACTATATCCCATGCCATTGTCTTTAACAGATCCACCAACATCTCATTAATTCCAGCCGCTTTTCTAGTTTTCAACTTTTGTATCTTATTGTAAATGTGGATGTTTCCATAGGTAATTTTAATACTTGCAGCAGATCGCAAGGAACCACTGGACAGGTGGAAGGAATGATTTGAAAATCTTCTCAATTTAAAAGAAAATCTTTCTTTTGATGTCGCGAACAAATCAAGCTCACATGGAGGAGGATGACCTTCCTATGATACAAAAGCAGTTAATGCACCTACCAATAAACCAGGGAACCAGAAGTATTCCAAGAAATGTCAAGGTACTTCACTGATCAGTATACGAGGCAAAGTGTTCACTGGCATTTTTGGAAGGGACAGTGCAATCAGTGGTTGAGAGTGAGTTGAACACCAGTCTGGTTTCAGACCATATGTCAGAATCAGATATTTGGTATGGAGCAAATTAATGAAAAATGCTATGAGAGGAATAGACAGTTATGTTTGTGTTACTGGGTACACAAATCTAGAGAAGGCATTGGACAGAGTACCGAGGAAAAAATGTATTAGCCATTTGGGGGGGGGGGGGACTATGGGTTTAATTTTCAGTTATTAAATCAATCAAAATCAATTATGTTGACAATCGGTCTGCGGTGAGAATTGATAGTAGAATGAGTTCTTGGTTCCATTTCCTTACAGGGTTTAGACAAGGCAGTAATCTTGGCCTATGTTAGTTGTTAGTTTTCACAGATAATCTACTGGAAGGTAGACAGGTATACAGAAGACGACAGAATATCAGGTTGGGAATACAAAACTGGAACATGTAGATCATGTCAAGTAAAAAGGATGTGTATTTCCCGGAATTGTTGAGTAGTAAGTGAGATGGAATTAGAGTTTTGTAATTTGCCCGACAGACTGAAGCAAATAAAATTAAATTGAATGAAGGTGCAGCAAAGCTAATGCAGTGAGCTCTCAGATGTGATCACAGTATTCTATAAGAAAGAAGATAGCTCCTGGACAAAACTATCTCTACCCGGTCTGCACCAAGATCAACTTTGTTTTTGGGAGTGAAAGATGGGTGGACTCAGGATATCTCATGATATCTTATTCAAAAGTTAGAAGTAACAGACATGAAAATTGTGAGTACAATATTGCTGGGGTACTCGGAGTAAGGAGATAAGGGCTAAGTTAACAATGTACTCATTTGAATGCATAAAACAACATCAGTGTTGGGGCATGTGATGTGAATGGGGAGGATGAATTAGCAAGGAGAATAATGGACTTGGTCATGGAGGGTAACAGATGTAGAGGGAACCATGATGACAATGGATGAACTCAGTTTGAATGATTTAAAGGTAAGAAGTAATGAACTAAATGAGACTATCGAATTTGTTACAAACTTAGGAGTGGGGAAGTGTTTAGTCGGTCGGTCGGTCGGTCGTTTTAAAATACTTTTCCAATTCTGCACAGTTATGTACGTCATTGAAATTTATACATACGTACATACATACATACATACATACATACATACATACATAAACCATCACTAAAGACCATTGAGGATTTCAGTGATCAGTCTGCAAGCCTCTATGAACTTATTAAATGTGACTAGTGTTGTGGCCTCATTTAGTTCTATACCTATTGTCTTTAAATTGTTAGAAACTGAGTCTAACAATTGTCATCTTGGTCTCCCTCTACTTCTCTTACCCTCCATAAAAGTGTCCTAATTCTCCTAGTTAACTTATCCTCCTCCATTCGCATCACATGACCCTACAGCAGAACTCGGTTAATACATACAGCTTCATCCATTGAGTTCATTCCCATCTTAGCCTTTAACTCCTCATTCCAAGTACCCTCCTGCCACTGCTCCCAACCGTTTGTACCAGCAATCATTCTAGCTACTTTCATGTCTGTTACTTTTAACTTATGAATAAGATATCCTGTGAGCACCCAGCTGTCGCTTCTGTAAGGCAAAGTTGGTCTGTAAACAGATCGATGTAAAGTAGTTTCATCCAGGAGCTGACTTCCTTCTTACAGAACTTTATTGATTGCAACTGCAAGCTCACTGCATTATCTTTACTGCATCTTGATTCAATCTCACTTACAATATTACCAACCTGGGAGAACATACATCCTAAATACTTTAAATTATCTACCCCTTACAGCTTTGTATCACTAATCTGACATTCAATTCTGTTGAATTTATTACCTAATGAATCAATTTAGTTTTCGATAGGGTAATTTTCATACCATACAAATTGCACCTATTTTCAAGTTCTAAGATATTAGAGTGCAGGCTTTCAGCACAATCTTCCATTAAGACCAAATCGTCAGTATAGGCCAGACTGCTTACTACATTTCCACCTGACTGAATCCCTCCCTGCCACTTTATACCTTTCAATAGATGATCCATGTAAACTATGAGCAACAAAGGTGAAAGACTACAGCCTTGTCTCACCTCTGTAAGTACCCAGAACCAAGAACTCATTTTACCTTCAATTCGCATTGTAGCCCAATTGTCAACATAAATGCCTTTGCTTGATTTTAATAATCTACACTTGATCCCATAGTCCCCCAGAACGTGAACATCTTTTCATTCGATACCCTGTCATATGCTTTCTCTAGATCTAAGAAACATAAACACAACTATCTATTCCTCTGGTAGCATTCTTCAATTACCTGGCTCATACTGAAAATCTGATCCTGAGAGCCCCTCTATGGTCTGAAACCACACTTTTTTCATCCAACTTCATCTCAAACACTGATTGCACTATCCCTTCCAAGATGAAAATAAATACTTTGCCTGGTATACTAATCAATGTTGCCTTCCTGTTCCCTTGCTTATAGATAGGTGCAATTACTGCTTTTGTCCAATCTGTAGGTACGCTACCAACACTCCATGCTAATCTTACTAATCTATGAAGCCATTTCATCCCTGCCTTCCCACTATACTTCACCATTTCAGGTCTAATTTCATCTATTCCTGCTGCTTTATGACAATGGAGTTCATTTACCATCCTTTCCACTTCCTCAAGCGTAATTTTACAAACATGATTTTCCTCCTCCCTATGAGCTTGGCTGTTCGCAACACCACCAGGAAGATTTCCTTTTACATTGAGCAGATGTTCAAAATATTCCCTCCACCTCTCCAATGATTCCCTGGGATCTACAATGAGCTCACCTGAATTACTCAAAACACTGTTCATTTCATTTCCTTTTTCCCTCCCTTCCTATGATTCTTTGTTACCGTCCAGAAAGGTTTCCCTGCTGCTTGACCTAGTTTTTCCAGCTTATTACCAAAATTTTCCCATGACTTCTTTCTGGATTCAACAATTATTTGGTTTGCTATGTTTTCTTCCTTTACATACAAATTCCTCAGCCCTTTTTTGGAGCCATTTCTGATATACCGTCTTTTTACGTTTACAAGCTGCTCTCACTTCATCATTCCACCAAGATGTTTGCCTTTTCCCATCTTTACACACAGTTGTTCCTAGGCATTCCCTTGTTGTTTCTACTTCAGCGTCTCTGTGTGCCACCCACTCTCTTTCTATATCGTGAACGTGCTTACTGTCTACTGTTCGAAACTTCTCACTAATCATATCCATATACTTCTGTCTAATTTCCTTGTCACCGAGCTTGATAGCTGCAGTCGCTTAAGTGCGGCCAGTATCCAGTATTCGGGAGATAGTAAGTTCGAACTCCATTGTCGGCAGCCCTGAAAATGGTTTTCCGTGGTTTCCCATTTTCACACCAGGCAAATGCTGGGGCTGTACCTTAATTAAGGCCACGGCCTCTTCCTTCCCACTCCTAGCCCTTTCCTGTCCCATCGTCGCCGTAAGTCCTATCTGTGTCGGTGTGACGTAAAACAACTAGCAAAAAAAAATTTTCCTTGTCATGGAGATTTTCTACCCTTATTCGTTTGCAGACAGATTTCACTTTCTCTACCCTAGGCCTAGAGATACCTAGTTAACTACAGATCAGATAGTGGTCTGTATCATCGAAAAATCCCTGGAAAACTCATACATTCCTAACAGATTTCCTAAATTTGAAGTCGGCTAAGATATAGTCGTTTATGTATCTGGTACCCCTAGCCTCCCATGTGATGCGGTGAATAGCCTTATGCTTGAAGAATGTATTCATAACTGCTAAACCCATACTAGCACAGAAATCCAGCAAACGCTTCCAATTCCCAATAACTTCCATATCTTCTCCACATTTACCAATCACCCTTTCGTATTCTTCAGTTCTGTTTCCCACTCTTGCATGGAAATCCTTGCTGTTGACCCTTGCCATGATGTCACTCAATGCTTCATAGATCTTGTCAATTTCATCCTCATCTGCATCCTCACATGGTGAATGCACTGAGACAATTCTCATCCTTATTCCTCCATCTGCCAAACCTACCAGCATCATTCACTCATTTGCATGCCTAATAGACACTATGTTGCGTGCAATGGTATTCCTGATAAACAGCCCTACCCCATACTCTGCCCTTCCCTTTCTGACACCCATCAAGTACACTTATAATCTCCTATCTCTTCCTCGTTATCTCCCCTTACCTGAGTGTCACTTACTTCTAGCACATCCAGATGCTTCCTCTTTGCTGACTCAGCCAGTTCTACTTTCTTTCTTCCATAAGCCCCATTAATATTGATAGCTTCCCATCGAATTCCATTTTGTTCGCCAAGTTGTTTCCAAGGAGTTCCTCGCCTGTCAAATGGGAGTGGGACTCCGTTACTCCCATAGGTCCGAGGCTTGCTTAAATTGTTCTGAGCTCAGTAAATTCATGAAGCAGGATGCTTCTCTACTTACACATAGTCCAAGTGAGGATCTCTCCTCTAGCAAGTTATGGACCGCCGGTGGATTGTATAGTCCTAGCTGCCTGAGCACAAGGAGAGCCATGACTCAGAATATGTCCGAGATGCCCACTCTCATTCCATAGCAACTGGTATCCCGACTCTCAGGACCACTTACTAGGCCACTCAGCCGTTGCCCATGGTTCACGAACTAGAACGTGACTACAGTAACCCACACCATGAACCATAGATTTTTTAACATTCATTGGTTAATTGTGATGGCTTGGGGGCTCTGTATGTGTGCCGTTTTCACAATTAGAATTGATCGTATGTAGGGGCCAATTCTCATAGACGTGCAGGTCACCAATATGGCATCGACTTGAAGTCCTGCATCAGGCCTCTTCGGAGGCCACACGTCATTATTATTTAATCATCAATAAACACACCTATCCGTGATGTTGTACCCATACTTATATCACTTACGTAGCCTGTATGGAGACAGGCAGTGGCATCAATTCAAAACTCCTCTCCACTCTAATTTCCTGTAATACAGCTTCCTCTACACTTACCCTTTACTTTCTTCCCTCCAAATACCACTCACACACCCTGCCACCGTCATATGCAGACTTAATTCCCATCCTTCCTTAACAAATTGTTATAATTAACAATTGGTAGGTAAAACACAATCAAAAGTCTTTGAGTGTTCAATAGCAATTCAGTCCATCTATCTGCTACTGTACAAAAGATATGGAATATTGTATTGTGTTTGAGCTAACTGAGTTTTATATGAAGCCACCTTGCCTCCTGCTCATCTACCATATCCTCTTGTGCTAACCCCTTATGAGATGTGTTTGAGGAGTTCAGAGTAGATAAGAAAAAAAGCAATTTGATCAGACAGACACAGACTGACACCACTTCAAAAGTTAAGCCCTTAAGTGAAATTTCTGAAATCTTTCGATATTGATGTCGTTACCTATGATATATTTTAGAAGACGTTTCATACATATTAATGAATGATTATTTGCCATTCAGTGCTGATCCCATATTGAGCCATGCTGATTGAATATCATCAGCTGCTTGGGAATTTAATCTTAATCAAGATATTTCATTTAAATTTAGAAGAATTTTCAATGTAATTTGCACTGTTCAACTACTGGGCTGCAATACATCGAATATCACTGTCCGCATTTCTGATATAGCATGAAGCCCTAAATTGAAGCTCTTTTGTATTATATATATCCTGAATGCTTTTTCAATGCCCCCAGGATCATTGATGAAGAATGCATTCTTGATATTTGCATTGTTTTATTGGAACACTTCAATTATTTCATTAATAATTGAATATTGTTCCAAGTTTGTTATGAGTATGATTTTGGGCAAATCAGAATTGTTAATTAGCATATATGATATGGAGGATTGACTCATTTTGCAAACTTATGTATTTTTTTCCCTGCTCATTTTGTTATTACCCAGTATCCTGCATGTCTTGTTCCCAAATCGATGTGCTTCACACTTTGTAATATTAACTTTCATCTCAGTTTTCAGAGTCCAGATATTTATTTTATTCAAATCCTCCTGTAATATTCTACACTCATCTACACAGTTCATTTTTCAACATACAACTAAATCATTTGTTATAAGTCTGATTTGTGAGTTCAGTCCTTCTTGCATATTGTCCACAAAAATATAAAATAGTCAAGGTCCCAGTTTACTACACTGCAGTACATTCTTCTCAGTGGCATATCCTGACCCTGATTATGTGGTGTGCTACTAGTGACATTTAGAAAATTTAGGTTTCCAATCATTTTACTATTATTTGAATATTAATTAACCGTAGGATGCATATCCTGGGTCCGTAGGACCCGGTAAGAATTTTAACATAATTATTTCAGTAGTTCTTCACTCAGACGTTTCGCGCATCTAGATATTCTCTTATTAGACTTTCCTTGTGCCATCCATTGTGAAGTAACTCCTCATTTATTTCTCCTTTGGATCAATTTAAATTTTATTCCTTTACACAACTAGTTTACATAAGCTATGTACGTTGGACCCTTATATATCTTGCTGTTATATTTCCTGGTATGTACTGTCTTGCCACCTACATGCATTGTTGTGAAATTGAGTCATTTCTCTTAGTGAACTTCGGCAAATTGGCAAGTGGATAGTTTGTAAATTATATAGAGGTAAACTAGGGAATTATTTACTTGATTATCATATTGCTGTTAATTCACATTTTAGTTTTATAAAGACAAGTACTGTCTTGCCACCTACATGCATTGTTGTGAACTTTTAGAATTTGTTGTACCGGGCAAGTTGGCCATGCAGTTAGGAGCGCGTAGTTGTGAGCTCGGATCTGGGAGATAGTGGGTTCGAATCCCACTGTCAGTGGCTCTGAAGATGGTTTTCCGTGTTTTCCCATTTTCACACCAGGCAAATGCTGGGGCTGTACCTTGATTAAGGCCATGGCCGCTTCCTTCCCATTCCTGTCCCATCACTGCCATAAGACCTATCCAACCTATCTGTGTCAGTGCAACGTAAAGCAAATGGCAAGAATTTGTTGTACAAGAGTGAGTGATAGTAACGGTCTCTTTGAGAATTGTATATGGCCTGCAGTTGGTTATAAAATTTTGCTTGGAGTGTTTGGAAGGAAAAGTGCTTCAGTTTGTTGTGTTGACATTTTTGTCATAAGCACTACAATAAAACAGAGGGAGGCATTGGACATAATGAGTAAAAATGTAGGTAACTGGGCTTGCCAGGAACAAACAAGATAGTGGGTTCAAAACCCACTGTCCGCAGCCATGAAGATGGTTTTCCGTGGTTTCCCATTTTCACACCAGGCAAATGCTGGGGCTGTACCTTAATTAAGGCCATCACTACTTCCTTCCCATTCCTAGGCCTTTCCTGTCCCATCGTCGCCATAAGACCTATCTGTGTTAGTGCGACGTAAAGCAAATAGCAAGAATTTGTTGCACAATACTGAGTGATAGTAACGGTCTCTTTGAGCATTGTATATGGCCCGCAGTTGGTTATATAAACTTTTGCTTGGAGTGCTTGGAGGGAAAAGTGCTTCAGTTTGTTATGTTGATGTTTTTTGTCATAAGCACTACAACAAAACATAGGGAGGCATTGGGCGTAATGGGTAAAAAAAAGTAGGCAGCTACGCTTGCAAGAGACAAACAAAGCAGTGGTCTGTTATGCTGCGGTATAATATTTTGGATTTGTTAGATCTAAATGTGTTTATTCTTTACTGTGTGCTACATCCCTCATACCACCCAGAAAATTGTCCACCAAAGATCTTTCAATTGAAATGAACCAGCCATACATGATCTGAAGATCTGCCAATCCATTTCTCCAGAAATCTGTTTATTTGTATGTGGAGAATTTTATTACCAATCCCTGCTTTAGCAGATTGTGACAGGAACAACCAGTGAGGCAATGTGAAGATAGGATGTGCATATTGTCCATTATCGAAAGACAGGAAAAGCAAAATGGTGTGTTCCAAGTGTTGAATGAGCGTGTTCTGAGAACATAGTACTATGCAATCATTGCACAGGATGAGAAAGTGTAATCAAGCTGGAACCTTATGTGCCATACTATATATGTGCAAGTGAGTTACTACTTTTAGTGATGTAAAACAGTATAGTTAAATTGTGATAATATATTTATTGATTTTAAGATATTTGAAATACTGCAAAGCAAAACAAATTTGTTACTATAATGTACCTGTTCAGGGCAAGTAACTAAACCTATTCATTATTTGCCTGATATCCATGTAATTATTTATGGGCCCAACATACCCAGGGTTTGTAAATGTGTTGGAATAAGAGGGAAAGTATCCTAGGGTTAATTCACAATACAATTTCATGCAGTGTATACAGATACATGTATTATAAGAATATTCAGTATAACAATATGAAAAAATAAAAGATAATATTATTAAAAACAGTATAATATATTTGAGCAGTTATTTATATTTACATACTACATAAATCGGAGTTAACATAAAAATGAAATGTTAGGAGTACATCTTTCAAGGTTACAACTTCATTTGTAAATTAGTTCAAGTCTTCTCTCTTTGAACAAAAATATTTCTATGACCCTCACCAGGATTACATGATTCAAGAACTGGAAAAAATCCAAAGAAAAGCAGCTCGATTTGTTCTGGGTGATTTCCGACAAAAGAGTAGCGTTACAAAAATGTTGCAATGTTTAGGTTGGGAAGAATTGAGAGAAAGAAGAAGAGCTGCTCGACTAAGTGGTGTGTTCCGAGCTGTCAGCGGAGAGATGGCGTGGAATGACATTAGTAGACGAATAGGTTTGAATGGCGTTTATAAAAGTAGGAAAGATCACAATATGAAGATAAAGTTGGAATTCAAGAGGACAAACTGGGGCAAATATTCATTTATAGGAAGGGGATTTAGGGATTGGAATAACTTACCAAGGGAGATGTTCAATAAATTTCCAATTTCTTTGAAATCATTTTGGAAAAGGCTAGGAAAGCAACAGATAGGGAATCTGCCACCTGGGCGACTGCCCTAAATGCAGATCAGTATTGATTGATTGATTGATTGATTGATTGATTGATTGATTGATTGATTGATTGTAGTAGAATGAATCTTTGAGTTATAGTTCTTGAAGCACATATTTTTCAATTGCTGTGATATTTAAATTATTAAGTCTATCGTGACGTTGTGTGCATCTCTGATATGTGTGTATTCATTTCAGTGCTAGAAACAAACGTGCAACAGAACTAATTGTTCTCGGTATGGTCGGAATCAGTTCAGCCAACTCATACACTAACTCTTTATATCCCAAAAATGAGTCATTTTTCTTAATGAACTTCAGCAAATTATATAGAGGTAGACTAGGGAATTTTCTGCTGGAATATTATATTACCATTAGATCACATTTTAGTTTTATAAAGAGAAGTAACGATCCATACACAGGTATTGAGGTGTCCAAATATTCATCAGCAAATATTACTTTGTAGTTTTCACACTTACGAGGATGCAAAAGGTGAAGAAAACAAAAGTTTTAAACAGAGTCTTTTTTTTTTTCTCTTTGCTATTTGCTTTACGTCGCACTGACACAGATAGGTCTTATGGCGATGCTGAGACAGGAAAGACCTAGGAATGGGAAGAAAGCAGCCGTGGCCTTAATTAAGTACAGCCCCAGCATTTGCATGGTGTGAAAATAGGAAACCATGGAAAACCATCTTCAGAGCTGCCGACTGTGGGGTTCGAACCCACTATTTCCCGGATGTGAGCTCACAGCTGCGCACCCCTAACCGCACAGCCAACTCGCCCGATGGCCATATCTTGAGCATCCAGAACAGGATCATATGTTCTGACTGCCTCCAGATGTAATTTTCCTTGTCCAAAGAGTCGTCTGATTATCATGGCCCCTCAGAGGAGGTACTTGCTTAGCCATGTAGCAAACAGCATAAATGTATCTTTCTTAACACCTCCCTGCTCTTCTCTACTTCTTTATTATGTTTATTTACCTTAGATCTGTGGGGGGAATCAACAAGAATGTCGACTCCCTGTTTTCCAAAAAGTTTACACATGCAGGCATGGAGAACCTAGTCATGCTATAACTTGTTATAGATGTCCTATACAAAAAGTGTTTCCCACTATCAGATAATTGATGTCCGTATGGTTATATATTTATGATACTCAAAACTGTCACAAGGGCACATAAAAACAACCTGACAAAACATTAAAACCACCACAGTTAACTTGATACTGTACCTGACCAGTTAAACAAAACAGACAGACCACGGGTCTCTACGGATAGTGAGCGGAGGCCAGATCCATGGAGCAATTTTAGCCCTCAGACCTTGTGGTACTTGGGTGCACTTTAGACATATCTTTAGCTAGACTGCATTGAAGGAGCTATACCAAATGAATGGAGAGTTGCTATAGTAGCCCCTGTGTATAAAGGAAAGGGTGATAGACATAAAGCTGAAAATTACAGGCCAGTCAGTTTGACATGCATTGCATGTAAGCTTTGGGAAAGCATTCTTTTTGATTATATTAGACATGTTTGTGAAATTAATAACTGGTTTGATAGAAGGCAGTTTGGGTTTAGGAAAGGTTATTCCACTGAAGCTCAGCTTGTAGGATTTCAGCAAGTTATAGAAGATATCCTGGATTCAGGAGGCCAAATGGACTGTATTGCGACTGACCTATCTAAGGCATTTGATAGGGTAGATCATGGAAGACTACTGGCAAAAATGAGTGCTATTGGACAAGAAAAAAAGAGTGACTGAATGGGTTGCTATATTTCTAGAAAATAGAACTCAGAGAATTAGAGTAGGTGAAGCTTTATCTGACACTGTAATAATTAAGAG
Source organism: Anabrus simplex (assembly GCF_040414725.1). Classification (NCBI taxonomy): domain Eukaryota; kingdom Metazoa; phylum Arthropoda; class Insecta; order Orthoptera; family Tettigoniidae; genus Anabrus; species Anabrus simplex. Next base: position 62,335,502 of record NC_090266.1, read on the forward strand.
AGGAATTCATTAAGGCAGTATTATTGGGCCTTTATGTTTTCTTATATATATCAATGATACATGTAAAGAAGTTGAATGAGAGATAAGGCTGTTTGCATATGATGTTATTTTGTACAGAGTAATAAATAAGTTACAAGATTGTGAGCGGCTGCAGGGTGACCTCGATAGTGTTGTGAGATGTACGGTGGGCAATGGTATGATGATAAACAGAGTTAAAAGTCAGGTTGTGAGTTTCACAAATAGGAAAAGTCCTCTCAGTTTTAATTACTGCATTGATGGGGTGAAAGTTCCTTTTGGGGATCATTGTAAGTATCTAGGTGTTAATATAAGGAAAGATCTTCATTGGGATAATCACATAAATGGGACTGTAAATAAAGGGTACAGATCTCTGCACATGGTTATGAGGGTGTTTAGGGGTTGTAGTAAGGATGTAAAGAAGAGGGCATATAAGTCTCTGGTAAAACCCCAACTAGATTATGGTTCCAATGTATGGGACCCTCACCAGGATTACCTGATTCAAGAACTGGAAAAAATTCAAAGAAAGGCAGCTCGATTTGTTCTGGGTGATTTCCAACAAAAGAGTAGCGTTACAAAAATGTTGCAAAGTTTGGGCTGGGAAGAATTGGGAGAAGGAAAAAGAGCTGCTCAACTAAGTGGTATGTTACAAGTCATTAACCTCATTTTTGGTCCGTATTGACGACAGTGATTACATACAATTTACAAAATATTCATTTAATGTTAACCTAGTCAATACTTACAATACCACATTTTGTGGTTAAATAATAAATACGTGAAATTTTCAACGTATATTCCATTTTTACGTATTCTCACCTGAATGTGTTTTAACCAACTTAACTCAAAAAGACACACCGAATGTTCATTCCTGACTTAATTTTCTACAATAGTAACATATGTTTTATACATATTTTATTCTTCAAATCTACAATAATATTGACTGTCACCAAAAAGTTAAAAGAAGAGGATTCATTTCAATTCCAGACGAATGCCGATTAAAATACTTCTCACCAATATAAATATATATTTTTTAGACAATATTGTAAAATTGTACTACAATAGTTTTAACTTGTGTTTGTAACATTCATGTCAAACTTTTTAATCATGATATCGAAAATAACTTTTAACATCACATCTCATTCCAACTTTATATGACCAATAATTGTAAACAATCTTAATTGTAATTATTTGTTTTAAGGTTATCCATTGTGCTGATGATGCCCAATAAGAAGGGCGAAACATGTTCACGATCTTTCTATTTTGTATAATTATTTAACCACAAAATGTGGTATTGTAAGTATTGACTAGGTTAACATTAAACGAATATTTTGTAAATTGTATGTAATATATAAGTGGTATGTTCCGAGCTGTCAGCAGAGAGATGGCATGGAATGACATTAGTAGACGAATAAGTTTGAGTGGTGTCTTTAAAAGTAGGAAAGATCACAGTATGAAGATAAAGTTGGAATTCAAGAGGACAAATTGAGGCAAATATTCATTTATAGGAAGGGGAGTTAGGGAATGGAATAACTTACCAAGGGAAATGTTCAATAATTTTCCAATTTCTTTGCGATCATTTAAGAAAAGGCTAGGAAAACAACAGATAGGGAATCTGCCACCTGGGCGACTGCCCTAAATGCAGATCAACATTGATTGATTGATTGATTGATTGATTGATTGATTGATTGATTGATTGATTGATTGATTGATTGATTGATTGATTGATTGATGTTGAAGTGGTGGTACTTTGTGAATGGAATCGAGCTGGTCACTGTATTACCTGCACCCTGAGGGGTGATTAGTTTAGAATAGACTTGGGTCTTTTGTAGCGAAGACCTTCAGTGACATATTTACCGAAGCTTAAAATGAGCTGTTTGGGGTTGGCATATTTATGAGAGTAGATTTTCCTGGTGGACCTCAGTGTTCTGATATAGATTTCATCAATAAACAGGTCATAATGAATTTCCTAATTCTGTTCGTACCATTGCGCACCTGTAATCATGCGGAGGGCACGATTTTGAACGCGCTGGACTTCATCCACGTGTGTTTTAGCCGCGTTCCCCCAGACAAGACTGGTGCATTCGAGGATTGGCTGAACGGAGGTTTTGTACAGCAGGAGTCATTTTTTTCTAATTTAAGCCCATTGTTTGCTTTCATAATAGGAATAATTTCATAAAGGCATTTGTATGCTTGGGCTGAAATTTTGGATATATGATGTTTGCTAGTGGCTTTATGTTGCACCGACACAGATAGGTCTTATGGCAGCAATGGGATAACAAAGGCCTAGATGTTGGAAGGAAGCGGCTGTGGCCTTAATTTAGGTACAGCCCCAGCATTAGCCTGGTGTGAAAATGGGAAACCAGGGAAAACCATCTTCAGGGCTGCCGACAGTGGGATTCGAACCCACTATCTCCCGGATGCAAGCTCACAGCCACGTGCCCCTAACCTCACAGCCCACTCACCCGGTACAAGATGTTTGAACGTCAATCCGCTGTCAAGAGAAACACCCAAGTATTTAGTAACATCAGACCACCAGATCACCTCACCGAAAAAGAGATCAGTGGTTGAGGGTCAGATCTTGTATGTTTAGAGAAGAGCGTGGCACTTCACTTCGTGACATTAATTTTTATTCTTCACTGTCAAAGTCAATGTTCAAGAGTGGAGAGGGTTTCCTGAAGATAATTTTGAATTCTGGGTGGTTGTCAAGAGACAACGGATATGGCGATGTCCTCAACGTACATGTAAACATTCACACACGGTGGACGGGGTATGTCAGACATGTATAAATTAAATAGCACAGGAGAGATAACCCCTCCTTCTGGGACCCCAGAACTGATAGGTTGGGGATCTAACAGCGAGTTGTTAACTTGAACGTGGAATTTCCTATCTGAAAGATAACTATGGAGGAGGTGGACCAAGTAGTCAGGGAAGCCAAGAAATTTGAGTTTATTAAAGAGACCTTGGTGCCATACCCTGTCAAATATGCACGAGATGTCAAGAAAACAGACTCCCGTGTGCCTCTTATGATTATAGTTCTTTGTAATTTCTTCAGTGATCCTCATTAGTTGGTGTGTGTTAAGAGTGACCTCTTCTGAAAACGAACTGCTTGTCATTGAGGAGGTGCTTCTCACCAATGATGTCTTGGACACGGATAAGTAAAATCGATTCAAAAAGTTTGGAGAGGATGAAAAAGGATGGAGATGGGTCTATAATTTTGTGGCAAGGTGGGATCAGACAGTGCTTTGGGGACCATAATAACTTTGGCAAGTTTCCAGGAGGTAGGGAAATGGGCGCATCTGAAGATAGCATTGAAAAGTTTAGTGATAAAGGTTAAGGCTTTTCTTGGAAGATTTTTCAGAAAGATGGCCGAAATATTGTCAATACTGGGGGTTTTCTTTTTTTTCTTTTTTTGCATATAGCAGCAAGCAGTTTGGAGGGAGTGACAGGCTATCAGTTTCCTCCTCAACAAAATGGATGAAGTCATCATCAGATGGATTATTGTTTGGAGTACATATAGTTTCTTGAGTTTCTGCTAGGGCATTTGCCTTGTCATAATCTGAGTGGGCCAAACCTTGTTGTCCATGGAGGGAGGGTATGCCAGTCCACTTCCTAGTGAACCTTCTAGCAGTTCTGTGCAGTGAGGTGTCAGCCACACTTAACTCAGCTAGTCTGGATTTCCAGGCTCTGATCTTGTAGTTCCTGATGAGGATAGCCAGGTTCCTTGTTTGCCTGTTCCAGACTGATTTAACTCCAGAGAGTTGCCATTGCTTGTGGGTACAGTTTTTGAGTTTAATTTGGTCCAGGATTTCAGTTGGTAATGTCTCCATCGTGGTCCTACCCACAGAGGGTCCCACGGTGGAAGAAGCTGCAGCAGTGATGATGGTGAAAGTTATCTCTGTTAAGCTATCTTTTTCCTAAGGACCCTTCACAGTGGGATTGCCATGGATATGGGATTAGGTGTAGTCTCTGAAAGCTTGCCATTTAATTTTGCAGAGATGAATGGGAATGCGGATGAACGAGCGAATTGACCTGGAAGCTATGGTCATAAAAACGGGAAGGTGATCAGTTTAACATAGTGAGGGCTATTAGAGGATATGGTAATGTCCAATGTGTTGGGCATGACGTTGGGGTTATGGGGGTATAATCCAGGCTGTGCATTTGTCGTCACAGTAGTGAGCTAGATGATTGCCTGTGGTAGTGAAGGTGCGGCTCTTCCAGCGTGGGTTTTTGACCCTGAAGTCGTCCACAAGCAGGTGTTGTTGCCTGGGATGGATGGCTTTATCCAGATCAGCTGATTCAAATATGGCTTTTGGTGGAGATGTGAAAGCATGCAGAGAGACTGAGGGGTCATTTATGGGTTGCTACTTCAAAGGTGGTGGCCTTTTTTTTTTTACAACTTGCTTTACGTCACACCCAAAGAGATAGGTCTTATGGTGACAATGAGATAACAAAGGCCCAGGAGTGGGAAGGAACAGACCATGGCCTTAATTAAGGTACAGCCCCAGCCTTTGCCTGGTGTGAAAATGGGAAACTATGGAAAACCATCTTCAGGGCTGCCGACAGTGGGACTTGAACCCACCATCTCCTGGATGCAAGCTCACAGCTGCACACCCCTAACTGCATGGCCAACTCGCCCGGTAGCTGGTGGCTCCAAGAGAAATAAATTCAGCAGAGGTACTGATATGTTGATAGGAGAGGGTATTGCAGATGAAGATAGCAGTTCCTCCGTGTTATCGGGTAGGATGATAGTTTCACTGGGATATAAAGATGGGGATGTGGGAAGAGTGGAAGGGCTTAGGCCAGGTTTCACAAATTAGGGAAAATGTTTGCCTTCAGTTCCTTGAGTAGCTCGCACAGTTATACTTATTGATGTAGAACGCCCTCAAGAGTTCCAGAAAAGGACCTTGAGCTCTCTGAGGTACACCCTCTTGTTGGTGGCATTATGCATCCTGAAATCACTCTAGCGAGGCTTCTAGAATAGCTTGTTTTTGTCAGCAGGTATACAGGCAGCCACTATACGAGATAGTGTATTCTTGATTAGTGTGATGATGCTCTTAATAGATGTATCACTAAGGAGTTTAAACAATTGAAGTATGTCAGAAGTGCCAGTAGATTGGGAGGGTTTCAACAGTGTTGCCTTTTCTGGTAAGGGGGCCGTGGTTCCTTTGAGAAGGGGAAAATCAACAGGACTGAATTGATTCCACTGGAGGGAAGGGGAGGGACAGATTCAGCGATTTGGGGATTTTTGGCTTTTGTGTTAGATCTCAGTCTAGATGGAGAAGGGCACTGGCACCTTTGCGATTGGAAGGGAGTCTGGAATTTTGGAAATGGATAATTTTGAGCTAGTGACTGCAATCCTGGTATTTGGCGGTAGGCTGTCCTCCGCAATTGGTGCATCGCGGTTTCTGAGTTCGGTCACTTCTTTTGCGTCAGAGAGAAGTTTTGCCTCTTGAAGCATAGGGAAAGATTGTGCATTATTGCTACAGAGGGCTGTGTGGGACCGAAACCGTATGCAAGGCAGCCGTAAATCTTGGCATCCCACAACTCGCTCACTGGCTCATTCCCCACCACTCCCTCTGACAAACAACAGATAAGTTGAGTGTGGGTTTCAGCCAGCACACACAAAATCAGCGCAGTATGTGAATCCCAACCCGGTTGTGGACAAAGCGAACTTGTTCTCAACTCAATTCATAGTTTGTTAGAATGGTCTAATATTCATAATCTGAAGTGCGTAATATAACTAAGAGAGTACAATCCATTGTGTTCAGTATCAAACAATAGATACATACATACACACATATATACATACATACATACATACATACATACATACATACATACATACATACATACATTATCATTATCGACTGTTATGCCTTTCAGCGTTCAGTCTGCAAGCCTCTGTGAATTTACTAAACGTCGCCATAATCCTCGATTTGCAACTAGTGTTGTGGCCTCATTTAGTTCTATACCTCTTATCTTTAAATTGTTAGAAACAGAGTCTAACCATCATCATCTTTGCCTACCTCTACTTCTCTTACCCTCCATAGCAGAGTCCATTATTCTCCTAGGTAACCTATCCTCCTACATTCGCCTCACATGACCCCACCACTGAAGCTGGTTTATGCGTACAGCTTCATCCATCGAGTTCATTCATAGATTAGCCTTTATCTCCTCACTCTGAGTACCCTCCTGCCATTGTTCCCACCTGTTTGTACCAGCAATCATTCTTGCTACTTTCATGTCTGTTACTTCTAACTTATGAATAAGATATCCTGAGTCCACCCAGCTTTCGCTCCCGTAAAGCAAAGTTGGTCTGAAAACAGACCGATGTAAAAATAGTTTCATCTGGGAGCTGACTTCCTTCTTACAGAATTCTGTTGATCGCAACTGTGAGCTCACTGCATTAGCTTTACGACTCCTTGATTCAATCTCATTTACTATATTACCATCCTGGGGGTACACACAACCTAAAAACTTGAAATTATCGACCTGTTCTAACTTTGTATCATCAATGTGACATTCAGTTCTGTTGAATTTCTTACCTACTGACATCAATTTAGTCTTCGAGAGGCTAATTTTCATATCGTACTCACTGCACCTATTTTCAAGTTGCAAGATATTAGACTGCAGGCTTTCGGCACAATCTGCCGTTAAGACCAAGTCGTCAGCATAGGCCAGAGTGCTTACTATATTTTCACCTAACTGAATCCCTCCCTGCCATTTTATACCTTTCAGCAGATGATCCATGTAAACTACGAACAGCAAAGGTGAAATATTACAGCCTTGTCTAACCCCTGTAAGTACCCTGAACCAAGAATTCATTCTACCATCAATTCTCACTGAAGCCCAATTGTCAACATTAATGCCTTTGATTTATTTTAATAATCTACCCTTGTTCCCATATTCCCCCAGTATGGTGAAGATCTTATCCCTCGGTACCCTGTCATATGCTTTCTCTAGATCTACGAAACATAAACACAACTGCCTATTCCTCTCGTAGCATTTTTCAATTACCTGGCGCGTACTGAAAATCTGATCCTGACAGCCTCTCTGTGGTCTGAAACCACACTGGTTTTCATCCAACTTCCTCTGAATGACTGATCGCACCCTACCTTCCAAGATGCCAGTGAATACTTTGCCTGGTATACTAATCAATGAGATACCTCGATAGTTGTTGCAATCCTTCCTGTTCCCTTGCATATAGATAGGTGCAATTACTGCTTTTGCCCAATCTGAAGGTACCTTACCAACACTCCATGCTAATTTTACTACTCTATGAAACCATTTCATCCCTGCCTTCCCACTATACTTCACCATTTCAGGTCTAATTTTATCTATGCCTGCTGCCTTATGACAATGGAGTTTATTTACCATCCTTTCCACTTCCTCAAGCATAATTTCACCAACATCATTTTCCTCCTCCCCATGAGCGTAGCTGTTTGCAACACCACCAGGATGATTTCCTTTTACATTGAGAAGATGTTCAAAGTATTCCCTCCACCTCTCCAGCGATTCCCTGGGATCTATAATGAGTTTACCTGAATTACTCAAAACACTGTTCATTTCCTTTTTCCCTCCCTTCCTAAGATTCTTTATTACTGTCCAGAAAGGTTTCCCTGCTGCTTGACCTAGCCTTTCCAGGTTGTTACCAAAATCTTCCCATGACTTCTTTTTGGATTCAACAACTATTTATTTGTTTTGCTCTGTTTCTTTCATCTACATACAAATCCCTGTCTGCCTCCGCCCTTGTTTGGAGCCATTTCTGATAAGCCTTCTTTTTACGTTTACAAGCTGCTCTCACTTCATTATTCCACCAAGCTGTTCGCCTTTTCCCATCTTTACACACAGCTGTTCCTAGGCATTCCCTTGCTGTTTCTACTACAGCATCCCTGTATGCCACCCATTCACTTTCTATATCAGAACCTGCTTACTGTCAACTGTTCGAAACTTCTCACTAATCATATCCATGTACTGCTGTCTAATTTCCTCATCCTAGAGATTTTCTACCCTTATTCGTTTGCAGACAGATTTCACTTTCTCTACCCTAGACCTAGAGATACTTAGTTCACTACAGATCAGATAGTGGTCTGTATCATCGAAAAATCCCTGGAAAACTCGTACATTCCTAACAGATTTCCTGAATTTGAAGTCTGTTAATATATAGTCTATTATGGATCTGGTACCCCTAGCCTCCCACGTGTAGTGGTGAATAGCCTTATGCTTGAAGAATGTATTCGTAACTGCTAAACCCATACTAGCACAGAAGTCCAACAAACGCTTCCCATTCCCATTAGCTTCCGTATCTTCCCCACATTTACCAATCACACTTTCGTATCCTTCAGTTCTATTCCCAACTCTCGCATTGAAATCGCCCATTAGCACTATTCTATCCTTGCTGTTGACCCTGGCCACGATGTCACTCAATGCTTCATAAAACTTGTCAACTTCATCCTCATCTGCACCCTCACATGGTGAATACACGGACACAATTCTAGTCCTAATTCCTCCAACTGACAAATCTACCCACATCATTCACTCATTTACGTGCCTAACAGAAAGTATGTTGCGTGCAATGGTATTCCTGATAAAGAGCCCTACCCCAGATTCTGCCCTTCCCTTTCTAACACCTGTCAGGTACAATTTATAATCTCCTATCTCTTCCTCATTATCTCCCCTTACCCGAATATCACTTACTCTTAGCACATCCAGATGCATCCTCTTTGCTGATTCAGCCAGTTCTACTTTCTTTCTTCCATAAGCCCCATTAATATTGATAGCTCCCCATCGAATTCCATTTTGTTCGCTAAGTTGTTTCCAAGGAGTCCCTCGCCTGTCAAATGGGTGTGGGACTCCGTTTCTTCCATAGGTCCGAGGCTTGCTTAAAATGTTCTGAGCTCAGTAAATTCATGAAGCAGGATGCTACCCTACTTGCACATAGTCCAAGTGAGGATCTCTCCTCTAACGGGTTATGGACCACCGGTGGATTGTATAGTCCTAGCCGCCTGAGCACAAGGAGGGCCAGTACTCAGAATATGTCTGAGATGCCCACTCTCATTCCATAGCAACTGGTATCCTGACTCTCAGAACCACTTACTAGGCCACTCAGCCGTTGCCCATGGTTCACGGACTAGGACGTGACTATAGTAACCCACAAACATGAACCATAACAATTTAACATTAAAATATGCATATTGTAATTTGTTTAAAATAGTGCACCGCACTCATCATGCTTTAAGGCTGTACGTGCCTGATCCCTCCCCATTTTGTGAGGATCCAAAAACATATCCTTACCTTCTGCTTCCTGTCCTAGAAAGCTTTCACCCAATCTACTACCCTTTTATCCAGTCCTATTTTTCTCATTTTCTTGATAAGTATATTATGGTTTACTCAGTCAAAGGCTTAAGACAAGGCTCTCGCTATATAGTCCATCTGTTTCATTTTGTCTAAAATGTGTGACACATCCTGCTGGGAACCATCTATGACCTCTGCATGAGTATCCTGCCTTGAAACCAAACTGCCGAGCTTTAAGCCAAACTGTATGTTGTAAACATGCCCTGAATGTTTGTCTACCATGCCTTCAAAAACATTACATATGATGCACGTAAAACTCTCTGGTCTTTAATCATCACTGTCTTCCTTACCTGCTTTCTCTTTGTACACTGGTACCAACAGAGACTCTTTCCATTCTTGAGGTATGACCCCATTATTTAGAAAATAATAAAATAAAAATCTTAAGTAAGATATAATAGCCCATAACATTTTCTTTAACCACTCCCCACTGTTGCCATAAGTTCCTGCAGATTTACTTGCTCCTAATACCTTAATTTCATTATAGATTTCACTGTCATTTACCTTCAGCAGCAACTGTAGGTGATATTTTAAATTTGCAAAAGAAAGCTATTCGCACCATTGTTGATATTCCCACTTGCACTCAGTCAATCATTTCAATCAATTAATACTGATCTGCATTTAGGGCAGTCGCACAGGTGGCAGATTCCCTATCTGTTGTTTTCCTACCCTTTTCTTAAATGATTTCAGAGAAATTGTAAATTTATTGAACATCTCCCTCGGTAAGTAATTCCAATCCCTAACTCCCCTTCCTATAAATGGGTATTTGCCACAATTTGTCCTCTTGAATTACAACTTTATCTTCATATTGTGATCTCCCCTACTTTTAAAGAAGCCACTCAAACTTATTCGTCTACTAATGCCACTCCAAGCTATCTCTCCGCTGACACCTCCGAACATACCACTTACAAGTAACAACTCTCATCATTGTTCCGTATTGAAAATGACGTTAAGCATAGAATATCAATATCAAGGATGATTTAATAAAACCACCTATTCAATACTTTCCACGTTTAATGTGGTTTGAATCTACATTAATTTTTGTAGACTTATCCGGTCGGGTACATGTTTCACACATTATTTGGGCATCTTCAGCTAGTAGACAACCTTTAGGTCAAGATTTGGGACCTTTTTAACCATATATATAGTATACGAACGCTAATAATCTCATAAGACTAACATGCCAGGATAATAATTTTTAAAAGTGAACAAAACATAACTGTGGGTAACATAAGTTAATGGTGTTTTAACACATATAAAGCTTGTCGGTCCTATTCTACCTAACTTAAAAAATATGTCCAAAATTAAAATGGATCTTCTTCTTTTATCACAAGTATTGGGTAAAGAGGATATTACAAACCGAGGTTCATTTGACCCAGCTATATCATTTCATGTTCTTGACGTACCGTAACTAATGTCAGAATGTGTTGTCAACCACAAGTGGAGATTTAGAACTGATTGTTAATTGTAGGCTGGTCAAGATTGTTGTGAATGAAAATATAATTTTAAATTAACGGTGTTTTTACACAGTTAAAACTTGTCAGTCCTATTCTATTTAACTTAAAAATATGTTCAAAACTAAAATGGATCTTCTTCCTCTAACATAAGTCTTGAGAAAAGAGGATTTTGGTACTGGGGCTTATTTGACCCACATATTTCATTTTCATGTTCTTGACGTAACTAATGTTGAAATGTGTTGTCAAACACTAGTGAAGATTTAAAGCCAATTGTTGTATATAGACTGGTCAAGAACGTTGTTTTGAATGAAACTGTAAGCGTCTTGACTTCGGGTCTTATGTAACGACAAAGAATTTTAAAGAGTACAATATTAGGCTGTTTCTTAGTTTTAGGCTGCTGATTAATTGAGAAGGACCATCCTAGACGCTTGATACAGTCTTGTATGAATATCATTCCCGTTTATGTGTTGCTTGGTCTTTGGGAGGGTAAACTGCTATTTATTGAGCTGTGTGTCTTAACAGTAATCAATTTATACGTATATGATTACGCTCAGTAATGATTTGCAGTATGTGGGAACATGATACATACTTATGGTACCAGGTCATCTTATCATCTCAATATGCTGTGGTGTAGGTTAAAGAAAACTCAAAAATTACATATGGTAATAACTGTAACCCATTATATTAAATTAAGTCAAGAATTCCGTCAGCTCCCATTTAACATTTTCAAACGACATCTTTATAAATGGTTGTTGGTAAAGCCATGGTACAACGTTGGCGAGTGCATTGAAAGATGACTGGAGCGGTCTACACTAACTTCGAGTGTTAATTCCTAGGTTTCTCTATCTTCAGAACTGGTATGGTCTTTCACTGTATTCGCTTTAATATAACATAGGTATGTACTAGTTATTTAAACGCACTGTGTACAATTTGATTCATGGTTGATATCTTTTAACTTTCTTTTTTGTTGTTGTTCTGATTTCATTTGAATGGCCACTACGCATTGAGCTGGATGAGAGTCCTCTGCCAATTATTACCAGGATTCAAAGCCGAGATGGACTGACTGACAGCGTTGATGGGCAACAGCATCACTGCACTGCCAATGGACTTATTTCTTTCAATATTATAATTAATTTGTTGTGACATGCGAATCTGTCAATTTACTTGAATACATGTTTGTGTGGTGTTTACAGAGCATAAATTTATATTGATACTGAAGTGAATCAATTGGCATGTAAGATATTTTGAGGTGAATATAGTTTTATCATTTAACTGTAGTAGGCTCATATAATCTATATGGAGTATATCTGTATATGTATATTTTACTGTATTGTAACAAAAGTTATTGCAATTGTTGTTTAATGCCAAATAAATGATTCAATGATTTAATGATTCAAAGAGCAGTACTGAGCAGAAAGATCTTGGCAACATCCATATTGTCACCACCATAAATGAAACTGAGTCTTGAATGAGATCTTCATTATTTTCTCACCTATTCCAAGAGAATGATATGAAAATTCTACATCAATCAAGAAGTGGCCACAGACAGGTCAAATCTGTATTGATCAATAATTCACTCAAACATTCAATATTCAAAAGGGAAATGTTGCAGTGTTTTCAATTAATTTCCTGCTCTCCCCACTATCCTGCTCTCTTGTTTCATGTTTTGCCATTTTCACTAAATACTCTCTTGAATAATTTCATTTTAACTCGTTCATCTACCACCATAAACTCTCCTATCCCTGTACAGGTTGAACTGCATAAGGTTAGTCCATAAGAGAGAATTTAAACCATATCCCCACCCCTCTTTCTACTAAAACTGGTAATATCCTAAGTGTTGATTTGCATCCTTGTATTGCCAACTTAACAGTGAAACACACTGCTTGCTGCTAAAACTTGCTTGTGATTTGCAGGGAGTGTTGCCAATGAACATTCTCTTGTATTTGGGAAGATAATCCTGATCAAGTTCTAGAGTGAAATATTCTTATATTTTCACTTACTTTGAGATTCTAAAGTCATTAGGAGCATTTTGGTTTAGTGCAGTTGAACAATAAAAAATTAATGCATGTCATATTTTAAAGTACTTTATCTTTTATCATCGTCGTCGGGTGGGGAGGTATAGCCACAAAAAAAGGGCGGTGCAACTTGTTCATTGTTAAACGGCACATTCCTGACAAAATATGACACTCAGTACATAATACAAGTGTTCGCAAATCAGAATAACATAAAAGAATACAATGAAATGGGGCAGAAACTGCCATAATGGTTAAATTAAAATGTGAAGCTCGGAACACGCGTGGCAAATGAAGCTCAATGTGAAGCACTTCACAGCGTGGTGGTTACTATTGTAGGACAAAGACTGTTTATCATCAACCATGAGATTGAGATTTCGAATACTGATACCGGTATCGGCAATTAGTTTTTACTGCTCTCCATTACTCTATTACCTAATCTGGATACCTCTCACACTTGGATCCACAATAATCTGCAGAATGTCCAAATATTGGTCTAATATGAGACAGTTATCTAACCAATGAAGCACTTCAACTCCATGAGATGATATCCACCCCTAACACAGTACAGATATGTGACCAGTGCATGATCTCTCGCGCTGGCTCCCCATGGCTTGTAAACATGAAGCAGCCCAACATCTGCTGAACTGAAGGAAATCTTGTGTGAGAAGTACACATGATCCAAATTACAATTTAACTCTGTCTCAACTAAGATGCATTGATCAGCCATCTCTTCATCGGAGAGAGACTTTTTGGCAGAAAATTTTCTGCACTGGAATCTGTCTTCTCGTAATTGTTTATGGACCATGTACGGACATCCAGGAAATTTGGTCGTCTGCATGGGCTCTGCCAACTTTAAAAACAAGTTCTCCTGTGAAATTACAACTAACTTGTTTCCTTCATTCCAGGAAAAAATCAGTGCCTGCTAGACACCCAGTGTCCACTGACACCCTCCACTACTGTATTCACCTCTGAGCAGCCGTAGGTGAAACGCCACTAAAATTGCCATGCTGAAAGAGAGCCAGCACTTGCTCTCTTGATGCAAGTGAATAATGTGCCATATCAGAATGGAGTGATGTATTCAGTACGGAAGTTAGATTGGCCAAACTTAGTGTGTTAGTTGCCTGATGTCATCATGATGTATTCATTTGCAAATACTAGATGTTATGGTAGACACGAATTTTGTAGCCTACTGCTGACCCACTGTACTACTTGGGAGAGTGCCATATTTTATTTTATACTGCTATATGCATGTGCATGTCACAAGGAGGAGAGAAAAGGAGAGGGGTAGAGTGAGAGTGACTGACACAACAAGTGAGAACTACTGACCTTGTTGCAGAACACATTAAGGATAATGTACAAAGCTAAACACAGCAGAAGTGGACTTTCTTATTTTTCACAACTCCAGAGATGCAACAATTTTTTATTGTTCATCTGTACATTTGTGGCAAGTATGAGTTCATTAATTAAGCAAATTTATCTCCTGATTTAGAATGACTCATGAGTGAACTGGCAGATACTCCCATGTTTTCCTACTGTGACAAGTCTGGAATCCAACCAGCTAAAATCTACCAAGCCTGTAGTTTTACATGACTGTTTACCTTCAGCAAAAATGTAAAATCTCACCATGAAATGTCTCTTTTTTATTTTGAAGGATGGTACAATGTGTAGTGTTGTCCAAGTCTGGAACCAGTCAATGCCTGAATGCCTAGAATGCCTAATAAGTTATCCTGGGAGTCCAGACACCAGTTACTTTAGAATGGGTGTGGGCATCTCAGACATATTCCGAGTCATGGCCCTCCTTGTGCTCAGGTGGCTAGGACTATACAATCCACCAGTGTTCTCTAACCCGTTAGAGGAGAGATCCTCACTGGGAAAATGTGTAAGCAGGGTAGCATCCTGCCTTACAGATTTTAATGATCTCAGAACTTTTTAAGCAAGCCTTGGACCTATGGGAGCGTTGATAGTGGTGGTGTTGGTGGTGGTGATCATTGTTGTAAGAGGCAGTACAACTAGACAATCATCCTCTACATAACACTAATCGAAGAGAAAAAGTGGAAGTGTACAAAATTTCAAAAAATGAAGTTATTGACCTAAGATAATAAATGGCCATGACGGGTGTTAAAATTAAAAACTCCCTAGACCTCGAATGCTCTAATAGCATCAGGGTCAGAAAAGAAAAAGAAATGAGCAAGGATAATGCAAGTTGGGAGAATGGCACTTTGTAAGTTGAAACAATGCCACGTCTCAGCTTAGGGCCCTGTGGTCACCAACCCACGCTCCCTAGTTGAGAACAATGGAGTCCCACTTCCATTTGATAGGCAAGAGACTCCTTGGAAGCAACTTGGATTACGTTATAAAATTTGATGGGGAGTTACGGGGTGTACCTGAATTGTTGTGTTTATCAATCAGATGGGTGTCAAACATTGCATGCCTTAAGCACAGTGCCCGTGCTAGAATTACCTGTGCACAAGTCGCTTCCCCTCATTCATCTTGTACTTCCCCACGTTGCTGAGTCAGGACTGTGTAAGCCTACCGGTCTCAGCTTTCAGTTACTTGTTTTGGTCTACAAGTAATGGTTGAAACATTCAGCTGCAGAGACTGTGGTATGAGAATTGATAAAGTAATAAGTTAAAGTGTGTTTGTTTATGGGTACTTCTGTGTCAACACGGTTGCTAGAAGGAATGCTACTTTTATAATAGCCTATTTTTTGTTTAAATGTACAAAACATACTGTTTTGATAGAGATGCGATATAGAAGCTCCATAGTATTTGGTGTTTCTTGCTTCATAATTGTTGATAGGAGAGATGAGATGTTAAGCACCTAAAAATAAATGCCTTTTATTTTGTACTTGATTGCTTATGGCATCCTTTAAAGTAATTATTTATTTTCCTGGTACACGGTGGTTATGAAGCATGGAATTTTGCACATTTTATACAAATGCCGTGTTCTTTCTTAACCCTTTCCCGCCCACATTTTCAGTCCGCTTATCGCCAGATTTCAACCTATTATTTAGGAATAATTAAAGCAGAGCACACTGTTTCAGAAGAAGTTAAATATAATAAAAACTGTTGATCACAACGTATTCAAATTTTCAATAATATTAGAAAACACACCATCACATCCATTTCCATATTCATTGAGTCATAAGGTTGTTGATTCATACCCCCCCCCCCTCCAATTGTGGTACTCGACACAAAGGTAGGCTCTACTTGTCACATCCTCATGTTCTATGAATCCCTCTAAACCAATAACCACATGATTCTGGAAGTGGAATGTATACTGTATATCAGCTTCTATTTCCCCTGAGCAAGTGTCTTCACATTCTGTGTCTATGTTTCCGGAATGTGCCTGTTTGAATGCTGCATTGATATATATGCAAGTGGCTATCTCACTGAATAGTTCATCTCCTCCTAACATATTTCAAAAATAATATATTTCTCGTAATACTCTTTCGAAATTATGGACAGGTTCAACATCATCCACATAATCATTCAAAGTAACGAAACGAAATATTTGTGTTAACTGTAATGCCGCGGCATTGCAATCAGGTCCGAATTCTCGATATCTGTTTTCACTTGCATCGCTGTTATCACTAAAATTATCTTCGTTAATACGTTATTCCCTCACTAAAAGTCCACCTCCACCCCTATTCAATGATTCTATGTTGTTTCGTCGCCTATATTCAGCTCAGTTTCAATATCCGCAGTATTCAAACCCGCCATGTTTACGAACAAAACAGCTGTCCCGCGCTCACGGAAGTTCAAGCCCGTTTCCTAGGCGACGTCAAGACAGATTATCGCTCTTTTTTCATTTCCTAAGCCTTGTAGATCATACTGTGTGTTTATAAATGCCTCGTAAATACTTCAAAGCCGAAGAAAACAAAAAACTATCACATAGCTCGCGTAAGTGTGCAGATAATGCACCCGGGCACTTTTGGGCGCTAAGGACCGCAAGGCAAAGTGAAGAGTCATGCGCTTTCGGGCACTAAGGATGGGGAAGGGTTAATCCATTTACCCTCCATGGTTGTTTTTCCCTTGGACTCAGTGATGGATCCCACCAGTACCGCATAAAGGGCAGTGTCCTGGAGCGTGAGACTTTTTGTTGGGGATACAACTTGCTTGGAGGACAAGTACCTTGCCCAGGCGGCCTCACCTGCAATGCTGAAAAGGAGCCTTGTGAGGGATGGGAAGATCGAAAGGGATAGACAAGGAAGAGGGAAGGAACTGGCCATTGCCTTAAGTTAGTTACCATCCTGGCATTTGCCTGGAGGAGAAGTGGGAAACTATTCAAGGATGCCTGAAGTGGGAATCGAATCCCCCCCCATCCTCACTCTACTCAGTTTACCTCCCGAGGCTGAGTGGACCCTGTCCAGCCCAAACAAATTTTGTGGCAGAGCTGGAAATCGTACCCGGGTCTGCGTGGTTGCCAGCTAATCAAACTAAACACTACACCACGGAGGCGGGAAAAATGCCATGTTCAACACATTTAATTATGTACATCAGTATTGAAAGACTATATAGATGTAATGTACCATAGTTATTAATGTGTAATGTACACCCCTCCAGGCTTGCTCTATCTGATAACACCCTGGTCTAGCGCTCGTAACAGCTGATTCTCACGCACGCAAAGCTGTCAGTCAGCTTGTGACCTTGACATGCCTGATCTAGCACAAATCCTTATCATTGGGACTTGATTTTCTGCCAGTCTATATAATGAACAATACATAAAAATTTATTACAAGAAGTTATTTCAAAGCAAGGAATTTCATAGTTGGTTTTCTGTGGTCTGAATTATCGGTCCTACTTAGGTAATGCTCGGATAATTATGTGCTTAAATAAATTTATTTAACTCAACATATTTTATTTATTTACATATTTTTCCCCTTTGTATAATTAGATACAATTTTCTGGCAAATTTATTCATATTTCCTATGTTCAGCGGTATGTTCTACTTCTATGGTGTCTCTTACCCACATTTTTTATCATTGACACTTTCAGCAATTGGTCTCTCAGTTTCGTCAGTACACCCTTGTCTCTATATTCTACTTCAAGGTAGGAACTGTCCAGCCTTTAAGTACAGCAGCGGGCTGGAGCCGGTACAGTCTCATTATGCTTCACTTGCCCCTCCACTATTCCGTATCTTAACACAAAATTTTACATAAAATGACAGTGGTCTGCAAAACTTACAAGAGACTGACAGTGTAGGGGTTCTCGTTTCAACGAGATGCGTCCCAAAAGTGTGAGGGGTGTTACTTTGATCCATTTTGTGGGAGAGTTTCGGGATGTTTTTAAAATTCATGGAACTGAATTATTTGTGAACAATTGTGAGAAACCGTTAGCTATAGACGTGTGTTCCCAAGTTACACAACATATTGTGGCAGCAAAATGTATTAAATGTGCATCAATAAAAAAGCCGATACAGTGTTTGCTTCCTGTATTGCAAGATTAGATACCTGGGCCAGTTCTCACAAAATATTAGTCAAGCATTTCTTGTGTTTGATATACCACTTAACAAAGCGCAGCATCCAGTGCTACGTGAAATGTTAGAGAAGTTTGTCAGGCTTCCTCTCCCTGATGAGTTGACCAGCAGAAGTAGTACTTACTAAAACTTGAATCTGAGACAGTGAACAGAATTTCTTCTTCCTAAAATTGATGCCCTGACGTATTTAGGGATGTGACACAGGTCGATGGCTGGGAAAAGGGGCCGGTCTTCATTGGTAGAGTGAGAAAACCGAGGCTTCAATACTTTTCCAGTTGATATTTGTCTCATTACATTCACATTTTTCTTGTGGTTACCTGTAACCAATCTTAAGAGTACAAAAGCAATGGCTTCAACCTGTGCGATGACTGACAATGTCAGATTGTACACTTCAACACCAAACAGCCTCTTCAAAGAGAAATAGGCAACGGAAAACTTGTGAGAGGTTGATATGCCGCATATAGACTATTTTCCACTTCTCTCTTTAGAAATGGACATACTTCCGGAACTGTCTACGTTTCGGCGCCTTGGTGGGTGTGCTAAGTACCAACTGATAAGCCCAACTTAGCACATGGGGGCAAAACGCTGGCAACCAGGTATGAGTTAGCTGGAAAATTTTTAATGTCCAGTAACGGACCATTTATATTGGTATTAAAAATTTACTCATTTGGGACAAATATTTCAGGTTCCCTATGGGAATCAACATCTATATCATAAGTGGTATATTCCGAGCTGTCAGTGGAGATGTAACAGATCAAACACCAGAACAAACTAAATTCTGACAAGATAAATTGTCATTATGACCTTGCTCCTTGATGGCGATTGTAATTAACATGCCCACTAGTCACATCTATATATATATATAAAATAACTTGTCCTAACTGACTGATTCATTATTGCCGAGCCAAAACTACTGGACATAAAGGGATGAAATTTTAGGGATACATTCATATTACAATGTAGGTGCTCGCTAAGGGAGGATTTTTTGATATCCCTTCGCTAAAGGGGTGAAAAGGGGGGTGAATTTTTTAAATGAGTGTATCTACATCTCAAAAACTGAACCGTTTAAAGACATGAAAATTGGTATTTGGAATCTCCTTTAAAAATAAAGGAACACGTATTTTTCTGTTTAGGGAAAATCCATTTAAGGGGGGTGAAAACAGGGGGAAAATGGGTTGAACACCTTTTATGAGGAGACTTATATCTCAAAAACTGAAGATGTTACAGACATGAAAATTGGTATTTAGAATCTCCTTTGAAAACAAAGAAGTACGTATTTTTGTGTTTTGGGATAATCCGATGAATAGGGGAATCTCCTTTTAAAATACAGAAACATGTATTCTTTGGTTTCGAAAAAAAATTACCAGGGAGGGGAAGGGAGAAGAGGTGAAAGAATTGAAAAATTAGTTGGTTTATTTATATGAGAATGTATATATACCAAAAATCTAAAAATGTTACAAACGTGAAAACTGGTATTTGGAATCTCCACTAAAAAATTAAGAAACACGCATTTTTTGGGTGGGGGAAACCACTTAACGGGCGGGGGTGGAGTGAAAAAGAGTTGAATTCTTTTCATGAGGATACGTCTTTCTCAAAAACTCAAGATGTTACAGACATAAACATTTGTATTGGGAATTTTCACTCAAAGTCAAGAAACACGCAATATGTTGTCTTTGGAAAATCCACTTAAGGGGGGGGGGGTTATTTAATTGAAAAATTAGTTGAATTCTTTGTATGAGGATACCTATATCTCAAAAACTAAAGATGTTGCAGTCGTGAAAATTAGTATTTGGAATCTCCTTTAAGGATAAAGGAACACGCAGTTTTTTTCGGGGGGAGATCAACTTAGTGGGCTGGGGTGAAAAAGGAGTAGAATTCTTTTTATGAGGATCCTTATATCTCAAAAACTGAAGATGTTGGAGGCATGAACATTTGTATTTGGAATCTTCTTTCCAAGTAAAGAAACACGTGTTCTTTTGTCTTCGGAAAATCCACTTAAGAGGGGTGAATGAATTGAAAAATGAGTTGAATTCTTTGTATTAGGATACTTATATCTCAAAAACTAAAGATGCTAAAGACGTGAAAATTGGTAGTTGGATCTCCTTTAAAAATAAAGAAACACGCACTTTTGGGGAAGGGGGAATCAACATAACGGGTATGAACGGGGGTGTGAAAAGGAATTGAATTACTTTTATGAGGATACTTATATCTCAAACACTGAAGATGTTACAGACGTGAAAATTAGTATTTGGAATATCCTTTAAAAATAAAGACACACGCATTTGTTTTTTCAGAAAAACTACGTAAGGGGTGGGGAGTTGAAAATAAGTGCATAAAGAGTTGAAGTATGTTTATGATGATACATTATCTTAAAAACTGAAGCTGTTACAAACGTGAAAGTTGGTATTTTGAATTTCCTTTCAAAATAGAGAAACGCATATTTTTTGTTTTCCGAAAGTCCACTTAAGGCGGGAGAGGGGTGGAAAGAAGAAGAAGAAGAAGAAGAAGAAGAAGAAGAAGAAGAAGAAGAAGAAGAAATGTTCTTATGCATATACATTCATTTCAAAACCTGAAGGTGTTACAGATGTATAGACATGAAAACTGGTATTTGGAATCTCCCTTAAAAATAATGAAACATGTATTTTTTTGTTTTTGGAAAATCCAGTTAAGGTGTTGAAAAGAATTGGAAGAGTGGATGAATTTTTAAGATGAATACCGGTATATCTACATTATATGTCAAAAATTTAATATGTTAGAGAGAAGAAACTTGGTATTTGGAAAGTACTTTAAAAATACAGGAACAGGAACCTTATGTTTTCGGAGAAGGCACTTAACGGGGGGTGAAAAGAAGTGAAAATTAGTAGAATTATTTTTATGAGGATACTTATATCTTAAGAAATGAAGATATTACAGACGTGAAAATTGGTACTTGGAATCTCCTTTAAAAATAAACAAACATGTATTTTTGTTTTTGGAAACTACACTTAGATGGGGGTGGGGGAAGGACTGATCAAGGGGCTGAATTCCTTTTATGGGGATAATTATGAATGTCTCACAAACTGAAGATGTTACAGATGTGAGAATATGTATTTGGAATCTCCTTTAAAAATAAAGGAACGTGTATTTATTTTTCGACTTGAGAGAAAACTATTTTTCACGTGTACAGTTCTATGTCGCGTGGTCGTCTTAGCCCCAAAAGGTAATGTCACAAACATGGTTTACAAAGAATTTCTGGGGTAAATGGAACTCAGTTTTTGGGTGAGTTTTAATACTGTAGGAATTTTCAAATAATGTCTTAGTACAATGCCGAGGAACGATTACTTTGATCAAATTACGAAATCCGCGCGAGCGAAATCCGCGCAAGCGAAGCCGCGCTTAATTGCTAGTTATATATATAATTAACAACAATTGCAAGCTGGGCACCAGGCTTCAAAATTAAATGTAATTTGAAACCGAATTTAGATCTAAAAATACTAAACTTAATTTAATGAGACTACCCCGGTCGTGCATTATAAGGTTACTAACCATTAAATACTATGTGGAAAAACATAGGGAACCTACTAAAAACTAAATTATTTAATGATGTACAAAGAAAAAAGTTTTATTCCATAAAAGGATGAAATTCCGTAAAAACAAGTTATTCCCAAAATTGAAAATTACTGACAGATTACAATTAAACACAACACGCGCGGACTTGCGATAACAGGGCTAACTAATGCTCACCGGAGGCTGATCTTTTCGTCGTCTGTTTCTGTGGTTGATAGTTGTTGTACCTCTTCCAACAGCATCATCCTTGGCATCTGCTTCATGGAATGGACTCCACCCTGAATCTATCACTCCCTATTGTGCTAAAGTACCAAAAACATAGTACCAGCCCTACAATATGAAATTCCACATTGTAATTAATTGGATAGAGGGGACTGAAAACATCGAGTCCTTCTATATTATATGAACTTATCTTCCTAAATAATCTGAGTAAGTCTCACAGAGCAGATAAGAAATATCGAGTGTAAGCCCATCATCAGCGATGCACTCAGATAGCAGAGTGACTCTCTATAAGCCTGTGGGCTACCTAAGAATGGAGACTCAAGAAAGCTGGATGCCAAATGATCTTCACCACGCAGTGTAGATCTATATAAATCTTCTTCACATTCCCACTTCCTCCCTCGATGTCACATGACCTCTCGTTCCAATGAGAGCCGATGTACATCGCCACCCTGTCGATATATAGATGTAGTGTCTGTCCTTGAGAGAAACAGCCCTCCTGATAGGAGCACGTGATATGGGGTGATTTAGCGTCCCAACAACAAAATGATGTCCTTCCCTCATACTGTTGCGTACGTTTCCAAGAACCTTCCAAAATTAACCTTCCTGGATTATTGCGAGACACCAAGTAGCCTGTTAGCGACCTACTGACTTAATATTTCAACGGAATATTCTAATATATTACAATTAAAAATTATTTCTCGTTCTTACGTACCAATTACATGAATGATGATGAATGTTAATAATGAATGACATTACATATGATATATGATACATATATATATATACACACACACAATTAATTCGGCTGGGCAATCAAGTTATATAAATGTCGTGGCGACCACGATATTACATTCACCCCCCTGATTCTGACATGTGTAACACATAGTGTCGGAATCACTCACAACATATTTATGTATGTAACATAGAAAATACACTCTTTTGTCATACATCGAATCATCACCCACAGCTTGTCAAAAGTACACTCATCTCGACGTCTCATAAAGTTCATCTTGCACCAGTCAATCATGTGGTAATACCTCTACCTAGACTGACACACATTATTTACCCAACTTTAACATGCCAACCATGTATACATATATCTCAGCCTCCACGCTCTCGAGTGTTAAACTGCCCTTCAACTTCCATCAAAAATCACACATTACACAATTACAAAAACAATGCCTAAAAATACCACTATATAACATCTCCTCTGATTTCTTCACACTGAAGCGTTCATCAGTTTTAAATTGTCTTCACCAGATTAAAATAGCACCAAAAAAACATATAGCACAACCACACGCTATTCATTATGTGAGAGCATCATTTCACCTGGTGTCATCCAATACCAAGTGTATCCCCACACATGACCCTACAAGCACTGTTACACACATTGACCCACACGCTGTTGGAATATGTAACCATGCTACTGCAAGTCCTCTCATGGCACATATCCGCCTGCGATGACAATATTTTACAAAAAACAAACTTTTTTATATGTTCTTCCTATTGGGCATGTCTGAATTATTCTTTTACATTAAAAAAAAAACACCCATGGCATCACATACGCACCAATTGACATGATTCACGTGCGCAGCAATACAGTGCCCACTCCAGAAAGCACACCATGCCCTCCCCATGTCCATCACGGAAATATCAATCAATCACTACTGATCTGCATTTAGGGCAGTCGCCCAGTTGGCAGATTCCCTATCTGTTGTTTTCCTAGCCTTTTCTTAAATGATTGCAAAGAAATTGGAAATTTATTGAACATCTCCCTTGGTAAGTTATTCCAATCCCTAACTCCCCTTCCTATAAACGAATATTTGCCCCAATTTGTCCTCTTGAATTCCAACTTTATCTTCATATTGTGATCTTTCCTACTTTTAAAGACACCATCCAGACTTATTCATCTACTGATGTCCTCTCATACTATCTCTCCACTGACAGCTCGGAACATGCCACTTAGTCGAGCAGCTCATCGTCTTTCTCCCAAGTCTTCCCAGCCCAAACTTTGCAACATTTTTGCAATGCTACTCTTTTGTTGGAAATCGCCCAGAACAAATCGAGCTGCTTTTCTTTGGATTTTTTCCAGTTCCTGAATCAAGTAATCCTGGTAAGGGTCCCATATACTGGAACCATACTCTAGTTGGGGTCTCACCAGAGACAAATATGCTCTCTCCTTTACATCCTTACTACAACCCCTAAATACTCTCATAACCATGAGCAGAGATCTGTACCCTTTATTTACAATCATATTTATGTGATTAACCCAATGAAGATCTTTCCTTATATTAATACCTAGGTATTTACAATGATCCCCAAAGGGAACTTGCACCCCATCAATGCAGTAATTCAGACTGAGAGGACTTTTCCTATTTGTGAAACTCACAACCTGACTTTTATTCCCGTTAATCATCATACCATTGCCTACTGTCTATCTCATAACAATATCGAGGTTATTTTGCAGTTGCTCACAATCTTGTAACTTATTTATTACTCTGTACAGCATTACATCACCTGCAAAAATCCTTATATCTGATTCTACTTCTTTACACATATCATTGATATATAAAAGAAAACATAAAGGTCCAATAATACTGCCTTGAGGAATTCCCCTCTTAATTTTTACAGGGACAGATAAAGCTTCACCTACTCTAATTCTCTGAGTTCTATTATCTAGAAACAGAGCCACTCATTCAGTCACTCTTTTGTCAAGTCCAATTGCATTCATTTTTGCCAGTAGTCTCCCATGATCTACCCTATCAAATGCCTTAGATAAGTCAATCGCAATACAGTCCAATTGACCTCCTGAATCCAGGATATCTGCTACACCTTGCTGAAATCCTACAAGTTGAGCTTCAGTGGAATGACCTTTCCTAAACCCAAACTGCCTTCTATCAAACCATTTATTAATTTTGCAAACAAGTCTTATATAATCAAAAAGAATGCTTTCCCAAAGCTTACATACAATGCATGTCAAACTGACTGGCCTGTAATTTTCAGCTTTATGTCTATCTCCCTTTCCTTTATATACAGGGGCTACTATAGCAACTCTCCATTCATTCGGTAAAGTTCCTTCATGCAAACAAAAATCAAACAAGTATTTCAGATATGGTACTATATCCCAACCCATTGTCTTTAGTATATCCCCTGAAACCTTATCAATTCCAGCTGCTTTTCTAGTTTCTAACTTTTGTATCTTACTGTAAATGTCATTGCTCCCATAGGTAAATTTTAATACTTCTTCAGTATTCATCACCTCCTCTATCTGGACATTATCCTTATAACCAACAATCTTTACATACTGCTGACTGAATACTTCTGCCTTTTGAAGATCCTCGCATACACACTCCCCTTGTTCATTAATTGTTCCTGGAAAGTCCTTCTTGGAACCTGTTTCTGCCTTAAAGTACCTATACATATTCTTCCATTTTTCACTAAAATTAGTGTTGCCACCAATTATGCTTGCCATCATGTTATCCTTAGCTGACT
Source organism: Anabrus simplex (assembly GCF_040414725.1). Lineage (NCBI taxonomy): Eukaryota > Metazoa > Arthropoda > Insecta > Orthoptera > Tettigoniidae > Anabrus > Anabrus simplex. Next base: position 62,361,078 of record NC_090266.1, read on the forward strand.
TCTTTGCTAGATTTAGTTTCCTTGTAAGTTCCTTCAATTTCTCCTTACTTCCACAGCCATTTCTAACTCTATTTCTTTCCGATCTGCACCTCCTTCTTAGTCTCTTTACTTCCCTGTTATAATATAGTGGATCTTTACCATTCCTTACCACCTTTAAAGGTGCAAACCTATTTTCACATTCCTCAACAATTGCTTTAAACCCATCCCAGATTCTGTTTACATTTTTATTTACCGTTTTCCACCACTCATAGTTACTTATTAAAAACTCCCTCATGGCTACTTTATCCGCCATATGGTACTGCCTAACGGTCCTAATTTTAATCTCTTCCTTTCCTTCACATTTATGTTTAGTTACCACAAAAACAGATTCGTGATCATTAATACCATCTATTACTTCGGTTTCTCTATACAGCTCATCTGGTTTTACCAGCACCACATCCAGTATATTCTTCCCTCTAGTTGGTTCCATCACTTTCTGAATCAGGTGCCCTTCCCATATTAACTTATTTGCCAGTTGTTGGTCATGCTTCCTGTCGTTCGCATTAACTTCCCAATTGACAGTTGGTAAATTGAGATCTCCCGCTAAGATCACGTTCCTTTCCTTATCGTTTCCCACATAGCTGATTATCTTATCAAATAATTCTGAATCAGCATCTGCGCTACCCTTTCCTGGTCTGTACACTCCAAAGACATCTAGTTGCCTGTTATCTTTAGAAATGAGCCTTACCCCTAGAATTTCGTGTTTGTCATCTTTAACTTTTTCGTAGCTTACAAATTCTTCTTTCACTAGAATGAATACTCCCCTCCTACCATTCCTATCCTATCTCTACGATGCACCCTCCAGTTTCGTGAGAAAATTTCTGCATCCATTATATCATTTCTCAGCCATGATTCAACTCCTATTACAATACCTGGTAAATATATATCTATTAAATTACTTAATTCTATTCCTTTCTTTACAATACTTCTACAGTTGAGCACTAACAGTTTGATGTCATCCCTACTTGATTTCCATTTCCCTGTTCCCTTAACACCACTCCCTAGCGCACCCTGTTCCCCTGAATGTATCTCCCTATAACCCTTCTAAACAAATTTCCTAAATTAGAAGTACCACTGCGGTTTAAGTGAAGGCCATCTGAGCGCAGATCCGTATCTCCTACCCACGCATTAGGATCTAGAAATTTCACTCCCAGTTTCCCACATACCCACTCCATAGTCTCATTTAAATCCCCAATCACCTTCCAGTCAGTATCCCTCCTACACAGTATTCCACTGATAACAATCTCCGCTTCCTTAAATTTCACCCGTGCTGCATTTACCAGATCCCACACATCCCCAACTATGTTGGTACTTATACCTGCTTGTCTTACGTTGTTAGTTCCAACGTGAAACACTACCACCTTCTCCTTTCCCTCCTCCTTCTCTTCTACTTTCCTCAACATCTGCCTTAACCTAATTCCCGGACAACACTCTACCCTGGTACCCTTTCTTCCACACACTTTCCCAACATGTCTAACGATAGAATTCCCCATGACCAGAGCCTCAACCCTACCCACCTCATTTGAACCCCTCCCCTCCTGGTCAGTCCTATCTTTCCTGACAGCTGCAGAAGCTACTTCCTCCTCCCTTTTCTCCATCCCATGACCCTGTTCCACCTGTCTTTCACTATTCACTACTCCACATTTCCCTTTCCTACCTCTTCCCTTTCTCCTACTTCCAACCTTCTCGGCAACTGTTCCCTGTTCCTGATCTTCCCACGGTTGTTCTACCTGCAGTGACTCTTGCTGATTTCTCACCGACACCTGTCCTGAATTTTGATCCTGAATGGAGACCTTAGCCTGCAATCTCCTTCCCCTTAAAACATTAGACCACCTGTCTCCCATAATTCCCCCATTTTCTTCCAATCCCTCTATTACACCTACTGTATCCTGTACATTGTTTGGAGGCCTACTTTCATTCCTGTCCTCTGAGAGTATCCGAATTATCTCCCTCAAGCTCTCCAACTCCTCCCTCATACTCCTTAATGCCTGGCCACACCCACAGTCCTACACTCGCATCGCTTAGCCATTTTTTACTAAATAATGAAAAGAAAAGGAACAATAAGATAAATTATTCTGTGCAAAATAAAATGAAAGGAAAGATATATTGTCTAGGTTAGTTCACAAAGATCACACGACAGTAAGTTATTTAATATAGGCTACTACTACACTACAATACTACTTAACTGTACTATTTTTATTCCTACAACATGCTAACACGGTGAAAATTCCTGTTAATTACTGGAAACAGAGAATAATACACAAGAATTACACAACTCTTAACTGCAGTTAAGACTACCCTAATTGCAACAATAGAATTTTAGTAAGAGAGTTACTACAGATACCACAGAAGTGGTACTATACTATACAAATATTTCACAGTAATAGAATAAATACACTACTTTCTAATAAGATGCTATAATACACTACAATAATTTTAAACTATGTTCAGACTAAGTACAGATACTACAATACACTACAATAATTTTAAACTACGTTCAGACGAATTCTAATTACAACAGGTTATTACCAAGCAAAAACAGAAAAGAAAATTACCATTAAAGTTCGAAATTTGCAAAACTACTCAAAATTATAGAATAGGCACTCTAATTTCTAATAAGTTACTATACTACACTACAATTATGTTAAAACTACGTTCAGACGTATCCTAGCTTCTTAGTAAGCACAAATAGAAATGAAAATTCCAATTAGGCTTAAATTTAGATATTCGCAACAACTACCGGTAGTTAGGCCTACTCAAAAATTACTGACATAACCCAGAAAATCCACTTCATTCATACACATAGCTGATACATAAACACACAAACACTTTGAAACAGTAGCCAGGTTAACTTCCCATTATCTACGTTCTATATGCTCATCTTCGCTTTTCACATACTTCCGCAAACTACGATTGTTGTAGGACCCAAGTAAAACATTTTCTCCATCAGCTAGTTTATAGGCACAAAGTCCCAACCTCTTATGAATACTGTATGGCCCCAGATAGAAAAGAAAGAATTTCTTGATGACTTTTTGCTCACTGCACGACTGCACGGGTACTCTCAAAAACACAAGGTCACCTACTTGAAACTCATCCAAAACCCTGCGTTTCTGCTGTTTTTTTTTTTTTTTTTGTGCCTCGCCAGATTTTACGATATATTCCCTGGCCAGCCTCATGTAAAATTCGGTGTCCCGCTGAGGTTTCTCGGTAATGCCTAATACCCTCACCAGTTCATTCTGGGGTTTCCTACCGAAATGAACCAGTAGAGGTATAAGTCTAGTACTATCGTGCTGGACAGAATTTAATCAATATCTCGATTAGCAATAGTTGCGCCACCGAGGCAGAATGCTTTTCATGTACCAGAGCTCTAAACATACGGCCTAATTCACACATGACCCATTCACTCATGTTACCTTGAGGATTTCTAACAGATGACTGAACACGATTAATTCCTAAATCTTTCATAACCGACTTCCATTTTCTCGAAGTAAACTGTGGTCCGCTATCAGAAAGTATGCGACAAGTAGTACCAACTTCAGGTATGTACTTCTCTTGGATTATATGGCTACAAGCTTTTCCTGTTGCTTTCCTCATAGCGTACAATCTGACCAACTTCGAGAACGCATCAATCATGACAAAAAAAGTACTGAAAGCCAAATTGTCCTTTAAAAGGGGCCCAAATAAATCTACACATACCAAGTCTTCCGTTGTTTTAGAAACTACCGTTTGACGTGGCCCCTCCAGGTAGCGGTTCGGAATTTTGCACCGCTGACACAGGTCACAAGTGGCCAGAATATTCCTGATTTCTCTGCCCATCTTGTCAAAGATAAAGTTCTGCTGGATCTCATATAAAACTTTACTTGCACCGTAATGCCCTAATTCACTGTGGATAAACCATACCAATAGAACACGGAGCAACTTGGGTACACACATTGCCCATTTGTCTTCGCTACACCTTCTAGCTAAAAACCCGTTGACTAATTTATACATGTGTCGACCGCGTGTCACCGTAGCTTGCTCACTTCCCAGAAGTGCAGACTATGGTTCCTGATATTCATCGTCTTTTGATCGTTCTACTAACAAGTTACACAATCTTTTCAGAGCAGGCTCATTGTCCTTGCAGAGGCACGCACAGACTAATATGTCTTCCTGTGGCTTAAGAATCTCCCCTTCTTTACACAAGTTCTGGTCTCTAGACAGAAGATCGGCAAGGACATTGTTCTTTCCTTTAATATGAGACACCGTAAAGTCATATCCTTGTAAAGCCAGTATCTCCCTACTAACTCTATTTAAAGATAACTTACAAATAGAAATAAAGGATAAAGCATGATGGTCTGTCCTTATTTCAAATTTAGTGCCCAGCACATACGTCCTAAACTTGCTAAGGGAATACACAATACTCAGAAATTCCAGTTCCGTAATAGGATATCTCTTCCCACAGGCACTCAGCCCTCTAGACGCTAAGGATATAATTCATAAATTTCCATCTTCGTCTTCTTAACATAGAGTTCCTGCCACTCCACACAGCAATGAATCAGTGAGTAAGACACATTTCCCATTCTCCGTAGGGTACTTGAGTAAAATAGCCTGCCTGAATCCTTCTTTCAGCTCCCTTAAGGCAGTACATGGTTTTCAGTCCATTTCCATTTACTGCCAATTTTCAAGAGTTCTCTGAACGGCTCAAGTAAACATGCATATCTCAGTACAAACCGTCTAAAAAAATTGCATACCCCAATGTAAGACCTAAATTCTTAGATATTTCTTGGGGTACTTGTATTCAATACTTTCTCGATTCTCGTACCCTCAGGCATTACTCCCGCTGCAGACACACGGTGGCCAAAAATGTGACCACTCGCCTGGCAAAGACACATTTTGAGAGTATAAGAGTAAAGCCAGTGCGTTCGAGCTTCACAAAAACCCTCTCCAAATGGTCTAAGTGCTCTTCAAATGTGCTGGAGCCTATTAGAAGGTCATCGATATAGACCATGGCAAACTCACCAGTGTCCTTACCTAAAGCAATATTTAACGCTCTAATCAACGCCGAGCTGGAGGTTTTCATGCCATACGGTACTCGAGTGAACTGGTATAAATTATACATATGACTGAAAGCAGTGAGATGCCTATCTTCCTTTCTCAATGGTATCGGCCAGAAATTACTCCTGAGATCAACCGTAGAGAACATGATTTTCCCATCAAAACTCTGAATGAGCTCCTCAATTGTCTGAGACTTTAATTGATCCCCCAATATCCTATTATTCATTTCGTGCATGTCGATGCATAGCCTAACACACCCATCATTTTTAGGGACAATAATAAGAGGATTGGAGTTCTGACTACTTGAGGGCTCTATCACACCATCTGATGGCATACTTTGTATTTGCTTGTCTACTGCTTTGGAAAACTTGTGTGGAATGCCATACCTCGGTCCACTAAAACGGCTACTATCCAGTACAGAAAATGAATGCTCATACACATAAGTTCTGCCAGGTTTCCCAGAAAATACATTGACGTTTTCAAGCAACACCGCCAACAACTCATCTTGTTGTTTTTCCTCTAACCAACTCTTGCTTACAGCTTCCCATAATGTGTCCTTTTGACCCTTATCAAACAACACATGGCACAGAACGAAGCTCTCACTAACTTCTTCTTCCCTGAAGGTCTCTCTAACTTCCACGGTAGCTTGTGAAACCCTGACAACACACCCCATGGCACAATCACCCTGCTTCCCCTGAATATCACCCTCAAATTGACTTTAATTTGAGCCTCATTCCACGTTAAGTTAACCATATCTTCTTTGTAATGTAACTGTGCTGAGTGTGATGTCAGCCAGTCACATCCCAAGATGCTGAATAACTAAACATATCTGAACCATAATAGACCCAGCAATACTTATAGGTAATGCCACCTGCTTAGATACTTGTTTGGATTTCTTGCCAACAGCAGTGATGATATACGTACTTTTAACTGGCATTTCCTCCACATAAATACCTCGTTATACAAAACTCATATACCACTCATAACTAACACATGATCTCTGACTACCTGAGTCAATAAGTACCTGAACACCCGCCCCCCATACTACTAACTTAACAATGGGATTAACCACTCGCTCCTGTTTATTAATATATTCTTGCTGTGGCTCAAACATTAAATCATCTCTTAAATCTAGGTCATATGATAACTCCATAACACAACTTCGGGTTATCGGTGGATACGGCTGAAATTCAGACCCTGAATTACAGCCCGTACTTAGTTTAAATATCTTACTTGGCCCTGACCATTCGTCCTGTTAGTGCTCACATTCCTGTCCACCTGTCGTTTACCTGCTTGCTGATCCTCTTGTTCTTGGTTCCCGTTACTCCTAGGATTACCTTGATTTCTATTTTCGTAGTTCAGCTTCCTAAGGTTTTCCCTGCGCTCATATTGTGGGGGATAATTTTGCGCGTTCCCTTTTCTACTCTCTATATCTCCCAGCCCATCAAATTTAGTGAGCAGCTGTTCCATCTCCTGAATAGTGCTAGTTTCCTGCATCACCACCGCAGTTCTTACTCGTTCAGGAAAATGCCTGAGTAGTAGCCTTACTACGTCAGTATCCGTCACTATCCCAGCTAAATTCTGGCATATCATGACGTGAGCCAAGAAGTACTCCGTCATGGATACCCCCTCATTCGCCCTAAACTTGCCAAAAATGACTCTCTCCTTCTCACGACTCTGAATTGTTTCGCTCCAGTATTTTTCTTAAAATTTATTCTGGAACTCGTTGAGATCTTTCATACTGTTATGGTACATCATGAACCAGGGTCTCGTTTCTCCCACGAAAGCACTGCTAATAATTTCTAAAACCTCCTCCCATTCAATATGCCCCTCATTTATGTTTCACTCAAACTGCTTCTGAATAAGGTTAAGGAAGTCCAGTGGGTTGGTTTGCCTCCCGTTAAACTTTGGTAACTCCTCTTCTCTTACGTAATTTTCTCCATGCTTCACCCCATCATAGCTACCTTGTTTCTCTCTTATCTCCCATCGCAACTTCGCTTCTACGTTATTGACTCTCTCCTCAACTTTCCTTACTCTACCTTCTATCTCACTTAACATGCTTGTCTGTTTGTTTCCTAACACTTTAATTTCACTTTCCTGTGTTTCTACACTCTCCCTGGTTTTATTATCTTCTTTCCCTATAATTTCTAAAACTTTGCTTTTTTGCTCTACCAACTTCTCTCTCTCTTATGTTGTTCAGTCTTCTCATTCTGTTCCTCTAACCTTTTATCGCAATTTTCACTCTATTTTAACAGCTTGCTTATTTCCTTACTATGTTCCTTCACATTCTTATCAGTTTCTGCTTTGTACTCTCTTAGTTCATCACATAGCTCTTTCTTAGTTTTCTCTAGGTCTGCCTTAATTTCCTTCCACTGCTGCTCTAATTTTTCATTGATTTCCTTCCCCTGATCCTTCAACTCTTTCCTTAACTCTTTAAACATTGACTGTATAAAACCTCTTAACTCGTTGCTATTTTCTTCTGTGGTAGGGATAACCTCTGCTCTGCCCCCCATTTTATTACCCTGTGAGTCATTATATTGAGCCTGGTAATCCTTCTTATCTACTCTCATCTCGTCCACAGACTCATCTACCATGTCTTTATCGTTAGTTGACGAACCACCTCTCAGCACACTGCCATCATATAACATCATACCTTGCGTTTGATCTGCCATGATTCCCTAACATCAAACATATACCGAAATATGTATTTATTGATAGCACTTTCCCCCAAAAACAAAACACCGACAATATCTTCAGATTTGCCGCTCCCTATATCGTCTTTAATGGTTTTCGCGCCCCACGTTATGGTGACATTATGTAATGGATCAAACACCAGAACAAATTAAATTTTGACAAGATAAATTGTTGTTATGACCATGCTCCTCGATGGCGTTCGTAATTAACATGCACACGAGTCACGATATAGATAATTAACAACAAATGCAAGCTGGGCACCAGGCTTCGAAATTACATGTAATTTGAAACCGAGTTTAGATCTAAACAATTTAATGAGACTATCCCGGCTGTGAGGTATAAGGATACTAACCATTAAATACTATGTGGAAAAATATAGGGAACCTACTAAAAACTAAATTATTTAACAATGTACAAAGAAAAAATTTTTATTCCATAAAAGGATGAAATTCCGTAAAAACAAGTTATTCCCAAAATTGAAAATTACTGACAGATTACAATTAAACACAACACGCACGGACAGGGCTAACTAATGCTCACCAGAGGCTGATCTTTTCGTCGTCTGTTTCCGTGGTTGATAGTTGTCGTACCTCTTCCAACAGCATCATCCTTGGCATCTGCTTCATGGAATGGATTCCACCCTGAATCTATCACTCCCTATTGTGCTAAAGTACCAAAAACATAGTACCAGCCTTACAATATGAAATTCCACATCAGAATTAATTGGATAGAGAGGACTGAAAACATCCAGCCCTTCTATATTATATGAACTTGTCTTTCTAATTAATCTGAGTAAGTCTCATAGAGCAGATAAGAAATATTGAGTGTAAGCCCATCATCAGCGTTCCAATGAGAGCCGATGTACATCACCGCCCTGTCGATATATAGATATAGTGTCTGTCCTTGATAGAAAAAGCCCTCCTGATTTTTAATTTCGTGTGGCTATTCCTAGCCGAGTGCAGCCCTTGTAAGGCAGACCCTCCGATGAGGGTGGGCGGCATCTGCCATGTGTAGGTAACTGCGTGTTGTTGTGGTGGAGGATAGTGTTAAGTGCGGTGTGTGAATTGCAGGAATGTTGGGGACAGCACAAACACCCAGCCCCCGGGCCATGGGAATTAACCAATTAAGATTAAAATCCCCGACCCGGCCGGGAATCGAACCCGGGACCCTCTGAACCGAAGGCCAGTACGCTGACCATTCAGCCAACGAGTCGGACAGCCCTCCTGATAGGAGCACGTGATATGGGGTGATTTAGCACTCCAACAACAAAATTATGACCTTTCCTCGTACTGTAGCATACATTTCCAAGAACCTTCCAAAATTAACCTTCCTGGACTATTGCGAGACACCAAGTAGCCTGTTAGCGCAAGACCTACTGACTTAACATTTCAACGGAATATTCTAATATATTACAATTAAAAATTATTTCTTATTCTTATGTACCAATTACATAAATGATGATGATGGACGTTAATAATGAATAAAATTATGTATGATACATATATATATATATACACACACAATTAATTTGGGTGGGCAAAAAGTTATATAAATATCGTGGCGACCACGATATTACAGAGAGATGGCGTTTAATGAATGGTGTCTTTAAAAGTAGGAAAGATCACAATTTGAAGATGGAAGTTAGAATTCAAGAGGACAAATTGGGGAAAATATTTGTTTATAGGAAGGAGAGTTAGGGATTGGAATAACTTACCAAGGAAGATGTTCAATAAATTTCCAATTTCTTTGCAATCATTTAAGAATAGGCTAGGAAAACAACAGATAGGAATATGCCACCTGAGCGACTGCCTTAAATGCAGATCAGCAGTGAGTGATTGAAAGGTATGCCTTGACGTTTTTAAGGATGTGACACAGGTCGAAGGTTTGATGTAGAGCATTCGTAGAGTGATAAAACCAAGACTTCAATACTTTTCCAGTGGATATTTGTCTCATTATATTCATATTTTCTTGTGGTTACCTGTAACCGATCTTAAAAGTACGAAACCATTAGCTTCAACCTGTTCGATATCTGACAGTTTCAGATTGTGCACTTCAACACCAGACAGGCTCTTCAAAGAGGAATAGGCAATGGGAAGATTGTGAGAGGTTCATATGCCGCATATAAAAACGTATAATAGACTATTGGCTATTTGCCACTTCTCTCTTTTGAAATGGACATACTTCCAGTGAATTACTGTCTACGTTTTGACTAGCCTCGCCATGTGTTGATGTATCCTTATGACCAGAAAATGTGTCCTACGTCTTTATTGCCTTTTGAACCATAATGAGGGAGTACAATTTTTCGACCTGTAACGATCACTCACCTATTTTCGGCTACCGTCATCTGGAACTCCATCTATGTTCATATACTCGCCGATACTTCATTCATCTAACCGGCCTTGGACTTTCTCTGCTGCCTCGCCGTGCATCCGTCCTGGTGAACTGCTGACTACACACTGAGTCTCCTCTGGGTTACGTCATCCGCTACGTCACTGTCCGATATTTCTCGACGTTTTGTGTACTTTTTTCTGGAACTTTCTGCAGCGTTATAAAGGCTTCCCCCACATACTCGGTCTTCAGTCCAGCACTGATTCCGAGTGTGGTTGGAGGGTCGTCTGAGGACTTCCCAGTATTTGCTGGGAAGCTCCACTTCTTTTATTTGCTGTATTGGGTGAGCAACAGAGTATTTATTTTATAATTACCACTATTATTCTTCTCCTATGGATTTTGGAGTTATCTTCATTGCTGTGGCCGGTTTTCTTTTAAGCCTGATATGAGTGATATTTTTCCTTAACAAATGAACATCGAGTAATATGCAATTTCAAGAATTAATGAGTGATTGAACTTGTGGCCTGGACGGTACAACTTATCACATTAAACTGTTCCTGCATTTGGCAATGTTTATACTCAGGCGACTCCCATTATTGTGATCCCCGTCCTTGGTCCTTCCCGTGCCTTTCTTCTCCCTTTGTTTACCTTTTTGGAAATCTGTGTCCATATTCTCCGAGGCTTATAGGTTACCATGTTCATTTGATTAGTCACATATTATAACTTGTAAATGGTCTAGGGATTCTATTCTAATGTACGTCATTCACGATGAGTGTTTTCTTTTGTGTGTCAGGTTACAAAATTTTGAGTTGTAAAATTTAAAATTGATTTCCTTTGTAGAAACAATATACTGTTTTGATTAACCTTTTTTCTTCTTATTATTACATCCACTAACCTCCAATTGGTCCCAGCTCTTTTCTCCTTGAACGTCTTGTCAAAGAATCTTAATCAACCAATATGTTGTTGCTATAAATCGTCACAAAATGGTAGCAGAGTAACTCACCCGATTTATTTACTGTTATCTTTTTTCAATTTTTCTCTTTTTTTACTCTTTGTTACTGTGCTCTCTTTTTCAACATGGCAACTTTTTCCGATAATTTTTCATTAAATTCTTCTGATAATTCTTTATATTTACCCCCGATTTCCCAGTCTCTACCTAATCCACCTTGTGCGGATTTAATTACTTTTGATGACACTTCGCCCTCAGAACCTTCATCCACTATTTGTTCGTCTTCGCATTCTAACACTTCAGACTTATTTGATCAAGACCTAAAACCAAAACTTCCAAGTACCACTTATCATTTACATCCTGAATCTTCTAGGCCACTCACCTCATCGCCTATTTCCCCAAATCCACTCATTTCCACATTAAATTTAGAGATTATTAAACAGTCATTAACACAAGTGCCTCCTTTAACTGATACAAATCCTCGAAATTTAACTATATGGCTATTTTTTGTCCGTAAATTTCTTAAAATTAACCTTGCCCCATTTTCTCAACTCATTAGTTTATTAACGTCTAAAGCTACTGGACATTTAACGAATTTTTGGCTTGAAAATATGGCACATTTTCAGGATTGGGCTCAATTTTGCACATGTCTCCATAATTACTTTCTACCTTATGAGGTACGTCATACATTGAGTTTGGAATTTGTCCGCCGTCATCAACGTTCTGACGAACCTGTACACGATTATTTAGACTCACTTCTTACTTTTAGTGATGTTCTTAATATCGCTAATAATCCATCGGACTTAATTTCAATTGTTATATTTTATGCTGTGCCTTCTTTCCGACAACTTCTTCAGATACATTCTCCCCCTACCTCTTTGCTACAATTGTATACCGCAGCACAAGCTCATACGACTTACTCGTATGCAGATATTTCCTACTATGCTCGTGTACCACCACCAGTCTTACCTTCTGCTACTACCTCTCCCCCGGTGTCATTATCATTACCAATATCTCGTTCTGTTACAGTCAGTAAACCTATTATTTGTTACCGCTGTAGAGGCACAGGACATATAGCTAACTTTTGTGCCTCCCCATTCTCGGGAAACGCCCCCAACCCCCGTCCGTAGGCAGTGGACGCGTTCAAGTTGCAAATCTGCCTAATCAAATACATTCTTTTCATCACGACACCTTTACCACTCGGCAACCTTTTCGATCTTCTTACACTAAACCGAGCGTAAAATATGATTCTCACATTTTTTGCTCATTACCCAGAACTTCACATATTGTAGTCTTGCTCCACAATATTCCTACTATTGCACTTTTAGATTCTGGTTCAACGACTTCGTTAATTAGTTTAGAACTTTTCCAAGCTCTTCAGACTATTTTTTCTCATCTTCAACTTTCTCAGTCTTCCCTTCGTTGTACTTCTGCATCAAATAATCTACTTCAGACCCTTGGCAAAGTCAAGCTCAACTTAAAAATTCAATATTTTTCGTGGACCTATTCTTTTAATGTTGTAGAAAATTTATTATATCCATTAATTCTAGGATATGATTTTTTTCGTCATACTGGTTTGGTACTTGATTCCTTTTCTTCCTCTATTCGTTTCACCTTTTCAGATATTAGGATTCCATTAGTGAATTGTTCTGATTTCCCTCTTTCACATCTTCCTTCGGTTCGTAAGGACTATGTGTATTGTAATCGTTCTCAATCTGCCCAACTTGATAATTTGTTAGTTGAATTTTCTGATGTTGTAACCTCTAAACTTGGAACCGTTTCCAATTTTCAAGCTGGTATTGATCTCACTGATACCACGCCTGTTCGATCTCCCCGTATCATTTGAGTCCGCCCAGAATGAAAATTCTTAATCAACTTGTAGAGAAAATGCTGGTTGATAATACCATCGTACCTTCCACTTCGGACTATGCCTCTCCCGCGTTCATTGTTGATAAACCTGATGGGTCCTTTCGTTTTGTAGTTGATTATCATAAAATTAATTCTAAGATCCTCTACGATGCTTACCCCATGCCTAAAGTTCAAACTGCTTTTCAACATTTTTCCAATGCACAGTATTTTTCCCTTTTAGATTTCAATTCGGCCTATAATCAGATACCCTTAGATGATAGTAGCTCTAAGTATGCTGCTTTTATTACTCCTACCGGGCTGTATCAATTCACTAAAGTACCTTTCGGATTAAACCTTGGCTCACAAATCATGCAAAGATTTGTTGACAATCTTTTTTCTGATATAAAATATCAGTATCTATTTCCATATGTTTTGATTTATAGTCCTGATTTTGACACTCATATTAAACATCTTCGTGAAGTACTCTCTTGTTTACGTTCTGCTAATCTTACCGTCAATCCTTCTAAAATTATTTTAGCTCAGACTTCCATTAAATTTTTGGGCCATATTCTGTCCAATAATGGCATTTCTGTTGATCCGGATCGGGTTTCTGCAGTTGATCGTATTCCTCCACCGAAAAATTTGAAGCACTTGCGAACATTCTTAGGTATGGTTGGTTTTTATAGTAAATTTATCCCTCACTATTCTCACATATCTGAGCCACTTAATTTACTTAAACGAAAAGGCATGAAATTTCACTGGGGAGAACAGCAACAAACTGCATTTATTTCTCTCAAATCTGCCTTAACCAAAGCCCCTGTTCTTCAAATACCTGACTTTGATTTACCCTTTGAAGTTTTTACGGACGCCTCTGACGTTGCTGTTGGAGGAGTCTTAAATCAAAACCGAGACGGTAAACTTCTTCCTATTGCTTATTTTAGTCGCTTGCTTTCGCCTACTGAACGTAGGTATTCTGTTTATGAAAGGGAAGCATTAGCGTTAATCCTCACTATTGAGCATTTTTCAGAATACCTTGACCATCGGCAATTTCTTGTTCAAACAGATAATCAGGCCTTATCCTGGCTACTGAACAATGCCCCTAAAATAGGCAGGACCGGTCGATGGCTGCTCCGCCTTTCTCGTTTTAAGTTTTCTGTAAAATTCGTTTCAGGTTATCAAAATTCAGTCGCTAATGCTCTTTCTCGCCTTTTTGACCAATCTCCCTCTTCAACTTTAGATCAACTTCCTTCTTGTGAAATCAATGCGATTTCTTCTCTTATTGATTTTCCATTATCTTTTGACTCTTGTCATCAGCATCAATCTACCGATTCTTACTGTAAAGATATTAAGATTTCTCTTTCTGCTACTAACTATGATGGACCTTTTCGGATCCATAATGAATTGCTGGTTTTTAAACCAACTCCTAAATCAACCCCTAGAGTAGTCATTCCTTCCCTTTTACGTTCGATGCTGTTTCAGTATTATCATGGGTCTCCTACAGGGGGACACTGTGGGCGCACTAAAACTTATTCTCGGTTGGCATCTCAATTCTTTTGGCCCAATATGCGTAAGGATGTCTTCACTTGGGTTAAATCTTGTACTTTATGCCAAAAACACAAACCCCAGAACACATTGTCCTTTGGTGCTCATTCCGCCACACCTTCTACTTATCCTGCTGAGAGGTATTATATTGATGTTGTCGGACCTATCACTAAATCTTCCCACGGCAATGCATATATTTTTACTCTGCTTGATGGTTTCTCTAAATTTTTGATTTTGCGTCCGTTGCGTACGCTTTCTGCTCAGACTATTATTCGGCTTTTGAATGACCAAATTTTCCCTATTATTGGTCTACCGAAATACCTATTTTCTGATAACGCTACCATTTTTTCCTCACAATCCTTTTACAACTTTTGCTTTATGAATGGTATTAAAAAGGTCTTTACCTCCCCCTACCATCCTCAAGCCAATTTCGTCGAACGATATCATAGAAATTTGAAAGTTCTATTGTCCATTTTTCATTCCGAAGATCAACACCATTGGGATTCTGAATTACCTGCCTTTGCGCTAGCACCTAATTCTGCCATCAATAACTCCACCTCTTTTTCCCCGGCGAAATTGTTTTTGGGTAGAGATTTGCAAACTCCTTTAGATTTAACATGGGATCTACCTTCTTTGCTCCTTTGCCCCCCTAATCAAGTCACTCAAGCGGAGTGGAAAAGGGCCTTAACTAAATTGCACCAGGCACGGGAGGTCCATCGACGGGTTCACGACCGTGGGCACCGTCCATCAAAATTTAAACTTTTAGATAAAGTACTGTTAAAGAACGATCCTCAAAGTTCCGCGAGTGATCATATATCTGCTAAACTTTGCCCTCGTTGGACAGGCCCTTTTTCAAATCATTCGCTTCTCTACTCCGGTTTCTGTATTATTACAGGATGCAAATGATCCTTCCATTGTTAAAAAGGCCCATGTTTCGCAGTTAAAACAGTATTTTCAGTAATTTCTTTCTTTTTATTTTCTCTTTTGCTCTACCCAGTGACCCTTCAACCCCACCCGGGTCAACTGGACTCTCCCATCTTGGTGAACATTAGGGAATGTTCCCCTTCTTTTGTTTTATTTTTTTTATATTATGTAAAAAAAAAATTACCCTAGACCATATTTTGTTTGTCTATTGTAATTTTTTAATACCCCCCCCCCCTCCCTTCCTTGTGCCTTTATTATTTGTTTATTTAAACTTTGTTTCTTGCCGAGTCTGCTTTTGTTCCAGCTCCTCTTTTCCTTCCTTCCTCTTCGCCCGTCGCCCGTCGCCATTCGTCGGGTCCATCTTGACTTCCGGAATCCTTCGGATTCCTGGCCGGCGGGGGAATATGTAACGATCACTCACCTATTTTCGGCTACCGTCATCTGGAACTCCATCTATGTTCATATACTCGCCGATACTTCATTCATCTAACCGGCCTTGGACTTTCTCTGCTGCCTCGCCGCGCATCCGTCCTGGTGAACTGCTGACTACACACTGAGTCTCCTCTGGGTTACGTCATCCGCTACGTCAGTGTCCGATATTTCTCGACGTTTTGTGTACTTTTTTCCGGAACTTTCTGCAGCGGTATAAAGGCTTCCCCCACATACTCGGTCTTCAGTCCAGCACTGATTCCGAGTGTGGTTGGAGGGTCGTCTGAGGACTTCCCAGTATTTGCTGGGAAGCTCCACTTCTTTTATTTGCTGTATTGGGTGAGCAACAGAGTATTTATTTTATAATTACCACTATTATTCTTCTCCTATGGATTTTGGAGTTATCTTCATTGCTGTGGCCGGTTTTCTTTTAAGCCTGATATGAGTGATATTTTTCCTTAACAAATGAACATCGAGTAATATGCAATTTCAAGAATTAATGAGTGATTGAACTTGTGGCCTGGACGGTACAACTTATCACATTAAACTGTTCCTGCATTTGGCAATGTTTATACTCAGGCGACTTCCATTATTGTGATCCCCGTCCTTCGTCCTTCCTGTGCCTTTCTTCTCCCTTTGTTTACCTTTTTGGAAATCTGTGTCCATATTCTCCAAGGCTTATAGGTTACCATGTTCATTTGATTAGTCACATATTATAACTTGTAAATGGTCTAGGGATTCTATTCTAATGTACGTCATTCACGATGAGTGTTTTCTTTTGTGTGTCAGGTTACAAAATTTTGAGTTGTAAAATTTAAAATTGATTTCCTTTGTAGAAACAATATACTGTTTTGATTAACCTTTTTTCTTCTTATTATTACATCCACTATCCTCCAATTGGTCCCAGCTCTTTTCTCCTTGAACGTCTTGTCAAAGAATCTTAATCAACCAATACGTTGTTGCTATAAATCGTCACAGACCTCATTCACTCTTTCAATTTCTGCAAGATGTCTTTCCTTGACAAGATCTTCCTGTCCTCTTTTGGTACAGGCACTACCAATAGATATCTTGAATATATTTTCTAAGAAGCTTCAAAAGTTGCATTTTAGATTGTAATATGAACGTACCATTTGCCCTAAAACTGTTGGTTTTAAATTATGCCTCTGTGAATGTTCAAAATAGCCAACTCATTAGATGACTTTCACTTCTTTATTGCTTATTTTCAGTTTCTGTTTATTTTCTTATGTAAAAAATTTTATGCGAGTTCCAAATCCCAGTAAGCCCCACTTGGCTAAGCCTCTGGTGATAAATGCTGACTTGAAGACATTCCTCCTGGCAAATACATAGTCATTCTCAAGATTCCTCCCAGCACTACGGGGAAAATACAGTCTTTGGATAAGCCTTTCTCCTTTTAACAGACATTATACCGGCCTGTGAAAACTTCCAGCTTGATGATTATCAGAGAAAAAGCATATTTGCTCCCCACGGTTCAATGACATGAATAAAAATTATCGCAACCAATTACACAATGGAAAAACTAACCAATTTTGAAGTGCCTGCAAAAAATAGCCTTCAAAGACTTTAGGAAAACTGTGAAGAACAATATGAAATTAAAGTGCCAAAAATAGTTGTGTCTCAATTTCTATCTTGTTGTTAACATGCCTCATTTAGGTTTCACATTTGTTCCCTAACATAAAAGTGACCTTGACGCACAGTAAACTGCCAGTTCATTCCACTGCAACTCTACTCCTCTGTGCGCCATGCCACGCTGCACCAACGAGATGCAAGGATTGTTAGGTAGCTGCATTGTCACATGGATTTTGAATCAAGATTTCGACACCTTCCATATGGAAATGGCAGCTATTTTACGGTCTGCTCACAGCAAAATTTCATTGTCAGTATCGATATGACTTTATCGATAGCGCCCCTGTAAGAATAAATAGGCTACCTTTGGGATTAACTTTTTATTGTGAGTGTTGCGGCTGAATCAGTAGAAATAGAAAGGAAGTCAATAGTGGCCTTGTGAGTAATGTTGAGAAGCATTCCACCCGTAGCCCTCCACCCTCCCGTCGACAAAAATATCTCAGTGAACTCCAAGGCCCGGATTCGATTCCCGATCTGCCACTAAATTTGAAAAAGTGGTACTAGGCTGGAACTCAGCCTCAGGAGGTCAACTGAGCAGAGGGGGTTCGATTCCCACCAGGTGTTAGAGGTGGAATCCCTCGCTGAGTCCAAGGGAAAAACCGACCCTGGGAGGTAAACAGATTAAGAAAGAAAGAAAGAAAGAAAGAAAGAAAGAAAGACCAGCCCTCCTATCTTTCTTAAATCTCTGACAGTATGGTCCTCCAAGCTAAGAGTGCTAATGGATAAGCAGTTGATGGAAAATTATAACTTCATGGTTCTTTTGTGATCTTAAAGTACAAAATTATTTATTTTTATAAATTAAAGAAATTGTTTAGTTAAGCCCTGCAGTACATGTCTTGACCGACAGCTGAAATGAACACATCAGATCATCATCTTCATGTCTGGCCCAATGGCTGAGTGGTCAGCATCAAGGTTTCAGTCCTTGGGGTCCTGGGTTCAGTTCCCGATTATTTTGAAGGATTGTGACCTTAACTGTTTAATTCCCTTGTCTCGGTGACTGGGTATTTGTGTTGTCCCAACATACCTTCAACACACAAATAAATTCTTCTACTGGTTCCTCTTCTTCTCCTTCTTTCTGGCGACTTTTCCAATTACCTGTGTCGGCACTTTGTATGGATTTAGCCAAGTTATACGGCCGAAACCTTTCCTAATGCGAACCGTGTGTAGAGGGTTGTATTCACTACTGTGTGTTTCTGTACTGGGTTTTAGTGTGATGGGTATTGCCGAAGACTATGGTTAGGGGCGCACAGCTTTGAGCTTGCATCTGGGAGATAGTGGGTTCAAATTCCACTATTAGCAGCCCTGAAGGTGGTTTTCCATGGTTTCTCACATTAACATAACCATGGTCGCTTCCTTCTTATTCCTAGGCCTTTCCAATCACATTGTTGCCAATGTGTCAGTGTGACGTAAAGAAGATCATCAAAAAATA
This sequence comes from Anabrus simplex, assembly GCF_040414725.1. NCBI lineage: Eukaryota > Metazoa > Arthropoda > Insecta > Orthoptera > Tettigoniidae > Anabrus > Anabrus simplex. The sequence goes on from NC_090266.1 coordinate 62,379,938, forward strand.
TAAATGGAAATATTCAACATTTCCCTTCATATTCCATTACAATCACTAAGACACCATCCTATAAATGAATATTTCCCCAAATTTGTCTTCTTGAATTCCAACTCTGTCTTGATATTTTGATCTCTGCTACATTTAAAAGCTTCACTCATGCCTATTCATCCAATTCGTCCACTTATCTTATTCCATGCCAACTCTCCCTTGACAGGTCGAGACATATCGCATAGTCAAGCATCTCGTCTCCTTACTGCCAATTCTTCCCAGCCCTAAGTTGCAACATTTTCCCAACAGGACTTCTTTGTCAGATCACGTAGGAAAAATTGTGCTGCTTTCCTTTTTAATTTTGTCCACTTCTCGTACCAAGTAGTTGTGCTGAGGATCTCATACATTGGAACAATATTCTGAGATCTTACCAGAGACTTATACACCCTCTTCTTTACATCCTTTCTACAATCCCTAAACACTCTCATAACCATGTGAACAGATCGGTAACCATTTTTAACCACCTCGGAATATGTTTACCCCAGTGAAGATGATTCTTTAAGACCAAGATATTTACAGTGATCCCCATGAGGCACTATCACCCCATCAACACAATAATTAAAACTGAGAGGAATATTCCTCTTAGTAAAATTTACATGTTTATTCTTCATCCCATTTATATTCATACCATTGCCTCTGTCCATCCTACAACATTGTTTATGTCCACCTGCAGTTGCTCAAATAGCTCCAAATCTTTTTCTTCTCTGTACACTATAACATCATCCGCAAATAGCCTTATCTGTGATTCTAGTTCTTTACTCATATCATTTATATGTACAAATTGCACTAGTGTCCAAATGTTAAGCTTAAGTTATGAGTAAGCAGGGCAACAGGAAATAGACTGCAAATTGCATGACATATGCACCTACCAACCTTACGGTTTCACTCTGTATAGCAAAGGTGTATCCCCTGCTTCGACTAGCGGCGTAACCGCAAGGTAAACACAGCCAGTGCCTGCACCCCATATTCCTTCAGTCATGTTTGCCCTGTTATAGTGTGCAGAATGTAGTCTCATGGTAAACGTGACAACATAATGGCACAACATTGCCATTTGGACCCCGTTTTTCAGGGTAGAATACTCAGCCGCCTGGAAGCAGGCCAGACACAAACCGAAGTCGCCATAACCTTGAATGTGCCACAAAGTGTCATTTCCAGGCTTTAGAGACGATTTTGAGACACAGGAGATGTTAGTCGTAGGCCAGTACCAGGTCGACCAAGGGTAACCGCCCCACAGCAGAACCGATATCTGGCCTTAACCGCCCGAAGAAATCGGAGTGCACCTGCAAGACAATTGTTGGTGGAGCTTGCAGCCGGCTCAGGGATTGCCGTTTCCTGGCAAACTGTGTACTGGAGGATCAGAACAGCGGGGTTGTTTGTCCGACATCCAGCAGTGTGCGTCCCGCTCACTCCAGCACTGAGACGGGCCCGTTAACTGTGGAGCTGTCAACATCGAAACTGGACCATGAATGAATGGAGGCATGTGCTCTTCACAGATGAATCCCACTTCAGTTTGCAGAACGATTACCATCACACATTAATCTGGAAAGAACCAGGTAGCCGATACAAACACAGGAACATCATGGAACGGGACTAGTATGGTGGTGGTGGTGTCATGCTCTGGGGCGGCATCATGTTAAATGGCCCTACGGACCTGTATATCTTCATGGGTGGTCCGAGGAACACTGTTAATGCCCAAAGATACAGGGATGAGGTACTGAGATCACATCTTTGACTCTTCAGAGGTGCGTTGGGTCCAGACTTCCTCTTAATGGACGATAATGCCCGACCGCACCGCACTGCTCTGGTGGATGAATTTCTGGCTGGGATGCATTGGGGAGGCGAATTTCATCCCATCAGCCTCCATCGCGAACCCTCCAAGACCTTCGCCACATCGCTGCGGAGCATGTGTGTTCATTAGGGGTAAGCATACACCATATTAACAGCATATTTTGTTGCAGAAGACAGTGCCAAGTTTTGTTAGTTGTTGTCAAAGGTGTACCTTAGCTATGAGAACCTTTCTGACACTGGTTTCTTGGACAAGTTGTGTAACATATGGTGTGTGATTCAGCTTCTGTTTGTACAGCAATCTGTCTGACATTCCTATCAGGCGGTATGGCCTCATTTAGTGATTATGCTTAATTTTTGGACTCTAGCGTATATAGTGGTCCAATAATACTGCACTGCAGGATCCCTCTCCTAATCATTACAGGGTCAGATAACGCTTCACGTCTTCTAAATCTCTAAGTTCTGGTTTCTAGAATTTAGCCAGCCATTCAGCCACTCTTTTGTCTAGTCAAATAGCCTTCATTTTTGTCAGTAATCTCCCAAGATCTACCCCAACAAAAAGCCTTGGATAGGACAATAACAATACAGTCCATTTGATGCCCTGAATCTAAAATACATGTTAACAGTTTTATGTAATATAATATAATCGGAAGGAATGCTTTCCCAAAGCTTACAAACAGCACATGTCAAGCTGACATTCTGTAATTACCTGTTTTATGTTTGTCACCTTTCCCTTGTACACTGGTGCTACTAACGCAACCCTCCATTGATTTGATATTGCTCTTTCATGCAAACAGTAATAAAAGTAAGTATTTCAGATATGGCACTATATCCCATTCCATAGCCTTTAATGTACCTCATCAATCCCAGCTGCCTTTAGAGCCTTCAACTTTGGTATCTTTTTATCAATGCCATTATTATCATAGGTAAATTTCAGTATTTCATCAGTATTAGTCGCCTCCTCAATCTGGACCTTGAGAGCTGCACAGGCCATGGATCTGTATGTTATGCCCATCACTCCGTCCTTCACATCACAAATTGTACAGTTACTAAGTAAAATCACATCACACATTTGATTATTTGCTTACAAAAGTAACACTCCAGGGTTGGTTTCTCCCCAGACTCAGTGAAGGAAACCACCTCTACCTCCTCAAGGCCAGTGTCATAGAGCGTGAGAGTTTAGGTCGGAGGCATACAAATGGGGAGGGGGCCAGCACCTTTGCCCAGGCCCAAGGAACTTGTAGAGGGAACTTAAGATTGGAATGAATGAAAGAAGTGGCACCATGATAGCATTTGCCTGCTGGAGAAGTGGTGAATCCACGGAAAACCACTTTGTGTAACAAAGCCCGCTTACTCCATTGACCAAATTTTAAACTTCATGGCAGAGACGGGAATTGAACCCGGGTCTCCAAATGTGGTAGCTAATCGCACTAACCACTGTCCGGCTCCATGGCTAAATGGTTAGCATGCTGGCCTTTGGTCACAGGGGTCCCGGATTCGATTTCCGGCAGGGTAGGGAATTTTAACCTTAATTGGTTAATTTCGCTGGCATGGGGGCTGGGTGTATGTGTCGTCTTCATCATCATTTCATCCTCATAATGGCACTCAGGTCGCCTACGGGTGTGAAATCAAAAGACCTGCATCTGGCGAGTCGAACTTTTCCTCGGACACTCTCGGTACTAAAAGCCATATGACATTTCATTTACACTAAACACTACACCACTGACATTAGTACTAAATGAATTACAGAGTCTTTACTTCTGTGTAAATGTTGAGAAAAATCAACTGACCCTGCCAAGATCGAACACGATCAAACCTGGAATCTTCTGATCCATAGTCAGACATGTTATTCGTAGCACCACAGGGCCAAGTTGCAGCTACTGCAGTTAAACAAATTCACTAAGAGGTTAGTTATTCTTGGCGTCTGTTGAAAGTATGCTGTATGTTTTGTTGGCCAGCATCTAGCATATAATATGGTGTAGAATAGGAATACTGCAGTAGGCTATGGTTGACTTTTCCCTCTGAATCAATGAGGACAGTGTCATGGATCTTGAGAATATGGGTTGGGGATACAATTGGAAAGGAAGACAGTTACCTCACCCAGTTGGCTTCACCTGTCATGATGCAGAGGCACCTTGTGGGGATGGAAAGAAAGGAAGGGGTAGATATGAAAGAGGGAAGGAAGTGGCCCTGGTGTTAAATTAGTTATCACCCCGCATTTGCTCTGAGGGGATGTGGGAAACCACTTTGAGGATGGCTGAGTTAGGAATCGAACCCCCTCTCGTCATTTGACCTGCCGAAGCTAAGTGGACCCCGTACCATTCCCTCTTCCACCTTTCAAATTCCGTGGCAGAGCCGAGAACTGAACCCTTTCCTCCCGGGGTGGCAGCTAATTACGCAACCACTGCACCACAGAGGTGAATGAACGTATTTTCTTTCACCCAAAGTCTATTTGTCCAGACGAAGGAAAGGAGATACACTGGCAAAAATGCGTCAATAATCGGCCAAGATCAAAGTCCAACGGTCAAACAGTTTGTCCTAAGTATACCCTATCATAAGAAGTAAAGGAAAACTAACCCAAAAAAAACTGGTTAACTTACCTTTGGTTTGGGGGGACACCGAGGTGATGGAAAGTTGTCCCACAGGAGTTCTTTTTACGTGTCAGTTAATCTATCAGCACGATGCTAACGTATTTGAGCACTTTCAAATACAACCGGCCTTAGCCAGGATCAAACCTGCTATGTTCTCTACTGTCTGATCTACTCAGACAGGCAATTTTCTCCTAAATTACCCTTAATTATTTATGTAATCCGTTTACCCTCAAGGGTTTGTTTCCCCCAGGACTCAGTGAGGAATTCCACCTCCACCGTCTCAAGGACAGTGTCCTGGAGTGTGAGGCAATGGGTCTGGGAAGAACTCGACAGAAGAACAAGTACCTCGTCCAGGTGGCCTCACCTGCTATGCTCAACAGAGGCCTTGTGGGGAATGCAAAGATTAGAGGGGGAGGTGCAAGAAACGGGGAAGGAAGCGTCCATGGCCTTAAGTTACGAGAAGTGGTAAAGCATGGAAAACCACTTTGAGGATGGCTGAGGTGGGAGTTTAACCCCCTTCTGCTCAGTTAACATCCCGTGGCTAAGTAGACCCCATTCGAACCCTCATACTATTTTTCAAATTTCGTGGCAGAACCGGGAGTCGAAAACGGGTCATCGGTGGTGGCAGCTATTCACACTTTTTATAACTTATTATAATATGTGCATTTAAATTGCACCCTGAACTTTTCCATATACACTAGAGTCCTGTTAATCCGAAAGTCCGGTTAATCCGAACTGAAATATTCAATTTTAATAAATCTCGTTATCGAAATGAAATAACATATTATAGAATGAAGATTTACTTGCATTCTATTAGTCATATTTTACTAGAATAACTTAATGTAAACATAATTACACATGATAAACCATCAGTCACTGGTCATTTGTACTTACAAAGTCTGTTAGTTTCTTTTGCCGTAGCGATTGGAACCTACTCGATAATGCAGTGTTAAAACAGCATCTCATAAACATCACATCAGTGTTCACGTTTTGCAACGCTACCACTGAGAGAGTGGCAGAACTATTAAATAAACATCACACACAAGCAGCTCTTCGCATTCCAGGCAGAATGCAAAAGTTTAACCCGTTACCGTATTTTAGCAGTTTTATAAGACAATTTTTAACCTAGTTTTAGTCGTTTTCTCCTCTACGGGTTTATTAACTACCCTACTGTAATTTTATACAGTATTTTATTAATGTAACTGCTAAAGAATGGACAATTCAAATTACAGTATGTACTGTACTGTATTGTAGAAACTATTTTCCTCAGACAGTTGAGGCGCTGGCCTTCTGACCCCAACTTGGCAGGTTTGAACCTGGCTCAGCCCGGTGCTCTTTGAAGGTGCTCAACTGCGTCAGCTTCATGTTGGTAGATTTACTGGCATGTAAAAGAAATTCTGCGGGAGAAAATCCTGGTACCTAGGCATCTCCGGAAACCGTAAAAGTAGTCAGCAGGACGTAAAAACAATAACTTCTAGCCCCACTGTCGGCAGCCCTGAAAATGGTTTTCCGTGGTTTCCCATTTTCACACCAGACAAATGCCGGGGCTGTACCTTATTTAAGTCCACGGCCGCTTCCTTCCACTTCCGAGACCTTTCCCATCCTATCATTGCCATAAGATATATCTGTGTTGGTGCGACGTAAAGCAAATAGCAAAAAAAAAAACAAAAAAAAAAAAAAAAAAACAACAACATTATTAGAAAATATTTTCCGGTTAATCCGAAAATTTCATAATCCGAACAGACTTCGGTCCCAATTAGTTCAGATTAACGAGACTCTACTGTAAAACCTAAATAACTGTACTGTTGTCCAAGCTGTAGGGCACCACATTAAACGTGTACTGTCTTTTAACTTAGAGATGCACTGTAGTGCGGTGTGTTCATTTTCAAACTTAAACCATTAAAGAGGATGTCCAGCTCATCGACCGAATGATCAGCATCCTGACCTTCGGTTGAGAAGACCCCCGGTTCGATTCCCGGCAAGGCCAAGGTTTTTAACTGCATACGGTTAATTTCTCTGTTTGCAGTAGCGGCTCGTGGCTCAAATGGCAGGTGGGGCTAATATGGGCATTATTATTATTATTATTATTATTATTATTATTATTATTATTATTATTATTATTATTATTTATTTATTTATTTATTTATTTATTTATTTATTTATTTATTTATTTATTTATTTATTTCTTAATCTGTTTATCCTCCAGGGTTAGTTTTCCCCTCAGACTCAGTGAGGGATCCCACCTCTCTACCACCTCAAGGGCAGTGTCCTGGAGCGTTGGAGCGTGAGACTTTGAGTCGGGGGGTTTAAAACTGGGGAGGATGACCAGTACCTCGCCCAGGCGGCCTCACCTGCTATGCTGAAGAGGGGTCTTGTCGGAGGATGGGAAGATTGGAAGGCATTGTCGCGGCATTAAGTTAGATACCGTACCATCCCGACATTTGTCTGGAGGAGAAGTGGGAAACCACGGAAAACCTCTTTGAGAATGGATGAGCAGGGAATCAAACCCCCCTCTACTCAGTTGACTTACCGAGGCTGAGTGAACCCCGTTCCAGCCTTCGTACCACTTTTCAAATTTCTTGGCAGAGCCGGGAGTCAAACCTGGGGCTCCAGGGATGGCTGCTAATCCCACTAACCACTACATCACGGAGGCAAATTTTTGTTTCTTCTGCTGTTGTATATACACCCATAATATACATTGTCATTATATGTTTATTGGCAGTATCAGTACAGTTAAGCATGCTTGATTCTAATGCATGCTAATAATAAAATACTTTAAAAGTGAGGGCCTACTTCATTTATAAAGGAACTGCGCTCGTCAATTCTTCTGCAGTGCAAACTTTTCACGATTTTAAGTGCTACACAGTAATCACTGCTGAACAAAAACTATCTAGAGGTTATACTCTCCACTCCCCAACTGCTAAAAGCAAACTGTAAACTAAAATTCGAAATGTGTCAGAAGCTTCACACTGGAAAAGGTAACCAGAATATGTTATATGAGGTTAGAAGAATACAAGTGAGTTTGCAAAAACATCCCAGTAACACCCACCGCTACAGCTTCGTCTACATTGTACTTTTTTATTGCGAGCATGTCAAAGCTGGCCCCTAGCATGACTTTTAAAAGTGCATTGAAATTTTACTTCCTCAAAAGTTCACTGACCTTCAAAACTCACTGTGAGGACTGAGAGTGAATTAGCCTGAATTAGCCCCTGTGTAAGGATAAACACACAAAACATGTGATATAATCATACTTCTATTTTCTCATATTATTAATTACTTCAGAACAGTGATACTCAGATATTAATTTGGTCTCATTAAATTAATTATCTTAAATATAAATAATATGACATTTTTAAATTCTTTATGTCCGAAATAGGAGATAACGAGGAAGAGATAGGAGAAAATAAAGTGTACTTGACGGGTGTTAGAAAGCAAAGTGCAGAGTATGGGGTAGGGCTGTTTATCAGGAAAACGATTGCATGCAACATCGTTTCTATTAGGCATGTAAATGAGCAAATGATGTGGGTAGATTTGGCAGTTGGAGGAATTAAGACGAGAATTGTCCCAGTGTATTCACCATGTGAGGGTGCAGATGAGGATGAAATTGACAAGTTTTATGAAGCATTGAGTGACATCATAGTCAGGGTCATCAGCAAGGATGGAAGAGTGCTAATGGGCGATTTCATTGCGAGAGTTGGAAGTAGAACTGAAGGATATAAAAGGGTGATTGGTAAATGTGGGGAAGATATGGAGCTAATGGGAATGGGAATGTTTTGCTGGACTTCTGTGCTAGTATAGGTTCAGCAGTTATGAATACATTCCTCAAGCATAAGTCTATTCACCGCTACACATGGGAGGCTAGGGGCACCGGATCCATAATAGACTATATCAAAACCTACTTCAAATTCAGGAAGTCTGTTTGGAATGTACGAATTTTCTGGGGAATTTTCGATGATACAGACCACTATCTGATCTGCAGTGAAGTAAGAATCTCTAGGCCTAGGGTAGAGAAAGTGAAATCTGTCTGAAAACGAATAAGTGTAGAAAATCTGCAGGAGGAGGAAATTAGACAGAAGTACATGGATATGATTAGTGAGAAGTTTCAAACAGTGGACTGTAAGCAAGTTCGGGATATAGAAAGTTGGGTGGCATACAGGGATGCTGTAGTAGAAACAGCAAGGAAATGCCTAGGAACAACTGTGTGTAAAGATGGGAAAAGGCGAACATCTTGGTGGAATGACGAAGTGAGAGCAGCCTGTAAACGTAAAAAGAAGGCTTATCAGAAATGGCTCCAAACAAGGGCTGAGGTAGACAGGGATTTGTATGTAGTTGAAAGAAACAGAGCGAAACAAATTGTTGCTGAATCCGAAAAGAAGTCATGGGAAGATTTTGGTAATAACCTGGAGAGGCTAGGTCAAGTAGCAGGGAAACCTTTCTGGACAGTAATAAAGAATCTTAGGAAGGGAGTGGAAAAGGAAATGAACAGTGTTTTGAATAGTTCAGGTGAACTCATAACAGATCCCACGGAATCACTGGAGAGGTGGAGGGAATATTTTGAACACCTTCTCAATGTAAAAGGAAATCTACCTGGAGGTGTTGCGAACAGCCAAGCTCATGGGGAGGAGGAAAATTATGTTGATGAAATTATGTTTGAGGAAGTGGAAAGGATGGTCAATAAACTCTATTGTCATAATGCAGCAGGAATAGATAAAATTAGACCTGAAATGGTGAACTATAGTGGGAGGGCAGGGATGAAATGGCTTCATAGATTAGTAAGATTAGCGTGGAGTGTTAGTAAGGTACCTTCAGATTGGACAAAAGCAGTAATAGCACCTATCTATAAGCAAGGGAACAGGAAGGATTGCAACAACTATCGAGGTGTCTCATTGATTAGTATACCAGCCAAAGTATTCACTGGCATCTTGGAAGGAAGGGTGCGATCAGTAGTTCAGAGGAAGTTGGATGAAAACCAGTGTGGTTTCAGACCACAGAGGGGCTGTCAGGATCAGATTTTCAGTATGTGCAAGGTAATTGAAAAATGGTATGAGAGGAATAGGCAGTTACGTTTATGTTTCATAGATCTAGAGAAAGCATATGACAGGGTACCAAGGAAAAAGATGTTTGCCATACTGGGGCACTATGGAAATAAATTTAGATTATTAAAATGAATCAAATGTGTTTATGTTAACAAGTGGGCTTCAGTGAGAATTGATGGTAGAATGACTTCTTGGTTCAGGGTACTTACAGGAGTTAGATGAGGCTGTAATCTTTCACCTTTGCTGTTTGTAGTTTACATGGATCATTTTTCTGAAAGGTCTAAAATGGCACAGAGCAATTCAGTTGGGTGGAAATGTAATAGGCAGTCTGGCCTATGCTGATGACTTGGTCTTAATGGCAATTTGTGCCAAACAATTAGCCTTTTAACGACTAAATTGATGTCAGTAGGTAAGAAATTCAACAGAACTGAATGTAAGAGTGGTGATACAAAGCTAGAACAGGTCGATAATTTCAAGTATTTAGGTTGTGTGTTCTCCCAGGATGGTAATATAGTAAGTGAGATTCAATGAAGTTGTAGTAAAGCTAATGCAGTGAGCTTGCAGTTGCAATCAACAGTATTCTGGAAGAAGGAAGTCAGCTCCCAAATGAATCGGTCTGTTTCTGGATCAACTTTGCTTTATGGGAGCAAAAGCTGGGTAGACTCAGGATATTTTATTTGTAAGTTAGAAGTAACAGACGTGAAAGTAGCGAGAATGATTGCTGATATGAACAGGTAGGAACAATGGCAGAAGGGTACTCAGAATGAGGAGATAAAGGCTAATTTAAGAATAAACTCGATGGATGAAGCTGTATGCATAAACCGGCTTCGGTGGTGGGGTCATGTGAGGTTAATGGGGGAGGATAGGTTACCTAGGAGAATAATGGACTCTGTTATAGAGGGTAAGAGAAGTAGGGGGAGACCAAAATGATGATGGTTAGACTCAGTTTCCAATTATTTAAAGATAAGAGGTATAGAACTAAATGATGCCACAGCTCTAGTTGCAAATAGAGGATTGTGGCAACATTTTGTAAATTCACAGAGGCTTGCAGACTGAATGCTGAAAGGCATAACAGTCTTTAATGACAATATATGTATGTTATGTCCAAAAATCTGGTGGACTAAGCCCTCTTGGCCCTTGATGGTGCACTGCCCATGTCTGTTTTTGTTTATCTGAATGTATCTCAACATACTTCAGTACCAACCATCACCACGTAGGCTTGGCGGGAAATGGGCCCAAATCCACACCAAGTCCTGAACCCAGTAGATTGGGAAAAGATGAAGTATAAGAAGAAGAAGGAAGTATTACACAGTATATGAGATTGGCCATTGACGTAAAAGCATTACAAATTTACCACTTATATCTATAGACAATACATAGCTACGTACCTAGATTCCTGATACGTTATTACAGCCAGCAGAAAGGAACGTAAAGGTAGTGTATGGAAAATGTTACAGTTACCATATTTAACAAGAAACTGTCATTATTTTTAATACCTTTTTTAAAATATATATTTATTGTAATGGGAAAAGTACAAAATAAAACTAATTGGACCAAATTTATTACAATCACCTGAAAGTTTTTTTACACAATAACAATTCCTAATTCCTTCAGTAATTAATCACTGATATTACAATTACTATGACTTCACAGAATGTGAGTCTGTAGGGAACCACTGGCACTTCCCTTTTCACCTGCGGATGGAATGATACCAAAGTTTGCAAGGAAAAATATATTAGCATTCTCCAGTTTTGTTTTAGCTTAGAGGCATTGGATGGCTACCATCACTAGGTGAGGCTGAACAAACTTTCAGAATGATTGCTCCCAAGCAAAGTTTACATGTCACATTCATGTTTTAGTTATTTTCAGAATAACTGATTCAAAATATTTATTAAAATAAGAGAATGGAATTTCCTTAAACCCTTTCCTGTCATATGTTTATTTTGGCTCCATTGGCGTACACGTAACCGCTGTTGGAGCGATAGCATAATATTCAGAGTATACCCTGCCTGTCATAAGAGGCAACTAAAAGAGGGCCAGGAACTCTCATCATGAAGGTGGGGGATGGTGAGCACCATTCCACCAGGTGAGTCCTGCAATGCTTCCACTTTCTGTTGTCAAGTTCCTATCCGACCTCCTCCCTTGGTCAACTCTTATTCTGTTCCGACTATGACAATATTAGGTTTCCGAGGCCTAGGATTTCTTTTATTTTCACTCCCTTCCCTTTATTTTGCCGATATCTCCATTTTTTGAAGTGTTGGATCTCTTATATTTTCCTTCTGATTAGTGCTAATAGAGCATGTAACCACAACAACCTTAGCACGACGCCTTTATTTTCAGAAGTAAATTACAAGTAAAATTTACATTTTGTGAAAAGTAATGATTACTAGTAAAAGTTAGTAAAAACATAATGGTTACAAGTAATTAGATACTTTCAGCCAATGGTTAGACTCATTGATGTATATCTTGAGCCCAGATCCATCCCTGATGCACTAAAACAAGCTCGTTACTCTCTCAGTCTCATGTTAGGTTTTGAGTGAGTTACAACACCATTCCTTATGCAACCAGTCCCTGTGATGAATGGTGTTGTAGGGTTAACTGGTGTGATTTGGCAGACTGATATGCACCAGCGCCTTCTGGCACTGTGAGAAAAGCAACAGGAAACACATTTGTTTGCAACTAGTTTAACGTCACCCTAACACATTGAAGGTTTTTGGCAACGTAATGTTGGGAAAGTTCTAGGATTGGGAAGGGAGCAGCCGTGGCATTAATTGAGATGCAGCCCTAGAATTTGTCTGGTGTGAAAATAGGAAAGCACGGAAAACCATCTTCAGGGCTGACGACGTTTGGATCCGATCCAACTGTCTCCCGATTACAAGCTCACAGCAGCATGACCCTAACCGCACGGCCAACTCGCTCGGTTAACAAACTTATAGATCTCCTCGGTAAAATGTAAACTCATGCCTGCATCCTGATGTGGTGCAGCTCTTTTCAGACACACCCCCAATGGAGGTGAGCTGCACGTACCATTTTAAATACATACCAGCCCTCCTGCTATTCTTAAATTTCTGGCAGTATCGAGAATCGCACCCGGGCCACCGAGTATGGCAGCTGATAGTGTTTACCCTTATGCTACGGAGGCGGACGTTTCCTGAGTGACACGTGGGCTTTCTGTGACGGCTGATGCGTAAATATTGGAAATCCAATCTCAGTGAATTACGGGCTGATGCATGTGTCAACACTAATGGAGGTAATTTTGAAAAGTTCAAGTAATACAGTATTTGATGTGAGTTTCCCAGTTCTACATAGAGTATGTAGCAAATGAGTTCTGAACCCATGTCCATATAACACGTGTTCTTGTTCTATGTGTGAGGAATGTGTCATGAAAGTTTGGCCTATCTTATCGTTACATTCTGTATATTTAATACTTTTCAGTAAATTATATAATTCCAGTACTTACTCTATCATTGATTCTCCATGAGGTTTGATTGCTTAATCCTAACAGTTTTCATCACTCAATGAGTTAACTATCAAGTCATAGATGAATGGCAGCCATCCTCAGTGGCGTGAATTGCAGTCAGGGTTCGGAACGCTTGTGCCCATCCGGTGTGGAGCTCTGGGCAGATGTATGCCACACTGTTGGGTGTGGCATCTACATAAACAGTTAGTGTGTATGACAGAGGTCCTATGTGGTGTTTTTGCTGAAGCACGACCTGGGTGTAAACCGGTCGTGGCCAGTACCACTCTTTTGTTAAAGTATGACGTCGGGGAAAGAGTGGTAGGGCCATTACGTAGGCTGCCCAGGCAATGTAGCCTGTCACACGAGCTAAGTCACTCGTTTGCAGGCGAGGTAATTATTGCACATATTTCACTATGCTTTGTTGCACTTCAGGAGTTAGTTGAATAGTCTGGTGTTCTGTATCGATGATCACCCCGATGTACACTAATTGATGCACAGGAACGAGCTGAGATTTGGCCACCACTTTTCAGAGTTCCTGAAGGGCCTTCACAGCTACCATAATGGTCCCAGGGCCCTCGAAGTCCCCACTGTACTTCACCCCTACAGGCAGTCCCCTACTTTGGCTGTCCAAACTCCATGGACCAGGAGATGGAATTAATTTCCTTTAACACACATTTTTTAATTTACAATAGCCTGCACTGGTCGAATGCCCTCTAACATTTCATTTATTTTCCCTGTTGCTGTTTATTCTCTTCTTGAATACCTGTACAGATTTTGGAAAAGAATCAAACACTACCCCTGGTAAACTGTTCCACTCCTTCATGCCCTTCCCAATGAATGAAAATTTACCCCAGTTGCTTCTGCTAAAATTCCTTCTAATTTTATACTTGTGGTCAGTTCTGCCAATATAATTATTTTCCAACTGAAGCCTCTCATGGATTTCTCTCCATGCTTCTTCTCCTGTATAGGTTCTATATAATCCTATAAGTCTAGTTTTCTCCCTTCTCTTACTTAAAGTTACCCACCCAAGTTCCTCTAACATTTCTGATACACTACTGTTTCTCCTGAAATCCCCTGTTACAAATCTTGCTGCTTTCCTCTGCACACTATCTATTTCTTTTATTAGGTATTCTTGGTGAGGATCCCAAACACTGTTTGCATATTCCAATAATGGATGAACCATACTTAAGTAACGTTTTTCTTTTAATTCTTTGTTGCATCCTTTAAGTAGCCTCATTATGATATGTAACAATCTGTATGCTTTCCCAACAATGTCATCAACATGACACTTCCAGTGCAAATTACTTTCAAATCTCACACCTAAGTATTTGCACTTGCCATCTTTTGGGACAACTACCTCATCCAAAGTATATTCAAATTCAGTTTTTAAGCTCCTGTTTGTAAATGTTGTAACAGTTGATTTGCCTCCATTAACCTTCATATTATTTTCTTCAACCCACTGTTGGATACTTTCAAGGTCCCTTTGTAATTCTGAACAATCCTCAATGTTATTTATTTCCCTATAAACAATTATGTCATCTGCATACAATCTTATTTTTGATGTTATATTGTTCCCTAAATCATTTGTGTATATTAAGAAAAGTAACGGACCGATTATACTACCCTGTGTGATTCCCTTCCAAACTTTCTCTTCCTGTGATATATTATTTCCTACTTTGACTTTCTGAACCCTTGAATTTAGAAATGTTCTTATCCAACATATAACCCTTACGTCCAATCCTATTCCCTCCAATTTCTTTAATAATATTCCATGTTCCACTCTATCGAAGGCTTTGGAAAGTTCTATGGCTATGTGCCAGTTAATCTATCAGCACGATGCTGACGTATTTGAGCACCTTCAAATACCACCATATAACATATGTTCTTGTCGTCATCAGTCCAGATCCTGTCAACCTGGTAGACCACAACAGAGTGGATGGGTGCAGGTCGAGAGGGAGGAGCAGGTCTCCATGCAGGCGTCTGCTGCTGCGTAATATTGACCACCCTAGCGTGTTTTCCAAAGTGCTCCAGGCCTATTGTAGCAGTAAGAGAGGTGTAGACTGATTGAGCTATCTTGAGGTTAAAAATATCCATCTCTGGTACACTGAATCTCCAGTTGGTAGTCGGAGTAGTTACGGGTAAATCTGGTACGAATTTGGTACAGAGTCTGTGGATTCGCCTTATCAGAATCTATGTGCATGAGTTTTTTCACATACAATGGAGTAGGCGGCAGCAGAGTCGGATGAACCACACTGCGCTGGCGGATTGAAGGTGCCAATGCCAGATTTTTCGCTCCCTGTGCATAGCTGTGAAAGTTGTTGGCATAAATGGAGCAGGTGGAGACGTTGGTAGTGGTCGTACATGGAATGGTGCCACCACAGCACTTTCATTCATATAGTTCAAGGGTTGGATACCAGAAATTTGAGTACCGAGTTAACTTGGAGAGGTATAGGTGGAACTGGTCGAGGAAGAGCCAGCTACGTCTCCGCAGAGTTTTAATCTTTTATTCTTTCATTCTCAATCTCTGGTGAAATTTGTCAGGCTTGCTTGCCTCACTCGGTGTCCATGTCAGACAAGCTTGGTGGTGAAGGAGCAGCAGCCATAGAAATGTCTCAAAGGAAGCAGGTGCTGGTGACATTGATAGAGTGTAAACTCGAACCTTCCTGTTGTGCTGACTTAGCTTCCACTTGATGTTCCTCGAAAGATTTAGAAGTTCCTGCAGTTGACCTTGAATACATCCACGGATTGATAATATATAGGCTATTACAAGTAATGAAAATCATTGCGAATCTGTATTGAAAGTAATCTTATAATAAAAGTAAGAAATTTATTTCACTTCCACCTATTCAATACAACTCAGTATGTTAAAGTTAGAGTTAAATCCTCATTAAAGTAAGAATTGGGAAATGTGTTGCCCTTTCCTATGGGGCATAATCAGCCATATCATTACCCCAAACCACATCAGGTACCTGGTTAAAATTGATCTAAAAGCTACTACAAAATTTAATACATTAAAAAACTTCCGAAAAATGTTAGGTACCCGATTAAAAATGATCTTAAATCTACTACAAAATTGAACATATTAAAAAAGCTTTACTTAAAATGCTGTCATTATATGAGTTGATTTAGGTACAAGTGAAAAATTAACAATATTATTGGCCTTGAGCCATGGTCAATATTGAATTTGAATGAAAGTTCACCGTGGAGGCCTACCACTACTAATAAACGTTTTCATTCCTCCCCTGAAGGGGGAGGTGGGCCTCTTATAAGGTGACGCCGTCTCTCAGGCCGGGAGATTTGTTGCAGTGAGGGAGATGTGCGGAGAAGGTGAGGGGGTGGGCGGCGGCCGTGGCCTATACTACGAACTGTCCCGGCCTTCGCCTTAGTGTAGGAGAATGTAAAACCATTCTCAGGACAGCCGATGGGTTGAGCCAGGCGTGAAGTCCGGCACTGTGCCCCAGGATCGTCTCCCGAATGCAGAGGCGTAGAGCCATGGTAGAGCCGTGGCAACTATCCTCTGCTCGGTTGGCCGGTCAGAGTACAGAGCTGTTGGACCAAGGGCAAGCCGTGGCCTCTTAAGAGATGAATCCCAAGGGCCGAAACCCACTCTGCATCCACCGACCCCATGGAGGCAACTGCATAGGCTGTTTGGAGCCACCGGCAGTGCCAATGCACTATGAGAGTCTGTCACATTTTCAAGAAATAATGCCTGCCTGGCCATCAATGATAAAGAGGTTCATTCTCATAGGGAACCTGAAATATTTGTTCCCAATGAGTAAATTTATAAAACCAATATAATTGATATGTTATTGGACATTATAAATTTTTCGGCTAACTGCCATTGCCAGTGCAAGTGACTGTTCTCATTTTATTCCAAATGACTATTCTCATTTTAAAAACCTGTATTGAAGATCAAATGAAAGTAAAAACAATAAATGTATTACTCAACCTAATCAATACTCAACTAGCTTACAAAATTAGGATTTCATCCTTAATTTATTACTAAATTATTAAAATATGATACATGTTTTGCTAATTTTCTGAGCATTTTCAGCCACTTTAGAATCTTAAGACTAATTGGGAATATTGACCTAGAACTTATCAGTTGGTAAATAGCACACCTACCAAGACGCATGGCTAGTGCATGCCGTGGATGCTACTGCGTAGGATATTTGAAGCCACCAGCAGTGCCAATGCACTATCAGCCCAACTTAGCACACTGGTGTGAAACGCTGGCAACCAGGAATGAGTTACATGGAAAATTTATATAATGTCCAATAATGAACAATTTATATTGGTATTATAAATTTACTCATTCAGGACAAATATTTCAAATTCCCTATGGGAATCAAATCTATATCATCTGATGGCCAGACAGGCATCAATTTTTGGTAATGAGACTAAGTTCTCTCGTAGTGCATTGGCACTGCCGGTGGCTCCAAGTAGCCCACGCAGTGGCCTCCACGCATCCTTTCGCCAACAGCAGTGCTTCTCTTGGCATGTTTTGGCGTTATTCATCTAGTGCTGTGTCAGACACTGCCCGTACACTCTACTCCAGATACGACGTCCCAGGGACGTTTGAAAAAGTGGACTGGATAGGTGGACTGAGAGGTTGGTGTGGGGTTTCACCCTAGGACTTGCTAGTGATTCTTGTATTATGTGAGTTGTGGAAACTCCTAAAGTACCTGGGTTCATCATCCAGCGCTCTGGTTATTTATCCTCTTCATACTCGGGTTTTTACCCACTGGACTACAGACTTTGTTCCCCAAAATCTGTGTTAGTGCTCTGTCACCATGGCCACTCCAACAATAGCCGCAACCACCACCTCCAGCTTGCTATCTTTGTCATGTATCAGCACAATCTTAGCGCACTCCAGGGGCGGTATGTGCACGGACATCGAACCATCTCCACACCCACCGGCTACATCTACTCCAGCTTGACATCTTCTCATTCCACCAGCCCCTCAGTGACAGACATACAAAAGGGTCAAAGAGGACTCTAGCTAAACTTCCAGGTCCTGAAGTTCGCCACAAAACAGTACTCATTGATCCGTCAGCATCATCCGCCACTGCAATCATTCCAGATACCATCATGGATTCCAGTGAACCATCCCCTGACCCTGCCTCCATCTCTGATTTTCCCCCCATTATATGCCACTCACAGCGTGTGATGGGGAAGGAGGAGGGGGGAAGAGTATCAACCTCATGAAAAATCCAGGGAACATCTGGCTCCGGATGGTAGCACCCTGTTAAAGGGCCCCTGCCTAGGATTAGGCTACAGGTGAAAACTGATAAACGGTCTCGAATCGTAATCTATAATCTTCATATCCGTATTGACGAACTATACAATTAAAAATCGGAAAGGAATTCCATTATAATAAACAAGTATTGATAAGGTGGAATTCCTTTCCTATTTATAATCAACAGTCTTAAAGGCGGAGGAGGAATCTTGGTTCCCAACGGCAGACAGAGCGGAAGAACCTAGTGGAGTAAACCACGAAAAAATAATCATTTCGGATTAACAATCCGATCTTAACTTGGAATTTTGGTTCCTACCCTGTACAATGTAAAATTTCAATTACAAGTGCAGAATGAAAAGTCCACTTCAAGGTGGTAGCTCGAATGAGAAATCCACCATTGCGCTATGCAATGCATCGGGACCTAGGGTTCTGGGGAGTCCCAACGTCTGGAACGAGGATGAGTCGGAGCATCCTTGGAATCCTTCCAGACTTAATTTTCAGACGAAATTCTTTGCAGGAACCCTGAATGTAAATTCTTTGCTAAAAACTGGCGAACAGAAAGAACTGGAAAATTTGTTAAATAAACATGAAGTCCAAATTCTAGCAGTTCAAGATTTGTGGAAGAGAATGTGCCTGAAATGGAAAGCTATAGAATCTGTAAGGGTAAACCAGCAATCAAAATTATAAAAAGAATGCCACTAATAGGCACTGACTTTTATGTTCATAAAACAATAGTTGATAAGGTATTAGATTTCAAATCAAGTTCAGAAAGGTTATCTCTTCTTCAATTAAGTGTAAGTACAAAAAGTACACATTTGTCAAATGTCATGCACCAATAAACAAAGATAATAAGAAGAATCCTAGTAAAACTGAAGAATTCTGGGATCTACTGGACAATGAAATAACAGAAGATCAAACAGGACAGTTTCAGAGAGCTATGTTCAGACTAATAAAATGCACCTATGGTTTTCACTTAGGTAATAAATAAGGTTTTAGGGTCAGCTCACAAGAAAGGAATTGTTTTTCATATTTTTGGTGATATTTATACTTATGCAGTAACAAGGGGAGACTTAATGAATATTTCAACCGAGATCTTAGAGGTGCTGAAAAATGCAGGGTTGGATTAATAAACATAACAAAATGATGTTTTGGGATGACAAACATTTTGGGATACTCTTTGGGAGAGGGGGAAGTGGGACCAGGACTGTGAAAAAAATAGCTATTGTATGTTTTCCCAAAACAACAGGCATACACAGAATTAGACTAATTTTGGGATTGGTGAGCTTTCTCTGGTGGTATATCACTAACTTTACTAAACTGACATTGCTTTTAATGCATTTGTTGAGGAAAGAAATTAAATTTGATTGGGGTCAGTGCCAGAATGAAAGCTTTGAGTCAATCACCTTTCAATCAATCACTACTGATCTGCATTTAAGGCAGTTGCCCAGGTGGCAGATTCCTATCTGTTGTTTTCCTAGCCTAATCTTAAATGATTGCAAAGAAATTGGAAATTTATTGAACATCTTCCTTGGTAAGTTATTCCAATCCCTAACTCCCCTTCCTATAAACAAATATTTTCCCCAATTTGTCCTCTTGAATTCCAACTTTCATCTTCAAATTGTGATCTTTCCTACTTTTAAAGACACCACTCAAACTTATACGTCTACTGATGTTCTTAAATACCATCTCTCTGTAATATTGTGGTCGCCATGACATTTATATAACTTGATTGCCCACCTGAATTAATAGTGTGTACATATATATGTGTGTGTGTGTATCATACGTAATTTTATTCATTATTAACGTCCATCATCATCATTTATATAATTGGTACGTAAGAACGAGAAATAATTTTTAATTGTAATATATTAGAATATTCCGTTGAAATGTTAAGTCAGTAGGTCTTGTGCTAACAGGCTATTTGGTGTCTCACAATAGTCCAGGAAGGTTAATTTTGGAAGGTTCTTGGAAACGTATGCAACAGTACGAGGGAAGGACATGATTTTGTTGTTGGGACGCTAAATCACCCCATATCACATGCTCCTAACAGGAGGGCGTTTTCTGTCAAGGACAGACACTACATCTATATATCGACAGGGCGGAGATGTACATCAGCTCTCACTGGAATGCTGATGATGGGCTTACACTCAATATTTCTTATCTGCTCTATGAGATTTACTCAGATTATTTAAAAAGACAAGTTCCTATAATATAGAAGGACTGGATGTTTTCAGTCCTCTCTATCCAATTAATTCTGATGTGGAATTTCATATTGTAAGGCTGGTACTATGTTTTTGGTACTTAAGCACAATAGGGAGTGGTAGATTCAGGGTGGAATCCATTCCATATAGCAGATGCCAAGGATGATGCTGTTGGAAGAGGTACGACAACTATCAACCACGGAAACAGAGGACGAAAAGATCAGCCTCCGGTGAGCATTAGTTAGCCCTGTTATCGCAAGTCCACACATGTTGTGTTTAATTGTAATCTGTCAGTAATTTTCAATTTTGGGAATAACTCGTTTTTACGGAATTTCATCCTTTTATGGAATAAAACATTTTTCTTTGTACATCGTTAAATAATTTACTTTTTAGTAGGTTCCCTATGTTTTTCCACATAGTATTTAATGGTTAGTATCCTTATACCTCACAATCAGGATAGTCTCATTAAGTTAAGTTTAGTATTTTTAGATCTAAATTCGGTTTCAAATTACATTTAATTTCGACGTCTGACACCCAGCTTGCAATTGTTGTTAATTATCTATATCATGACTCGTGGGCATGTTAATTACGATCGCCATCGAGGAGCAAGGTCATAACAACAATTTGTCTTGTCAAAATTTAGTTTGTTCTGGTGTTTGATCCGTTACATAATGTCACCATAACGTGGGGCGCGAAAACCATAACCATATAGGGAGCGACAAATCTGAAGATAGGGTCGGTGTTTTTTTGGGGGGGGGGGAAAGTGCTATCAATAAATCCATATTTCGGTATATGTTTGATATTAGGGAATCATGGCAGATCAAACGCAAGGTATGATGTTACGTGATGGCAGTATGCTGTACCCATACTGGGCATTTAAGGGCAATGTTACTTAATTTCGTTTCACAAACAGATGTATAGATGGAATAGTTGGATGAGAACCGCCAGAAGTCACTTACCAGGCTTGAAGTCTCGTCCTCCCTACTTTCATTGCGTCACCGGCTGAACTCATGTAGCATACGGGCAATGGAGTGTTCGAAAAAGAAAAATAGGCACTACCTAAAATACAATGAAAGTAGGATTCTATAATATGAGAGGAATACACTATTATTATTAAATAAGAAGAATCTTTGTTTAAATATTATTTTTTTAAACATTTTTATTATACTGATAGAAACCACACGAGATGATGTTGTATTTCAACACATGAGCAAAAAGAACAATTAAGACTGATACAAAATTTTATACATGGTATGCCTTCATGTCCTTGTAGTTTGTCCTCGGTATTGTTGATCCTTGGCGTACCTCAAGTCATTTGATTAACACACACTAATACGTGATTTATTTATTTATAACAATGATATTAAATGGCATCTAATGTTTTAATAAGCTGATCAAAAATGGATATTAAATGGTATCCATTCTGGTGATTAATTAATTATTAATCCTCATTAATTAATCATATCCTTAATTAATTATTAATCATCATGATTTGGAATGAAAATCAAATACATGTACTCTACACACGAGATTGCATCGCCGTATATCAAACACGTGGTCTATTTGACCATGACAATTATATATTTACACTGAGCACATATGCATATTCTGGGTTTACCTAACAAAAATATTTAAAGAAAAATCAGCCAAAGGTGGAATCGAACCCATCACCATAGAACACTTTGGGAAATAATAAAACACGTAAACACATTACATAGAAAAATATCAACATATTTTACACAATACATCTTGAAGATATGGCTTAACCAAGCCATAGTATCTGGTTAAATTTTTCGCTCCAACATCATTCGAACACACGGACTCCAGCTTCCAAGGTAAACATTTTTAACTCCAATCAAAGGCTAATTTAATGCCTAAGCATAAGAAGGGATCTATCCTTCGCAAAATCAGAAAATTATCCGCATTATACATAATGTATCATTAGAATGGAATTGAGACTGCTTTGGCGAATGAAAGGGAACTCGCCAGAAACATTGAGCTTTGCTGGAAAGTGCAAAATCTCTCTCTCGACCCTCAGTCGGCTAGTAATATACCTGTCAATCATGACAACATCTGTGTGACCAGCCTTGTGGCTACGGACACTTTGAAATCGTCATTCTTTCTTTCTCTCTCTTTCTTTCCTTCACATATCATCGCGGCTTATTCTCAAGTACGCATTCATTTGAGAGCCGTCACTTATTATTCATTATCTGGCTATATACTCAGCCTAATTCAACATATCACAACAGCCATAATTATTTATTATTCTTTATCATTTCAACAACATAACATGTTACACCTTCGCCCTTCCATATCATACCATCGCATCTCAATCCGTTCATTTAATTTACAGAGAAGACTCCATTCTTACAGGTTATTTAATTCTTCTCACATATTTATATAATTCATATTAATACCTCGGTTTTGAACATCATCCGTTCATCTAATTTTCAGAGAAGACTCCATTCTTACAGGTTATTTAATTCTTCTCACATATTTATATAATTCATATAAACTAAGAATTTCTGGGATCTATATAATAATTTATGCAACTGATCCAATTAAATATCAATGATTATCCTGAAATCATTTGATAATCCTAACTAAATAATAAATCTTTTCCCAGTCATACGTGCATAATGTTCCCTATATATTTAATTATTAATTATAACATTATGATATTTACAAAATAAAAATTGCTACTGGCATGCAAATCTCATGGTAACATATATTTAAATCATGTGTACTTATCAAATGATGGGTATGGTTTGCTGTCATCTCAGGGTACATCTTAGATTTTTACACGACCATGATGAATGTTCTTCTCTCTGGCAGTCCTCGGTTCCTCTTCATACTACCACGATCGATGTCTCGAACTGTGGTCTTCTCAGTTGAGTCTCTGGACGCTCCCATAGAAACTGATCGCAGACACTTAGGCGTGAATCTTGTAGACTATAGATCTCGGGTTCGACGACCACTCCCAAACATACAGGAAAATGGGAAATCAGTTATTAAACACAGTTGATGTACTTTCAAAGGGAATCTACATGTGACAAGATCCACTCTTAACTTTAAATAGATTAGTGCAAATAGTGGCAAGTTTATAGAAATCACTGTTCATTTCCCCAGTAATCACATAGTCTATCACCACGAGTGTCCATGGAGTATGCAAACGATAATTTTATCAGGAACAGTTATTTAATTTTTCCTGAACGTCACTCGTTCTTAAATGTTTTGGATCAGTGATTATTTATAATTGCTGAACATAATTAACTGTCTCACCGCTTCTAAATAACCTGACGCGTTTGCCCTTTTGTTGTTGGCCAATGCACTATGAGAGACTGTCTCATTTTCAAAAATTGATGCCTGCCTGGCCATCAGATGATAAAGAGGTACATTCTCACAGGAAACCTGAAATATTTGTTCCCAATGAGTAAATTTATAAAATCAGTATGATTGATCTGTTATTGGGCATTATAAATTTTTCAGCTAACTCATTTTTGGTTGCCAGCATTTTGCCCCAGTGTGCTAAGTTGGGCTTGTCAGTTGGTAAATAGCACTCCTACCAAGACGCATGGCTAGTGCATACCGTGGAGGCAACTGCGTAGGCTACGTTGAGCCACCGGCGGTGAGATGACTATTCTCATTTTATTGCGAGTGACTATTCTCATTTTAATAACCCGTATTGAAGATCAAATGAAAGTAAAAACTATAAATATATTATTCAACCTATTCAATACTCAACTAGCTTACAAAATAGAATTTCATCCTTAATTTATTGCTAAATTATTAAAACATGGTACACGTTTGGCTCATTTTCTGAGCATCTTCAGCCACTGTAGAATCTTAAGGCTAATCAAGAATATTGACCTAGAACTTATCAGATGGTAAATAGCACACCTACCAAGACGCATGGCTAGTGCATACTGTGGAGGCTACTGTGTAGGATATTTGAAGCCACCAGCAGTGCCAATGCACTATGAGCCCAACTTAGCACACTGGGGTGAAACGCTGGCAACCAGGCATGAGTTAGCTGGAAAATTTATAATGTCCAATAATGGACCATTTATAATGGTATTATAAATGTACTCATTCAGGACAAATATTTCAGGTTCCCTATGGTAATCAAATCTATATCACCTGATGGCCAGACAGGCATCAATTTTTGGTAATGAGACTAAGTCTCTCATAGTGCATTCGCACTGGCAGTGGCTCCAAGTAGCCTACACAGTGGCCTCCACGGTAAGCAGTAGCCATGCGTCTTGGTGGGTGTGCTATTTACCAACTGATGAGCCCAACTTAGCACACTGGGGCAAAAAGCTGGCAACCAGGAATGTGTTAGCTGGAAAACTTATAATGCCTAATTGTGGACAAATTACATTGGTATTAAAAATTTACTAACTCGGAACAAATATTTCAGGTTCACTATGGAAATCAACATCTTTATCATCTGATGGCCAGGTAGGCATCAATTTTTGAAAATGAGACAGTCTCTCATAGTGCATTGGCACTGCCGGTGGCTCCAAGTAGCCAACGCAATGGCCTCCACGCAGGTCAGTAGATGCAGAGTGGGTTGTTGTCCCATATGCTCTGCACTCTGACCGGTGAACCGAGCAGAGGAATGTTGGCCATGGCTCTACGCCTCTGCATTCGGGATACAGATCTGGGGCACAGTGCCGGACTACACGCCTCTTCTCACTTGTCGGCTGTCCTGAGAAAGGTTTTTCGTGGATTTCCATTCTCCTGCACTAAGGTGAATGCCAGGACAGTTCATAGTATAGGCCACAGCCGCCCACATCTCCTTCACTGCAACAAATCCCCTGGCCTGAGAGACGGCGTCACCGTTTAAGAGGCCTGCCTCGCCCTTCAGGGGAGGAATGAAAACGTTTAGTAGTAGTAGTAATAGTAGCCTCTACGCATTCTTTCACCGACAGCAATGCTTCTCTTGGCATGTTTAGGCGTTATTCGTTATGCGTTATTCGTCTAGTGCTGTGTCCACAATTTGGAACAAATATTTCAGGTTCACTGTGGAAATCAACATCTTTATCATCTGATGGCCAGGCAGGCATCAATTTTTGAAAATGAGACAGTCTCTCATAGTGCATTGGCACTGCCAGTGGCTACAGTATGTAAATAAATGTATTGATAAGGTGGAGACTTCAGTATCAATCTTATGTTGTAGTTACAATCAATACGGAAATGAAACTTATAGATTATGATAGTGCTGTGTCCGACACTGCCCGTACACTGTACTCCAGACACTACGTCCCAGGGACGTTTTAAAAAGTGGACTGGATAGGTGGACTGAGAGGTTGGTGTGGGGTTTCACCCCAGGACTTGCTAACAATTCTAGTATTATGTGAGTTGTGGAAATTCCTGAAGTACCTGGGTTCATCATCCAGTGCTCCAGTTATTTATCCTCTTCATGCTTGGGTTTTTACCCACTGGACTACAGACTTTGTTCCCCAACATCTGTGTTAGTGCTCTCTGTTACCATGGCCACTCCAACAATAGCCGCAACCACCACTTCCACCACCTCTACGATTACCAACACCTCCAGCTACCTATATTTGTCATGTGTCAGCACCACCTTAGTGCACTCCAGGGGCGGTATGTGCACGGACATTGACCAATCTCCACACCCACCGGCTACATTTACTCCAGCTCGACATCTTCTCATTCCACCAGTCCTTCAGCAACAGACATCCAAAAGGATCAAGGGGACTCTAGCTAAACCTCCAGGTCCTGAAGTTCACCACAAAACAGTACTCATCGATCCGTCAGCATCATCCGCCACTGCAGGCATTCCAGATACCATTCCAGTGAACCATACCGTGACCCTGCCTCCACCTCTGATTTTCCCCCATTATCAGCCACTCACAGACCAATAACTAACCCACACACTTTACAAAAACCTCCCACCAGCATCAATACCTTTCTCCTTTACAATCCTTCCCTCGAATTTCTATCTCCTCAAAAAACATCTTCCACACTCGGAATCATCACCGTTTCACCGTCACCCAGGATCCCAACCGTCTCTGACTAACCATTCTCCACACACCACTAACTACCCAACCCACCCTCAAATACCTTGGTATTACCGTAGATGAGTTCCTGACCTTTCGGACTCACTTCCAGCCTCTTCCGTAGAGCCCAATTGGTGTGCCGACTGGCGGGCCCCACTGGGGGTCTGAACTCCAAACTTCTCACCCTCACCTACACCTCTGCTATCCATTCTGCTGCAACTTCTGAATTCACCGCTTGGGTAGCTACTGCCAACTCTCGACCAATCCTATACAGACCACTCTTATCGATGGAATGTTGCCTTATCTTTATCACCCTTCACCTCTCCCCACTCTACCATACTGCTGACATCTATAACGTTTTTCCCATCCCCAAACTCACTCAATCACTCACTACTGATCTGCATTTAGGGCAGTCGCCCAGGTGGCAGATTCCCTACCTGTTGTTTTCCTAGCCTTTTCTTAAATGATCGCAAAGAAATTGGAAAATTATTGAACATCTCCCTTGGTATCGACACCTATGTAACCATACTAGCATTCCGCTATTTCCAGCACTCCTTGAACCGTAATCATCCCATCCTGTCCAATCTCCTCAAGATCCCTCTTAAGTCCCCACTCTTCGACCCTACCCCCATTCACTTCCTTCGATCCCTCAAAACCCCACCCCCACCTGGACAGCACGGAGAGACTGAGTAGGGGTAAACATTTACTACAATAGATTCAATATTGTACTTGTAATAACTGGCTATCATCCTGCCTACAACTTAGTACATCATGTAATTCATCGTTATGATTTATATTAACTATTAGGAACTTATTGTTATGATTTATGTTAACTATTAGGAACTCCTTTTTTCTATATCTACTGTCAAAACATATATTTATTCACTGCACATTATTGATCCTGTAAATTATTATATTTGTACATCTTGTCATTTTAAATGATCTGGTATTAAAAAAACCTACCTTTTACTTTTGCTAATTGCTTTACGTTGCACTGTCACAGAAAAAAAATTAAAAACCTACCTGTTATATCTCTTGTATCTATACAATTTATTACAAAAACAAGAGTGGTAGATTAAATTCAGTGTAATAATACTAATAAATGTATTTTGTGTTACTGTAATCAGGAAATGTATTGCCTCAAACTCTCATCAAAGTCTGCAGTCATTAATGTCCAACAATTATTATATCATCACCGTTTCACCGTCACCCAGGATCCCAACCGTCTCTGACTAACCATTCTCCACACACCACTAACTACCCAACCCACCCTCAAATACCTTGGTATTACC
The DNA here is from genome assembly GCF_040414725.1 of Anabrus simplex. NCBI lineage: Eukaryota > Metazoa > Arthropoda > Insecta > Orthoptera > Tettigoniidae > Anabrus > Anabrus simplex. Next base: position 62,407,607 of record NC_090266.1, read on the forward strand.
GTAGATGAGTTCCTGACCTTTCGGACTCACTTCCAGCCTCTTAACATTAATTATGTAAAAACAAATATTCATTAGTAATTGTAATTCTACTTCTCTATCTTGTATTCAACACAAAATCCTATAAAGCACCTATCCAAGCGTTCCTTCCCCATCCTCTCCAACACCTCAAGTCTCCGCTTACCCACCTCATGCATCCCTCACCGCTTCTCCAACCTATTGGTATTATTGGTTACAGCATTGCTTCACATGCGTGGAGAGCATTCCGAACCATATGCACTGCTGCCTGAAGGAGAGGAGAGGTCAACCATGCTCAACTACACCAGCAGATGACTGCTACATTGTGAATCTGGCAAGAAGAGACTCACGTCAAACAGCGGGAGCAATTGCAACCACATTTAACAGGACCGTGAGGCACCCAATCTCATGCTCTACATTTGCACAGTGACTGGTGGAGTAGTCTGTTTGCCTGACGACCATTACGTTGTGTTCCGTTGACACCCACACGTCGGGTGCCAAGAGCATCTGGTCTGGACCAACGAAGAGTGGGATCACATGCTCTTCTCAGATGAGGGCAGATTCAGTCTGAGTAGTGATTCTAGATTTACCCTCATCTTGCAAGAGGTGGGAACACGTAATGCACCTATGAACATTGTCGAACTTCATCATTTTGGTGGTCGAAATGTTATGGTGTTGCATGGGCGTACAGGCCTACAAATCTTTGAACGGGGTACACTCATTGGTCAACGTTGTTGTGACTGTGTATTCCTTCTCCATGTCTTTTCAGTGGTGCATTCAGCCAACTTAATTTTTATGGATGGCAATGCATGACCACATCAAACAGCGCAGGTAGAGGAGCTCTTGGAACGAGAGGATATTCGGCGAATGGGCTTGGCGAATGGACTGACGTGCCCATTCCCCTGACTGAAATCCCATTGAGCACATGTGGAACATGTTGGGCGGATGAAATGCAGCACTTTCACATGCACCAATGACCATGCAGCAGCTGTCGACTGTGCAAGTGGAGGAATGGAGCGCCCTACAACAAGAACTCCTCACCAATCTTGTGGCCAGCAAGGGGACACATTGCAGAGTTTTGCTGTCTGTGGTTATCACACACCCTTTTAAGAACCCTTCTCCTTCATTTGTGACACCCAGGGGACCATCATGAGTAATGTATAATTTAATGTCTCTGAATGAAAGTGTATTTTCTGTTCAACTCATCACATATTCCTTTCAGTTGCCTACCATACCATACTATAGCAGTTCTTCCTATGTATGGTTCAAGCTTCGTCCAGCTATGTCACTTGGCAGTGACACAACATGCAAAAGTTACTTTTATCCTTTAGTTTTGCTCAGCAGTGTATGTTAAAATTATTTGGGGCACTGTCAAATTTGGTAAAACAAACACTGTAAATATTCACTGGCTAAGAACGTACATTAGCTCTCTTAAAGGAAAGTTAAGATAAACATATTAAGTGCTAAGTAATGGGAATTGAAATAGGTGACCTGAAATCAAGTCAGCTGTTAAATAAAATGCAAACACTAGCAGGAGATGATACATCAGATAAATTCCTGAGAACTTTGTGGATCAAAAAAATACCCATTCTATGAAAAGCATATTGATTGAAAAAATTAGTAGTAAAATAATGGAAACAAATCCCCATTCTGAACTATATTCTGCAGGTAGCATTTATGGTAAGGAGCAGTCAAAGAATGTGGTGAGAATGAGTGATGCAATTGAAGTATTTCAACTTTGCAATAACTAGGCACCATTACCAATCTTAAAACTGCAGTCCCAGATATCATAGATCAAGATATTATAATTCGAGAAAGAGATTCAATCCAAAGTGAAAATATTATTACTTTCATTTTGGATTCAGAAATAAGTGTGATCCTGCAAAATGTTTATATCTCTGCAGTTGGAGATTCAGGAAAACTCCAATCAGCTATAGAAATAAAGGTAAACTATGCTGCTCAAAACAAAACAAATTGCTGCAAATACAGACTATTTGTCAATGACAGAAAAAGAAATATGCACCATTTAATCGATAGTGAGGCCTTCTTCTAATTACTGGATTACATGCCATAAACCTGGATTCAATACCAAACCTCTCCCCGCTATCGTGAGGGCATATGATGCTGTCGATGGTAATTTATCCAATAGATGGAGACATTAAACCTTGAGCAGACCCCTTGGTGTTATTTGAGAGGAGTAGGTTATGTGCTGGCACTGGGTTTCACCCTCCCCATTCCTGCTATCATATATCACATAATTCATCTCATTAACTCCTCTGATGAGATTGTTGTTAGGAAGGCCATCTGGTCGTAAAAACTCTATATGAAGATTCATCTCACTACATACCTGACCCCGCAGAGAAACAGGAAAAGGGCTTTACACACAATCAATAGTAGGGTCGATGTAATGATATTTCCTGTGCAGCCAAAATAGATACATACGGTGTAAAAATGTACACACTTTATTTAGGACTAAGCATCAGTTTGAGCAGCCTTCTGTCACTGTAAAAGCTAATAAAGCTATAACTGGTGCTGATCTTTACTGAATAAATTTCAACTGATAGCTGATTTAGATACAGCAGGTTAACACTTTCAAGCTTGAGCTTTGCAGATGCTCACATACTAAGCCGACAACACATTTTTGGGTTTTTTATAATATTCATTACCCTAGCAGGATAAAGCAAAGGCTAGGTAAACAATTGATAGAGAGTCTGCCACCTGGGTGATAGCCCTAAATGTAGATTGATTGATTGATTGATTGATTGCTTGATTGATTGATTGATTGATTGATTGATTGATTGATTTTTCATATTTATAAGGCTTAAAATCTGCACTTTCAGAATATAAGGACAAGTCTGAAGGACTATAAACAACAACAATTCTATAAATGTATAAAAAATTAATATTACAAAAATATTTATCATAATTCTAAACACAACTATCATTCTGATGGTATATTAGGCCTAAATTCAACAAACTTCCAATGACACTTGATGTGTCTGGTTCTTTATATTTCAGTATTATACTATACTTGTGATTTATGTATTTTATGGTGAATGTGGACATAGTGATGATGAAGAAGAAGAAGAAGAAGAAGAAGAAGAAGAAGAAGAAGAAGAAGAAGAAGAAGAAGAAGAAGAAGAAGAAGAAGAAGATGTAGAAAAAGAAGGATTATTATTTGAAATATGTTCCCATAATTGACAGGTTTCTCAATTCTTCTATGTTACCTTCCAATCCAGAATCATCTAAAATCTCTTCCAGCAAATCAATAACATCACTTTCATTCCAGCTATCTACCATACTTTTTTAATATAAAAGAAGACTGCAACGCACCACTATAACATCGAACAATCATTCAAAAACAGTGAGGTCCAAGCACTGTTTGGTATCATTAGTTAGAGTGAAAACTCCCACCAGATGGCAGCATGAAACAGTACATTCAAAGATCAGCTGTTCAGATACACTCTCCAGATCGATGAAGCCTTAACACAGTTTGGAATTCTAATAAAAACAACCCAGCATGCAGAAGCTTCAGCCACATGACCCCAAGTCTTACTTCATCTTAGGTTGAACCATGTTAATATTTGGTGTGACTCAGCTTAATGTAAAAAGTGATGTCACAGCAATTTTGAATGAATACAACATTAGCACTATTAATACACATTCAAAGTTTTCTATTATCAATTATCTCAGTGCGTTGAAATAACAAAACCAAGTCTAACACCTATCTAATTAAACTCAGAAGTGCCAAAGGTCAATTTTTTCTACGTTGCGTGCCTGCAGTGCCAGTGTCAAAAAAAATTGACACTCATAAAATTCACGACAAGGATATCTTAAGTAACATGTATTGACTAATCTACAGTCCAGCAGACTTAAATCAAGGAATCCATCTCTATGCACAGCTCAGAGACTACCCTCAGAGGACTTCACTTTTACTGTATTAACCTGTATCGTCGCCATAAGACTTATCTGTGTCAGTGCGACGCAAAGCCACTAGCAAAAAAAAAAAAAACTATTAAGAAAGTCATTCATCTGGAATTCAATTACTGCCCCAGACTTTTACGTTATGCATTATATCACTATAAAAGATCCTGGAATCAATCTAACAAGAAGACTGTGGGCTAGCCTGCATAGAATTCAGACTGGCTATGGTGTATTAGCTGATTCGTTCCATAAGTGGAGCAAGTTGCCATCTCCCAAAAGTTATTGTGGTGCTGAGAGACAGACTATCAAACACATTGTACGTAAGTGTTCCGTGAAGGCTTACCAGCGCAACTCTGGTGGTTACTTACTATAAACTTCATAATGTTTCCATATTGTCATTGTAAAGTTTATAAAAGGGTTCACAGAAGTCCCGGCTGTTACGATGTAACGCAATTTATCCTACCCTGAGAACCTATTTTGAACTGGCAACATCGCCGTAGAAAAAAACCTTAATTGTTCTATACGACTAAGCGTGTGGTTTCCCTCGTACACTAAGTGTTTTAGTGATACTTATTGAACATTATTTATATGCCTTATTGTGGACTAATGACAACGTCAATACATTCTCGCATTTCTGTATGGTGTGGACTGTTTCATTCCTCGTCTAATATGTGCTGCTATATTCCGTCAATCACCCACAATTGAGTTCCCCTCCCCGCGCGCTCTTCTACCTATCGGAGCGCGGCTACTCCCCGAGGGAGCAAACCTCGCCATTTTGTACTATAAACAGTTCGTTGCTGCGAGTCATGGTGTGCAGTTGCGTTAATGGGATTCTCAAGATGTTGGCGTCATGTTGGAGAGTAGACCCCTGCTGAGGGACTTGAGATATGGGTTTGAAACCCGTTTTACTTCATCTTCTGCATCGTCCTATTAGTAAATGGTTTTAACTAATTCTGACCTGGGAAACCAAACTCTTCAGTAAGCGTCGGTAAGTATGTGAGGATCTAACTCATCTTCGCTGAGCGTCTGCTTCACTCAAGTAAGTGGTTCATCATTTGGCAAGTTATATCCTGTGATTATGAAACTGCGAGGAAATTCATGTGATCCGTGTTTTGAAATTAACTATTTCATGGTGAAGTTAGTGAAATTAATTTTTTTTTTTTTGGAAACTACAAACCGGACGGTCGTGTGGTTATTTCTACTAAAATACCAAGCTTATAGGCATGTAAAGACTATGAAAATAAGGAGATTTTACTTATTAACCATCATTTTCACCCGTTAATTAATCATGTAAATTCAAATTGTGTTGCGGCACTCTGTTGCCTTTATTCTGTGCGAGGTTCTGTAGTAGCATATAATTCTAGTTTCCTTATTCTTTTTAAGGAAATCTTGCTTCTTCTGTTTTTCCGGTATTTTATGTTTAGTGAATTTCTAGCTTTATTTTGGGTTTCTCGCCTTGGTTGTGCCTTGTACATGTGGGACGCGGCGTGTTTTTTGGGTTGCCATGGCAACGCTTTTCTTTTGGGGCAGGATTGTTGATTGTTTCCGGTGGGTTTGGCGTGTTGGTTGTGTGACCTAAGATTACTGATGTATTTTCGACTGATGTGAAAGATTTCCCTATCCTCGCTTGGTCTCTTCTTGTTTTCCTCCTGTTTTCCTGTGTGATTATCGCTCGTGGATTGAATTTTTGCCCTCGTAGTTTATTAATTGGGCTAGAGTTTTATGTTTCTGCGAAGCCTCATATTGCTAACTATTTCAATTAAACTGATCAAATGAGTGGGTTTTCCCAAGGTTTAAACTTTAGTTTTAATTTCACTTTAGTTACGTTAACAAATGGGCCCATGTACACTTTCTGTAGTCAATTTAAGTTTTTATTCGTATTATTATCTGTAATAGTAAGGTTATCAATCCGAACTTTTTCTTGTAATGAATTTGGTGTTATGAATTAGAGCCATTTCTTTTTAGCAATGATTTCCATTAGTGTTATTACCTGATAGGCCTGTGTTTTCAGTCTGTGTTATTCTCTATTTTTCACTGTTTATTTTCAAACTAAACAATTTTTATTCTCTCAGATGGGACGATGTTAGTTTTGGTTAAATGATAAGTTTTCATTCCTTGATTAAAGTTTTTTGAAAAGTTAATCAAGAGTTTTCCTTCATTATCTAAGTGGTTCAACGCCAAAACAAGGGATCTTGGTTTTTTTTTTTTTTTTCCTCTGGGTGATTTTATGGGCCGCATGGTAAGTACTTGATTGGTGTAATTTTCCTATCTTTGTTTCTGACTTTCATTTTGCTTTTGGTACTGTCTATTTCACACCGGTTCATAGGCTGTACCCACCGGTGTTTGTTTGCTAACCGCTAGTGTGGTGACTTAACTGCGCTGGTGGCTTAGTAAAGTGGTAGCAGAAAGCTCTGGTTGCCTTTTTTTTTCTTGAGGGCGCTGCTAACCATTGTCCTCTTTTCCCCCTTTTTTTTCCCTGGGTAATTGTACTTGTGACGGCGTTGAATGGCTGGATTATGAAGGAGGACTATGTATGATAACTATATGCATAATTGTGAAAAGAAGTGCAAGTATCTTTCCTAATTTTTTTGAACTCTGTTTCATGTTCATTCATCATGTCCCGAGCGGTGTTGTTTCCATATCATTTGCGGAAAGCCGAACTCCTGTATGAGCTCCACGTTCGTGGCTTGGAGACTGACGGCACTGCTACTGAATGTGCAGCTCGTTTGTCATCCCATCTCCAGGTTCCGATTGATCTATCTAAGGTAGAAGTTAACAACTCCGGTGAGTCCATTCTTGAGATTAAAAGTAACGTAGAGGAGATTCAATCCTTCAGAAATTAATTTATTGAGGTGACGCCTACCAAGGCCCAAGTAGATTGGCTCAAGGCTAGATCATTCCACTATTGTGGGCGGATTCAAGACCTTTTAACCGTTAAACCTGCTGTAGAAAATGTTAGTGAGTTAACACGTTTGTTATGTCTCGCCTCTAGTATCTCAACTGAGTTAGACCTGATGTTAGCGTGTAGAGAGGTAGAAAAGTTATCTGTGGTTGACAGACAAGGTCCTTTGTGTCCTAACCCTAATAACCATCCTAACCGAGTTGCTTCCAATACTAATGAACAAGAGTCTACCTGTGTTCCTACTTCTGTGTTAGAAAGCCTCATCTCTAGGGTAAATGTTACCCCTTCTCATAATTCCTTTAAGGAACTGTTTAACGGAGTTAAAAATTTTTCTGTGAATTCAATCGAAGAAACTTTAAGATTCCTAAGATTCCTTGTAGAAATCAAGGAATCCGCTTGTGTATACTCTGTTGACGATCTGGGCATGTATAGGGCCTTATTTTCCCATTGCGAGGGTATTTTAAAGAGAGAAATTTCTGAGGCTATTTCTCTGAAGTGTAAAATTGATGATTTTCATGAACTAATTCTTGATAAATTTATTCCCTCCTTAGCCCTTCAGAGTCTCATTCCATAGCATTGCTTCAGGACTCAGTACCTTCATGAAAATTTGCTAACATACATTGTTGATGTGAAATTCTTTTGTAAGGTGTTCCGAATTACGGTCCCTGAAGAAGAAATGGTGACTCGTATACTAAAAGGGATATCTCCTGCCTATCAGTCTTACCTTTCCCTTATGAGGTGTCCTACTAATTTCAGTGAACTTGAGGCCGCGTGTTCCTTCGCAGAAGATGTAAAGCACGGAGACGCGTCCAGATCGGTACACCTACCTCCCCCTATTAATCCCAATTATCCAGTGGGTTCTAAAACTGGTAATGGTTCTAATCTTAAAGCATGTTTTGTATGTGGTTCTGTCGAGCATCTCAGGAATTCTTGCCCTTCCAAGAACAGAAAACTGGATATTTGTTGCTATTTGTGTGGTTCTCGGCAACATTCCAAAAATTCCTGCCCTAACTCCTTCCATAGACGTAGCAAATGACAAAAGGCTAATGGTAAACTATCTGCATTTCAAAATTCTGTGAATTCAAATGATGTGAATGAAGTTCTCTGTCCTCCTGAATGTAATAAAATATATGGGCTCGTTTCTTCCCATGGTACTTTCACTAAGGTGGAAGTAAATAATGAACCTGTCCTTGCATTGGTGGATTTGGGTAGTATGGTGAATTTGATTGATTTTGATTGGTATAATTGTCTGAAGAGTGCCTGTAAATTTTCTGAATTGCAACCCGTTGGCATTAAATGTGTTGCAGCTAATGGTAACAAATTGGATATTTTGGGAACTGTGAGAGTAAAACTAAGAATAGGAAATTTCACTTGGAAGATTACCTTCCTAGTGGCATCCCAACTACCCTGCAATGTAATTTTAGGATCTGGATTCTTGTCAAAAACGGGATTAGTTCTCGATCTTCAGGACAAAATGTTCTTTTTTAAATTTTCTCCCACCTGTAAATTTAAATTGATTGAGAGTTCTAGGGGTACCCTTAAAGTCTCTTGTGTATCTGGGTCTGTACCAGATGAAAGTAATGGTATTGAAAACTTAAAACTTGATCATTTAAGTAAAGAAAAGGCTGAGGTAATCCGTGCTCTCTGTAGTGAATTTCCTGAAGTATTCACCAGTAAATTAGGGCTAACTGATGTTCTTGAATATGATATCGAACTAACTGATACCAAACCTGTGAGGTCTCCCCCGTATAGACTCTCTCCTCCACGTATGTTAGAATTAAAAAAGATTATTGAGAAAATGCTTGCGGAAGGGGTTATCCGACCTTCTACCTCTCCATATGCCTCTCCTGTTTTCCTTGTACCCAAGCCCTCTGGTGGCTTCCGTGCTGTTCTGGACTATAGGAAATTAAACCAGAAAGTGGTTCTTCAGTCTATTCCGTTACCTGACCTGCACACCTGCTTTGGGTGGTTTTCTGGGGCAAAGTTTTTCACAGTACTGGACCTTAACCAGGCCTACTATCAAATTCCTTTATCTAAGCGGTCAATACCTCTTACTGCCTTCATTACTGACTGGAATTTGTATGAATTTCTCCGGCTCCCGTTCGGTTTGAATTCTGGTGCTGGTGTTCTCACTCGTTTGCTTGATTCTATCTTCTCTGATATCAAATTTAAATGCGTTTTTAATTATCTTGATGATGTCGTTATATATTCTAAAACCTTTGAAGAACATGTGACCCATGTTCGGGAAGTTCTTGAGCGCTTGAGGAAAGCTGGCCTCACCGTTAAGCTATCTAAGGTAGCCTTTGGCCAACCGAGTATGTCCTTTCTTGGACACGTTGTCTCTTCAAATGGAGTTTCCATTGACCAATCCAGGACACAGGCCATTCGTGAGTTCCAGCCTCCTAAAGATGTCAAAGGCATTGCCCGTTTTGTGGGAATGGTTAACTTTTTCAGGAAATTTATTCCCAATTTCGCTGAGGTAGCTGCTCCTCTCAATCATTTAAGGCGGAAAGATGTGAAGTTCTTCTGGGGTCCCCTTCAACAAGAAGCTTTTGAGAAATTGAAACTTGCTCTGTTGAACGCCCCTGTTTTGGCCATACCTGATTTTTCTAAACGCTTTATTGTTCAGACCGACGCATCTGGAAAGGCTATTGCTGGTGTACTCCTGCAAGAGTACGAGGATGGACGCAGACCTGTTGCATATGCCTCCCGTGTCCTAACTGATCTTGAGAGTAAATACTCTGTTTACGAGTTGGAGTGCCTTGCAGTCCTGTTTGCCCTCGAAAAGTTTCGGCCATTTGTTGAACATGTAAATTTTGACCTGGAGACAGATAATCAGGCTTTGTCGTGGGTTTTGAACCGGCCCAAAAGAACTGGGAGGATCACTCGATGGGCACTTAGGATTTCTGCATTTAATTTTCAAGTTAAGCATATCAGAGGTACAGATAATGTCATCGCCGATAGTCTAAGCAGAATGTTTGATGGGGAACCTTGTCCTAAGGAAAAATCTGATGTTGTAAATTTTGATGAAAGTAATGTCATTGGAGTTAGTGCCATCCTTACTAATCTACCTTTACTTTACCATGAATTTGAAGATCATCAGAAATCTGACCCTGAATTAAGTGAAATCATCGACAAAATTAATAATGGAACTCTAGTGAAGCCTTACTCTCTTGTCAAGGGTGTCCTGTGTTGTAAGGGTCGAGGAGACCATAGTTTCAAAATTGTTGTGCCCAAGGTGCTAATACCGATTATCTTCAAGTATTATCACTACTGTCCAATTGGAGGTCATTTAGGTATGTTCAAGACAAGGCAGAAAATTAGGCAGTTTTTCATTTGGAAAAGGATGGACTGTGACATCAGAAACATGATTAAGTCATGTAAAATTTGTGCCATCAGTAAACCTAGTTTGAACAACCGTGTAGGTTTGTTATCATCCTCACAAGCCTCTCGCCCGATGGAGCGACTATTCATTGACTACGTGGGACCAATGGTTCGATCTTCTCAGGGGAACACTCATATCTTTGTGTGTGTCGATGCGTTCTCACGGTTCACTTGGATCTTTCCTACTAGGTCTACCACTTCTTGGACTACTATTAACTGTCTAAATTATATCTTTGCTTCTTTCGGCCCTCCCAAGTTCCTTGTTTCTGATAATGCCAGTGCTTTCACTAGTCATCTGTTGGGACGAAGCAAAGAAAAACCTGTCCGTGTCATATGAGAAAGCCAAGAAAAGGTACAATTTGGGTAGGAAATCAACTAGAGTGAAGGTTGGCGATACAGTCTTCATTAAATGTTATCCCATCAGTAAAGCTGTTAATAAATTTTCTGCCAAGCTGGCGCCTAGGTATCAAGGGCCTTGCACCGTATTGCAATTTCTGTCCCCGGTATCTATGTTAGTGAGTGACCCGGTTGCTAAAAGAATTAGGCGTGTCCATCTGTCTCAAATTAAACCTGGTTGATGAACAGTACTGTTCTACTGTTTCCCTTCCTTTGGGTTTCTGTTTTGTCAAGCACCTGGGGTGCTGGAATCAACATACAACTGAGAACCTGCATTTCAGTGAGCTAATTAAACAGTTAACACGTTATGGTTTATTGTAAGTGTACTTGTCAGTTTCATTTAGGTATATGTTTCTGTGACTTTGGAACCTAAGGTTGTTATGCTTCTATTTGTTTTGGGACTGCCGATGTTTCAGAGGTGAACGTGGTGGTTTGGTGGTGTGTGGAATTTATCACATGTCTGTTTCTTGGGGTTTGTTACCAATAAGTTTCCTGAGCTGTACACCTAATATCTTACCTTTTCTGGGTTTAAATTTTTATTTATCATGTCAAATCTGCCTTGGCTGTGAGTAGGATTTGATAATGAATTCTTCGAGTCTGCCTTTCGTCATCCTTGCTGCTCATACTGTGGTATAGCGAAAATGTTATGACCGTGTCCTGTTGATATGTATTTATCCTCCTGTGCAGGGTATCTATTTGGTAGCCTTCTGAACTATTGGCTGCTCGTTTTAATTTTGTCACCTGGGTGATCGTTCTAAAATATATTTTTTTTAAAAAATTGGTTGAGTTTTAACTATCTGGTGGTTGATTTAATCATGGAATACTTTGTTCATATCCTTGACTTGTTTCTGGTGTTGGTGATCTTATCATTATTTATCTCTTTGAAATTAGGTTTAATATCTTATTCTGTATCTTATTTGTGGGCTACTATCGATTTTCAATAATAACTGTCCCTGAGTACCATTTGTTTAAGCTTCGAAGATTAACACAGTTACTTACCGCTGATCAGTATCTGCAATCCTTTTGTTTTGGTGAAATCCTTTGGGGTGGTCTGTTAACCTGTGTCGGAGTTGGTAGACCGTTTGCTTCGTGCATGGATCTTGGATCTTTATGGTTTTTCCATCTCTAGCTATTGGTTTCAGTCCCCCTTCATTTCTAATGATGCGTTGCCCTTTGATAATTATTCTAAGAACTGACAGTAGTACCTCTATTCTTAGTAATCTCAATTTATTCCTTACTTGGCTTATGGTTTTCCTTTGGTTGAATGTATTATCCCATTGTTTTGAAATTTTGTCCTGTTTTAAAACTACTCTTCCTCTATGGGTGGTATTAGGTTGTCCTTTATGATGTTCATGGTTCTTGTTGTATTTTATTCCACGCATTACTATTATCGCCACACTACTGAAATATTTTCTTGGATTTAGTATCTTCTTGTTGATCTTATCGTTCTGTGCGAGTTGTGGAGTGTATGTTGGGGTGTTGACAGTAACCATCTTCCGTCTATTGATATTATGTTGAGTAGAGAAGTCAATACATGGACTTGAAGCCTGAGAAGTTATCTTCTTTTACCTTTGTGCTTGGTTTCCTAGTCCTGAATTTGGTGGTGGTGTGGTTTTGCACCATGAATTGGTTAAGATGCTGTGTGGCATGTTGTGGTAAAGGGACCCTGTTATATTGTCTCTTGGTGCTGGTTACCATTGCTCCTGTGAGGACTCTGTGAGTCAATATTTGTTGTGTTTTTGCACTCTGGTGGGTGTTTAAGCACCTTTGATTGAACCATTGTGTCTTTGTGAAGATGGAAATTAATTAGGCAGATTGTGCCTGCAACTCGTATGGAATGTTATGGATTTGGTGAGTGAAAATTGTAAATATCCCGCATAACCTATTGCCCTGATGTCATCCTTGTTTCCACTTATAATATTGTAAAGTTCAATTTTGTTAATCCTACCTTCTATGGTTATTTTTCCTTTGGTTAATTTGCTAACATTAGTAGTTATTGTTGATTTGTCTGCTTACCGTTCTGCATTCTGGATTGTTGAGCGTGTTATTGCTTACCTATGTGCTATCACCTTTTGGAGTCATCCTGCCTATTAATTTGATGATCCCTTAGTGGAATTTATCCTTTCTTCTGCATGTTGTCTAGTAAATTATTATCACCAACATCGTTACCTACTATGTATATGTAATATTTCCACTCTCCTGTTGGTGGGGAAGTGGTCCTGCTTGCTCATGGGCAGCAGTGTGTATCTATGGATATAACCTATTTTTAAATAACCGCGTAGTGGCGAGGTTCTTTGGGCTATCAGTTATGTGCGATGTTGGGTTATTGCCCATCACGTCCCCAGTAGTCATCTAATTGAGGTATCTCATTACCTTTTCTGTTTTAATTGGGTGTATTATTGTGGAAGGTGTTCTAGTTTTTCCTCTTCCAATGGGGGTTGGTTATGTGACTCCGTGTTATGTCCTCCTGAAGCCTTATCCATCAATTCTTGAATGGTACTTACCCCTGTGCTAGTTTGTTCCTTGCTTAGTGTACCCCCACGGAATGATTGTCGATGACAAACTGTTGCGCTCCCTACACCTGATAGTACTAGAGGTCTCCAACTCATTCTACCTAGGGTTTCCTTTGCTTGGAAAGGCAGTTACCATTAACTCAGTTATGGCTTCACAATGTTTGTGCTCTGGTCGGTAGTTGCTCTGCTTGATGTGTCCTTTTTCGAATAATCTCTTCTTCTGGGTTATGCGAGGTCAATTACTTATGATTTAAAATCTGCCATCCTTAATGGTCTAATTATTTGGGTTGAATCATGGTGGGTTCTTAAAAATTAATGAACCAGTGGCTCACTGATCTGTAGATCTCAGTCTGTTTTTTTTTTTTAAAGGTTCTTTCTCATCTTATCCGTCTGTGGGTGTTTAAGTAAAGCTGTGTTTTGGGGATTGTATCTTGGTATTTTGCTGGTTTTGGGGATTTTTCTTATAGTGGTAAGGGTTCTCCGGTGGAGCACGTGAATTGATTGTTCTCCTTGTGGCTCCCTGTATAGGTAGAAAACCTTAGTGGATGTTACGTCCATTATTCTCATTCTCCTTCAACGTTTAAGTTCAGTGTATTGAACCAATTGGTACATTGAGGTAAGTGCTGTAAGCTTGATATTTATGTTCCACCTTTGGAGTAGGGTGGGTTAAAATTACCTTTGCCTGTGTCTATCTATTATGTGTAGTAATCTTGTGACTTTTGGGTGCTGGTAGATTATTTGGTTCGTACCTACTTTAGTTAAACCTAATTTGTTTTCTTGTGTAATTTAGTTTGGTGGGTTAATTGGTACGATTTAGTCTTGAGTCCGCCTTCTACTAAGTTAAGCTATGTGTGATTTATTATTGATTTTATAAATTTTCTTTACTGTATGTATCACCGGACTTGTTTCTCTCCTTGTGATTTTTCCTTTTCTTTTGCTTACATGTTTGACTATTATGTCAAAAGGAAATGGGCGAGATAGTGCATTTCTTTGGTAACCTAGAGAAAATTTATTCTCTAACCTGTAATTATGAACTTAATCTTAATTTTCTTTAAACGGGTGAATAGTAATATGTAACTGGCTTAACTAGAGTGCCAAAATTCAATTAAATCTAATGCCTATGAACGTTAGGTAAATGGAACCCTGTTTGAGGGAAGCGTGATCTGTTTACTAAACTCTTGCCACCACAAACTTTAACTGAAGTGAGGATTGTGACATTAAAATGACTCAAGGTCGGTGTGTTATTGTTATGCATACATGAAGTCGTCATTTGTGGTCTCTATCTAATGTGGGCATGATTTGAAATTTAGCTTACTTCTTGACCACTAAACTGAACTGGAAGCTATATCAGTGAATACACTAGGCTCCGGGGGGGGGGGAGGGCTGTTACGGTGTAACGCAATTTACCCTACCCTGAGAACCTATTTTGAACTGGCAACATCGCCATAGAAAAAAACTTAATTGTTCTATACGACTAAGCGTATGGTTTCCCTCGTACACTAAGTGTTTTAGTGATACTTATTGAACATTATTTATATGCCTTATTGTGGACTAATGACAACGTCAATACATTCTCGCATTTCTGTATGGTGTGGACTGTTTCATTCCTCATCTAATATGTGCTGCTATCTTCCGTCAATCACCCACAATTGAGTTCCCCTCCCCGCACGCTCTTCTACCTATCGGAGCGCGGCTACTCCCCGAGTATAATTATCTGTAATAGTAAGGTTATCAATCCGAACTTTTTCTTGTAATGAATTTGGTGTTATGAATTAGAGTCATTTCTTTTTAGTCAATGATTTCCATTAGTGTTATTACCTGCTAGGCCTGCGTTTTCAGTCTGTGTTATTCTCTATTTTTCACTGTTTATTTTCAAACTAAACAATTTTTATTCTCTCAGATGGGACGATGTTATTTTTGGTTAAACGATAAGTTTTCATTCCTTGATTAAAGTTTTTTGAAAAGTTAATCAAGAGTTTTCTTTCATTATCTAAGTGGTTCAACGCCAAAAAAAAGGGATCTTGTTTTTTTTTTGTTTTTTTTTCCTCTGTGTGATTTTATGGGCCGCATGGTAAGTACTTGATTGGTGTAATTTTCCTATCTTTGTTTTTGACTTTCATTTTGCTTTTGGTACTATTTCACACCGGTTCATAGGCTGTACCGACCGGTGTTTGTTTGCTCACCGCTAGTGTGGTGACTTAACTGCGCTGGTGGCTTACACCTTATAATATAAACATCAATTTAATTAAAATCAACTAAAACAGGTTTCATCCTTGTATTGTAGTCATCATCAGGTATTTAAAACTAAAAGATAAAGGTATCACAAAAGAAGAAATGGATAAAATGATATAAAGGCTAAAATATCAAGTCCTTGTTGTTTAAAAGTCTTTTGGTGACTGTAAAATAAGGAACAAACTTGGGCTTTTCTTAAAATACATCATGTTGATTTAGACGTTATGATACAGAGAAACTTCGTTAGTACGTTCCTTATTAACAAGTTTTCCTGTTTAGCACATCGTAAATTTTAAGTCTCGATTATCATCATATTAAATCTATATAAAAATACCTCACTTATCGCATCACGAATTTTCACTATTACCGCATAGTACGATCACATTTTTCCTAGCCCTAAAAATGTTATTTGTCATCCCTTGTGAAGCAAATGTGAATTCCAACTCGGGGGAGATCCGTCGCCACAGTTACACGATTACGGTAAAAGGCCTTAAATTCCTGAACTTCACAGGATATGTTGCACGTTCGCGGGGCAAGTCGATAGCCTCAGGAATGTTCAGTTTTGCTTGCCTGTTAGAATATTTGTGCTTGTATTTCGCATTCCATTCAGAAGTAAGACATTTATTTTGTGTTGAGTGGTAGTGAAGTGTAGTGAATATTTGTTGCATGATATGGTAGCCCATATCTGGATTAGTATCATAGTCATGTGAAACTGACTAGCGTCGTGCATACTTGCTTGTGATTGCCTAGCTGTTATGGATATGGAAAAAGTCACAAAATTCCTTACTAATGAAGCCAAAATTAAAATCTTCCAGAAAGTTGACTGGCATCCACATTTTTAAGCGTGCAGAGGTCGAAAATTTTGAACTCGCACTTCGAGTTTTGACTCGATCTCTCAAGTTGGTCGAAGTTTGTTTGATTCAAAATGGCAGCCGAAGTCTTTCCTGCCAGTCACACATGGCTGAGGGTAACCTCCAATTCACTATCAAAGAGTGTGACCAGAGAATAATGTTTAATAATCCACTGCTCCGAAACAAGAAGGCTTCTATTAACATTTGATTTAGAAAGAGTATGATCTGCAATAATTCTTTGATATTTTTATTGGCCCCCATGCAAATATCTTCATATTTGTTGTTTGGTAGTTTTCACACCTTTCATGACACTTGTTATTTTATAAGCCCTAGCATGTTTTTCACACCATTTAATACTTTCCTCTACTCTTTAGAAAGGGTAGATATAGTTTTCACTTACCCGTGGATTCACGACATAAATTGCCTTCATGTCGGAAAAAAAAATATTTATTTTTCCATATCCCCGCTGGATATTTTTTATTTGTATATTTAGTAGTATGTTTCCTTGCTTAACACATTCATTTTTGTTGTCCACTGTAGAAACGTCATAACGAGGTTTTACTGTACCATTTTTTGAGTATGGAGAAAATCTTGACTTGTGCTATGTGAGATGTTGTATGAAATTTGCTCAAGCCAGGTTGTTAAAAGTTAAGGTACTGAAAGAACATATCTGTAACAACGAGGAGAAAGCTGAAAGTGTTGAGAACCAAACAAAAGTGGGGGAAAAGGAAAAATTGGGATGAAAAGCAACTGAATGTGTTATCTGAGAATATCAACATCCTTATAAATGTAGTAAATATTAAGTTTCTTTAATTGTTCTTTGAACAAAAAGTCTCATCTGAACATGTATCACTATTCTACTGCCCCCCCACCATGTCAACACTTCAGGCCACTCCCACTCTCCCAGCCTATTCACTCCCCGACTCGCTATCAGCCCCTCCATCATGCCTGCAACACACTCAGTTCGGTACAACAGACCCTTCATAGCAAGACATGGATAAACCAACTTAAGCCATCGAGGATATAAGTTGCTTTTCTGTCGTTTTTCATTGCATTTTTCTTCTTATTCACCCCCCTCCCTTTTATTCCTTTCTTTGGGCTCTCAACACTTAACAGCTTTTCCCTGTTTGTTACAGATATATTCTTTCAATACCTTCACTTTCAACAACCTGGCTCAAGCATGATTTCACACAATGTCACACATAGCACAAGTCAAAATTTGCTCCATGCTAACAAAATGGTATTATAACACCTAAATCAACATGATCTATTTTAAGGAAAGCCCAAGATTGTGCCTTATTTCACAGTCACTGAAAGACTTTTAAACAACAAGGACTTGATATTTTAGCCTTTATATAATTTTATCCTTGTTATGTGATACCTTTTAGTTTTATGATACTTCAGCTATAGCTGATGATGTTCACGACACAAGGACAAAATATGTACTAGGTGATTTTAATTAAATTTGTTATTTGTAATGTAAAGTGGGACTCTGTGAACTCTTTTACAACTCTGGTGGTTTTGTCAGTGTGGCATCTGAGTCAATGGACTATCTCAGAACTTGGATATCAATACAGTGAAATCTCATTAAGACGTTTCTCCTCGGGACAAGGAAAAAGAATGTGACTTCTTTATGCTTCCTTGGTGCTTCTTTCTTCCAAATCATTTTATTCACACTCTGGTGTACTGCACTTCCCTGCTGTATCCTTTTACTGACCCCTGTGTCCAGTCCTGCATCTTGCAATGGTTTGCTTCCCAAGTACTTGAAGCTTTCCACATTTCCTAGGTTTTTTGGCCTCCCATTTCTATAGTTGTTATTGCTTTCTTCTGTAGTCAGCAACATTGGTTAGCTTTTCTCCTTGTTGATTTTTCATTCCATAATTACCAATATACTCAACATGTCCAGTTAACCTTGTACTTCCTCTCTGTTCGCTACCCATGCCTCAATATCATCTCCAAACATCACCACCTTCAGTTCCTTCTCCGCATATTTTCTCCTTTGTCTCCTTCACAATTTCATCAATTACCATTATGAACAACAATGGCGACAGCACACTTGCCTGTCTTAGTCAAGTTGCATTCCGAAACCATTTTGTCCTACCCATAGGGCATGTTCCCATTGAGACTTAATTTCCGGTATTGAGTTTCAGAGCCTATAGTAAACAAGACTGATCAACTGTTCAACTCTGACTTGAGAAACTGAAGCAGATTTGTACTCTGTTGTGAAATACAGAGTTATGTGATAAGTGATTCTGAGGTATTCCTAACTAGTGGGGTGTGTACTGAAGTTTCTGATAGCAAGTTCACCAACTTCTATAGTGAGCTCTTATTCTCATTAACAAATGAACATTCCTCAGAATTCAGACTGGTTGCGGAGAATGTTTCTAGTAAATTAAAACTTGCCTTACAAATCTCTTCAGAGGAAGATGCCCTATTTTTGAAACATAAATATATAATATAAATTAGCAACATATGGTGTGATGTCTAACATTCTGGATCTCTTTTAGAAATCTGAAGAACTTTTTTTTTTTCTGTCTTTCAGTCCACATATTCTGAATTTATTTTACTTACTGTTTTATCCTGAAAACTCTGGTAAACTTGTCACAAAATGAGTTCAGTTATTAATTCTGTGGTTGCAAATACTCAAGTATACTACAGTATATGCAATCCTGGGTATCATTACTGGGGTGATGAATAGGAGCAGTCAGTTGTCTATATGTCAGAAGATGCAGAAAACCAGGGTGAAAAGGTGGGACAGTTATTAATGCATTGCCTAGTTACAAATTTATATAACTGCTTCATAAGTAACCTCATTTTAAGAAACATTCTTTTTTTATCCCCTGATGCATGGGATTATTGGCTGAAATATGTTCAGTTCCTTATTCCAACAGTTTTTCATTCCATACTTACCAATATTCTCAACATGTCCAGTTAACATTGTACTTCCTCTCTGTTTGCTACCCACGCCATCTGCAAAGACGACAAACATGAAATTCTAGGTGTAAGGATCATCTCTAAAGATAATAGGCAACTTGATGTTTTTGGAGTGTACAGACCAAGAAAGGGTAGCGCAGACACTGATTCAGAATTATGTGATAAGATAATCAGCTATGTGTGAAACGATAAGGAGAGGAACATGATTGAAGTGGGTGATCTCAATTTACCAAATGTCAATTGGGAAAATAATGCGAACGACTGGAAGGATGACCAACAAATGGTAAATAAGTTAATATGCAAAGGGCATCTGATTCAGAAAGTGATGGAACTAACTAGAGGGAACAATATTCTGGATGTGGTGCTGGTAAAACGAGACGAACTCTATAGAGAAACTGAAGAAATCTATGGTATTAGTGAAAATGAAGCTGTTTTTGTGGTAATTAAAAATAAATGTGAAAGAAAGGAAGATATAAAGACAGTACCATATGGCTGATAAAATAGGCATGAGGGAGTTTAAAAAAAAGTAAGTATGATCAGTGGAAAACGGTAAATAAAAATGTAAACAAACTCTGGGATGGGTTTAAAGCAATTGTTGAGGAATGTGAAAATAGGTTTGTACATTTACAGGTAGTAAGGAATGGTGAAGATCCACTATACAGGGTGGCCCACTTAAACGTTTCACCGCAGATATATCTGGAACAACAAGAGATATTGAAGAATGACTTTCACGGGCATGAAGGCAGGGAAGGGGCTAATTACAGTAAATACTATGAGCCAGTCTAAAACATAGGAAAATAGTATTTTCAACACCAACTTACGTTTTTTTAAATGGACACCCTGTATTATTTCGTAAGCAATCGTTAATATGAAAAATCACATAAGTAATTGCGTTTGTTTCATTGCAATAGGTCAATTACATCCTGAAATATTGCAACGTGAAGTTGACACTTGAGATAAATGAAACGTGCAGCAGTTGCACACCCCGAGATTCCAGCACGAATCTCACGGTCCTCTTACTCGCGATATGATTGCCGTACTATAATGCGACAGGCGCTATACTTAATGCTATTTGCACTGCTATCAAGAGGGATGAAAATAAGAGAATTTCGTTACAGTAACTTTGCTGTACGAATCATGTACATTCTGAAGTAGTACAGTACAGAGTACTGCAATGTACTGTGTAGGTAAATAAAACACGCAAGAGAGAAACAGTTATTTACATATCCTTTTGCTGTGGCAGGAAACCCTTCTCTTATTTTCATCCCTCTTGATAACAGTGCAAATAGCATTAAGTACAGTGCCTGTTGCATCATAGTACGGCAATCATATCGTGAGTAAGAGGACCGTTAGGTTCGCGCTTGACTCTCGGGATGTGCAACTGCTGCGCGTTTCGTTTATCTCAAGTGTCAACTTCACGTTGCAATATCTCGGGATGTAATTGACCTATTGCGATGAAACAAACGCCATTACTCATGTGATTTTTCATGTTAATGATTGTGCACGAAATAATACAGGGTGTCCATTTAAAAAAATGTAACTTGATGTTGAAAATAATATTTTCCTATGTTTTTGACTGGCTCATTGTACCTTACTTTAATTATCCCCTTCCCTGCCTTTATGCCTGAAAAAGTCATTTTTCAATATATCTTGTAGTTCCAGATATATCTGCGGTGAAAGGTTTAAGTGCGCCACCCTGTATTATAACAGAGAAGTAAAGAGACTACGAATGAGGTGCAGGTTTGAAAGAAATAGAAATGGCTGTGGAAGTAAGGAGAAATTGAAGGAACTTACGAGGAAACTGAATCTAGCAAAGAAGTCGGCTAAGGATAACATGATGGGAAGCATAATTGGTGGTCATACAAATTTTAGTGAAAAATTGAAGATTATGTATAGGTACTTAAAGGCAGAAACAGGTTCCAAGAAGGATATTCCAGGAATCATTAATGAACATGGGGAGTGTGTATGCGAGGATCTTCAAAAGGCAGAAGTAGTCAGTCAGCGATTGTTGGTTGGTTACAAGGATAATGTCCAGATAGAGGAGGTGACTAACACTAAAGAAGTATTAAAATTTATCTATGACAGCAATGACATTTACAGTAAGATACAAAAGTTGAAAACTAGAAAAGCAGCTGGTATTGGTAAGGTGTCAGGGGATATACTAAAGACAATGGGTTGGGATATAGTACCATATCTGAAGTACTTATTTGATTATTGTTTGCATGAAGAAGCTATACCAAGTGAATGGAGAGTTGCTATAGTATCCCCTGTGTATAAAGAAAAGGGTAAAAGACATAAAGATGAAAATTTCAGGCCAGTCAGTTTGACATGCATTGCATGCAAGCTTTGGGAAAGCATTCTTTCTGATTATATCAGACATGCTTGCAAAATTAATAACTGGTTTGATAGAAGGCAGTTTGGGTTTAGGAAAGGTTATTTCACTGCATCATGATTGACCTATTTAAGGCATTTGATAGGGAAGATCATGGGAGGCTACTTGCAAAAATGAGTGCATTTGGACTTGACAAGAGAGTGACTGAATGGGTGGCTATGTTTCTAGAAAGTAGAACTCAGAAAATTGGAGTAGGCGACGCTTTATCTGTCCCTGTAACAATTAAGAGAGGAAATCTTCAAGGCAGTATTATTGGACCTTTATGTTTTCTTATATATATATCAATGATAGGTGTAAAGAAGTGGAATAAGAGATAAGGCTTTTTACAGATAAAGATGATGTTATTCTGTACAGAGTAATAAATAAGTTACAAGATTGTGAGCAACTGCAAAATGGTCTCGATAATGTTGTGAGATGGACAGTAGGCAATGGTATGATGATAAACGGGGTTGAAAGTCAGGTGGTGAGTTTCATAAATAGGAAAAGTCCTCTCAGTTTTAATTACTGCATTGATGGGGTGAAGGTCTTAATATAGGGAAAGATCTTCATTGGGGTAATCATATAAATATGATTGTAAATAAACAGTACAGATCTCTGCACATGGTTATAAGGGTATTTAGGGGTTGTAATTGTTGTAGTTGCCATATGTTGTGGCATCATACACAACCATTTAACCCGGCTCAAGGGAGATAGGGTCATCTTCCCTATCCTTCACTTGAGAAATTCTAGTCTGGCGCATCCACGTTGCAGGGATAGGTATCCTCCACATCAGCAGGCCGGTGTGAAGGAGAGTTAAGTTCAGGCAGGGACCCCAGTCTCACGGGGTATAACCTGGTACCCATGCCCAGGATTATGGGTGAAGATCTTAACAGCATCTTAGGCAGAGAAAGAGACTTTTGGAATGGCGAAGATGGTGGTTGAAGCAACCCTTCCTCTCTGAGGAAAATTAGAAGAGGAGACCACTGCCTTATAGAGAAGAGGGATCTTCAAAGGCTAAGGGAGTAACCCCTGAAAGAAAATCCTCAGATATGTTAGGTTTAGCAGGTCAGCAGATGAGTAAATTTGTACTTGCTTTCAACTATAATACAAGCCTCGGATGGAAGTTTAAAAATTGAAATGAAATTGACAAGTCTCTGACTACAGTTGCACAGTATGATGGTAAAACTGATGTTCGTGTAAGTGTTAGATCAGAGAACAAAACTCCATTTGGAACAATAAATATTTTAACATTGACTGGGAAGGGAAATGAATTGATTAACCTAATGGAGAGACAAAACTCGACATTCTGGGATTAAGTGAAGTAAAATGGAAAGGGAAAGGAATGAGGAAACTAAGAAAGGTGTACACACCATATTGAATGGGTAACAGTAAAGAGAAAAGAAATGGAGTGGGATTTGTAGTGAATCAGAATGTTGAACCAATAGCTGAAGGTGAGTATGTAAATGAAAGAATTATAATAATACACATACATGTAAACAAGGAACTACTGAAGATAATACAGGTGTATGCTCCACAGACAGGATGTAGGATGGAAGAAAAAGAAGAGTTCCTGAATGATCTGGAAACACATATCGTTGGAGATGGGACAATGATAATGGGAGATTTGAATGCTCATTTGGGAACTGATAGAATAGGATATATGAGAATGTTCTGGGCCCACATGAGTATGGTGATAGAAATGAAGATGGTGAGAAACTGTTGGACTTTTGCGTCAGAAATAACCTGATAATCAAGAACACAAGAACAGAGGAATAGCCATAAGATCAGCTGATATAGTTGGGATGTAGAGTATGGAACACTCATTGATTTTATAATAACAGACCGAGAATGGGGAAGATACGTCATGAACAGAAAGATAATCCCCAGTGAAAGTACAAAGGTGACCATAGATTACTAATTGTGGAATTAAGACAAGTAAAATCCCTAAAATTGTATTGAAGAAGAAACCAAAGATCAGGATTTGGGAATTGGAGGAGGAGAATAAAAGAATGACATTCCAAGATTGTATAAAAAGGAAGTTGCCTAACATGGAAATACGAAGTGGAGAAGAAGAGTGGGACAATTTAAGACAGACATTTGTGGAAGGACCAATTGAGGTATGCAGGAAAACAAAAGTTAAGGGAAAGAAGACACGGTAGTTGACAGACAAAATGAAAAAGGAAATAAAAGAAAGGAACAAGGTGAAGAAAGAAATGGATAAGGAAAAGCAAAAAATATATCAGAGAGATGAGAATAAGATAAAAAGATTACATGTGGAATACAGAAGATTGAAACTACAAGTAAAGAGGATTATCAAGGAAGAAAAGGAGAAATGTTGGGGAGAGTTTAAGAACAAAATTGAGCAAGATAGTTGGGGAAATCAGAAACTATTATACAGTGTAATAAAATGACAGAGAATAAATCAAGAAAAGGTCAAGGCATTAGAGAGAGAAGATGGATCCATAATACGTGACGAAATGGGTCTTCAGAAGGTGATGGCAAAGTATTTTGAAGAACTTTATAATGAGAATGACTACTCAGAGGAAGAAGGAGATAAGAAAATGGAAATAATGTATGGAGAAAAAGAAGAGAACCCGATAACATGGTTGGAACATGAAAGGCAGTGAAAACAATGACCAAAGGTAAAGCAAGTGGAACAGACGAATTCAATGCTGATATGATTAAGGCAGCAGGAAGCATTGGACTACAGTGGCTATACAGAGCCCTCAATTATATATGGAAGGATGAAAGGATATCTGAAGATTGGCAACAAGGAAGCATTGTACAACTGTTCAAAAAAGGAATTAGGAAGAAATGTGAAAATTATAGAGGTATAACCCTATTATCACATGGGCGAAAAATAATGGAGAAAGTCATAGACAAAAGACTGAGGGATATAATAGAAACACTGTTACAGGAATAACATACATACATACATTCATATCCCACGTCGTTCCATCTTAAGCGATGGGTCAGCAAACGAGGCTTCTTCACCAGTTGCGGTCCCTGAACTTCTCTCCTTCTTCAATGCTTTCCAAAGAATGTCCTCTCTGTTGAATGTCAATCTTCACCACGTCCTTGTACCTGAGTCTTGGTCGCCCTCTTGGTCTTTTGTCTTCAAGTTTTAGATCGTACATTTTTTTTGGTTCTTGTTTGTGGGTTACTGTAGTCACGTCCTAGTTCGTGAACCATGGGCAACGGCTGAGTGGCCTAGTAAGTGGTCCTGAGAGTTGGGATACCAGTTGCTATGGAATGGGAGTGGGCATCTCGGACATATTCTGAGTCGTGGCCCTCCTTGTGCTCAGGCGGCCAGGACTATACAATGCACCGGTGGTCCATAACCCGTTAGAGGAGAGATCCTCACTTGGACTATGTGTAAGTAGGGCAGCATCCTGCTTCATGAATTTACCGAGCTCAGAACACTTTAAGCAAGCCTCGGACCTATGGGAGTAATGGAGTCCCACTCCCATTTGACAGGCGAGGGACTCCTTGGAAACAACTTGGCGAAAGAAATGGAATTCGATGGGGAGCTATCAATATTAATGGGGCTTATGGAAGAAAGAAGGTAGAACTGGCTGAGTCAGCAAAGAGGATGCATCTGGATGTGCTAGGAGTAAGTGATATTTGGGTAAGGGGAGATAATGAGGAAGAGATAGGAGATTATAAGGTGTACTTGACGGGTGTTAGAAAGGGAAGGGCAAAGTCTGGGGTAGGGCTCTTTATCAGGAATTCCATTGCACGCAACATAGTTTCTGTTAGGCACGTAAATGAGCGAATGATGTGGGTAGATTTGTCAGTGGGAGGAATTAGGAGAAGAATTGTGTCCGTGTATTCACCATGTGAGGGTGCAGATGAGGATGAAGTTGACAAGTTTTATGAAGCATTGAGTGACATCGTGGTCAGGGTCAACAGCAAGGATAGAATAGGGCTAATGGGCGATTTCAATGCGAGAGTTGGGAATAGAACTGAAGGATACGAAAGGGTGATTGGTAAATGTGGGGAAGATATGGAAGCTAATGGGAATGGGAAGCGTTTGCTGGACTTCTGTGCTAGTATGGGTTTAGCTGTTACGAATACATTCTTCAAGCATAAGGCTATTCACCGCTACACATGGGAGGCTAGGGGTACCAGATCCATAATAGACTATATCTTAACAGACTTCGAATTCAGGAAATCTGTAAGAGTTTTTCGGGGATTTTTCGATGATACAGATCACTATCTGATCTGTAGTGAACTAAGTATCTCTAGGCCTATGGTAGAGAAAGTGAAATCTGTCTGCAAACGAATAAGGGTAGAAAATCTCCAGGACGAGGAAATTAGACAGCAGTACATGGATATGATTAGTGAGAAGTTTCGAACAGTAGACAGTACGCAGGTTCAGGATATAGAAAGAGAATGGGTGGCATACAGGGATGCTGTAGTAGAAACAGCAAGGGAATGCCTAGGAACAGCTGTGTGTAAAGATGGGAAAAGGCGAACATCTTGGTGGAATGATGAAGTGAGAGCAGCCTGTAAACGTAAAAAGAAGCCGTATCAGAAATTGCTCCAAACAAGGGCCGAGGCAGACAGGGATTGGTACGTAGATGAAAGAAACAGAGCGAAACAAATAGTTGTTGAATCCAAAAGGAAGTCATGGGAAGATTTTGGTATAACCTGGAAAGGCTAGGTCAAGCAGCAGGGAAACCTTTCTGGACAGTAATAAAAAATCTTAGGAAGGGAGGGAAAAAGGAAATGAACAGTGTTTTGAGTAATTCAGGTGAACTCATAATAGACCCCAGGGAATCACTGGAGAGGTGGGGGGAATATTTTGAACATCTTCTCAATGTAAAAGGAAATCATCATGGTGGTGTTGCAAGCAGCCAAGCTCATGGGGAGGAGGAAAATGATGTTGGTGAAATTATGCTTGAGGAAGTGGAAAGGATAGTAAATAAAGTCCATTGTCATAAGGCAGCAGGAATAGATGAAATTAGACCTGAAATGGTGAAGTATAGTGGGAAGGCTGGGATGAAGTGGCTTCATAGAGTAGTCAAATTAGCGTGGAGTGTTGGTAAGGTACCTTCAGATTGGACAAAAGCAGTAATTGCACCTATCTATAAGCAAGGAAACAGGAAGGATTGCAACAACTATCGAGGTATCTCATTGATTAGTATACCAGGCAAAGTATTCACTGGCATCTTGGAAGGGAGGGTGCGATCAGTCGTTGAGAGGAAGTTGGATGAAAACCAGTGTGGTCTCAGACCACAGAGAGGCTGTCAGGATCAGATTTTCAGTATGCGCCAGGTAATTGAAAAATGCTACGAGAGGAATAGGCTGTTGTGTTTATGTTTCGTAGATCTAGAGAAAGCATATGACAGGGAACCGAGGGAAAAGATATTCGCCATACTGGGGGACTATGGAATTAAAGGTAGATTATTAAAATCAATCAAAGGCATTTATGTTGACAATTGGGCTTCAGTGAGAATTGATGGTAGAATCAGTTCTTGGTTCAGGGTACTTACAGGAGTTAGACAAGGCTGTAATCTTTCACCTTTGCTGTTCGTAGTTTACATGGATCATCTGCTGAAAGGTATAAAATGGCAGGGAGGGATTCAGTTAGGTGGAAATGTAGTAAGCAGTTTGGCCTATGCTGACGACTTGGTCTTAATGGCAGACTGTGCCGAAAGCCTGCAGTCTAATATCTTGGAACTTGAAAATAGGTGCAATGAGTACGGTATGAAAATTAGCCTCTCGAAGACTAAATTGATGTCAGTAGGTAAGAAATTCAATAGAATTGAATGTCAGGTTGGTGATACAAAGCTAGAACAGGTCGATAATTTCAAGTATTTAGGTTGTGTGTTCTCCCAGGATGGTAATATAGTAAGTGAGATTGAATCAAAGTGTAGTAAAGCTAATGCAGTAAGCTTGCAGTTGCGATCAGCAGTATTCTGTAAGAAGGAAGTCAGCTCCCAGACGAAACTATCTTTACATCGGTCTGTTTTCAGACCAACTTTGATTTACGGGAGCGAAAGCTGGGTGGACTCAGGATATCTTATTCATAAGTTAGAAGTAACAGACATGAAAGTAGCAAGAATGATTGCTGGTACAAACAGGTGGGAACAATGGCAGGAGGGTACTCGGAATGAGGAGGTAAAGGCTAATTTAGGAATGAACTCGATGGATGAAGCTGTACGTATAAACCGGCTTCGGTGATGGGGTCATGTGAGGCGAATGGAGGAGGATAGGTTACCTAGGAGAATAATGGATTCTGTTATGGAGGGTAAGAGAAGTAGAGGGAGACCAAGACGACGATGGTTAGACTCGGTTTCTAATGATTTAAAGATAAGAGGTATAGAACTAAATGAGGCCACAACACTAGTTGCAAATCGATAATTGTGGCGATGTTTAGTAAATTCTCAGAGGCTTGCAGACTGAACGCTGAAAGGCATAACAGTCTATAATGATAATGTATGTATGTATGTAATTTTTTTTTGGTAATCTGATATCACCCATGTGTCGCATATGTCCATACCATCTCAGTCGCTGCACTGTTATTTTGTCCTGCAGTCTTACAACTTGAGCCTGCTTGCGGATTTCCTCAGTACGGACTCTGTCCCTCCGTAATTTGCCGATCATGCTACGGAAAAATTTCATTTCTGCTGCCTGGATTCTACTATCATCTTTGTTTCCCATGGTCCATGTTTCGCAACCATAGGTCAGGATTGGTACGTAATAAGTTTCATATATGACTCTCTTACATTTTGTTGGTTTTTTCTTGCTCCATATTGTGTCTTTAACTATTTTGTAAAAGTTGCTACCTGCCTGAATTCTGTGGGAAATTTCCTTATCTATAGAACCAGTATCAGAGATAACACTTCCAAGATATTTGAATTGATGGTTCATCTGTAGCTGTTTCCCCTCCATTTGAATGTGTCCCAATGGTTGCCCGTATCTCTTCATGACCATAACCTCACTTTTCTCTTGTCTGAAGATGAGTCCACATTCTTTAGCAGATTCTGCCCAGGAGTTTATTTGTCCTTGAAGATCTTCTTTAGAGTCTCCCCACAAGCATATATCATCCGTGAACAATATAACTTTCATTTTCTTACCTCCAATGGTTTGGTGAACTTTTCTCTGGACCTCGTTCATCACAGTGATGAAAAGAAGAGGAGACAGAACACCACCCTGTCTTAATCCAGATTTTATATCAAAGGTTTCAGTCATTCCTACAGGTGTTTTGACTTTACTTCGGGTATCTTCATACAAATTCTTGATCCGGTGTATCATGTCATCCTGTATTCCAATTTTCTTCAGTGCTTCCCACACTTTCTCTCTATTCACTGCATCAAATGCTTTCTTGATATCCAGAAAAGCTAGCCACAAATCTCGGTTGTGTTCATAGTATTTTTCCATTAACTGACATACTGTAAAAATTAAATCAGTTGTTGATCTCTCTTTCCTGAATCCATACTGTTCTTCGAAGAGGTTCTCTTCAATAAGGGGTCTGATTTTACGCTCTATAATTCTTTCATAAAGTTTACCAACTTGAGATGTTAAAGTGATGCCTCTATAGTTGGAACATTTCTTTCTGTCTCCTTTCTTGAAGATTGGAATTATGATGCCTGTTTTCCAATCGATTGGTATGTCCCCTTCTTTCCAGATCTTACGAAAGAGTCTGTAGATCCAATGTTTTCCAGAAATGCCCATTGCCTTGATCATTTCTCCATTAATTTCATCAGCCCCCGCTGATTTTCCAGTTTTGATGTATTTCCAGGCATATTATATCTATATTATACATCATTCCATGTTAATTCTAACCTGTTGTCAGAGGCAGACTTGCAGGAGGTAGTACCGGTACTGTCTTTTTGTGTAGGCTGCATGCAATTCACATTTAGTAATTCATAAAAGTAAGTCCTCCAAGTCTCTTTGATCTTCTCATCTTCAATGATTAGAGTTTCATTATCATCTCTTAGGTATTTGGGGTGTTCTTTATCTCTTTTTCTATTTTTCATCATCCCATAAAACATTTCTTATTACCATTAACATCCTCTTTCAAGTCATCACTCCACTTGTTCAACCACCTCTCTTGTTCTTCTGTAACAACTTTGTTTGCTTGTTTTTTAGCAACCCTGTATAGTTCCTCATTATGATCAGTCCTGTTCTTGAAATATTTTCTGAACATGTTGTTCTTGTTCGGGACAGAAGTTCTTGTTCTGTCATTCCACCATGGAGTTTCCTTCCATCTTCTTGTGCCACTGGTTCGTCCACAAACCTTCTCAGTTATCATTACTAGATTTTCTTTCAGACCCTTCCATTCCTCCTCAACTGTTCTTTCATCTGTCTTTGGTATCACTGATTTCATGTTTTCTTGGAACTCTATTATTCTATCATTGTCCTTCAGCTTCCAGGTCTTGAGTTTCTTTACCTGTGTAGTTCTTACTTCTTTTAACTTGTTAAACTTTAAGTATCCCATGAGGAGTCTATGATCACTTTCCTAGGAGACACTAGGAATCAATTTTACATCTAACGGTCTATTTTGTAGTTGTTTCTCGATCAAAAAGTAATTCATAATAGATTCACTTTTTCCATCCCATCCATGGGATACGTATACGATGGGTATAGGTCGAACGTTATCAAAGCAGGCGCCGAATGTATCCCTTGATGACTTAAATTTACACTTCACGTCGGCCGAATCCACTGTAAGAGCAAATAATAATAATAATAATAATAATAATAATAATAATAATAATAATAATAATAATAATAATAATAATAATAATTTTCATAACTGTACAAGTAATAATAATAATTTTTATAACAGTAATAATAATAATAATAATAATAATAATAATAATAATAATAATAATAATAATAATAATAATAATAATATTCATTTTATGCCAATTCAAGACACATTTGTGTTTAAAGAGGTTGGTATAAATGACGTAAAACGAGTTATGTATTTTCTCAGATCAGATGCTGCTGGACACGATGGCATACCTCTGTCTTTCTACAAATATATCATTGGTGCCATCCTGCCGATCGTAACACACATTATTAACTACTGTTTAACCCAAGGAATTTTCCCTACGGCGTGGAAGGATGCCCTCGTCATCCCAATCCCAAAAAAGGATGGACCCAGTATTCCTTCAGATTACCGACCAGTTTCTATCCTACCACCCCTGTCCAAAGTGCTGGAACGCCTGGTACATGAGCAAATCCTTACGTACTTACATAAATATGCTTTACTCGACTCTTACCAATCAGGCTTTAAGAAAAAACATAGTACCATGACAGCTCTGCTGAAAGTGACAGATGACATTAGATATGCAATGGACAACAAACAAGTAACAATACTTACTCTTTTAGATTTCAGTAGCGCATTTGATACTGTCGATCCTAGGTTGCTTCTTTCCAAATTACAGTCCTTAAACTTTAGCCAGAAAGTGCTGGAATTTTTCTATTCTTACCTCACAAACCGCCGGCAGTGTGTGGTTGCAAATAATAATAAATCAACGTGGCGAACAAAAAATATTGGTGTTCCACAAGGGTCAGTCCTAGGCCCTCTCCTATTCACTTTATATATAAATGATATCACCAGATCAATTAAGCACTGCAAGTACCATCTTTATGCTGATGATCTGCAAATTTATTACCACACTAGAACTAATAATATACAACCAGCAATATGTAATGTAAATGCTGACCTTGAGCAAATAGATAGCTATGCAATTAAAAACAACCTTAAATTAAATCCCCATAAAACGCAAGCCATTATCATCGGTACATCAAAGAA
The DNA here is from genome assembly GCF_040414725.1 of Anabrus simplex. Classification (NCBI taxonomy): domain Eukaryota; kingdom Metazoa; phylum Arthropoda; class Insecta; order Orthoptera; family Tettigoniidae; genus Anabrus; species Anabrus simplex. The sequence goes on from NC_090266.1 coordinate 62,438,901, forward strand.
TCTTCACATTTTAAAACAAAATTGCATTCCTCCCGTAACTTTAAATAGTACTGTTATACCTTATTGTGAATCAGTTTCTAACCTTGGTGTTATTATAACGGAAACTCTAAACTGGTCAGCGCAAGTTAAGAATATCTGCAAAAAGGTTTATTGTGGCTTGCACCCCTTAAAACGTTTCAGAAATGTATTCCCTCGATCACTAAAAATTCAACTTGTTCGGTCATTATTATTTCCCATTTTTGACTACTGTGATGTAATTCTTACGGATATAACAAAAGAATTAAGCTTGAAACTACAACGCACTCAAAATGCTTGTCTTAGATATGCTATGGATTTACGGTATGACGCTCGAGTTTCTCCCTACTATAAACAATTATCTTGGTTACGACTAGACGACAGGCGTAAACTACATGCAAATACTCTTATGTACCAGGTACTTTCGGAAGACATCCCTGCTTATCTCTCCAGCAATTTTCGTCACCTTGGTTCTTTACATCTCCATGATACTCGCTCAGGGTCCCTCCTAGAAATACCTGTCCACCGAACAACCACATACCATCGATCATTTACTATCACCGCTTCGGGATGGTGGAATGCTCTTCCCAAAGACATCAAGGATGCTGCATCAAAAAGTATATTTAAAACCTCCTACCAGCAGTTCCTCGTTAAGTGCTTCCAGCAAGGTACAGTACCTGTATGAGTGGAACGAGTGATTGTGTGTGAAAATGATATGAGATTATTGCACAATAAAATAAATATTGGTTTAATATAATAATTTAAATTAAATTAAAAACATCCACATTGTATTTACGAAGTAGAAGTAGTCTAAAAATAGCTAGTAGTAAGTACAGTATTTAACTTAGATCTAGTCTTGCAAGGATACAATTAGTTAAATTTTCACTTAGTATTTTTATTAAGCTTATTAGTATTTTTACATTCTTATTTCTTTTGTTGTGTATTGATTTGTTTTATTTTTTCTTTTTCCTCAAACCTGTATTATGTAGGCAGTTACTTTTTCTTTCATTCTTCTTTGCATGTATATATTCATATTTTTGTCTTAAAAATTAGTGTTATTTGTAGTTCTTAGTATTTTAAATTAATGTCATTGTATGGAATAATAATAATAATAATATGTGTGTGGTTAAGTGTAAGAAAGGGCTAAGAGCCCTAACTTCGCCACAGAAAATAAAGGCTTTATCTATCTATCTATCTATCTATCTTGTGACCTTATGCCTTTTTTGTTTTTGATACCATGAGTTCCCTATTATAAGGTTGTTCCTCAGGCAGAGGTCAAGTAGTCTAGTTCCTTCTGGGTTTCGTGGACCCCATCCATGTGCTCCTAGAATACTTTCATATCCATCCCTCACAGTTCCTACTTGAGCATTCATATCCCCTATGATAATTGTTCCATCTCCTTTTATTCTTTCCTCTATGTCTTCTTCAAAATGTTCTTTTTTCTTCATCTTCACAACCAGTCTGTGGTGCATAGCACTGAATGATGTTGATGTTCTGGGAAGAATCCAATTTCAGCATTATGTGAAGAATCCGATCAGAAGCATATTTTACTTCTACTACATGATCTTTCATTTGATGATCCATAACAACACCAACTCCATTTTTTGCTTGATCTCCACCTGACCAAAATAGATGGTATCCCTCTCTGAGTTCCTTTGATCCTTTTCCCTTCCACTTGGTTTCACTGAGTCCCAGTATGTTTATGTTCCTTGTTTTCATTAAGTCTACACATTCCTCTATTTTGCCAGTTAGTGTCAGAATGTTTAGCGTGGCAATTTTGATTTCAGTCTCATATCGAGTTTTGTGTGTTCTCCTCTTTGGTTGTGATGGAGCATCGGGTATTGAACCGTCATTAATATCATTACCAATGAGGGAACTAGAGACATTATTCTGGTGATTACAATATTTCCATCCGAGGCCTCGTTTAGTTTTGAAAGCAATTCCAAATTATTCAGGAGCTGGCTTGCTGGGCCTATCACTTCTGAAGATTTTTCTATCGGGGTTATCTCACTTAGCCTTTAATAGTCCCCTATCAACCTGCAAGGCAGAAGGCCCTGAGTCAGATCTCAGGGATCAGATATTGCCTCTTCCGCCAGATCCGCTGTACCAGTGTTTTCACTTCCGCCTTCACTGCCGTTGAGGTTTTCACCCGTATCCCTGGGCATGGGTTCTGTGTTATACCCCACAGGACTGGGTCCCCGACTGAACTCAGCCATCCTATCACTCCGGCCTACTGAAGTGTAGGGTGCCCACCCCCGCGACGTGGACGCGCCAAACAGGAATTACTCAAGTGGAGGAATAGGGAAGGTGACCCTATCTCCCTTGAGCCAAGTTAATGGTTGTGTATGGTGCCACAACCAAAGGAATAACAATGTGGTTTTAAACCGAATAGATCCACAATAGACTTGAAATTTACAGTGCGAATGATAATGGAAATACATCTGCAAAAGGAACGAGGAAATCATATTCATATTTTTGGATTGGAAAAAAGCTTATTATGATACAGTTAAGAGAAAACATGTATGGGAATGCCTACTGAAAAGGAATGTACCAAAACCATTAATTAACAAGATAAAAATGTTGTATCATGATAGTAAAAGCTGTGTACAAGTGGGGAGTGGTGACTCTGAAACATTTTATACAATAAAAGGTCTCAAGGAAGGAAGTGCACTGACACCATTATTGTTCATTATACCAATGGATGAAATCATAAAATGTGTAAAGCAGTGTATCAGTAGTGATGAAGTGAATGCTTTGGTATTTGCAGATGATGAGGTGATTTAGGGAAAGGGAGAAAAGGAATTACAAAGGAAATGGGACATTTGGAATAAAAATCTGAAGGAGTATGGAATAGTAATTAGTAAAAAGAAAACTGTAGTCATGCACTGTGGAAAAGAGAAAAAGAGAAGCCAAGTGAACATAGACAGAGAACGGTAAGAGAATGTAGAACTGTTTACATATATGGGTAGCATTATTAATGGAAGTAATGAAATCAACACTGAAATTAATAACAGACTAAGTAATGGTACAAAATTTTGTCATCAAGTCAGAGAGCTTTTATGGGATGTCAAAGTACCCAAGAGAATGAAATTAACATTATATAAACAGTATTTCACACCAATTGTAACATACAGACTAGAAACGCTGGTAACTAATAAGAGACAAGATAGTAAGATCCAAGAAGTAGAAATGAAATGTTTTAAGAACATCAGTTAAAAAGTAAGAAGAGATGGAATTCAAAATATTAAAATCAGAGAAGAGCTAAATATGGAACCGTTGGTACAGAACATACAGAAAGCAAGACTGAGATGGTTCAGACATGTAAAAAGAATGAGAAAGGAACGGGTAGCAAGCAGGGAATTGGAAAGGGAAGTTAAGGGAAAGAGACCAGTTGGAAGACTGAGTAGAATATGGATTGAACAGATTAGGAAGGACGTTAGAGAAACTGGATTGGATGTGGCAGAAGTAATGGAGCAAGAAAAGTGGAAGGACAGAAAGCAGTGGAGGAGGCTTGTTAACCACACCCGGGCGACTGGAGTGGGACATTGATGATGATGATGATGATGAGTAAGGATGTAAAAGAAAGGTCATTTAAGTCTCTGGTAAGACCCCAACTAGAGTATGGTTCCAGTCTATGGGACCCTCACCAGGATTACTTGATTCAAGAACTGGAGAAAAATCCAAAGAAAAGCAGCTTGATTTGTTCTGGGTGATTTTTGACAAAAGAGTAGCATTACAAAAGTGTTGCAAAGTTTGAGCTGGGAAGACTTGGGGGAAAGGAGACGAGCTGCTCGACTAAGTGGCATGTTCCGAGCTGTCAGTGGAGAGATGGCGTGGAATGACATCAGTAGATGAATAAGTTTGAGTGATATCTTTAAAAATAGGAAAGATCACAACATGAACACAAAATTGGAATTCAAGAGGACAAACTGGGACAAGTATTTGTTTATAGGAAGGGGAGTTAAGGATTAGAATTACTTACCAAGGGAGATGTTGAATAAATTTCCAATTTCTTTGCAATCATTTAAGAAAAGGCTAGGAAAACAACAGATAGAGAATCTGCCACCTGGGTGACTGCCCTAAATGCAGATCAGTATTGATTGATTGATTGATTGATTGATTGATTGATTGATTGATTGATTGATTGATTGACAGGCTGAGTGGCTCAGACAGTTAAGGCGCTGGCCTTCTGACCCCAACTTGGCAGGTTCGATCCTGGCTCAGTCTGGTGGTATTTGAAGGTGCTCAAATATGTCAGCCTCATGTCGGTAGATTTACTGGCACGTAAAAGAACTCCTGCGGGACTAAATTCCGGCACCTCGGCGTCTCCGAAAAACGTAAAAGTGTAGTTAGTGGGACGTAAGACAAATAACATTATTATTATTATTGATTGATTGATTGATTGATTGATTGATTGATTGATTGATTGATTGATTGATTGATTGATTGATTGATTGATTGATTGATTGATTGATTTAAAAACTAAATGGCAGGATACAGAAAGTTCTGTTCTCATCCACTTTCTGCATGTTGGTTGTATTTAGGCATTATATAAATACTGCCCTTCTAGAAGCAGGGTAAAGGCAGAAAACAATACTTCATTGAGAAGAGAAGTGGCATTACATGCTGTAGTCCAAGGACTAGTTACTGGAGAAGAATCCTTTAGCATTATGTGATTATAGACTAAAACTGTGCAAACATCTTTTACATTGTTCTGTAGGATGTGCATGTTGTCTTAAATGGATGTTAGTTATGAAAGTAATGTGTAGATGAAACCAAATACAGACGTGGTATGACAATCTATTTTAAGTTCGTGCATACAGTGACAGTGAATGTAGTACTTCTAGCAGAAGCTCTTCTATTCACATAGGTGTACCCTCACCCCCTGAAGCATGGGACTTCCTAAGTCTCTGTCTCTGTTATTAACCTAGATAAGCTGGAAACTTTTCTGTTTCGTTAGCAGAATGAGGTGACCAAGCAATGATTTTAACAGTTTTTTTGCTCATTCTTATATTTATGAGATATTTGTATTAAGGGGAGAACATTTGGAAAATAATCATATCCTGTGTACAGAATGGTGAGATTTAGAGAAAAACATAAGTTGGTCTTTTGAACAATAAAATATACAACAGCGCTACATGAAAAATAAATTTACTGGTTTTTACAAACACTTATTAAAATACATTAAACTGTTGCTTATGTACACAAGTAATTTCACTACTAATACTTTCATGTAATACATCGTATTACAGTGCAACTATATGACAACATTTCAATACTCAGCTCAGAACTAAAACTTTCAGCACTTCATGTACACAACAAAACACACATTAATACAGTGCACAATTTATATACAGTGAAACCTTGTTAGTGCATTCCTCATTATCACACTTTTCCCGCTTAGAATGTCGTAAATTTGAAGTCCAGATTCTCATTGTATTAAATCTATATTTAAAAAAAATCCTAGACCTGAAAATGTTACTGTATTTGTCATCCATTCTGGAAGAAATGTAATTTTCTACTGGAATAAATGCCGTCGCCACATTTGTGTGACAACGGGAAAAGTTCTTCCTGAACTTCAAGGATAAGTTGCACTTTTGGGGAACAAGCCATTAGCAATCAGGAATGTTCAGGTTTGCTTGCTGGTTAGCAGCAAGATTGCTGAATAGCTGAGTGAACCTGTTTGTGCTTTTATTTTGCATTCCATTGAGAAGGTAGGAATGTATTTTGTGTTGAGTGAAGTGCAGCTAATATTTGTCACGTTATATGGTAGCCTCTATCTGGATTAGGAACATAATCATGTGAAATTGACTATCGTGGTGCATATTTGTCTTGTGATAGCCTAGTTATGGATACAGGAAATGTTGTCAAATTCCTTAATAATGAAGACAAAATTAAAATCACTCAGAAAGTGGATTGGCATAAGCGCACAGAGGTCGCGAATGTTGAAACTCGCATGTCTGAGTTTCGACTTGAACACTCGATTTAGTCAAAGTTTTGTTTGATTAAAAATAGCAGCCAAAGACATCCCTCGCAGTTGCACATGGCTGAGTGTAACCTCCAATTAATCGTCTAATAGTCTGACCAGAAAATAATGTTTAATAACCCACCGCTCTAAAATAAAAGGCTTCTAATAACATTTGTTTCAGAAACAGGTACTTTTTTCCTATTTGCTTTACGTCGCACCGACACAAATGGGTCCTATGGTGATGATGGGACAGGAAAGGCCTAGGAATGGGAAGGAAGCGGCCGTGGCCTTAATTAAGGTACAGCCCCAGCATTTGCCTGGTGTGAAAATGGGAAACCACGGAAATCCATCTTCAGGGCTGCCAACAGTGGTGTTCGAACCCACTATCACAGCTGCTGTACTCCCCTAACCGCATAGCCAACTCGCCCGATTTTCAGAAAGTGTGTGATCTGCAATAATACCCTATAATCCCGAATACCCCCCGCACTTTTTTCCCCCACAATATTTGTTTTAAATCTTGGGTATGGGTCGTATTCAAGCTGTTCATTCTCGTAAATATTTACTACATTTACATGGAGTATTGAAACAGATTTGAATACGGTTACCATACTCCATATACCACATGTAAATGGGCATTCAGGTCTTATTTTGTTCTAGTTGCGTTCTAGAAAACAAGATCAATTTTTCTCAATACAGTTACAGTGGCATGTAAATGCGAAATGTAAGGTAATAAAATACGGTAAATCAAAGAATATGGGTAAATATGCAGTAACTATGAAAACCGCTGCTGTGGATGCTCGATCGTCATTTGTTTCAGTAATGTTGCTGGCATGCTGGGTGCACAAATAGCTGATCTTGCGAGATATCGTACTTTGCGAGACTCAATACTGCTGGTTACGGAAGTCTACCTCGCTCATATTCAAGTTCCGTATCTGTCCCTTTAAAATGCTGTCTCGATAGTAAGTGATGGATTAAAAACAGCGTCTGCAGTAATTTACTGTGCGTGAGAAACTTAAAGTTGTAAGGGAAGCTGAAATATATGGAAATCATGGCATTGGCAGAAAGTACGATATTGATGAATAGTGTATTTGTGAATGGCGGAAGAAGAAGGAAAAACTTCAGAAAAGTAACGGCGATCGCAGAGCATTCTGCGGGCAGAGTGCAGTGCTTCCAGGAATTGAAGAACGACTCCACAAATCTGTGATAGAAAAAAGTGAGTTAGGATATGGTGTTGCTAGTGAAATGTGTTAATTGAAAGCACTAGAGATCTCAAAAGAACTCAAAACACAGGGTTTTACTGCAAGTCGTGGATGGATCTGAAACTTTTATCAGAGAAAGGGATTGTGCATTCGGAGACGTACGTCTATTTCATAGTGTCTCCCCGGGGTGTATGAAGAAAAATTAATGGCCTTTCGGCATCACATTATTCACTTGAGGAAGCAAAATTCTTACTTGCTGTCACAAATTGGGAATGCTGACCAGGCACCTGTCTATTTTGAAATGCCGTTTGAAAATACAGTGGATACGAAGGGTTCTAAAAGTGTAACCATCAGAACAGGCGGTAACGAAAAGCAACGATGCATGATAATGTGCTTGTTAGTGGATGGAAACAAACTCCCTCCATATATGGTTCTGAAAAGGAAAACACTTCCAAAAGGTAACTTGCCGTCCGGTGTTATTGTTAGAACACATGAATCATTAAATTTGATTTTTTTACATGATTTCTTCGTTTACATCATTGTGATTTTTTTGGTATAATTAGTTGTGCTTCTGCTTGTGCATTTGTTTCTTTTCTGAGCTGAATGATTACAAGGTTTACAGTTTGAATATTTACAATATTTACAATGTTAACAGTGTTTACAATGTTAATTTTCAGACCCTCTCTCTCTCCCTCTCTCCCTCTCTCTCTCTCTCTCTCTCTCTCTCTCTCTCTCTCTCTCTATTTTGATATTTTATTGGGGTTTTTTTTGCATTATTTACAGTATTTAGTATTTTGGCATTGTGCATATTTACAATGTTTACATGTGAAACAATGATATACACTTGGACTTCCCTGTAGAATAAGTTTGATCTCAGACTGGAATAAGAGCATGAAAGATAATTTCTTCCTATGTACATAATAAGTGATAAAAATTCTGATATGGAAACTGTTAAAGAAGGTGTCCCACAAGGGTCTGTTTTGGGAACTTTCCTGTTTTTGGTCTATATCAATGACCTAGCATGTAATGTTCCCTGCACATCATTTCTATATGCTGATGATACAACTTTCCTAAATAGTAATATTGATATCACAACGCTAGGAAACCAAGTCAACATATCTGCTAAAATTGCTGAAAACTGGTTTCATCACAATAAATTAACTATTAATGTCACTAAAACAGAAAATATCCTATTTACCTCAGATCACACTGTACTGTAAATAATGACTGCTGTAATTCTGTTAAATCATTAGGCCTACATATAGATACATGACCTACCTGGGAAATACATACATCAGAACTCTGTAAGAGATTAGCCAGCATGTGGCATCTGTTATGGAAACTGAAAACCTGCATCAGTCGGGATACGCTACTTGCATCCTATCATGGTTTCTTTCACCCTCATATACTATATGGGATCAGGTTATGGGGCAATTGTCCTACATCAAATAATGTATTTATTTGGCAGAAAAATGCAGTCCATCTAATTGCTGGATTGGAATTTAGCGACTCCTGTAAAACTTCCTCTGAGGGCCTAAAAATTATGACAGTTCCCTGTTTATATATTCTTAAAATGTTATGCATGTGAAAGAGAATCTTTCCGAACTTAAAGAAAGATCTACAGTTTACATGCACGACACAAGATACAAGAATGATCTGGATACTCCTCACTCCAGGCTTAGTAAAAGCACAAACAGCCACTGTTATCAACAGCTTAAGATGTACAATAAGCTTCCACTACCAATATAAACATTAGACAAAAGTGCATTTAACAGGATAGTCACAATTTTTAAGGGAAGTGTAGAAGAGTATCTAGAATGTGGTATTTCAAAAACTGACCTAATATATTGTACCAAAAATGCCTACAGCCTGGCACATTACAATTTTAATTCATAACTTATTTATGAATTGAAAGCTCTAGCATTTGGAGTTAGTGCGCGAAGTGAACATTCGAGACTCAGCAGCTAGCTATGGGAGTGAGAGAGACAGCGCTACGTGACAGGCGGAGAACTGGCCAGGTGATGTAATCGCCACGTGCTACCGACTCACGCGTCTAGAAATGACTAGAACAATTTTGATAACTACTAAATGCTGCTAACTATGATATAATGAAGTACACCGTCATGAAGCCCATATTTTAAAAGTAAAGTGAAAATCCACTGACTGGTTTCCGAGATATTAAGGTAGAAAAAACACATTTTTTCGCTTGAAGAAGAGAGCCAGCCCTGCTTCCAGTATATAAGAGCCTCACCTCGAGGAGTACAGGCAGTTGCAATCCACAACTCAACCATGTCAGATGGTACTGTTGCCATGTCACGATACACGAAGTTGCAAGATTTCTGCAGTGCTAAAAGACTTAGAAAAATCTGGCGTGTATTAAGAAGATACTTATAAATTTTCTGCTGTGTTGTGGACTTGTGAAAACCAGTGTGTATTCAGTTGAACTTTGTTATTCTCAATAACTTATAAAATTTCTACAGTGTTACGGACTTTGAATATCCGGCATGTAGCAAGTGGAACTCTGTTATTAGTAGTAACTTGTAAAATGTCAGCAGTTTTACGGACTTGGAAAATACTGTGTGTGCTAATTTGAACACTATTATTATCGGTACATCTCTGAACTTGGTAGAATTTCTACGTGTGCTTAACATTGGACTGTGACTTCTCGTAACTTAGAGTATTTTGAGAATTAGGAACTCAGAAATTATCGTAGCTGAGTGAGGACAATTTTCTCAAATATGACTTGTATTTGAACTATAATAGCAAACAATTCAGTAAACCTTAAGGACATTTTATGTCATTTTTATGAAATAGTGACCCTAGTGAATCTAAACAACATTTAAAATTTCCTTAAGATTTGTGTTGGTGATAGCCAGAGACAGTTAAACGCAACGTGTGCGTGTAGGTCATGAACTGAACTTACTCCCAACATTCCAATAAACTGTGAACTTTAAGTTTTGTTTTGAACCCAGTAAAACATGTTCTGAATGCCAAGAACATTGTGTTCTAGTGTAAATAGCTTGAATCATATGAACTGTGTTTTCAAAAACTCTTATTACTTAAGAAGTGTGAATATTTGAAAAGAACGAAAATTTCGAATTGTGATGTGTGTTTTAAATGCTTCAGACTGTGCTTTAATTCATTTACAAGCCATAACTATTTCTAATAGTGAGCATTACTTTGAAGTTATATAACAGACTGTGATTCCAAGTGCACATAACAGACTGTGATTCAAAGTTCACATAATAGACTGTGATTCTAAGTGCAATTATGAATGCTGTTTATCATTAACTTGCAAATATTCAACTAACCACACAGTGCTATTTTTTTGACACTCACAATCACTTTACCTATGATAACAAGGACATTTACAGTAAGATACAAAAATTGAAAACTAAGAAAGCAGCTGGAATTGATAAGATTTCTGGGGATATACTAAAAGCAATGGGTTGGGATATATTACCATATCTGAAATACTTATTTGATTGTTGTTTGGTTTAAGGAGCTATACTAAATGAACAGAGAGTTGCTATAATAGCCCCTGTGTATAAAGGAAAGGGTGACAGACATAAAGCTGAAAATTACAGGCCAGTCAGTTTGACATGCATTGTATGTAAGCTTTGGGAAAGCATTCTTTCTGATTATATTAGACATGTTTGCGAAATTAATAACTGGTTTGACAGAAGGCTGTTTGAGTTTAGGAAAGGTTATACGACTGAAGCTCAGCTTGTAGGATTTCAAAAAGATAGAGCAGATATCCTGGATTCAAGAGGCAAAATGGACTGTATTGCGACTGACCTATCTAAGGCATTTGATAGGGTAGATCATGGAAGACTACTGGCAAAAATGAGTGCAATTGGACTAGAAAGAAGAGTGACTGAATGGGTGGCTATATCTCTAGAAAATAGAACACAGAGAATTAGAGTAAGCGAAGCTTTATCTGATCCTGTAATAATTAAGAGGGGAATTCCTCAAGGCAGTATTTTTGGACCTTTATGTTTTCTTATATATATCAATGATATGTGTAAAAAGGTGGAATCAGAGATAAGGCTGTTTGCAGATGATGTTATTCTGTACAGAGTAATAAATAAGTTACAAGATTGTGAGCGGCTGCAGGGTGACCTCGATAGTGTTGTGAGATGGACGATGGACAATGGTATGATGATAAACGGGGTTAAAAGTCAGATTGTGAGTTTCACAAATAGGAAAAGTTCTCTCAGTTTTAATTACTGCATTGATGGGGTGAAAGTTCCTTTTGAAGATCATTGTAAGTACCAAGGTGTTAACATAAGAAAAGACCTTTATTGGGGTAATCACATAAATGTGATTGTTAATAAAGGGTACAGATCTTGGCACATGGTTATGAGGGTATTTAGGAGTTGTAGTAAGGATGTAAAGGAGAGGGCATATAAGGAGTAAGACCCCAACTAGAGTATGGTTCCAGTGTATGGGACCCTCATCAGGATTACTTGATTCAAGGACTGGAAAAAATCCAAAGAAAAGCAGCTCGATTCGTTCTGGGTGATTTCTGACAAAAGAGTAGCGTTACAAAAATGTTGCAAAGTTTGGGCTGGGAAGATTTGGGAGAAAGTAGATGAGCTGCTCGATTAATTGGTATGTTCCGAGCTGTCAGAGGAGAGATGGGGTGGGAGGACATCAGTAGACGAATAAGTTTGAGTGGTGTCTTTAAAAGTAGGATAGATCACCATATGCAGATAAAGTTGGAATTCAAGAGGACAAATTGGGGCAAGTATTCGTTTATAGGAAGGGGAGTTAGGGATTGGAATAACTTACCAAGGGAAATGTTCAATAATTTTCCAATTTCTTTGCGATCATTTAAGAAAAGGCTAGGAAAACAACAGATAGGGAATCTGCCACCTGGGCGACTGCCCTAAATGCAGATCAGTAGTGATTGCTTGATTGTGATGATTGATTGCTGAGGCTGATAGGACCATTAATAACAGGCTTGCTGAATCGAATGCTATGTTAGAGCAACAATTTCAAGAAGCTGGAGTCTGGTTAGAATAAAAGATTTACTGACTCAAACGCAAAGATTTAAGCTACACTTAATGAAATGAAGGATCAATTTGTTGAAAATTTAGAAACCCTTGAGGAGGAGATCAGAGCTCAAGTCAAAGAATCCATTGACAAAGATCTTAGAGCAGTTCTTCCTTCTGTACAGTCATTCTCTGCAGACTTAAAGGAACTTAGGACCGAACTTCTAGAGCCGCATAGCAATATCTCTCAAGCCCAGATTAAAATGGCACGAGTCCAAGAAACTCTTAGAGATTCATTGAAGTCTGATGTTAGCAAACTCAGAAATGTAATAGGTCTTATTAAGAATACACAGGGAGAATTGGATAAGCGTATCTCCGCACAACTAGATAGTACGCATACTCAAATAGCTGCTGAGATCAAGAATTTGTATACTACTATTCAATATAAGATTGAAAACCTTTCAGAGGAAGTAAATCAGATTCAGCAAAGGAGTTCTTCAACAGATTCTATAAGTCCTTGTACTTCGAGGGACATTCACAGCACAACCTAACTCATTAAAGTCCAAGATGACATACCCGTTAAATTCTCACGACGTGATGAGTATACTGTGCGAGAATTTATCTTGAATGTTGAAGATTACTTTCAGAAGAATAGGGTTAAAGCTGACAGAAAGCTCCGTGTTGTAGCTAAGTTACTGGACGGCCGAGCTTTATCTTGGTTCATTGCATTTAAAAATAGTTTTATGATGTATGATGACTTCAAGCAGGCACTCTTAAAACGATTCTGGGATGCTGAAACCCACCACCTGGTGAAAATGCAATTGTACACTAGAAAATACAACACATCGGTCAATACTTCATGGTATTTCGATTATTTCTTAATGCAACTTAAGAAATTACAGTTTCTAGATCCTCCATTGCCTGACATAGAACTGATTCAGATATTAACATTGCAATATCCATCACATGTACAAGAAATATTGGTTGCTGCTAATATTAAAAGCTTGGAGCACTAAGACGCTACACTACACAGACTAGACACTGCGAATACCCAATCTACTTCCAAAAACAGCAGAATTAAAGAGATTAGCACTAATTCTACTGAAGTAAAGCCTCAATAAGGGGATGATCCTAGGCTAAAGGAACAGAGTAGAATTACTCAAACAACTCCTACCAGATTCAGAGGATTTTGAAGGCAGAGAAATCAAGAAAGAAATCCCTATAGAACCAGGAACCCTTGGAGAAGACAGAAGAAAATTGAGATTCAATAAGAGAAGAGCTAGAAAGAAGGTGAAAGGACAGTCGGGAATACATGAGGGAGATAAACCGAAGTCCAGATGAACTCGGAGTTACTTCTTTGGAGTATCAAAGACACTTTGAATCTCAAGGTAGACAGTCACATGATGCCAACTTAACTGGGGCAACAACAAGAAACTCCAAATTCACAATAAGGAGATTGCCTGAAAATCAAGGAGAGGACGAGCTACCAAACACCTGTACAGCTGTGATTAATTACTGGCATATCCATGATACCAAACTGCTATATGAAGATGCACAATCACCTAGGCGTGTAGTATTATGATCACTACCTGTCATTACGGTACGTGTAGGTGATTTGAATGTTATAACCCTCATTGATTCAGGAGCTCAAGCATCTCTAATTTCAGATAGATTGGAATAGTCTTTGAAGAATCAGAGTGACATTCTGCTACTGCCAGTGGCACAGGTTAAAGTTAAGGGAATTTTCCCGGATAAAAGCATCAAGTGTAAATCGCAGGCTTTCCTGGAATTTCAAATTATTGAAGGATTATTTGAACACATCTTCTTGGTAGTATCACGTCTCACCTTCAACTTGATCTTAAGATCGTACTTCATGATTAAGCATAAAGGAACTATTGATTTCGAAGCCAATCTTGTGAGATTAAACAACGCTGATTCTGTAGAACTACAGCTGGTGGATAGAGGAGACTTGGAAGCTCAAGAGTTAGAAACCCAGGGAACCCACATCGAAGAAGCCAGTGGTCACTGTAATAAACCTGCTGAATGTGAAGGAACACCAGCCGAAGCTATGAGTAGAGAGGGTGATCCTGAAGAGGACGGATTAGAGTCCATAAGTGATAAGAATTCCATAGTCGGTCCAGTGTATTTTTTATCCGTAGCCAGTGTAGCTGACGACCTAGAACTCAGTCTATGATTGAAAATGGCCAAACAAGAGGTCCTTAATATATTTTCCTGTGTACTTGACGACAAACCAGGAGAGATAAAGGGTTACAAATATCATTTAAATGTCACGGACCGTTCACTTTATAAGAAGAAACCCTATCCGATTCCAGAGAAATTCCGGTATGAAACCAGGAGTCGTAGCCATAAAATGACAGAAAGATGGAATCATATCACCCTGCATTGCACAGTATATAAATCCCCTGGCGATTGTCCATAAGCCAAACGGCAGTAAGAGGATATGTTTGGATGCTCGCGCTTCCATCGATAGACTTGTACTGAAATATGACCGTCCTCCTCTGTTAAAGAACATGATTACATGGATGTAATTTTCAGATGCCTAGCTGGAATTTAGCTTATCAAATTGCCCACATGGATGGTACTATTGAAGGAATATACAATGCTTCTAACCGTAAGAAGTATGTTGAACAGGAAGAGTGAATGCCTAGAATTTTCTTTGTCTAGAGCGGGAGGAACATGTACCAGGAATGCCTACGGCCTGGCACATTATATTTTTAATTTGTAATTTATTTACGAATTGAAAGCTCTAGTATTTGGAGTTAGGAAGTGAAGCGAACATTCGAGACTCAGCTGCTAGATATGGGAGTGAGAGAGACAGCACTACGTCACAGGCGGAGAACCGGCCGGATGGCGTAATCACCACGTGCTGCCGATGCACATGTCTAGAAATTATTAGAACAATTTTGATAAGTACTAAACACTGTTAGCTATGATATAAAGAAGTACACCATCGTGAATCACATATTTTAAAAGTAAAGTGGCCAAAATTTGAAGAAAATCCACCAACTGGTTTCCGAGACATTAAGGTGGAAAAGAAACACATTTTTTCACTTGAAGCAGAGAGCCAGCCTTGCTTCCAGTATATAAGATCCTCACTTCGAGGAGTACAGGCAGTTGCAATCCACAACTTGACCATGTCAGATGGTACTGTCGCCATTTCACGTTATGTGAAGTTGTTCGCCGAATTTGTAAGACTTCTGCCGTGCTTGAAACTTAGAGAAATCCGGCATGTACTAACACGATACTTATAAATTTTCTATTGAGTTGCAGACTTGTGAAAATCTGGCATGCATTAAGTTGAACTTTGTTATTCTCAATAACTTATAAAATTGCTACAGTGTTACAGACTTTGAATATCCAGCTTGTATCAAGTGGAACTCTGTTATTAGTAGTAACTTGTAAAATTTTGGCAGTTTTACGGACTTCGAAAAATACTGCATGTGCTAATTCGAACTCTATTATTATCGGTTCATCTCCAAACTTGGTAGAATTTCTACATGTGCTTAACATTGGACTGTGACTTCCTGTAACTTAGAGTATTTTGAGAATTAGGAACTCTGAAATTATCGTAGCTGAGTGAGGGCAATTTTCTCAAATATGACTTGTGTTTGAACAATATTAGCAAACAATTGAGTAAACTTTAAGGACATTTTATGTCATTTTTATGAAATAGTGACCCTAGTGAAGCTAAATAATATTTAAAATTTCCTTAAGATTTGTGTTGGTGATAGCCAGTGACAGTTGAAAGTATCGAGTGTGTGTAGGACATGGACTGAACTTACGCTCAACATTCCAATAAACTGTGAATTTCAAGTTTTGTTTCGAACCCAGTAAAACATGTTCTGAATGCCAAGAATATTGTGTTCTAGTGTTCTAGTGTTCTAGTGTTCTAGCTTGAATTGTATGAGCTGTGTTTTCAAAAACTCTTATTACTTAAGAAGTGTGAATATTTGAAAACTGTGAAAACTCCGAACTGTGATGTGTGTTTCAAACGCTTCAGACTGTGCTTTAATTCATTTACAAGCCATAACTATTTCTAATAGTGAGCATTACTTTGAAGTTATATAATGGACTGTGATTCCAAGTGCACATAACAGACTGTGATTCAAAGTTCACATAATAGACTGTGATTCTAAGTGCAAATATGAATGCTGTTTATCATTAACTTGCGAATATTCAACTAACCAGACAGTGCTATTTTTTTTGACACACACGATCACTTGTCAAATGAACTTTCTCATGTGTCTACAACCTTATACAACACCAGAAATATTGACCGAGTGTTAATACTCATATCAACTCAACACCTGACTCGACGTGGGACACAGTACGTGGTACGACGCTGGAGATGGTACGTTGTTTGACGCAGGATTTAATACGTGGTACAGCAAAAGAAATGGAACGTGGTACAACATTGGAGATGGTACTTGGTTTGACGTGGTGCTGACAACATCTATGGAGTTCCAGTTGCTGTTCGGGGAACCACATTCACCAGTTCTAGCATCCTAAAAACTCTCAGGTGATATGAGTGCATTTAACATTTTAAGCTGGTAAAAGCAAGTGATTACTTTAAAAACTATTTGATATATTGGACAGTTACTGACTTACTGAAGAGGCACTTTTATTATTTTGAAATCATTTAAAGCGTTACGTTAACCACAAATGTTTATCTCATTACAAATGCCAACTGATTTTCCAGTGAAAATTAATTTAATAATTTAGACAGACTAAAGGTTGAAATACTACTGTGAAGTGTAAAATGTAGAAAAAGACTTAAGGCATTGATTTAAAAAGACTTTAGGTTTCATATGAGGGTAATTTGTGAAAACGAGTGTTTATTCCAGAACATTCTAAAGACTTATGAAAACACATTTAACTCACGAATTTCATGAAGAAGTAAGTTTATTTTTCAACTTCATGTATAGCAAAGAATTTTCGGAATTTCAATTTTGCTTGAATATAAATGAAATAACACATTTCCAAGTCATTTCTCAGTTTCAAATGTGGGATAAGAAGAAGGTTATTTATGCGCCTAGACTTTTGAATAAATTTTCATTTAGCAAAATAACATCTATTATTTTGCTCTGCGAACTCCTTTCTCTGTACTGGCCCCTAAGAATCGATCACTACCTGAGACCCCCCTTATGCTCCTTAGCCCAACAACTTTTCCTGGTACAAAATGTGGGTAGCTAAAACAACTTTTCTAATGACTCAGGCATTATAGCTGAGATATTGTCTATACATTATTTTTATTGATACTGACAGTACCTAGTGTACATTTCCTGTACTTGATGGTGGAAGCAATAAACTAAACTAAATTAAACAACTAATTGATGTTACTGTATGAACATTCTTCTGTGAGATTGTGATGTGATCATGAATTTTAAATGATCATGCTCTATTGCTAGTTTCAACAACCTATCATCTGCTATGGGCACTTGCTGCTCTTCACTCCTATCATCACTGACTGCAATTTCAAGAAGAGTTACCATTGTCTGCTTGCCTGTAGAAGGTGCTCTCTGCTCAGTATTGAGGGGGAACATAACATGATATACTCCCTTGTCCTCTTAATCTTGCTCGTCTTGCTCCCGCCTATCCAGACGCAGCACAATAACTTCTATTGTTGGTACATTTTCTGATGTAGTCTTGTTCACCTGTTCCTGCGACTTCACTTCACTTTCCTTGTTATTGTGAGGTTCTGGCTTTGCTCCTGGCATGGCAGAAGACTCCTTGCCTTCTTGAGAAGCGTTCTGCTCTTCCGGGGGAGAAGTACATTTGTGTGCAGTTAGCTGAGCTTTCTTCTTGAAAATCTGTTGAAAGAAAATATGTCACTTGAAAATGAGTTTACTGAAAGCACTAGCAAGAAAAGTAGCACTTTCCTGACTAGAATATGAGGTTGGAAAAACCTACAAGGACTGAAGGGCAGGTTGGGAATACAAAATTGGAACAGGTTGATCATTTCAAATATTAAAGAACTGTGTTATTCCCTGGATGGTAGTATAGTAATTTAAGTCAAATCAGGGTGTAACAACTTACCAAGGGAGACGTTCAATAAATTTCCAATTTCTTTGAAATTATTTAGGAAAAGGCTAGGAAAACAACAGATAGGGAATCTGCCACCTGGGCGACTGCCCTAAATGCAGATCAGTATTGATTGATTGATAAAGTTTAGCACAAAATAGGCTGGCATAGACAGAAGGCTAATCTAGTGAACTTGAAGTTGTGATCAATGATATCCTGCAAGAAAGAAGTCGGCTCTTAGACAAAATCATTTTTATATCGGCTTGTTCTCCGAAAGCTGGGCGGACATAGGATGTCTTATTCATAAGATGGACATAATATACATGAAGGCGAAGAGAATGTACACTGGTATAAATGGCTGGGAATAATGGCAAGAGGGTATGCAGAATAAGAAGATGCAGATGGCTAGACAGCTTTTAATGATTTAAATATAATAAGTAAAGAACTAAATGAAGCTAAAGAGCTAGTTACAAATAGAAGATAGTGGAGGCACTTAGTTATTTCATAGACTTTCAGACAGAACAATGGAAGGTATGATTGATTGTCTGTAATGAAGATGTGTCTGTTCCAAAGATTTAATAGTAAACAGTGGAGAGTAGAATTCAAATCTTGTTTTAATGAATGATCTTTTTGTAAATACTGTAAGAACTGCATTTGTATTTTATCAATTAATTTATGTGTTCAATATCTGTGGGAGTCCGGATAACAAAATCATATTCTAGTTTTGAATTTGCTAATCTACACTGTCAGAAAACAAAATCCCAACACAAAGAAGGAGTTGTGCTAGATAGATAATATTCAGGAGACATGTTTGCATATTTCAAAGATGAAGCCTGTTCACATGTGTACGCCAGTCCACAAACAGTGGTGCTAGTAATGCCACTAGGACCTTCCTAAGCAAGTTAGCTTTAAATAAGCATTGCACACTTGTGAGTGTTTGTCACTGTTCGGTGTTGATAATGTTATTTAGGTGTGACTCAAACATGCCTTTATGGAGACAAAGAAGGCAGAATCAGCAGCTTACTGAATTTGAACGAGGTCGTGTAATAGGGCTACGTGAAGGTGAATGTCCTTTCAGTAATATTGAAGAAACACTTGGCATGGATGTATCCATAGAGCATCTGTGTTGGCAACAATGGTCACAGAAAGGCACTGTCTCAAGAAGACTGGTGTCCGTCTGCACATGGGCCACTATGGAGAGGGAAGAGCACTGTATTCGCTGCATGGCTGTGATGTTGTACTGCATTTGCAGCAGAAGTTAGAGCTTCAGTTGATACAGCAAACTGTAACAAATTAATCACTTGAGGGACTGCTCTGAGCCAGACGCCCTGCAGTGTTCATGCCACTACCTTTTAATTACTGCCATTCTTGACTTCGGTTGTGTCAGGTTAGAGATCACTGGAGTGCAGAGTGGAGATCTGTTGTGTTCTCAGATGAGAGCTGTTTCTGTCTTGATGCCAGTTGGTAAGGAGGAGGCCAGGTGAGTGCTTGGAACCAAGCTGTCTGTGGCATTGACACACTTATAATACCAACATAAATGGTCCATTATTGGACATTATAAATTTTCCAGCTAGCTCATTCCTGGTTGCCAGCGTTTCGCCCCTGTGTGCTAGGTTGGGCTCATCCGTTGGTACGTAGCACACCTACCAAGACACATGGGAATGCCATATTAATGGAATCAACATCTTTATCATCTGATGGCCAAGCAGGCATCAATTTTTGGTAGTGAGACAAAGTCTCTCATAGTGCATAGGCACTGCCGGTGGCTTCAAGTAGCCTACGCAGTGGCCTCCACGGTATGCACTAGCCATGCGTCTTGGTAGGTGTGCTAGGTAAAAAGTGATGAGCCCAACCTAGCACACGGGGGGCAAAACGCTGGCAAACAGGAATGAGTTAGCTGGAAAATTTATAATGTCCAATAACGGACCATTTATATTGGTATTATAAATTTACTCATTTGGGACAAATGTTATCATTATCATTATCATTATCATCTTTATCATTGACACACTTGACCTACTGTACACCAGGGGTTATGGTGTAGAGAGTGATTTCCTTTGTCAGCCAAAGCACTCTCGTCCTGATCCCAAGAACCTTGACTGTGGATTTGTACGTTAGACTGGTTGTGCTGCCTTCATTCGCAGTATTCAGCGGGGTGTTTTCCAACAAGATAATGCGTGTCCTCATACCACTGCCATCACCTAATGTGCTCTACATTGTCGACCAGTTGCCTTAGCTTGCAAATCACCAGACCTATAACATGACCATATTAATGGTCTATAGTGGAATACTACTTGTAGTGACAATCTTACTGCACTGAAAATGCAAGAGATAGGAGAAATGTAGATGTTATGTAATATTTCAATTGTTTAAATAATGTTTTGATAATAATTGAACATCAAATTATTTTATCATTTTAATCAAGTCATTGGAACTTTTAAAATACTAGTTTGCTTTTCTCAAAACATTTACAATTACATGATTTTTTTTTTTTAATTTCACATGTCTTCTCGTGCATACTTGAACCACTGATCTGGAAACTTTAATCAAATAAATATGTACCTAAATTACATTTCTCTAAATTAATGTCTTCTTGGTACTGGGATTTCATTTTTTGTCAGTGTATATTACTGCAATACTGAGGCAATGTAGGTGGGTCAACAGCAAGCAAACGGAAAACACTGGCAAATTGCTGAGGCATGTGATGAGGAAGCTGTTAGAAGAAGCTGACAATGAAGAACATGCCCAGAATGATCTGGAAGTGGAAACAAAAAATATCTTCTACAGACCTATACAAAGTGCGAACCCGGTGAGAGAGAGTCTGTGTTGTGTCAATCACAAGTGAGTTATGAGACAGCTGCAAGTCTTGTGCATCAATGAGTACTGTAATAAACCAATACAGTCTTGAATACGTGGTGTGCAGTGAGCTGTGTAGTGAACTACTCTAGAACGACACTGTGTTGGAGAATAGTTGAACACACTGGTGTGCACTGTGTTCAACCAATCATGAGTAAAAACTGTGCTGTGAGGAAAACTCAAGCGTAAGTGAACTGTGATGACAATGATGATGATAAAGATGATGTCCTCCTCAATGCAGCCATCAACATCCTGGCATTATTATTATTTTCTTGAGTGTGCACAGATGGTACTAGCTAATCCAATCTTAGACTTGAATATTCATTTGCACTGTGAACAGAACAAGTATTCACTGTCATAGAAGTATGTAATGATGACTTCGGCCTTATCGCTTTGAGATGGCACTTAGCATCAAGATCTTGACTACCCACCTGTTCATAGGTTTGGACACCCACCTCGATCTCCTTCATGTCACCCTGGCCTTAACTGTGCTTGTCTCTCCGAATAGCTAACTGATATGCTGCACGTCGCCAGGTGTCACTCCAGGATGTCTTTGTAATGCAGGTACTGACCACCAACCCTATGTTTACCACTCTGAAGTTCTGAGTAGAATACTGATTTTCGTAGTCTGGCATCAATATGAGCACCATATGTCCACACCATCGCAATTATCAGCAGGGACTCCATGCCCCACACATTTTGGATCTTTGCAGAATCTTGGAGTTGGGTATATAATCTTGCCACTTCACTCACAGAATTATCCTTACACATTTCATGTGGAAACTGTTTAAACATTGAATATCATGTTTATCCTCCCCTGCAAACCATGTGACCTTACCGCGGTGGGGAATCTTGCGTGTACCAATGAAGCAGATAGCCGAGCCGCAGGTGCAACCATATCGGATGGGTATCTATTCAGAGACCAGACTAAGGAATGGTTCATCGAAAGGGGGGTAGCAGCCTTTCGGAAGTTGCAAGGGCGGCAGTCTAGATGGTTGACTGAAATGGCCTTGTAATAATACTCAACATGGCTTAGCTGTGTTGATACTGCTACGCGGCTGAAAGCAATGGGAAACTACAGCCGTAACTATTTCCCGAGGACATGCAGCTCTCTCTGTACGAATGATGTACTGATGATGGCTTCCTCCCGGGTAAAATATTCCGGAGGTAAATTAGTCCCCCATTCGGATCTCCGGGTGGGGACTACACGAGAGGGGGCGATCATCAGGAAGATGGATACTGACATTCTGTGAGTCGGAGCGTGGAATGTTAGAAGTTTGAATCGTTGTGGTAGATTAGAGAATCTGAAAAGGGAGATGGATAGACTAAAGTTAGATGTAGTTGGTATAAGTGAAGTACGTTGGCAGGAAGAACAGGATTTCTGGTCAGGAGACTACCGAATTATCAACACAAAATCAAACAGGGGAAATGCAGGAGTTGGTTTAATAATGAATAAGGAAATAGGGCAGTGGGTAAGCTACTATGATAGACGTCTAGATAGACACAAAACCAATGCCCACCACAATAGTGCAGGTCTATATGCCTACTAGTTCAGCGGCAATGAAGAAATCGAAAGAATATATGAGGAGATAAAAGATTTAATACAATATGTAAACGGTGACGAGAATCTAATTGTGATGGGAGACTGGAATGCAGTGGTAGGCCAAGGAAGAGAAGGTAATACAGTAGGAGAATTTGAATTGGGACAAAGGAACGAAAGAGGAAGTCGGCTGGTTGAATTCTGCATTGATCATAATTTAGTCCTTGCCAATACTTGGTTCAAACACCACAAATGACGGCTTTATACCTGGACGAGACCTGGAGACACTGGATGGTATCAAATAGACTTCATTATGATTAGGCAGAGATTCAGAAACCAGGTCTTGGATTGCAAAACTTTCCCAGGAGCAGACGTGGACTCTGACCACAACTTGTTGGTCATGAAATGCCATCTGAAGCTGAAGAAATTGAAAAAAGGAAAGAATGCAAAAAGATGGAATGTAGACAAGTTGAAAGAAAAGAGTGTGACGGATTGTTTCAAGGAACATGTTGCAAAAGGACTAAATGAAAAGGCTGAAGGAAACACAATAGAGGAAGTGTGGATAGTCATGAAAAATGAAGTCAGCAGGGCTGCTGAAGCACCAGGTCCGTGAGGCATACACATGAATAGGCAAGATCATTGTCTTAGTTTTTAGCTGTAAATCAGTGATTTCCAAACTCATTAGGCATTACGTGCAGCAATCTCTGTTTCCAGCCAGTTATCACTGTGAATCATACTTCCCAGGTTTTGAAAAGATTTCACCTCTTCAAGTTGCTTCCCAGCTAGTTGTAGAGGAGTGCCACTTCTAGATGCAATCTAGCAGGTTGCTTCAGTATATTCAGTGCTTCAGTTACTCCAGTATTATACACACTGATCACAAAGCCAAATTTAAGACATGAAACATCTACATTGTCAACATATTGCTGTAAACTTTTCATTGTATCAGCCACAAGGCATACACTGACGGCATAGAGTATCTTGAGTATACGTACTCGGTAGACTTTATAGTAAGAGATAGTTCAGCTATGTGCTGAAAACAACTGGGAGAAAGGAGACGAGCTGCTCAACTGAGTGGTATGTTCTGAGCTTGTCAGCAGAGAAATGGCATGGAATAACATTAGTAGATGAATAAGTTTGAGTGGCGTCTTTAAAAGTAGGAAAGATCACAATATGAAGATAAAGTTGGAATACAAGAGAACAAATTGGGGCAAATATTCATTAATAGGAAGGGGAGTTAAGGACTGGAATAACTTACCAAGGGAGATGTTCAATAAATTTCCAATATCATTGTAATCATTTAAGAAAAGGCTAGGAAAACAACAGATAGGGAATCTGCCACCTGGGCGACTGCCCTAAATGCACATCAGTATTGATTGATTGACTACTACAAGTTAACATCCCCGTTTCCCCTGTGTTAAATATTTTTAACTGTTTCAAAATGGCTGCATTTGAATAATGTTTTAGATATGGAATTGCTGTATTTAGATCTTGTCAACAAGATTTTCATCGTTCATCAATCAGGTCTAGTATCTCCTGAGTTACCCACTGATTCTTAGTTGATCTTTTCTTCCTTGAAAATAGTTTGGAAAGAATACATATATTTCTAGATAAGTTGCTTAATAAGGATAAAAATTTAAATGAAACAAACGAACAAAGAAATCCCTTGTTTGAACATGTATTGAGACACATGGAATTATTAGGAGTCAATCAAATACGCCCAATAAAGGCAGGAAGCAATCGCAAAGCAGCTACGTCACAAATAGAGCCACCCCCCTGCACATAATAACAAATGACGACACACCTTCACTTCCCCTTCCCCCTCCAAACCAAGCTAGTATAACGTCCTCGTCACACCGATACTACACAAGGTCGAGAACAACAGAGATAGATACAAACCCGTAATCATCGGAACAGCAACAAATTGGACAGGGGTAATTTTAAAAGTTTTTACAGTACAAACAATTCCCTTCAGACAACACATCCCCAGGTATTCTCAATTAACAAACGCATCTTTTCTGCCAGTTACAGGTCGTACACCAAACATCCCAACTTAACGATTTCCGAATAGAATTTGTATTACCGTACCGAATAATTGGATAGGGGTAAGTTTAAAAAATCTTACAGTTTCAATTTATTTAAAATGCAAACAATTTCTTTAAGCAACACACCCCCAGGTATTTTGATTAACAGGCGCATTTTTTCTGCTGTTTACAGGTCGTAATCCAAAATATCCAACTTAACGAAAACTGAATAATACGACCAACAATAAATATAATCTTCTCCACCGGACAGTAACGAGATACAAACAAGAAAGGTCTAGCAAAAGAAGGAACATTATACAACCAAGACAAGTTTGTAAGAGCATCATGCTAAAAACTGTCGAATTTAATAAATAACCAGTGCAAGTGATATAGAATGAAACCAAAGATTTTTAAAATAAAAAATAGTTTTTTAATTTGTAGAAGTTTTTAATCTTGAACTAACAACTGCCCTTCCCCCCACACTTCACGTATTCCCCCCCCCCTCCCCCACCACCTAATTGTTCCTTACTAACATAAATTTTTTTAAAATCTTAATTATGGAATTGTTTTATGCTATTTTTTCTCCTAAGCATTATGTAAAACAGCTGATGATGATTGCTAAGCAATCGAAACATGTACTGTAAGTTTTAATGACAAAAAATGTAGCCGAAGGCTAAATAATAAAAAAAGGAAAGTATCGATCAGTTGGAACCTTTTTCATTTTTTTAATTTGAAACAGTTTACCTGTCATGCTGGTTTCTAAATGGATGAAGCATGCATCAAAACACTGAAAAGTATTTTTTCCTGGAAAACTGCCAGTGTTATGAAGAAAATGCACAGGAACTTTTATTGTTGAATTGCATGTAGTTATGGTGTGCCCCAGCTTTAATAGGACTAACAGTTCAGGCTGCATATTCACAATTTTTCCAACTTGCTCTAATGTTTATAAAATGACCTGCTTTTGTGATCAGCTAGCATAATGAAATACAGCCTGTTGTGATCTGGGAGAAATAATCTTTCGACTGATGAAACAATTACGGAAATTGTTTGAGTGGTTCCCAACATTCTCTCTTTATAATATTAGTACAGATTTTGCAAAATTATTCAACAACAAACGAATGTCAATAGTGTACAGTATAAGTGGAGTTGATAAGGGGGACCAGAGATAAGAGAGAAACACTAGACTTACCAAACCACAATGTTCACACAAAAAGGCTTCATCTTCACAGTGATGAGACTTTTCATGTTCTCTCAACAGGGAGTGTTCCTTAAATATTTTCTTGCATTTCCTGCACTGCGAATGTTTCACTGCACTGTGAGTGAGAATGTGCAGTTTTAATTTGTCTGGAATCAGAGAAAACATATAAATCTCAATGAAATGCAGATTACTATAAACTCTATAAGAGAATGGAAAATATTGAGTTTTGGGCATTAGGAATCTGAAGCTGTCTCTGAAAATAAGTCTCCATCACAAAGTAGTCATTTTGGTTGTTTCATGACATCATATCAGAAGATAAATTGAACATGTTCCAAGATAAAATATTATTATTCAAGTCAAATTTTCTATTTTGATAGGATTCTTACAGAGGCTTAAACAAGCATAACATGTTTACACTCAATGACTAAGTGAAATTAAGTTTCAGTTTTAAAGATCAAGTACAGTAGAGTAATCATGCTACTGGTTTTACGTTCCACTAACAACTCTTACAGTTTTTGGAAATTTTGAGTGGTCACAATATTCTCCCCCTCCCCCCTCCCCATCAGGTCTCCTTTTTGATGCCGGTAATTCCATTCATTATAAAATATGAAAGCCATCTTATTAACAGTGCTGATGTGAGTACTTATTATTATAACTAATTATATAGTTGTATCAGCACACTAAATTTTATTTCAAAACCAGTTTTTGGACTCTAAAAGCATTTGATTTTACATGAGTGTGCTGTCACATTGAGTTTTAAACAGTTAAAATGGAGCCCTGTTGAGATTAACATAGGAAGGGCTGGATTATGCTCGTGCTCAGGCTGTTGAGTTAGCATTAGACAAGCTTTCAGCTTTACGTACGGAGCACACTGGAAGCATATGATAATACGTCACCTCAAGGTTGTGAACATCATTTATCATCAACTATCTTTTCCCCATATCCAGCTGACACCGGGTGGCGGCATATATGGTTCCTCTCCACTTCGTCTTGACTCTCTGTAATTCTACGGGTATGAGGCTGGTGTATTTGAGTAACTTCAAACACCATCAGATTTAGCCAAGATCATACCTGCTAACTAGAGCTCAAATGATAAGTAGAGTAGAATAACATAATTTTATGTCAATTCAATATCTTTTCATCCATGATCTGACTGACCAATGTCCCATTAAGCATTCTTCTATAAAACCACATTTCGAATGCTTTTATTATCTTTCTTTCTGTAGCAGCTTTAATTCGCATTTCACTCCCACACCATGCCATGTTTCAAATACTTTCAGAAACAATAATCAGACAAGTTTATGCTTTCATTTTTTTTTTTAAGTTTATTTAGAGGAAGTTTATTATTTTCTCTTACAGTAAAATGTCTATGCATCATTTTCCGAGGGAGAGGGGGAAAATGGCAGTGGATGTGGGAGAATGATAAATGTGGGTAACAAAAAAGATCATCGCCATAAGACCTATCTGTGTCGGTGCAACGTAAAACCACTAGCAAAAAAATAAATAAATAAATAAAGATGGGAAAGAAAAATAATAAAACACAGGCACTGTATTTGGACATTTCTTTAAAATGTAAAACTCATACTGTACATAGAGGCATCAAAATATTGCAACCATGATACATGTGATGAAAATATACAGTATGATATTTTATGCAGTTTTTTTCCTGCCTTTCTTTACATCTCATAATAACCAGATGAGTTAGCCGTGTGGTTAGGGGTGCGCAGCTGTGAGCTGTGAGCTTGCATCCGGGAGATAGTGGATTCAAATGCCACCTTCGGCACCCCTGAAGATGGTTTTCCTTGTTTTCCCACTTTGACACCAGGCAAATGCTGGGGCTATACCTTAATTAAGGCCACGGCTGCTTCCTTCCCACTCCCAGCCCTTTCCTTTCCCCTGCCTGTGTCGGTGTGATGTAAAGCCACTAGCATCTCATAATAATTGAAAACCTGTAAGGTCAGTTCTCTTATTGCAAATTAATGCTATAAGTGATCATTATGAGAATAACCTTCAGCAAAATACAAACTATTTCAAAGAATGTCTAATTTTTCTTTATTTAGAAAAACAAAGTTTTCAGATTTCCTTTCATGACATGTTTGGAAGATGGTGGGTTCACCATCCCTGAATTTTGTAATCTATTTACAGAAAATAGGTAATTTAATCATGGACATGCAAATTGTAACCAATAACATGAAGTCACCTCCCAGCTGATGAACTGAAATCCATACAGGCACAATTGCTACTTGCTACAGAGGACAGAGGTCGAAGGTCGTTTGTTTGGGAGATGAACAGAGCCACCAATACAAAGACTTTTTTAATAGCAGTGTTTGTTATATTTTTGTCAATTTTTGGATTCAGCCTACAAAAATTGTGCATTATCGTTAAATTTAAAAATGAATTTTCATTCAGTGTTATACGGGAAAGCAATGAAGGAAGAAATTCTTTAATCTTGTTGAATGCTCATTTTTAATACAAATGTATAAACAAAAATTGTGGCTATAAATGACCTTCTTTTGTATTGTCACGTTTGTTTCTATTTTCTTTTCTTGACAACAATACTCAAACTATTACTGGTCTGATTATTTAACAGCATGCCACAATATTGGTTAGGTTATGTATGTTACCATCACCGTAATTTCTCCATTTCCAGTTGACACCGGGTGGGGGCAAATATGGTTCCTCTCCACTTCGTCTTGTCATTCTACCACTCCTCATCCAACACCGTGTTCCAGTCCAGGTTCCATCGCCCTATGCTGTTCTTCACAGAGTCCATCCATTGTAACCTTGGTCTTCATCCTATCTTCCCTGCCATCTGTCTTCCCAGTACTTGTCTTGGCTGTCTCTTCTTTCATTCGCTGGACATGTCCAAAATATCTCAAGCTGTTCTGTTCTGATTTATCACCTAGTTTTTGCACAATTAGCTCTTTTCATATGCCTTCATTTCTCACTCTATCCCTCCTTGTTTCTGTACCATACTCCTTACTTACAAAAGCATAATATTTTAACTTCATTTATGTCTCTCAAATAGGCCTAATAAAATATCAAAACAGGTTCTAGGTAATAACTACTATTTCTTCAAGTAACATGCTACAAAATGCTATTTTTTATATGTATCAGTTTTGTTAAAAACAGGAAGGAATGAATGGTATAATTTCAACTTCAGGCATTTCATTACTCATTCCTTTTAGTTTAAGAAAGAAAAAGTGTATTTGTTTCATTGAAGCTTCACATTTCAGAAGAAACAAAACCTGTTCGTGAGAAAAAAAATAGTTGCCATGACTTATGGCCTGACCTGCATATGAAGGATTTTACCTTCGCTAAGGAGGCATGCGCTTCAGCAAAACTCGGGATGACTTGGGGCTTATGATTGTCTTCTTCTCCTTCACCACTCCTCATCTCTCCCCTGCTCCTTCATCACACAGCTCTTCAATTGTTTCCACTCCACATGTGGCTACATCAGAATCACTTGATCTTCGAAATCTATGGGGACTGCATCATTTTTACCCCCTTAATTATTTTCAGTCATCATTAAAGGCATAATCATCATCACTATCAGCAGGGAGTATTTCCACCAAGCATAGCTGACAGCTGAAATAACCTTTTTTGGAAATAGTTCACTACAAGACACCTGGTGTCAAGCTGCCACTGTGAAATAGATCACTTGTAGATGATCCACTTTCCGTGCTCACTTATTTCCCGGCATCCAACAGGTACACAGCAGTTTGAACTAGGCGCTTGAGATACAGTTGCTTGAAACATTTTATTACCCCAAGATCAAGAGGCTACAGCACGCTGGTATAATTAGGAGGAAATGCACAACTTTCACATTACAAAGAAATTATGTGTCCTGTGAATGAGTTGCATGATTATTCCTCCTGTGCACCCACAGAGGCAAGGAATGACTTTAAAAAATTGTGAAAAAGTTTCAGTGGTCATACAAGCCTTTGTGTTTGTATGATATTTCATGGGTACATTTTTAGCATTCTTAAAACAATGTGGTTTTAATGACTTTCCCCTTATGACTGGCACTCTCTTATTACTGCCATCACCACTGATGCACAGAAGAATGGTTAGTCAATCTATAGAACATTTTCCCCTACAGCAAGATTCACCATTCAGCACCAGTGTTTTGTCCAGAAAGATGTAAAAAACTAGTTTGGCCTCATTAATGTTATACATGTCATGCGGCTCGTACACCTCCAGCAACATTTCTTCAATCACAACTCCTCACTTTCTGTGACCACAGAAGAACTTTCTTTCTCAGTAAACCTCAGTAAAGTTGAAAATGCTAACCCAAGAGGTTTTGTGATATCTACCATGCTTTTTTTAACAGATTAGTTTCAAATTCTTCCATAATTTTCAATCGTTCTTCAAGAGTTCTTATTTTTTTCATGGGACATGACTTGTATAAATAACAATACTACACAGGAAAAAAATGAGCAAAACAGAATGTAATTATGAACTGCAGATAATATTGTAACTGCTGGAAACAACCAAGAAAAAGCATAGGACCACTCAGAATGAACTGAAACAGCACAATAATATCTTGGCGCCATGAAGTTCGTAGGCATGGTTATATAGAGTAGTAGTGGGCGAATAACCTGTGCGCTGCACTCCAGCATACATGATACTTGCTACAACCAAGACACTTGCTCAAGCCTAGCAACTCAGAATAGATCATACATTCTCGTGTAACAGGTTGTTGCTGTTCTATGCTAGAGTATTGAGCTGTTGCTTTAAATTCAAGAAAACTTTTGGGTATATTTTTCTCATGAATAATCAGTGTGGGAAAATTGTGGCCAAGGACAAATATTTTTCTGACTATGAATGTGATAAAATGATAGTTCAAGGAATGATAGATGTGGGGAAATTTAATATTAGTTTATATGGACCGATAAATTAAACAATAATATGTGAAAATGACTAGATTCCATGCCAAAAGCCTGGATTCAGTTCCAAACCTCTCCGCGGTGTTCATATGGAATGAGGACATGTGCTGCTGTTGATGGTGATTTATCCATCGGATGGAGACTTAACGTCTTAAGACTTGAGCAGACCCCTTGGTGCTATTCGACAAGAGTAGGCTATGAGCCAGCACCGGGTTTCACCCTCTCCCTTCCTACTACCATATATCACGTCATTCATTTCATCTAAGTAACTCCTCTGATGAGGTTGATATCAGGAAGGCCATCTGGTCATAAAAACTCGCAACGAACATCCATCTCACTTCATAGTCGACCCCGTAGAGAAACCATAGGAGGGTTGGACGTACAGTGTGTTTGTCATTAATTTCTTGCATGCAGGATGGTCAATCTCCAACTAATGTCCACTCACTTTAAGAAAACATGTGGATATGACCCCCTGGAAATCACCAATGAACCACTTAGGTGAATACAAAAAAATCAATCATGTAACGATCACTAGAAAATTCTCTCGAGAAATCATAAGTGTGGGAGTATGCAAGGGTTATGTAGTCTGACCATTCTCTCATAAATCAAAATTTGCTTGACCTACTCATCTAATGTCTTGTTCTAAGTATCCAGTTGAATTTGAACTTCCTTTTCATCATTTCTAAAGATGACTATGTCATCTGCAAACAACCATGCCTTTGTACCATGGGGCTACCATTCCTTCACTTTGTAGATTTCATCCATTACAATTTAAATAGCCATTCAAAATACATTCTTGTTGCAGGAACAAATGCACATTGTATTCAGAAGTGAAAAACCAAAATGTAAATTTTTGATGACTTTTAAAGTCCAGATATCCTTAAGGGAGTTCAGAATAAGAAAGATTAATTACCTTGTCGGTAGAAAGATTTTGTACATCCCAAATCCTCCTGGAAAGGACATTTGAACTTCTTCATTGCCTGGTGTATTAAGGAATGTCTTGCCAATTTGTTTTTGTGCCTGAAAGCTGCAGGACAATGCTGAAAGAAATAAATGATCACTGAGTATAAGGTTCAAATTACAGCAGTACAAATGTGTCACTACATGCCCTAGAAGAGATTAGAGGAAAACAATATCAATCAATCAATCAATCAATCAATCAATCAATCAATCAATCAATCAATCAATCAATCAATCAATCAATCAATCAAGCAAGCAATCAATCAATCAATCACCACTGATCTACATTTAGGGCAGTTGCCCAGGTGGCAGATTCCCTACCTGTTGTTTTCCTAGCCTTTTCTTAAGTGATGGCAAAGAAATTGGAAATTTATTGAACATAACCCTTGGTAAGTTATTCCTATCCTCAACTCCCCTTCCTATAAAGGAATATTTGCCTCAATTTGTCCTCTTGAATTCCAACCTTATCTTCATATTGTGATCCTTCCTACTTTTAAAGACATCACTCAATCATATTCGTCTACTGATGTCATTCCATGCCATCTCTCCACTGACATACGGAACATACCACTTAGTTGAGCAGCTCGTCTCCTTTCTCCCAAGTCTTCCCAGCCCAAATTTTGCAACATTTTTGTAACGCTACTCTTTTGTCAGAAATCACCCAGAAAAAATCGAGCTGCTTTTCTTTGGATTTTTTCCAGTTCTTAAATCAAGTAATCCTGGTGAGGGTCCCATACACTGGAACCATTCTCTAGTTGGGGTCATACCAGAGACTTACATGCTCTCTCCTTTACATCCATACTACAACCCCTAAATAACATTACAAACGTACTCAGGACCCAGATGACTATGAACAGTATAGAATAATTAGGAATAAAACTAAACAAATCATCCGTAATCTTAAATTTAAATATGTTCGTGAATCAGTAAGTAATCTAAATATGGCCAGTGCCTGGAGGCATCTCCAAGCCATGTGCATAAGAAAAACACATGAATAGCTTCAGGTACATGACATTCCACTCGACGATTTAAATAAGTATTTCACGGAAGAGAGAGCTCAGTCTAATCTGCTTAACAGACCACACGTAAATAACGTCCCAGCAACTGTTCCACAAAATTGCCCCTGTTTTGCCTTTTGTATCATCAGCACTAATGAAGTTAAGAAAGTCATGTATTCTATTAAATCCAAAGCAAGCGGTGTCGATGAAATTCCTATTACTTTCATACATAATATTATTGACGCTATTCTACCCATTCTCACCCATATTTTTAATTACTGTCTCAAAAACGGCACATTACCGACAATTTCGAAGTACACCAATGTAATTCCACTTCCTAAAAACCCAGGTTCGAAACTCCTATCCCATTACCATCCCATTTCGATTCTCCCTGCTCTCTCCAAACCGTTAGAATGGTTGGTACATGTGCAAATACTGGAATACCTTTAGGCTCACTCTCTTTTTGACCTGCTGTAATCTGGCTTCAAGAAGGGTCATAGCACAGCCGCTGCCTTACTCAAAGTGACTGAAGACATCAGACAAGCAATGGACGAAAGACAAGTGACAATACTCACACTCCTTGACTTCAGCAGTGCTTTTGACATGATAAACATCCAGACATTGCTGATGAAGTTCAAATCGTTTTTCGGTAATGTTGCTTTAAAATTTTTCACCGCATATCTTACAGATCGTATGCAATGTGTTACAGTACAAGATACTGCTTCTCAGTGGTGACTCCGGAAGGCAGGAGCCCCCCAAGGTTCTGTTCTTGGTCCCCTTTTGTTTGCCTTCTATATAAATGACATCTCCTCTAAAATAAAATATAATAGATATCACCTCTTTGCCGACGACCTCCAAATTTACTGCCACATTAATGGAAATTATATATCGAATGCAATAAGAGATATTAACTCCGATCTTCAACAACTCAGTGTGTACGCCAGTGAAAACTCTCTCCTCCTCAACCCCAAAAAAACTCAAACAATCATTATCGGTTCTCAGAAATTATTAAACATCATGTATAAAAATTATGCTATTCCTCAGGTGACATTAAATGCCACCGTAATCCCGTTCACTGAGGAAGTGAAGAACCTAGGTATGACCGTGACTGAAACTCTTGACTGGTCTGCACACATAAGAAATACATGTAGGAAGATATACGCAATGCTACACCCTCTGAAATGACATAAGGACATTTTGCTGCAAGACGTAAAGATAATACTACTCCAAACTTTGATACTACCAATACTTGACTACTGCAACATTGTCCTCATTGATGCGACCCATGAACAAACTATGAAACTTCAACGAGCATTGAACTCTGGTCTTCGATTTGTTTTTAATTTGAGTTACAATGCTCACATAACCCCTAGCTACACATTTCTTTCCTGGCTGAAACCCGAGAGGCGACAAAAATTCCACGTACTTACGTTGATATATCGAACTCAGAAGGAAAATTTACCCAAATACATCTCTTCAAACTTCCATTTATTATCCTCATTGCATAATTGTAACACTAGATCTGGCACTTCCCTCAACCACTCTTCAATATATAACAAATCCTTCGTTGTGGCTGGGTCAGCACATTGGAATTCAATCCCACCTGCTGTCAGGAACTCAAACTCAATATCGAAATTTAAGATTGCATATAGAGATCACCTGTTGAATACCGCTGATTGTTCCATGTGATTTTTTTGTGTGTATGACGACATATGATAGGTTATGTGATTATTATTATTATTATTATTATTATTATTATTATTATTATTATTATTATTATTATATCTATTATTATTATTATTATTATTATTATTATTATTATTATTATTATTATTATAGTGTAATGTACATAATATTTAGCTTCTTACTCATGTACATAGATCACTTTTATGGCCATACTTACATTTCCATTTACTTTATTACTTATAGTGTTCTCTTTATGCATTGCTTAATTTTCCAGTTTGTATCTTACTTTTCCATTATGACTTCATCTCTTTCTCATTATCTTTACGCTCTGAATTTTATTCTATTTTATGTGTTGAACTCTGGTTTCTTTCTTCATTATATATTGTCCAAATCTGTAATTTTTAGCTTATCTTTGACTTTATGATAGAATAGTACATTTCTTTTATATATGTATTATCTGTAAATTAATTATGTGGTTAAGTGTAAGAGAGGGCCATGAGCCCTAACTTCGCCACTGCCAAAATAAATAAATAAATAAATAAATAAATAAATAAATAAATAAATAAATAAATAAATAAATAAATAAATAAATAAATAAATAAATAAATAACAATCATATTTATTTGATCACCCCAATGAAGATCTTTCTCTATATTAACACCTAGGTACTTACAATGATCCCCAAAGATAACTTTCACCCCACCCATCAACACAGTAATTAAAACTCAGAGGACTTTTCCTATTTGTGAAACTCATAACCTGACTTTCAACCCCATATATCATCATACCATTGCCTACTGTCCATCTCACAACATCATTGACGTCATTTTGCGGTTGCTCACAATCTTATAACTTATTATTACTCTGTATAGAATAACATCATCTGCAATCAGCCTTATCCCTGATTCCCCTTCTATACACATATCATTGATGTATGTAAGAAAACATAAAGGTCCAATAATACTGCCATGAGGAATTCCCCTCTTAATCAGTACAGGGTCAGATAAAGCTTTGCCTACTCTAATTCTCTGAGTTCTATTTTCTAGAAATTTAGCCACCCATTCAGTCACTCTTTTTTCTAGTCCAATTGCACTCATTTTTGCCAGTAGGCTCCCATGATCTACCCTATCAAATGCCTTAGATAGGTCAATCGCAATACAGTCCACTTGACCTCCGGAATCTAGGATATCTGCTATATCATGCTGGAATCCTACAAGTTGAGCCTTCTGTCAAACCAGTTATTAATTTTGCAAACATGTCCAATATAATCAGAAAGAATGCTTTCCCAAAGCTTAAATGCAATGCATGTCAACCTGACTGGCCTGTAATTTTCAGCTTTATGCTATCACCCTTACCTTTATTCATGAGGGCTACTATAGCAAATCTCCATTTATTTGGTATAGCTCCATCATGCTAATAATAACCAAATAAGTACTTCAGATGTGCTACTCTATCCCAACCCATTGCCTTTAGTATATCCCCTGAAATCTTATCAATTCCAGCCACTTTTCTGGTTTTCAACTTTTGTACCTTACTGTAAATGCCTCTGTTATCATAGGTATTCATTCATTCATTCATTCATTCATTCATTCATTCATTCATTCATTCATTCATTCATTCATTTAACTTCCATATATTGTACAATTACGTATTTTGAAATATGCCAACAATATAGGAGTTGTTGAGTGATTTCCTTTTACTAACAATAATATATGCACAATAATGAACATTTTGAAAAAGAACAAAAAGAGAAAAAACAGAAACACCAAATACCTCAATGTTATGACAGCACATCTCATTTTTTTAAATACGGTAATAAATAATATTAATAACCAATACCTACAAGACAAAATAAAAATCTATTGGTGTGGTGTTAATAACATGTACGTAATCAATGTGACATTAACATGTTTTTAAGGCTATATACTAGATATTAAGAACGTTTACAAGTTAATAAGTAATAGCATCATTACCAGCACTTCATCATGTATTCTTCTGTTCTATAGAAGCAGCTACTACGCTGGAGAATTTTTAAAGCTATGGGAAACGAACTGATGAGACTAATATCTTTAATCTTATTTGGAAGCTTATTATACAAATCTGATTCCAACAGAGTCTACATGTCTCAAGACAATGCTTTTAACTTTTGTGCTCAATAAAAATATTATTTCTTGTTCGCATCTGGTAATTGTGATTGTCAAAATTCTTTCTGAAGTGATCAATATTTTTTTCACGTGTAGAATGCATTGCATGATGTATATGCTTGGTACTGGGAGTATCCTTACTCTCTTAAATAATGGTCTGCAATGATCTAACCTGTTACGTCTCAATATAATTCTGATAGCTTATTTCTGTATTCAAAAAATAACATCAAGATTTGATTAGTAGCAACTGCAGAGACCAATAGCATAAGTAATGACTGAATGGAAATATTCACAATATGCTATTCTAACACATTTTAATGAAAAACATGGAAGAGTATGTATACGTACTTTAAGGCAGAAACAGGTTCCAAGAAGGATATTCCAGGGATCATTAATAAACAAGGGGTGTGTGCGTGCGTGCGTGCGTGCGTGCGTGTGTGTGTGTGTGTGTGTGTGTGTGTGTGTGTGTGTGTGTGTGTGTGTGTGTGTGTGTGTGTGTGTGTGTGAGGATCCTCAAAAGGCAGAAATATTCAGTCAGCAGTATGTAAAGATTGTTGGTTACAAGGATAATGTCCAGGTAGTGGAGCTGACTAATACTAAAGAAGTATTAAAATTTACCTATGACAGCAATGGCACTTACAGTAAGATACAAAAGTTGAAAAATAGAAAAGCAGCTGGAATTGATAAGGTTTCGGGGGATATACTGAAGACAATGGGTTGGGATATAGTAACATAGCTGAAGTACTTATTTGATTATTGTATGCATGAAGGAACTATACAAAATGAATGGAGAGTTGCTATAGTAGCCCCTGTGTATAAAGGAAAGGATGATAGACATAAAGCTGAAAATTACAGGCCAATCAGTTTGACATGTATTATATGTAAGCTTCAGGAAAGCACTATTTCTGATTATATAAAACATGTTTGCAAAATTAATAACTGGTTTGATAAAAGGCAGCTCGGGTTTAGGAAAGGTTATTCCACTGAAGCTCAACTTGTAGGATTCCACAAAGATATAGCAGAAATCCTGGATTCAGGAGGTCAATTGGATTGTATTGCGAATGACCTGTCTAAGGCATTTGATAGGGTAGATCATGGGAGACTACTGGCAAAAATGAGTGCAATTGGACTTGACAAAAGAGTGACTGAATGGGTGGGTCTGTTTCTAGAAAATAGAACTCAGAGAATTAGAGTAGGAGAAGCTTTATCTGTCCCTGTAATGATTAAGAGGGGAATTCCTCAAGGCAGTATTATTGGACTTTTATGTTTTCTTATATATATATATATATATATCAATGATATGTGTAAGGAAGTGGAATCAGAGATAAGGCTTTTCGCAGATGATGTTATTCTGTACAGAGTAATAAATAAGTTACAAGATTGTGAGCGGCTGCAGGGTGATCTCGATAGTGTTGTGAGATGGACGTTGGACAATGGTATGATGATAAACGGGGTTGAAAGTCAGGTTGTGAGTTTCACAAATAGGAAAAGTCCTCTGAGTTTTAATTACTGCGTTGATGGAGTTTGGGGATCATTGTAAGTACCTAGGTATTAATATAAGGAAAGCTCTTCATTGGGGCAATTACATAAATGGGATTGTAAATAAAGGATACAGATATCTGCACATGGTTATGAGGGTGTTTAGGGGTTGTAGTAAGGATGTAAAGGAGAGGGCATGTAAGTCTCTGGTAAGACCCCAACTAGAGTATGCTTCCAGTGTATGGGACCCTCACCAGGATTACCTGATTCTAGAACTGGAAAAAATCCAAAGAAAAGCATCTCGATTTGTTCAGGGCGATTTCCTACAAAAGAGTAGCATTACAAAAATGTTGCCAAATTTGGACTGGGAAGGCTTGAGAGAAAGGAGATGAGCTGCTCGACTAAGTGGTATGTTCTGAGCTGTCAGTGAAGAGATGGCATGGAATGACATCAGTAGAAGAATAAGTTTAAGAGGTGTCTTTAAAAGTAGGAAGATAAAGTTGGAATTATTCAAGAGGACAAATTGGGGCAAATATTCGTTTATAGGAAGGGGAGTTAGGGATTGGAATAACTTACCAAGGGATGTGTTCAATAAATTCCCAATTTCTTTGCAATCATTCAAGAGAAGGCTACGAAAACAACAAATAGGGAATCTGCCACCTGGGCGACTGCCCTAAATGCAGAACAGGAAGGATTGATTGATTGATTGATTGATCGATTGATTGATTGATTGATTGATTGATTGATTGATTGATTGATTGATTGATTGATTGATTGATTGATTGATTGATTGATTGATTGATTGATTGATTGATTGATTGATTGATTGATTGATTGATTCTTTACTACAACTATTAGACAAAATCCTTAAGGCAAAACAGACAGAACTCAGAGACTTCCTGATTTTTTTGAATATGTTAATCCCATCTTAATTTTTCATCTAGGTGAACACCTAAAAATGTTGTGGTCAACGTATTTTCAATTGCATTTGCATTTAATATAAGGTTGTGTTTGTTTGCAGTTTTGTCATGGTGGTTAGATGCTTTTAATTCCATGCATTGGGTCTTTTTTAAGTTCAATGTTAGTTTGTTTTTCCTGAACCATGATTCTAACCTAGACAGGACTGTATTTGCTGCAGTTTCTATAGACATAGGGTCAGGATTATTAATAATTATGTTTATATCATCAGCATACAGAACTGCAGTTTCTACTTGATTATTGTGAGAAAGATCATTCACATGGGTCAAGAAAGTAACAGGCCCCAAAATACCAACCTGCAGAATGCTTAAGTCTATGATTTTTACCTGAGAGTGATATATCTCATTATGCCCTTTACTGTTACAATGTGTAATTTCAACAAACTCGGATCATTTCTCCAGGTATGATCTAAACCCGTCGTTAACAATTCCTCTAACTCCAGTCTGATAATTTGTGCTACAATATTCCATGATCAACCTTACTAAATGCCTTTGAAAGGTCAAAAAATAATCCTATAACAGTTTCATCATTATCAAGAGCATTTATGACCAGCTGTGTAAAATGTGTTAAAGCAGACAAAGTACTTCTGCCAGCTCTGAACCCGTGTTGTGCATTATTTAACAAGTTTTATTTCATTAAAAATTTAGTAAGCCGATCTTTCATAGCACAGTCAAATACTTTTGAAATAACAGTAAGTATTTATATTGGTCTCTAATTATGTAAATCGTGTAAGTTTCCACTTTTAAAGATTTGGATAACTTTAGCTATTTTTAGGAGATTAGGAAACTGGCCATTAGAAAGTGATTCATTGATGAGATAAGTTAAAGGCTGTAACAGATAAGGAGCACATTTTGTAATGAGTTTTGTGGGAATTTCATCTACACCTGTGGAGGTTGTATTCTTCAAAGACTGTATGATTTTAAGAACTTCAAATTTTGTTACTGGAATTAACTGCATAGAGTTTTGCACAAAGGTTGGGAGTTCTAGTAATACATCTGATTTATTTGCATTTCCAAGTTTGTATGGTAGGGATAAAATGTAATCATTTATATAATTAGCCAAATGATGAGGGTCATTCATTTTTATTCCCTTATCGTTTTTTATGGCAGCAACTATTTCCAACTGCGTGTCTGTTGGTTTCTCTACTTCTTTAGTATTAGTCACTTCCTCTATCTGGATATTATCCTTGTAACTAACAATCTTTACACACTGCTGACTGAATACTTCTGCCTTTTGAAGATCCTCACATACACAATCCCCTTGTTCATTAATTATTCCTGGAATGTCCTTCTTGGAACCTGTTTCTGCCTTAATGTTCCTATACATACTCTTCCACTTTTCACTAAAATTTGTATGACCACCAATTATGCTTGCCATCATGTTATCTTTAGCTGACTTCTTTGCTGAATTCAATTTCCTAGTAAGTTCCTTCAATTTCTCCTTACTTCCACACCCATTTCTAATGTTATTTCTTTCCAAATTGCACCTCCTTCTTAGTCTCTTTACTTCTCTGTTATAATATAGTGGATCTTTACCATTCCTTACCACATTTAAATGTACAAACCTATTTTCACATTCCTCAATAATTGCTTTAAACCCATCCCAGAGTCTGTTTACATTTTTATTTAGAGTTTTCCACCGATCATAGTTACTTTTTAAAAACTCCCTCATGCCTGTTTTATCAGCCATATGGTACTGCCTAATAGTCCTAATTTTTTTACCTTCCTTTATTTCACATTTATTTTTAACTATGACAAAAACAGCTTCATGATCAATAATACCATTTATTACTTCGGTTTCTCTACAGAGGTCATCTGGTTTTACCAGCACCACATCCAGGATATTCTTCCCTCTGGTTGGTTCCATCACTTTCTGAATCAGCTGACCTTCCCATATTAATTTATTTGCCATTTGTTGTTCATGCTTCCTGACATTCACATTACCTTCCCAATTGACATTCGGTAAATTGAGATCAGCTGCTACTATCACATTCCTTTCCATATCGTTTCCCACATAGCTGATTATCTTATCAAATAATTCTGAAACAGCATCAGCACTACCCTTTCCCAGTCACTGCCTATTATCTTTAGAGATGAGCCTTACACCTAGAATTTCATGTTTGTCATCTTTAACTTTTTCGTAGCTTACAAATTCTTCTTTCACCAGAATGAATACTTCCCCTCCTACCATTCCTATCCTATCTCTATAATACACACTCCCATTCTGTGAGAATATTTCTGCATCCATTATACCATTTCTCAGCCATGATTCAACTCCTGCTACAATATCTGGTAAGTAAATCTTCTATATAAATAAAATTGTTCGTGTCTGTTTGTTTGTCTGTCTGTTTGTTCCACCATCACGTCGAAACAGCTGAATAGATCTCAACCAAACTTCATATTTAGGGTATACTCATCCCGAGGAAGGTTTCGATATGTATATCATTTTAAAATCTTTGAATAGACGGGGGGTTTATAGGAAAACCAGAATGGTTTTTCCGCCATCACGTCGAAACGGCTGGATAGATCTCAACCGAATTTCATATTTAGAGTATACTCATCCCGGGGAAGGTTTTGATATGCATATCATTTTAAAATCTTTGAATACACGGGGGGTTTATAAGAAAACCAGAATGGTTTTTCCACCATCACGTCGAAACGGCTGGATAGATCTCAACCAAACTTCATATTTAGAGTATACTCCTCCCGGGGAAGGTTTCGATATGCATATCATTTTAAAATCTTTGAATACACGGGGGTTTATAGGAAAACCAGAATGGTTTTTCCACCATCACGTCGAAACGGCTGGAAAGATTTCAACCAAATTTCATATTTAGAGTATACTCATCCCGTGGAAGGTTTCGATATGCATATCATTTTTAAATCTTTGAACAGACGGGGGTTTATAGGAAAACCAGAATGGTTTTTCCACCATCACGTCGAAACGGCTTGATAGATCTCAACTAAACTTCATATTTAGAGTATACTCCTCCCGGGGAAGGTTTCGATATGTATATCATTTTAAAATCTTTGAACACACGGGGGGGTTTATAGGAAAACCAGAATGGTTTTTCCACCATCACGTCGAAACGGCTGGATAGATCTCAACCAAATTTCATATTTAGAGTATACTCCTCCCGGGGAAGGTTTCGATATGCATATCATTTTAAAATCTTTGAATACACGGGGGTTTATAGGAAAACCAGAATGGTTTTTCCACCATCACGTCGAAACGGCTGGATAGATCTCAACCGAATTTCATATTTGGAGTATACTCATCCCGGGTAAGGTTTCGATATGCATATCATTTTAAAATCTTTTGAATACACGGGGGGTTTGTAGGAAAACCAGAATGGTTTTTCCACCATCACGTCGAAACGGCTGGATAGATCTCAACCAAATTTCATATTTAGAGTATACTCCTCCCGGGGAAGGTTTCGATATGCATGTCATTTTAGAAACTTTGAATACACGGGGTGTTTATAGGAAAACCAGAATGGTTTTTCCACCATCACGTCGAAACGGCTGGATAGATCTCAACCAAATTTCATATTTAGAGTATACTCATCCCGGGAAAGGTTTCGATATGCATATCATTTTAAAATCTTTGAATAGACGGGGGTTTATAGGAAAACCAGAATGGTTTTTCCACCATCACGCCGAAACGGCTCGATAGATCTCAACTAAACTCCATATTTAGAGTATACTCCTCCCGGGGAAGGTTTCGATATGCATATCATTTTAAAATCTTTGAATACACGGGGTGTTTATAGGAAAACCAGAATGTTTTTTCCACCATCACGTCGAAACGGCTGGATAGATCTCAACCAAACTTCATATTTAGAGTATACTCCTCCCGGGGAAGGTTTCGATATGCATGTCATTTTAGAAACTTTGAATACACGGGGTTTTATAGGAAAACCAGAATGGTTTTTCCACCATCACGTCGAAACGGCTGGATAGATCTCAACTAAATTTCATATTTAGAGTATACTCATCCCGGGGAAGGTTTCGATATGCATATCATTTTAAAATCTTTGAATAGACGGGGCTTTATAGGAAAACCAGAATGGTTTTTCCACCATCACGTTGATACGGCTCGATAGATCTCAACTAAACTGCATATTTAGAGTATACTCATCCCAGGGAAGGTTTCAATATGCATATCATTTTAAAATCTTTGAATAGACGGGGGGTTTATAGGAAAACCAGAATGGTTTTCCTCCATTTTCTCTTATACTATTGATTTTCTGTAAGCTTTGTTTACCGTACGTGAAACGTCTCTTCATTATAAACAACTTTCGTTATGTTCATAATTTACCTTACTCTTTACATGACGGAGAAATTTACAATTTTCTGCTGGTACCATGCTCTGCATTGAGTGACCGACAGACCGACAACGAACCTACAGGTTACCATGGCAATGTCTCTGACTGCATGCCAGCAGGGAAGTAACGTATTGCCATTTTCCTCATCATGCTTTTAAATTCGTGGTTGCTCCTTAGGTAGAAGGCAAGAGAGGCGTCAATCGGCCTATCTGCGGGATATTGGCGGAATATCGTTGGATGTTATAACAGCCTTCGAATAGATTAAGTAATAACACCATTAGTCATCTTCTTATTATTTGTTTACCTAGGAATCAATGGACCTAAATTTCTCCTCTGTTACCGCTTTATTATATCCATAACTCACACTAGCATAATTTATTTAGGGGCATTTGATTTTCCAATACATTAACTTGGCATTTATATATTTGTCGTTATCCGGCTGTCCTCAGTTATAATCCATTTTCTATTACTTTCAACTCTCTTAACTGTATTATTTTCTTCCTTAATTACGCCGTATGTACGCGAGTGCTACAAACTACTGGATGT
The DNA here is from genome assembly GCF_040414725.1 of Anabrus simplex. NCBI lineage: Eukaryota > Metazoa > Arthropoda > Insecta > Orthoptera > Tettigoniidae > Anabrus > Anabrus simplex. Next base: position 62,482,744 of record NC_090266.1, read on the forward strand.
ATTTCCACCAATACTCATATTTAGAATACACCTGTCCTTGATAGGTTTTAGGGCAAATATTGCTTCTAAATCCCTGAACTGACTGGGGGTTTATACGAAACCGAAACAGTGATTTTGCACTTCCACAAAATATACACAACCAACGTTAATTTAAATCTACCTGCCTTGGTAGAAATTAATTTCTAAACCTTTTTTCTCATGTGCATCATTTCGATACGAGGATTAATAAGGGAGATATCATTAACGGACCGTTTTTTTGTACAAGTCCCATCGGACTTAACTCACGAGCGGGTGCGTGTAAAATGTATTCCTTACAACTTGAAAACTACTGAAGACATTCGAACCAAAATTCATATTTAGCATCCACCTGTCCAAAGGTAGGTTTTAAACGTAAATAACATTTCATGTTCCGGAATGGACTGGCGGTTTATAGGGAACCTAAATGGTGATTTTACTCTTCCACAATATATACAGAACAAGACCAACCTGACTGGAAATCGACCAAACGTGATGGAATTCCACCTCTAAACCTTTTTCTCATGTGCATTTTTTCGTCAGGAGGATTAATAAGGGAGATATCATGAATGGTCAGTTTTGCAGGTTAAGTCCAGCGGACATAGCCAAAAAGGTGTTTTACATGGAGCAGATTCCTTATCTATATAAATCAAATCGTAATTACTGTGTGCCTCTACACTGACTATTTTGGCGAAATTTTCGTACAGCTTTCCGTTTAAGGGGTAATAATGACCATCTGCATAATTTTTGGTTTAGTTTCCTGAAAGTCCTAATTTTTACCCGCCTCACCCAAAATCCAGATTTTGGCATAATCTGCCAGAAGAAAAAGAAGATAATTGAAATTTGACAAAATTATACGTTTTAGCCTGTAACGAACGGAAAACATCCAAGATCATTAAATTTTTCACTTTTTATCCCCGAAGAATATCGAAATATGCAGGCAATTTTAATGATGGTCCAGACCTTCTGAAATTCCTATCACATAACAGATTGCACAATCTCCATTCAATTTGGAATGATCTCCAACCTTGGTATTATGAGTTTTTGCCGTATCTGTATCCCTTTTACGTTTGATTTTTCTCTATTAATGGATGTTAAGTCAATTCTGAATTTTCACATGCATAATTCATACCTTCGATTACTTATATGAAATACAGAATCATCAAAATCTTCACAAAAATTGGCCCACCCAGTAGCCATATATGAGCCAAATCCTATGTATGTAGCTGTCACATAATTATCCGAAAAGTAATGTAATGTGAGATAATCTTACAAGAACGTTACCCTGTTCCACGTTTCTAACTCAATCTGACCCACGAATAGACGACATATCATAGGACCAGCCATTTAGGCCACTAAATCCGGCGTGTCTTATGGTATAATCCTTTGTCGATATGACGTACGTTTAGTAGCAGTTAATCTGTAAATGAAGGTCTTCAATATTGTAAACACGCATATACTTTCGTATGTCGATCTATATATATTCACTGATGTCAATTTGTAGTGATCGAGAAAGTGTTGGTCTGCTATTGTAATCAGTACTCCCCACACCAACTTTGACTGGCAGTATGAAAGGGTTCCTTCTCCAACTCCTGTGTAACTGTCATTAGTAAGGAAGGTCTACAATTGTAATGAATAGTTCACTTCTCGATTTGACTTGCAGAAGGCAAGTGAGCATGCAGTTTTGTTTAAAACTCCCCGACCCGATTGTGTTTGGCAGTAGGCAAGGGTGCCCGCCATTATAAAGAAATGTCCTCATCTAAAATGTGACTGGCATTAGGCATAGTGGCCTGCTATTTTGATGGAAACTCACCAACTTGGTGTGACTGGCAGTAAGCTGGCTGGAAGTAGGAAAATGGGCCTGGCATTATAATGATAACTGCACATCTCAATTTCGAGTGATAGTGGGGTAATTGCCTGCCATTATAATAAAAACTGTAATCTGTCTGGAAGTAGGAAAGGGGGGCTGCCATTTTAACGAAAACTCCCCAAATTGATTCTGTCCGCATAGTAGGCAATGGGGCCTGCAATTATAATGTAAACTTCCCAACTCGATTGTGAATGGCAGTAGGCAAGTGAGCCTGCCGTTATATCACAAATCCATAACAAACACTTTACATTGGAAACAACGTACGGGGACCTCCCCATGCTCTTTCTCGGATAACGCTAAGAGACATGCAATTTTAAAACAATCTTATTTACTGCATGCACACTATTTACTTCGATATTCGAATACAATGTAGAATACCGTTGCGAAGCACGGGTACATTCGCTAGTATCTATTAAATTACTTAATAAGATTCCTTTCTTTACAATACTTCTACAGTTGAGAACTATCATTTTTATGTCATCACTACTTGACTTCCATACCCCTGTACCCTTATCACCGTTCCCTAGGCCACCCCTGTACCTGTCTATAACCCTTCTAAACAAATTTCCTAACTTATATGCATCACTGTGGTTTGAGTGAAGGCCATCTGAGCGCAGATCCGTATCTCCTACCCACCCATTAGGATACAAGCATGATATGCAGATTTCTGAAGAATGAATTAGTAACCCAACTGTCAGAATAGACTATGGAGGCTGACTAAATATTTTAATGACTCATTCTTCCATACTGACAATAAATCTGAGATACATCATAATTAAGCTTGAAGTTGGAATACAACAACTTAAAATATATGACAATGAAACACTCAGCAGAACAGAAAGCAGAACAACAAAGCCAATATTTCAGAAAAGCAAAGACAACACAAGTCATCCTGTGTTACCATATTTTAAAAGTGAAAATTCCACGTTGCTCCTGATTGGAAGGATCAGTGAAACAGCCACCTGGACCCAACAAAGTATACTCTTATGTATATAAACTATAACTACCATATTTATCCATGTAATAGACACAAAAAGAAAAAAATCCCATTTCTCTAGCAAAAGTCCAGAATTTGCAACAGAAAATTAAACATACTACAACACGCACCAATTCCAATATGAAATTATTGGAGTACGCATTGCAATACAGCAAACCAGAAGAAACTTCAAACAACGTATTGTAGGTCTCGCTACATACGAGTCTATGATTGATCGATAACTAGCATCAGGTGTCGTCGGTGGCGGCTGTAACTCAATCCGAGTATATATAACTTCTTCCTGCATACATTGGCCAGTTCAACTCAGTTTATGGATGTGTTTACGATGACCAAACAGACCAATCCTGGCATAAAACATATGCCCACATAAATCACACTGAATGGATGGAGGAGGGCGGGGTTGTAATTGACGGAGTTTTCATGGTTGTCGCTTTGCCTCTTGATGTCTGTGGCATTCTCTTTCAACCAAGTTGACAGCGGTGGATGTAGTGTTCCATCACAGAGAGCGGTCCACAGCACATTCTTCCCATGTCTGTATAACTGTACCAGTTGTCTTCATGATGTGTTTCAACTGGTCCTTAAAACATTTAAGAGGGGCTCCATGAGGTCTACTGCCAGAGCAAAGTTCACGAGTTGAAGGGAGTGACAGCAGGAGCATCAGCTGTATAACTTGTGTAATGAAACAGATGTCATGAGTATACTGTAATGTGAAAATGGAAATAAAGTACAGCACCAACATGAATCAAACAAATCATTACTAACTTGCTGTATAATTTGAATATTTCACAAGTTATTTCTACCTTTTGCAAAACCACTGTTCATCAACACATCAGACTATGGGAAGCATTCTAACAATACTGGGGGATTTCATTACTTTGTCTGCATTACAAAGATCAGTCACAATTAGTGTTATTCAACCAATGTTGTTTAAAAACTTGAATTCAAACATGACAACTTACTTCATTTCTCATCATCACTAAGAGAGAGAAAATCCACTTAGGATAGTTACCCTAATTCTAGGGAAACTACAAAGGTTCAGCCTACTAATTAATCCATAGGGACAATTAGAAAGTACATTTAATTTTTATTTGAATTTTTAAAAATGTTGCAATATTTATTCATTTTTGGGCAGCAACCCCCTGATGGATTCTATTATTCAAATAACTTTCAAGTTATACAGATGATTTTTTACTATTTGGTGTGAATTTCTCAAAATTGATGTTGGCATTTCCTGTAGAACATTAGTTGTCAGCCAAAACCTTCTGAAAATATTTGCAGAGAAACACCACACACACTAAAGAAAACGTGCATTACCGAGCAAGTGGCTGCATGGTTTGGGTCACATAGCTATCAGCTTGCATTCAGGAGATAGTGGATTCGAACACCTTTGTCGGCAGCCCTGAAGATGGTTTCCCATGGTTTTTCCATTTTCATTTCAGACAAATGCCCAGTCTATACCTTAATTAAGGCCGTGCTCGCTTCCTTCCCATCCCTATTCCATCGTCCAGAAAAGACCTATGTGTGCCAGTATGATTTTTAAAAACGAAAGGCTCAACCTCATCCCCTTTATCCACATACTACAGAAATAATTGCCATCCTTTCCAAAAAGTAGTACTGTATGGTCAACACAACTTAACACATTGCTGACCGGATGCTTGAGCTTGTCACATACCCTGTGGACCGGACATCTTTCTACTAAGCATACTAGGGTGCACTTGATTACAAAAATGTACGTAAATATTAATCCAGTCAAGATTTTATCTTTAAAGTTGGTATGAGTACTCAACCAATGCCCCTAGTAGTACTTCAACATATCTAAGATAAGCAAGCAAATGCGTGTTAATTCAACAACATATCATTAATATTTACATCGTTGTCGTCGTCAGAGTCACTTGAATAAATAAGCACACTAGGTAAATTACGGCGTGTAGAGGCCTGAATATCACTTCCACTATCACTCTCACATTCAGTTTCCACTAATTCATTATCACTATATCCATTTGAACGATCATCGGCATATAATTCTTATCGATACCTTAATGCTCAATTATGCCAAGTCCAATTTTTTGTGATTTTGACATATTGGTACTGTAGGAAACCTTGTGGGAAGCTGCTTCAAGTACACTCAAATTCCTTGTGCAAATCTATGGCAAAAACTACATAAATTCGCAAAATTAAAAAATGCCATCTCCACGCGTGCTTTGTTTGTAAGAGCACAGAAATTCCAAGTCCAAGCGACTTCAATTCTTTGAGATGTCAAGTGCGCATTTGATTGCGTTGTTTTGTTCTTCTTGTTGTTTAAGTCACTGTCAGAATGTGTGTTTAGATCTATTTTCAAACAATTTGAACCACCGTTAACAATTTTTATTCTCAAAAAGGGTCAATGCTTTAAGTGTAAAGAGGCAGAACACACTAAAACCACTCGAACCAATCAGGACTATATAGACCACATCACTCGTAAACTTGAAATTCAGGAAATGAAAGATGAAGACACTAAAAGTGCAGCTGATAACCCAAAATTAGTATGTGCAAGTTTTGATCTTCAGGCCATACTTCAAATCCCTTTCACAGGTGATTGCCAAATTTATTATAAAAGGAAGCTCTCTCTTTATAATTTCACAGTGTATGATCATTGAAAACTGGAACTCACTTTGTGTGGGATGAGACCAACGAAAAAAAAGGCAGTGCTTAAATCGGGCGATGACTACTTACTTACATAGCACATCTAATTCCAGAAGTTGAGCATCTAATCCTGTATGCAGACACGTGTGGTGGACAGAACAGGAACCAAAACATGGTATCTGCTCTACTATGTGCCATGAATACGAGGTTACACCCCAATCTGAAAATGCTGGACCTAAAAGTAATGGAAAGTGGCCACAGTTACCTAGAGGCCGATTCCATTCATGCCACAATTGAAAGGGTGAGAAAACATAAAAGCATTTATACTCCTCATGAGTACAAAATTGTCATGGAAATGACCAGAAAAACCACACCCTTACATTATACCAACGGGACTACAGCAGCATTTGCGATTTAGATTCATTGACAATATGCGTAATACACAACAGAAAAAAGATGCCAAGCATGAAAATATCAATTGGTCACACATAAAGTGGTTTCGTTTTACACAAGGTAGCGACTCGGTTAAGTTAAGTATTCTGTGAGATGCAGGTTAATCCTAAGAGCATTAAATGGGATGGAATCACTCTTCAACCAAAATACAGACAGCTGCTACCTATATTACTTGAAAAAAGTAAAGAGAGATTTGTTGACCATGTTAAAAACTGGAGTCATCCCAGCTGAATATAAGGAGTTTTACAACAGTTTGCCTTCAGCAAAGGGAGTTCATGATGAAGCTGTTAGGGCAGCCATAAGAATGGATGAGGGAAATGAAGAGGACTAGAGGACAGCAAATACCCTTTGGATTGAAAATCGGTGCAAAATTCAATTTCTCTTGCTGCGATGCATGAAAATAGCACCTGTATTCACTTATGCAAAAATGGTTCCATAACACATTTGTTTCTAATGTAGGAGAAGTTTAATAATAATAATAATGCTATTTGCGTTATGTCCCACTAACTACTTTTGCGGTTTTCGGAGACGCCGAGGTGCCGGAATTTTGTCCCGCAGGAGTTCTTTTACGTGCCAGTAAATCTACCGACATGAGGCACCTTCAAATACCACTGGACTGAGCCAGGAGAAGTTTGATTTTGATTTGATTTTACTGAAAAAATTCAATTTAGTAATAATCCTATGTTCCATAACGTATGTACTATTCAATTTAGATGAATAAATATATGTTCCATTGAATTTCTGACCTGGTTTATAATTTTACAAGAAAAGACAGTAATTTATCCTATGTCCAATAAAACTGCGTTAACAAGTGCTCAATTGTGCCATGTCCTGACATCAGCACAAATAATCACATTTGGAGAGAATGTATGGAAAATTCTAACATAAACTGATTAGAAAAACACTTCTGAGAGATCATTATACCTAAAAAGTCAGCACCACCAAAGAATAATACATAATTTGATATCAAAACACGAGTTTGAAACTTTGTTTTTGCATTTCCCACAATTTCAGAAATCTGGACTTGGCACTTCTGTGCTTTAACACGTTGAGTGCCGAGCTGATTGTAGCACACTATTCCACCGGTGCCAGGCATGTCTTTGAATTGCATTCCGCTGGTGCCAAAGCAATTGTACACGTTGTAGTCTGTTTATATAATCTTGGGATGTATTTATATGATGTACTAAGTAAATTTTATCTCACCATACCATGGTCATGTGTGACGCCATATGGTGTCACATCAATTTTTTAGGAAAGATAAAATATAGCGCGACACCATATGGCGTCACAGAATTTTGAATGTGCAATACGAATTTCAAATACGGGATATTTATTTGCTAATTCAAATTAACGCAATATTTATGAAAACGTAGTAAAATGCAAAACAAGTACTTATATTACATTACATATTGTTGTGAACAGTTTTCTGATAACTCTAAACAATGAAAATATGCGTCTCAGCATGCCCGAGTTCTTGTTACTCGTTGTAATTTTTCAACCCTTATTGGCATCGTTGTTCTAACATCGTCCTTTGTACACTTGTTTCATGTGCTTTTTTCATATTTACGTTTTGCACATCTGATCGGGAAGTTAAGGGGAACGCGCTAACTATACGCTACCTGGCTGCTAGCGCAGCTCGATGCAGCCCGGTTGGTTCACGTCCACTGCTTCGCTTCTCCCTACCTCTCCGCCACACCCCGATACTCCCGCGGCACTTCTAATTTTATGACTATTTATTTGTTCAATTTTGACGTTCAAACTTGCGCTAGGTACATGGAGTTTTCACCTTAGCATTCTACTGCCTCCCACGAATATTCCTACCAAATTTCAACCGAATCCGAGTGTAACACATGTATGTGTTCCCTCGTAAGATTATTACCAATATCTTCCGTTTTTTATATTTTTGCACAACTATATAAACTGAGTGATAATACGTATGTAAATGAGGAATAAACAATGCCTGGCGCGCTTTCACCTGTGACAATGACCACTGGCCAGTCAGTGGCTTCGGAAGAATACTGTGGCGCCACATGGTGGCATAGAGTAAAAATACTTAGGTGGAATAGACCCTGAAGTTCGCCCTTTCACGTAGTACCAATTTTACGCGCATAGATGTCACAGCTGATTATCTATGGTGCATCGCCAGAAACTCAACTGTGTCGCCATATGGCGTCACGCCAACTCTGATTTCAAGAACGGTGTGCCGCCATATGGCGTCACGCCATCTCAAATTTGAAGACCACCGTGACGCCATATGGCGGCACGTGGCACCCAACGTGTTAAGGTATCGTTATCGTCGTCAGCTAACACCGTATTCCGCGGACGCTCCATCTTGTCATTGACTGAACCGGCAGAAAGAAAGTCGACATTTCGAAACTAAATCAAAGAATAAAAGAGGCCGTTAATAAAAGAAAAGTGGCAGATATACATCTACGATTTATTCTACTCAATGTGCAAGTTCGAAATAGTTCAATATATGGTCAAGAGATGTCACAGGAAGACTGAAAACAATGTCGTGAACAAAACCGAATTTTCTCGGGGCCCGTCACCTACCACTGGCGAGCATACTACAAGATTTCTCGGGGCCCGTCACCCATGTGTTAATCTGCAGACATTAATCGCCATTTACTAGTTTTACCAATCAATCCAATTTTAAGATTTTAATATTAATACGACAATTTTTTTTTGAAAATGAAACACATCCATTAAGTGGGGAAACTTTCCCAACATTCAAAGGAGAAAATTGGGGTGCATCCATTATGTGAGGACATCCAATACATGAATAAATATAGTATTACAGATCAAGTTATATATAGGAAAGAAAATTACTAGTGGTTTAATATTGCACTAACTCACATAGGTTTCGAGCAAAAATGGGATAGGAAAGGAAGCAACCAGGGCCTTAATTATGGTACAGCCCCAGCATTTGTCTAGTGTGAAAATGGGATATCATGGAAAACCATCTCCAATACTGCAGATTATGATTACGATTATACAGGGTAAGCAAAATAAAACTGGCCCAGGAAATATTTATAATACTAAAGACTAATGCAAAATTGACCCTTGTTAATTAATAGGAGAACTGCCCATCACAGGATATGCTAGAAACCGTGATTTCTATGCATCAATCAGTTGCTGTCACATGTCTGTGCGTGCGCAACTCCCGCATGCTCTTTCCCGAGTACGTCCCTATGTCATTACGTGTGAGTGAGAGGAGAAGACATTTTCAGTGACCTTTGAATGCAACACAAAATTATGCTCACAGTAAAGTAAAGTAAACTCGTGTCCTCATCCCAAAGTAGTGTAGCTCTTTTCAGTCACACCCCCATTGACGGTGAGCTGCATATACCATTTCAAACACATATCAGCCCTCCTGCCTGTTTTTAAATTTCAGGCAGTACCGGGAATCGAACCCAGGCCCCCGAGGACGGCAGCTAATAACACTAGCCGTTACACTACACAATAAAACAGTGCATGTTCAATTGTCGAGTGTTATGCGAAGCACGATTCGTCGAAAACCCGGTGCGGAACTCTTTGCGCAAGAGTCCGAGACTGGATGTGCTTTTGGCAAAACCTCCAGCAAAGTCTGCAATGCAAAACTTAGTGGCAAAATGGTGTGAACTGGGTTCTGGAGTGAATAAAAACCATAACTTTCCAAAGAGAGTTTGAACACCAGACAACATTGCTCGAGTGTAGGAAAGTCTGGAATGAAGTCCAATGAAATCTCAGCGCTGTTTACTTGTACAAGAGGGAATTAAGAGATCATCCTGTCAAAACATCAAAAACGACCTGCATCTCTATCCTTACAAATTTACTGTTGTGAATGCATAAGCATCCAGACGAACCTTTGCATGTTGAGTATGCTGGAGATGCGCTTGAGCATACACATGACAGCAACCAACTGGTACATTATGGTTTTCAGCATTTCTTTCCTGTGGTGGTCAGTTCTCCAGTTCATTAACAAGGGTCAATTCTGCATCAGTCCTATAAATATTTTCCGGGCCATTTGTACTTTGCCCACCTGGTATCCGATTCTCCTCAAGTGCTGACATCTCTCCAATATGAAGCAGCTGCTATTGCTCTGCCACTGACTAATTGTGGTCTAAGTTTTCAGAGAGCAAACTGGCAAGGGTTCAAGGATGCTCCAGATCTTGGAAAGCACTGCAGTCACATGCATGATTCTGTGTATAGCCCCATTTCTTTAACAGCTATTCGGCCTCTACCATGCAGCCAACTCACTCGATCATATATAGAAAGCTGGGAAAATGAACAGGAACATGTAGTAGGACAGCTGAGTGTGGGAAGAGGGAGCAACTGGAAGACGAGAGAAGGCCAAACATGAAAACTCAAATGGCAAGGACATGCTCTGCACCTTCGTGTTATTTCTTTGTTTTGAACACCAATGGTAGAGATGTATTCACAGACCACATCTGTGTTCTTGCTCACTGCAAAGAATGAACCCCAGCTCTAGCCTTCAATCTGTGTCGAGCAGGTAGTGTTCACAATATGTCACAAACCTGTAACATTTTGTGACCAATGCTTTATAATGAAGATGTATGTATTTGCCAAATTTAGTTACTTTTTTTTAGTGGTTTAGCTTCGCATGAACACAGTGAATGTTTCTGGTGACACAAGGATGGTTAAGTGATATGACTGAGATGGTAGCGGCTGTGGCCTTAATTAAGGTACAGCCTCAGCATTTGCATGGTGTGAAAATGGGAAAACCATGGAAAAACAACTTCAGAGATGCCAAGGGTATGATTCAAAGAGATTCCTAAAAGAGATTCCCAAAGCAGGACTTTTAGGCAGTACCACATGGCTGATAAAGCAGGCATGAGGCAGTTTCTAAAAAGTAACTATGATCGGTGAAAAACAGCAAATAAAAATGTAAACAGACCCTGGGATGGATTTAAAGCAATTGTTGAGGAATGTGAAAACAGGTTTGTACCTTTAATGGTGGTAGGGAATGTTAAAGACCCACCTTATTACAATAGAGAAACAAAGAGTCTAAGAAGGAGGTGCAGATTGGAAAGAAATAGAGTTAGAAATTGCTGTGGAAGTAAGGAGAAATTGAAGGAACTTACTAGAAAATTGAATCTAGCAAAGAAGGCAGCTAAGGATAATATGATGGCAAGCATAATTGGCAGTCATACAAATATTAGTGAAAAATGGAAGGGTATGTATAGGTATTTTAAGGCAGAAACAGGTTCCAAGAAGGACATTCCAGGAATTATTAATGAACAAGGGGAGTGTGTATGTGAGGATCTTCAAAAGGCAGACGTATTCAGTCAGCAGTATGTAAAGATTGTTGGTTACAAGGATAATGTCCAGATAGAGGAGGAGACTAATGCTAAAGAAGTATTAAAATTTGCATACAATAACAATGACATTTACAATAAGATACAAAATTTGAAAACTAGAAAAGCAGCTAGAATTGATAAGATTTCTGGGGATATACTAAAGACAATGGGTTGGGATATACTACCATATCTGAAGTACTTATTTGATTACTGTTTGGTTGAAGGCACTATACCAAATGAATGGAGAGTAGCCCCTGTGTATAAAGGAAAGGGTGATAGACATAAAGCTGAAAATTACAGGCCAGTAAGTTTGACATGCATTGCATGTAAGCATTAGGAAGGCATTCTTTCAGGACTATATTGGACATGTTTGCAAAATTAATAACTGGTTCGATAGAAGGCAGTTCAGTTTTAGGAAAGGTTATTCCACTGAAGCTCAACTTGTAGGATTCCAGCAAGATATAGCAGATACTTGGATTCAGGAGGTAAAATGGACTGTATCATGATTGACCTGTCCAAAGCATTTGATGGGAGACTACTGGCAAAAATGAGTGCAATTGGACTAGAGAAAAGAGTGACTGAATGGGTTGCTATATTTCTAGAAAATAGATCTCAGAGAATTAGAGAAGGTGAAGCTTTATCTGACCCTGTAATAATTAAGAGGGGTATTCCTCAAGGCAGTATTATCGGATCTTCATGTTTTCTTATATATATAAATGATATGAGTAAAGAAGTGGAATCAGAGGTAAGGCTTTTTGTGGATGTTGTTATTCTCTATAGAGTAATAAATAAGTTACAAGATTGTGAGCAACTGCAACGTGACCTCGTTAATGTTGTGAGATGGACAGCAGGCAATGGTATGTTGATAAACAGGGTTAAAAGTCAGGTTGTGAGTTTCACAAATAAGAAAAGTTCTCTCAGTTTTAATTACCGCATTGATGGGGTAAAAGTTCCTTTTGGGGATCATCTAGGTGTTAATATAAGAAAGGATCTTCTTTGGGGTAATCACATAAATGGGACTGTAAATAAAGGGTACAGATCTCTGCATATGGTTATGAGGGTGTTTAGGGGTTGTGGTAAGGATGTAAAGATGATGCTTGTTGTTTAAATGGGCCTAACCTCGAAGGTCATTGGCCTCGGATGTAAAGGAGAGTGCATACAAGTCTCTGGTAAGACCCCAACTAGACTATGGTTCCAGTGTATGGGACCCTCACCAGGATTACTTGATTCAAGAACTGAAAAAAATCCAAAGAAAAGCAGCTCAATTTGTTCTGGATGATTTCTGGCAAAAGAGTAGTGTGACAAAAATGTTGCAAAGTTTGGGCTGGGAAGAACTGAGAGAAAGAAGACCAGCTGCTCGACTAAGTGGTATGTACCAATATAAATGGTCCGTTATTGGACATTATAAATTTTCCAGCTAACTCATTCCTAGTTGCCAGCGTTTCGCCCCCATGTGCTAGGTTGGGCTCATCAGTTCGTACTTAGCACACCTACCAAGACGCATGGCTAGTGCATACCGTGGAGGCCACTGCATAGGCTACTTGAAGCCACCAGCAGTGCCAATCCAGTATGAGAGACTTTGTCACATTACCAAAAATTGATGCCTGTTTGACCATCAGATGATGCAGATGTTGATTCCCAAAAGGAAACAACATCTATAAGTGGTATGTTCCGAGCTGTCAGTGGAGAGATGGCATGGAATGACATTAGTAGACGAATAAGTTTGAGTGGCATCTTTAAAGGTAGGAATGGTCACAATATGAAGATAAAGTTGGAATTTAAGAGGACAAATTGAGGCAAATATTCATTTACAGGAAGGGGAGTTAAGGATTGGAATAACTTTCAAAGGAAGATGTGCAGTAAATTTCCAATTTCTTTGAAATCATTTAAGAAAAGGCTAGGAAAACAACAGATAGGGAATCAGCCACCTGGGCAACTGCCCTAAATGCACATCAGTATTGACTTATTGAACCCACCATTTTGTGAATGCAAGCTCACAGCTAAACGACCCAAACTGCACAGCCAACTTGCTTGGTATTTTTGCTAGTATTCCTTTTGTAATTGTGATGACTACGCTAATAACACCAATAATATTTATGAACACATAATATCTTCATCCTCTTAGCACTTATCCCATTTTGCTGCAGGGTCCGATGTTGCCACTTCTGACGATCAAGGGCTTCACGAGGAGACTATTTGTGTATCGCATGTCTTCTTTCAGCCTATCAAGCCGCTGCTTCTTTGGTCGCCCACAGGAATGATGTCCATCTGGATTAAGGTGCAGGGCAGTCTTTGCAACTGATTGCTCATCACTGCACACAACGTGACCATACCAGCATAAATGAGTCTTCCATCATCCCTCAGGTGTTACTGTTCTTGATACAATCACGCCACGTAAAACCGTGCACAGCAAAGCATATGCATCTCCACAATGTGTAGTGCATGTCCATGTTTATACATGCTGGCCAGTATTCAGAACCATAGCGGGTGGCTGGGTGTATGATGCTCCTGTGAAACTGCTGACTTAACTCCAGTTCAGCCAGCTCTGACCGACACGCCAGTATCAGTTAGCATGTCACTGTCTGAACAGATCAAGGAACCAAGGTCTCTATACTGTTCAACTCTCTAGAGATCCTGGTTACCCACATGGATTGTCCCAGCTGTCTGCGATATGCATTCCTTGTTTTCGGTTTTCATGATATTCAGCCGTAGTTGGTTTTCTGCTAACTTGGTGTCCCACATCTGCACTTTTTCTTTAAGAGTATGGTGTTCTTCTGGGGGCCAACAGGACAACATTAACATATAGGAGTGTCCATGGATGTGCAGCTTGGATATCACATAGTGTCCGCAGAAATGTTCTCTCAAGTTTCCCGGACTTTCCCTGACCTACTAAGAAAAATCTCCCTGACTCACAAAAACTGAGTGGCAAGTTAATTTGCCGGTGGCTGCAAGTAGCCTATGCAGTGGCCTCCAGGGTATGCACTAGCCATGCGTCTTGCTAGGTGTGCTAAGTACCATCTGATGAGTCCAACTTAGCACACAGGGTCAAAACGCTGGCAGCCAGGAATGAGTTAGCTGGAAAATTTATAATGTCCAATAACGGATCATTTATATTGATATTAAAGATCGTATTCCCGAAAAGAAAAGAAAAGAAAAGAAAAGAAAAGAAAAGAAAAGAAAAGAAAAGAAAAAAGTTAATTTTGCATTAGGATATTGAAACAAGACGACTGGCATACTTACCCTATTCATTGTCACTGCCTTCAAACTCCAAGCTATTCTCGCATGCATCATTCTGGTCACCATCCCATAATGTGACATCCTAACTTCCATCCAATGTATTTGCGATGCTTGTCTTCAAGAAACTCTTCACAATAATGTCTGTAAACACCAGAACCCATTACTGCATAACCCAATCACATGAGTTCAACTGATAGCCACTTTATTTTGCCTCCTGGTGTCAGCTCATGCTCCCCTCCTGCCATCCATTTGGCATAAAATTTATGTATGTTGTCCTTGACGGGCTTGTTGACGGAAACATCTAAGGGCTGTAGACAATGTGTGGGTCCATCAGGAATTATAAGATCAGTATTCATTTCCTGAAGACGTTTCTTCGTGTCTTCCACCAAGTGTCCGTGGAAAATTGTCCCACACTAGCAGTTTTGGGCATCGAAGCAGTGCCTCTGGCCAAGCTCCCCACACTGTATTGACCCACTCCTGGACAAAAGCTGTATCCATCCATCGTTTCTCGTGAACCTCTATGTGAATACGTTTGGGAAACTTCACTTTAGGACTGTTTTTCTTTTAAAAATAACGTACGGTGGCAATTTCCCTCCATCTGCGGTTATTGCTAGCATGACAATGCAAGGCTGTTTTTCTCACCCAGTTGTATGTGCAAGCATGCTAGATTCTCCCTTTTTGTTGATTGTGGTGTTGCAATGCATATCAAAGTTTATCAGGGTTTTATCTGCATTGCTGATTTGACATAAGAGGAGGTTGTTTTTGCTTCCGCATTGCTATCACATGGTGATGAAAATCTATGATTTTGTCCCTGAAATTGCTTGGCATTCTCTGACAGATAGATGTTTGCCTTCGCAGACACAATTCCTTTCATGTCATGAATCTAAAGATCCAAACCCTGCTCACCTTCAGATCCGAACGGCTGATTCCTCCCTTGATCACTAGTTTGCACGCTTTGTAATTTAGCATCTTGTTTGAGATACTAACGCCATCATTTCGCAGCTCTGTAATGTAACAAAGCAACTCATCTTCTAGCTCAGGAAACTTACCAGTTTTTGGCCCTATGAATGCCTTAAGTGTTCAGTTGGTGGTTTCTAGCGCAGCTTTCTATCTATGCCAGTAGCGAACATTAAACTCGCTCACATTGAATTCTTGACCGGCAGTTCTATTACCATGTTCTTCAGCATATTTTATCACTTTGAGTTTGAACCCAGCCATATAACTCCCACATTTCTCTATAACGAAAGATAGATCTACACATGAAAACTGCGAAACAATAATGAAACATGAAGACAGAATACTGGTATTTGTCGACAATACAACATATGGACGATACCTAATACCGTGAACACTTGACTGCATGGAGAGGGAAATGCTCCCAGTTCATGTGATCAGCTCAGCCGGATGGGTAGCGAAAAGCATATGACAAAGATGGAAGAGTGATAGGGATGGCTGAGTGTGACTGGCTAGGAATGCGGCCTTGGGGTGGGGGTTTGCGAGTTCTATATTTTTGTTACAACAGCTAGCCTCAACTGTTCTGCAGGTACAAAAAATTGCAGCTTCTTCTCATACTGTCAGTATAAAGTACCGTAACAGCAATTGATACAGTCCCAATATTTAATGTAGGCATGTCCATGGAATACCCAAACTTTATTTCGTCTATGTACCGTATGTCTTTATGACAACTTCAGAAATTAATGCAAGTTATGTGTGGGGATTTTTTCCTGCAATTTCAAATGTTAAAAATGGGGAGCGAGATATATGCGGTGGCGAGTTGTATGCGAGCAAATACGGTAATCTATCCACAGTGTATCAGCTAACTGGCTGGTTTGCTTTTCTGATTATTAGCTCTCCAACTTTCACAGCAGAGGGTACTTTTCTTTAGTTGCTAAAAGATATGAAATCTACTTATTGTTTTAGTTGGCCTATAAAAGTGTAATGCAGTCTTCTTCGTTGTTTCTTTCCCTCCAGCCTGCTTTATATTATGTCCTGTAGCAAGTCTCCATGTCACAGTGTTTGTTCAATCCAAATGAGTTGTCATTTTTATTTCTCCATCTATTTAATTGAGTACCAAGCTCGACAGCTGCAGTTGCTTAAGTGCGGCCAGTATCCAGTGTTCAGGAGAGAAAAGATAGTGGGTTCGAACCACACTGTCGGCAAATTTGAAGATAGTTTTCTGAGGTTTTGCCATTTCCACAGCAGGCAAATGCTGGGGCTATACCTTAATTAAGGCCACGGCCACGGCCACTTCATTCACACTTCTAGTCTTTTTCTGCCCCATCATCACCACAAGACCTATCTGTGTCGGTGCAATGTTAAAAAATAAAACCGAACTTGACCGAGTACTTCAGCATTTGTGATTCGATTGTCCATGGGATCTTAAGCACGCATCTCTAATACTACACCTCAAATGTCTGAATAAGATCTGTCAGTTTGGAGTTTCACTATCATACAGTCCAATAGGAAAAAAATTAAGCAATCACTTCCAGAGCACTTAGTTAGTTAGCATTTTCTGGTATATGTAGAATACTGCCCTTGTCATTTCTTGACAGCCTGTTGATAGCAACTGTCCTCTAACATTATCCTACCCAGATATTTAATAAACAGCAGAAACTTGTACAAGTGCCTCATCATATTTGGAAGTTTTGAAATCTTCCCTTGATTTATCTACCAACATCTCATGAATATTAATAATACTGGTTTTATATATCACTAACAACTACTCAGGACACCAGAAAACAGGATTACCAGGAGAATAATAGAAAAATTATGGAACAGTAAGAGCAACATTAGATGGGTTGCAAAAAAGCAAGGTACGGTAGATACAAGGGAACTAAAAATTACTAAAGTTTTAAAAAACAAAAGACAAAATGAAGAAACTCACTAGCAAACAAACCAGACTTCAAACCAAGATCAACAGTCAGACAATGGGACAGGTGCTTTCAGACAGAGAAAGTTAGGATTAGAGAGAGTAAAGAAGTATTGGGGTGCAAGAAACTGAAAAACCTTTTATATAAAATTGACTGAAGTGGTCCATTGATGGCCATAAAATGTAAATTAATCAATTAATTAATTAACTAAGTACTACTAACTACTTTTACCATTTTTGGAGATGGTAAGATGCTGACATGTTGTCCCTCAGTTGTTATTTTAATATGCCAGTAAATCTACTAATATGAAGCTGCCACATTTGAGCACATTCAAATGCCACCAGAAGCTGGAATCTAACCCAGTAACTTCAGGTCAGAAGGACAGCAATTCTACCAACAGAGACACTCAGCCAAGTCATTCTTCAATATGTGATTTGACTAGCTGTTGTGTACCGATTGTTGACGTGTTAGTTTTTGGTACTGCAGCAGTAATACCATCTAATGTAGATGGGCAACAGCAGAGGTCCAATGTTTATGCTCCTTACACCATGCGAGGCATCATTTGGCATTGATCTGCGTGATGTTTGGCTTATGGGCAGCCGCTCGACCATGAAATCCAAGTTTTCTCACCATCTGCCAAACTGTCATAGTACTTGGAGTGGATCCTGATGCAGTTTGGAATTCCTATGTGATGGTCTGGATAGATGCCTACCTATTACACTTGATGACCCTCTTCAAGTGTCGGCGGTCTCTGTCAGTCAACAGATGAGGTCGGCCTGTGCTCTTTCGTGCTGTATGTTTCCCTTCACATTTCCACTTCACTATCACATCAGAAACAGTGGACCTAGGGATGTTTAGGAGTATGGAAATCTCGCTTACAGACTTCTGACACAAGTGACACCCAATCACCTCACCATGTTCAAAGTCCCTGAGTTCTGCAGAGCACCCCATTCTGCTCTCCCACGATGTCAAATGACTACTGAGGTTGCTGCTATGGAGTACCTGGCAGAAGGTGGCAGCACACTGTATCTAAGATGAAAAACGTATGTTTTCCGGGGGGTGTCCGGATACTTTTGATCACATAGTGTATATTCAACTTTCATATATCTAATCTGAGATGAAGAAGTATGAGACACAGGTTTAAATTATAATTTTTAAAACATGAATGTTATTTGTTTGTTACTCTCTACCCGTTTACTTATTTTATATTAAGTTATGAACAGCTTACTTGGCAAGTGTAGGGTTTCTCTCCCGTGTGAATGGAGCGGTGATTGTTGAGGTACTGCTGTGTGCGAAATCCTTTATTACATACTGGGCATTTGTAGGCCTCTGGAGCACCATGAGTGGGAAGATGCCGACGCAAGTAACGTTCACATGTGAACACCTTCCCACAGTTTGGACAAGGATAATTATGATCTGTTGTGGACAAGTGATGCTCCAAGCCTTTTGAAGAGGTAAACTTTCTCTTGCACTTGGTGCAGAGAAAATATCTACAACAAAAACACACATTTTTAGAGTGTTATAATAATTTATTACAGAAAAATGTAAATCCTCTTATAAGAGGTATGAAGGAAGTTAAAAATGACAATTGAATACATACATGCAAAAAAGGGTCTATCCCACAAAAAAAAAGTAAAAATTTGACATTAGTGCTGCCATAATGGTTGATGTAACAATAGGGAAGCTCTATGTGGCTAAATGACACCATCACTGACCCTGCAGAACATATTACTGTATTCTCTCAATTAAGTGCTGTTCATCAATTGGATAAGGAAAGAATTTCTGTTTAAAGCTGGAAATAGCCGTGTCTGAAAGCATGAAGCCACTAGGAAGCACTTTCTCCTCTGCGAAAGACTTCCCTTGAAAGACTGAACTTCAAGTAATAATATTATCATAATATGTGAAGTTAGTTACTGATCAGACACCTCCCAACTTCAGGGTGCATGCAAGAAGGGTAAAGGATTTTCATGATTAACTCTCTGGAGGTAGAAAAAGTTAAGTGTAAATCTTAACAAAATTTGGGATGAAAACAACTTTCTGAAACATAATTTCATAGACAAATGGCGAGCAGAAGATAGTTTAAAGTAATCAAAGGGACAGTTGATAAAATTTGTGCAAGAAATGAGAATAATGATGACATAAATGAGGAAGAAAATTCTACTAACGAGGATGAACCAGAACTATGAGTATGACAAGAGGAGCCAATTCTATCCTGCAACATTTATTTCCAAATATTTTCATACACTTGTAATGTCATTACATTTTGATTACAGTATACACAACCACAATTATTTTCATAGTGATTACTTGGATTTGATTATTTGAACTCGGAAGACGGCGATGAATTGTATATGTAAAGTATTTATTCATTTGTTTGTTTTTGTTTCTCCTCAGTATGTGAATTTTGGAATTGTTTGATTTGTTTGATGTTAATATGATTTTAAGATTATTTGATTGTTGTGGTAATTCTGGTGCATTCTGTACCACACGCGCCACATCGGCGTGGGATATTTCCGGTTTCGTAAAGTTGCATCAATTTCGAAATTTCTCGAGGATTCCCAAATGTTCTTGGTCAGCACTAATTCTTGTGCTACCGAGCTCGATAGCTGCAGTCGCTTAAGTGCAGCCAGTATCCAGTATTCGGGAGATAGTAGGTTTGAATCCCACTGTCGGCAGCCCTGAAAATGGTTTTCCGTGGTTTCCCATTTTCACACCAGGTAAATGCTGGGGCTGTACCTTACTTAAGACCACGGCCGCTTCCTTCCCACTCCTAGCCCTTCCCTGTCCCATCGTCGCCATAATACCTATCTGTGCCGGTGCGACGTAAAGCAACTAGAAAAAAAAAATCCTGTGCTCCTATTGGAGAAAATAAAAGTAAATGTGATTGGTAGATGAAGGAAAAAGATCGGACGCTCATTGGCTGTTGTAAGATTTCCTAATTTCCGGAGAGAAGCGTTGTCGCTGGAGCGTTGTCGCTGGAGCCTTGCTCTGCGAAGGCGTCTTTTCTGTTTGACCAGTGAAGGGAATGGTTGCCTTCAAAGGTACGGGCCTTCTTGGCCCCGCCATCAGGTAAGCACTTTGTTTTTCACCTTTCAGGTATTTAGTTTCAAATGAAGTGTTTCATTTAATTTATTTTACCGGAGCTTACCTCGTATTTTCCTTCAGCTTCCAAATTTAATTAAAATGACTTAGCATTTTCAGTAAGTCATGCCACATTTGTAAAGGGACAGTTCCCATTTGTTGTTTTCGTAAATTATGTTCAACGCCTTTCGATGTAATTATAAACTATTAATTTCCCTTGGGGCTGTCTCTTAGTTCTGCATCATCCTAGATGTATACACCTTTAGAAAAAGTACCTACCTAAGAAGTGTTTTTGAGGAGGATGGCCGCTAAAAGTGCGCTGCACTAGGGTAAATATCTTAAATATATTTTCCGTATTTTCTATGGATAACCTTCTAAGCAAATGTTACCAAAATTTTATTCCTTCTGACAGTTTTATGTAATTTAAACGTTACGCCATGTGTGAAATTTTCCGAAATCAAGTTATACTAAGTAAAATCACTGAAGTTGAAACTTCTGGGTAATCAATGTAATTATTGTTTGATTTTTTTTACCGATTTTAAAAGGTGTAATTTTGTGGATCATTTGTGCTTTCATTTCAATTTAATTTTAAGTAAAGTTATATTAATGTTGAATCATCACTGACTTCGCTTCTTCAGCAATGCCAATACCTTCCACGCCTGGATATGGTTCCCAGCCACCTTCCACACTATCCTTTCTTAGTCGTCATGTTTGTTAACCTGTTTGTTATGATTTTATTTTCGTGCAACTTATTATCATTCCTCCTTGCATCAAAATGTATTTCTGTGTAATGCTGTGTTTGCAAAGTGGTAGCAATTATTATTATTATTATCATTAATATAAACTATTACTTGTAACCTTATTTAAGAAGTTACAGAATGGTAGCAGAGCGTGGTTGCTGAAGAAGGAAAGTTGATGGTGATTTTGTGATTATAACCTAAAATTTAATTCAAGTATTATCTTGTAGTGTTTCCTTTTTTATCAACATGCCTCGTGCTATCCCAGGTCCGTTCAATTTGAGGAAGGAGGAATTAGCTTACGAACTTCGTATTCGTAAATTGAATTCGACAGGAAGGGTTAAAGATGACACGAGCTTGTTAAAGCAATCACTAAACGAACCTGTTTTCGTCCCAGGGTTATCAACAGATGAAGTGTGCGCATCTTTGTCGATTGTTAGAGATAAATCGTAGAATATAAAGCCATTATTGTGTCATTTTGTTCTTCTAAACCGTCTGATGCACAGTTAACACGTGCGAAAGGCCAAGTGCAGCATTACGTGGACAGGATTCGCGACCTGTTGGCTCATAATTTATCTGAAAGCGAGCGATGCGAGTGCGAATCATTGTTATTGCAGTTTTGTGATATTCTTGATAAAATTGTTGGATTGTTGGAAGGTAATTTATTACCTAGCTCAAGTTCAATAGTTAGTGTGCCTGTTCAATCTGAGACGTGTGATAGTGATACTATTTCTGTATCTACGGCTTCACAAATTAGTACAGTGGTAACTTGTAATGATATTCCCCTGCAATCTTCTCCTGCTGTATTTACTAGTGCTTCTCTGCCCATCAACAATTATAGTAGTGCTTCTTGTACGCAGGTTGCTATGTCAACTGTTCCTATGGGAACTGTTAATTCTACTGTGTCTTTATCTCAACGTCCGGTTGCGACCCAAGTTGTTTCTCTTCCCATTGTACAAAGATATCCCCATGTCCAAGTGTTACCTGCAGTAAATTCTTCAGGGGTGTCACAAATGTGCGAAAATGTTTCGTAAATGCGAATATCTGTGCCGGTTTCGATGCAATCTAGCTACAGTTCTAACCTCACTTTTAGTACACCTACCCTATCCCAGGGGCGTTCAAATCAAGATTTCTTTACTACTGTGATGCCTTCTTGTAACCAATCTAGTGCTGTTCAGGTACCTACTACTCCTGCTGCTTCTCAAAGTTTTTCAAACTTGCCTCACCCATTAACTGCTATATTTAAGGGTGTATCTAAGTTCACCGCTAATTTGATTGACGAAATCATTCTGTTTCTACGTTTTTGGTTGAATTTAAAGATCAGGGTATTGTGTATTCCTTAAGTAGTGACAATTTCTTGCAAGTTTTATATCCACATATATCTGGAGTTCTTTCTGAGCATGTCATAAGAGCCATTTCAGAAAAGTGGACAGTTGACCAATTTCATGCACATGTGCTTGAGTTCTTTATTCCTTCCCGTGCTTTGTCTTCTTTAGTGCAAAAGAATTATTTTCGTGTACAGCATTTGAATGAAACATTGTCTGAATACATCCAGGACATTAAGTTCAATGCTAGGATTTTTATGCTAAACTATTCTGAGTCTCAAATGGTTGCTAGCATTATTGAGGGTCTTGCACCAAATTACCGGTCGTATCTTGCTCTGTCACCACGACCCGCTACGTTCGCTCAGTTGGAAGCTATCACTGTTTCTGCTGAAGGCATTAGGTATGCCGACCAGTTACGCGTCGTGTTAGCTCCTCCTCCTCCTGTAAGCATGTCTTCTCAGGTCACTAGTACCGTTTCTACTTCTTCCAAGCCACGTAATTCACGTGCAAGTTATAGTTGTGGTTCTACGGATCACTTCCAGCGGAATTGTCCTAAGATTGGGCCCTTAGGCAATTCAAAACCTGTCATGGGTGGTCAACATCAAAATTTCCAAAGGAATTGTCCTAAGATTGAGCCCTTAGGCAATTCAAATGAGAATGAGAATAGAGTTTCTCCCTCCACTAATTCTTGCAGATAGTGTGGGTCAAATAGACACTTTTCTAGACAGTGTCCTCACAATTCTTCCGGTTCAGGGCATTCTGGTAATGGCAATTCCAGATGACTATCCGCCGATTCTTGTGCCAAACCTTATAGTGTATCTTCATGTTTCGTCTGTTATCGCTGTCAATTAGATGATGATTCACCCGACCCTGTAGTCGATTATAATCCTCAGTCTGACCCTAGTGTCAATTTTCCAAAATCTTGTGGTATTTCTGCTATTCCTCCGTGTAAATTACCTTACATATGCCTAGAAGTGAACAATGAACTTGTTTCTGCTATAGTTGATTCTGGAATTAGCCTCACCTTGATGAGTGAAAATTTGTATAACTCTGTAAAATCTGCTTGTAAATTCCCTGCCTTAAAGCCTGTGTCTTTAACCTGCCATACGGCTAATTCTAATTCCTTGAATTTGATTGGAAGTCTGAATCTCAAAATTAGAATAAGTAATTGTACATGGAAAATGCCTGTGCTAGTGGCGAAGGATTTATCTTGTCCTTTTATTCTCGGTGCAAATTTTATTGCCAAAACTGGTATGGTTTTGGATCTTCAATACAATGAATTCCAGTTTAAGTTTTCCATGAGGACCTTTAAATTGTGTAACCGTTCTCCTATCCTTCCTTATCATGTCAGTGCTGTGTCTGAGGACACAAGTGAACCAAAAGCTTTTGACTTTAATCATTTGCCTGATGACCAGGCCAACCAGCTTAGGAATCTTTGTGATAAAATTCCTGATCTGTTCACAGACAATTTAGGCGTGACTAACGTTTTGGAATATAAAATTGAAGTAACTGACAATGCACCTGTTCATTCTCCTCCGTACCGGTTGTTGCCTCCTAAGATGAAAGCCCTTAAGGCTATCATCGACCAAATGCTTGCTGATGGTGTAATACGTCCTTCTAAATCTGCGTACTTTTCTCCCATATTCCTAGTCCCTAAACCACCGGGTGGTTTTCGGCCTGTAATAGACTATCGGATGTTGAATAAGCGAGTTGTGCTTCAATCTGTTCCGCTTCCTGACTTACACTCTTGTTTCTCTTGGTTTGCTAATGCCAAAATTTTTACCATTTTTGATTTGAATCAGGCGTACTATCAGATACCCCTTGCTGAGGAATCCAAGCATCTCATGTCTTTTGCCACTGACTGGAACCTCTATGAATTTGAGCGCGTACCGTTCGGGCTGGCAACGGGAGCCGCTGTTTTGACTCGGCTGCTTGATAACGTGTTGTGAGACATTAAATTCAAATTCGTTTATAAATATCTCGATGATTTGGTAATTTTTAGTGAAACTTTTGAAGAACACCTTGCTCATATCAATGAAGTCCTTGAAAGACTCCGTAAAGCAGGACTAACCCTTAAGGCTAGCAAAGTTCCTTTCGCACAGCCTCAGATGTCCTTTCTATGCCATATCGTGTCCGAGAAAGGCGTTTCTGTTGACCAATCTCGTACTGCAGCTATCCCAAACTTTCCTACTCCTAAAGATGTCAGAGCTGTCGCTGGGTTCGTTGGCATGGTCAATTTCTTCCGTAAATTCATCCCCAATTTTGCTGAAAGAGCAGCCCCATTAAATGCCTTGAGGAGAAAAGATGCTAAATTTGAGTGGGGTGATGCCCAACTTGAAGCTTTCTATGATCTAAAATCTGCTTTATGTAATGCTCCTGTGCTGGCGATGCCAGATTTTTCTAAACATTTCATTCTCCAAACCGATGCCTCATCTACAGGTATATCTGGTGTTCTCCTTCAGGAATTTGAAGATGGACGTCGTCCTATCTCTTATGCTTCCCGTAGTCTAAATCCTGCTGAACGTAACTATTCTATATATGAATTGGAAGCCTTAGCTGTTGTTTTCTCCTTGGGGAAATTTAGAATGTACCTTGAACATCTACCTTTTGATCTTGAAACGGACAATCAGGCATTGAGTTGGGTACTGGCCAAGCCAAGAAGAACTGGTCGTCTTGCGCGTTGGGCAATACGCATCTCAGCTTTTCAATTTGAAGCTCGTCACATTCGTTGAACTCAAAATGTTATTGCTGACACTCTTAGTAGGATGTTTTACCCTGGCAGTTCTGATGTTCAATTAGAGCCTGCTGATCCCTCTCCTGAACAAGTTTCGGCCTTTGTTAATGTAGTTTTGATCAATTCCCCTGTCCTTTTCAAAGATATTTCTAAACATCAGGAAGATGATCCTGAATTGAAGGGTATTATTGACAGGATTAAGTCTGGTGAACATGTTAAACCATATGTCATCAAAAATGGTGTTTTGTGTTGTCCTGCTCGTGGTCGCAGAGACCCCAAAATTGTTGTTCCAGCAAATTTAGCTCCTGTTCTTTTCAAATATTTGCACGAATCCCCTGTTGGCGGACACCTTGGTGTATTTAAAACCAGAGAGAAAATTCGTAAGCATTTAATTTGGAAATCTATGGATGGTGAAATTCGCACCATGGTCAAATCTTGCAAAATCTGTAACATTAGTAAACCCGCTCCTAATACCTGCCTTG
Source organism: Anabrus simplex (assembly GCF_040414725.1). Lineage (NCBI taxonomy): Eukaryota > Metazoa > Arthropoda > Insecta > Orthoptera > Tettigoniidae > Anabrus > Anabrus simplex. The sequence continues at coordinate 62,508,467 of NC_090266.1, forward strand.
GTCTGTTGTCATCTGAGCAAGCTTCTCGCCCAATGGAGAGACTATTTATCAACTACATTGGACCATTCCCGCGTTCACGGACCGGCCATCGTTTCATACTTGTGTGTGTTGATGCGTTCTCGCGTTTTACATGGCTGTTTCCTACTCGCATGGCTAATGCTAGTACTACTATTTCTAGCTTAAAACAGATCTTTGCTTCATTTGGACCCTGCCAATTTTTGGTGAGTGATAATGCTAGAGCTTTTACATCTGTGCAATTCCGTAATTTCTGTTTTGACCTATCTAGATCTCATGTGACTACCACACCATATTATCCCAGGCCTAATTATGCTGAAAGAGTTAATCGGAACCTAAGATCTGCTCTTATTGCATACCATTCTTCTGACCACTCCAAGTGGGATTCTTCACTTAATTGGCTATCATTTGATTTCAATACTGCTGTTCATGAAAGTCACAAGCAAACTCCTGCTTCATTGATGCTAGCGTTCACCCCAAATACTCCACTTTCTAATCTGTGGTCCATTAACGATCTTCTGCCTGATGTCGCTAATCCAGAAACGATCCGTGCTGCTTGGCACCGTGCGCGTAAAAATTTGAAAGTTTATTACGCTAAAGTTCAATGTAACTATAATCACGGGCGAAGACCGCACAATCTGTATGTGGGTGACCAGGTCTATGTAAAGACTCATCCCATTAGTAGTGCTGCGGACCATGTAATTAGCAAGTTATCCCCTAGATTTTGAGGTTCCTGCACAATTTTGAAATTCATAACCCCTGTGTCATTGTTAGTCAGTGATCCTGAAAGAAAGAGGATCAGTCGTGTGCATTTATCTCAGATAAAGATTCCCTAGTTATGAGATAATACTTTAGAAACTATTTTTGTTTTGGGGTAGTTATAAGGAATTAGTTGTAAGCAAATTCTAGTTAATGGGCTGGCCAGCTGTTTTTCCGGATTCTATAGTTAATAATCTAGTTAAGTCACGTTAGTTGTAATGGGAAGGGTCATTTATAATCATGTTAGATATAATTTAGTATGTATTTTGGGGTAGAATTAAGATCTTCATAACTAGGGATTGTTGTCAAAATTTTGAAATCAGGGTAAACTCCGGTAGAGTTCTTTGAGTTTCTTTTAACCATTTCCTAAATTTTATTTTGAGGTATCCATAGTGCTTGCCTGAATGGGGGGCTAAGATAGTCCCAAACCTGTGGGGGAACTTCCCAAATGAAGGTCAGGAGACACCAGTTGGGTGCCTCCAAGCTCTTGTCCACCAGGGTGGCTTCAGCTTTTGAAATTCCCTGTCTGTTGCGGATAATTTTCTGTTGCAGTGGCCAGAGGGGGATACAGTCCCCATTTCTTCTGTCGTGCCTAGAGGAGAGGTGCGTTATGTCTTGGGCTCTGCCGTTCTGCACTGCAACCCAGTGACCAGATGTACAGGTGACAACTACTGTTCCTGCCTGACAACTTGATGTCCCTTGTCCAAAGGGGTACCGTCTGCATGGTGGTGAACATCATCCCAAGCCAAGATCCTGATTAAATAGTTACCAGACATACACTGACGTGGCCATTAGTGGCACGTAGTCTCACCTATACTTGGACGTGTCAATTAACAGCGCTGTAACCGGATATTCTAATGACACAAGTCCTGCTAGGCTGTGCGCAGTCACCCAGTTGAACTGTAATGTGGAGGCTGAAGACAGCGGGTACATCATCAGTCACATGAACAGCAAGAACTCGTGGTGCCATAGTGCAAACAAATAAAAAAGAACTCAAGAACTCAATCCAAAAGATGTCTTTCATATTTTGGGTCCAGTTTTTTTCAAAGAACGTTTTAGTTTTCTTTAAAGAAAATAATTTCAGTGTGGTGTTTTACGAACATGAGAAGAACAGTAAAAAAGATTTTTTTCTCTTTAGTGTATATTTTATGTGCTTTCTCTTTCAACGAACATTGTTATATGTCCTTTGTTTTTCAGTGACACTTTTCCTTTGTTTTTCAGTGATTTTTTTAGTGATTAGTTATTTTCAAAACTATGCAGAAACTGGACTGCTAAAATAAAGTGAATGAAATTGTTTTATTTTGGAGCTGTGCTCCAAATTAAGGGGGGGGGGAGTATGTAGTGAGTACTTGGATTTGATTATTTGAACTCGGAAGACGGCGATGAATTGTACATGTAAAGTATTTATTAATTTGTTTGTTTTTGTTTCTCCTCGGTGTGTGAATTTTGGAATTGTTTGATTTGTTTGATGTTAATATGATTTTAAGATTATTTGATTGTCGTGGTAATTCTGGTGCATACTGTACCACACGCGCCACATCGGCGTGGGATATTTCCGGTTTTGTAAAGTTGCATCAATTTTGAAATTTCTTGAGGATTCCCAAATGTTCTTGGTCAGCACTAATTCTTGTGCTCCTATTGGAGAAAATAAAAGTAAATGTGATTGGTAGGTGAAGGAAAAAGATCGGACACTCATTGGCTGTTGTAAGATTTCCTAATTTCCGGAGAAAAGCGTTGTCGCTGGAGCCTTGCTCTGTGAAGGCGTCTTTTCTGTTTGACCAGTGAAAGGAAAGGTTGCCTTCAAAGGTACGGGTCTTCTTGGCCCCGCCATCAGGTAAGCACTTTGTTTTTCACCTTTCAGGTATTTAGTTTCAAAAGAAGTGTTTCATTTAATTTATTTTACCGGAGCTTACCTCGTATTTTCCTTCAGCTTCCAAATTTAATTAAAATGACTTAGCATTTTCAGTAAGTCACGCCACATTTGTAATGGGACAGTTCCCATTTGTTGTTTTAATAAATTAAGTTCAACGCCTTTCGATGTAATTATAAACTATTAATTTCCCTTGGGCCTGTCTCTTAGTTCTGCATCATCCTAGATGTATACACCTTTAGAAAAAGTACCTACCTAAGAAGTGTTTTTGAGGAGGATGGCCGCTAAAAGTGTGCTGCACTAGGGTAAATATCTTAAATATATTTTCTGTATTTTCTATGAATAACCTTCTAAGCACATGTTACTAAAATTGTATTCCTTCTGACAGTTTTATGTAATTTAAACATTACGCCATGTGTGAAATTTTCCGAAATCAAGTTATACTAAGTAAAATCACTGAAGTTGAAACTTCTGGGTAATCAATGTAATTATTGTTTGATTTTTTTTACCGATTTTAAAAGGTGTAATTTTGTGGATCATTTGTGCTTTCATTTCAATTTAATTTTAAGTAAAGTTATATTAATGTTGAATCATCACTGACTTCGCTTCTTCAGCAATGCCAATACCTTCCACGCCTGGATATGGTTCCCAGCCACCTTCCACACTATCCTTTCTTAGTCGTCATGTTTGTTAACCTGTTTGTTATGATTTTATTTTCGTGCAACTTATTATCATTCCTCCTTGCATCAAAATGTATTTCTGTGTAATGCTGTGTTTGCAAAGTGGTAGCAAATATTATTATTATTATTATTATTATTATTATTATTATTATTATTATTATTATTATTATTATTATTATTATTATTATTATTATTACTTGTAACCTTATTTAAGGGGTTACAATTTTCATAGCAATGAAATAATTTTGAACAAAATTAGTTCCAAAGCGAGTCTTTTCCAGGTTTCATCATTCTAAAACTTTCCTTGTCCATTGTTTTGTTCCAAAATTTTGAGGTGGAATATCTTGAAAATGGTGAAGATATCAATTCCCAAAACTCATAAATAGTGTTTCTAAAGATAAAATAAATTTAATAAACCATGAAGATGAGATATTTTGCATGTTATTTAAATTGTTTAATTCGAAATAGGGATAATACATAATTTGAAGAACAATGTTGGTCCCATTACTGAAATTCAGACTTTTAATTCAAAACTGCCTTTACATTGTAAGAAATTTAAATTCAAAATTTATCCCCATCATGATAGAACGTGTCTTCTGGAATGTGCTGAGGTAGCTTTCCGTACTTTCACTCAGTTTGGTGTGCCTACGGAATGCTTCATATTTGCTAAGTTTGTGTAAAATTGTAATTCTTTTGTACTCAGCGTTTTAAGGAATGCCACAATATCACACAGCAGGCAATGTGCGGAGAAGCAGAATCCGCAAATACTGGCGACAGTTGGCAAAAAAGCGTAGCTCATATAATCAATTCGTACACACCAAACAATATGGTCAATACCGAGGAAACTGCATTGGTTTTTTTAATGCTGAGCGAAAACGGACTTAATGAGAGACTGTTTCGTATCCCTCATTGTCGTGTACACATCAGAATAGTAGGTTGGCCCTATTTCAGTTTTTCGGGAATTTAAGCTTATATCTCTGCTTCATTGTTACCTTTTAATCGCACTGTCAACAAGCCTTGTTACTGTAGTGAAGTACACGTATAGTACGGTCGCGGAGTTATTTTTTGTTCAAGTTTTGTAGAGTCTAAATTTGTTATAATGGCCAAAGAGAAGATGTATTCTGCAAAGATGATAGCAGAAAAATTGCAGATCACCAGCGAAGTCGACAAGAAGAAAAATCTAAAAGTGAAATGGCCAAAACATACGGAAGACCGCTATCAACAAATTCAACTTTCTAAAAAAATTGAGAAAAGATTGAACAACAGGCAATTGAAGCTAAGAAGACTGATCAACGGAGGCAAATTCTAGGAGCAAAGCACACAGATGTAGAAAATGATTTAACAAAGTGGTTTTGTCAAACCTGTTTAAATAATATTCTGGTGGATGGTATATTTATTTTTAAAAAAAGGCCAACAAACTGGCATTGAAGCACAGACTGGACTTCCAGTGTTCGAAAGGCTGGCTGCAACATATGACATATCACTTGGCAGGCAGTGAGAGGCGAAAGTGCACGTGTTGACACAGAAAGTATTAACGAATGGCAGGAACGAATGGCACCAATTTTAGCGAAATAGGCACCCAAGGACGAGTTCAGTATGGACGAAACAGCTTTCTTTTTCAATGCCCAAACAAAGGGAACTCTCACTGTGAAAGTACAGGCTTGTCATGCGGGAAAGCTTTTAAGGAGAGAGTGACAGTGATTCTGTGCTGCAATGCAGATGGCAGTGAGAAAATATGCCCTCTTGTTATAGGCAAGTTCGCAAAATGCTTGGATGGCAGGAAATTTGTTCCATGAATGGTTGGTCTGTTTGGAAAGAATGATGGTGTGTAAAGACTGCAATATTCTTCTTACTCTTATTTGATGTGCTGCCCACAACCATGATGGGCTAGAAATTAAAAATATCCATCTCCTGCACTTGCCAGCAAACACTACCTGCCACATTCGATAATTCGATCAAGGGATTATTTATTGCATCAAATTTGCTTATCAGAAGTGGCTCATTCATTTTTTAGTAAGAGAAATATCAAGAAATGTGCCCTACTCTGATATCAGGAAGTGGAATGTTATGGATGCTATACGGAGTGTAGCTGTGGCTTGAGACACTGTAGCACACTGTAGCAGAATCCTTGGGAATGATATAGAAGAAACAACATGGCCGATGCCGATAATGGGCACTGAATTGATTTACAACAGTATATGGAGTTGGAAGAAACTTTCAAAGACTTTGTGAACACTAACAATCAAGTGCTAGTAACAGACGGTACCTCTTGTGTTGCAACTGACCCGTGTGAGCTAACGGAAGTGGAATCGCAAGCAGACAAAACATCAGAAACGGAATCTCTTCTCACATGCCCGCCGGCTAAAGACGCAATGACAGCCTTATCGATTCTGGACAGTGTTATCTCTACCAGCAATGCCCCAGAAAATGTTGTGAATGTAATGATACGATAGACAAATTACAGAAATGTACTTAAGCAACGCACCATTGACTCATATTTCAGGAAATAATTACGTCATTTTCAGTGTTTGTCTAACGAGGAAGATGTTGAAATGCGCTATTGTTGGAACTTAATTTCTATGTTGGCTGCCGTGTTGGAATAACTTTATATTGGCCACCCAATCATACATAGTTTTTTTTTGCTTTCATTTGTTTTCGTGTGTTTCAAACATCAAGGTATTGATGGTTTCAAAAAAGTTCAAATAGAAATAGAATATCATATCGTGTGTGCATTGTATCAGGATGTAAATATGATTGCTTCCTGGATTATAATCAACTTACAATAGTTATGCGAATACTTCATACCATAGATAACTGCAGGGTTTTATTTTTCTACATAAATATTGGATATAAAGCACCATAGATCTGAAACAAATTTCTGGCCTATCAACCATGCATAACTCGTCAATTTTTTTTATTTTTATTATTATTTTTTTTTTTTTGCTAGGGGCTTTACGTCGCACCAACACAGATAGGTCTTATGGCGACGATGACTCGTCAATTTCAAAGTTCTTGCTGCGTCCGCATTTTATTACTGTATTCTTTCCGTGATTGTAGACACTGCCTGTGAATTGTTTTCATCTGTGTAATGGAATTCACTACAGTCGCACATACTTTCTGCCGATAGCAGGTGACAATACTTTTGTTGCTTCAGTTTATCGTTTCGTATTTACGAAAAAGTAATCCAAATAATGGATAGGAGTGTTCTCAACATTCACGACGAGTGAGCCATTCTATTTAGGTACGTAAATTTTAAGACTGATGAACCCAGGACTTCTTTATTATTACGTGTCTCTTGTATATTGAATTTTTGCTGCTTCCTTTTATTATTGTTATAATCTAGACTGACCGGGCGAGTTGGCCATGCGTGTAGAGGCGCGCAGCTGTGAGCTTGCATCCGGGAGATAGTAGGTTCGAATCCCACTATCGGCAGCCCTGAAAATGGTTTTCCGTGGTTTCCCATTTTCACAGCAGGCAAATGCTGGGGCTGTACCTTAATTAAGGCCACGGCCGCTTCCTTCCAACTCCTAGGCCTTTCCTATCCCATCGTCGCCATAAGACCTATCTGTGTCGGTGCAACATAAAGCCCCTAGCAAAAAAAAAATCTAGACTGAAAATCGGAAAATTAGTTTAATTCATAGTTACATAATTCGAAGTCCAGTTCTTTTGGTCATGATCACTTCAAATTTTTGAGATTTTATTGTAATGAGGACTGAATTTATCGAGTTTTGGAACAGGAATTTCTGATCAATGTGCCACTAGTAACATTCCTTCAGTCCAGTTCTAAATCTACTCCTTAATAAAAATGTAACACTCCTTTGTCCACCAATGTACTAGAGCAGTTCTTTGAGGCTGTAAATTCAGATACATGTTACAGATGTTCAGCAGTAGTAAAGTATATTTAACAAAAGGAGTGTACTCTTACCTGAACTTCGTACCTTCCTTCACCTTCATTTGATCGTGGCAGTCTTGATGCACACCAAGATCAGTTAGTGATGTGAACTTCTTGCAGCAGATATGGCAGCAATACTGACCTTCATTCGAGTGACCTGCTGTATGCTCCAGGAAGGAATCCAAGTCTAGGTAAGTATTCTGGCAGTTCCGTTGAATGCACTTGTATACCTTAATGAAATGATTATGAGTCATGAAATAACAATAAATATATCTCTCAGCTTAATCCTTACAATAACTTCTCTACTCTTAGGAATTTCTATTTTAGGAATGATAACATTTTTTAGTAATTGCTGACAAAGGAGGTCTTAGAAATGTGTAATACATCCTTCGTTGTGGGTGGGTCACGACTTTGGAATTCTCTTCCACCTAAGTCAATATCAAAATTTAAAACTGCATGCAGAAATTACCTGCTGAATACCGCTGAATGTTTTGTGTGATTGGTGACGATTGGTGACGTATGGTAGATTGGTAGATCACACAGATTGTGGTAGGTAGACAAGTAACATTGGCATTTTATTACACAGCTGAAGAACACTGTTGTTCACATAATGAATATTAGGTTATTATAATAATTTTATTGTTACAGAGTTATACTTAACCGTATTCAGGAAGCAATAGAAAGAGTCATCCCAGTTGAAAAAGGGATTCTCATGTTTTGAATTCTGGTCAGGGGAGGATATTTGACTTTTAATTTGTCATTATATTTTGTCTCATTTCGCGTCATTATGGGCCGATGACCTAGATGTTAGACCTCTTTAAACAACAAGCATCATCATCATCATCATCTTCACTCCCATGAAAAATTCAGTGTAACAGATGAATGGAGACAGTGATGCAAACAATGTCCACCCACCAACGCCTTTCTGATTAAAGACCCAACGAAAAATGTGCCAGGTTTCAATCTTCCTCGACATGAGTGGTCAAAACTCAACCGTTTCAGAACAGGTCATGGCAGGTGCCGATGTATGACAAAAAAGTGGGGATATTGTGAAAGTGCTGCATGTGAGTGTGGTGCTGAAAAGCAGACATTGCTTCATGTCGTTGAGAACTGTCCACTGTTAGCATTGAAGGATGGTTTACAGGCTCTGAATGAATTGACACCAGTGGACTGGTTGTCGAAGCTGGGCATTCTACTGTAGTTTAATTATTTCTCTGTTTTTAACTTATATGTTCTTTGTATATTTTTGCACATTATGCTTATAAATGCCATATGATAATAATAATAATAATAATAATAATAATAATAATAATAATAATAATAATACCTAATAATAATAAATGTACATAATGTTTAGCTTTTAACTCATGTATATTGATCACTGTTTATGGCCATAGTTGTATTTCCATTGGTATATTATGTATTGTGTTTTGTTTATGCATTGCTTATATTTATCAGTTTCTGTGTAACTTTTTCATTATGACTTTTTATCATTCTTTTTAATTTTCATGCATTGGATTCGTTTTTATCTTATTGTTATTTGTTGAGCTTTGCTTTCATTCTTCATTATATATTCTCTATATGTATGTATTATCTTGTAATTTACGTGGTTAAGTGCAAGACAGAACCATGAGCCCACACTTTGGCACTGTTAAATAAAGAAATTAATTAATTAATTAATTAATAAACTATTCCAAAGGGTATTATGGGCATGGTTCGACCCTGGGATATGTTCGGGTTTTGTATATGGAAAATCTTTGTGCAACTTTTAATGATTTGGTCTTGATAAATATCACTGATGTCAACATTCATTTATGTACCATAATAATATTTTGAGAATCGAAATATTGACACACAACCAACTGTCTATGCCACTTTTCCTCAACATATGGAAATATAGTTGGTATAAAGCTGACTACAGTTAAACTTCTTTTCACACCTACATGTTTTTTCTTTCATGGGTCCTGTCAAAATCCTATAGGCATTATGGCGAGTTATTTCAATTATACATCTTCCATTTATACAATTTTTAAGCTTATATCTTAAGTCTTTGAGGGCAAAATGCATCCGTTATACATTTATGGCAGTTTACGTCTTCAAAATCGCAAGAAACACAAACTTATGACTTGCACTGTACTTTTCTTGGAAATTGTACCTCAACACGAATGATTGCTAGTGTGAGTGACCTTGCAGCTATTTTTGGGCATACGTTTTGGTGTTGTATGCTTCAGTTGTGACTTGGAGTATATGGAAAATCTTTGTGCAACTTTTAATGATTTGGTCTTGATAAATATCACTGATGTCAACATTCATTTATGTACCATAATAATATTTTGAGAATCGAAATATTGACACACAACCAACTGTCTATGCCACTTTTCCTCAACATATGGAAATATAGTTGGTATAAAGCTGACTACAGTCATGAGATTCGTTAATTAACATAGATGAAAGAAAGAGAGCGTGCATTACAATTGCTGAAGAATTACGTATTCTGAGTTTAGTGAAGTAGAGCGGCAACATAAAACAAGTTGAAGTTGTTAAGAAATTGGGATTGCTTCATCTACCTTAAATACGATAGTAGCTAAGGGAGCGGAAATTGAAGAAAGCGTGCATGTTAGGTAATAGGATAAATAAGCGGACCCGCATTCAGAGCGGAAAATACGAATGCCTGGAAGATTGTTTATAACAGCGGTTTAGACAATATAAAGCAGAAGGCATTCCAATCGGTGAATCAATACTTTGTGAGAAGGTAAGTAAACTAGCGATCAGACTTGGTGTAGAAGATATTAGTGCTTCATCTGGCTGGCTACACAAATTTAAGGTTAGACACAGTATTGGCAGTCACAATGTGTGTGGGGAAAGGAGAAGTTTTGATGCCAAGACTATGCAAAATTGAAAAGAAAACTGTTTGAAAGAACTGACGTCTTGATTTGCTCCTAATGGCATTTTCAAAATGGATGACATAAGCCTCTTTTTTAATTTAATGCCTGGATGTACATTGGCTTTCAAAGGGGAAAGCTGTCATTGTGGGAAACATAGCAAACAATGTGGCAACAGTTCTGTTGTGTGCCAATAGTGACGGAAGTGAAAAGCTTTCTCCGCTGACAATTGGCAAATTTTCAAGGCCGCAATGTTTTAAAATATTGCTATACAATAGAGTCTCGCTCATCCGACCTTCGCTTATCCGACATTCCATGTTATCCAACACTGGTAGACTTAATTTGAACTTTTGCTGGAGACTAAATTCAGGCACACCCGCTGTGGAGGGTGCGACCATGGGACAAGCACTGGCCTGACCACTGGCGGTAGGACAGTTTTTTTCTCAAGGACAGGTGCAGAGAGTCTTCAGTCATTGTTCATTGTAGTATTGGTTGGGTGCGGATGTTATAGTTTTCATATCCTCTGTGAGTATAGCGAGTAAATCGAAGAAAGTGATTGTTTCTATAGAAGAGAACTTGAATGCATTAAAGAGACTGGACAAGGGGGAAATTCTTCAAAATGTGGCTTCAGATTATGGATGTTGGATCTGTTACAGTGGGAGACTGGAAAAAACAGAGGGAAGAAATTTAAAAGGGGTGCTCTACCAGAGCAGAGAAAAAATGAAAAATGTGAGTATGAAAAAGTAAGTGAAGCACTATTTCTTTGGTTATCTCAACACCGGGAGAAGGACCTGCCAATATCTGGCCCCGTTCTACAGGAAAAGGCTGCGTATTTCCAGAAGGAGTTTAATGAAGGGGACCCTAATTTTCCTGCCAGTGCTGGGTGGCTTGATCGGTGGAAAAAACGGTACAGCAATAGGCAGCTTAATATCTGTGGAGAAAAGTTTCCTTTTGTAAGACATCTGGAATGTTTTCGTTCAATACTGCATGTACTGTACAATTGAATTGATGATTCAATAAACAGAGTACCGGAAAACATGTCATTGTTTTAGTACTAGAGTATAGCCTTCCTGTTTGTTTCAGTTCATTTTCAAAGTTATTCATTATTATCCAACATTTTCGGTGATCCGACGTACTCCAGGTCCCGTTTAGGTCGGATAATCGAGACTCTACTGTACTCCCTATGAAATACACCAACAATAAGAAATCCTGGGTGACTACAAAAGTTTTTGAAGACTGGCTTCAAAGCGTGGATAACAAAATGGGAGTGAAAGGTTGTATGATCCTACAGTTTGTGGACCGATGCGCAGCACATCCTCTTGTTACTTCTTATCTGAGGAATGTGACTGTGGAATTTTTCCCTGCGAATTGCATGAGCAAGTTGTACCCACTCGAGCTTGGAGTGATATGCAACTTCAAGTTGAATTATCTTAAGATACTGGTGCAGCTCACAATCAGATGTGCAAACATCGGAAAGAAGCACGAAATGAAAATCAATATATTAAAAGTGAAATTGCATTTATTTATTCCCTCTTTTTGTATTTTTATTCATGTTTCTGTGAAATATCTGCCTTAGGACTTCGTGCAGTACCAATCATTAAAAGATACTATTCTCTGAGGTGTTATAATAATCTTGTGTCTTCAAGCAAATTAAAAACAATAAATTAGTATATACTATTTTCTTTTCTTATGGTAGGAAAAGAATTACATCGCAGTATCAAGCCACCATGTTCCAGAAGTTACAGTTTGAAACTTTGCCTGGAAAGCTGGATTTGAAGGTAGCTGTTATGATGAGGATAATGGAGCTGCTCCTGATAATGGCGGCGAATGGAGGAAATTGGAAAATGAGGCATCATTCGAGGAATACATAAAAGTTGATGTTCACCTCATCACTGCAGAAGCCATGACTATCTCTAAGATAGCTGCAGACGCACAAAAGGGTCTCAGTGAGGACTGTGAAAACGACAATGATGGCGACGATGATACCGAGGAGTCACAGCATACTTCAGTGGACTTTAATGATCCTGTGAATGCTCTATGAACTATCAAACATTTTGTGATGAGCCGTCACAGTTCTGAGGAAATAATGACTGAATTGCACTGGTTTGAGAATACTGTTCATGACATGGCCTGCAAAAAGAAGCCAAGATAACGGACTACTTTATACCATAAAGTGACTCTTCCCCTCTCTGATGCTCTATGGACTATCAAACATTTTGTGATGAGCCGTCACATTTCTGAGGAAATAATGACTGAATTGCACCGGTTTGAGAATACTGTTCTTGACATGGCCTGCAAAAAGAAGCCAAGATAACGGACTACTTTATACCATAAAGTGACTCTTCCCCTCTATTTGTATTTTTTTTCTCTCTGACTGCATTTCTTTTGTGTTCATATTGTTTCATATTGTCGGGCTGAGTGGCTCAGATGGCTGAGGCACTGGCCTTCTGACCCCAACTTGTCAGGTTCAATCCCAGCTCAGTCCGGTGGTATCTGAAGGTGCTCAAATACGTCAGCAAAATCATCAAAAGTAGTTAGTGTGATATAAAAGCAAAAACTGAAAATCCACAGCCTGTTTCCAGTTGTTCGACTGGGTCAGGAATGTAATGAATGAAGTCCCCATCGAGTGGTGAGAATAAGAGATATGCCAGCTGCCGAGGACTGTCGCACTCCTCTGGGACAATGACAAATGACTGAGAAATGAAATGTTAATGGACAGTGTTGCTGGAATGAAAGATGACAGGGAAAATCAGAGTACCCAGAGAAAAACCTGTCCTGCCTCTGCTTTGTCCAGCACAAATCTCACATGGAGTGACCAGGATTTGAACCATGGCATCCAGCGGTGAGAGGCCAGCATGCTGCCGCCTGAGCCATGGAGGCTTGATGTAAAAACAATAACATTAATTATCTTGTTTCATATTACCATATTTTGGAATATAACCCAGCTTCATATTTACAGAATTTCATTTAAGCGCTTTTCACACCGACAATTTTTTCTTCGGCCCCCTGGAAAACGTATAAGCAAAGTTTTACTGTACGGAAAGATGACCATCTGTGTTCCTACTTCACCCATGAGCTACTCATGGCATGTCTTTGTGCGTATTTTCACTACTTTCAACGTTAAATAAACAGAATTAAAATATTACACTGGGCACAAACAGTTTTCACTTTTGGAATGTACTGTATGTAACACCTCAAAGACTTCACCTATCAGTCTCCCTGGTTCAGGTAATAAATCAATGAACACCATCTGAATGCAAGTTGTGATGATGGTGCTTGTTGTTTAGAAGGTCCTAACATGTAGGTCATTGGCCCCTTATGGTACAAAATGAGATGAAATGCAATGAAAATTTAAAAGTCCAAAATTCATCCAATGACCAGAATTCAAAACATGATGATGAAGAATGAATGGATGAATATGAATTAAAAACAATCACTGCATCCGACCCGCAATGCCTTGCCTTCCTAGAAACTATACTTTTGACCAAGGGACTGCTTACAAAGCACAATCCTTAATCAATGATGCATGTTGTCTAAATGGGTTCAAAATCCAGGTCAACGGTCACTCATAATGGTACTTACTGCTAGTAAAGTAGAACCATGGCATTTCTCAAGTTGTCATACTAATTAAAAGTAGCATAAACTCACTGTGTTCCAAACATTATGGTACTACACACAAGTATTGTACGTCACACAGGTAATGCAGATCTATGGTGTTTCTCACATAATGGCGCCATTCGTGGGCAACGCAAATCCATGGTGCACCTCATATAGGTGTACTAATCACAGGGACTCATACTATCCTGTGGTATTCCTTACGCAGTGAGTACAAATCACAGGCAACGCAGACCAATGGTGTTGCTCGTACAGTGGTACTAATCACAGGCAACGCCCTGACCTGTGGTATTTCTCACATAATGGTACTAAACACAAGCAACGTAAGCCCATGATGTGCTGCGTATAGTGGTACTAATCACAGGTACCGGAAACCCACAGTGAACCATTCTCTGCTGCTGCTAATCACAAATGTATTGTGTACCTAACATAGTGGTAATACTCACAAGTAAAGGCGACCCATAGTGTTCCCCGCGTGATGGTACTAATCACAAGTAGTTTCATGGTACTAATTCAATCATCCCTTGGTTGCCCCTTTTAGTCGCTTCTTACAAAAGGCAGGGGATACCGTGGGTGTATTCTTTGTCTGCATCCCCCACCCACAGGGGCTGAAGGCAAGTTGTGGACAGGTACCTGCAGTTATGACAAAAAGTCCCTTTATGTTGCACTTGATCTTGATGAATGAAGGAAAGGAGAACATAGTACACGTACGAAAATTGAACAGTCATTCGATCTTGCCTCTTCTGAGATATTACTCTGGAGGTGGCAGAAAAAACGTGCAATAATGAGAAAAGGCAAAGTGACGCTATGGCAGACACTAGCGCTTTTGGTGTAGGGAAGTGTTAGGTGGAGGAATCACAAATGGTTCTGTGGTGTGTTTTGGCAAACTCTCACCATTATGGCCAGCATTATTGGGATGACAGAAGAAATCAGTTTTGACATACAGAAGAACCTCATAATTATAGACTAACTACATCAAAACTTAAAAAAGAAATACTGGCTTCCACTCCAAGAAAGTAGGTCTCTCAGGCACTGACAACTGAATCTGCTAAGTTGCCACTGTGATAGATTCCATTGTGCTTTCTTGAATTTTAACTGTGATCATGTAAAAAAAACTGCCAGTACAAACTGGTAAATGACTTGTTTATTTTCTCTCAGATTGGCAGGGTGACTGCCTCTGAAGAACGTGACCAGAAATTGATGACATTTTTCTAAAATGATTTTACTAACAAGATCTGATACAATGTATGGGTTCTGTTGTTTTGGTCTTTTTGTTCTTTTTTTTTTCTTAGTGGTTTAACATCACACTAACACACCAAAGGATTTTTGCGATGGAAAGATGAGAAAGTAATAGGATTGGGAAGGTAGCAGCTGCGGTTTTAATCAAGGTGTAGCCCCAGCCAGCATTTAACTGATGTGAATAAGGGAAATCATGGAATACCATCTTCAGGGCTGCCAATGATTGGATACGAACCAACCATCTTCTGAAAGCAAGCTCACAGCTATGCAACCCCATGGGTTCTGGTGTTCCTATAAATAGTTTTGTGGCTAATTAGTTGAATAATAATGATAATTGTAACAGAGGTACAACCTCTCCGTGCATTTACACTGAGCGCCTTTCAGAAGGCCATAATGTGTACTTCAAAAACGGTGTATTGGAAGAAGTTTCATCGTTTATCATCAGATGTCTCTTCTATCGACTTATGTGCCCCCTCTGGTGAGAGGAGGACAACTAATTTTCAAGAGAATTTTTGTATTCATAAGTTTTCTAAACTGAATTGTTCGTAGATTGTTTCTGGTGTTCTAAATTTACTAGCACTTCTATCTCTTCCCGCCTGCTTAAAATTTTAGCCAATCAAGAATTTTTGATAGTTATTTAATTAACCAATAAGATTTGTGGGTGTGTACAGGACTTCGGCCCAGAGAATTCTGGAACCTTCCTTTCTGCTATAAAAGCAGGGTCATTTTGGGGGATGTTGTATTTTCCATCGCTCCAGTCAAGAGGTTTAGAGTTTGTCAGAGGCAGGGGGCAAGTCTCCTCCATCGTCGGAAGGCCTGACGCAAGTATGATACCAGAAGTGCTGTGACAGGTATAACTTGAAAACGATATTCTCTCACCTATGGGTAATTGATGCAGTGATCGAGCTTGAATTATTATTATTATTATTATTATTATTATTATTATTATTATTATTATTATTATTATTATTATTATTATTATTATTATTATTTTACGATCATGATTATTATTATCATCATTATTCTATGATTATTATTATTATTACTTGTATGCACAGCTATGAAGGGTTTACATCCATTTAATATTAGTATTATTATTATTTACGTAGTTGAATGATTGTATTGTGTGTGAGGTTACTTCATGAAAGTATTAGTATTATTATTTTTAACATAGTCGAATCATCGTATTGTGCATGAGGTACTGTCATGAAACATGTTGTACACAGACGTTGATATCAGTTCTTTTAATGTAAATACAGTACCTGTAAATTGATATTATAATTTATTCTTAGCTGTATATATAAATTGTAATACATAATTGTGAAACACACTGTAACTTCCAGAAGAGTATAGACACTAGAACGATTGAGAATATTCCATCCATTGTAAACTGTGTATTACGCACTCTAGAATTTTCACGAAGATATATTTTGTAATGTAACATTACAGAGGCCTGGCCAGGCACCTATATAAAGGGACGATCTTGATGGTAAAGTTAGTTACTGCTGAGTTATTGTTTGGAAGTTATTGGAGTTATGATGTAACAAGTTTATCCCTTTCAGACCTGAAAGAAAACTGGAGGTGTGAATTTTTGTTTGTACGTCAAGAACTGACTAAAATGCTCCTCAATACACATATTAATAGCTTATTTTACAAAATAAAAACTAACATCCGAAAAACAGGACCCACACAATTGTGCGTATCAAAATTCAAAACCTCGTTGTATCACGTACGATGGTGTAGCTTCAAAATTTACGTTCATTAACCAAAGTACACACTTCATTGAATATATTCCAGTATTCAGTAAAGCTTCTAGATTAATATAAACGCAGTAAATAAATACTTACTTTCGGCACTATTGCTTCCTGCCATCTCGCCGATCAACTGTGCTTTTTAAACTCTTCTTCCTTCGCCCTGGCGGTCAAGCACATACTAAAATCAATTGAAATACACGCCACGTGTCCTGCACAATCACTGCAGTCCGGTGTAGCGCCGAAAAAACATCAAATACGGTCAGGGATAACTAAAATACGAACCCGCACAATTGTGCGTACTCGGTCTGAAAGGGTTGTGATTGTAACCACATATGCGACATGCTTTAACACAGTTATCTGTTTTATTTGTGTTTCAATGTTGTCATCTTGTTGTGCAGCGATTGCCAGTTGTCCTTAAATGGTGGTTTGTGATGTGAATGTTTTGTTTTTGACAAAAGTGATTAAGGTTATGTGTGTAATTTGTAAATACGTGTAAATAAAATAATTGTACCAACTGACAGCATCTCATGTGTGTCTGTGTGGATACGTTAGGCCCACCAGCTCAAAGTAATGACAGGCATCTTTTACTCATAGGTTAGTCTCAGAAAGTTAACTTGAGGGGAAGGTTTCAAAATTCTTTCTTAATGTAAAAATCAACCTTTCAATGTAAATTTTCAAACCAGTCAAAAGACCTTATTCTAACTTAGGGAATAAAGAGTGTGAACCTTCTTTTAGTCCTATTCAACTTGGTATTGGGGTGACTATGAATTCGTAAACTTTAAAACTTATCTCTTCCTTTTGTAATTAAAAATTTTCTCCTCATCTAGTCACCTCCGTAGTATAGGGTTAGCCTCTGCAAATTTGGGCCACAGGCCCACAGAGGATTTTAAGAATTTTCAAAAGAACTTCAGAGGAGTGCAAGTGTTTGCCTCCTAAAATTTTGGTTTATGGCCGATATATGAAATCTTTCCTTTTTTCCCTAAGGCTAGATAGAATGTACACTTATTGCCTCTGGTAATGTTCAACTGTTCTACTTAAATGTAACCTACACTATTGAACAAACAAGACAGGGGAAACTGATGTACTTGACCTAATGTAAAAGTTAGATTGTGCCTTGGAGAGGCTTTGAATCTTGTTAATTTCAGAGAATAGCCTCCTAGTTAATTGTGCAGAGCAAAGACGCTCTTTCGAAGGTGGTAAATTTTGGAACCACGTTTCCTCACTTGTAATTAATTGGAGTAGTAGTGCTTTTGGTAATAGTGTAATGTTTGAGCTACCTAACTTATCCCTTTATTGTACCTGATTACTCTTTGGTTTCAAATAACTATTGTTTCGAGAGCTGTAGAGCTCCCCTTAAGTCTACCCATCTGTTATTTGTTATTGTTTAACAAAGTTTAAAATCTGAAAGGAGAGAAAAAAAGGAAAGAAATAAAATTTCAAATTTTATAGTATTAAATTAAGATTTGATCTTTTCTCTGTCCACCCATGCATGCTTGCACCTTCTTACCCTTCTGTGCTCCACAGTATCCCCATGACAACAACAACAACAACAACAACAACAACAACAACAACAACAACAACAATAATAATAATAATAATAATAATAATAATAATAATAATAATAATAATAATAATAATAATAATAATAATAATAATAATAATAATAATAATAATTGTACCGGGCGGTACACCTCTACACCGTTTATTTAAAAGTTGTGCCAGTTGAAACTCCTCTTCTGGAGGAAGGTTGAACTTTATCTACTCTATTAATTCTCTACTTTCTCAGAAGATGTCACCACGTGGAAAATTTTGAGTTTTTGAACGGTGTCACTTTTGATGTGTTTTTGTTTCGCTTGAAGTAAGAAGTGTGAACTTTCTCTTCTAGAGGACACTACTGAAGATCAACAATAGCGCACCCTAGTGCGGAGTCAAAGAACTATTTTGTTGGAGAAATTTTTATTTCAAAAGTTTGTTTCTTGTTAAATTTCTTTCTGTTATTGTTTAAGTTGGCTGTATACCCCTCTTTTTCCCCTTGTTTTAGATTTATCCAATCCCGAATTTCTTTTAGTAATTTCTGACCAATCTGGTGTATCTTCCCCCAACTTGTATCTGTTGCGGGGTCCTATCCAATAAAAACATTGTGGGCGGGTGTTTTCATTCCCCTAACGCCTAGAAACTTCCGCGAGAGTATATAAACTGCTGATTTTAGGGTCTCCGGGCCACTTCTGTTCCATCTTTCAGTGTATTAAGTACATAGCAGGA
Organism: Anabrus simplex; assembly: GCF_040414725.1. Classification (NCBI taxonomy): domain Eukaryota; kingdom Metazoa; phylum Arthropoda; class Insecta; order Orthoptera; family Tettigoniidae; genus Anabrus; species Anabrus simplex. The sequence continues at coordinate 62,527,435 of NC_090266.1, forward strand.
GGCGGGAAGCGCCTCTTTCCTCGGCGGCGGTCAACAATAAGGTAATGGCCGATTAATAAATTCTTTCTTTTCTTGCTCAGCAGTTTAACTTTCGGGGCGGGTTCTAAGCGTTCAACCATGTAACCTTTTCCTAAAATGTAAAAACAACTGGTATCTATTCTATTTTAAAACGACATATCGGGATAGAGAGTGCTTAACCCTCTCGAGCTCCCACTCACATCGTCTTGAGGTGAACTTATTCTCTCAACCAATTCTTCCGTAATGTAATGTAAATTGCTATTACGTCACCTCTGTAGTATGGGATTAGCCCTTGCATCAGTGGCCTAAGAGCCAAAGTAGGTCTTAAAAACCAAGTGTATTAGGAGTGCAAGTTCGCCTCCTCTCAAATTGTTTTAGAGGTCATTTAATTAACCTGCTTTTCATTTAATAGACCTCAGTAGATTGGGTATTTTACCCCTGTGTGTATGTCCGTTGAGGACAACTTGAAGGTGGAGTTTGGTGTGGCCTAGGAGAGGCTTAAATTAAAGAGCGTGTGGCTCTTTTGGAAACGGAGGGTTGTATGCCTCGAGGAGGCTTTACTGTGTAATTTGGAGCAAGTGCTCCAGGGTTTGATTGGGGTCTTCTGCCCCTTTGTTAAAATTTGTATATCGGAAAGTTGGGCTAGTTGCTCAAAAATTGTGAACTCAGGGCTCGAAGCCCAAACTCTGTAATCCCTGTAATTGTACATTTCAAATTGTGTTTCGGCTACTAAGTACCTGTTCTTTGTTATTACTTAATATTGAAAAGGAAATATAACCTTGTTAACTTTTACATTAACTTTGATTCCGTAGTTTGAGACCCATTCACGCCCGCACCTTCTTACACCTCTACCTACCACCAAAACGCGGTAACAAGTGGTAGCAGAGCGTGGTTGAATGGGTCTCAATTTAGCCCCTTTTGACGGCTAAACATTGTTTGTTCCGAACTCTAACCATTTTCTCAGTTGCTGGAATTTTTTGATTTTTTCCAAGTTGTTCTGTCATCATGCCCGGCCCTCGCGATGTTCTCCTTCTTAACTATTTGCGCAAAGAGGAGTTGATATATGAGTTAACTATCAGAAACGTTCAATCTGGAGGCACGGTTGCAATAGACACTAACAAGCTTAGAGAGTCCCTTGATTTGCCCATTTCCATCCCCAATTTGGGAGAGAAAGAAATTGACGACTCTCTTTCCACGATCACGGAGAATATTACTGGGCTAGCTTCTGTAGTTAGTTTTTTTGATGAAAATGATCCGTCTCCAAATCAAATTAAGCGTGTGCAAGGCAGGCTATATCATTTTTCGAATAGGGTTAACGATCTGTTGTCTCTAAAACTGAATGATGTTCAGAGGAAGGAAGCTAGTACGCTCCTGGAAAATATTTCCGAGTTATCTAGTAAGGTCACTCAATTGTTAACTGGGGAAGTTCCTCCCAAATCTGATCAACCCACCATAGTGAATCCAGGTAGTGAGGAAGCGCCTCCCAAGGGAGAAGTTAATAGGATAACCGTTGCTGCTCAAACTATCCCTGCCCCATTGGACAACGAATCTGAACGTCGTGCATCATTGAGTAACATCCGTTCTGAATTGACTTCCTTGCCATTGAAACCTTTACCTACTATGTCACCCGGGTTTAGCAGCTTGCCTCATCCATTGGCAATGTTGCTAAGAGGTATCTCTAAGTTTTCGGTCAACACCACCAGTGAAGTTATTTCTTTCTTAAGGTTTTTAGTTGAATTTCAGGATCATGCCCTCGTATTTTCGCTTTCCCCTTGTCAAATCTTGCAAATTATCTATCCGTATGCTATTGGTATTCTCTCCGACAAAATAGTAAGAGCCATAGCTGAACAGTCATCTATTGAAGATTTTCATGCACACTTGCTTGCAAACTTTATTCCCGCCCGCGCGAGGTCATCTCTGATTCAAAAGTACTATTATCGAGTACAGAGGTTGGATGAAAACTTGGCTGATTTCATACAAGACATTAAGTTTTATACCAGGGTGTTTGCTCTTCACTTCCCTGAGGATCAAATTGTACAAGCTATTGTGGAAGGCATTTCACCATCTTATAGGTCATACTTGTGTTTTGCGGCGTGCCCGCAAACTTTCTCTGAACTTGAAGCGTTGGCCGTCTCAGCGGAAGGAGTTAGATACGCCGATTCTTTGCGTGTAGCGAAAGAACCCCCGCCTTCCTTTAGTAACACTCGGCCTCCACCTCGCCGACCAGTCACGCCCCGTAAATGTTATGCTTGCGGGTCGCCTGACCATCTTCGCAATAAATGTCCATTAGTCAAAAGCAGTAGGGCAAATAATGGAGCTGGTTCAGCACAAGGCTGTTTTAAATGTGGGGCCTTCTCACATATCGCCAAGAATTGCCCAAACTCAAATAGCACCCCCTCCTGCTCAACTTCTGGTGCAAATTCCACCTATGCCAATAATAAAAAGTGACTAGTGGCTTCGGCTGAGTCGACTAATCCATCTTCCCGAGACTCAGCCCCTAGTAAACAGATTGTAAATGCAGAGAACGATCAGCCTTCAAGTTCATCTTTTGAATGCCCTAAAGAATGTCTTAGGATTGCGGCGGATACCCCCGCACCTGTTCCTTTTCTTAAGATTGAGGTAAATAACGAGCCTATAACAGCTCTCTTAGATTCAGGTAGTGTTTGTTCGATTATTGCGGCTGAATGGTATTCTAAATTGAAAACGGTTTGTAAATTTCCTGACTATGTCTCTTCTCCTGTTCAATACGTTTCGGCTAATTCATCTCCATTAGAAATTCTAGGTTCCTTACTGGTCAAAATTCGTGTTTTTAAGTTTACATGGAAAGTTAAATTGTTTGTGGCCAAGCAATTGTCTTGCCCCATTATATTGGGAGCTGACTTTATTTCTCACACTGGTCTTGTGCTCGATCTGCAGTCTAGGTCGTGCACATTCAAATTTGCTTCTAGTTGTAAAATCCCACTATTAAAGTGTAATTCTGTGTCATGTTCTTCTATGTCGCCTATCCAGGATGAGATGTTGTTAGACCTTAGACATCTACCTGAGAAGCAGGCTGATAGTATTCGCAAACTGTGTCAGTCGTTTCCCGAGGTGTTCTCTGATACTCTTGGTGTTACTGACCTTATTGAATACAAAATTGAGGTTACGGATTCGATTCCTGTCCGTTTTCCACCGTATAGGCTATCTCCACCTAAAATGAAGGCTCTGAAGGAAATCATCGATCAGATGTTGAAGGACGGTATTATTAGGCCCTCTAAGTCAGCGTATTCTTCGCCTATTTTTTTAGTACCGAAACCCCAAGGAGGTTTCAGGCCTGTCATTGATTACAGGGCTCTCAATCGGAAGGTGGTGTTACAATCTGTGCCCCTTCCCGACCTTCATTCTTGTTTTTCATGGTTTCGTAAGGCCAAGTTCTTCACCATCTTGGACTTAAATCAGGCCTATAATCAAATTCCCCTTGCCGAAGAGTCTAAACACCTTACAGCGTTTGCCACGGACTGGAATTTATACGAATACAACCGCGTGCCTTTCGGGCTCCCCACGGGGGCAGCTGTGCTCACTAGGCTACTAGATAGGGTCTTCTCCGACATCAAATTCGAGTACTTATATCACTACTTAGATGATGTCATCGTATTTTCAGAGACTTTTGAAGAACACCTAGATCATCTGCGAGAAGTTCTCGATCGCCTTCGTAAGGCTGGGTTAACTGTTAAGTTGTCCAAGGTTGCCTTCGCTAAGCCCTCTATGTCTTTCCTAGGGCATATTGTGTCACCCGATGGTGTAGCAGTTGATCATTCTAGAACACAGGCCATCCGTGATTTTAAACCTCCCAAGGACATTAAAGGTATCGCCAGGTTCATTGGTATGGTGAATTTCTTCAGAAAGTTCATTCCTAACTTTGCTAATAGAGCGGCGCCCTTAAACCTTCTTCGTAGGAAAGGCATCAAATTCGAGTGGGGACCTTCTCAACAAGCCGTTTTTGAAGACCTTAAATTAGCTCTTTGTAATGCCCCTGTACTTGCTATGCCTGATTTCTCGAAGAAATTCATCGTCCAAACCGACGCGTCGTCGTCAGCAGTAGCTGCAGTCCTTCTTCAAGAGACTGAATTAGGGAGGCGACCCATCGCCTATGCGTCTAGGACATTGTCGGCTCAAGAAGCCAAGTATTCCATCTATGAGCTCGAAGGTTTGGCAGTCTTATTTGCCTTAGAAAAGTTCCGTCTCTATCTGGAACACGTTAAATTCGACCTGGAGACAGATAATCAAGCCTTAAGCTGGGTCTTAGGTAGGCCGCGTCGTACTGGTCGTATAGCCCGCTGGGCTATTCGTATTTCCGCCTTCCAGTTTGATGTTAGACATATCAGAGGTACCGAAAATGTTGTTGCTGATGGACTCAGCCGTATGTTTCATAACGACGTAGAGACCCACGAACCGGTCGACAGTTCATCACCTTCCGAGTCCATACTATCTGGTGTTAATGCCATCTTAACAGATGCTCCCATGCTTTTTAGGGATATTGAGAAATACCAACGTGAAGATCCGACGCTGGCTCCGATAATGGAAACCCTTTCTTCTGGGGAACATGCTGTCCCTTATGTTCTGAGGAATGGTGTTCTATGTTGCCCTTCGAGGCATGATAAGTTGATGAAAGTTGTTGTTCCAGCGATTCTTGTACCTATGATCTTCAAATACTATCATGAGACCCCATTGGGGGGGGCATCTTGGAATCTTTAAAACTCGTGAAAAGATTCGTGAAATGTTCATATGGAAAGGTATGGACGGTGAAATTCGGGAACTTGTAAAAGCTTGTAAATCTTGTTTGATCAGTAAACCCACCATGTCCACTAAAGTAGGCCTTTTGTCTTCTCATCAAGCGTCGCGCCCCATGGAACGCCTGTATATTGATTATGTGGGACCCTTCCCCCAGTCAAAGGGTAATGCCAACAAGTTCATCTTTGTGTGTGTAGATGGTTTTACAAGATTTTCCTGGTTATTTCCGACTAAGCTGGCTACCGCTCAGTCAACTATTACTTGCCTAAATTCTATTTTTGCTTCTTTTGGTCCGTGCCAATACATTGTATCTGATAATGCTAAGGCTTTTACATCTAATTTATTTCGTAAATTCTGTTTTGACTTGTCCATCTCTCATGTAACTACTTCCGCTTATTACCCTCAACCATCTCTGGCTGAACGGGTTAACCGTAATCTCAGGTCCGCACTTATTGCCTATCATCATGAAGATCATTCTAGGTGGGACACGTCCCTGCATTGGTTAGCTTTTGCTTTGAATTCGGCGGTTCATGAATCACACAAATTTACTCCAGCTTCTTTGATGTTTAAGTTCGTTCCCAACACGCCGCTCTCTAACCTCTGGTCTCTGAATGACATTCTGCCCGAGACAATAGATCCGGACAACATTAAAGATCTTTGGAAGAAGGCTAAAGCTAATCTTAAAGTATCTCATGAAAAGGTTAGGGAAAGGTATGATCGTGGACGGAGACCCACCACTTTGAAGGTAGGTGACCAGGTTATGGTCAAAAATTTTGTTCCCGCGGGCAAGCTTGCCCCCAGATTTCATGGGCCTTGTATCATTCTCGATTTTCTTACGCCGGTTACCCTATTGCTAAGTAATCCAGCCACCGAGAGGATATTTAGAGTTCACCTGTATCAGGTGAAACCGGTGTAATTTCTGTGTTAACTTGCTTCATATTATTCGGAAAGGATATGAAGGTTATATTTTTTTTGAGTTTCACTTTTAAGGCATTCTGCCCCTTCTATAATATTTTGGTTTTAGATGTAAGCCTTTTGTAAAAACCACCCCGATCCGTTAAACTGCCATCCTGTTCTTGCCACGGCCATTACCACGCTCCCGTCTCCTGCTCCACCTTACACTGTGGCTTCATAATAGTAAATGCCATGGATATCTACACACCGCTGGCCCCTCAACCTCTCCACAAGCCTGTACCCTCAAAGAAGATGATAGTCCAACACAATTCTGCCGCCTAGCTTTAATGTTTCAGCGCCCCCGCAGCCGCGCAGCGCCGTGCAGCGACTGGGGAGGGGGATGGGCCCCCTCCTCTCCAGCGAGGACGACATGTGCACGGCGAGCCGGAGCTCTCCTCCCGGCCAAGGCTGACGTGCGGCGCACGACCTGCTACTTGCCCGCAGCCTGTATATGTTCACCGCGGAGCGGCGTGCTTCAACACCTCTGCTCCCCTCATAGTGCGGGCGAGCGGTATCTCAGGGTACTTGAGGGGTCCGAGCGGCCTCCTTTTGGACGCAAGCTGCAACGGCCGGTCCGGCCATCCAACTTCATCAACATCAACTACATGGACAGTTACTATAAGAGATAACTACATTTGGGAATTCAACAGCAATATTTGGTGGACCGTGCAAAAAATTTTTTCTTCACTTCTAAGTATTAAAAGTTTATCTTCAGAAATTCAAATTCTACAAACTTAAAGACTTTCATTCACCTACAACAACAACATTTTGAAACTGAATTAAGAAATCTTGTAAATGCTTCTGCTATCTATTTTCGTATCAACATCATTACTTGGACTTTGTTTCAAACTGATTTCATGTGTCACCCCTGGAGGAACTTTTGGGGGGGGGGAGGTCTGTACCGGGCGGTACACCTCTACACCGTTTATTTAAAAGTTGCGCCAGTTGAAACTCCTCTTCTGGAGGAAGGTTGAACTTTATCTACTCTATTAATTCTCTACTTTCTCAGAAGATGTCACCACGTGGAAAATTTTGAGTTTTTGAACGGTGTCACTTTTGATGTGTTTTTGTTTCGCTTGAAGTAAGAAGTGTGAACTTTCTCTTCTAGAGGACACTACTGAAGATCAACAATAGCGCACCCTAGTGCGGAGTCAAAGAACTATTTTGTTGGAGAAATTTTTATTTCAAAAGTTTGTTTCTTGTTAAATTTCTTTCTGTTATTGTTTAAGTTGGCTGTATACCCCTCTTTTTCCCCTTGTTTTAGATTTATCCAATCCCGAATTTCTTTTAGTAATTTCTGACCAATCTGGTGTATCTTCCCCCAACTTGTATCTGTTGCGGGGTCCTATCCAATAAAAACATTGTGGGCGGGTGTTTTCATTCCCCTAACGCCTAGAAACTTCCGCGAGAGTATATAAACTGCTGATTTTAGGGTCTCCGGGCCACTTCTGTTCCATCTTTCAGTGTATTAAGTACATAGCAGGAGGCGGGAAGCGCCTCTTTCCTCGGCGGCGGTCAACAATAAGGTAATGGCCGATTAATAAATTCTTTCTTTTCTTGCTCAGCAGTTTAACTTTCGGGGCGGGTTCTAAGCGTTCAACCATGTAACCTTTTCCTAAAATGTAAAAACAACTGGTATCTATTCTATTTTAAAACGACATATCGGGATAGAGAGTGCTTAACCCTCTCGAGCTCCCACTCACATCGTCTTGAGGTGAACTTATTCTCTCAACCAATTCTTCCGTAATGTAATGTAAATTGCTATTACGTCACCTCTGTAGTATGGGATTAGCCCTTGCATCAGTGGCCTAAGAGCCAAAGTAGGTCTTAAAAACCAAGTGTATTAGGAGTGCAAGTTCGCCTCCTCTCAAATTGTTTTAGAGGTCATTTAATTAACCTGCTTTTCATTTAATAGACCTCAGTAGATTGGGTATTTTACCCCTGTGTGTATGTCCGTTGAGGACAACTTGAAGGTGGAGTTTGGTGTGGCCTAGGAGAGGCTTAAATTAAAGAGCGTGTGGCTCTTTTGGAAACGGAGGGTTGTATGCCTCGAGGAGGCTTTACTGTGTAATTTGGAGCAAGTGCTCCAGGGTTTGATTGGGGTCTTCTGCCCCTTTGTTAAAATTTGTATATCGGAAAGTTGGGCTAGTTGCTCAAAAATTGTGAACTCAGGGCTCGAAGCCCAAACTCTGTAATCCCTGTAATTGTACATTTCAAATTGTGTTTCGGCTACTAAGTACCTGTTCTTTGTTATTACTTAATATTGAAAAGGAAATATAACCTTGTTAACTTTTACATTAACTTTGATTCCGTAGTTTGAGACCCATTCACGCCCGCACCTTCTTACACCTCTACCTACCACCAAAACGCGGTAATAATAATAATAATAATAATAATAATAATAATAATAATAATAATAATAATAATAATAATAATAATAATAATAATAATAATAATATTTCGAATTTTGCAAATGTGCTTATTTTGGATTGAATTCATCATTGAATAATTGTTGCACCCTGTTCTTTTCAAAAGATATTAGGCCAAAAATATGAGACAATTATGTCAAAATATACAATATTTCAACTCGAATGCAGAAAAATAAATCAGTGTACATACCTTTTGATGAGAATGTTCTTTCATGTGTTTTCTCAGTTCAGAGTATGTCGGATAAACTGCATTACAACACTGACAGACATAAGATTGATCAATGACTGCCCGTGTCGTTTCTCTCTCATTCTCCTGTCCACTTATGGCATTTGCCTGAAAAAAAAAAATACACCATTAATTCACTTATGATAAGGAACTTAGAAATTTTGTCATTTTAGAACAAGGAAATCAATAATAATAATAATAATAATAATAATAATAATAATAATAATAATAATAATAATAATAATAATAATAATAATAATAATAATAATAATAATCTTCATCATATGACTTAACCTCTCAGGCTGGTTTGAGGTACACGTGTAAACAACAAGCAATTATATCTCAGGTGCGGTTCAACCTATATGCGTATAGATCCTGCTACAGTCGAGCCGCTGGCTGTCCGGCCCTGACGTTTCTCAGACAGTGTTGCCAATTTTGAACCATATGATATAAACAAACACACACACCTAAAATATTCCACACATACATAGATCAGATTCTGTGTTAATGTGATGGAAATGCGCACAGAATTGTGCAAAAATTACCTCCATTATATTAAAAACCACCACTAGTGTAATCATAATAATAAAACGTTCCAATTAAAACTAACTGCACTCCAAGAACAGCATAAATATAACAACAAAACATTCCAGTCGAAATTAAGCACATTCCAAAAACAGTGTAAAGGTAATAACTAAACATTCCCGTCAAAATTAAGCACACTCAGAGAATAGAATAACTGTAACTCAAAACTGGTAGACAATAGACGTAATATAAAACAACAACATTTAAACCGTACTGTGTAAATAGTATCATGGTAATTAAAATAAGTCAGAATAAAAAAATAAAACCCTGAAAATAGTATCAACATGGCAATAGAAATGTTGATGTTACAATAAAACTTCAACATGCTCATAGAAGAGTACTGCCGAAATAATAAAATATTGTAATGAAATGAAACAAATTATGTACTCACAGTAAATAATCCAAAAGGAATATGCCACACTCTCCGAAAATATCGGTGTCTTCGTTCTTGCCACTAGTGTCACTGGAATCACTGCTATCATCCTTACCCAGGGAAATAATAAGCTCTTCCACTCGACATTCAACAATTCCATCAGCTTCTTTTGCCTTATATAGATTTTCCCAAGTATGACTCACAACACTTTTCCACTTATCTGCTCTAACAAGTTTGACTGCCTCGTGCACTAAGCATTCAACATCAGTGAAACGGAAAGATTTGTTATGTTCGGCAACATATTCTCCACTGTATAAGCGAGAGTCTTTCAAAGAGTCAACTAGTTTATCACGCGTGGGAAATTCCCTCTTCATGTAATAACTATAAATATGTTGCCGTATCACATCCTTTTGAAATGCATCTAGTGATGTCTTAGGACAATGTCTTGGTCTTTGGTTATCAGGAGTATGCAGCACTTCACAGGGTGTATTAAGATTCACTGGACACTTTTCTTTTATAACACTTTTCACAGTTTTCCTACCTACTTTTAAAGCGTCACAAACCCCTATCCACAACATTTGTAACAGGAAGAAGAGGCCCAATGTTATCACAGTCTTTCTCAAAATATCCACATAGCTGGTGTATAAATTCATGGCATTGGCTCTTATAACAACTGATTTTTTTTCTAAGTTGTTTCCAAAGATCCACTGGCCATCTCACAATAACAAAAACAAATGGCTTACACACACCGTGAACACATGCACTTCATGCAGGCTAGCGAGCAACTGAGGCCACATCTTTCTCTTCAAAGAGGTGGCACCACCGCACTAACAGTACAAGGGACTCATGGCGATATGAACGGTGTTTGGTGCTTGCTGTTAAATCTTAAATCTTGTGTACCAGTGATGTCAGGCATTGCAAACCATGACAATTATAACGAGGAAGAGATAGGAGATTATAAAGTGCATTTGACGGATGTTAAAAAGGGAGGGCGGAATATGGGTAGGACAGTTTATCAGGAATACTTTTACATGCAACGTTCTTTCTGTTAGGCACGTAAATGAGTGAATGATGTGGATAGATTTGGCAGTCGGAGGAATTTGGATTAGAATTGTCTCAGTGTATTCACCATGTGAGGGTGCAATGAGGATGAAGTTCACAAGTTTTATGAAGCATTGAGTGACATCATAGTCAGGGTCAACAGCAAAGATAGGATAGTGCTAATGGGTGATTTCAATGTGAGAGTTGGAAATAGAACTGAAGGATATGAAAGGGTGATTGGTAAATGTGGGGAAGATATGGAAGCTAAAGAAAATGGGAAGTGTTTGCTGGACTTCTGTGTTAAATATGGATAGGGAGTTACGAATGCATTCTTCAAGCATAAGGCTATTCACTGCTACACATGAGAGGCTAGGGTTACTAGATCTATAAGAGACTATATCTTAACCGATTTTGAATTCAGGAAGTCTGTTAGGAATGTACAGGTTTTTTGAGGATTTTTCAATAATACAGACCACTACCTGATCTGTAGTGAACTAAGTATTTCTAGGCCTAGGATAAAGAAAGTGAAATCTTTCTGCAAACGAAAAGGATAGAAAATCTCCAGGATGAGGAAATTAACAGAAGTACATGGATATGACTAGTGAGAAGTTTCAAACAGTGGACAGTAAGCAGGTTCAGGATATACAGGGATGCTGTAGTAAAAACAACAAATGAATGCCTAGGAACAACTGTGTGTAAAGACGGAAAAAAGCGAACATCTTGGTGAAATGATGAAATGAGAGCAGCTTGTAAACGTAAAAGGAAGGCCTATCAGAAATGGCTCCAAACAAAAGCCGATGCAGACAGGGAATAGTCCATAGATGAGGGAAACAGAGCAAAACATATAGTTTTTGAATCCAAAAAGAAGTTGTAGGAAGATTTTGGTAATAACCTGGCAAGACTAGGTCAAGTAGCAGGGAAACCTTTCTGGACAGTAATAAAGAATCTTAGGAAGGGAGAGTAAAAGGAAATGAACATTGTTTTTGGTAATTCAGGTAAACTCATAATAGATCCCAGGGAATTACTGGACAGGTGGAGGGAATATTTTGAAAATCTTCTCAACATAAAAGAAAATCTTCATGGTGGATCTGCGAACAACCAAGCTCATGGGGAGGAAGAATATGATGTTGGTGAAATTACACTTGAGGAAGTGGAAGGCATGGTAAATAAACTCCATTGTCATAAAGCAGCAGGAATAGATGACATTAGACCTGAAATGGTGAAGTATATTGGGAAGGCAGGGATAAAATGGCTTCATAGAGTAGTAAGATTAGCATGGAGTGTTGGTAATGTACCTACAGATTGGACAAAAGCAGTAATTGCACCTATCTATAAGCAAGGGAACAGGAAGGATTGCAACAACTATCGAGGTATCACAATAATCAGTATACCAGGCAAAGTATTCACTAGCGTCTTGGAAGGGAGGGTGTGATCAGTGGTTGAGGGGAAGTTGGAGGAAAACCAGTGTGGTTTCAGACCACAGAGGGGCTGTCAGGATCAGAATGTGCCAGGTAATTGAAAAATGCTATGAGAGGAATAGGCAGTTGTGTTTATGTTTCGTAGATCTAGAGAAAGCATATGAAAGGGTACCGAGGGAAAAGATGTTCGCCATACTGGAGGACTATGGAATTATATGTAGATTATTAAAATTAATCAAAGGCATTTATGTTGACAATTGGGCTTCAGTGAGAATTGATGGTAGAATGAGTTCTTTGTTCAGGGTACTTAAAGGGGTTAGACAAGGCTGTAATCTTTCACCTTTGCTGTTCGTAGTTTACATGGATCATCTGCTGAAAGGTATAAAATTGCAGGGAGCGATTCAGTTAGGTGGAAATGTAGTAGACAGTGTGGGCTATGCTGATGACTTGGTCTTAATGGCAGTTTGTGCTGAAAGCCTGCAGTCTAATATCTTGGAACTTGAAAATAGGTGCAATGAGTATGGTATGAAAATTAGCCCCTTGAAGACTAAATTGATATCTGTAGGTAAGAAATGCAACAGAATTGAATGTCAGATTGGTGATACAAAGCTGGAACATGTACACAATGTTAAGTATTTAGGTTGTGTGTTCTCCCAGGATGGTAATATAGCAAGTGAGATTGAATCAAGATGTAGTAAAGCTAATGCAGTGACCTCACAGTTGCGATCAACAGTGTCCTGTAAGAAAGAAGTCAGTTCCTGGATGAAACTATCCTTACATCAGTCTGTTTTCAAACCAACTTCGCTTTACGGGAGTGAAAGCTAGGTGGACTCAGGATTTCTTATTCATGAGTTAGAAGTAACAGACGTGATAGTAGTGGGAATGATCACTGGTACAAGCAGGTGGGTGGCAGGAGGGTACTTGAAATGAGGAGATAAAGGCTAAGTTAGGAATGAACTCAATGGATGAAGCTGTACACATAAACCGGCTTCGGTGCTGGGATCATGTGAAACAGATGAATGGAAGAGAATAGGTTACCTAGGAGAATAATGGATTCTGTTATGAAGGATAAGAGGAGTAGAGGGAGATCAATACGATGGTGGTTAGAGTCAGTTTCTAATGATTTAAAGATAAGAGGTACTGAACTAAATGATGCCACAGCACTAGTTGCAAATAGAGGATTGTGGCAATGTTTAATAAGTTCACAGAGGCTTGCAGACTGAACGCTGAAAGGCATAACGGTCTATAATGATAATGTATGTAGCAGAACTCTTAGTATTCTTTGCGGTAAAATAACTTTAATTAAAACAATAACATCAAATGGACGAAGGGTGGAGGTTTCAGTGATTTAATATTAAAATCATACAGCACATTGTAAATTCATAATAGTGTTTTCAAGGTTATATATAGGTTATATATTTTATAGTTTATAGTTATATAGTTTGTATAGTTTCAAATTGCCTCAGGTTGGCAATACTCTTCTCTACTCTATTTTTTCTTTTCATCACAATCTGTCAGGGCCGGACAGCCAGCGGCTGGACTATAGCTGTGTAGGAGTGAACCTGCTTTCAATGGTATTGTGTTTGGTTAGTACATAACACAAGTTCACTTTGCTATCCTATGGTCAGCTGACAAAATTATGATGATTATGCACAGCTTAAAAGCAGTTACCAAATGATTAATGGAACCAGTAGTTGATTATCAACTTCAGTGGTCATGGACATCTGTTATTCAAAACTATCTTGTTCTCCTTCTTCTGCTGGTGCTGCTGGTGCTGCTGCTGCTGCTGTTGCTGCTGTTGCTGCTGCTGCTGCTGCTGCTGCTGCTGTTGCTGCTGCTGCTGCTGCTCCTCCTCCTCCACGCCCTTGCAGAACGTTGGCAATCAGTAGCACGATTGTTGTTTGTTCATAGTAGCTGTTCTGAATAGAGTAAGCTTCATCACCCCAAATGTCTGGTTCAAGTTGCTGAGCCATGATGTCCTACTTCACCCCGGACCATGTATCATTACATTGACCATTGTTTGTTGTGATGTGCTTTGTGTCTTCTGATGCCACTCATTTCTGATAGATGGAATTACTGTTGCATACCGAGTTTTTATTTAATTTGCTTTAAGTCCCACCGACACAGATAGGTCTTACGGTGACGATGGGCGAGGAAAGTTCTAGGAGTGGGAAGGAAGCAGCCGTGGCCATAATTAAGGTCCACATTCGTACCCCACTGTCAGCAGCCCTGAAGATGGTTTTCTGTGGTTTCCCATTTTCACACCAGGCAAATGCTGGGGCTGTACCTTAATTAAGGCCACAGCCGCTTCCTTCCGACATCTAGCCCTTTCCTGTCCCATCATTGCCGTAAGACCTATCTGTGCCAGTGCGACGTTAAGCAACTAACAAAGAAAAATTAATGTCCAGCCCCTGTATCTGCTTGCTGTGAAAATGGGTAACCATGGAAATCAATCTTCAGGACTGCCGACATTGGGGTTCAAGCCCACTAACTCGCAGATGCAAGCTCACAGCTGTGCGCCCCTAACCGCACTGCCAAATCGCCTGGTCGTACCGAGTAAAACAGCCTGCCTGAATATTACCGGGATGTAGGTGGGGAGTTAGATAAGTTTCTTGTATAGCGTGCCACTCCTCTGGTTCATAAATTTTCTGATACTACTGGTAAGTAACACACTGGTTCATCATAGCGTTTGAATTATTCGATCACTACTCTGCGGCACTGATTGGAATGAGAAGTGTGCACATTTAAATAAATAATGGCAGAGTGTTCATGGCTATCTATGGTCTGGCCATTCCAGCACTGGGATTTTGAACTGTTAGATCGGCACAGTAGTACTGATATAGATGTTCATGCTCATAGGAAACCTGAAATATTTGTCCCGAATGAGTAAATTTATGATACCAATATAAATGGTCCGTTATTGGACATTATAAATTTTCCAGCTACTCATTCCTGGTTGCCAGCGTTTTGCCCCAGTGTGCTAAGTTGGGCTCATCAGTTGGTAAATAGCAAACCCAGCAAGATGCATGGCTAGTTCATTCCCTATAAGAATCAACATCTATATCACTGATGGTCAGGCAGCATCAATTTTTCGTAATGAGACAAAGTCTCTCATAGTGCATTGGCACTGCCGGTGGATCCAAATAGCCTACACAGTGGCCTCCATGGTATGCACTAGCCATGCATCTTGGTGGGTGTGCTATTTACCAACTGATGAGCCCAACTTAGCACACTGGGGCGAAATGCTGGCAACCAGGAACAAGTAGCTGGAAAATTTATAATGTCCAATAATGGACCATTTACGTTGGTATTATAAATTTACTCATTCAGGACAAATATTTCAGGTTCCCTATGGGAATCAACATCTTTATCATCTGATGGCCAAGCAGGCATCAATTTTTGGTAATGAGACAAAGTCTCTCATAGTGCATTGTCACTGCCTTTAGCTCCAAGTAGCCAATGCAGTGGCCTCCACGGTATGCACTAGCCATGCGTATTGGTGGGTGTGCTATTTACTAACTGATCAGCCCAACTTAGCACACTGAGGGGAAACGCTGGCAACCAGGAATGAGTTTGCTGGAAAATTTATAATGTCCTATAACGGACCATTTATATTGGTACTGTTCATTAAAAGTGAGAAAATGTGTGTTTTTCATTTGATTGAGTATTTTATCTGATAACATTGCTTTTAATTGCTTCATTCCTACTGTTGTTTTTGTTGACTTCAGTTAGAAAACCACAAAGACAGTCTTTCTGAGAATCCTGTAGCAAAGCATGGGTACATCAGCTAGTTTCCACATAAATTTATAACAAAAAGGTTATTACAACTCTACTGGGGCTTGAAATGTCTTCATGATACATGCATGGTTAGGTTAGGTAAAATCATTTGGGTAAGAAAACTAAAACATTTGCCATAGAGGCTTCTGGAGTGTAAAGTAGTGTAGTGAATCAAGATGGCCTTGATTATGTAGTGTTTAACAATCTGTGAAGTGAACTGTTTTGGAACGACATGGGGCTGTATTGCAGAACATGTGTTCCATGTGCCACAGGGCTGTGTTCGAATGTGTGTGAGTAAAAACTGTTCCAAGCAGAAAATTCAAAAGCTAGTGAACTTGTAATTAACTATAAATAGCAACTGAAGAGACTTATTTTCTAGGGCCCTGATAACCTATAACCTATCACATTATTTATCCTGCTCTGGAATATAGATTTCCTTGATGATATGTCAAGCTTGGGGGTTTTGTTAATATTGTTCAAGAGGACTGGAAGATAGATTTGAAACGATTGTTGGATTATTATGTGCTGAGTTTGATGAATGTGAAGAATGTCTTTCAATCTTTTCAAAACAATCCTGTAGTCCATTTTGTGTCACTTCACACAGAGCGGTGTTGCATTCATCTTTAGCCCAACACGTACCTCTGCTTCTTGAACATTAATGAAGTAGTAGGCATCTGGAGCAAGATCTGATTCCCATGCTGTGGAGCTACAAGTGTGCCAGGGCATTATCATGATGGAGAACTGAATTCTGCTCATGCCACAAAATCTGGTAGAGCAGTTCAAGCTGGGACGGGAGGCCGAGTCAACTAAAAGTGCGGATTGTCGGACTGAACCAGCAGGCAGAGGTGATGGGTCACCACAACTGATCGTCATGTGCAGATTTCGTCCAACCCACTGGCGCCTACGACAGGGAGTCTCAAGATCGGAGTTGAGGCTGGACAGCATAGTAGAGCAGTTATACATGCCCTATGCAGGAGCTTGGATTCCCCTGGCACCAGCACCGGACCTATCAACTACTCTTCGTGATTACTGGCACACCTTCGACCCGGAAGCATCTACCATTGATGAACAGTTTCCACCACCAGTTCAGGACATCTATCCCGTCCAGGAGCTACGACAACGATCTGTGCCCTGGGACATATTGGATGATGACTTCCACGACCCAGACCCAAGCTCCCGCTCAGGCATTCCTGAGTGCTCGGAGTCATCACAGGGGGATGAAGACAACGCCAGCAGCATCACTGACAGTTATTCTTTGGATGGCAGCTTTATCCAACCTCTGCCAAAGCACCTGCCCTCACCCGATCCCACCCAACTTCCGGTGCTTCGCCCCAGACCCTTGCCCCGCCGCTACGTGTCTGTAGCGGTGCCGGCAGCACACCCTGCCCCCTACCTGGATACGCCATTGGGCCATTATGCCCGGCATATCATGCAAGACGGAGTGCACCTACCGAAACCTCGCAACAGCCCCACGATCTTCAGAGCAACCCGTATATCAGATCTACTGTCATAACCGACCTTGTCAACAATGGCATTTTGCAAGAGGACACACCATCATTAGCCTTTCCATTATTCCTCGTCTCAAAGGACGATGGAACGGCGTGAGTAATTTATGACCTTTCTGCCTGGACTCAGTTCATAGTAAAACCTTCGTTTTCGCTCCACGGACCAGCAGACGCTCTTCATCGCATACCACCACAAGCTCTTGCCATCAAAGTGGACCTTCGTAGCAGTTTTTACCAGATACCTCTCAGTGCCCATACCCAACACCCCTGGGGCGTACGTTATGCCGGCAAGTCTTACGTTTGGATGCGACTACCAATGGGCCATGCCCTGGCCCCCTCCATCATGCAACGGTGGGGCCAGGCGGTGGCCCAACTCCTAGAAAGTGATTCCCCATCAAGACAGTGACCTACCTGGACGACTGGCTTATTTACAGTTCACAATGGACGGATCGTCTTTTGGAGGAGCTTCTCCTGTACATCAAAGTTATCCTGGGCATCACTCTCAACGAGCGTCAATCAGTGCTTCACCCCCAGTCGGTATTAACATACCTGGGAGTGACAATCGACATTCCTTCACAGCAGCTCTCCCTCCACCATTCCACACAGCAGATGGCCTTAGAGTTGATTCCTTGCATCTCTCAGGCCACGGAATACAAGAGACAACAGATAGCCAGGTATTATGCTTGGCTTGCCTACGTCATGCACTGGCCATATTTCCTGACGAAACATGCTCTCACTGGAGAAGCCTTCTGGATCCGTAGGCTATTGACTCCGGAATTCGTGGCCACCCCACGGAACATCGCCTATCCAGAACATCCAGTCGTCATGTACGCTGATGCTACCCCGAACTCCATAGCAGTGGTAACTCCCACATATAATATGGGGTGGGCGCAGGCATTCCAGGATCCTGCGCCCATCCACACAGCAGAAATGGTGGCACTCTGGACCTTGAACGATGTCCCGCATGGACACAACCACATCAAGATATACATCGACAGTGCAGTAACTTTGTGGACACTCAAGACTGAGTTACAAGTAACTATTCTCATTTTGGTTCCGTATTGAAGTTGACGTATGTCTCAAATATTATTACAATATTGTAAGTCCACCTGTTCAATACAATACAATATGATCCACTATTTCATATGGTCAAAATTTTATACATAATACATAAAAGTCAATGGTACATGTTTCACCCTCCTTACGGGCATCATCAGCCTATATCAATCTTAAAAATAATACATATGGAGTCATTCTAATCTTATAAATTATAGGTTAAAATGTTGAAAAATGATTTCGTAAAACATTATACAATAACATCTAAAACAACGATAATGCACCAAAGTATGTTAAAAAAGAGAAAATTGACTGTTTTTGAAGATTAAAATATGGTTAAACATGAATTTTGAGAGTTGAAAACTAAAATGGATCCTTTTTTTATAATATCATTAAGACTGTGATGGCCTTGAGTGTAAACACAATCATCAAAGGGGGATGTTTCTTCAATTCCCATAGTTTGAATCCAAGATGGTAAAATCACTGTCAGTTATTTAAAACAGAAGTGTGAACGTAATAAACATGTTAAAATGTATACGGTTGGTATATCCGAAAGTAGAAAAGAAAATGGAACTTCTTGTAGAGGCATTGCTAATGATAAAACGTATGTCAAGGCTAGCGGATGTCAGTAATTATGTTGGTAGTCGATTGGATTTAAAAGAAAGGATCCTTTTTAGTTTTAAACTCTCAAAATTCATGTTTAACTACGTTTTAATCTTCAAAAACAGTCAATTTACTCTTTCTTAACATACTTTGGTGCATTATCGTTGTTTTAAATGTTATTGTATAATGTTTTACGAAATCATTTTTCAACATTTTAACCTATAATTTATAAGATTAGAATGACTCCATATGTATTATTTTTAAGATTGATATAGGCTGATGATGCCCGTAAGGAGGGTGAAACATGTACCATTGACTTTTATGTATTATGTATAAAATTTTGATCATATGAAATAGTGGATCATATTGTATTGTATTGAACAGGTGGACTTACAATATTGTAATAATATTTGAGACATACACTCAAGACTGGTCGAGGACCGGTGTTGCATAAATATCTATATGTTTTACTTTTGTATATTGAATAAAGAGAGTGATGGAGAGGGGTGTCTCCCTCTTGTGGTGTCCCGTCTCCTCTGCGGCTAACCCGGCTGACGCTCCTTCCAGGGAAATGCTCCATTATTTACACACGCACCCGGACTTACTATAAAGGCCGGGGCGTCCCTGGGAGACCGTCAGTCTGAACCAGCAGGCACAGGCGATAGATCACCACTTGGCCTCCCGTCCCAGCTTGAACTGCTCCAGAGCCATCTCCCCCTTCGCCTTATATAGCTGAGCTGCTTGGCGCATGTATGGAGGAGACAGCACTGACGCAGTCGCGCTGAGATGTGACGGAAGATAGGAAACTTAAAAGGGTCCACCTTTTCAATACAAATTAATGTTATAGTTTATTTACAACATATATTATCACTTGGAACTAGATTCAATGTGAGATCCCTGAGGGGTGATCCCACCGTGCTGATTTTATTATTATAAGTATTACATAGATCAGCGACACATATTATATAAAAACAGAACCAGAAAGGTAAAGGAAAACACAAATCAAATAATACAAAAGGTTAAACAGGTTGTCTCCCTTATGGCACTCTGCGATGTCCTGCCGTCTTGCAAGGGTTGCGTCGTGAAGGTGGCGTCAGGCCTGCTATCTTCAATCGTCAACGTCGAGGTGGGATGTGGAGAACCATCCTGTTGTTTTGTGCCATGGGTGCTGGTAGTGGACTCCGCCGGGCAAGGGGGAGTCTGCCCGGTGTGGGAGTGTCACTGTCGCCGCATCTATAGTTGAGGAGCTGCTGGCACTATGGCTGCGGCTGCTCCCCTTCCTCTTCCGGCCCGTCCGCCGCGACCCCTCCCCCTGGTCGCTGGGGTGTGGCTGACCATTGCCCGCGGTTGAGATTGAAATTGGAAGCCCTGAGGCAACTTGACGATTTCGACGCCGGTCGCCTGGTCGAGCTGGATCGCTGCACTCCAACCTCTGGACAGGGCGATGTAAAGTAAGTTCGCCCGGTTGAATGCATATTTTCTTTGTGCATGGTCCAGCGAATGCCACGCTGACAGAAGCCATAGGGTTGTTGTCACGTCGTGATGATCCCGTCCAGATGGGATGTTTGGCAGGAGTGCTTCCAAGGCAGTGGCGATCCGGTAAACTCTGTAGTTGGGGGGCACTTCCAGTCCCTTCGGGTATTTGTGTGTGGGCAGAGGGAAAAGAAGTATGGACAATGGCAGAAATGTGTGTCTGGCCAAGTCAACTTACTTTGAAGGGGGTTGTGTGTAAAATGTGTCATGTCTGTGTTCAGTCATTTTTTGAATCTACTTGGCATTAATCTAATGTGACTTACCCCATCAGTATTTTCTTCAGCATGTTTTGCACCATCTTTACGTATGTCTTGTGGAGGTTGCTTTGGTAATGTTCTTGCGAGACCATCGGGCCAGACCTGCAGAAGGTGAACTTAATGTAATTACAAAATATAACAAGAGACTAAAGATAAAAAAAGCAGTCATACACTGTCTGAAGATTATGAACTTTACAAACAGGTTTTCATCTTTTACAAATATAGTAAAATTGAATTGACAAGAACATCAATGTCACATGCACAGGATGGGGTTCAAAGTCAATCAATAAATCAATCAATCAATCAATCAATCAATCAATCAATCAATCAATCAATCAATCAATCAATCAATCAATCAATCAATCAGTCAATCAATCAATCAATCAATCAATCAATACTGATCTGCATTTAGGGCAGTTGCCCAGGTGGCAGATACCCCATCTGTTGTTTTCCTAGCCTTTTCCTAAATTATTAAACTGCGGTGCAACTGGTGAGAACCTAGGGTTGATGATAACCACTTATCAAGACTGTAGTCTAAAAAGAATCGATTTCCTTTTAAATGTGTCATTTTCATTGGTGAAAAAATTTCAAATGCCAGAAAGAAATGGATTTAAAAAATTCACTTAATCTATATATATAAAACAACTTGTCCTGACTGACAGATTCATCATCACTGAGCCAAAACTACTGGACATAAAGGAATGAAATTTTGGAAATACATTCATACTACAATGTAAGGGAGGATTTTTTGATATCGTGTCGCTAAGGGGGTGAAAAAGGGGGCGAATTTTTAAAATGAGTGTATCTATATCTCAAAAACTGAACAGTTTAAAGACATGAAATTTGGTATTTGGAATCTCCTTTAAAAAAAAAAGAAACAACTATTTTTTTGTTTTCAGAAAATCCCATTAACAGGGGGAAAAAAGGGGGAAAAAGGGCTGAACACATTTTATGAGGAGACGCATATCTCAAAAACTGAAGACGTAACAGACATGAAAATTGGTATTTAAAAATAATGAAACACGTGTTCTTTGTTTTCGCAAATCCCTTTAAGGGGCGGGGAAGGGGGGAAAATTGGTCGAATACCTTTCATGACGTCCCGCATGGACACAACCACATCAAGATATACGTCGACAGTGCAGTAACTTTGTGGACACTCAAGACTGGTCGAGGACCGGTGTTGCATAAATATCTATATGTTTTACTTTTGTATATTGAATTAATAAAGAGAGTGATGGAGAGGGGTGTCTCCCTCTCGTGGTGAAGATGTTACAGACATGAAAATTGGTATTTGGAATCTCCCTGAAAAATAAAGAAACACTTAATTTTTTTTTGTTATTCCAATGAAGACGGGAGTGACAAATGAGGTGGAAATTAAATTACATCTGCAAACTTTTAAAGTTGTGAGATATGGACACAATAATTTTAAAAATTTCTAAAAATTCACCCCATTTGTCACTCCTGTTTAACCCCCATTAATTGGATTTTCCAAAAACAAAAAAGTATATGGAAATTAAAAAGTAGGACTATTAGGCAGTACCATATGGCTGATATAGCAGGCATGAGGCAGTCTTTAATAATTATGATCAGTGGAAAATGGTAAATAAGACTCTGGGATGGGTTTAAAGAAATTGTTGAGGAATGTGAAAACAGGTCTGTATCTTTAAAGGTGGTAAGGAAAGGTAAAGACCCACCTTATTACAATAGAAAAATAAAGAGACTAAGAAGGAGGTGCAGATTGGAAAGAAATAGATTTAGAAATGGCTGTGGAAGTAAGGAGAAATTGAAGGAACTTACTAAGAAATTGAATCTAGCAAAGAAGGCAGTTCAGGATAACATGATGGCAAGCATAATTGGCAGTCATACAAATTTTAGTGAAAAATGGAAGGGTATATATAGGTATTTTAAGGCAGAAACAGGTTCCAAGAAGGATATTCCAGGAATAATTAATAATGATGATGATGATGATGATGATGATGATGATGATGATGATGATGATGATGAAGATGATGATGATGATGATGATTGTTGTTTAAAGGGGCCTGAAATCTAGGTCATTGGCCCCAGGAATAATTAATGAACAAGGAGAGTGTGTATGTGAGGATCTTTAAAAGGTAGAAGTATTCAGTCAGCAGCATGTAAAGATTGTTGGTTACAAGGAAAATGTCCAGATAGAGGAGGTGACTAATGCTAAAGAAGTATTCAAATTTACCTATGATAACAATGATATTTACAATAAGATACTAAAGATGAAAACTAGAAAAGTGGCTGGAATTGATAAGATTTCTGGGCATGTACTAAAGACAATGGGTTGGGATATAGTACCATATCTGAAGTACTTATTTGATAATTGTTTGGTTGAAGGAGCTATACCAAATGAATGGAGAGTTGCTATAGTAGCTCTTGTATATAAAGGAAAGGGTGATAGACATTAAGCTGAAAATTACAGGCCAGTAAGTTTGACATGCATTGTATGTAAGCTTTGGGAAGGCATTCTTTCTTATTACATTAGACATGTTTGCAAAATTAATAACTGGTTGCATAGAAGGCAATTCGGTTTTAGGAAAGGTTATTCCACTGAAGCTCAACTTGTAGGATTCCAGCAACTGGAGGTCAAATGGACTGTATCGCAATTGACCTGTCTAAAGGATTTGATAGGGTGGATCATGGGAGACTACTGGCAAAAGTGAGAGCAAATGCACTAGACAAAATTGTGACTGAATGGGTTGCTATATTTCTAGAAAATAGATCTCAGAGAATTAGAGTAGGTGAAGCTTTATCTGACCCTGTAATAATTAAGAGGGGAATCCCTCAAGGCAGTATTATTGGACCTTTATGTTTACTTATATATGTAAGTGATATGAGTAAAGGAGTGGAATCGGAGGTAAGGCTTTTTGTGGATGATGTTATTCTCTATAGAGTAATAAATAAGTTAAAAGATTGTGAGCAACTGCAAAATGACCTCGATAATGTTGTGAGATGGACAGTAGGCAATGGTATGATGATAAACTGGGTTAAAGGTCAGGTTTCACAAATTGGAAAAGTCCTCTGAGTTTTAATTACTGTACTGCGTTGATGGGGTGAAAGTTCCTTTTGATGATCATTGTAAGTATCTGGGTTCTAATATAAGGAAAGATCTTCATTGGGGTAATCACATAAATGGGATTGTAAATAAAGGATACAGATCTCAGCACATGGTTATGAGGGTGTTTAGGGGTTGTAGTAAGGATGTAAAGGAGAGGGCTTATAAATCTCTGGTAAGACCCCAACTAGAGTATGGTTCCAGTGTATGGGACCCTCACCAGGATTACTTGACTCAAAAACTGAAAAAATCCAAAGAAAAGCAGCTCGATTTGTTCTGGGTGATTTCCAGCAAAAGAGTAGCATTACAAAAATGTTGCAAAGTTTGGGCTGGGAAGAACTGGGAGAAAGGAGATGAGCTGCTCGACTAAGTGGTATGTTCCAAGATGTCAGCGGAGAGGTGGCGTGGAATGACATTAGTTGACAAATAAGTTTGAGTGGCGTAAAGATCACAATCTGAAGATGGTGTTGGAATAAAAGATTACAAATTTTGGCAAATATTCATTCATAGGAAGGGGAGTTAGGGATTGGGATAACTTACCAAGGGAGATGTTCAATAAATTTCCAATGTCATTGAAATCATTTAAAACAAACTAGGAAAATGACAGATGGGGAATCTACCACCTGGGCGACTAATCTAAATGCAGATCAGTATTGATTGATTGATTCATTGATTTAAAAAAATATATCTAGGCCTACAATATATCTCAGACACTTAATATGTTACAGACTTAAAAACTGGTACATGGAATCTTTTGTAAAAGTAAAGAGACATAGATAATTTTTTCAGAAAATCCAATTAAGGGGAACAAAAATGGGGGGTGAATTTTTAGGATAAGCATATCTACAGTGTATTTCAAAAACTTAACATGTTACAGAAGTGAAAATTGGTACTTTTAATCTCTTTCAAAGATAAGAAACACGTATTTTTTTTGTTTTAGAAAAAAAACCACTTGGGTGAGGGGGAGGGGCGTGTAGAAAGGACTGGAAAGTGGGTTGAATTCTTTGTATTAGGATGCTGATATCTCAAAAACTGAAGACGTTACAGACATAAAAATTGGTGATTGTCATCTCATAAAGAAATGCTTTTTTTTTGTTTTTGGAAACTCCACTTAGCCGGGGGTGAAAAAAAAAATGAAAAATTAGTTAAATTATTTGTATAGGTCTACTTATATCTAAAGAAAACTATAGATGTTGCAGACATGAAAACTGGTGTTTGGATTCCCCTTTAAAGGTAAAGTAACATATTTTCCTTTGATTTCGGAAAATCCAATTAAGGGGGGTGAAAGAATTGAAAAATTTATTGAATTATTTGTATGAGGATATTTATATCGTATGAAAACTAAAGTTGATACAGACGTGAAAACTGGTATTTGGAACCTCCTTGAAAATAAGGAAACACGCATTTTAGGAGGAAAGTAAACTTGGGGGAGGGGGATGAAAAGGAATGTAATTCCTTTTATGAGGACACATATCTCGAAAACTGAAGATATAGTCGTAATAATTGGTATTTAGAAGCTCCTTTATAAATAAACACGTATTTATTTTGTTTTCGGAAAATTCATTTAAGGAGGGAGAGTGAAAGGAAGTGAAAAATTTAATTATTTTTATGTGGATATTTATATCTCAAAAACTGATGGTTACAGATGTGAAAATTGGTGTTTGGAATCTCCTTTAAAAGTAAAGAAACATGCATTTTTGTGGGAATCAACTTAACAGGGATGGGGTGAAAAAGGAGTTTAATTCTTTTTGTGAGGTTACTTATATCTAAAAAAGATGTTACAGACGTGAAAATGGGTGTTTGGAATCTTCTTTAAAAATAAAGAAACACGTCTTCTTTTGTTTTCGGAAATCCACTTACGGGGGCAAAGAAGTGAAATATTCGTTGAATTATTTGTATGAGGATACTTATATCTCTAAAAGATAAAGATGTTACAGACGTGAAACTTGGTATTTGGAATCTCCTTATATTTTTTTATTTTGGAAAGTACACTTATAGGGAGAGGGGGTGGAAAAAAGGGAAAAAGAAGTTGAATTCATTTTATGAGGATACTTATATCTCAAGAACTCTATTTTAAATCTCCTTTAAAAATAAAGAAACATGTACTTTTTGTTTTTGGAAAATCCACTTAAAGGGTTGAAAAGAACTGAAAAAGTGGGTGAACTTTGAAAATGAGTACTGATATATCTACAGTATATGTCAGAAAACTTAACATGTTACAGACATGAAATTTGGTATTTTCGGGCGAGTTGGCTGTGCAGTTAGGAACGCGCAGCTGTGAGCTTGCATCCTGGAGATAGTGGGTTCAAATCCCACTGTCGGCAGCCCTGAAGATGGTTTTCCGTGGTTTCCAATTTTCACACCAGGCAAATTCTGGGGCTGTACTTTAATTAATTAAGGCCATGGTCACTTCCTTCCCATTCCTAGGCCTTTCCTATTCCATCGTTGCCATAAGACCTATCTGTGTCAGTGAGACTTAAATCAAAATACAAAAAAAAACTTGATATTTGGAAAGGCCTTTAAAAATACAGGAATACCTACTTTTTGTTTTCGGAAGTCACTTAACGGGAGGTGAAAAGAAGTGAAAAAGAAGTGAATATTTTTAATGAGGATGCTTATATCTCACAAACTGATGATGTTACAGGCGCGAAAATTAGCATTTGGAATCTCCTTTATAAGTATAGGAACACGTATTTCTTCTTGTTTTCAGCAAATGGGAAGGACTGATAAAAGGGTTAAACTCTTTTTATGGAGATTCTTATAGCCTATCTCAAAAACTGAAAATGTTACGACGTGGAGATAGATATTTGGAATCTACTTTAAAAATAAACTTTTTTTTCGATTTGAGAGAAGACTGTTTCTCATACGGTATGTACAGTTCTATGTTGCATGGTCATCTTAGCCCCAGAAGGCAATAACACAAGCATGGGTTACAAAGAGTTTCCGGGGTAAATGAAACTCAGTTTGTCGCTGAATGTTTATACATTAGGGATTTTCAGATAATGTCTTAGTACAGTACCGAGGAACGATTATGTTTATTATTTTTACGAAATCCATGTGAGCGAAGCCGCGGGTAACTGCTACTCAAGCTATATGAATTAGGCCTTGTAAAATCTCAATTGTAAGCCTGTTTCTTAATTAGTCTGCTAAATCCACCAAAATCAGTTCTATTACTGATAATCTTTAAAAATATTTGTACAGAAAGTTGTGAAAGCAATCTTACAAAAAGTTATGCAAGTTGCACCACATTCTTTAAAGAATGATGAATTCAGGATTCTGCTCTTGAAATGGTTTACACAGTAACTGAATATTGTGTACATGCATGGTTGAATAGTGCTCATAACAAAGTGACATCCAGCTAATCAACCTGCGTGGATAATAACAAGAAAAATCACTTAGCCAAAGTAAGAAAAGTCATGCTGTACAGTAATACTCTTCTTCCATTGTCTATTGAAAGGTACCTGAACTTGTAATTCATCATCAGTGCTTCTCTGGCAAGGAGACAGTGTTGTGTGAACCTGCTTGCCTGGGCTGCATTAATTTGAACATGTACTGTCTTCATGGTACCTATTCTGAAATCTCTTGCCTCTACCATTGCTCGCCTTTCTGCCCAGACCACCTCAATCTCCTCATAAGACTCATCAACCAAAACAATGTCAACTGTGGAAGGTATGGTCCCAGCAGGCCCTTCATCATCTGCTCCATCTAGTTGCTGGACTCAGTGTTGACCCCTAATGTACAGGGTCTCTCTTATAAACCCAGACCGTCCAGCACAATTTTTACTCTCCAAGACCTAAGCAGCTGTACGGGAGGCGTACGCATAGTTCTTGATTTTGTAAGAAGCACGCTCATGTTCGACCTAGCATGAGCAGCCACTCTGAATCTCAGCTTTTAACATGGTGAGACAGTTATCAATGCTACACCATATTTTTGTATGTAAAAGTTATTTTAAATACAAGTAAGCTCAACAGGTATGCAATGAATTTGTTCAGCAATTTCCTGGTGAAGTGCCACCTTCACAAGCATAGATTCACACATTTGTAAATAAATTTAAAACTATTGGGTCAGTGCTCAATAAAAAGCATGCTGGCACACAAACAGTTTTAACAGAAGAAAAGCTAGATGACATTGGTGCGAATTTTGAACGGTCACCGAATATATCACTCACAAAATTAGCACAAGGAGAGGTTTCGATTTCTTCTGCACACAGAGCTACAAAGCTACACATCAAACCGTACAGGTTTACACAGGACCATTGTTTAAAATCTGCTGATCCAGCCACAAGAGTGAGATATTGTGAGTGGTACCTTGCACCATTGAATGATATGGTTAAAATTTGTAAACATTTTCATAATACACAGGTAATTGATAGCAGCAGTTTCGAGAGATACTGCTACACAAAGCATGGCCTTCATCTAAACAATTCAGGTAAACGAAAGATAGCAAATATTGTTCTGGATTTTATTAATCTTAAGATATGTACTGTAAAAAAAGGCAACTCCCTTGAGTTATAATACTGACCAGGAAAACTAGTAGAAAGAGCCAGCTGTACTTCAAGCTGGCTCAGCCAACTAGGAAATGAAACTCAGGAAAGTAAGGAATTTCAAGTTACCCAATTGCAACAGTCAAGTTTTAGGGAGGAAGGGGGTCTGAGATTGCTCTTGATAAACTGTCAGAGTGTAGTAAATAAACAATTAAAATTCGGTACATTGATGGAATCTTATGAGACTGATGTGGTGATAGGAGTGGAATCGTGGTTGGAAGAAGGGGTTGGTAATAGAGAAGTATTTCCAGAAGGGTACACAGTCTATCGTAGAGACCAAGAAGATAAAAAGGGAGGGGGAATGTTTATTCTGGTGAAGGAAACTTATTGTTCACATGAATGGTTTACAGATGAAAGGGATGATATATTAGGGATAAAATTAATTTGTGATAATATGAAGGAGGTGGGAATTATAGGAACATACAGGCCTGGAAGAGAGGAAAGAGACATGGAAATATTTGAGAAAATAATAGATAATACTCATAAAAACAATAATAATGATGTGGTAATAATTGGGGGAGATCTAAACTTGCCTGAGGTTGAATGGAATGGAGCTGCAAGTGAAGCCCATGAACAGAAACTGGCAAATAAGTTAATTTGGGAGGGAGGATTTACACAAGTAGTACAAGAACCGACTTGTCTCAATAACTTACTAGATGTATTCTTGGTTAAACAATGGGAAATTGTTGATAAAACTGAGGTAATTGAAGGAATAGGTGACCATAAGGCTGTAATAATGGATGTGGGACTGGTACCAAAAAGGCTTAATAAGAGGGTCATACAAGACAAGAAATTGTACAGAAAAACTAAAGTTGATGAATTTGGGACTTACCTTAAATCACAATTCAGTTGTTGGATAAGTGAAGGGAGTAATGTGGATACACTTTGGGCTAAATTTAAAGGAATCATTTGGGAAGGAAAGAAGAGATTTGTACCTGTTAAGAAGGATAAAATGACGTCAGACCCTGTTTATTATACAAGGGAAATAAGAAAATTAAAAAGAAAATGTAGGATACTAAACAGGAAAATCAAAGAGGGTATGGAGAATGGAGAAACTAGAAAACAGCTAATGAGGGAACTGAATAGAGTGAAAAAGGAAGCAAAAGAGAAATATATGAATGGCATACTTCAAGAGGGTAATGACCACAAACACAAAGGGAAATGGAAAAAGATGTATTCATATATTAGGAATAAAAAAGGAAAACGAATCCAAATTCCTACAATGGTGGGAGAAGGGGTGAACACTACTCAACAGATACTGAGAAAGCAAATCTATTTAGTAGGGAATTCAGAGATTCAGTAGATGATTGTCAGGAGTTGAAAACAGTAACAGAAGATAGAGAGGGAGAGACACATAGGGAAACAAGAAGCTTCTCATTCACAAATGAAGATATTTTCAGAGAAATCCAACTGCTTCAGCAAGGAAAAGCAGCAGGAAGTGATCAAATTACTGGGGAGGTATTAAAGACAATGGGGTGGTACATAGTGCCTTATTTAAAATTTCTCTTTGACTATGTCATGATTAATAGTGTAATACCAAAAGAATGGAAGGAATCTATAATAATACCAATTTATAAAGGAAAGGGTGATAAAAGGAAACCAGAGAACTACAGGCCAATCAGCCTGACCAGTATAGTTTGTAAAATACTGGAGAGTTTAATAGCAAAATACATCAGAGGGATATGTGATGATAAAAATTGTTTCATGAGGAGCCAGTACGGATTTAGAAAGAAATTTTCTTGTGAGGCACAACTGGTGGAATTTCAGCAGGACATATAAGATCAGTTGGATTCAGGAGGCCAGTTAGATTGCATAGCCATAGATCTTTCCAAAGCCTTTGATAGAGTGGAACATGGAATAATATTAAAGAAATTGGAGGGAATAGGATTGGACGTAAGGGTTACACATTGGGTAAAAACATTTCTAAATTCAAGGGTTCAGAAAGTCAAAGTGGGAAATAACGTATCGCAGCAAGAGAAAGTTTGGAAGGGAATTGCACAGGGTAGTATAATCGGTCCCTTACTTTTCTTAATATACGTAAATGATTTAGGGAATAATATAACATCAAAAATAAGATTGTATCCAGATGACATAATTGTTTATAGGGAAATAAATATCATTGAGGATTGTTCAGAATTACTGTACAAAGGGACCTTGAGAGTATCCAACAATGGGTTGAAGAGAATAATATGAAGATTAATGGAGGCAAATCAACTGTTACAACATTTACAAACAGGAGTTTTAAAACTGAATTTGAATATACTTTGGATGGGGTAGTTATCCCAAAAGATGGCAAGTGCAAATACTTAGGTGTGAGATTTGAAAGTAATTTGCACTTGAAGGGTCATGTGGATGACATTGTTGGGAAAGCATACAGATCATTACATGTCATAATGAGGCTACTTAAATGATGCAACAAAGAATTAAAAGAGAAAAGTTACCTAAGTATGGTTCGTCCATTATTGGAATATGCAAACAGTGTTTGGGATCCTCACCAAGAATACCTAATAAAAAAGAAATAGATAGTGTGCAGAGGAAAGCAGCAAGATTTGTAACAGGGGATTTCAGGAGAAAAAGTAGTGTATCAGAAATGTTAAAGGAACTGGGGTGGGAAACTTTAAGAGAAGGGAGAAAACTAGACTTAATAGGATTATATAGAGCCTATACAGGAGAAGAAGCATGGGGAGATATCCGTGAGAGGCTTCAGTTGGAAAATAATTATATCGGCAGGACTGACCACAAATATAAAATTAGAAGGAATTTTAGCAGAAGCGATTGGGGTAAATTTTCATTCATTGGGAAGGGCTTGAAGGAGTGGAACAGTTTCCTAGGGGTAGTGTTTGATCCTTTTCCAAAATCTGTACAGATATTCAAGAAGAGAATAAACAGCAACAGAGAAAAAAAATGAAATGTTAGAAGGCATTCGACCAGTGCAGGTTAAAATAAATAAAAAATATGTGTGAATAAATTAATTCCATCCCCTGGTCTAAGGAGTTGGACAACCAAAGTAGGGGACTGCCTGTAGGGGTGAAGTACAGTGGGGACTTTGAGGGCCCTGGAACCACTACGGTAGCTGGGAAGGCCCTTCAGGAACTCTAAAAAGTTGTGGCAAAAGGGGCTCTGCTTAAGACGCAGCAGGTCGTTATGCTACTTAGGTTCCAGAATGGGTAAAGAAAAGAAAAAAAGTAAATAAATGCAACGTAAATTTTAATCTTATACCAGTTGTACAGTATCATTTGAAGTAATTCCACATACTGTATATCAGTTGACTATATTTGTAAGTAGTACAGGAGATATTATAAGTAGAATTTTGTAAACAATATAAATTTACCTTAATAAATTTTTTATTGTTTAATAGAAAAAATTGTTAGCGTAAATTGTATAATATTGTATTATAGGAAAATTTTCTTCTCTTGTTAATTTAATATTTAGTGCTTGACAATAATGTATTTTAGTGTACCATTTGCCACCGAGGTAGACACCTCTTTTGCAAATAAAGAGATTTTGATTTGATTTGATTTGATTTGATTTGATTTGATTTGATTTGATTTGATTTGATTTGATTTGATTTGATTTGATTTGATTTGATTTGATTTGATTTGATTTGATTTGACCCACAGCTTGTGTTCTTTTTGGATGTGGCCTGGTTTCATCTTAATGGTCATGTGAACAGTCATAACTCTCAATATTGGTGTGCAGAAAATCCTAATGGTGTTTATGAGTCCCTCATTATGAACGATGACACTTCCAGCATCTTTTATAAGGTAAGATCTCATATAAGATTGTATACATGCTTAAAGCAGAGCAGCCACGTGCAATGTAAGTTGAGTTGAGTCACCTGCTGTAGAGCAGAGTACAAACACTGTGCGCTTGCTCTGGGTTTATAAGAGAGACCCTGTACTCTGACATCAATACAGAATATGTCTGGAACACCTGCACTGGTTTTCACCTTAGTAGATGGACATAGGTAAAAGAATTTTACTGTGCAAGTTGGCCATGCGGTTAGGGGCAAGCAGCTGTTAGCTTGCATGTGGGAAATAGTGGGTTCGAACCCCACTGTCGGCTGCCCTGAAGATGGTTTTCCATGGTTTCCCATTTTCACACCAGGCAAATGATGGGGCTGTGCCTTAATTAAGGCCAGGGCCGCTTCCTTCCCAATCCTAGGCCTTTCCTATCCCATCGTTGCCATAAGACCTATATGTGTTGATGCGACGTAAAGCAAAAAAAGTCCTGGATCATCTTCACATACACCTCACAGACTTTTTGATGTTGTAGTGCCACCAGACAATCTAGATATATAAAATAAGAGTTTTGTCTGTACATTGCTCAGAATTTGAAGAGAATGGTATTTCTGTATCGGTCATGTCCACAGTAACAAGGAAATGCATTTTTTTTTTACTTTTCCGTTATATCTGTCTGTCTGTCTGTCTGTCTGTCTGTCTGTCTGTCTGTCTGTCTGTCTGTACACGCATCACAAGAAAACGGCTGAAGAGAATTTAATGAAAATCGGAATGTAAAGTCGGGTAATGAACCACTACAATCTAGGCTATAAATTATTTTATTCACGCTGTGTAAAATGGTAGTTTAGGGGAAGGCCCGAAATTTAATTCTCAAATATTTATGTTATTACTGGTCGTGTCTTAATGAAAATCGGTATGCAAAGTTGGGGTAATAAGTCGATATAATCTAGGCCATAAATAATTGTATTTACACTGAATGAAATGGTAGTTTAGGGGAATGCCTAAAATTTAATTTTCAAATATTTATATTATTAGTGGGCGTATCTTAACGGAAATCGGTAGACAAAGATGGGAAATAAGTTGCTACAATATAGGCTATACAAAATTGTATTCACACTGAGAAAAATGGTAGTTTAGGGAAGGCCTAAAATTTAATTCTAAAATATTTATTATATTAGTGGTCGTATCTTCACGAAAATTGGTATGCAAAGTCGGGGAGTAAGTCACTATAATCAAGGCTATCAATAATTTTATTCACACTGAGTGAAATAGTAGTTTAGGGTAAGGCCTGAAATGTAATCTATATACTGTATAAAAAATAAGAGTTTTGTCTGTACATTGCTCAGAATTTGAAGAGAATGTTATTTCTGTATCGGTCATGTCCACAGTAACAAGGAAATGCATTTTTCCCGTAATGTCTGTCTGTCTGTCTGTCTGTCTGTCTGTCTGTCTGTCTGTCTGTCTGTCTGTCTGTCTGTCTGTCTGTCTGTCTGTCTGTCTGTCTGTCTGTCTGTCTGTCTGTACACATATCACGAGAAAACGGCTGAAGAGAATTTAATGAAAATCGCTATGTCAAGTCGGGTGATGAACCACTACAATCTAGGCTATAAATTATTTTATTCACGCTGAGTGAAATGGTAGTTTAGGGGAAGGCCTGAAATGTAATTCTCAAATAAGTTATTTATGTTATTAGTGGTCGTATCAATAAATACTACATAACTAACATAACTTTAGTTATGTTGTAAGTTATTAGTAGGTATCTAAGAAGTCACTAAATTTCCGATCACTAATGTCTCATACATTGTTACTGTACCGCATATCATCACAGAGATATTCATGAATTTGGATTTTTGTTACTAAGTCCATATCAGCGCCGAGTCACGAGAAAATAGGGTAAACAGAATTTAGTGAAAATAGGTATGTAAAGTCTGAGAATAAGGAACTACAGCCTACGATATAAATAATTTTGTAAGACGCCCGAATAACATAGAGTTGAAAGAAAACTAATGTGAAGGCCTGCAATATAGAAAGCTCATAAACTTTATCAACAATAACATTACATTGACCATTGTTTGTTGTGATGTGCTTTTTGTCTTCTGTTTCCACTCATCCCCGATAGACAGGATTACTGCAGCATACCGTTTTTTTTTATTTGCTTTACGTCGCACCGGCACAGGTAGGTCTTATGTCGATGATGGGATAGGAAAGGAATAGGTTTTTGAAGGAAGTGGCCTAGGCTTTAATTAAGGTACAACCTGGTGTGACTGGTGTGAAAATGGGAAACCACGGAATACCAACTTCAGGGATGCTGGCATCCACTCATCCCCGATAGACAGGATTACTGCAGCGTACCTTTTTTAAAATTTGCTTTACGTCACACCGGCACAGGCAGGTCTTAAGGCGACGATGGGATACGAAAGGAATAGGGTTGTGAAGGAAGTGGCCTAGGCTTCAATTAAGGTACAGCCTGGTGTGACTGGTGTGAAAATGGGAAACCACAGAATACCATCTTCAGGGATGCCGGCAGTGGGGTTCGAATCCACTATCTCCTGGATGCAAGCTCACAGCTGCGCGCCTCTAACCACACGGCCAACTTGCCTAGTCGTACCGATTATAACAGCCTGCCAGTATAATGGCGGGAAGTAGCTGGGGAGTTAGAGAACTTTCTTCTTTAGCATGCCAATCCTCTGGTTCATACATTTTCTGATATTACTGGTACGTTACACACTGGTTCATCATAGCATTCTAGCTATTCAATCCCTACTCTGAGGCAGTGATTGGAATGAGTAGTGTGCATATTTAACGGAATAACGACAGAGGACTGTTCATGGCAGTCTGCAACCTGGTTATTCCAGCTCTGGAACTTTGGACTGTTAGATCGGCACCGTAGTATTGTTCGTTGAAAGTGAGAAAGTCTGCGGTTTTTCATTTGATCGAGTATTTTATATGATACCATTGCTTTCAATCACTACATTCCTATTGATGTTTTTGTGATGACCTATGTTGAATTCAGTTAGGAAAACTGCCAAGTCAATCTTTCTGAGAATCCCATAGCGAAGCACGGGTACATCAGCTAGTACCTCTATAAACAGGATCAAAGGCCTTCTCCAGATCGATGAAAACCATATGGAGGTGTATTCACAGTTCATGGTGTTTCTCAATCAACATCCACAGTCAGAAACACGTCACTTGTCAAAATATCCAATGTGAAACCACACTGGATCTGGTGAAGGTTAATCAAATACTTGATGCTATCTCCAATGTGTTCCCAGATTTTGAGTGTGAGTAAAGAGAGCTTGAGTCCTTGGTAACTCTCACATTCTCAGATATCACCTTTCTGCTTGTTGTTGGGCACAAGGAAGATTTCATGGAACTGTTCTGGCATTGGGGATACAACAAGGATCTTGTTAAACATTTTTGTTTTCACCAACCAGTTATTTCTTTGGCACCTAGGATATTCCAAAGTTCAGCTGGGGGATCATCATTGCTAATTGCTTTGCCATTCACCTTCTTTGACAAAGCTGCTGTAATATTAGCCAGGGTTACCTTAGGCACAGGCCCCTCAACTGGACACTCTGAAGCTGCTTTGTCCAATGGGAACTCCTCATTTAGCAACCCTCTGAAACACTTCTTCCAGCAGTTGGTAATGGCTTGATCATTAGTCAGTAATGTTCCCCGATCATCATGGATATACTTGTGGTGATAATATTCCTGGTTTGCATTTTAGACTGAGCAGCCTCCGAGTCCTCATACAGGCCCTGCTGCACTTCATTTTCACCTACTTCGACGGCCGTCTTTGCCTGCTTTTATGCAGTCTTACATTCTGCCTTTAGGTCTTGTCCATTCTGGTTGCTTTTCTAATGATGTTACTCGATTTACGTCCCACTAACTAACTAAGGTTAAGTTATAAGGAGATTCCCACCTTCCAATACTTCTCAATTTCTTATAATAGTTTTATTGTTTGCATGACATAATCCAGCTTAATTTCTAGGTGAATACTAAACAGTACATGTTTCGTTCCGCTTATGGAACATCTTCAGCTAAAAGATTTGACAAAATGGCAAGACAATTAAAACACATGTAATGGTTATGGTGATAAAATAAAATGTTAAGTGGATAAATTTCATAATTTGTCCGTATTGAACCAAGATTACAATTTATTAAAATTCGTATCCATCTTATTCAATACATTTAATGTATAAAATGTTCATTCATGTTGCATTAAAATTTCCAACAAGTCAATGTCCAAGTGACGAAGTAAAATCGGCATAAGGGGCCTTCTTTATGCTTGGAGATGTGTATGCTTGTTGATCTTGAGGATAAAAATTAGTGATATAAAAGATTTTCATAAAATATAATTGTCGGGGGAACTCTTGAAAAACAACCGTAGTTGAAGTTGAGTTGAAGTTAGACTGTTAAAATTAGTCTGAAAAAAGAAGAAGTTAAGTAAGGAGGCAGATATTTTAAAGGAGAAAACCTTGTAAAAATGTACGTTAGTGAGGATACAAGGATAATGGAATTGTTTACCTCATATGATACAGATGTTGAGATTCCCATTGGGAATCAACATCTGTATCATCTGATGGCCAGGCAGGCATTAATTATGGAAAAGAGACAAAGTCTCTCATAGTGCATTGGCGCTGCTGGTGGCTTCAAGTAGCCTAAGAAGTGGCCTCCACGGTATGCACTAGCCTTGCGTCTTGGTGGGTGTGCTAAGTACTAACTGATGAGCCCAACTTAGCACACAGGGGCGAAACGCAGGCAACCAAGAATGAGTTAGCTGGAAAATTTATAATGTCCAATAACGGACCATTATATTGGTATATATTGTAACAAGTTGGCGGGGTAGTAGGAGCAATTAACACTAGACTGGTAACTTCAGTACTAAGATTTATTAGCTATGCACTAAACTACACAAGACTACACACAACTTTTGCTCATAACACACACTTACACAGTTCTCGCGGTCTCTCTCCCTTAGTTTCTCACTTGTTCTCACACTACACAGTTTTACACTCACATACAAGGTCCCGCGTCGCACAGCTACACATTCTCTCCTTCGCTGACAGTCCGCACTGTAGTACACTAGTCCGATAATCACGGCAGTTCACACAATTCACTACACTGGCAGTCGCTCACAACTGAACCACACCAACTTCTAACTCAGCCTAACTCTCACTCACTCCAGGCAGGTCGTTCCTCTCTTAAATACCCGCGCTGGCCCTTCTAGAATAGTCCGGATGCTCAATGGAGCCAGGAACCTCGTGAGATGGAACACTCCAGATTAATCGTGGAGTCATTTTGATACTCCTCTGTTACAGGAACGCGGGTGGAAGCAAGTGGTGCTGGCCTAGCACATAAGTGCTGCTCGTGATTGGCGCAGCTGAAGCGTAAGGGGTGGGCCTATACGGTGGCGGGCCGGGCCCACAGCCAGTTGGCATGGTGGACTCTATAACCTTTACACTGCCCCTCCTCAAGACTGCTCGTCCCGAGCTGCTCCACGATACGGTGCCAAGCAATCCAGCTGAACAACAATCATCTTCCCTCGGGGAGCCCGCTGGATCCGGTAGGAGACATCATTGATCTTGGTGACGATTGTATATGGGTCTTCCCATTGTGGCTGCAGTTTTGGTGACTTCCTTTTCGTCCGCACCAGACGGTATAGCCACACACGGTCACCTTCCTGGAAACCGGCAGAGTTCGCGAACATGTCATAGCGCGCTTTCATCCGGTCGCTGGCTACCCTTAGATGATGTCGGGCATAATCGTGGATGTCGTTGAGCCAATCCACCAACTCCCATGCATAGTCTGTTGCTGGTTGCTGCTGGTCTGGTGTAGACCCCAATAATTAGATCGCATGGCAGGTGGAGCGCCCTTCCGAAGACCATGTTGGCAGGTGTCATGCCCGTCGTCTCATGGTTGGACGCTCGATAGACCATCAAGAAGAAGGGGGACCTCTTGTCCCAGTTCTTCTAGTGTGCCGAAACCACCTTCCTGAGGTGCTCCTCGATGGTTTTCACAAAATGTTCCACTATACCATCTGACTGAGGGTGGAGAGGCATCGTATGTGTCTTCCGCACTCATAAGCATTGCAGAACCTCGTGCATCAGCCTGGACTCAGTGTTTCTCCCTTGGTCGCTATGAAGTTCCTTCTTGACACCGAATCGACAGAAGTTCTTGACCAAGGCGTCGGCCACTGTCGATGCCTCTTGGTTCGGGATGGCGTAGACCTCTGGCCACTTTGTGAAGTAGTCCATAGCCAGGAGTATGTAACAGTTTCCGGCGTCAGATTCAGGGAATGGTCCAGCAACATCAATGGCGATCCTCTCGAATGGATCTCCAACGTTGTACTGCATCATTTGGCCCCTACTCCTGGTACGTGGGCCCCGGCTCGCCTTGCAGGTGTCACACTGCTGGCACATCCTCTCAACATCGTTCCTCAAGTGTACCCAGTAGTAACGCTGTTGGGCACGATCTAGTGTCTTATTCACTCCCAAGTGGCCGGCAGTAGCGCCCGCATGCAACTCAGTCAGCACCTCTTTTCTCATGCTCCTGGGGATTATCAGCTGTGCAATGTGCTTCTTTCCATCGGTTGATTCCCACGTGCGGGTAAGTACCCCGTCACTAACCATGAGAGACGACCACTGGGCCCAGTACACCTTATAGGCTGGACTGCGTTCAGCGATGTCTTTCCATTCCGGCCTCTGCCCTGACTCTACTTCTCATAAGATCAGCCCGATGTCATCGTCCTTCAGCTGCTCCCTCCTGAGGGCATCTCGATCACATCCTTCAGCAATGGTGGCCCTCAGGCCCGGACATCCACGATGCCTGCCTGTCTCTCCACTTTCTGGCAGTGTGTACAGTTCGCAGGGCACGGTCTTCTCGATAGAGCGTCGGCGTTGCGGTGCTTCTTTCCTTGTCGGTGCTCAGTGTTGAAGTCGTACTCCTGAAGGCATTGCACCCAGCGAGCTGTCTGTCCTTTCAGATTTTTGAAGCTTAGGAGCCAGGTCATTGCGGAGTGGTCGGTGTGCAGGCGGAAAGGCTGCCCATACGGATACTTGTGGAAGTGTTCCAAGGTCTTCACGATGGCCAGAAATTCCTGATGCGTCACGCAGTAATTTCTCCCAGCTTTTGACAACGTCTTGCTGAAATAGGTGATCGCCTTCTGCTGGCCGTCTTTCGCTTGTGACAGTACCCCACCAATTTCCATGTCACTGGTGTTGGTATCGACGATGAACTTCTCCCCAGGCTTGGGATATCTGAGGATGCCTGCAGTACACAGAGACTCCTTCAGCTTCCGGAAGTCAGCTTCCGCCTCGCTTGACCATTGGAAAGACCTCCTCTCCTCAGTGAGCCGTGTAAGAGGCTTTGAGATGTCTGCGTAGCCAGCTATAAATCTGCAATAATACGTGCAAGGCCGAGAAAACTCCTTAGTTCTCGCTTGTCCTTCGGCACCGGCCACTCCCTGACAGCTTCTAACTTCTCCGGATCCGTGGCTACTCCCTCTGATGACATAATGTGGCCCAGGTAGCGGGCCTCCTTCTGGAACAGCTGGCATTTACCAGGATTTAACTTTAGGTGAGCCCCACGTAGCCTCTCAAACACTTTCCGCAGGTTCTCCACATGCTCTCTAAACGTGCGTCCCACAACAATTATGTCATTCAGGTACACGAGGTAAGCATCGTGAGTTAGCTCTCTCAGCATGGCCTCCATCAGTCGCTCAAAAGTCGCCGGTGTGTTGCAAAGGCCAAAGGGCACCACGGTGAACTGGTAGAGCCCTTGGCCGATTGAAAACGCCGTCTTCTCCTTGTCTTCCGGATGGAGCGCTACTTGCCAGTATCCAGACTTCAGGTCCAAAGTCGAAAACCACTGGGCTCCAGATAATGTGTCCAGGGGTAACGGGAAACAGTCCTTCGTGACGTCGTTCAACTTCTGGTAATCGACGTACAAACGGAGTTCACCATTCTTTTTCTTCACCAGGACGACTGGCGATGACGACGGGCTGTTCGACTCCTCAATGACTCCCCGCTGCTTCATGTCATCTAGCATCTGGTCGATCTCCAACTTCTTCGCCAGGGTTACCCTACGAAGTGGCTGTCGGATTGGAGCGGTGTCGCCGGTGTTAATGCGATGGTACACTCTGTCCGTCTTTCTGTAGTCACCTCCGGTAGCAGTGAAAATGTCCTGAAACTCATGGATTAGTTCCTTAACCTCCCTGAGTTGTCTCGCCTCTAAATGTTTCCGGGCGTCGGATATAATCTTCCGGAGCTTATTCAATCCTTCGCCTGCTTCCAGGGTCTGTGCGTCTTCGTCGTCCACTGGCACGACGCACGTGACTGGTTCACAAGTCCCAAGCTCGGTCCCGCTGGGTACCCTCTGCTACCGCGACGTCGAATTCAAAATTCGTACTGGCACACAGTTTCGTGCCGGAACGAGCATCCTGGCCAGGTAGAGTCCTTGATCAGTGGTCGGTGAACCGGGTTCTACGAGTATGCTGTCCCCTTGTATGGGTTCCTCTAACCGTGCTGTAACCATCACCTCGCTGTTGGCTGATATCACTTCGTCGCTGGCCAATGTTAACCGCGCTACTTGAGGTTGTGTCCCTGGGCATCGCAGCATTACCTCTTGTTTGCCGAGCCACAATACACATCGTCCCACATTGACAGTTGCCTCATATTTCCGTAGCGCGTCTAGGCCCAGGATTACCTCATCCGTGATGGCGGCGACGAAGGCCCAGACTCGTAGGTGTCGTCCCAGCGTCAGTTGAAGTAGCGCCTCCTTCAAGACAGGGATGGTGTCTCCTGAGGCTGTTCGCAGCAGGTAAGGGCAGTGGGGTTCCCTCTCCGGCTCTCCCTTAGCGATGTCCAGCCTGGCGATGGTCAATGCCGCCCCGTGTCTATCGTACCTCGGCACGGCCTGTCTCCGAGCCACCCATCGGTGATCAAGCTGTTGTCGCTCCGCTCGGTGACCACATTTAGCGTGAAACGAGGGGACGGTAGTGACGGTGCCAACGAGCCCCTCTCCTTGTCGGCCATTACTTGTTTCCCTGATCAGGGGCCGCCTCCATACGGCAGTTCCTCCACAGATGGCCACGCTCGTCACAATTCCAACAGGTGATCTCGTTGGCACGTCGCCATCTCAACGGCGGCGTGCATCGTTCTCCCGTAATGGCGCGGGTCTCCGGCATGTCCCCGCTTCTCACGACTCGTATTCTTGGTGATGGTGCTGCTGTTCCCTTCACTGCCTCCACCCTCAGGGCTAACGTTAGGGCCTCTCTGAGGTCATGCTCCCCGCTGAGCATGAGCTTTTGACGGATCTCAGCGTTGCGGAGCCCATCAATGAATGTATAGGCTGCCTCTCGCTGGATGTGGTCCAGAGGCAGCCCATCCAAAGCCTTGTGCGCTAGCTGCTCCACATCTTGCGCGAATTCTTGCAGCATCTCATTAGCATGCTGAGTCCTCTTCCTCAGCTGGACTCTGTAGGCGGCTGCCAGCTGGTGGTCACCGTACCGGCTGTTGAGCCCTCCAACGATCTCATCGTAAGTGGCACCCGGCTGTAGACTGTGTAGTACTTCCGCTGCTGGTCCTTGCATTCCGGCGATTAGGTACACGGCCCTTTCCTCCGATGTCCAACCGTTGTGCCTGCACACGGTCTCGAATTGGGCCCGGAAGGTCCGCCAAGATGTTGTCCCGTCGAAGCGCGGGGGTTTTACTTTCCTGGCGCTGGAGCCACTGTCGCTGCAGGTGGCCCTAGCACGAGTCTCCATGGCTGTCACTCTCGTACGCAGGGCACTTACTTCTTCTTTCAGGTCTCGAACTCCTCACTCCACAACCTGCGGTATTTCTTTGATCTGTTTTTCAACCAGTTCCTCTACGTCCTGCATATTGTCACTCTTTAATTTTCTTTCAAGAGAGCGCATTTCCTGTTCTAATTTACCTTGTCCACCCCTAAGTTCATTTAATTCCAGATTCAGTTCGCTCTTGATTTCGTCCTGTTTGGATGAGAGTTTGGTGAACTTATTGAGGAGAGCCTGAAAGTCTTCACTATCCATTTTTACGAACACTAGAAATTCCTAGTTACGAATTTACTGCTACCAGTCGATCCCAATCCTGACACCAGTTGTAACGAGTTGGTGGTGTAGTAGGAGCAATTAACACTAGACTGGTAGCTTCAGT
The DNA here is from genome assembly GCF_040414725.1 of Anabrus simplex. Lineage (NCBI taxonomy): Eukaryota > Metazoa > Arthropoda > Insecta > Orthoptera > Tettigoniidae > Anabrus > Anabrus simplex. Next base: position 62,569,520 of record NC_090266.1, read on the forward strand.
ACTAAGATTTATTAGCTACGCACTAAACTACACAAGACTACACACAACTTTTGCTCATAACACACACTTACACAGTTCGCGTGGTCTCTCTCCCTTAGTTTCTCACTTGTTCTCACACTACACAGTTTTACACTCACATACAAGGTCCTGCGTCGCAAGGCTACATGTTCTCTCCTTCGCCGACAGTCCGCACTGTAGCACACTAGTCCGATAATCACAGCAGTTCACACACTTCACTACACTGGCAGTCGCTCACGACTGAACCACACCAACTTCTAACTCAGTCTACCTCTCACTCACTCCAAGCAGGTCGTTCCTCTCTTATGTACCCATGCTGGCCCTTCTAGAATAGTCCAGATGCTCGATGTATCCAGGAACCTCACGAGATGGAACACTCCAGATTAATCGTGTGGAGTCATCTCGATACTCCTCTGTTGCGGGACTGCGGGCAGAAGTGAGTGGTGCTGGCCTAGCACTGAAGTGCTGCACGTGATTGGCGCAGCTGATGCGTAAAGGGTGGGCCTATAGGGTGGCGAGCCAGGCCCACTGCCAGTTGGCATGGCAGATGCTATAACCATTAAAATATTATTGTTTACCTCATTGTCGGTCATGTCGTATTTAGCGTCCGCCCTTATGCCGTGTCATCAACTGACTGAGTTCTGTGTGTGGCACTTGCGGTGAGTGAGGAGAAGCTGAAGGAGAGGTAGGGGAAGTGGGGAAAGCAGAGGAAATGTTGTGTAGGGTGGAGCTAACTGAGAAGTGATGTTGTGATAGGTGAGGGGAAACAGAAGGGGGAATGTTGTGTAGGGAGGAGCTAACTGAGGGGAGGTGTGTTGGCTATTTTTCCAGATCCTTTTTGATGGCTTTTCTAGATGAGTCTAATTTGGTAGCCTCTTCTAACAATATATTGATATTCTCCGTTATTTTGTTAATGTTCTGGCTGGGGTTTTGTTTCTGATCAATCTCAATATAGATATTATCAAAAAATTTATTAATTTACCTTTGTTTAATGTTCGCAGAATGGTCAAGTCCCTTTCTATTGTCGTAAAATTGTGTTTATATTCAGTCATATGAAGACTCATGGCCGAGTACTTCCTATGTTTTTCAGCATTAATATGTTCTTGGTATCTTACTAAGAAATGATGTCCTGTTTGCCCAATGTATGAATTGGCACAATTTGAATATTTAAGTTTATATATCCCCGAATTTAAATATCTGTTATTACTTGCAATGCTTTGGTAACTGAAAATTAAATGATGATTGTTATTATTGGTGCAAAAAGCAATTTTAAAATTTTCTTAAAAATATTAGTAATCTGGTAAATGTTCCCATTATTATAAGTAAAAGTGGCAAAGTTTTTCTTTTTATGCTCCTTTATCAGCTGCATTTGAGGTTTATTCTTCATTTTATTTATTAATCTATCTATGTAGTGTTTTGTGTATCCGTTGCTTATTGTTATTTTGTAAATGAGATTAATTTCTTTTTGGAGATCGTTTTTGGACAAGGGAATGTTAAAGGCTCTATTTAACATGCTTAAAAAGGAACTCCTTTTATGTGCCTCAGGATGGTACCAATCTTTTCGTATGGTATTTATAGTTTGAGTTGGTCTTCTAAAGATTGAAAAGGATAAATTTTCTTCTTTTCTTTTGCTGTTAAATCAAGGAAATTTAGTTTTTTATTGTTCTCCATTTCTAATGTGAATTTCATGAAAGGGTCTAAACTGTTAATTTGGTCTATTAAATTAGTGCTACTATTGATTTGTTCATCTATAATTGCAAAAATGTCACCAACAAACCTTAGCCAGATAATAATACCTTTTATGTCATTTAAAATTTTATGTTTTTCTAAGTGATCCATGCATATTTTAGCAAGGATACCTGATGCTGGGAATCCCATTGGGAGACCTCTTTGTTGGTATACTGTGTTATTGAAGGAAAAGTAGTTATTGTTAAGGGTAAATTCTAGGAGTAGCATAAATTCTTCTATTTCATGGTTACTAAGTTTTTTATGTGTTCTTAAGTTGTTCTTAATTATATCTAGAATTTCTTTTGTGGGGATGGTAGAATACATATTAGTAACATCGAAAGAGTTCAAGGTGAAAGATGGTTTTAATTTAGTGTTCTTAATAATTTTACAAAATTCTATTGAATTAATGATTGTGATTCCATTTCAGAAAGTACAGTATTTTGTTTATAGAAAACTACTGATAAATTTAGAGGTTTTGTAGGTGGGGCTATTTTTGAAGTTAATGATTGGTCTTATGGGTGTGTCAGGTTTGTGTATCTTAGGCAAAGCTCTTGCTGTCGGTAGTCTTGCATTCATATTAGTTAAGCTTGATATTTCATTCTCATTAAGGATGAAATTAATGTTTTTAAGTACAGTATTTGTTTTTGTTTTCTTTGGACAGAGTTAGTCGGGTCTGTTTTAATTTTTGTGAAAGTATTATCTGAGAAAAATGATTTGGTTTTTTCTAATGTATTCCTTTTTGTGCATAATAACTGACACATTACCTTTATCCACCTTTGTAATTATAAGGTCATTATGTTTTATGTTTTAAGTCTTTAGAAGGTAAATGAGACATGTTATCTTTCTAACTACTTTTACAGTTTTTGGAGATGCCAGGGTGCCAAATTTTAGTCCCACAGGAGTTCTTTTAAGTGCCAGTAAATCTACCGACATGAGGCTGACGTATTTGAGCACCTTGAAATACCACCGGACTGAGGCAGGATCGAACCTGCCAAGTTGGGGTCAGAAGGCCAACGCCTCAACTGTCAGAGCCACTCAGCCCGGCAGGTTCCTTTTCCCTTCACACCATGCTTTAAACACAGACACACAGGGTTTTTTACTCTTTAGTGCCTTCTGAATGATATATTTCCACCATCAGGATTCCTTTTCTATTTTTCAGTTTGCCATTAGAAACTCCAAGACCGTACCCTTAGTCTGCTAATACAGTACTTCTGGAATCTTTTCTACATTTGATCTAATGTGTCATCAACTTATCATCAGTCTCCTGCAGAATATAAGCCCCAATATCATCAACGAATTGCTGTGCTGTCTCTGTATTTTGCAGCTTAAATGTTCACAGATCAATCTTACAACACACGCAGTCAGTCAGCAGACGGCAGATGGGGAGGAGAAATATAACAGGGTCTACCAGGAGACTCCTATCAATATCTCCATATTTTTAACCAGGAACTATAACCAACTAAGGTTCTGATCTTAACGAGTTTCCTTTGGTTGTTATGGTTTAAAATTCAAAACTCAGTACATATTACAAGGTAATGGAATGTCATCATCATCATCATCATCTTCTTTGCATTTTCACATTTATGTGTGGTCTGCCTTCTTGCAATGTTTCCTCCACTTCAATTGATCCATAGCGTCCCGAGGGCTGTGTTTGGTGAGCCACGTGTTATCTCTCACCCTATCCAACCAGCATGTTTGAGGTCGCCCTCGAGATCGGGGACCCTCCACGTTCAGCTGAAGGTCAGTCTTTGCAACTGAGGTTTCACTGCTATGGAGTACATGCCCATAATATCGTAGACGTGATTCACACATTTTCTCTGTGATTGGGGCAGTCTTGAATTTCTTTCATACGCCATTGTTCCTGATATGGTCTAGTCTAGTCGAGTCAAGCTACAGCATCTTCATTTAAACTGCATGAAGTGCTTCTTCATGCTTCGATGTTGTAGGCCAGCATTCAGATTTATGAAGGACCACCGGTTTAATCACTTTTTTGTAAACTTTAGATTTTAAATGCAATGGAATTTTCTTATCACACAGGACTCCAGTAATATGGCGCCATTTCAACCATGTGGCGCTGACTCTTGTTTTGACATCAGGAATCTGACTGCAGTCTGAGGTGATGCATGACCCAAGGTATTTAAACTGGGTCACTTTATTAAGTTGAACCCCACCCACAGTGATCGTGCCATCAATTTGGCCACCGCATTCCTGTTACTCCATCTTCTTCAGATTTAATTTCATCCTAAATTCTTCAAGATGCATTTTCCACAATTGTACTTGCTTTTCGAGGCCCTCGTGTATCTTGTTAGGTTAATGGAATGTACTTTGCATAATATCAACAATATTTTTATATTTAGAAGAAAGAAGAACCCTTTCCCTTTAAAGACTAATGCAACAACAAACTATATTATCAATACCATCAATGAAATGTTTAGAGTTTTAATTCTCTAAGGAAGAGCTTCTCAACTTCATTATCACCTTTAGTGTTCTCATTATTTTGTATGTGCCAATATTTGTACTTAATATATGTTTTTTAAACTGAATGTTCCAAAATGGAATGAAACATGTTCTTGTAATGTTCAGTTAGAATTTAAGCTGACACATGTTAGTCTATGCATAAAAATTGGCAATAAAAATAAATTAAGTATTGGAAGGTGGGAAAAATTTCTTCGACCTTAGTTGATTTAAAGCCAATACAGGATTTTTAAAATGATATTTATAAGTTTTATCTAGAACTGTGTAAAATTTAATAACCAAGTCTAATATTATTACAACATAAAAGTGACATCTGTCCTTTTGAACAGCTGATATAAATATAATATACAGAATATAACGGACAAAAGACAAAGCAATTCAGACATACCTTGTGGGTACCCATATGTTTTTTAGCATTAGATTTCTGGGCAAAAGCCCGTCCACAAATCACGCACTGGAATGGCTTTTCTCCCGTGTGACAACGGAGATGCTGCTGAAGATTAAAGTTCTTTGCAAATGACTTGTCGCAGAAGTTGCACTTCAACTAGAAAAGAAAATTTTAAAAATTCAGACTCTTCCGAGGACTTCAACAAAGCAATGCATTCTAAGGTTTGTTCATAATAATCTCCTCCAGACTGCTCTACAATCAATCAATCAATCAATGAAAATAAAGTCAGCTCCCAGCTGATGAAACATAATCCGTGCATGCGCAGTTGCTGCTTGTTACAGAGGACAGGGGTTGACAGTCATTTCTTGGGAAAGGAGACACCAACACAAAGGCATTTTTTTAAATAGCGGTGTTTGAAATATTTGGTCAGTTTTTCCATTGATCTAGAATAATTGCAATTATTGTTAAATATAAAAACAAACGTTCATTCCGTACTGGTATTATACTGGAAAGCAATGAAGGAAGAAACTCTTGAAACTTATGGAATGATATACTTTAATTCAAATGTACAAACAAAACTTACAAGCACGTGTGGCTATAAATTACCTTTTCTTTGTATTGTCATGTTTGTTTCTATCTTCTCTCTTTTTGGCAATAATATTGGAACTATGGTCTATAGAACCAGCTTTTGGGTGGTTAGGCCTTGTGCATTTGCAGAGTTTTGCCCAGAGGTGCCATTTGGGCTCATCAGTTGCATTGGCATGCCCATCCAAGACTATGCATGGAGATCTCCATGGGGAGTAGATTTCTTCTTTTGGAAACTGAGAATTCACTTCTCCTTCAGCAGGTCAGCTATCCATATTTGCTAGCACAGCAGAACCATGTAATCGGTCTACCACTGCTAAGCAGAGTCTTGGGGGAAGTGTGCCAATTAAACTGATAAGACCAAAGGGCAGCAAACATACACAGCCTAACCACCTGAGAGCTGGTTCTATATCTGCGGCCATTAGAGCCTTTTTTTGGTATTATTGGTCTAGTTATTTAATAACGCAGTAATATTCGTGAGGTTATTTGTCTTCTTCTTCTTCTTCTTCTTCTTGCATTAGGGCCTACTAGGGACCACATTCCAATTTCAATTCTTCATCCTTTGTTGCTGTTCCTTCCTTTTCTTCCAACATTCCTTCATTGTTTCACTATGTTTCTTTTTCCTTTCTTCAGACCACTTTGTGCTGGTTTTCTTTGCCTCTCTCCCTTCAATCAATCAATCAATCAGTCAATCAATCAATCAATCAATCAATCAATCAATCAATCAATCAATCAATCAATCAATCAATCAATCTATCAATACTGATCTGCATTTAGGGCAGTCGCCCAGGTGGCAGATTCCCTATCTGTTGTTTTCCTAGCCTTTTCCTAAATAATTTCAAAGAAATTTGAAATTTATTGAACATCACCCTTGGTAAATTATTCCAATCCCTAGCTCCCCTTCCTAGAAATGAATATTTGCTCCAGTTTGTCCTCTTGAATTCCAACTTTATCTTCATATTGTGATCTTTCCTACTTTTATAAACGCCACTCAAACTTATTCGTCTACTAATGTCATTCCACGCCATCTCTCCACTGACAGCTCGGAACATACCACTTAATGTAGGATGCTAAAGGGTTTATTGTGTCACCTATTCAATACATATACATTTTTAAACATTTAGGAATTTATTATTAATTCCATTTGAGACATGTTTCGCCCTTCATTGAGGGCATCATCAGTCGAATTACCTACTCAAGGCAAAAATCAGGTACCTGATTAGTAACTAAATTGTAAACATTAGAAAACATTACAATGGGAAAATTAAGCAATCAAGAAAAACTTGTTCACTGGTGATACAGTTATACAATATAAGTTTATAGACATAGTAGTCGGCACCAATGCGTAAAGTCACTGGGTATTTTAGCAGAGTCCAGTAGTGGTGTTCCGGAGAATAATTGACGCATTCTTTAGAAAATCATAGGAAATTATAAAGTTTATACAAATATTTACATTGAAACAGTCAGGGGAGAAAGGTATAAAGTATCTGGCGTCAATCTTTGTAACATTAATTACTGCCGTTGGTTGAACTATTACAGGTTGACAGGATAACTATACAGTAAATTTATAATATCCAATTGAACAGTTGAGAAATTACAGCCTATATACATATTTACAAGAGAGCAGCTTGGTGAGAAAGGATATAAAGATGTCTAGCATCAAGTGCGTCCCGTTGTTTTAGTCGTTGGATGACGATTGCAGCATTAACACATCAGTAATATGCAGAGTGGTCCAACCTTAGTTTATAATCACAGGGGGCAGGGAAAAATATTCCATAGTTTTATTTTTTATTTTTAGAATGTCAAATGAGGTTCTATAGGTGTAGTCAAACTGAAAGATGTCTGGTTGAAGTCCTGGGTTCAGTACGGTGAATTTGGTCGGCGTGGACGGAGACTCAGTAGGTTCACTGAGTACACGGTGCATTTGAATGGCAACAATGACAGTAGTTATTTGTTGATAATTGTATTTGTTGGGAAGGTGTTGTGGGTTAGAATCTTTCGCTTTTTAGTTTAGTTAACTTCATGCAGCTTTGAATATTATGTGAAAAACATCAGTGTGTATTTCTACAGAGTCAGAGCATGGTAGCTGGGATGAGGCATCTTCATTTTCTGTTTGTGGAGAGGAGCTGTAGTGGCACACAATGTTCGTGCCGGTGTGGGCTGCATTCTAGCATGTTGTTAAAGGTTGTGTTGTATGAAGTGGAAGTTATCTGTAATCGAGATGTTAATATTATTAATTGGTGTGTAAAGAAAAGATCATGTAAGTAATGAAGAGTAAATGTTGTGTTACATACCTGACGTGTCCTAAGAAGCTATTTGTTGGTGAGTGTTGGTTGACTATGAAGGAGGCTCAGTCGGTAATACGTACATGTGTTTGGCATTTGGCGGCGGGGGTGGGGGGCTTTGGGAGGGAGAAGCATGAGCAGAAATCATGCGCAGAGGAAAGCTGATGGAATGGCGGGAGGTAGAGTGGAGGGGTGAGCTTGTAATATGTTGGGAGTGTTAGTTGATAACGTGTTGGTTGAGAAAAGAGGGGTGGGGGTGTGGGTGAGGGAATGTATGGTCTCGAAAGTTACGTGGATAGTGTTGATGTTTTTTTTCTAATGCGGTTGAAATGTTATTTGCTTGTGTTGGGTGTTTTTGATGGTCAAGTAGTTTTTATTTCTCGTATTGTATCGATGGGGTCGTAGTGGAGGGGGGAGTGCTTGGGTGGGAGAAGATATGGGCTTGCTGACATTGCGTGTGGGGGAATTGGTGGGAATTGGGGAGGTAGGGGGGGAGGGGTTGACTGTCGACCTGCTGGGTGAGTTCGTTGATGTGGTATTAAAGAGTTTAGAAAAATTGTTGCCTTATTTTTTGTAGTAAGGTGGGAATTTGGTCATAAAGGGTTTTTTTATATCTAATATCTCATTGAGGTTTTTGTCTTTATTGAAGTGTTGGTCTAGAAAGATGTATAGGTTCTCAAATTCAGTCATTAGTTTGCCTTTCTCAACTCTTTTTAGAATTTTTAAGTCTTGTTCTATTGTGGTGAAGTGGTGGCCAGTGTCCCTCATGCGGGTGCTCATTGCGGAAAATTTATTATGTTTTTGGGCATTGTAGTATTCTAAATAACGGGTTTGGAAGCTTCGGCCAGTCTGTCCGATGTACGAGCAATTGCATTGTAAACAGGTGAGTCTGTAAATACCTGAGCCCGCGTAGTGATTTTTTCTTAGGTTGACAGAGTTCTGGTTGCAAAATATGTTCTGGTTTGTGTTCTGCATTTTGAAAGCAATGTTGACTTCGTGCTTTTTTTAGGGGGTTGGCTATCTGGTGGATAACAGGATTAGTGTATGTGAAAGTTGCGTATTTGGGTTTATTGGGTTTTATTGGGAAAGTTGTGTTGTTAATTTTAGTTTTACTTTGTTGATCAACAACTTTGTTGATGATCCTTTTGATCAAATGCACCATGTACTCACTGACACCTAATGAGTCTCCGTCCACGCTGACCAAATTCACCGTACTGAACCCAGGACTTCAACCAGACATCTTTCAGTTTGACTACACCTATAGAACCTCATTTGACATTCTAAAAATAAAAAATAAAACTATGGAATATTTTTCCCTGCCCCCTGTGATTATAAACTAAGGTTGGACCACTCTGCATATTACTGATTTGTTAATGTTGCAATCGTCATCCAACGACTAAAACAACGGGACGCACTTGATGCTAGGCATCTTTATATCCTTTCTCACCAAGCTGCTCTCTTGTAAATATGTATATAAGCTGTAATTTCTCAACTGTTCAATTGGATATTGTAAATTTACTGTATAGTTACCCTGTCAACCTGTAATAGTTCAACCAAAGGCAGTAATTAATGTTACGAACATTGACGCCAGATACTTTATACCCTTTCTCCCCTGACTCTTTCAAAGTAAATATTTGTATAAACTTTATAATTTCCTATGATTTTCTAAAGAGTGCATCAATTATTCTTCGGAACACCACTACTGGATTCTGCTAAAATACCCAGTGACTTTACGCATTGGTGCCGACTACTATGCCTATAAACTTATATTGTATAACTGTATCACCAGTGAACATTTTTTTTCTTGATTGCTTAATTTTCCCATTGTAATGTTTTTTAATGTTCACAATATAGTTACTAATCAGGTACCTGATTTTTGCCTTGAGTAAGTAATTTGACTGATGATGCCCTCAATGAAGGGCAAAACATGTCTCAAATGGAATTAATAATAAATTCCTAAATGTTTAAAAATGTATATGTATTGAATAGGTGACACAATAAACCCTTTAGCATCCTACATTCAGTATCTTCAATACGGACAACAATGATTTTTATCACTTGCAACATACCACTTAGTCGAGCAGCTCTCCTTCTTCCTCTCAATTCTTCCCAGCCCAAACTTTGCAACATTTTTGTAATGCTACTCTTTTGTCGGAAATCACCCAGAACAAATCAAGCTGCTTTTCTTTGGATTTTTTCCAATTCTTGAATCAGATAATCCTGGTGAGGGTCCCATACACTGGAACCATACTCTAGTTGGGGTCTTACCAGAGACTTATATGACCCCTCCTTTACATCCTTACTACAACCCCTAAACACACTCATAACCATGTGCAGAGATCTGTACCCTTTATTTACAATCCCATTTATGTGATTACCCCAATGAAGGTCTTTCCTTATATTAACACCTAGATACCTACAATGATCCCCAAAAGGAACTTTCACCCCATCAAAGCAGTAATTAAAATTGAGAGGTCCTTTCCTATTTTGACATTGACAACCTGACTTTTAACCCCGTTTATCAACATACCATTGCCTGCTGTCCATCTCACTACATTTTCGAGGTCACGTTGCAGTTGCTCACAATCTTGTAAATTACTTATTACTCTATACAGCATAACATCATCCGCAAAAAGCCTTACCTCCGATTCCACTCATTTACTCATATCATTTATATATATAAGAAAACATAAAGGTCCGATAATACTGCCTTGAGGAATTCCCCTCTTAAATATTACAGGGTCAGATAAAGCTTCAACTACTCTAATTCTCTGAGATCTATTTTCTAGAAATATAGCAACCCATTCAGTCACTCTTTTGTCTAGTCTAATTGCACTCATTTTTGCCAGTAGTCTCCCATAATCCACCCTATCAAATGCTTTAGACAGGTCAATCGCGATACAGTCCATTTGACCTCCAGAATCCATGATATCTGCTATATCTTGCTGGAATCCTACAAGTTGAGCTTCAGTGGAATAACCTTTCCTAAAAACCGAACGGCCTTCTATCGAACCAGTTATTAATTTCACAAAGATATCTAATATAATCAGAAAGAATGCCTTCCCAAAGCTTACATACAATGCATGTCAAACTTACTGGCCTGTAATTTTCAGCTTTATGTCTATCACCCTTTCCAATATACACAGGGGCTACAGTAGCAACTCTCCATTCATCTGGTATAGCTCCTCCGACCAAACAATAATCAAATAAGTACTTCAGATGTGGTACTATATCCCAACCGATTGTCTTTAGTATATCACCAGAAATCTTACCAATTCCAGCCGCTTTTCTAGTTTTCAACTTTTGTATCTTATTGTAAATGTCATTGTTATCATATGTAAATTTTAATACTTCTTTAGTATTAGTCTCCTCCTCTATCTGGACATTATCCTTGTAACCAACAATCTTCACATACTGCTGACTGAATACTTCTGCCTTTTGAAGATCCTCACATACACACTCCCGTTATTCATTAATTATTCCTGGAATGTCCTTCTTGGAACCTATTTCTGCCTTAAAATACCTATACATACCCTTCCATTTTTCACTAAAATTTGTATGACCGCAATTATGCTTGCCATCATGTTATCCTTAGCTGCCTTCTTTGCTAGATTCAATTTTCTAGTAAGTTCCTTCAATTTCTCCTTACATCCACAGCCATTTCTAACTCTATTTCTTTCCAGTCTGCATCTCCTTCTTAGTCTCTTTATTTCTGTATTATTTCTCTATTATTGGAATCCTTCCATCTTTAAAACTTTCTTCCTGTAAATTTCTCTTTTCATTACTTCTTCTTCTCTGATGTTGTTTCTTTCCAAGTCTCTCTTGATCTCTTGAATCCAGGTGGTTGTTAACTTTTTCTTCCAAAGATACGTGAAGATCTTTTTGGTTGGTCTATTGTCGTCCATTCTGTAAATATGTCCAAAAAATAGCAGTCTCCTCTTCAGTACTGTTACAGATATGTTTTCTATGATGTGATAAATTTTTGATTTTACTTTTTGATTTCCAAAATTCTGTACCTTCTAGAGGGCCTAATATTTTTATTATAATTCTTCTTACTAGTACCTCCAATCTTTCTATAATTGAGTACTAAGCATTCACTGGCATATAAGGACTCTTGTTTCACAAGTGTGTTGTAGTGCTTTATTTTAATATTTTTAGATAAACATTTTTTGTTGTATGTATTTTGTGTTATACCATATGCTCTTTCAATTTTGTGTATCCTTGCCTCTATAGCAGATTTTTCCAAACCATTTTCTTGGATTGTTTCCCTCAAATTTTTGAACTGCTTTACCCTTTCAACTGAACCAACGTCTGTTCCTAGCAATTTTGGAGCACTTTTTATATTCGTCATGAATTTTGTTTTCTCTGCCGAAATTCTTAGCCTGCCATGTTGGCTGGCTCTTCCAGAAGAGTTACTTGTATTGCTGCATTAGTCAGGCTTTCAGAGAATCATCTGCAAATGCTAAGCAATTTATTGCAACACCTTTGTTCTTTCTCCCCAGATAAGTAGTAATATATTATGGTGCTTCAGTTTATCGTCCCAAATTCTCACAACCTTCTCCAAGATACAGTTGAAAACGAGTGGAGATAAGCCATCACCTTGTCTGACATCTGTTTTTATTTTAAAAGGTCGCCCATAAATTGTACTTTTGAGACTGTGTATGTAAGGGGTTTGCGGATCAGGTTTGCCAATTTGTTTTAAACTCCAAATTCACGTATGGTTTTATCTAGGATTTCTCTTTCCACAGAGTTAAAATCTTTTTTTAAATCAATGAATGTAATGACTATATCTTTCGAGTTCATTTGTCTGTGACGAATTACTGACTTCAAGTTGAATATATGTTCAGAACAGGACCTGCTCTTCCTAAATCCAGCTTGATATTCACCCAGTTGACTGTCAAGTGTAGATTGTACTCTGTTGAGTAATATTGTTCTGAATACTTTATAAGGAATTGGTAGAAGAGAATTACCTCTATACAAGGTGCGTTCCATAACTAATGCGACCAATTTTTTCTGACGCAACTGTACACCACAGCGTGTTCTAACCTGCTGGGCTAGGTGAAGGGGGGTGTTAGCTTCAAGCACTCTTTGTCTCATTCGGCAGCGAGCTGCCGGAGAGTAAGGACGTGCATTTCCGTCAAGCCCATTTTGAGTTCATGTAACACGGCACAATGGATCGTTCTGTAAAGCAACGGTACACTATCAAATTTTGCGTTAAACTTGGGAAATCCGCCACCAAAACGTTTCCATTACTTCAGCAGGCCTTTGGGACTGATTGCTTGTCGAAATCACAAGTTTTTCAATGGCACAAGTCGTTCATGGAGGGCCGAGAGGAGATCACCGATGAACCTCGCAGTGGACGACCATCAACCTCACGAGTTGACGAAAATGTGACGCGTGTGCGCGATTGTTTGAATTCTGACAGACGGCTGAGCCTTCAATTGATAGCACAAACTCAGTGAACTCAGCTTTCTACTTGGAAGTGCTCAAAAGACTGAAAAGGAGGGTCTCGCGCTGCCGAAGCGACATCAAGGACATGTGGAAAGTTCATCACAACAACACGCCGAGTCACAGCGCCTTCATTGTCAACGACTTCCTGGCCAGGACCAACACCCCATTGGTTCCCCAGCCTCCCTACAGTCCTGATCTGGCTCCCGCTGACTTTTTTTTGTTTCCTCGGTTAAAAAGAGTCATGAAAGGAAAACATTGGGACACGATTGAAAGAATCCAGGCACATGTTACATTGGCTCTAAAGGACATTCCGGAAAAGGCATTCCAGGCATGGAAACACCGCCTCCAGAAGTGTATCGATGCAAGAGGGTGCTATTTTTGAAGATTTTTTGTTATTTGTATGAATATATTCAATAAATGATTTTTATTAATTTGGTTGCATTATTTATGGAACTCACGTTGTAGTTGTCAACATCTTGCTTGTTACCCTTCTTATGTATTGGGTCTATTAAAGCCACTTTCCATTCTTCTGGTATATTTTCTGTTTCCAAATTTCTTCAAAAATTATTTGTAAATCTTGAATGATTTTTGGTTCTGATCATTTCAAAAGTTCAGCTGTTTTGGAATCTTCCCCACTAGCTTTATTATATTTTAGAGATGTAATTGCATCTTTAATTTCTTCGACAGTTGGCAGCAAATCTGATTTCAGGTTTTCATGAATCTCTGGAAATTTTAATTTATGGTTTTGTTCCGGACAGTTCAGAATGTTTTCAAAGTGTTTTGCCAGTATTTCACATTTTTCTGCATTGTTAAGGCTAGTTTTATCATTTTCATCTCTGAAACAAATACTCAGAGCTTGATAGCCCTTCAAGTTTTTCTTTGAAGTTTGATAGATGTTTCATGAATTATTTTGTATGAAATTATAAGTCTTGCTGTTTCTTTCCTTTGTAGTTTAAATAACTCAAAATGTTCATTCTTTCTAGAACCTTTCCATATTCTCCATGTATTCGTTCTTTCCATTAGCGCTTCTTTGCAAATGTTATTCCACCAGACCGTCCTTTTTGTTTTAGCTGACCCAATGGTGCATAGTTAATTTGTTTTGACACTTCTTGCAAATTACCACGTTGAGTTATTTTAATTTCTTTCTGAAAATTCTTAATTGCTTCTTGGGAAATGTTGAGTTTATCTGTATTATATTTCATTAGTTCGATTTTTATAAGCATATATGCATATAAGCATATAAGTATTTATGTTCATTCATATAAGCATAATATTTTAATTTTGCTCATGTCTCTCAAATATATGTAACAAAGCATCAAACAGGTTACAAGCAATAATTGCTATTTCTTCAAGTATTTAATGCTACAGAATGCTAATATTAATACATAACAGTGTTGTTATAAACAGAAAAATATTAATGCTATAATTTCATACCTCTGTCATTTCAGCTTTGCGTTTCAAACTAAACAAAGTCTTTTCTACCCGCATAATGTTCTCTTCTTGAAGATCACTGATATCATGAAGTTACAGGAAGGATTTCACCTTTTCTGAACTTGGGACGACTTGGAGCTCATGGTCATTGTCTCCCCTTCATCACTCTTCTGACCCACCCCTTCATCATACAGCTCTTCAATTGTTTTCACACCACATGTGGCCACACCATAATAAACCAGCACATAGTCTTAAAAATCTACAGGGACACTCATTTTCACCCCTAAATTGTTCCCACCAATGTTCAGTACAGGCTTCATTGTCAACTAGAGCCTGGAAGTTAGGCAAAATTCCTTTTTCTTGTCTGAATGGACATATAGAAGTGTCACATAGAAACGAACATGTTTCCATACTTTTGCGAACGGTAGGACCAGTTATTAAATTTCCTTTCTTTTTTTTTCTTTTTTTTTTTTTTTTTCCTATTTTAGCTTCCGTAACCTATTTGATAGTTCAATGCTTTTATTGCCTTTTTTAAGTCATTGATATTTTCTGCTTTTATTTATGTATTAATATTAATCAATGGAAACAAAAATATATAATTCCAATATACTGTATTAATAATCAAGAAAAAATAATTTTAACTTAACAGATACAAAGTAACATTTACATAAACGATATTTTCATGCTATACAATACTGAAAGCTCCACAAGCCAAATAGTCGAGTGGGTTGCGAAGTCCCGTCCTTGCTATGTAAAATTATGTGCTGATAGTGATTGTGTTAAGAGGAAGGACAAGCTGGCAAACATCCTCTATAACACTAATCAGAAGGAAAATGAACGTATCGGCAAAAGAAAGGGAGGGACCATGAAGAGTGTGAAAATTAAAGACTCCCTAGGCCTCCCATATCTGATACCGTCGGGGTCAGAAAAGAACAAGAGTTGACTAAGGGAGGTCAGACAGAAAAAGTAAGAGTGAGGAACCTGACACAAGTAAGTGGAAGCAACGCCAGACTCAGTTAGTGAACCGTGGTCGCCAACCCACACTCTGAAGTTGAGAGGCACTGGTGCCCCTTTTAGTCACCTCCTCTTACAACAGACAGGGGATACTGTTGACGTTATTCTATCATCCCCACCCACAGGGGGATGTAAGATTAAGTACTAAACTGTGATGCAGATGTGTTACGTAGCTTACATTAGAGTATCCTTATTGTTGTAGTGCCAGTTTTTGTCATTATAAAATTATTTTACTGCCTATTTTCTAAATTTTAAGTGCTTATTTATCTGCCTATTTCAGCAAAATTAAATGCCTGAAGTTCCGGCCTCTAGTCTTCACTTTCTTCATCATTAGCACAAGGATTTTCAGTGGGGTGTATTTCTGCCACATCTATAGAAACAGTTCACTGTAGTCATAGCCTCCTTTAATAGAGGCCCTGCCCAGCAAAGAGTGACATCATGCTTTAGTCTTACAGTGAATGCCTTGAAGCATGGTGAGAAACAGTGTGAAACATGCAGCTCCTTAGGTAATTACAATTATTATTCAAACAAGTGTATTTTAAAGAATAGAGTTTTTTCCACTTGATTACCATAAGTTCAGTTCCTAACACGTCATCAATATTTTATGATATTAAGTTCAAATAAGAGATAATTGCGAGGATAACCACAACCTGGATGAAATGTCGCACAACGACCGGCATCACTTGCGAACAGAATGAAAGATAATCTCAAATCAAAAATCTATCATACTGTCATCTGACGTGTAGCACTGTATGGTTGAGAATGTTAGATGAATACAAATGAGACAGAGCACCGACTGGGCGTAATGAATATGTTGAGGTGGACAGGACAGCCGGTGTCAATAAACTAAATTGCATCTCCAATGAAACCATCAGGAAGAGATTTGGCATCACACTGATTCAAGACAAAATGCATGAGAGTCGTCTATAAAGGTTTGGACTACTAAGGATAGCAGCCTATACTATAGCGAATATTGGTCACACATTAAAAGTCATCAGCAGGAGACCATAAGGATGATCTAAACAGCAATGGGCCGATACTCCTCACAAATATCTGAAGAGTGTCAAATCTTCACCCTGACACCGCCCACGACAGAACTAAATGGAGACAACTATTCCTCAGCTTCTTTCAATGAAACTTTTAATCCACAGGTCCATTTTAAAATTTGAATGTATGCTTCATCGTAACTTATTTATAGGATTCAGCGATCTAATTTGATTTCAAAATAGAAGTTTATTACTTGTTATGTTTGAGATGCTGTATAGGTATATGGCCCCAGAGTGTAAATCCAATTATAACAGCATAAAGAGTGAATGTACAATGATTTCTATTTCCAAACAATGAGTAATTATGTACATTGTGGCTTCCAGAAATTCCCGAGAAAACCGGGCACCATCTGAAAGGTCAGTTTTGTGTATTACACACATTCATCAGGACAATTTAGAGCTCACAGAGGTGTTCATATACAAGGATGGAAATAGAAAGGAATTCCCGCAAAGAAAACTGTTTTGCATTGAAATACCATACCTACAGTATTTACTAATGTACCTCGTTACCTAGGTAGACCTACAGCATCCAATTGCAAATGCAAAGATGCAGAGGTAAGAAGACAAGGTGCAGAAGAAGAGAATTATGCCTGAGGTTGAAGAAAATGACGATCAAATAACAGACTTTAAAGTGTTAACAGATAATTGTAAGGTAAGACTTTATTTTTGTTCAGGGGTTTCATGGGCATGATATCAATTTTCTTAAAGGATATTTGTAATCCTATTTTTAGGGCAATTTTTTTGAGGCTGGTGATCTGGGTACAAACTTCTTCCAAGTCAAGGGCTAAAAGAGCTGAATCATCTGCAAATCCCAGGTAGTTTGTTCTTATTGAGAGTTTTGCTCCAATTTTGATTATAGGTGGGTATTCCTTTTGCCAAAGTTCCATGATGCAATCGAGAGCCATATTGAAAAGCAGTGGAGATAATCCGTCATCTCTGAGGCCAGTTTTTATTGTAAAAGCATTTGATACTTTTCCACTGAACTTTACCTTAGAAGTTGTGTTTATTAAAGTTAGTTTCATGATTTTTAATAATTTAGGATGAAGACCATATGGTCTGAGGATTTTGAAAAGTGTGGGTCTATGAATGCTGTTTGAAATCTGTGACTGAGATAAAGAGCTGTTTATTTCTGCACTTGTGATATTCCATTATTAGTTTCAGGCTGAGCATTTGATTTGGGCAACATCTGTATGGTCAAAATACTCTTTGGTATTTTCCAAGGTGTGGTTCCAGAGTATTTTTGTGCAGTCTAAAAGGGTTGTTCCTCTGTAATTATCTGGGTTGGTTTTATTTCCTTTTTGAAATAATGGATAGATTATTCCTGTGGTCCAGTGCTTTGGAATTTTCTGTAATCTACATTTCTAGTAGATGTTTGAGATTTTTGTTTGCAGGTTTTCCAGCATTTTTCCAGATTTCTGAAAAGACTATGTCTTTACCACATTCCCTGTAATTTTTTAGTTCTTTAATTGTCAGTTCTACTTCATTGATGGTTGGAGTATTCAATTAGGGGTGATTAAAATGGGTGTGTTAGTGTTTCAATTAAACACTTCTAATGGGTCTGTAATTTAGAAGTTTTCTGAATGTTTCTGCAAGGATCTCTGCATTTTCTTGGCTACTATGGGCTACCTTTCCAGATTTATCTTTCAGCATTAATATTGGGGATTCATATTTTTGAAGATACTGGTATTTGCCGAAAGTTTTGTAATGATCTTGTGATTGTTTCTTCAGATAATTTTCTTCTAAATTTTCAAGGGCATTCTGAAGATGATTACATTTGGTTTGATGATTTTATGGGTTGACTTTCTTTGTTTCATTGATTCTAAGTTTGATTCTTCTGCTTTCTGGGCTTGATGTTTTATGCAAGCTTGGTGTCTTCTCTCTATCACTTGGCCACATCCTTCATTTGTGTTTTTTCCTGGAATGCACTGGAGCTAACTCTTCTGCCATCAATTTTAATTTGGTGGTCATTTCTTCTAGTGATTTGGTGTTCATAGATCCTTCCCCTGTTTTCTTGTAGTACTCTATATTTTTTATTAATGTAGTTGGGTTGAATTTTCTCCTATTTTTGTTTGGAGTTTTTTTTACCATTGAGGTTAATTTTAATTTGATCTTTACAACATAAAGGTCTGACTCCAAGTCTACTCTCCTTAGGACTCTAGCATTGTAGATTTCTCAATGGTAATATTTAAATCCGTAGACATGGTGTAGCTGCCATTCGCCTTGTCTCAAGTCAGGATGTTTCCAGGATTTTTAATTTGTGGGGTTTCCTTTAAAAACATGTTGATTTTGAGAGGAGGTTGTGGTTTCTGCAAATTTTAGTCAATCCCTACCCATTTATGTTTGTTCATTTATGTGCTGCCCATTTTCCAACAAGAAGCTACTTTCTTATCCTAGTTGTGCGTTGACATCGTCAAGGAGAATTTTAATGTATGATCCAGGAGATTCCAGAAATGATTGGTTATTGGTGGGAGCATGTGTGTTAATAATTGTGTAGGTCTTATTTGCAAATTTCAGAATTAGGGTTGCAAGTCTGGGGGGGGGGGGGTAGAGATTTAAATTCTTCAACTGAGTCGATGACTTTGAGTTTTATTAGAAATCCATTACCAAATTGTGGGCAATTTTTTACAACTTGTTTTCCTGGGATTCCTTTATAAAATCAGCATCCTTGTGATTCCATAGGATCTGGACTGCTGTTCCTAATTTCTTTAAGTGCCATGATTAGAATTTTGTGTTTGTTCATGATGTCAGTGACGATCTGGGTGATTTCCGACAAAAGAGTAGCGTTACAAAAATGTTGCAATGTTTGGGTTGGGAAGAATTGAGAGAAAGAAGAAGAGCTGCTCGACTAAGTGGTATGTTCCGAGTTGTCAGCAGAGAGATGGCGTGGAATGACATTAGTAGACGAATAGGTTTGAATGGCGTCTATAAAAGTAGGAAAGATCACAATATGAAGATAAAGTTGGAATTCAAGAGGACAAACTGGGGCAAATATTCATTTATAGGAAGGGGAGTTAGGGATTGGAATAACTTACCAAGGGAGATGTTCAATAAATTTCCAATTTCTTTGAAATCATTTCGGAAAAGGCTAGGAAAGCAACAGATAGGGAATCTGCCACCTGGGCGACTGCCCTAAATGCAGATCAGTATTGATTGATTCCTATCTTTAATTTTCAAGTTTGACCCAGGGTGTTAACATTACATGTCTAGAAGAATGGTCTACCTCCCTTAACTTCATTCCCATAAACCAATGAAATAAAAGTAGAAGATTAAAGAAAAGAATATACAAGCTCTTTCCCGTTCAGGCCAAGCATGCAGCATGACATGTGATGTAGGCAAAACAACGTGTTACAATTTACATTGGCCAAGGCCTTCCATTAAAGGAGGCTATGCTACAACAGAGTGGGACACCTTCCACCAAACTGCCACTGTGAAATGGATCGCTTGCAGAAGATTGATTTTCTTGCTCACTTCTTTCCTAGCTTCCAACAATTTTAATATCCGTTATCAGCAAGATGTTAATGCTAAAAAGCACAATCGTTTTTCAGCTATGAATGAGTATATCAGATTTTCATCATGAATTCACACCAACTGACAACGATCTATTAATTCTCCACAGAGAAAATAAGGGCTAATGACTGAACATTTATGAAAACATTTTCACCAATTTTGATTAAAGTATTTTCAATTTAAATGAAATTAGTGAAGAAACTTCCATTCTTTTTGAGACGTTAACAATCTTTCTTGATAAAACAAAGTCACAACTCTTCCCATCATTTCATAAAATGTCTCCCTCACTTGATTTCTCTTCCTTCTCACATGCCGCGATCAACAGCTGACCTGTTTGGCAGTCTATCAGTTCCATGGTTTTACTAAGTTTCTTTCTTCCGTACTGACAACATATTTCATTACATTTTTTCTAAATGTCAATTTCCTCAATTTTCTTCAGCACGGTATTTCTGATGCTACTGATACTTTTCAACAAGACATCAAGAATAAGTGTTTTTTTTATATATTCTGTAGTACTAAGGCAGAACCAGATATGTCCAAAAACCTCATTTTTGAGAAAATGCATTTTAAAGTTTACAAGATTACCCAAAATCAGTTTTAATTACGATTAGCTCGTAACTGATGTGGTAAGGTCATCGAAGGGTTTTCAACCATTCTGTGTGGGCATTGTTGTAAAACTTTCAAAGGGGGCAAAGACACTTTCATTCATTGCACATATCGTGCTTTGCCTCCGTAGATGCATTACAAAATGTTCATTGTGCTAGCGACATATTCATTGTTATCCATATAGGGTTTTGCCATCTTAAACCTCATTACTCTATGTACATATTGGTATTAAAAATAAAAAACCACGTTTTTGGACATATCTGATTCTGCCTTAATACCACAGTATTCATCTTTACAAAATTACTGGTTATGTTTGTGTTTTTACGTTATGACAAGTTGAAACCTTTCAAGATCAATTCTTTCTTATGAACTTCTAGTGTGGAGTTTTTCTAGAGCATTTCTATAAACTTTATATCCTCTTTAAAGGCTGAGAGAAGGTCCAATATGGTCTTTAATTGTTTTTAATCAACATTTAATGCATTGACCAAGGCGGACTACTGAAATTACATATTTTTCTTTACTGGTGCAGTTTATCAGTCACTGTGGAATTGAGTGAGTGTTTGATCTGTTAGAGAGTTCAGTCTGTCATTCCATCCTGTAGTTGGGTCTCTAGTGTCTAGCTGCAGCAAAGTGCTCATTGTGTTTCTGGTGTGCAGTGTAAGAGTTTGACAAGGATCGGCAAGTGACGTAGAACGAAGACTGTTAAAGTATACGACCGACAAACAAGTGCTGAAGGTCATAGTGACAGACACTGCATGATGTGTATAACTGGAAATGTGTAGTGCATAACTGAAACTAGTGCGACTGCGTTAGTTTGTAAGTGATCAAATTTCAGGTTTCAATTTACCACTGCAAACTCGGATTAAGAAACTCAGATAGGTCAAATAGAGTACATGCCAAGGGGAGGGACTAAGAGGAGAAGTAAGCATTTCCAGAATAATAAGAAGAAGAAGTTGAGCAAACTGTGATAGTGAAATATCAATTCTTTTTAGCGACGTAGAAAAATACTTGTCATTTCCCTAATTTTCAATATATTGTCTTCATATCAGTATAATGGTCATTATATTATATATCTGAGAATTTTTGCCATACCTAAATATATGTAGCAATAAACAATTATGTTTGTGGGTTACTATAGTCACGTCCTAGTTCGTGAACCATGGGCAACGGCTGAGTGGCCTAGTAAGTGGTCCTGAGAGTCGGGATACCAGTTGCTATGGAATGGGAGTGGGCATCTCGGACAAATTCTGAGTCGTGGCCCTCCCTGTGCTCAGGCGGCTAGGACTATACAATTCACCGGTGGTCCATAACCCGTTAGAGGAGAGATCCTCACTTGGACTATGTGCTAGTAGGGCAGCATCCTGCTTCACGAATTTACCGAGCTCAGAACACTTTAAGCAAGCCTCGGACCTATGGGAGTAATGGAGTCCCACTCCCATTTGACAGGCGAGGGACTCCTTGGAAACAACTTGGCGAACGAAATAGAATTCGATGGGGAGCTATCAATATTAATGGGGCTTATGGAAGAAAGAAGGTAGAACTGGCTGAGTCAGCAAAGAGGATGCATATGGATGTGCTAGGAGTAAGTGATATTTGGGTAAGGGGAGATAACGAGGAAGAGATAGGAGATTATAAAGTGTACTTGACGGGTGTTAGAAAGGGAAGGGCAGAGTCTGGGATAGGGCTCTTTATCAGGAATACCAATGCACACAAGATAGTTTTGCTTAGGCACGTAAATGAGCTAATGATGTGGGTAGATTTGTCAGTGGGAGGAATTAGGACAAGAATTGTGTCCGTGTATTCACCATGTGAGGGTGCAGATGAGGATGAAGTTGACAAGTTTTATGAAGCATTGAGTGACATCGTGGTCAGGGTCAACAGCAAGGATAGAATAGTGCTAATGGGCGATTTCAATGCGAGAGTTGGGAATAGAACTGAAGGATACAAAAGGGTGATTGGTAAATGTGGGGAAGATATGGAAGCTAATGGGAATGGGAAACGTTTGCTGGACTTCTGTGCTAGTATGGGTTTAGCTGTTATGAATACATTCTTGAAGCATAAGGCTATTCACCGCTACACATGGGAGGCTAGGGGTACCAGATCCATAATAGACTATATCTTAACAGACTTTGAATTCAGGAAATCTTTTAGAAATGTACGAGTTTTTTGGGGATTTTTCGATGATACAGACCACTATCTGATCTGTAGTGAACTAAGTATCTCTAGGCCTAGGGTAGAGAAAGTGAAATCTGTCTGCAAACGAATAAGGGTAGAAAATCTCCAGGACGAGGAAATTAGACAGACGTACATGGATATGATTAGTGAGAAGTTTCGAACAGTAGACAGTAAGCAGGTTCAGGATATAGAAAGTGAATGGGTGGCATACAGGGATGATGTAGTAGAAACAGCAAGGGAATGCCTAGGAACAGCTGTGTGTAAAGATGGGAAAAGGCGAACATCTTGGTGGAATGATGAAGTGAGACCAGCTTGTAAACGTAAAAAGAAGGCTTATCAGAAATGGCTCCAAACAAGGGCCGAGGCAGACAGGGATTGGTACGTAAATGAAAGAAACAGAGCGAAACAAATAGTTGTTGAATCCAAAAAGAAGTCATGGGAGGATTTTGGTAATATCCTGGAAAGGCTAGGTCAAGCAGCTGGGAAACCTTTCTGGACAGTAGTAAAGAATCTTAGGAAGGGAGGGAAAAAGGAAATGAACAGTGTTTTGAGTAATTCAGGTGAACTCATAATAGATCCCAGGGAATCACTGGAGAGGTGGAGGGAATATTTTGAACATCTTCTCAATGTAAATGGAAATCATCATGGTGGTGTTGCAAACAGCCAAGCTCATGGGGAGGAGGAAAATGATGTTGGTGAAATTATGCTTGAGGAAGTGGGAAAGGATAGTAAATAAACTCCATTGTCATAAGGCAGCAGGAATAGATGAAATTAGACCTGAAATGGTGAATTATAGTGGGAAGGCAGGGATGAAATGGCTTCATAGAGTAGTAAAATTAGCGTGGAGTGTTGGTAAGGTACCTTCAGATTGGAGAAAAGCAGTAATTGCACCTATCTATAAGCAAGGGAACAGGAAGGATTGCAATAATTATCGAGGTATCTCATTGATTAGTATACTAGGCAAAGTATTCACTGGCATCTTGGAAGGGAGGGTGCGATCAGTCGTTGAGAGGAAGTTGGATGAAAACCAGTGTGGTTTCAGACCACAGAGAGGCTGTCAGGATCAGATTTTCAGTATGCGCCAGGTAATTGAAAAATGCCACGAGAGGAATAGGCAGTTGTGTTTATGTTTCATAGATCTAGAGAAAGCATATGACAGGGTACCGAGGGAAAAGATGTTCGCTATACTGGGGGACCATGGAATTAAAGGTAGATTATAAAAATCAATCAAAGGCATTTATGTTGACAATTGGGCTTCAGTGAGAATTGACGGTAGAATGAGTTCTTGGTTCAGGGTACTTACAGGAGTTAGACAAGGCTGTAATCTTTCACCTTTGCTGTTTATATTTTACATGGATCATATGCTGAAAGGTATAAAATGGCAGGGAGGGATTCAGTTAGGTGGAAATGTAGTAAGCAGTTTGGCCTATGCTGACGACTTGGTCTTAATGGCAGACTGTGCCGAAAGCCTGCAGTCTAACATCTTGGAACTTGAAAAAATGTGCAACGAGTATGGTATGAAAATTAGCCTCTCGAAGACTAAATTGATGTCAGTAGGTAAGAAATTCAACAGAATTGAATGTCAGATTGGTGATACAAAGCTAGAACAGGTCGATAATTTCAAGTATTTAGGTTGTGTGTTTTCCCAGGATGGTAATATAGTACGTGAGATTGAATAAAGGTGTAGTAAAGCTAATGCAGTGAGCTCGCAGTTGCGATCAGCAGTATTCTGTAAGAAAGAAGTCAGCTCCCAGAAGAAACTATCTTTACATCGGTCTGTTTTCAGACCAACTTTGCTTTACGGGAGCGAAAGCTGGGTGGACTCAGGATATCTTATTCATAAGTTAGAATTAACAGACATGAAAGTAGCAAGAATGATTGCTTGGGACAAACACGTGGGAACAATGACAGGAGGGTACTCGGAATGAGGAGATAAAGGCTAATTTAGGAATGAACTCGATGGATGAAGCTGTACGCATAAACCGTCTTCGATGGTGGGGTCATGTGAGGCGAATGGAGGAGGATAGGTTACCTAGGAGAATAATGGACTCTGTTATGGAGGATAAGAGAAGTAGAGGGAGACCAAGACGACGATGGTTAGACTCTGTTTCTAACGATTTAAAGATAAGAGGTATAGAACTAAATAAGGCCACAACACTAGTTGCAAATCGAGGATTGTGGTGACGTTTAGTAAATTCTCAGAGGCTTGCAGACTGAATGCTGAAAGGCATAACAATCTATAATGATAATGTATGTATGTATGTATGTATGAACAAAAACTTTTGAACCTTCTCTACATATCAATGTCATTGGTAGTTAGTATCATCATAAATTATCTAATGTAATAATGATGATAATTTACAGCCCGGCTGTGAAATTTGTAGCGACATCAAAAATACTCCTCTAGCTTAATAATTATAAACATTATAACTAGAGCCCGGATTTTCATGCAAATGCATGTTTTTAAATAAACTGGTTACACTTCTCAAACTTTGCAAATATTTGTTTTTATGACTTAATGATTCTAAATAACCGTTGTTTTTCCCTGCATGTTTGCATGTTTTGGCTTTTTTAGGGGAAAATTCATGCATAATGCATATTTTGAAGATTTTGGATTTAATAGCGAATATTTAGATGTTTATATTGCATAATGCCACTTTTCTTCTTACTTTGGCGCATATATATTGTTAAGTTGCATGATAGTGCCTTTTATGAAAGTTGGTACGCAGAATTTGGGATCGCTTTCTCAGGTTATACAGAATGTCTATTTTTGAGAGAGGGGGAAAATGTATTCCTGGCATCCTATCTGACAACCAAAGTTCGTACATACTGTAGAGGTCCTATAAACCAATTAACCAAGCACTTTCTTATCTGTTGCTTGAATAAACATTGACATAAGCCAGAAGGTCCCACATCAATCTCTGTAATTGTTCGGAATAAGGTGTCCCAATTATAAGTTGATAAAAATTGAACTGTAAATTGTGCATTACTAAATACTACTCATTTTTTGCCTATATTAGATGAACAAAATAAAACTTGTATCACACTTCTGTGATGCCACATTACTGAGATAACTCCTTACATGATATAGATGTTGATTCCAATAACGGACCATATATATTGGTATTATAACTCCTTACAAACCTTTGTTTTGCACTTAACCCTCTTCCATTGTTATGCTGGAATTTTCTACCCAGAACTCTCACTCATCACACGTCTTTGTTATTGCAGCTTCAATCTTTAGTAGTTATTGAAGACATCATCATCTGCATTCATTGCACAGAGTAATAGCTGCGACAGCTAGAGATAAGGTGAACAAAGTGATCCGTTCAAATCCTTATTTTGAGTTCATCAAGCTTATAAAAGACATATTATGGTGAAAATGCAATTTGACCTCACTTTGTCGCAAATGTCTTTATTTAGTTATGCACCTGTCACTTCTTGGGATGTAGAAAAGTCATTTTCGATACTTAAGAATGTGCTGACAGACAAACAGATGAGCTTAAATCAAGACAATTTGGAGAAATGAATTGTTTTACAATGTTTCAAAAGGAACTGAATTTTGATAGGGCATTAAAAATTAAATTCAGCTTTTGAAATTGATGATTATTTTAAAGTAGATATAGATTTAAGCTTCATGTGCATGTTTTGCCATATGATAGTGCATGAATGCTTGCATATTTTCAGATTTGATAGTGCATGAAAATCTGGGTTCTAGTGCTTTTCACCAAATTTTTCCCTGGCAGCATATAAATTAATATATGGAGTTTTACTGCAAGTTATTTCAATCAAAGTTAAGATAAAGGATTGAGTAAGCAATTTATACAGTCTTTAAAATAATTCTTGTAATGAACATCTTACCTTCTGGCTTTTGGCTGGAACTGGGAATGTGTATTGTGTAGATATAGTATTCACAGGTATATCAACTTTGGCAAGACTATCTGTTGAACTTTCAGTCTTTGGTACAGTTAATGGAACAGATATGGTCTGACCGTCCATAGTGTCTCCTGCTGTCAGACCACTGGATTTGAAAAAATTTAGGGTGGCAGTTTGAGCATCAGATGGCTGAACAACATCCAACATGTCCACTGGTTTTTGATCAGCCATACTCTCATATGGAATGATGTTTGATGGATCAGCAGAACAGTCTTTGTATTTGGTACTGGTCTTTGAATACTCAACATTAGGTAACAACACCTACAAAAAAAAAAAAAAAAAAATTATACAGTACAGCAATTGTATTCAACAAATAACACTTTTTATAAGGCTTTCCCCCCTCCCATAAAAAATCACTTAAAATAAATTATTTGTGAGAAATGGAATATTATAAATATCCCTCAAAACTTCATTAAAGATACCTTATCACTAATAACCAACAAGTGGAAAATATTTGCCTCTATGGCTGAACTTCCTTTTTAAAATATATCCTTCTATGCGGCTATTACAACAGGACTGAATCTAAAGTGCTCTCAATTCATTTAGCTACCACTGATGTGACAATTTCATTTTGTATGAAATAATATAACCTTCACAATCACAATACAACTACACTATACAGGATATCCCATGTCAAACTGGACAAAGTACTGCAAAAAAATAAATTTGGTTTTTGAAATTGACAATTATTTTAAAATAGATACAGATTTAAGCTTCAAAAGCTAAATTATGTAAAACATCTATACCATTATATATTTTTCTAACTGTAACAGAACTCACAGAAAAAAGTTGTAAAATTCCAAAGCCTACATTTCAGTCATTCTTAGAAATTGAAAGAGGTTTTATTTTCACATGATTTTTTTATGCCGAGAGGAGTGGCTGCATTCAGGAGATAAGTGGGTTCAAACCCAACCATAGGCTGTCCATAAAATGGTTCCAGTGGTTTCCCATTTTCACTTCCAGGCAAATGCCAGGACAATTTATCATTATAGGCCATGGCCAATTCCTTTCACCTCACCATTCATGATCATTCATTTGGAATAGAAAAATGGTCATAAATTTGTCCACCTAATCAATACAATTACATTTATTTACAATATTTAAATTTTTAAAAATCTATTACATCGCAAACTGACAATATGGAAGGGCAATGAAATTTATCATATGCATTATTCATTTAATCCTCATTAGCTCCTCACCTGGCTTTAAAATAATGCCACATAATTTCATCTTGCCTTATACCCAACCCTGCATCGAGAAATGGGACTTAGGGGTAGACATTTTAAAGATATTTTAAAGATATGTGGTGGTTATTGTTGATATAATTGTTAAAGTGTTAATTTTATTCCAAAATGTAAAACATACGAGGGTTGCAGCAAAAGTCATTGTGACCATTTTCTTTCTGGCAGATACCAGCCCACTTGGAAAATACGTCATATACAGATGAAAGGACAAGGTGGAAACTACAAGTGTGGACATTGAAGAACACGCAAACGTTGTGTCTCACATATTTATTACGGTGGTGTACAGGACAATACTGGTTTCATGGGGCAGAATAATTACAGCCAAGCATACCACCTACATTACATTACAGTACAGCACACATACAGTTGACATGACAAACCTGGGCCAAAGACCCTCAAAGTAATCCCCTGCAACGTTCACCACATGCTACCAACGATCTAGGAGGCACTGAATACCATCTGTGTTACCATTTGCCACAACATGTGTGAATCGGGTCATCTGTTGTTGCACAGCATTGGCAATGTCCTCTCCCGATGTACTCTGTAGTACTCTGCACTCACTGTTCTGCCATGTGGAACAAATTGGTACACACTGATAGCTCCGACATCATGTGCGACAATCATCATCAATTTTATGGGGGGAAGCATTCTAATAGAACTGCCGCCTTGGTGATCCGACATGTAGTCATTCTGCGGACTGATGTTTGAGTTCTGGTTTATATGCCCTGACCCAAAATTCATCCATGGCAATTTTTCATGAGAGGAAATGGTCGCTGTCCTCTTGCCAGCGTGCTAGGTAGTCGGAGAATGTTGCATATCGCATCCGCCATTGCAGCACATCAGAGTTGGAAGCTTAAATATAAATTCTTTATTTCCTATTTATTGCAATTTTATTTTTATATCTTAGCATTTATTTTAATTAAATTATTACTGAATTTTATTATATTTCAGAGTTATTCATTTAAGGGGTGTTCTTTAGGTCCCGTGCCTCTTTCCTTTAAATTTAGCTGGACTCCAGTGCAGTGTCTTCTTTGTATTGGAATGTCGCATTCTGTAATACAACACCTGGTAAGTGAGCTTCCTTTTATTTGTCTTTGTGTTTGGTTTTTAGTTTTTGATATGCCTACAAACGTGTTTGTTGTTATATGTTTGATACTTCATAACAGTGTTTTGGTTGTGTCCCTCTGATTACATGGCATACTTGTAAGCACCTTTTTCCTGGTTATTTTGTATTTATGCTTTTTGTTAGTAGTTTTTTGGGGTAGGGCTTGAGGTGATGGGGGAGGGGTAGATTTCCTTCATGCTTGAATTGCACGTTCCCAAATGTAACTGTGTCAAAATAAAAATCCATTCGTGAGGAGGCTGCCAGTGTTATTACTGATACTGTTCAGACTTGGAACGATACGACACTGCTGGAAATCTTAAAGAGTATAGCCCTGATCTTATTTTTAATTGAGATGAAGCAGGGCTATTTTTCCAGTTTCTTCCTGATGAAACATACGCATTCAAGGGAGAAAAATACCATGGAAGAAAACTCGGTAAAGAGAGATTAATAGTGCGATTATGCTGCAACAAGAGTAGTACGGAGAAATTAACATTGCTCATAACAGTGAAGTGGAACAATCTGCACAGTTTTAAAAATGTACGTATCTCTCCATGCAGGTATATAGCAAATACCAATGCTGGGATGACATCAATTTTTGAGAACTTGATATCGGAATGGGAGTGTGACAGAGGAAAATTGTACTGTTCACCTACTGATGGACTGCGCGCCCAATTCATACATCTTATTTGAGAAATGTACGTGTAGTGTTTCTTCCTCTGAACTGCACAAGTCATCTCCAAGCACTGGACAAGGGCATCATCCAGTGTGTAAAGCAGAAATATAAAAAGATGCTCGTGCAGAAGAAGTTTGCTTTCCTGGAAATGGCTTGACGTAAAGTCTCCATTTTGGATGCCATGCATTTCTTAAAATGTGCTTGGGAATCTGTAACTGAAATCACAATTTGAAACTGTTTCTGCAAAGTGGGCTTTGTTCATTGAGCCACTGATGATCTTTCACTGGAAATAATGGAAAGCACTGATTATATGGATGAAGAATGTAGCCAGCTTGGGACAGATGAAGATGAGGAGAATTTTGCCACATATGTTGAATGTGATGGTAATGTTGTCTTCTGCAAAGTGCAGATGGTAAACAAAATTCACAAACAGCTGATGACTGTTAAAGACAGTAACTAGCAAAAAACCTGTGGATGAAAATGAAACCAGCAAGACCTGGCGCTGCAGTACCAACACATTTGGCCGCAGTAGAAGCTATAGACATAGTGCAACATTACGTGTCAAGTTTTTCCGTGGATGACAGTGTAATGAATTACATAACCACACTCCATACTCTTGTAAGTAATGTGGAATGAAAGGAAAAGCAATCTACACTTACGTTCATAAAAACCAGAACACCTTGAAAGACTAGAGGAAGTTCATATTCAGAGGACATGTGCATTAGTATGTTCTGTAGAAATGATTAGCTTTTGAACCATGTCAGCCCTCAGGTTCAAGGTCCACACTGATATCTGGGTGCACCACCACCCACTGGTGAAATGTGCCTGCAGCTCTTGTTGTCACTATAAACCAAAGGTAATCAATCAGTGTGACTTAAGTAAGACGTATGCGAGAACCATACCATTAAATGAGTGAGTTTGAAAGAGGGAGCATTATTGGTATGAGAAAACATGATGCATCCATCCGGAAAACTGCTGCTCATGTGGGATGAAGTATGTCAGCAGTGCCACGGGTGTGTACAGAATGGTTCACAGAAGGCTGTAGAACATAACAAGATGAGTCTGGTCGCACCACCCAGGACACACACCCCCCACCGGAGAATATCGACACCTCGTCCGAATGGCATTGCAGGACAGATCTACGTCCTTCTCGGCTCTGGCGCAACAGTGGAACAGTAAAACACATCGTACACTATCAGGATTGGCAGCTCGTTGCGGTCTATTATGGCCTGGGTTACCAGCGCATCATCCACTTCTCCGCCTACCTTTGACTAATGTGCATAAACATGCTCGACTGCAATGGTATATGGAACGATGTCATAGGCAATAGGAATGACAGCAGATAGTGTTTTTGGATGAATCCAGGTTCTGTTTGTTTGAAAATGATGGCCGCATTTTGGTTCTTCACAGACAGGGGGAGAGGCGTCACAATGACTGCATTCGCACACAACATATAGCGCCAACTCAAGGCCTTATTGTGTGGGGTGCTATTGGGTACAACCACAAATCACAGCTGGTGCATGTCTAGGGCACTGTGACCAGTTTGACCTGTTTGAATGACATCCTGTGACTTGTAGCCATACCCTTTGTGCAAGACACCCCCAGACGCCATATTTCAGTTGGACAATGCGCGACCACATGTTGCTGCATGAACACGTGCCTTTTTGTTGTCGCGTCCTATCACCGGACTTGTTGCATATTGAAAATGTAATACCAATATAAATGGTCTGTGATTGTACATTATAAATTTTCCAGCTAACTCATTCCTGGTTGCCAGCGTTTCACCCCAGTGTGCTAAGTTGGACTCATCAGGCTATGCAGTGGCCTCCACGGTATGCACCAGCCATGCATTTTGGTGGGTGTGCTATTTACAAATGATGAGCCCAACTTAGCACACTGGGGTGAAATGCTTGCAACCAGGAATGAGTTAGCTCTAAAATTTATAATGCCCAATAACGGACCATTTATACTGGTATTATAAATTTTCTCATTTGGGACAAATATTTCAGGTTCCCTATGGGAATCAACATTTATATCATCATATTGAAAATGTGTCGGATATGGTGAAACAATGGGTGTGGCGCTGTGGCCCAATGCCAACCACCAAAGATGAACTGTGGAACCAGGTGAATGCAGCATGGATAGCTATACCCCAGGACGCCATTCGTACTTTATACACGTCGATGCCATCACGCATGGAACAAGTTAACTGTGCCCATGGAGGACCCAGTGCCTTCTAGGTAACAGGATACATGCTGAACGTAGGCGACTGAAATGCTAATTGTTTCTGAAGAATACACTAATGAAAATGTCCTGTGAATATGAACTTCCTATCTCACGTCTTTCAAGGTGTTCTGTTTTTTATGAACATGAGTGTACTTTAGACATGTTTCTTGCACTCAAGTGATGATGATGTGCAAGTTACTCCGTATAATTTTAAATATGATTTTCCTTATCTTGAATCAAATTCTTGACAATTTTGGTGAACTTTTCTATTTTTATGCAAATACTAACGTGCATAGTGTGTGTTTCTAAGAATGCTTTTCCTTGATGTTTTGCTATGTTGGTGTTTTTAAAATGTACTATTTCATTATTCATTGTAAATACTTGTTTGTTTTTAATATAATTATTTTTACATTTAAACCTAACCGTGAATTTAACAGCGTAATTACTTGTTTAATTTTTCAGCACATTATCCCTTTATGACATTATTTTGGTCCTCACAAGAAAGCATACTAAAAAGTTTTGGCTGTGCTCTCATGATTTGCAAGCCCTTGATAGAGTTACAAATTGTGCCATCACAGAGCAAGTACTTGTACAGTACTAATGTAGTAGCCTACAATATATTGTGTTCATATTCATTCAAACAACAAATCTCAGCAATTCTTAAGCATGCTCTAAGGAAATGAATCTGATGAAATGGTGTCTTATTTTCTAGGCAATGAGACATCTCTTTGCACTGAAACAAAAAAATTCTGCATCTGTGCCCTTCAGGGATATCCAATATGACATTCGTTAAAAGAATTTCAGATACCCTGTACTGAATTAACTAACACACTGTAAGGACCCATTTTTACATGAGTTGTTTAAACACCACTGTCAGGCCGCTAGTAAACCACACCTTCAAACATCCCCTAGCTATCAGGATGGATACTTTCCTTTCCATCTACACAAGCATTTTCATGGCAGGCTTTGTTGTTGTTTAAACAGCTACAGGCAGTGGCAATGCCTTCAGAGGCCTTGGCAACTGCTGGCTTTAGGAATGCGAACCGATCTACAAGATGAAGTAACAGGCCATTGAACAGCATCCACACTGTATCTATCATATGCTGGAGTAGTAGTCTTCCTTATGATGGTCCCACGTTTGGCAATATTATTATTATCACCCACAAAATCAAGTTGTTCATCAAATTAAGAAACTGGCATTCTATAGAACCAAAAGAACTTGTCTCGAAACATTCTATCTTTACCGAACATGGCATGAAATTGTCCTGTGAAAGGCCATTAGAAAATATGGAGTGAATCCATCAACATCTCTATTCACGAAATATTTCTTTATGAATTTCTTCAACCAAAATAAAACCTCCAATGCATCCAATTTGCACAAAGTTCATTTTTAAAGTGACCTGCTCAATAAAAGTGTTTTAACTGTTTGTGTAGTATAGCTGAGCATTTTGATCGCTGTTTTAGAGTTGCGATTTTACGGTTACGTGCAGTTTGCAAATTTTACAGGCAGTAGCAGGCAGCCACACAGTGGCACTTGAATGGCTCGTGTAAAATGAGACATACTCTCTTTTCTTCTAGCAGAAATTCATAATTTCATACAGACCAGTATCAATGAATTTATCCTGTACCTGTGAAGAAAGTCAGTTACTTGTTTTAAGAGGAAACATGAGTTAATTAGGATGAAGATAAAAGAATGGGTGAGGGAGGCAGGTGTGGGGACTGTGAGTGTGAATAAGGCAAGAGACAGCGAGCTTGAGGGAGATAACTGTGCCTTTAATGGAGGGCACTAATGAAGGTAGATCTCCTTCAGTTAATCTAGAGGATATGGTAGGTAGATAAAAGGGAGAGGAAGGAAGGGTCAGAAGTGGAAGATAGGGGGGCTAATATTTTAAGGGGAAGAAAAATGAGGGCTATGGGCTGTCATAAGGAGCAAGTTCAGGAGAAGTATAGGTGAGGAATCTGTATGGTAACTGCAGGTAGAACAGGAGAGGGAAGTACAGGGAAGTGTTACAGAGGGGCAAGTACGAGCAAAGGAATGGCAGGAAAGGAAATATAGAGTAAAGGATAGGAAAAGGGATGAAGGGATGAAGAACAGAGTCATGGGAGGGAGGAGGAAGTAGGTTCTGAAGGTGTCAGGGAAGTTGTCAGAGGCCTGGACAGGAGAGGATCCAATGAGATGGGTGATTCTATTGTTAGACATGTGGGTAAAGTGCATGGAGGAAAGGGAGCCATGGTACTGTGTTATCCAGGAATTAAGCTGAGGAAAGAGGAGGGTAAGGAGAAGAAGGCAGGAAGGAAATACAATGTTTGCTGATATATGGGATCTGGTTAAGACTAGAGACAGGAATTTGCCTATTTGCCTATTTTATTCCTGTGTTCAGAAACATAGGCTTTTGAGATATAAATCCATTTTAGGGTCTTTTTAGCTATATTTCATTGGTTCTATTGTGCCTATAAATGCCTATCTCAGAGTTTTGTGCCTATTTGGATTATAATTGCCTATTTGATGCCTTTTGACTCTACTTAAAAACTATCATTATGTCATTAACTCCTCTGATGAGGATGATGCGAGGAAGGGCATCCAGTCATAGAAACTCGCTACGAGGATTTGCCTCATTCCATACCCGACCCCGTACAGAAACGGGACAAGAGTTGGACATACATACATATACAGTGAAACCTCATTAGTGCATTCCTCATTAACACTAGAACGGCCAGAGCAGTCATTTTGACTGTTAGCAAATTTCAAGGTATTTCCACGCTCGTAATTTTTTATGCACGAGGTTGTTCTTCTGTGACTTTTAATCTTTTAGGGTTATGTACATTCATGCCAAAAATTACATCCGTAAATGATAAGGGAACACCGATATTGTTCCTTATACCTAGGAAGATACGGAGAGCTCTATTCTGCTCACTGCCTGCTTCCTGTGATATATTTACAAGTGGCGCTATAGGGGCGTATGATGTAACTAAATAGTATGCCTCTAGCAGTGGTTGCAAGTGGACAAGTTACTGCCTGTCCCTTGTGTCGTATAGTGCGTAATAATGGCTCGGCAGCAAAAACTTACTCCTGTTCAATTATGAGCCGAACTTGAAAAGCTAAGAGAAGATGAATCAGGTGACGAAGATACATTATCAGATATAGACGCAATGAGTGACGATGAGGATTTTATACATCAACAGTGTGATAATATGTCGGATAGTGATGGTGATTCGGCTGATGAAAATATGCACACAGTGGACTTCGCACCTACGATAGACGCAGTTACTCCTTCAACCAGCCGTGATCAATCTTGCAGCAGAGGATGATCTCTTAGCAGCAGGCATCCTGTTCGAAGTGGAAGGGGACGAGGTGGGAGAGGTCATGAACTGGTAAAGTCTTCTTCATTTGCACCAGGGGATCAGTTATGTGGTAATGATGGAACAACTATTTGGACTGTTGTCGACAGTAGTGGGAACCCCCCTGGAAGGATGGCTGCTCAGAATGTACTGAAAGAGGCAGCAGGGCCTACTTCTCACGCTAAGCATAACGTAGAGACTAACAGCAAGGTTAGCACCTGGCGTTTATTCATTGACGCATCCATGTTGAAGCATATAAAGATGTGCACAGAGACCGAAGCTCGTAGACAGACAACGGATAATAATTGGTCTATTTCTTTGGAAGAATTAGATGCTTTTATTGCTTTGTTATATGCCCGTGGAGCTTATAAACTTACTAGTTTAGCTGTAGATCATATGTGGTCTTCTTTATGGGGTCCGCCTGTTTACACTAACACTATGGCAAGAAACAGGTTCAAAGAAATTCTAAGGTATTTGCGCTTTGATCTCCGTAAAACTAGATCCACTCATTTGCAGACAGATAAATTTGCTTTGGCTTCGGCTATTTGGAATAGATTTGTTGAGAATTGTTATGCATTCTATAAACCAGGAGCAAATGTCACAGCTGATGAACAACTCTTCCCCAGCAAAGCTCGGTGCAGGTTCACGCAGTACATGGCCAACAAGCCAGATAAATTTGGCATAAAATTCTGGCTACTGGTAGACACTGATTCTAAGTATGTGTGCAATGAATTTCCTCATCTTGGGAAAGATGAAATGCGACCCGCCAATGAGTCACTGCCTGAAAATGTTGTCATGAAACTTATGAACCCATACCTCATGAAAGGACGTAACGTGACCACTGATAACTTCTTTACATCGGTAAAGTTGACTGAGAGACTGAAAGAGAAGAAAACTAGTATTGTTGGAACAATCAATCGAGTGAGGAAGGAAATCCCGGTGTCAATCAAAGCAGTACGTGTGAATCTGTACGAGACTGTCGTTTGGAAGATCACACTACTCTCACAGTATATCAAGGAAAAGTGAACAAGAATGTGCTTCTGCTAAGCACCCAAGCGTTCAAGTCAGTGAAGATAACAAGAAGCTTCCTAGTACTACTGAATTTTATAACGGAACTAAGTATGGTGTGGATTTAGTTGATCAAATGGCGTGTAAATACTCCACTAGAGCTGGATACCGAAGGTGGCCTGTACATGTATTTTAGAACGTACTTGATCTAGCAGCAATAAATTCATGGACAGTCTACAAGGAAGTTACGGGACAGAGAATCTCTCGACGTGATTATATTCTTGAAGTAATACAAGAACTAAGATCTGATTTTGTGAAGACAAGATCCCAGTTGATTGAACTCCTTACACTTCAGCCTGAGCCTCAGATTCAGGTTCAATGTGCCAGTCGTAAGCGACGACAATGTCAAGTGAACTCCAATTGTAAACAGAACAAAACCTCTGACACATGTTCTTCGTGCAACAAAGTAGTCTGTGCAAAATGTTCGTGTAAGGTAATAACTTGCATAAATTGCTTGTCAAGTGCCTAAATAGGCTTGTAAACAAATAGAGACTGTTATTTTTATCATAATTTTTCACAATGGCATACAATAGCAAGTCCGCCGAAATATTTTGTTGTTACCTATTAGAAGTGAGAGAATATGAACAATTATTAATATTTAAGAATGGATTGATCTGTATGCAATACATCCTAATGGTTAACTGTTGTTTTAAAATAAATTATTTACCATTCTCATGTTTCCCAGATCCTGCATCCTAGGTATATGTCAGTAAGCGGCAGCGGTCAAAATGACCGCCTGCGGCCTTTATAGGTATGAGGAATTTTCGGCCGTTCTAGTGTTAACACGTTTTCCCGCTTAGCACATCGTAAATTTGAAGTCCCAATTCTCATCGTATTAAATCTATATAAAAATACCTCACTTATCGCATCACGAATGTTTGATATTACCACTTAGTAAGATCACATTTTTCCTAGAACTGAAAATATCACTGTATTCATCATCCCTTCTGAAAGAAACATGATTTACAACTTGGGTAAGAGCCATCGCAACAGTTACATGATTACAGGAAAAGGACTTCTTGAACTTCAAAGGATATGTTGCACTTTCGGAGAGCAAGCAAGCCTCAGGAATGTTCAGTCTTGCTTGCTGGTTAGCAGCAAGATTGCTGAACAGCAGAGTTAGCCTGTTTGTGCTTGTATTTCACATTCCATTCAGAAGGTAGAAATGTATTTTGTGTTGAGTAGTGCGGTGAAATCCCTTAATAACCTAATGAAGATGAAATTAAAATCTGTCAGAAAGTGGACTGGCATAAGTGCACAGAGACAACACCACCTACAGAGGTCACGAATGTTGAAACTCACACCTTCAAGTTTCGACTCGATCACTAAAGTTGGTTGAAGATTTGTTTGATTCAAAATGGCGGTCAAAGTCATTCCTCGCAGTTGCACATGGTCGACTGTAACCTCCAATTTGTTGTCTAAGAGTGTGACCAGAAAATAATGTTTAATAACCCAATGCTTCGAAATATGAGGCTTCTGATAACATTTGTTTTAGAAAGAGTGTGATTCGCAATAATACTTCGATATTTTTATTGCCCCCTGTGCACATGTTTTCATACTTATTGTCTGATGTTTTTCACACAGTTCAGTGTACCAGTACTTGTTATTTTATAATCCCCAGCAGAAAAGGTTTTCATATTTGTTCTCTCATGTTTTTCACACCTTTTGATACTTTTCTCTAATCTTTTGAAATGGTTGATAGGCCTATAGTTTTTAATGTAACCATGGATATACGACGTAAAATGAACTCATGTCAGAAAAATCGTATCTATTGTTTCCGTATCCTTGTTGGATAGTTTTCATTCGGATGAAGGTCAATCAAATATAAGCGGGATTTTTGTTCCTGAACATCAACAGTTGGTAGGACTGGCCCCGTGCTTCTGCTATGCTTAGGCGGGAGAGTTAGGTGTGGAGAGAGCATGCTGTTAGATATTTCCCGCCGTTTCATTAGTAAAACTCACGATGTCTGAGCAACAGGTGCACCCCTCCACTGTGCAACGCATAATTATAAAATTTCTTGCCCACGGAGAAGTCAAAACAGCGGAAATTTGCCAGAGATTGACTGCACAGTTCGGTGATCAAACACTGTCAAAGATGCATGTGTGTAAGGAGTGGCGGAGGAAAGGGGAGGTAGCACCAGTGAAAACCAAGACTCGACTGTCTGCTAGCAAGGTTCTTGCAACAGTTTTTTCGATCGGTGAGGCATTTTGCTATTTGATTTCTTGCTTGAGCGACGCACAATCAATGCTACTTACTACTGCAAGCCGTTGAACAAGGTGAGGGTTGCATATCGCTGCAGAAGATGAGACCAACCGATTTGGCAATGCGCGGCCCCATACTGCAGCTCTGTTTCCAAGCTATAGGAAATGCACTGGACTATATTTGATCATCCTCCATACAGCCCAGACTTATCGCCCTGCAATTTTCATTTGTTCAAACTGCTTAAAGAAACTCTAGGAGGGCAACAATTCGAAGATGACGAGAGTGTGGAAGACTTCATGCACAATTGGCTGGTGACACGACCCTGTTCTTTTTACGATGAGGGCATCAAATAGCTGCTCATACCCTGGGATAAATGCACTATGTGGAAAAATAAATTGTAATTGCCTTGTGTTTGTCAATAAATGAATTTAAATAAAAAATAAAATCCTGTTTATATTTGATTCCACCTCGTATATTCATTAGTACGTTTTCTTGCTTAACACATTCTTTTTCCTTGTCCCCTGCAGAAATATCTTAACCCTTTGTTGCCTGGATAGTGAAAAATAATAAGTATACTTGATTTTTTCACTTTATTCTAATGGAATATGTTCAAATAGTAAATGCTAATACTTTCAAATCATAATTTAAATTTTTGGTATGTTTTGGGGGCCTGGTACTTTTAAGTATTGTCAGGCATATAGGAGGCTTCATATTCAGGTAGATAAGAATGTTCACATTTTGGAATTATATCAAATTTATTGTCTCAAAATATTAGTAGAACATGTTTTTCATACCTAAAACTATTACAAAAATTTAAAAGCAAAATTTAAAGCAAATGTGTGTAATGAGAGTGAAGTTTCCTAATATTATTGTTCATATGTAGAACATCTTGTATACATCCTATACAACTGACACATTATGATACTCTACAAAGCAGTTCTTTTTTTCATTGCAGCAAAGAAAAACACTACATGTGGTACACTTTGAATGCGGTCTTGACTGCATCTTCTTTCTCGAACACACCTCACATCGACCACGGTTTTTTACAAAAACAACAAAATGATTTCCACGATTACTTAGTCTGACATCATAGGGCACAGAATATTCGGTTTTCCTCCTTTTTGGTAGGTAAGTTTGCTCTGGTGACTTTGGTAACCTCATATGACGTGAAAGTTTTCCTGGAAGAGGAATTTCTTTCTGGTTCATCAGTCCTAGGGCCACATTATGCCGGAATGCCATTAGAGGGACTTTTTCATGCAGATTACAGTATATGATGTAGGCATTGACAAATGCTATCTCAATTATTCCCCAAAATAATATATGCCACAATGTTTTGGATCGACGGTCTAAACCGTGTACGCCTCGAAGTCTGTCAGCATAGTCACTCCACCCATGTGTGCATTGTAGTCTTGCACAACAACCAGGTAATCAACAGTAACATTACTTCCATCCTTCAGCTTCCTAGAAACAGTTGTGGCTTCTGCTCCATGGAAATTAGATGCTAAGCACACACCTTTACTGTCTTTCCATCTATGAAGGAAGCTTATGATAACCCATAAAGAAATTAATGCCTAAAAATGTTAATAGGTCCTCTTTTCTTAGGTTTACAGTCTTACCCTTCTGCGTTGCATACAAATTACTCTGAAACATTATATTTTCAATTACTGGTTCAAGCACGGCTATTATTACATGTGTTGCTGTTTCACATGAAGAAAATACTTCCTCTGTTGGACCTGGGGGAAGAAAGACGTATTATTAGCATACAAGCAACCGTAGGTAACAATACAATTCATTGGTAGTTCTAAATAATGTACAAACCTTCATTCATACTGTCCTGTAGACTTCTGGTTTCCAAATCTCGTTTTCTCCATTTCCTGTCAATATTAATTATCGGAGAGACTTTTGAGGTAGACGCGACTGGATCCACGTCTACATCCGATTCTTGGGGGAAGTGTCCAACATTTCAGTCCTCAGCTTCACGAGCTATTGCATCCACTTCATTATCAAAAATGGCATCAAATGAAGTAGAACTATTGGTCGTAACTGCACCTGGATCATCTTCTTCTTCTTGCTCTATATCAGTATTTTCCGAATCATCTTCTGGCAAGTCCTCTATTATTATCTTACAGATATCATCATCAGTCAACCTGGCTGCTTTGTCACATACATTGCAAACCTGTAATGTAATAGATACTAGTACTTTTATTTGAGATGCGGCATGTCTTAATATTTGGAGAAATATTCTTAATGTCGTGTACCGACCTCCCACGGACTCGAACCGGCGGACTGCCAGGTGGAAGGCAGCCGGGGTTCGCAGCCGAGTCTTGAGCTCAAGGTGTCAGAGGAGATTAATTAGTGTTAGAGTGATGATCAAAGACAGGAGACACCTTGTAGCATTAAGGTAATTGAATAATAACTATAGTCAGATTTAGTTACTGTAAGAAAAGGGAAATTTTTCTAGAAGTTACATGTAGTGGAGAGAGTTTGCGAAGTGCGCTTACACAAGTGTTGACTAAGAGCGGGGACTTGTTGATCACAACAATGTATTTACTGTGTATCGACAAACAGAGCTAGTATGCCAGCGGGCCAGGCGGCCCGCCCGATGCCCGACAAAGGAACAAAGCTGAGTACACGGCCAGTCAAGGCCATTACAGATGCACTTTAGGAAAACAAGGAAGGATGAGGACAAAGTGAGACAGAAGACAGTAGTGCCAAGGTAGCAGCACTTACTGTGACAACTATTGAAAATAGCCACTTGAGGGAGCCACTGACAAGATGATCAGTTTGGCAATGCCCGTAAGACCCAACCCCTTGGTAGTTGGAAGGGAGCGAACTTTGAGCTTAGGAGCGGAGATATAACCCCTGGCCAAGATGGCGCGGGGCCTTCTTCCAGCCAGTAGTTCGTACTTGTCAGGACGAGATTCTGTTCGGGCATAGCCCAAGTGCCGTAGGGCAAGATTCAGATAGACGCGTAGTAGAACAGTAGGCGCGTGGAACAAGATCATTACATTCAGACTTGTAAATATACTGTACATAGTAGTTTTGGTGTCCTCAGTAATAAAGGACAGGGAAATAACTTCTTCTTTTATTTCGGGAGTTGCGGGACGAGTCATACCTACAATTACCTCCCTACATTCCGCACGGCAGGTCAGGTAATACTTCAACATCCAACGGCCTGGTGACCAACCTACGAGAACGTCTCTCAGGACAGGTGGGTCACGACAGGCACGTATAAAAATTTGGTGTCAGGTAGTGCAGGGTCCCGAGTTCGATCCTCGAACAGTGTCAACTCACCAAAATAACGTGAGAGAACCGCAACTTCGTAGAAGATTGTCCGTAAGAAAATCGCAACTTCGCAGAAGATTGTCCGAACCGCGCTACCGCGTAATTTCGTTCGTGTGCCGCGCATCGCAGAAGAGGAGCATCACTACCGCAGCCTACTAAGCCAGCCCAGCAGAGAGGTAGCAGTCCAGTAGCAGACAACGCCATCCGGTGGAGACGCATCAATACCGCCGACTACTCATCCAGCCCAGCAGTGAAGCAGCATTGCAGATTAAGGTAAGCTGAATATTTATTTCAAATGGCACGACAGAATAGTTCAGTACCAGCAGACGAAGGCACTGAGATGCTTGACGAGATGGAATCAGTAAGTATGAGTGGGCCTTTTGTTACAGTAGTAGAAGGACATCGTCTCATTGGACGAGAGTTTGATGGCAGTCAACCAGATAGACTGCATGAGTTCATAGCTAACGTAGATGCTGCTGTTCGTATGATAAAGGATGAAGATCAAGAGTTGTTTTTCAAGTATATTTTAACTATGGTTACGGGCAGAGCCCGAGATAAGTTGTTGCACAGACGTGATATACATAATTGGGAGAAAGCCAAGCGGGCATTGATAGAATATTATGGCCAGCAAGGCACGTTAGATTTGTACATTTGTCAAATGTTCCAAACAGCGCAGGACCCGCGAGAATCAGTCGCACTTTGGGCGCACAAAATAGAAACATTGTCAGCTTCTTTTCGAGAGGCAATACTTGAGGATGAATTAGAGGAAGATCGTGA
Organism: Anabrus simplex; assembly: GCF_040414725.1. NCBI lineage: Eukaryota > Metazoa > Arthropoda > Insecta > Orthoptera > Tettigoniidae > Anabrus > Anabrus simplex. Next base: position 62,612,084 of record NC_090266.1, read on the forward strand.
TGCACAGTTGAAAATAACGAGAAAAATATGTGTTGCTAGTTTCATACAAGGGTTAGCCAACCCTCGAATACAAGCTAAGGTACAGTCAGAAAAGGGCATTACTTTCGAAAAGGCAGTTGCACTTGCTCAACAGGAGGAAACCGTAATAATGTCAAAGAAGGCACGAGAGGGCCTACAACACAAGCATAGTTCAGGATTTAGCAAGCGCAAACCGGAACAGGAGAGCAGTGCAGCACCAAAGTGGCATACTAAGCCAACACATGATAGTGTTAGGGTGGTCTGCTATAATTGTAACAAGGAAGGCCACATAGCAAAGAACTGTAAGAACACAGGAACGCAGGGGGCTCACACCACACAGACCGCTAGTTCCAATACAGCTACAGGGGGCACATTCAGTAAATTAAAATGTCGCTATTGTGGGAAGACAGGGCACATTGAACGTGAATGTAGAAAGAAACAATGAGATAAGGAAACAGAGGTACGAGAAACAGTGCGCATAGTACGTACACAACCAAACCAAGTGACAAAAGAAAACAGAATTTGTTATCGTTGCGGCCGAAAAGGGCACATACAGGTGAATTGTCGACAAGGTGCACACACTCAAGGTGCACGCACACAAGGTGCACGCACTCAAGGTGCACACACTCCGGTGATGCGAATGGATAGCCGTAGGTGCTATTCGTGTGGCCAACAGGGCCACGTTCAGAGAAATTGTCGAAAAGCCCAAGTCAAGTAAACGGGTAACAGGGCCATGAAAGGCCAAACTCAGAGTGACCGCATAGGGGGCAAGGCCGTAAGATACCGAGCCCAATGCGAACATTGTGATAGGTGGTCACATCGAACCCAAGACTGTTGGTTCAAAAAGAAGGGCGGCAGTACGCAAGCCACGAAAGCCTCCGCGGCTCAGGAGGCAAACTAGAACGGGCCCGTAGCAAGGGGACAGTTACGGAGGCCCGCAGACCAGAAGGTCCCAAGAATTCTGACGTAGAAGGCACGGTGCTGATTCAGGTTGCGAACCAAAGAAGACCGTTGAGATTTTTGATAGATACTGGGTCCGATGTCAGCCTAGTTAAGAGGCAATCGGTACCCAAGGAATGCCTGACTGACGGGAGTAAATCAATTCAATTAGCGGGTGTAAGTAAGGGAATAATTTACACCCAGGGTACTGTACGTTTTGCCATTGGAAACACAAATCACACATTTCATGTGGTAGGGAGTGATTTCCAATTAACACAGGATGGTATAATTGGACGAGACATCCTGACAGATAGTGTGATTGACTATAAGGAGGGTCATGTCACCATAAGAGGGCGACAATACCCTATGGGGGCACGAGAGACGAAGGTGATCCGTCTCGAACCAAGGACCCAGAAGGTCGTTGTTATAGAAGTAGATCGAAATCTACCTTTAGAAATTATTGAGAAGGAAGAGGTGATACCAGGGGTGTACCTCGCAGGGTGCCTAACCAAATCAGAGCGCCACGAAGCAGTGGTTAGCATGATGAATACCACTGAAAAGGCAGTGACTTTACACAGTCCACGAGTGCACATACAGGAGGTAGATAAGACCTGCCTAGCACAAGTGCGGAAGGTAGAGCAGAACAGTAGAGTGGCAAACGGAGAACCGGCCACCCAGAAGCCCCGATCACAGCGGGTGATAGACTGTTTGCGAGTTGATCACCTCACGCAGGTAGATAAGGAAGGGATATATGCCATCTGTGCTGAGTACAATGATATCTTCCATCTTGAGGGAGACAAACTAACTCACACTGATGTACTACAGCATGAGATCCCTACACCCCAAGATCAACCTCCAATTAATGTACGACCATATAGACTTCCCGAAGCACAGAAGGGGGAGATACAAGCTCAGATAGATAAGATGCTGAATGATGAAATTATCACACCTAGCACATCAGCCTGGAATGCGCCATTACTTTTAATTCCGAAGAAATTAGACGCCTCAGGGAAACAAAAATGGAGGGTCGTGATCGACTTTAGGAAATTGAACGAGATAACGATAGGAACCAGTTATCCCCTGCCATTAATTTCAGAACTGTTAGACGCCCTTGGCAAGGCGAGATACTTTTCAACTTTAGATCTCGCGAGTGGCTATCACCAGGTGTTGTTGAAGCCTGAAGACAGGCCAAAGACAGCATTCTCTGCGCTAGGACGCAAGTACGAATTCAGGAAAATGCCCATGGGTTTGATGGCCGCGCCAGCCACGTTTACGAGGCTGATGAACAATGTGCTCACAGGGCTAACGGGTATAAAATGTTTGTGTTACCTGGATGAGGTCATTGTGTACGGGAGTTCAATCCAGGAGCACAACGCGAAGCTAAGGGACGTATTTCAAAGGCTGAGAGAGAACACGCTGAAACTCCAGCCAGATAAGTGTGAATTCCTAAGAACCGAAGTAGCGTTCCTAGGGCATGTAATCACTGACGAAGGTGTCTTACCAGACCCACGTAAAGTACAGGCCGTTAAGGACTTTCCGAGGCCGACCACTAGCCGCCAGATCAAGCAGTTCTGCGGACTGAGTGTGTACTATAGGAAGTTCATACCTAACTACAGCAAAATCGCGAAACCTCTGTATCAGTTAGTGAAGAAGGACGTTCCCTATGTATGGGGAGACGATCAGGAACAAGCGTTCCAGACACTAAAGCAAAAGCTAATTGAGGAACCTATATTGCAGTATCCGGATTTTGAAAAACCATTCGTTGTTACCACTGATGCGAGCAACGAAGCGGTTGGGGCAGTATTGTCACAAGGACCTATCGGGAAAGACCTTCCAATAGCCTATGCAAGTAGAACGCTTAACAAAGCAGAAATGAATTACAGCGTAACTGAGAAAGAATTGTTGGCAATAGTGTGGGCAGTAAAGTATTTCAGACCATATTTGTTTGATAGAAAATTCACTGTTGTGACAGACCATAAGCCGTTGAAGTGGGTCTTCAACGTGCAAGATCCGTCTTCACGCCTGCTAAAGTTCAGGCTGAAGCTGGCGGAATACGACTTCGACGTCGTATATAAGCAGGGCAAACAGAACTGCAATGCAGATGCCCTGAGTAGGAATCCCACTGAACCCAAGTGCCAAGCGCGAGTGGTTAACTCGGCTCAGCACAGGTCTTACTCAGAGTCAACAGTAGAAACTCAGGCCTCAGACGAGAATAGAGAGGAGGTACTGTCTTCAAAACCCGAGGACGCTACGGCAGAGGGAATTGAAGCGGACGGTAGCGAGGTTTCCGAGGACGCTAACGCAGAGGAGATTTCGCCCGAAGGTAGCTTATCTGAGGAAGAGAACGAATTAGGCGAAGCTGAAAAGTTAGCCATTTTGAAAGAATGTCATGATTCTTTGGTGGGAGGCCACCAAGGAATAGCGCGCACGTACGCCAGGGTACGTGAACGAATTCAGTGGAAGGGCATGAGAGGGGACATTGAGCGCTATGTACGCACATGTCCCTCCTGCCAAAAGAATAAAGGGACCAGACCAGACGTCAGGGCTCCCATGAGAATCACAGATACCCCGAACACAGTCTTTGAGAAGATATCCCTAGACGTAGTTGGACCTCTTCCGTTGACAGAGGCAGGAAACAGGTACAAACTGACATGCCAAGATCAGCTGTCAAAGTACCTAGTAGCGAGTGCCATGCCTAATCAGGAGGCAGAAACTGTGGCACGGACGCTAATCAATAACGTAATAAGTATCTACGGGATACCAGAGCAGATTCTCACTGACCAGGGTAGTAATTTCATGAGTGATGTGTTTAAGACGCTGTGTAAAACGCTGCGCATTCGGAAAACACACACTATGGCCTTCAGGCCACAATCGAACGGTAGCATAGAAAGATCCCATAAGGTGCTCACGGAGTACCTAAGGCATTATGTCTGCTCAGGGGAGCAGAATGACTGGGACAAGTATTTGCCAACAGCTAGCTTTGTGAATAATACCACAAAGAGCATGAGTACAGGGTTCACACCCTACGAATTAATTTTTGGAAGGAAGGCAAATATCCCAGGTGTGCTGCAAAAGCCACCTGAAATGAATTACAATGAACACCAGAACGTGGTGGAGGAACTGACGGCACAGCTTAGGCGAAATCACGAGGCCGCCAGAAAGACCTTAATAGAGCGAAAGGAATTAGAGAAAGAACACTACGACAAAAAGCAAAATCAGGTCACCTTTCAGGTAGGTGATAAGGTTCTCTTGCGCAATGACGCATTGCGAAGAGGAAAATCCACAAAGCTAAGCCCACCATTCGAAGGTCCTTACGAGATAGTAGATGTTTCAGGGGTGAACTGCACCCTACAGATGAACAAGAAAGGAAAAAGGGTTAAGGTACATAAGAATCGTTTGAAATTGTATTTGTAGATAAGTGAAGTGAGAACTGGGAAGCGAATGTATTCACAGATAGAAAGGTAACGCATATCCTGTCATTACCTTGCAGGTAGACAGCAGATATTGCGCGAATGCTAGGATTGTTGTCCATCGTAGTAGCAGTGATAGTCGTGACGTGACAGAATAGCCGGAGAAGTACTGGATGTCAAGGTGACACCATATGAGAGTACTCCAGGGGCATACTTCGACAACCAGGGTGAAATACAGTTATACCATACGGAATGGACACTAGTTACCTATGTAAACCTGAATAAATTAAGTGATGTATTTTCAAATGTCAAGAGACACATACACTGGACTCAATTAATATGTATACAGTTAGAAAGAAGTACTAACCTAACATGTCAACAGGATGTTAAAATGCTAAGTGCACAATTAGATAGAATTAAGGAATCGAAGGAATTCATTACGAGGATTACTAAACCAATAGGGGAAACGGATAACACTAGGCGAAAACGAGGCCTAATTAACGCAATAGGTTCCATCGCAAAGGCGTTATTTGGAACATTAAGTCAAGATGATGCCGATAAATATGAGTCAAAAATTAGTGCGTTAGAGCAGGAACAGCTTTCAGTTATGAAAATTGCAAAAGACCAGATGATAGTAGTAAAATCAACATTGCAATCTATGAACAGCACCATTTACGATGTCACAGCCAATGAGCAGAGATTAACTCAAAACATTGCAGAAATTAGATTTTATCTTGCCAATAGCACGCTTCAGATTACAGAAGCACTTAAGCAAGTAGAATTAGAAAACTCAGTGGAATAGGCATTTAATTGAGATTGAAGGCCTTCTCATACAACTGTATGAGCATTACAGTGTTGTATTATCAGGTATAATGAATGCTCAGGTAGGAGTCATTCAGGTGCAAATAATTTCACCAGATGATATTATTAAAGGTTATAAGAAAGCTCAGGGAGATTTCCCTAAAGGATTGTCCTTGCCATTTGATTTAAAATCAGCTTACGGCTACTTGATTTACAAAGTAGCCACCGTGGAAGTGTTCGCTAACAAAAATTATCTAGTGTACGTCATCAAGACACCCCTTACAGATAGGGTAACTTATACATTGTATCACATGATTCCATTCCCCACATATATGAAGAGTAATCCACACCATTTTGTTTATATTCAAGAGACCAATGATTATATCCTTATGGACAAGGAGAAACAAACTTATGTTCAATTAGACAAAGATCAGGTAAATCAATGTAAGGTAGTAACACCCAGTTGGAGACTATGTCATGTTAAATTCCCTATTAATACAGTGTACACTCAAAAGAGTTGCGCGATCCAGTTAATTATTGGAGTTAGTCAAATTCCAGATAATTGTGATAAAAGAGTGCTTCCCGTTCAACAGCTCATGTGGATACCTATCAGAGCTAACAGATATATATACGTATCCCCAGAAGAAGTTAAAGTAACATGTATGTGTAAGGATACCACCAGTGATATCAGGTTAACAGGCACTGGTATTCTTGTTTTAAGTACAGGTTGCACAGTATATGGGCCACATAGTAAAATACAAGGTGTAGGTGAAGTGAACACTACACAAAGTAAAGACTTTGTACCAGAAGTCACACTTGATTATGACTGTTGTGAACAGATAGGTAGTGAAATCAAGTTAGAACAGATACCCGAAATGAATAAGTTGTCTTTAAATAATTTGCTCAATCACATTAACGATTTACAATGGGCTACCCATAAGACACAAGAAGTGGAAGATATGGTGAGACAAAAAGAAGAAGAACTGCAAAGACAAATGGTCTATCAGCATATTAATGTGTACAGAGATATTGTGTGGATAGTTGTTGGTATCACAAGTTTAATTTTAATTTGTTATTGTTGTAATTGTTGCTGTCCGAAACTAGGGTTTCCAGCAAAGAGATGGTTTGATGATGCACGGGCTCATTGCCCTAATATATGTATAAAACAAACGGTAATTACGAAGGGAGATAAGGTTAAGACTTCAGATGAGGATTTAACTATATTCCAACGTTCCAGGCGGATCCGGGGACGCTCGGAGATGTCTGAGGAGATCATGGAATTACACTCCAGGCCTGCTGGGGGACGCCCTAGTACGCCTGTGAGATCTATAGAAGCAATAGAAATGGATATCAGAGTAGAGAACAAGCTTCCCCTTCACCACAGGGTCGCCGATCCTTACGTACCGGCAACATCAGAGTATAAATAGTGTAGGACAGAAATGGACGCAACGTATAGTTGCATCCATTTCTTCCCTAAGGGGGGAGATGCCGTGTACCGACCTCCCACGGACTCGAACCGACGGACTGCCAGGTGGAAGGCAGCCGGGGTTCGCAGCCGAGCCTTGAGCTCAAGGTGTCAGAGGAGATTAATTAGTGTTAGAGTGATGATCAAAGACAGGAGACACCTTGTAGCATTAAGGTAATTGAATAATAATTATAGTCAGATTTAGTTACTGTAAGAAAAGGGAAATATTTCAAGAAGTTACATGCAGTGGAGAGAGTTTGCGAAGTGCGCTTACACAAGTGTTGACTAAGAGCGGGGACTTGTTGATCACAACAAGGTATTTACTGTGTATCGACAAACAGAGCTAGTATGCCAGCGGGCCAGGCGGCCCGCCCGATGCCCGACAAAGGAACAAAGCTGAGTACACGGCCAGTCAAGGCCATTACAGATGCACTTTAGGAAAACAAGGAAGGATGAGGACAAAGTGAGACAGAAGACAGTAGTGCCAAGGTAGCAGCACTTACTGTGACAACTATTGAAAATAGCCACTTGAGGGAGCCACTGACAAGATGATCAGTTTGGCAATGCCCGTAAGACCCAACCCCTTGGTAGTTGGAAGGGAGCGAACTTTGAGCTTAGGAGCGAAGATATAACCCCTGGCCAAGATGGCGCGGGGCCTTCTTCCAGCCAGTAGTTCGTACTTGTCAGGACGAGATTCTGTTCGGGCATAGCCCAAGTGCCGTAGGGCAAGATTCAGATAGACGCGTAGTAGAACAGTAGGCGCGTGGAACAAGCTCGTTCTCTCTACAGATCATTACATTCAGACTTGTAAATATACTGTACATAGTAGTTTTAGTGTCCTCAGTAATAAAGGACAGGGAAATAACTTCTTCTTTTATTTCGGGAGTTGCGGGACGAGTCATACCTACAATTACCTCCCTACATTCCGCTCGGCAGGTCAGGTAGGTAATACTTCAACATCCAACGGCCTGGTGACCAACCTACGAGAACGTCTCTCAGGACAGGTAGGTCACGACATTAAATTATTGAAGAAAACTTCATAAATGCCGAATATTTTGCATCAGTAAATCATTACTTTCGGTTTTGGATATGAATAACATGAAACCCTCCATATGGCCTGACGGTACTTCTAAGCACCTTGCCATTTACTAGCTATATATCCACACTAATTGCAAATTTCATCAAATTGAGTATTTTATTGTATTACAGAAGCGTACTTACATGTACTAAGATCACTTGCAGGTCGAATGTAACAATAGAAGCTAAGAAATAATCAATCAAAATGTCACTTGTTTACAGTGGTAACATTATGACTACACTCATAAGAATAAAATGATCTCCCGCATTTTTCATCAATACCAACCTCAAAAATGAAATATCTTTCTTTCAAGAATTACGTACTTGAAAGTACCATGAGGAAAATACAAGGGTAGGATTTACTGAATAATTCCAAAGGCATGAAATAGGAGATGGTACTTTAAAGTACCGTCAGGCAACAAAAGTTTAACAAGGTTTCGATTATATATTTACCATATACTGTCATAGTAGTTGGCTAATAAGTAATATGGAAGCAGAGGTTTTCTCATGGAACTTGAGTGTTTATCATAGAGACAGGATAAGAATGGTAGTAGGTAGATAATTTGAATTAGTGAAAGAAGAATTTTTAAGCTGTGAAAAAGTTAGCAACGAGAATCATGAAATTCTAGGTATACAGCTCATCTCGGCTCATCTCTAATGATAGTAGGCAACTTGAATGTTCATAGGGTGTACAGATCTGTAAAGGGTTGAGTTTGGTGTTCTATGGGCAATGACAAGGAACAGAATGTGATTATAGCAGTTGACCTCAATTTACCAAAAGTTAACCAGGAAGATATTGTGAATGAAGGAAAGCATGACCAACAAATGGTAAGTAAGTTAATCTGGTAATGAGAACTCAATCAGAAAGTGATAAAATCAACCAGTGGGAAAAATACTGTAGATGTGGTGCTGATAAAACCAGATGAGCTCTATAGAGAAACTGAAGTGTTAGATGGTATACGGGGTGATTCAGCTAAGTTGTTCACCTCAAATAACTTCTGATTCATAAAAGATATAGACATTCTGTTTCCAATTTCTTAAACTGTATTAAGGAGCTCACAAAATACTGTCCTATTCCTCTCGATCACATATGTAATTACCGAGAAACAGGTAGCAACTTCATGTTGTTAAATGGCTTTGCAATTGCACCCAATAGAACAATTAAGAATCGAGCAACAAATTCAGTGACATGCTTACTTTTTAAATCAGACAAGTACTTTTGGAGATATTAAAGGGTTTCAAATGTGTAGGCATCAGAGAGAAAGAGATGCATCACCCGCCTTGATGTCAAATGCGTAGTTCTCATGCTTGACTCATGCATTAGCGATAAACACATATACCTCGCCATTATCTCAAGGGGGACTGGAAAAAAACAATATGATGTAGGCCTATAGCATTTCGGAGTTAAAAAAGCTTTTATTTCACTGGCGCTGAATCAGAAGAAGACCAGATAACACGGTGAAATTGTAATAATTTAAGTCTGTTATTGTCCTTCAAGTAAGTACATAGTACATGAGATGAAATCAACAACTTTGAAATCCAATGAATAACATGGTCTTTGGAAAGAATGGATACAAACTTAATGGACAACATTACTGTTGGGCTATTTGGTCCTCCTTAAAGCCAACATGTAAGATCGATCTATGTTAGCAACAGGCAGTGGTCAAGCTGAAATAATGAGTACAATACTCTTTCAGTACTGGCGAACCTGAGAAAACTGAATTAATTTACACATTAAAATTTAAAATGAAACAAAACTCATCAATTTATTTTCTTGTGAATGTCTTTTCTAATTTTACTCTTGTGACTGTGTTTGACCATCAAACATTTTTACTGCACAATACCATCACAATATGTTATGTATGGAATACGTTCGGTACATGTGTTTATCAACAAAGCATGAGTCATACAGGAGTACAACACTGGACATCACAGCGATTGGCGCATCACTTTACGTCTAATACCCACACATTTGAAACACTTCGATATCTCTAAAAGTACTCGTCTGATTTACAAAGTAAGCACATCACTGAATTTGTTGCTCGATTCGTACTTGTTCTCTTGGGTGAAATTAGTATAGTCTCATTTAAAAGAACAAAGTTGCTACCGGTAATTATGTATGTGATCGACAAGAACAGGACAGTATTTTATGAACTCAATACAATTTAAGATATATGAGGTGGACAACTTAGCTGAATCACCCTGTATGTGATCACAAAGTTGTATTTGTTGTAGTTAAAAATAAGTGCAGTAGAAAGGAAGGTTATGAAAATAAGTCCTTATAAGAATTTATTTATAATGGTCCACCTATTCAATACAAGTTTGGACTATCCACTTAAATCTAAATGGTAGATACAGTTAATTTATTTATTAGGGTCTTTTTTTATAGTGGCGAAGTTAGAGCTCAAGACCTTCTCTTACGCTTAACCACATACTAAACAAAATCTAAATAAAATACTAAGAAATTCCATAATCTAGCGCTGGTCACCACAAATGATCTATTAATTTTATTGGTGCGGTGCACTGGAATAGAAAGAAAGGATCTCAAACGTGTATTTAAGTTGTGAAATGATCACAAAAAGGTGAGTTTAGAAGAAATATACCGTGGCTGATTTTCAGCTAACACTCTAAACACCATCATTAAAATGTGTAGCTGCCGATGTTTATCAGGCTTCAACCATGAGAGAGCCTGACAGTATGGGGTGATATGAACATCGTACTCTATATTATAAATAAATCGCAGGCAGAAATTCAGTGCTCGTTGAAGTTTAAGTATTTCTTCTCTTGTCATGTCAACTAAAACAACATCACAATAATCAAGAATAGGGAGAACCAGTGTCTGTATTAGTTTGGCCTTTAGCTCAAATGGAAATACATCCCTCAGTCGTTTAAGAGGGTGAAGCACTCCAAAAATCTTTTTACAGATTTCTTTTGTGTAATCAAACCAATCAAGTGATTCATTCATAACTATGCTGAGATTTTTAACTGTTTTACCATATGGAATAATGTTACCATTCAGTAGGAAAGGTGGGATTGTGGCATTGTTTGAGCAGCTCAGTAATTTTCGTGATCCAATTATGATTGCCTGAGATTTCGTGGAGTTTTGTATAAGAGTATTTCTTTGTGCATATATACTGAGTCATTCGAGGTCACTGTTCATATCTTGTATTATTTCACCTAAGTCTGAAGTCTTGCAGTGTCGATAAATTTGAAGATCATCAGCATAGAGATGGTGTGTGTTATTTCCTATCACAGATGGTAAGTCATTGATATAAATACAGAAAAGTAAGGGCCCTAGAATACTGGACTGTGAGGCACCACTAAGTTTCATTTCCCATTTAGAGGCTTGTCATTTACTGTTACACGCTGTTGACGGTTTTTCAAATAAGAATTTTAAAAATTAAGCACAGCCAGGTCAAAATTTAACAGTTCCACATTCTTTATCATAGTCTGAATTTCTAAAGTGTCAAAGGCGCTACTGAAGTCAAGAAGGATAAGTATAGTGAGCAGTTGTTTGTCCATAGCATTTCTAATGTCTTCAGTAACCTTTAAAAGTGCTGTTGCAGTTCTGTGACACTTCTTAAATCCAGATTACATAGGGTCCAAAAGAGCATTTTTATTTAGGTATTCCAGAAATTGCTCATATACTAAATGTTCAGAGGCTTTAGAAAGTGCAGGGAGTATGGACACAAGACGATCGTGGGTCTAAACTCTTAGGTACCAGTATTATATTGGTTGTTTTCCAGACAGTAGGGGAAGTTCCGTTTATTAAACAGTAATTAAGTATGTGCGTCAGTATAGGCAGGACAGCACCCATAATGTTATGTATAAAATCATAGGAATATCATCTACACCTGTAGCCTTTTATTTAATTGGGTACAAAGCCTTTTTAACCTGATTTACTGTGACACTGTGAAATGTAAATGGTGGATTGGCTGGAGGGGAGGGCGGTGATTCGGTGCAGTTGATTGGGATAGGTTGAATATTTATTCTTCTAAAGTAATCCTTCAGTTTGTCAAGTGGAATGTCAGGATTTGTCTGTCTCTGTTGATTTTTTGCTACTCCCAGAGCTCTAAGTTGATCCCATGAGTGATTAGAATTTAAGTTGTTAGCTAAATTCTGGAAATATCTACATTTTTAATCTCTGATCAACTGCCTTGTGTGATTTCTTAAGATGTCGTAAGATTCAAAGTATCTGTCATCTAGGGTTTGTTTATAATGTAGAAATAACGAGTTTCAGTTAGCCATCTTTCTCTTGGTTTCATCATCTAGTCATGGACAGAAGGGTGAGAAACCTTTATTCGATGTTTAGAAGCATGTATGTCATATAAGTTTTTTACCATCATATTAAACAAGTTAACTTTAGTGTCAGTGTCATTTAGACTCCGTATATCACCCCACAGCAGTCGAAAAGCATCATAATTCAAGTAATCCAAGTTTATGTCCTTTGTATTTCTGACAGTTATGTACTTAGGTTTGTATTTAGGTACTTTGAGGGAATAGGATAAATATATAAGGTCGTGGGTCGAAATGGATGGTACATGGATTTGTCCATGGGTTATTATTTTACCTGGGTTGTTTGTTATAATGAGATTGATGAGTGTGTACGATGAACGGTTAGTTGCATACATTAAGGGATATAAACTTCATGTTTATTGTTCTGTATTGAACTGTAATTACATTAATAGTTTAATCAATTTTATCAGTTCCACCTTTTCAATACAAAGTTTTGCAATGTGTTTACATTACAAGTCAATTTAATTTGGTACTAGTTTCGACCTATGGTCAAGGTCATCATCAGCCATAACACAAATTATACAATAGTCCAAAAACAATGTACAATACAATGATATTCAAATGAACATGTGAGAGTTGTAGTATTTTACAAAGTTAAAACTGAAGATGAAGGGTGGTCACAATGGGGTAAAAAAAATTAAAAATTAAATTGTGCACACAATAGATTAAAACAAGGCAATTGGATGCCACTAAGGAATGTCTCTAGTTAATTGATCTTAATGCTGAAGAAGGTTCTTAAAAATGTGTTGCATTCCATTACAAAGTTCTAATAAACGGATGACGTATTGTGGTAGCAATGACATTTAAATTTTAGTTGTTCACATAATATTCTTAGTGTTAAAACTAGGTACACTGATGCCATTAAAAGACTTCCAGTTGACGTTCTTAGCGTTGAGGACAAGTGTTGCACATGAAGGTCAGATTAATTCTAAGATACAGTTGGTAAAGTTTGCAGTTCAATGTGGAATGAGAAGTTTGACCTAATAAATAATAATAAAAGCCAAAATTAGTATGAGCACTGCTGAAAAAAGGGGCCGATCGAATGGCATAAGTAATATGTGACTCACCTTGCACTACGATGTGCAGATTGTAGCTAGTTGTACATGACTGATACAGAGGGAAAATATGTATGAGGACTGGTGGGAGGAGTGGAGGGTAGGAAGAATGAGAGAGAACAAGGGAAGAAGGGGAGAGAAAGGAGGGGCTGTCTTAAGGCATGGCCGAAGGATACGGGAATATGGGTAGTTGCTGTGGGAAGGTACCATGAATGGAATGAAAAATCAAGTTCTGATTTGCTGACTTAACATTTCTAGAAATATTAATAAGAAGGCCAAATAAAATATTGGGCTTCTCTGAAATGTCATTAAGGTTGTAGTTTGAATTGAAATACTGATCTTAATGTATGAAGTAGTTTTCTGTTATATTAAGGAAGGGTCCTTTATTTATCATCTTGAGGATTTCCATATCTTGTTCTCTGTCAGTAAAACTATGATTATAATCGTGCATATGTTGTCCAACTGCTGAGAAATTGTTATATTTTAGAGCATTAATGTGTTCTAAATATCTTATGTTGAAACTACTCCCAGTCTGTCCAACATAAGAAAAATTACAGCTATTGCATTTGATCCTGTATACTCCTGATTTTTAGAAACTGCTAATCTTCTTAACTGAAGTAGAATTATGTAAGATTTCTGCACTTTTATTGTTAGTTTTAAAGGCTATTTTACGTTATGGTTTTTGAAGATTTAATGACTTTATAGATCTCTTTATTAAACATGAAGGTAGAAATTGAGGGGACCATGGATTTTTCTTTCTTTAACCCCTTTAGTGGCGGGTTCTGGCAGACCTCCTGTGCTGTAAAGTTGAGGTTTCTTTCGGAAGAAATTATTTATTTTTAGGAAGCATTGCATGAGTAACAATTATTCAGTGAACACATTCATATATCATTCAAGATTAATAAAAGACTTATTTCAAACTCTATTTACACATTTTTTACAGTAGGCCTGTGACATGGTTTCATAAAATTTTGGGTGTTTGAGAATACTGTCCTGTGTCCAATACATTTTTGTTTCAGTATTTTGTATTATTCCCACCAACAACACTAACGCATAAAACTGCCGAATTTCATAAGAGTTTGTTTTTTTCCAAAACTTTGTCCTTGAATGCCGAGATTTATTTACAAGATTTTCAATGCACTTTTAGCATACAAAACTGTTTTGGTCACTATCAAATTTACAACTTCATCCATTAGAAACAGTTCAAAACAGTCAATCGCACTCCCCTCTGGTAGTAATCCAACTCTAACACCAGGATCTCTCACAGATGGAATTATATTAGGTTGCACACTATCCGCGGGCTTACAGTTTTTCCACACGTATTTATGTTCGACATCTCCTACCATCACCTTAGCTTCTGACGTAATATCTTCTTCACTTTCACTAGAAATGCTAAGAAGGTCACCATACAAAGAATCAATAGAATCATTATCACTATTATCAGATATACTAATGTCTTCACGTTCCTCTCTCGTCCTTTTATATATACAGTATATCCATCCTGTCTAATCTGGGTTTCTGGACAGACTGCCTGCATGATGTCGTGTCTGTGATAAGGGACTCCCTAAACATTTTGTATCACCATTTGTACTTTTAATAGTAGAGAATGTTTTACTTAGAACAGATGTTCATAGGGTAGGTTTCAGTGGAGTTGGTGGACTGATATGTAATAGTGACTTCTGGCTCAGTGATGAAGGAAACAGGAAACTACCTCATTCTTCATTTCCCTAGCATGCCACTTCAGTGATGACTAAGGCCATCTCTGACAGCTACTGGTTGAGCTGTTGAGGAACCAACCAGCTTTTGGGCTGAGGACTGAACATAAACACATACATACATTGTGAGTGACTACAAAAAAACCTAGACAATGTTGCGAGATTGACAGCAGTGGTATGATGGTAAACGGAATGAAGACAGGTTTTAATTTTCACCACAAGGAAAAGTCCTTTCAGTTTTAATTACTGTGCTGATGATGTCATAGCATCTCATGGGGATCACTGTAAGTACCTAGAGATTAATATAAGGAATGATCTTCATTGGAGTAATCACATTAACAAGGTTGAAAATATGGATTAGAGATCTCTCTGTATGGCCATGAGGGTCCTTCCAGGTTTGTAGTAAGGATGTAAAGGAGAGGGTAAGTAACACACTGGTAATGTGGTGATTGTGAGTGGTACAAATGACATTGCTGCAAATGAAGGTGAGGAATTAATTACGACTCTCAAAGGTAAGATTTCCAAACTACCTGACTCAAAAGTAATTGTAGTAAATGTGCCACCCAGGTTTGACCTTTTAGAGGACTCATGTGTGAACAAAGTTGTACATGATGTAAATATAAAAATCAAGAGATTAAGTAAGAGTTTTAGAAAAGTCTATGTAGTAGATACTTTAGGTCTTGGCAGGCAAATGTTCACTAGACATGGGTTACATCTAAATGGTAATGGAAAAGCAACTCTCTGTAGACAAATTGCTACAATTATCAACAGAGATTTGCAAACTAATCTGTACTTAAGAAAACCCATACCACTAAACTGGCACATACAGGGAAACTTGCCAGAAAACCCAGACCCTTAAATCAAGATCTATGTACAAGGATCTGGGTTCCAGGGAAGTTCTCAACTCATGAGTCAAACGTTACCCAATTGCAACAGTCAAGTTTTAGGGAGGAAGGAGGTCTGAGATTGCTCTTGGTAAACTGTCAGAGTGTAGTAAATAAACAATTAAAATTTGGTACATTGATGGAATCTTATGAGACGGATGTGGTGATAGGAGTGGAATCGTGGTTGAGAGAACGGGTGGGTAATACAGAAGTATTTCCAGAAGGGTATACAGTCTATCGTAGAGACCGAGGAGATAAAAAGGGAGGAGGGGTATTTATTCTGGTGAAGGAAACTTATTGTTCGCATGAATGGTTTACTGATGAAAGGGATGAAATATTAGGGATAAAATTAGTTTGTGATAATATGAAGGAGGTGGGAATTATAGGAACATATAGGCCTGGAAGAGAGGAAAGAGACATGGAAATATTTGAGAAAATAATAGATTATACTCATAAAAACAATAATGATACGATAATAATTGGGGGAGATCTAAACTTGCCTGAAGTTGAATGGAATGGAGCTGCAAGTGAAGCCCATGAACAGAAACTGGCAAATAAGTTAATTTGGGAGGGAGGATTTACACAAGTAGTACAAGAACCAACTCGTCTCAATAACTTGCTAGATGTATTCTTGGTTAAACCATGGGAAATTGTTGATAAAACTGAGGTAATTGAAGGAATAGGTGACCATAAGGCTGTAATAATGGATGTAGGACTGGTACCAAAAAGGCTTAATAAGAGGGTCACACAAGACAAGAAATTGTACAGAAAAACTAAAGTTGATGAATTTGGGACTTACCTTAAACCACAATTCAGTTGTTGGTAATGTGAAGGGAGTAATGAGGATACACTTTGGGCTAAATTCAAAGGAATCATTTGGGAAGGAGAGAAGAGATTTGTGCCTGTTAAGAAGGGTAAAATGACCTCAGACCCTGTTTATTGTACAAGGGAAATAAGAAAATTAAAAAGAAAATGTAGAATAGTAAACAGGAAAATCAAAGAAGGTAGGGAGAGTAGAGAAACTAGAAAACAGCTAATGACGGAACTGAATGGAGTGAAAAAGGAAGCAAAAGAGAATTATATGAATGGCGTTCTTCAAGAGCGTAATGACCACAAAGGGAAATGGAAAAAGCTGTATTCATATATCAGGAATCAAAAAGGAAAAGGAAACAAAATTCCTACAATGGTGGGAGAAGGGGGTGAACACTATTTAACAGATACTGAGAAAGCAAACCTCTTTAGTAGGGAATTCCGAGATTCAGTAGAAGATTGTCAGGACTTGGAAAGCGTAACAGAAGATAGAGAGGGAGAGACACAGAGGGAAACAAGAAGCTTCTCATTCACAAATGAAGATATTTTCAGAGAAATCCAACTGCTTCAGCAAGGAAAAGCAGCAGGAAGTGATCAAATTACTGGGGAGGTATTAAAGACAATGGGGTGGTATATAGTGCCTTATTTAAAATTTCTCTTTGACTATGTCATAAATAATAGTGTGATACCAAAGGAATGGAAGGAATCTATAATAATACCAATTTATAAAGGAAAGGGTGATAAAAGGAAACCAGAGAACTACAGACCAATCAGCCTGACCAGTATAGTTTGTAAAATACTGGAGAGTTTAATAGCAAAGTACATCAGAGGGATATGTGATGATAAAAATGGGTTCATGAGGAGCCAGTATGGATTTAGAAAGAAATTTTCTTGCGAGGCACAACTGGTGGGATTTCAGCAGGACATATCAGATCAGTTAGATTCAGGAGGCCAGTTAGATTGCATAGCCATAGATCTTTCCAAAGCCTTTGATAGAGTGGAACATGGAATATTATTAAAGAAATTGGAGGGAATAGGATTGGATGTAAGGGTTATACGTTGGATAAGAGCATTTCTAAATTCAAGGGTTCAGAAAGTCAAAGTAGGAAATAATATATCACAGGAAGAGAAAGTCTGGAAGGGAATTGCACAGGGTAGTATAATCGGTCCGTTACTTTTCTTAATATACGCAAATGATTTAGGGAACAATATAACATCCAAAATAAGATTGTATGCAGATGACATAATTGTTTATAGGGAAATAAATAACATTGAGGATTGTTCAGAATTACAAAGGGACCTTGACAGTATCCAAGAATGGGTTGAAGAAAATAATATGAAGATTAATGGAGGCATATCAACTGTTACAACATTTACAAACAGGAGCTTTAAAACTGAATTTGAATATACTTTGGATGAGGTAGTTATCCCAAAAGATGGCAAGTGCAAATACTTAGGTGTGAGATTTGAAAGTAATTTGCACTGGAAGGGTCATGTTGATGACATTGTTGGGAAAGCATACAGATCGTTACATGTCATAATGAGACTACTTAAAGGATGCAACAAAGAATTAAAAGAAAAAAGTTACTTAAGTATGGTTCGTCCATTATTGGAATATGCAAACAGTGTTTGGGATCCTCGCCAAGAATACCTAATAAAAGAACTAGATGGTGTGCAGAGGAAAGCAGCAAGGTTTGTAACAGGGGATTTCAGGAGAAAGAGTAGTGTATCTGTTGTAACCAAGGTTGAAGTTTACAAAACACAACTTTTATTGCTTCACTTTATGATATTTACATAAATAACTGCAATTTATTTTGAAGCAAAAAGGAATATTGAATCTTGAGAAAAGTCTGTCTTTATACAATATGTACAGGTTTACAGTCTTTATATACACTTCTATCTTGAAAAGATAGTCTTTGTGAATTGACACGTTGATAGTCGAAAACTATCTGGCACACTAACATAAATGTCTTTGAGAGTCCTTGTTAGTTGAAGTGCTTGAATTCCTAAAAAGCAAGTTCAATTGATTGAAGAAATTCCACCTAGCGAAACTAAGGGAGCTTGCATAAATTAGGGAATGAAAATGGCTTGTAAAAGAATTACGGAACATAGGCAGTGGAAACAGGTAAGGGAGCGGTGACCAGAGGTGAAACCTCGTACTGCCAGAAATTCAGTCCACCTGGTCGAAGCACATTTTCAAGAGGAGTAGCCTCCGTGCTCGACGTAGGGTGTATTCTGGAGCTGGACACCGGGGCAAGTGGGCAAGTGAGCAGGCAGGGAGCTCCTATTTATAGTACACTCGATGGTCAGGCACGCGCACTGAGGGCTGCGCGTCGAAGCTAGCAGAATGATACACAGGCGCGCGTGCAGCTGGCTGGTGGAGCGAGAAAGGGAGCGCCGGACATACAACACCCTCCCCTCCTAAATACGCCGGTACGGCGTGAAACGGCGGCGGCGCTGGCGGCGACTGCGATGCTGGGGCGGAGCTGCTGGTGGCTCTGTTGTATTGTCCGGAGCTGGAACTGGGCGGAGTGGCGCTGTCTCGTCCTGAAAGGAACCCATTGTTATTAAATGATCTAAAGCGCGTTCAGCAATAGATTTATCTGGTTTAGCAATAGCATCAATAGCTGGACAGGGGCGGTAGCGCAGACGTATCTGATCTTGATGGCGGCAGATACGTTTCTCCGTAGTCTGTATCTCGTATAGACGATGACCCAAAGATCTGCAGATGACTCCAGGTATCCAGAGTGGGTTGGATTTGAATGTCCTGGTGTAGACCTTGTCGTTGAGGGAGAACTTCGTTGGTGAGGTCTTATGCTGGGCCGGGAGAGGCTGTAACAGAGAAAGTAAAGTTCTGTGAGGTCGTCCATGGAGCTTCTGTGCAGGAGTGATATTATCAGCGCCGGGTAGAGTTCTGTAGTTGTTTAAGAGTTGGAGCAAGGCTTGGTCTTTAGTTAAGCCTGAAGAGACAGCTTTCTTCATACTTCTTTTAAATGTTTGTACGAAGCGTTCAGCTTCACCATTAGATTGAGGGTGGAAAGGTGGTGCTAGGATATGACGAATGCCATTATGTGTACAAAAGTTCTGAAAAGCAGTAGCTGTAAATTGAGGTCCGTTGTCTGAAATGAGTACTTGCGGTAAACCTTCTGTAGTAAAGATTTTCTGGAGAGCACGAATGGTAGCTTCGGTTGTAGTAGTCGAATGCATATCCACGACATATGGAAAGTTTGACAGTGAATCGATGACTATTAACCACATGGAATTGAGGAAAGGACCTGCGAAATCGATGTGAACTCGTTCCCATGGAGTAGTAGCAGGAGGCCATGAAGCAAGATCAGAAGACGGGGCGTTCTGATTCGTTTGACATTGCTCACAATGACGTATTAGCTTTTCGATGGCGGCATCAATACCGGGCCAGTAGCAGTGTTGACGGGCGAGTTGCTTTGTTCTGGAGATACCCCAATGGCTTTGGTGTAATAATTCGAGAACTTGTTTCTGTAGGCTAAGTGGGATAACCACTCGGAAGATGGTGCCTGCTTCTAGTAATACAACTCCGGCACGAGTCGTGAGACGATGCTGCATACGATGATAAGGTGCCAGGTGGGCAGGAAGTGTGCTCTGAAGAGGCCAACCGTTGCGGATGTAAGTACGTATCGTAGCAAGTGTACTGTCCTTATCCGTAGCTTTAGCTATGCAGGTAGCATCAATAGGAAAACTGGATACAGTATCTTCAAGTTCTATGTCCAACTGAAGACATTCAGATTCTTGAGAATCGAAGGCAGTATCAGGACCAACGGGTAAGCGGGAGAGGGCATCAGCATTACAATGCTGGGATGTGGCTCGATATACAATCTGATAGGAATAATCAGAAAGGAACATGGACCATCTTTGAAGCTTTCGGAGGGAATTCTCTGGGATCTTATTACCAGGATGGAATAAGTGTACGAGAGGCTTATGATCGGTAATGATCAGGAAATGGTTGCCATAGAGATATTCATTGAAACGGCGAATACCAAAGATGATGGCTAAAGCTTCTTTCTCTATCTGTGAGTATCGACGTTGATGGTCATTAAGTGTTTTCGAAGCGAAGGCGATGGGGCGTTCTTGTCCATGACGATCCTTCTGGGAGAGAACGGCACCGACACCGTAGTCTGAAGCGTCAGTAGCTAGCGTGATGATCTTGTCGGGCTGAAAATGAGTGAGTTGTATAGCTTGAATTAAGGCGTTGTTGATTGTTTTCCATGCCTGTTGGCATTGCGGAGTCCACTGAAACTTAACACCTTTTTTACGTAGAGCGTTTAATGGAGCTGCCACTGTAGCGAAGCGTGGAATGAACTTATTATAATAGTTCGCTTTGCCTATGAAGGACTGAAGCTGCTGGAGGTTCTGAGGTGCTGGCATGTTTACTATCGCTGAGACATTCTGTGTACTAGGACGAATTCCATTCTTATCAAGTATATGTCCTAGGTAGTGAACTTGAGGCTGAAAGAAGGTACATTTAGCGAGATTCGCTCGTAGGCCATTGTCTTTCAATTTCTGGAGAAGGAGGCGTAGATTGGTTAGATGTTCCTGATGATCTTTTCCAGTAACAATAATATCATCCAGGTAGTTAGCACAACCGGGAATGGAGGCGGTGAGTTGAGCCAAATAGCGCTGAAAAATAGCCGCTGAGGATGAAACACCGAATGGGAGCCGCTGGAGCTGGAGCAGTCCGAGAGGAGTGTTGAGTGTGAGAAATTTCTTAGATTCTTCGTCTAAAAGTAGCTGGAGATATGCTTCTTTAAGATCAACTCGAGAGAAGAATTGTCCACCAGAGAGACGACGGAATAAGTCTTCTGGACGTGGAATAGGAAAGATATCTGTGTCGAGTTGTGCGTTGACTGTAGATCGAAAATCACCACAAAGTCGAACATTACCATCAGGTTTCTTGATTATCACGAGTGGAGTAGCCCATTGACTAGAAGTAACTGGTACAACAATTCCAGTTTGTATCCATCTTTCTAATTCTTTCGTGACCTGGTCTTGAAGTGCTAGGGGTACTGGGCGTGCTTTGAGGAAGCGAGGCTTAGCTCCGGATTTCAGCTGTATGTGAGCTGTATAGTCTTTGGCTGTTCCGAGCTGAGAGTCGAAGACTTCAGGAAACTGCGCTAGGAGAGCGGTAACGTCAGAAGTAGGATGCAATGTAGATACGACGTTAATGTTGTCATGTATCTGGAAACCAAATAAGTTAAATAGATCCATGCCCATAATGTTTGATGCAGTGTAGTTGTTAACTACGAGAAGAGGAATGGCCTTCTGAATTCCTTTATAACTAGCCTGAAGCTTGATTTGACCTTTGATGTCAATTTTCTTCTTGTTAAATGTCACGAGCTGGATGTCAGCTGGAGAGCATGAAGGTGAACCTAAGTCGTGGTAGGTAGTCAGGTTAATAATAGAGACAGGGGATCCAGTATCTAATTGAAAATCGACAGATCGATCAGAGAATGAGAGAGGAATGATGATTTTGTGAGAATCCTTTGTGGGAAGAATAAGATTGATCTGATCAACTTCCATGTCTTGGCGGGGCTGTATATGCTTCCGGCGTGCTGCAGTAGTCTTAGCAGGGCGGAGCGAACTTTGACAGACAGTCTTAATGTGTCCA
The DNA here is from genome assembly GCF_040414725.1 of Anabrus simplex. NCBI lineage: Eukaryota > Metazoa > Arthropoda > Insecta > Orthoptera > Tettigoniidae > Anabrus > Anabrus simplex. The sequence goes on from NC_090266.1 coordinate 62,634,195, forward strand.
AGTTTATTACATCGTTCACAAGTAGCTTTGAAAAAACGACAGTCACGACGTTCATGATGCTTGAAACAGCCTCGGCAGGAAGGCAGGAGTTTCGAGGTGTTTTTAGAATTGGGCTTCCGTGTAGCATTACGAGAGGGAACCTGGCGAGAATGCTTGGTGGAGAGCGCCTTATCCGTATGGTTCACTGTAGCAGAGGACTTGCGGGCCTGAGGCGAGACTTGTGCAACTTCGTGTGGAGAAGCTATGGCTGCGGCAGTCTGGGTAGTAAGCTCATAAACCGTAGCAATACGCTGGACGTCTTCTAAAGAAGGGTTACTCTGCTTGACAGCGTCAAAACGTATTTTGTCTTCAGGAGTATGTAAAATTATCATGTCCCGAATGAGAGAATCAGTGTAGGATGAACCACAACCGTCCTTGGAGCAGATGAACTGGCAGGGTTTAGCTAGACCACGCAATGCAGTTATCCATTCAGTATGTGTCTGATGGGGTTGCTTTCTGCTTTGAAAAATTTTATAGCGAGCAGCCACTATGTGAGGAGCTTTGGCATAGTGTTCCGTGAGACGGGCCAAGAGCTGGGTGAAGGGTACCTCAGATAAGTGTTCTTCCGGACTTAATTTACGTAGTAATTCACACGTAGCATTGCCAACCGAACTAAGAAATAGTGCGCGGCGGCGTTGATCATCTGTGACAGAATGGCAGATGAAATGCTGTTGTAAACGGGCTAAATAAACTGACCATTCTTCCTTAGCTGGATCAAAAGCAGAGAACGGAGGAATAGCTGATGGCTGTGTAGAGACAGAAATAGCTTGAATAGCCTGAAGTAATGCGGCCTGTTGTTGTTGCATAAACTGTTGTTGTTGCTGCTGTAAGGCTTGGAAGACCGTAGCAAGTTGTTCCGCAGTAGCCATTGCGAGATGCGTGCAAGAAAGAGTAAGGTAAGCTGTGTGTCAGAACTGGTTGGAGTGTTGTTGTTGTTTAGCACGTCGCCGTAGAGTTGACAACTGGGCCTGTTGAATTGTAGTGTCGTGTTTACCTCGTTGCTATAGAGTTGGCGATTGGGGTCGATGACGTGTAGTTTGTTGCTTTTTTTTTTTTACCTCGTCACTATAGAGTTGGCAACTGGGGTCGAAGAATTGTAGGTTGGTGCTTTTTTACCTCGTCGCCATAGAGTTGGCAACTGGGGTTGAAGAATGGTAGGCTGTTGCGTTTTTACCTCGTCGCCATAGAGTTGTGTTGTAACCAAGGTTGAAGTTTACAAAACACAACTTTTATTGCTTCACTTTATGATATTTACATAAATAACTGCAATTTATTTTGAAGCAAAAAGGAATATTGAATCTTGAGAAAAGTCTGTCTTTATACAATATGTACAGGTTTACAGTCTTTATATACACTTCTATCTTGAAAAGATAGTCTTTGTGAATTGACACGTTGATAGTCGAAAACTATCTGGCACACTAACATAAATGTCTTTGAGAGTCCTTGTTAGTTGAAGTGCTTGAATTCCTAAAAAGCAAGTTCAATTGATTGAAGAAATTCCACCTAGCGAAACTAAGGGAGCTTGCATAAATTAGGGAATGAAAATGGCTTGTAAAAGAATTACGGAACATAGGCAGTGGAAACAGGTAAGGGAGCGGTGACCAGAGGTGAAACCTCGTACTGCCAGAAATTCAGTCCACCTGGTCGAAGCACATTTTCAAGAGGAGTAGCCTCCGTGCTCGACGTAGGGTGTATTCTGGATCTGGACACCGGGGCAAGTGGGCAAGTGAGCAGGCAGGGAGCTCCTATTTATAGTACACTCGATGGTCAGGCACGCGCACTGAGGGCTGCGCGTCGAAGCTAGCAGAATGATACACAGGCGCGCGTGCAGCTGGCTGGTGGAGCGAGAAAGGGAGCGCCGGACATACAACAGTATCAGAAATGTTAAAGGAACTTGGGTGGGAAACTTTAAGTAAGAGAAGGGAGAAAACTAGACTTATAGGATTATATAGAGCCTATACAGGAGAAGAAGCATGGGGAGATATCCGTGAGAGACTTCGGTTGGAAAATAATTATATTGGTAGAACTGACCACTAGTACAAAATTAGAAGGAATTTTAGCAGAAGCGACTGGGGTAAATTTTCTTTCATTGGGAAGGGCGTGAAGGAGTGGAACAGTTTACCAGGGGTAGTGTTTGATCCTTTTCCAAAATCTGTACAGATATTCAAGAAGAGAATAAACAACAACAGAGATAATAAATTAAATGTTAGAGGGCATTCGACCAGTGCAGGATATTGTAAATAATAAATGTGTGTGATTAAATTAATTCCATCCCCTGGTCTAAGGAGTTTGGACAGCCCAAGTAGGGGACTGCCTGCAGGGGTGAAGTACAGTGGGGACTTCGAGGGCCCTGGGACCGCTACGGTAGCTGTGAAGGCCCTTCAGGGACTCTGAAAAGTGGTGGCAAAAGGGGCTCTGGTTAAGACGCAGCAGGTCGTTATGCTACTTAGGTTCCAAAATGGGTAAAATATAAATATGTAAATAAATTCAGTGTTAGTTTTAATCTTATACCAGTTGTATAGTATTATTAGAAGTAATTTCACATACCGTACTGTATATGAGTTGACTATGTTTGTAAGATATTATAAGTAGAATTTTGTAAACAATATAAATTTATTAAGGATGATATGTGTGTTTAATAGAAAAAATTATTAGCGTAAATTGTATAATATTGTATTCTAGGAAAATTTTCTTCATCTCCTGTTAATTTAAAATTTAGTGCTTGACAATAATGTATTTTAGTGTACCATTTGCCACCGAGGTAGACACCTCATTTGCAAATAAAGAGATTTTGATTTGATTTGATTTGAAGACTCTGATTAGAGTATGGTTCCAGTGTATGGGAACCACACAAGGACTAGTTGATACATTAAGTGGAAAAGATTCATGGGAAAGCAGCACGATTTTTTAATTGGTGATTTCTGACAAGAGAGTAGTGTTATAAAAGTGTTGCATACTTTGGGCTGGGAAGACTTGGGAATAAGGAGACGAGATGCTCAGCTAAGTGGTATGTTCTGAGCTATTGGGAGAAATTACAAGGAATGACATTAGTAGACGAATAAGCATGAGTGGACATTTTAAAGGTAGGAAAGATCGTAATATGAAGGTATAGGTGGAATTTGATAGGACAAATTGGGGCAAATAATAATAATAATACTTCCTTTACATCCCACTAACTACTTTTTAATGGTTTTCAGAGATGCTGAGGTGCCAGAATTTAGTCTCTCAGGAGTTCTTTTACATGACGGTAAATCTACCGACACAAGGCTGACGTACTTGAGCACCTTCAAATACCACCAGACTGAGCCAGGATTAAACCTGCCGAACTGGGGTCAGAAGGCCAGCACCTCAACCGTCTGAGCCACTCAGCCCGGTGGGCCAATATTCATTCATAGGATGAGGAGTAAGGAATTGGAATAATAAATCAAGGGAAATATTTTATAAATTACTAAGTTCTTCGAAAACATTTAACAAAAGGCTAGCTAAATAAATGATAGGGAATCTGCCACTTGGATGACAGCCCTAAAAGCAGATCATTGATGACTGACTGATAAACCTGGCTGGAGCTGGAAAATGGAAACTGATGATGATTGTTCATTGTGAAAGCCTGAGCTGTTATGATTGCCATAATTAGCTCTTATGTCTTACACACATTTATAAACACAGCATTTCAAATCTGAACTGTGCTGAATTACCTGAGCTGAAGAGGCAAGGCTGAGGGAGTCTTGGTCTGTGCTGAAGGATACTATATCACCATCACCTAGGATTATCGGCTGTCCCAAGTCTGGATATGTTACTCCACTGTGAAGTGTGTGCACTTGAAGATGATGATAATCGCTGGCATCACTAAGACCACAAACTTCAGGAGATTCTTGTCCCTGAAGGTCTGCTTCCAGTGATAAGGACATTCTACCATTTGTACCAGTGGTAGGAAACTTCCCAGCAGATCCTAATGATAAGTACAGAGATATATTACTTTTTGTTACTGAATAAACAAAGCAATGTTTAAACCAACCAGGTATGTTAATAGGCATGCAAAAATAAACTAGATATCTGAAAACATGAAGCCCAGTAACTTAAAACCAGGCTTTGAATAAGTGATCTAGGGACTTGTAATTTAGAGTTTTATAAATCCATAATTAACCAGCAGACAACAGTGCAAGTGACTGTCCACAAAAGAGGAAGAATAGCCCTAACAGAGAAAACATTTTATGACAATAGAGAACCTCTACAAATCACAAGCAACTTTAAGTAACTGAGTGTCAAGCTTCAAATATCAGGAACTACCTATACAAGGGAGACTGAAACTGATTATGAAAGTGCCATACCAACCAGAATCCCCAAGGCATCAAAAATGTAAAAGACTAGTAAACTTCCCCATATGTATTTCCACCAAAGTATATAATGAACTCACAATCAAACTCTTCTTCAAGGAAGAACTCTGTTGCAAACTGGTGTTGCCATCTGCAATTGCATTTATCCTACCACAAACAAATCTACATGGAGAGAGAGTATTATGAGAAAGGTTCTACATCACAGACACCGTGACTGATATGAATAGGATGAAGGCAGACTATGAACTGTGACACACAGTCACTAGACTAGCAATTCACAGTGTCCACCTCCATGGCTTAACAGCGCTATTAGCCACCATCCTCGGAGGTCCGGGTTTGATTCCCGGTGCTGACAGAAATGAAAGGTTTTATTTTTATTTTTGCTAGTGGTTTAACATCGTACTAACACACTGAAAATTTTTGGCTACATAAATATGGGAAAGAGCTAGGATTCAAAAAGTAGCGCACCCTTGGCCCAGCATTTCGTTGCTGTGACCATCATAAACAACAGAAAATTGTCTTATGGCTGCCAATAGTGACATTCAAGCCCACCATCTCCTGAACACAAGCTCACAGCTATGTGACACTAATCGCACAGCCAACTCACTTGGTAAATTTTAGCAGAAGGGCTGATACATATAGCTAACCTCTATTGGTGTTGTGCTGGATAAGAGCAGTACCATCTCAGGATGAAAACACAAATTTACATTACTGCAATTCATGGTTTTCACCATCAAGTATGTGCCAACAAGATTGTGTCTGTGAATTATGAGAGAACGCCGATGGTAGATACCATGGTAAGAATTGTGTCAAGAAACAGACCACACAAACATAATTTTGTTTAACAATCTCAGTACTATTTTTTATTTATTGTTTGGCTTTTAATGACGGGAGTGTCCAAGGACATGTTCGGCTCATTCAGTGCAGGTCTTTCTATTTGACCCCCATAGGCGACCTGCACGTCTGGATGTGGTATGATGATATAGGGAGAGGGTGAAACCTGGTATTGGCATGTAAGCTACTCCTGTCAAATAACAACAAGGGGTTGCTCAAAGATTTACGTACCCATCCAATGGAAGGATTACCATCAACAGTGCCATATGGCCTCACTCCATATGAACACTGCGAAAAAGGTTTGGAATTCAATCCAGGCATTTGGCACGCAATCTACTGATTAGAAGTTGTACACCGGCACCTCTCCTACCCTGAATGTCAACATTCAGATGGTGAAATTTTTTTTGACCAACAGGACTTGAACCAGCTAACTACAGTGCCAGACCATATAGACTTAATGATCATGGCCACCGGGCGGGCATGTCTAAGTACTAAGACAGTTTCAACATATTCTTTAGTAATTAAAGGTAATTTAATTTTATGTCCGGCTCGTTGGTGAATGGTCAGCATACTGGCCTTCGTTCAGATACCTTATCTAAACAAAACTCATTAGGACCGGGCGAGTTGGCCATGCGGTTAGGGGTGGGTGGCTGTGAGCTTGCATCCAGGAGATAGTGGGTTCAAATCCCACTGTCAGCAGCCCTGAAGATGGTTTTCCGTGGTTTCCCATTTACACACCAGGAAAATGTTGTGGTTGTACCTTAATTAAGGCCATGGCCAATTCCTTCCAGCTCCTAGGCCTTTCCTATCCCATCGTCACCATAAGACCTATCCGTGTCGGTGCGACGCAAAGCCACTAATTTATGTGTACCTACGTGGTTTAAGAGAAGGTCATCTAAGCGCAGATCCCTGTCTCCTATCCACACATCAGGGTCTACAATCTCCTCACAGTTTTCCACATTAAGCACTATTTGTAATAAGTATGCGAGTTTTTCAACATGATTTTTTTCTCATTATCTTCATCAGTAGCCCACAGCGCCCCCTCAGTTTCTTTCCCTCAAACCTCACCTCCATCATCTGTTTTGGTATTCTTTTTTCATCCATCCCCTTTAAAAGTCCAAACCAATTTAGTTTATTCCTATAAATTCTCTTATTTAGGTTTACAATTCCGATTTCCTTTCTAACATCTTTGTGTCACACTCTGTCTTCCCTCGTCTTTACTATTATACCAGTTCCATTATAATTTAAAAAATGTAATTACTCTTTTAAACAGTTATTGTTGTTATCAAAAATAAGATTCCTATAAGGGACCCATAATTTAATTTCATTGATTTTAAATGTTAAAAAAATTTATGGTCTTTAGGCATTTTCAATCGTGAAGTTGCCAGCATTTCACCCCAGTGTAGCAGTGTCTTGGAAAGGTGTGGTAATCCAACTGATGAGCCCACTGCTACACTGGGGTGAAAAGCTGGTAATTTCACGACTGAAAAAGCCCAAAGGGCTTAAACGTTATTGTTGTTCCTAGATTCTCGTATTCTGAACCTAGGGGCAGTTCTCTTTCTGAGCATGTCAGTCAATGCAATGAGAGTGAGGTGCCTTATAGTATGTACTGACTGACGGTAGTTAACCCTTCCTACTGATACATGTATCATTATAATCATGGTAATATTTTGGAGTTGGAATATTAACTCTTAGAGGACGGAATTTAATATATTCAACGGTCAGAGATCCAGCATCACCAGTGAACGTAATAATAAAAAATTTAACAGATGGCAGTAAATGACACTTACAGGTTTAGATGAAGGGGGAATCCTCAAATAGAGTTGCGATATCTCCCTTCTAGCTTTCTATCGTGTTCAGTCAAGCATGCGTTGCGCATTCTGAGACTGGCTTTTTGCAATTTATACTGCTATCTTGCGACATGAAAAGTAAGAAGAGAGTCAGTGATTAATAGACTGCTTAAAGTTTGGACTCCACAGATGTAGATGAAAGTGAGTTTTCATTTGAGAGTCAAAATCGGAGATTCAAGTAGTGAGTCTTCTCGGTGCAAGAGCAAATCAAGTGCCCCAGAAAACAAAACAGCTGAAAGGACTGACATGAGTAACTCGGACACAAGACCTACAAGTACCATTCTGATATATAATATTAATCAAGGACCAATTTTACATTCATATTTTGACATGGCAACCGAGCCTACAGAGTATTCACTATTATTTGATACCAAAATGTGAAATAATTCACCAGGAAACAGTAATTCAGTAAATGGAAACAACAGGCAACATCTCCAACTAGGGGATGTAGAGTCAAAGACTGGTCATCTTCAACACTATCTGATATAAGGGCTTTGATTGGCATAATAACTTATTTGTGGAATGACACTTATGCCTCTTTTTGCACTAACATGCTGCCGTGAGAAAACTTGATGTTATCTCATACACCTCTGTGATGGAGTACATCCAATATTCAAGGTAAGTAATTAATATTACGTACATACACATGTTTATAGTTAGAGTTCGGAAATTCTGGAGAAGTTTTAATTTGCCATATATCCAGTCAGCGTACAGATATAAAACACTTCCGCCCACGTAGGGTTAAATCCTCTGTACCTTTCCTGATTCTGTAAAAAACTATTGAAATTTGGTGTGCTTTAACTCTTTACACTCGTAAGTTGTATATGTTCTGACATATATTACAAAGGACTGTGCTAAGAGCAGTAATAGAACATCTTGGCAATGAAACTAGGCCTTCATCAAGATGTTTGTTTCAAAACGTGCTATACATAGGGTAAAAGTAAACAATGAAAGTATATTTACAAAATATTTACAAAATCATGTAAGGAATATCATTTCAGTTGTTCAGTTTTAGCCATAAGAACAGATAGCACTGAAACCATACCTTCCCAGAAAAATAAATATGAATAAGTTCTGTAACCAGCCAAACTTATTCGAGTGCTAACATTTAACCCATGAACGCCTAGCATTGCATATGTGCAACGGCATGCCAGTGCTCTTTCTTTTTATGTATGAAGTTGTTTTCCAGTAAAAGAATGAAAACTGTGCACGTATTCGGTAAAGGAAAGTGTTGTGCTTTGCTACGAGTCGGTTAATCAATAGTCACCGCTTGATTGTTGATGAGGTGTATGTTTGAAGTTCGCTGTGTGTTCCAGCTATCACAATGGCATACCATAAGAGGTAAGATTCGCCATATAATTTTATGATTTAGAAATAATTAACCTCTTTTAGGAAATCCAGGAAGTAAATTCATCAGAGTTTGAATGTAGCATGATTCCTTTTACAATTAATAACTCGTGGGCGAGTGAGATCCACATATTCCTGGTGTTGCATATTCGCAACGATAGGCGGATCCGTTTTCAAATCACTTCCTTATGTTCCAATTTGGTATTGAAGGGTTTGTTATTGATGTAAAAACCCGTCGTTGCTGTGCATGCAATTCAAACTCATATACCAGTTTTGTGATGCATATTATTAGGCTATTATTATTATTATTATTATTATTATTATTATTATTATTATTATTATGATTATAAGTGGTGTTAGGAAATGTTATCTCGTATATATAGGAGAAAATCATAGTTGAATAGTGCCATTTATTCGATTCACGTTTATTTCATGGGCTTGACAGCAGCAGAAATTCTCGAGGAGGTAGAGAAGCGAGATGAAGGAGTAGATACTATTTATATAGAACCTCTAGAGCCTATCCCCCTTTCGGATGAAGACTCAGAAGATGAGGACAAGGGAGGGCTTATTGACAACCTGAGTCACAGGCAGCTTGTAGCGGGAGCTGAGGTTGTTCTTTCCAACCAAAAAAGACCAGTGTTGCCAACTTATATTTTCAAGATCCGCTAAATACTACTAAAAATCCGCTAAAATTCCGCCAAGAAATCCAATCTCAAATAATGGGCAATAATAATAATAATAATAATAATAATAATAATCCGAGGAAAATTCTCGGCCCCCAAAAAACAGAAGATGGATATAGACTGAGGTCGCGCAAAGTGACAGAAGAACTTTCCAACATTGCGGCAGACATCCGTAAAAGACGTCTGAAATTTTATGGGCACGTCGGCAGACTGCTGGCAAGTAGACAGACACACAAGATTCTCACCTACATAGAACATCTAAAAAATATTCCATGGGTACTGGAAGTGAAGAAGGATCTGGATAAAGCCCAGATGAATTCAAATGACACCACTGACAGAAACCTCTATAGGAAAACAATTAATGGATGGAAAGTGCAACCAGAAAACGAGGTGAAAAAGGCTGGAACAAAGTGGACAGAAGAACGAAAAAGGATCCACGGAGAAAGGATGAGAGCTGTTTGGCAACTCAGAAAAGAGAATTGTTAGAGCTTTGCGTGATCCATTGGGCCCGTATGCAAATAATAATAATAATAATAATAATAATAATAATAATAATAATAATAATAATAATAATAATAATAATAATAATAATAATAATAATAATAATAATAATAATAATAATAATAATAATAATAATAATAATAATAATAAATGTCTGTTCTCACCTGATCTGTGAGTTCCACTGGGATTAACCCCCTACCTGCGAGACAGCGAGGTAAAATTTGTATGTATTTTACTGCCAGGTGCAAGCTAGGTGAATCCCCTACCTGAAAGGCCACACACAGAACAGGCCAGTTCATTAAACGGTTTCCTTCATAGCATAAATATAAATGGTACTCTCTCACAGTTTCCTTATCTGTTGTCATTCGTCAACTAAGAGATAACTACCCTTTCCCCACGCATTACAAATTTATGATACCATGATCTCATACAACATCAGATCAAAATAACATGTTTTCCTCATGCGACTGCTAGCTCCTGACAAGAAATATGGAATAACTCAGAGACAGACTGGAGTACATTTTTTTAAAAGTAAAATGAATAAAACACTAAATTCCGGTATAATATATCTAGAATTCTGCCAAGAAATCCGCTGTCCGCTAAATGGTATATTTCTCCGCCGACAGTCTTCTAATTCCGCCAAATTTAGCGGAAAATCCGCTAAGTTGGCAACACTGAAAAAGACTGGAGGAAGATTGCAATGATGAGTGTGATATTGTCCTGCCTAATGATAGTATTGCTTCTGCAGCGGCTCATTGTATTTCTAATCGAAATCCGTTCATACCTCAAGTTACACGAAACTGGACTGTAAGAGACTTTTCACCACCTTCCGGTACCTTTCCTGATAGTGACTTTGCAAAATATAGTGACTTTCCCCTGTTGAACTATTCGAATTGTTCTTTGATGATGATTTATTTGATTACATACTGCAGGAAATATGAAATTATGCGTTATTAAAGAACTGTTCAGATCCACTCGTAATCAAGAATGAACTGAAGTGCCTTTTCGGAATACTCATAATGTCAGGTTATAATGTGCTACCTGGTGTGAGGTATTACTGGGATTTGTGTGGCGATATGAAAAATATTTATATAACTATTTCAATGAGGCAGAACAGGTTTATTCAAATGATGAGATTTTTGGATTTTGCCAATAACAATGACCTTGACACAAATGACAAGTTGTGGAAGATGAGACCTCTTATCAAGAAAATAAAAGAAAATTTTATGAAGCACTTCATTCCCACCCGACAAATAAATTTCGACGAATCTATGATAGCATATTATGGAAGACACTCATGTAAAACAATTCATAAGAAGCAAGCCCATCAGGTTCGGCTACAAAGCATGTTGCCTAAATACACAGGAAGGATACCTAATCAATTTTGATATATATCAAGGTAAAGGTCCAGGGTTGGAAAATCAGCATCTGAGATGATTCACTTGATAAATGAAATTCCCGACAATATAAAGGGGCTACGTTTCGATTTCTACTTTGACAACTTGTTTACGAGCATGAACTTGCTTTCCTATCTAATGTCATGTGGGTACACAGGCACTGGAACTGTAAGAGAGAACAGAGTCCCAAAGGAATGCAATCTAATTCCTACAAAGGAAATAAAAGGAAAAGATAGAGGCACATACGGTTACAAAGTAAGCAATGATGACTTGATAATTGCTTGCTGGCACGACAACAATGCTGTAACTGTTGCTTCTATAGTTCACCCTGTCCTCCCACTAGATCTGGTCAAGAGGTTTTCCAGGGCAGATAAGAAAGTCATCATGGTAGAAGGCCCTGCACTATTTGGAATTTATATTATTATTATTATCATCATCATTATTATCATGTTCATCATTGTTACCATGTTACTGGTTTCTAAATGCAGGCGCCTCGGAAATTTGGAATTTATAATACATATATGGGAGGAACAGATCTCATGGACAAGAATGTCAACAGATTCCGTGTGGTGATTAGGAGCAGAAAATGGTGGTGGGCAATTTTTTCCTGGATTTTAGACATCAGCCTGAAAAATGCTTGGTACCTCAGCAACATGTCATGGCCTAAAATGACGCAGCTCCATTTCAAGCGTGAAGTGGCGCAATACTATGTCAAATCCTACGGCATGGAGGCCTGGGGAGTGGGGCGCCCATCGCTCTCGCATGCGGGGGAAGGTCGCGTACAAGAAGTTGTACGGTACGACGAGCGAGATCACCTTGTGATGTATATCCCAGACAATGAAAGAAGATGGTCTGCATATGAGAAATGCTCTAGCACAGTCCGTACAGTGTGTGCAAAGTGTGACGTTGGGCTCTGCATAAGTTGCTTCATTCCATTCCACACAAAGGGACATACAGATCACTGAGTCTTCAGATAAACCCACAGCAAATGATCACACCAGTAAACTGAAGAACTCTGAATACCCTGTCAGTTTTCAATTTAATTTTCCAATAAATATTACATATAATAGGTACGGTAAATAATGTCTTATTTGTATATAAACTATTTTATTTTGTCTCTTAGTAAATAATCAACTCAACAACAACTTATATCTTCTTCTCCACACTCATTGTCCTCTTATTTTCATTATTTTCTCGAAGAAAACAACATATGTGTTGGTACCTTGCAGACTACTACTTAACCGCCTAATTTCTGAAACTAAACATGTTTGCTTCAAAATAATGGATCTTCCTTGAATAATACCCTATCCTAAGAATGTTTATTAACAAAAATTGAACATTTCAAAAAATAAAATATTTGAGCGTGCAAGGGTTAAGGATATTATTTAGTTTTAGTGTAAGTAGACGTTCTTAATTTGCCCTTTGTGAAGCATCCTTTTGCTTTATGATCATGCACAAACATACATTGTTTAAATAATAATACGTAGGCAAGTCAATAAGTATCTGCAATTTTGCTCTAATTGACTTTAGGTTGGCTGTATGGCATTGTGTGCTCACTACCCACTAGATGGCACCCTTGTCTACGTCTGTGGTATGTTTCAGTGCTATCAGATCACTACAGCTTGCGCTGTTGTGATATAAAGATGGCCGCACCACTATCTGTTTGCACCAAGGAAGAACAGCATTCTGTAATCCGTTTTTTGTGGTCTGAGGGTGTATCAGGAGCAGAAATTCATAGAAGACTTTCAGCACAATATGGGGTCAATGCATTGCCACAGCAATGTGTTTACCAGTGGATTGAAGAGTTCAAAAGGGGTCTCACAAGCGTGAAGGATGAGGAAAGATCCGCCAGGCATCCATCTGCAGCCACAACTGATGCCAATATTGAACAAATGCGTGATATGGTCCTGAATAACAGATGAGTGACTATAGATGACATGGCAAACCATATGCACATTAGCCATGGTTGTACATATGAAATCATTCATAACAGGCTTAACTTTCACTAAGTCTGTTTGAGAGGGTTCCAAAACAACTCAATGAAGAGCAGAAGCGCAATCATGTGAGAATCTGTCATCACCTACTTGACCGTCATGCTAATGAAGGTGAAACATTTCTGAAACGGATAATCACTGGAGATGAAACATGCGTTCAACACTTCGAACCAGAGCAAATGTCAGAGCATGGAATGGAAGCATCCTGGATCCCCAGTCAAAAAGAAATTCAAGAGTCAATCTTCTACAGAAAAAGTGAAAAAGTGGAACTCTCTAGGGCCAATCCTGGAACATATCCAGGGAAAGGGGAAAACAGTAAACAGTGAACATTACAGTGATATGCTGGTAAACTAGCTGAAACCTGCAATTTGCAACAGATGCAGAGGTTGATCATCAGAAGAAGGTCTTTACTTGCACGACAATGCATGTCCACATACCGCTGCCCACACTATTTAAACTCTTCAGATGCTGCATTTTGAGGTGTTGGTGCATCCTGTGAACAGTCTTGAGCTTGCCCCGTCGGATTACCATCTGTTTGCTCCACTCAAAAATGCTCTAAGAGGCCGTCGATTCAGCTACAATTAACAGGTGAAGGAAGATGTGCATATGTGGCTTGCTGCACAACCAAAAACCTTTTTTGCAGAGGGTATCAGAGAGCTTGTGAAACAGTGGACCATGTGCACTGAAAAGCAGGGTGAATATGTCGAAAAATGATATCAATAAAAAGTGTGTACTCTTTTTGTAATAAATTATAAAAATTGATTGCAGATACTTTTTGATTCTTGCCCTCGTAATAATAATAATAATAATAATATTAATAATAATAATAATAATAATAATAATAATAACAAAATATAAAATAAATATTCTACCGCTCCTCTCAGGCATTTCTAAGTTTGGGCCAGCCACCCTTCCTCAGTTTGGACCAGCCTGGAATTTAAGGCCAGGAATCTTTCATGAGCAGTGTGATTTTTATACGTGAAAATCTCAACCACATGTCCCAGGCAATGAATGTCTGGCCATATTGGTAGGAAGCCAGCAACACAGCCAGTGCACTATCATGCCTCCCGCTGTATTATTATCTTTAAATTTGTTTCTGAAAAGCTTGGTGTACTCCAAGTTTCTACCAGAATGTCCTTGTATGTGATAACATTCCTTGCCTCTGTGAACCAAATCCCCTTAGTTTTCTTACTTATGAAGTAAGAAAAGATGCAGTTGCTCTATCTCTTTGAATTTTTTTGTGTTACAGGACTATAGAATGTAACGGCCCACTTCTGAACCATGTCCATTATCTCCCATTTGTGTGCCTTCCCATGTACTCACAATTTTCTTTGACTGGGCCTAAGATTTTCCTCAGGATCTTTCTGTCTTTAGCTTCTTGTTTCTCTCTTAATCCTTTTCTATTCACTTCAAGGCATTCTGATGCACACACGGCTTCTGGATGAATGTCAGTGCAATAGTGTTGGAGCATGACATTTAGAGACACTGATCATTTGTTTCTTTGGTTAAATAGTACACCATTTCTACCATGTTCCGCATTAATGTGAAGGCCTCTTTCTCAGTTGTGTTGAGTAGTACCTAATCACCTTAGTATTTAAAACTTTCTGCTATCTTAATTTTTCCTGTTCCACATGCAGTTCTTTGGATGCCAGCCTGATATGTATTATGAATTCTGTTTTCTGAAAGGAGATTTGGAGGCCTGCCTTTGCAACTTGCATCTTGAGTTCACTGATTTGTTCTGTGTCAGTGTCTAGAAAAATAGTAAAGGCAGTGTGATCATCTTTGAAGGCTAGACAGCTGATTGTCAGGTTCAGGCCCTTAAATAACATTTTGACCCCCCTTTCCAAACCCCTTCATAAGTCAGTCTTCGCACCTCTTATGAATGACTTTCCTGAGTACACAGTTGAAGAAAAGAGGTGAGGGGACATCCATCTCACTGCCAAACTCCCAATTCTAATATTAGTAATTGGGACAGCTTTTATAGTAGACAAAAGTGCAAGAGACTCTGTAATAGGCTTTGAAAGTTCATCAGAAAAACTTTCACTTATGCACACAGGCTGAGGAAACAAGTCATACACTCTAATAAACACCATGGCCCGATGAATGAAGATAAATCGCAAAGATCCAGGCAAAGTTGAAAAGTTCTGGGAAGAAATAGAAGACCAGTAGTCGAAGATTCCAGAGAGGAATATCAAGGTGCTGATGGGCAATTATAACGCACAGATTGGCAAAGAGAGGAAGTACAGAAAGATAGTATGAGAATATCCAGCGCACAAATGGACAAATAAGAATAGTGAAAGACTCATTGAACTGGAGCATGCCTTTGAACATTGACTGATGTCAACAAATTTCAAGCATTTACCAAGAAAACAGAAGACTTCGAGATCTCTGAATCCAATTTTGGGAGAGTTTCAGATTGATCACGTAGTAATTTCTAGGTCAGCAAAGAAAGAAATCATGAATGTGAAAGCAGCATGGGGACCAGAAATCGACTCAGACCACTACCTGACTAAAATTAAAATGAAGTTTCTTCCAACAACAACAAAAAGAGGGAGAAGACAAAAGTTCACAAGATGTGATATAAGCAAATTAAATTCCACTGAGGATGTAAGGAAAAAATACCAAGAAGAACTTACAATCTAGAATCAAACAAATGGGACAATTTTTTTGCTAGTTGCTTTACGTCGCACCAACACAGATAGGTCTTATGGTGACGACGGAACAGGAAAGGGCTAGGAGTGGAAAGGAAGCAGCTGTGGGCTTAATTAAGGTACAGCCCCAGCATTCGCCTGGTGTGAAAATGGGAAAACACGGAAAACCATTTTCAGGGCTGCCGACAGTGGGGTTCGAACCTACTATCTCCCGAATACTGAATACTGGCCGCACTTAAGCGACTGCAGCTATCGAGCTTGGTACAGATAGGTCTTACGGCGATGATGGGAAAGGAAAGGCTTAGGAATGGGAAGGAAGCAACTGTGGCCTTAATTAAGGTACAGCCGCAGCATTTGCCTGGTGTGAAAATGGGAAACCACAGAAAACCATCTTCAGAGCTGCCGACAGTGAGGTTCAAACCAACTATCTCCCGGATGTGAGCTCACAGTAGCGCACTCCTGTCAAATGGGACAAAATCTGAGACAAGATTCCGGCCGAGAGAGCACTCCTCCAGGCAAAGCAAAAGAGATGGAACTGGTGGAATGAAGTGTGCGATGAGGCACTCAGACAGAGGACAGTGGTTTCGAAGAGATGGAGCACAACCAGAAAAGGAAGAAGACCTATTATCCTTCAGAACCCAGATGAAACTAACAGCTCGGGTATTTCTAAGGATCAAGAGAAAACGATCAGTTGAAGAAAACACAAGATAACTTCCAGAAGAATAACACCCCAAACTTCTACCAGACCTTCAACTCACAATCAAAAGGCATCAGGGACCAGGACTCTGCTTCAGAGATGAAGAAGGGAAATTAGGGAAGAACAACATGGAAAATTGTGATATTCCTGCCAGATACCTCAAAAACCTACTGAAGTGCAATGGTCCGCAAGAAAGATTGGATATGGAGCCACCAAAGATGACACCTAATTCAGTACCACCTGATGATGAAGAAGTGACTCAGATTATTCAAGGGTTAAAGGACACAAAGCTGCGGGTGAAGATGGCATCGTGGGACAACTCCTGAAAACGGGGCCTAGTGAAGTCATAAAATTTCTGGCTCTATTACTTGGGAACATATGGGAAACAGAGAGGATTTCTAAAGACTGGCAGATAGCTCTGATACATCCATTGCATAAGAAAGGTGAAGATAGATGTTAATAATTACAGAGGAATATCTATAGTTTCGGTCCCATGCAAGATTTTCTCTAAAGCATTACTAAATAGAGTGGAAGGTATACTGGATCAAGAATTGGGAGAATATCAAGCAGGCTTCCGGAAAGGTAGATCATGCGCAGAACAAATCTTTAATCTAAAGAGTATCATAAAATAAAAGATGCCGGGATAGAACAAATACGTGACAGTTTTTGTGGACTTCAGAAAGGCATATGATTCCATTGACAGGAAAACCTTGATGGGAGTTCTAGAAGAGTTTGGAGTAGACAACAAGGCAAGAAATTTAATTGGGCAGACAATCAGCGACACTTACTCCAAACTAAAGCTCAGAGGGGAGATCTCTGGGCCCTTCGAAATCAGAACTGGCGTAAGATAAGGAGATGGACTCTCACCAATCATGTTCAACTGCATTCTGGAAAAATTCATTAAGGAATGGAAGAAAGGAATTCCTAATAAAGAGACTTTCAAGATTAGAAGTGGTAAGGAGAGTATAAATATAGATTGTCTGGCATTTGCTGATGATTTAGTGATACTCTCCAGTTATCTAGCAACAGCTAAGGAAAGGACTAAACAACTCTACATGATAACAAAGAAGTCTGGGCTTCAAATTTCTTTTTAGAAGACTGCATTCACAACCAACATTAAAGAGGCCCCTCAGTTATTGAAGTTAGGAGACAAAAAAATAAGGAGAGTAAAGAGTTTTAAGTATTTAGGAGAAACATAAGAGAATGGGTCAGAAAAGAACGCCATTAAGGAGCGGGCGAGAAAAATGGAAATGGCATTTCAACTGACAAGGAACACCTACAATTAAACGGCTTTATCTTATGGGGCTAAATTGAGGCATCTTGACACCATTGTTAATCCAGAATGCCTGTATGCAGCGAAAACGTTGGACATTATTGCAAAAGGTGGACTTGAAGTCATCCAGAGAAGAGAAAGACAAATGCTAAGAAAAAGTCTGGACCCAAATGTAAAATCTGGGAAGAGGAGTTTCAAATCTAATAAAGATCTGTATCAAAGAACTGAAGGAGTGGTTGAACTGATGCTAAAAAGAAAGCTACAGTTCTACACACACTTGTTGAGGTTGGACAGTAACAGACTGACCAAGAGAATCTTTGATTTTTTCAGGATTAGGAAGACAGAGCTGAAATGATTCCTAGAAGTGAGGTTGGACTTGACGAAGATGGGGTTTCTGGAAGATTATATCATGGAGAGAAATCAATTTAGACAACTCGTCAAAAAGTTATATGGTTTTCAGGAGACAGGGGAAATGCTAGTGACGAAAGGGAAGTCCTATACGGAAAAGCAGAAGGAGGAATTTGGATGATGATGATGATGTTTGTTGTTTAAAGGGGCCTAACATCTAAGGTCTTCGGCCCAAGGAATTTGGAGAAAGGATGAAAAGATACTGGCAGAAAAGGCAAAAAATACTGCAAAGATTGTCAAACATGGTGCATAGATGGCCGAAACAAAATAATTATGAGAAGCCTCCGTGGCTCAGATTGCAGCACACTGGCTTCTCACCACTGGGTTCCGTGGTTTAAATCCCAGTCATTCTATGTGAGATTTGTGCTGGACAAAGCGGAGGCTGGACAGGTTTTTCTCCAGGTTTTCTGGTTTTCCCTGTCATCCTTCATTCCAGCAACACTATCCAATATCATTTAATTTCACCAGCCAGTCGTTAATCATTGCCCCAGAGGAATGCAAAAGACTTCAGCAGCTGGCACAATGCCTATCCTCATCACTAGATGGGGGCTTCATTAATTTCATTCCTGACCCGGTCAAATGACTGGACTTTCATTATTTAATTATTACTATTAGTTAGGTCCAGCGGAAGATTTTGGTGAGCCAGTTTTCAGTGCAAGGTATAAGAAGTACGAAGGAAGAATGGGGGGGATGCGCACAAGAAACGTCATGTTCCAGAAGAGGAGTGTGACATAAAGACAAATAAATGTTATGTTCCAGAAGAGGAGCGTGACATAAAGAAAGAAATGTTATGTTCCAGAAGAGGGGGGAGGTGACATAAAATGTCTGCAGAGCACTGTTCTACTCAGAGGTACTTAACACTGGCATTTCCTGCTTCATCTATTATGAAGTTGTTCTTACAAGATGATAGACATTTTATTTCTAGAAAATTATCAATTCCATCTCCAGTACATAGAGGATGTATCATAACTAGAGCCTGGATTTCCATGCAAATGGATGTTTTTAAAGAGGTTAGTTACACTTGACGAACTTTGCAAATATTCGTTTTATGACTTAATGATTCCAAATAAACATTCTTTTTTCCCTGCATGTTTGCCTGTTTTAGCCATTTTAGGAGAAAATTCAAGCATAATGAATATTTTGAAGATTTTGAATTTAATAGTGAATATTTGGATATTTGCCTAATAAGACTTTTATTCTGACTTCAGTGCATACGTAACTTTAACTTGCATGAAAGTGCCTTTTATGAATGGTGGTTTGCAGAATTAGGAACCGTTTTACCATGCTTTACAGTACATCAGTTATGTCTGTTATCTAACAACCAAAGTTAGTACATTCAGTAAAGATCTCATAAACCAATTAACCAAGCACTTTCTTATCTGTTGCTTGAGTAAACATTGACGTAATGCAGAACACCCCAAGTTGATCTCTGTAATTCTTAGGAATAAGGTGTCCCAGTTATAAATTGCTATAAATTGAATGTTACTAAATGTAGGCTCATTTTTCTTTCTATGTTAGACAAAATAAATCAAACTTGTACCGCACTTCTGTGAGGCCGCAATACTGAGATAGCAGCTGGAATTTCCTACCCGGAACTCTCACTCATCACACGTCTTTGCTGTCGCAGCTTCAATCTTTATCAGTTTTTTAAGACATCATCATATGAAATCATCACACGGAAAAGTAGCTGCGGCAGCTAAAGATAAGCTGAACAGTGATCCATTCAAAACCTGATTTTGAATTTGTCAAGCTTATAAAAGATGTATTGTGATGAAAAATTCTAAGACATAAAATTTGACCTCATTTTGTCCCAGATGTCTTCATTTAAGTATGCACCTGTCACTTCTTGCGATGCAGAAAGGTCATTTCTATGCATAAAAATGTGCTGACAGATAAAAGGATGAGCTTAAATGAAGACAATTTTGAGAAAATAGATTTTGTATAATGTTTCAAGAGGAACTGAATTTCGATAGTGCATATTTTCCAGTTTATTGTAAATGTTTTGCCATATGATAGGGCATGAATGCATGCTTATTTTGAGATTTGATAGTACATGGAAATCCGGGCTCTAATCATAACTATACGACAAAAAAATATCAGGGATGCTCTTTGTGTTGAGAATGATGGTGCAGTCAGATCGACGGGGAAAATTAGTTACTTTGTTACTTCTGGGAGTCCGATTCAAATTGACGAATTTGCCGTATTTGTTATGCCAGGGAGCCAGTCTGTGATTGTTGCTGTGCAACAGAAGACGCAAGGGAAGGGAGGGGAATTTGAAGGTGGGAGACAGAGGTAACACACGACACACCACACATCCTGAAAAGAGTCCAAAGGTCACTACTACACCATTGCGAACTGTGCATCGAAGTAGGACGGGACATGCTGAACATTTGCTGCAATCAAACCATTGGGAGAATTGGTCCCTTTGATCAGCATTTCATTCCATTTACAATGTTGTGAGTGAAGGAATGCACAATCATGGGGCGGCAGCATTGCATCTTCGAGCATGTTAAATAATAAAGAACGTTGCTGCGACCAACAGATGAGAGGGGAAATGTTCTGGTACATTCCTTGACTGACAAGTGTGTCTTAATTACAGTGTGTTCTTGTACTGTGTGTGCAGTTATGGCTGTTTAATAAATGAAATGTGGATATTGCATGCAAGAGACAAGGACAATCCTATGCGAGTCGAATGAGGAAACTTGTGCATACACGACTCCATCATACACGACACTCCGCCCCCCCTTTCTCTTCCCTGAAGCATGGCAGAAGCTTGTGCTCTGGCATAGCCAATGCTGCAAGTTTGTCAATTTGAACTGCATGCCGGAAGTAACAAAGTTTTCCGAAAAGAAAAATTAATACAAATATATTTTGTCTGTTATTGCACATTATAAATTTTCCAGCTAACTCATTCCTAGTTGCCAGCGTTTTGCCCCAGTGTGCTAAGTTGGGCTCTTCATTTGGTAAATAGAACACCCATTCGAGACAAATATTTCAGATTCATTTTGGGAATCAACATCTATATCAAGAAAAATTCTCTCCACCAATTTGAATGCACCAGCGTTCTTAACATAACATGAAGAGCATCCCTGATATTTATTTTTTTTGTCAGTGTTTAGTTAAGGTTCATATACTTATCATGGTTGCCACATAACAAAGGTTGATGCTTATGAACAATCAAATCACACCAGATAGGTGTTGGGTACATGAAAATTAATTTGAATTGTTTGCCCTGGCTTCTACTTCAATTTTTATAACATATCCTAGATTCTTAATAATACCAATATAAACCTCCCCTTCAAACCATGTGACCTTGCCGTGGTGGGGAGGCTTGCATGTCCCAATGAAGCAGATAGCCGAACCACAGCTGCAACCATAAAGGATGGGTATCTGTTGAGAGACCAGACTAAGGAATGGTTCAACGAAATGGGGTAGCAGCCTTTCGGAAGTTGCAAGGGCGGCAGTGTAGATGATTGACTGATATGGCCTTGTAAAAATACTCAACATGGCTTAGCTGTGTTGATACTGCTACATGGCTGAAAGCAACGGGAAACTATAGCCGTAACTAACTCCCGAGGACATGCAGCTCTCTCTGTATGAATGATGTACTGATGATGGCTGCATCCAGGGTAAAATATTCCGGAGGTAAACTAGTCCCCCATTCGGATCTCCGGGTGGGGACTACACGAGAGGGGGCGATCATCAGGAAGATGGATGGATACTGACATTCTGTGAGTCGGAGCGTGGAATGTTAGAAGTTTGAATCATTGTGGTAGGTTAGACAATCTGAAAAGGGAGATGGATAGATTAAAGTTAAAGTATAAGTGAAGTACGTTGGTAGGAAGAACAGGATTTTTGGTCAGGCAACTACCGAATTATCAACACCAAATCAAACAGGGGAATTGCAGGAGTTGGTTTAATAATGAATAAGAAAATAGGGCAGTGGGTAAGCTACTAAGACCTGCATAGTGAAAGAATTATTGTTGTCAATATAGAGACCAAACCAATGCCCACCACAATAGTGCACGTCTATATGCCTACTAGTTCAGTGGATGATGAAGAAATCGAAAGAGTATATGAAGAGATAGAAGATTTAATCCAATATGTAAAAGGTGACAAGAATCTAATTGTAATGGGAGACTGGAATGCAGTGGTAGGCCAAGGAAGAGAAGGTAATATAGTAGGAACATTTGGATTGGGACAACGGAACAAAAGAGGAAGTCGGCTGGTTGAATTCTGCACTGATCATAATTTTGTCCCTGCCAATACATGGTTCAAACACCATAAACTACGGCTGTATATGTAGACGAGACCTGGAGACGCTGGAAGGTATCAAATAGTCTTCATTATGATTAGGCAGAGATTCAGAAACCAGGTTTTGGATTGCAAAACTTTCCCAGGAACAGACATGGACTCTGACCATAACTTGTTGGTCATGCCACCTGAAGTTGAAGAAATTGAAGAAAGGAAGAAATACAAAGAGATGGGATCTAGACAAGTTGAAAGAAAAGAGTGTGAGGGATTGTTTCAAGGAACATGTTGCACAAGGAATAAATGAAAAGGCTGAAGGAAACACAATAGAGGAAGAGTGGATAGTAATGAAAAATGAAGTCAGTAGTGCTGCTGAAGAAATGTTAGGAAGGAAGAAAAGATCAATGGATAACTCAGGAGATACTAGACCTTATTGATGAATGACGAAAATACAAGAATGCTAGAAATGAAGAGGGCAAAAATGAATACAGGCGATTAAAGAATGAAGTGGATAGAAAGCACAAGATAGCTAAGGAAGACTGGCTGAAGGAGAAGTGCAAGGATGTCAAAAGTTGTATGGTCCTAGGAAAGGTAGATGCTGCATACAGGAAAATCAAGGAAACCTTTGGAGAAAGGAAATCTAGCTGTATGAATATTAAGAGCTCAGATGGAAAGCCACTTCTAAGAAGACAAAGCAGAATGATGACAGCAACATATCCAACAGTTGTACCAAGGTAAAGATGTAGATAATTTGGTTCTGGAACAAGAAGAGGGAGGCTGTTGATGTTGATGAAATGGGAGACCCAATTTTGTGGTCAGAGTTTAACAGAGCTGTGAGCAACCTAAATAGAAACAAGGCACCTGGAATTGATGACATTCCCTCTGAATTACTGACTGCCTTAGGAGAAATCAGCATGGTTACTCCATTTAGTGTCTAAGATGTATGAGACAGGAGAAGTACCATCCAATTTTCGGCAGAATGTTGTTATACCTATTCCCAAGAAAGCCAGTGCTGACACATGTGAAAACTACCGCACCATTAGTTTAGTATCTCGTGCCTGCAAAATTTTTAACACGTATGATTTACAGAAGAATGGAAAAACAAGTTGAAACTGAGTTGGAAGAAAATCAATTTGGCTTCAAAAGAAATGTAGGAAAACGTGAAGCAAATCCTGACTTTACGTCTGATCTTAAAGGATCGAATCAAGAAAGACAAGCCCACGTACATGGCATTCATAGACCTAGAAAGGGCATTCAATAATGTTGATTGGACTAAGCTATTTAAGATTCTGAAGGTGATTGGGATCAGATACCGAGAACGAAGAATTATCTACAATCTGTGTAAAAATCAGTCTGCGGTGATAAGAATCGAGGGCTTTGAAAAAGAAGCAGCAATCCAGAAAGGAGTGAAGCAAGGCTGCAGTTTGTCCCCTCTCCTTTTCAATGTTTAGATAGAACAGGCAGTAAAGGAAATCAAAGAGAAATTTGGAAAGGGAATCACAATCCAAGGAGAGGAAATCAAAACCTTGACATTTGGTGATGATATTGTTATTTTTTCTGAGACTGCAGAAGATCTTGAGAAGCTGCTGAATGGTATGGATGAAGTCTTGGGTAAGGAGTACAAGATGAAAATAAATACGTCCAAACAAATTAATGGAGTGCAGCAAACGAAGGCAGGTGATGCAGGAAATATTAAATTAGGAAATAAAATCTTAAAGGAGGTAGATGAATATTGTTACTTGGATAGTAAAATAACTAACAATGGCAGAAGTGAGGAGGACATAAAATGCAAATTAGCACAAGCAAGGGAGAGCTTTCTTAAGAAAAGAAATTTGCTCACTTCAAACATTGATATAGGAATTAGAAAGATGTTTTTGAAGACTTTCGTGTGCAGTGTGGCATTGTATGGAAGTGAAACATGGACGATAACTAGCTCTGAAAGAAAGAGAATAGAAGCTTTTTAAATGTGGTGTTATAGGAGAATGCTGAACATGGAATGGATAGATCAAATCATGAATGAAGAGCTACTAAATCAAATCAGTGAGAGGAGATCGATTTGACTAAATTTGATGAGAAGAAGAGATAGAATGATAGGAAGCATTTTAAGACACCCAGGGCTTGTTCAGTTGGTTTTTGAAGGAAGTGTAGGTGGTAAGAACGGTAGGGGTAGACCAAGGTATGAATATGACAAGAAGATTAGAGCAGATGTAGGATGCAATAGTTACATAGAAATGAAAAGGTTAGCACAGGATAAGGTGGCATGGAGAGCTGCATCAAACCAGTCTATGGACTGATGGCTCAAACAACAATGTCTGCCTGGCCATCAGATGATATAGATGATCTATATCATATTCTAGATTCTGTATTCAACTTTGTATTGTCATTTGCGTGGTAAAGGTCATCTGTAAAAGAATCAAAATTGCTTCTCTTAATTTTTATACAATGCACTCTGTTACTAGCAGAAACCCTTATTTGTCACTGGAGAAACCATTCAGATCAGTCTGCCTATTTTACAGTTGATATTGCCATTTCTACGATTGTGTCATTAGAAAACTTTTTTTTTTTTCAAATACACTTGTGCCTTTTCACTAAGTGGCCTAAATGTTATCTCAGACAATAAATAATTGTAAGTTAAATTCTTTCAAGAATATATTTACTGTGTCCACCTATTCAATACAATTATATTCTGTAGTGATTAATTCATGTAGGATTCTGTAGTGATTAATTCATGTAGGATTTAATCACTACAGAATATAATTGTATTGAATAGGAGGATACAGTAAATTTATTCTTGAAATAATTTTACTTATTGTTATCTTCAATACGAAACGAAATGAAATTAGTTACTTGTAATAAATAACACTAGCCAACATGATTTTGCGGTAACATAGAAAATATGTAATTCTTATGGAAATCGCTGCCCTAATTCCGAAAATGATGCTATTTTTTTTCCTATCACGTCTAGTTTTGACGCAATTCGTTGTTTTAGTATCTGCATGAATTCGTAAGATGTAATGTTGAGAGATGTTCTCCCGCAACTCTTTTTAGAATACAATTATCTGATTTGATTTGTTATTGTTTGCATTTTATTATAGGTTTATTGCTGTCTTAATTTTCATTTTGTAGTTGGGGATTTCCTGGTAAATTCATAACAAACTCACCCAGATACGCAATAGACCGTGAGGTATGTAGAATTGAAGGTAAGACAGTTGAGAGTTTGTCTTTCATCTTAGACCACTTGAATAAACAGACGTGTTAAAAGCCCCAGCCCTTATGCAATGTTTATGATGGACTGATAAAGCAGTTTCCTTTCAAAGATAACAGTCCGAAAGTATTATACTCAAGAAGATGAACTTGTATTTTGTACAGATGTTTCAAATCTTCTACATCGATTGGAAGAGAAAGAGTATGATCCTAGTAACTGGCGTGCTTTTTTTGACTCTTCCAAAATAAGTTTAAAGTCTGTTTTGCTTCATAATACAAATGTTCTGGCATCCGTCCATTTGCACACTCCACAAAAATGTCTGAAACATACGAGACCTTAAAGGTGCTTGAAAAAATTAAATATCATGAGTATGGGTGGCAAATTTGCGGTGATTTGAAGATCATTGGATTGTCGCTGGGACAACAAAAAGGCTATATAAAATTTTGCTGTTTCCTATGCGAATGGGATAGCAGGGCATGGGATAAACATTGGGATACAGTGAATTGGACAGAAAGGAAACAACTACAACCAGACTCCAAAAATGTCTTGAATGTAAGTCTTATTGACTGTGAAAAAATTCTACTTCCACCCTTGCACATCAAATTTGGATTGATGAAACTGTATGTCGAGGCATTAGATAAAAGTAGCCTATGCTTCCAATATTTATCCACTAAATTTCCCTCATTATTAGATGCAAAAATCAAAGAAGGTGTATTTGATGGACCACAGATTCGTAAACAGATGAAGGATAAAATTTTCACAGACACGATGACCAAAATTGAGAAAGAATCATGGAACGCATTCAAAGATGTAGTGACTAAATTCCTTGGCAACATTAAGGACCCTCAATACAAAGCAATTGTAAGGAAAGTGTTGGTAAAATTTAAGGAACTCGGTTGTAATATGAAACTTAAGCTTCATTTCTTAGCTTCGCATCTGGATTATTTCCCTCTAAATTTAGGAGCTGTCAGTGAAGAACAAGGTGAAAGGTTTCACCAGAATCTCAAAGATGCAGAACGACGCTATCAGGGACGTTGGTATGTGAATATGATGGCCGATTACTGTTGGTCGATTGCACAAGACGACCCTTCTAGAGGTCATTCAAGAACTTCAAAAACCCAAAAATTCCACAGAAAACGGGAAAAGACGGAGGTGTGATTCTAACCTGGACATAATGTAAGTAACAAAACTATGTATGTTTAACCATGTAATTTTTATTCAAGGTACGATTATATTAATTTAAAAGCAACTGTACAGTCGATACTAAATAGGCGCTTTATGCTTCAGTTTCACGAATTTCAATATACATTAAAAATATAATACATACTATCTACTTGCTTACAAAGCAGCATTTATGTGTATACAATGCATGCAAAATATGATTACATTTTGCAAGCTGAAATTTACATTAATACATCAAATTTAATCAATACTAAGTATCAACAATTTTATGTAAGAACAAAATAATATTTTGTAAAATTGCCACCAAACCAGACGTGATTCGCCAAAACTAATTTTTTTCTTGAATTCTGTGTTAAGAAATTCATAAAAGCCACCTAGTTTAGTTTTTACCGCACAAAAAAGTTTTATTTTGCAGGCTAGTGTAATTGTTTATTGGATTCTCTAGCAGTTCCAAACAATTTTACAGTCTTGTTCCCGTACACCATGTTCTACAGAATTCAATCATTTTCTATCCTATTTTCTTATTCTATTAAGTGGTTTAAGGGACAACTAATATTTTTAAGGTCTTTTTTTATTTCAAAGAGAAAGTAGAGACAGTAATGGTACTTCAATTTCTTCTTTCTTTCTTTCTTTGTGGGATAGAGTTCCTCCACATATTATCATTTTGAATATTTTTCTTGCAAATTTTTTTAGAATTTGGTTTCCCCCAGAGTTTTGTGGCAGACTAGTCTTGGATGAGAAACATTTATTTTTGATGTACTAAAAAATACTTGTGATGTGTTTACAGGTTTCATCTTCTCATAGAGGGAAGGGACACTCTCCATTCATTACATTCCAAATCAAGAAGATTTGGCAGTTTCATATTTTCTTAATAAGGAATAGACAAAATAATCATGCATATAACAGTCGATATAACAGTCGCCAAAATTTTGAAATGTGTGGTGGTAATGTCACAGAAGTTTACCGAAACACTTCTGTGGATATAATTAATACGCCATCTCTTCTCATTTCTTTCACACAATTTGCATGACCACTAATGCATGGAAAATGTTTGACAAACTGAGTTCTGCACTTTTCATTGAAAGAAATGTGCATTCAACGTTGAGAACCATGATTCCTTGATCACACTCTATTGCTGGTGTGGTCCACATTTAAATTGCTGGGCAGGTGTTGTGTGGTGCCACTAGTACAATTACATCCCTTATGCATGGTCCCTATACAACACCAACCTTGCAGGTGGTAATGTTAAACTGATCGACATAACAAATGCTTCCTATTAAACACTTATCAAATGTGAACTGGGTTTAACATCATTGCATTGGCCTACACTGCATACTGAATACATGTATCAGGTATTGTGACACACACCGTATGAAAATGAAATATGCAAAACTTTTTTTTTTTTTTTTTTTTTTAGTACTGGTACGGTATTGTAAATACTAGCAGGTAAGTACTCACCAGGATTGTGTTCCTTCTTATGACACATGAATAGAGGTAAAGATGTGAACTGCTTTTTACATTTCCCACACTGGAATATATCTTCATCCACAGTGCCAGTTGCTGCAAAACATTAACAAATTATCAAGCAACAGAGAATTCTGTAGGTACTCATATTAACATTTATATGAATAGTAAAACAAACAAACTTATGAGCATTCAAATTTAGTATTGTATACTGTATTTAATTATTTATTCACCATTACTCACCATTAAAAATTACATAGAAAACAGGTAGCAAAATGACTGGTAACCTAACATTTAAAATGTGCATTGCTGTGGCAGAGGGAATTGTAGCATGGTATTACTCAAGATAATCCTGCTACGTAGAAGAAGAGGAGAGTGACGGGGTATGTTTAGAGATATCTCACTTGGAGTGACCTGGAAGAGCCTATGGCACACATGGCTATATGGAGCTAACAAAACAGCACCTGTGCTCGGCTCTTCTCAGTATTTCATTTTTTTGCTAGTTGCTTAGTATCAAACTAACATGCAGAGTTTTCAATGATGATATGATAGGGAAGAACCAGGACTAGGAATGAAGCAGCTGTGACTCTAATTTATTAATGTAAGAGTAAAATAGTACCAACTATAGCCATCTACAATACACTAATGTTGTATGGATTGCTGCACTCAAATTCAGATAGCAGAACTTCAAATTCTTCAAAATAAAGCACTCACAGTCCTTTATATGAAGGGAGTTCTATATAGAATGCAAAACATTTTTTCTAAAAGCAAGTTGGTTTCATTGAAGATCCAAATATAACATGTTATTCCCCAATCCTTTTGCTACAATTCCCTAATTTTAAACATAATCTCCGTTCAATGCTACTGCCTTATGCCACCATAATATGATGGGCTGTATGCCTGCATGGTACCGCTTGAATGGTCGATGTCGGAGCAAACGACTAGCTGCATCAATAAATTCCCCATCATCCACGTAGTGAGTTCATCCTTCATTGAGTCAAATAGATGGAGGTAAGCAGGCGCAAGATCCAGGCTGCAGGGTGGGTGAGGAAGAACATTCCAATAAAGTTTTGTGAGCTCCTGTCGGATGAGCAGACTTGTGTGAGGTCTTGTGTTGATGTGGAGAAGTTTCTTTGCATTTTTGTGGCTACAAACATGCTGAACTCATTTCTTCAATTTCCTTAGAACAGTACAATACACTTCAGAGTTGATAATTCACTACAAGGAAGGACATCAAAAAGGAAAACTCCTTCAGAGGATCAGAAGACCGTAACAATGACTTTACCAGCTGAGGGTATGGTTTTTAACTTTTTCTTCATGGAAGAGTTGGTGTAGTGCCACTCCATGGATTGCCATTTTATTTTCAGTTCGAAGTGATGAATGCATGTTTCATCGCCCGTGATAATGTTTGATCAGAAATTGTCACCTTCAGTTTCATAACGAGCAAGCAATTCCATACAGATCTTCCCTCTTTGCTCCTCATGGTCTTCCCTTAGGTGTCGAAGAACCCAGTGGGAATAAAGCTTTGAATACTCCAAATGGTGGATAAGTGTGTAAGCACTACCAACAGAGACGTCAAGTTCAGCAGCAATCATTTTGACTGTGATCCGTCGTTTATTTTGAATAAGGGTGTCCGCACATTCCAACTTTGCAGGCGTCACAGTTGTGTGCGGCCGGCTAGCGCAGGAGATCAGACAGGTTTGCTTGACCT
Source organism: Anabrus simplex (assembly GCF_040414725.1). NCBI lineage: Eukaryota > Metazoa > Arthropoda > Insecta > Orthoptera > Tettigoniidae > Anabrus > Anabrus simplex. The sequence goes on from NC_090266.1 coordinate 62,664,016, forward strand.
TGTTGTGATGATGAAACATGCCTCGCTCAACGATGCACTGTGGTTTTGTCCACTGCCACTCACCGTTCTTGGATTTAGTTTGTTTAAATGAACTTCTTTTCAAGGTTTCATTTTGAGCTATATGGTAGTGTTTATATAAACTTTTAAACAACAATTGTATCCTAAAAAAATGTTGTATTTTAGATTTAAATTATTATAAATTTGTATCATTTTTGTAATTTTTTAAACCAAAATTGGCTGGAAATAAAATGTGTTGCTTTATATGATGAACAACAGTTTTCCATTCTCAATGTCCAGACATATAATATACTCATCAACAGGCATTCCTCCAGTTAGGTTATACTCTTTGGTAACACTTGCCTTCAAAATTAAACATAGTTTGGCTCTGGAAAAAAAAACAACTCTAATTCATCAGTAATTCATCTAGGTATTCATTATTATGCAACAAAGTAATCTGGAAACTTACATGTCCCTAGAATGAATACAGTGAAGTATGGAACGAATGGTGTATTGTATAGGGCTATAATAACATTTAATTTCATTCCAGACTTGATGAAGGCTTGTCAGAATTTCAATAAAGTCAAAGGAAATGTTTGTGGGTAAAATTTTATGTTCTAGGATTTAGTTTGTTTAAATGAACTTATTTTCGGGCCTCATTTTGAGCTATGTGGTTGTGTTTATACAAACTTTTAAACAACAATCGTATCCTTGAAAAATGCTATATTTTAGATTTAAATTATAATAAATTTTTATCAGCACTGTAATATAAATAATTCAATTTTTCTTTAATATTGTAACTGTGTCAAATCTCTTTAATGCACTGCCCCAACAGGAGCATTAGCACATGGATCTTTGAGACAATAAAATAAATAAAAATAAAATAATCAAGTTGCACACCAGTGAGTGAAGGCAGTAAGGACAGAGGAATCGAACTGGCAATGTTCAATGAGGAACAGTGGAAGCACAGAAAGAGGGGCATTAGTAAATTACCCTGCCCAGGAAGAATCTCGAACAGGGAAATGATGATAACAATTATGATGACTGATGGTGTACCCCGGAAATAGGAACACAATGAAGAGGACAGAAGACAATGAAGGTGATATTCAGGTGTACAATGTCTGTTTGAATCACAAACTCAAGTGATATTGTAAACCATCGGGGCTCTGCCTGTGGCACGTTCTCTTGCACAATATGCTACACACAAGTTACGTCTCCAGTCACAACAGAATTGAGGAATGTCAATGATTGGTTCCAGGCATTTCATTCACCGTTAAAATGTCAGTTGCTTTCGCACCCATCTTGCACATAACTTGCAATATCAATCAATCAATCAATCAATCAATCAATCAATCAATCAATCAATCAATCAATCAATCAATCAATCAATCAATACTGATCAGCATTTAGGGCAGTCGCTCAGGTGGCAGATTCCCTATCTGTTGTTTTCCTAATCTTTTCCTAAATGGTTTCAAAGAAATTGGAAATTTATTGAACGTCTCCCTTGGTAAGTTATTCCAATCCCTAACTCCCCTTCCTATAAATAAATATTTGCCCCAGTTTGGCCTCTTGAATTCCAACTTTATCTTCATATTGTGATCTTTCCTACTTTTATAAACGCCACTCACACTTATTCGCCTACAACGTCATTACACGCCATTTCTCCGCTGACAGCTCGGAACATACCACTTAATGATATAGATGTTGATTCCCATAGGGAATCAGAAATATTTGTCCTGAATGAGTAAATTTATAATACCAATATAAATGGTCCATTATTGGACATTATAAATTTTCCAGCTAACTCATTCCTGGTTGCCAGCGTTTCGCCCTCGTGTGCTAGGATGGGCTCATCAGTTGGTACCTAGCACACCTACCAATACGCTGGCCAGTGCATACCGTGGAGGCCACTGCGTAGGCTAACTGGAGCCACCGGCAGTGCCAATGCACTAAGAGACATTGTCTCATTATCAAAAATTGATGCCTGCTTGGCCATCAGATGATATAGATGTTGATTCCCATAGGAAATCTGAAATATTTGTTCTGAATGAGTAAATTTATAATACCAATATAAATGGTCCATTATTGAACATTAAAAATTTTCCAGCTAACTCATTCCTGGTTGCCAGCGTTTCGCCCTCATGTGCTAGGGTGGGCTCATCAGTTGGTAGCTAGCACACCTACCAATACGCTGGCCAGTGCATACCGTGGAGGCCACCGTGAGGAAAATTTATAATGTCCAATAACGGACAATTTATATTGGTATTATAAATTTATTCATTCAGAACAAATATTTCAGATTCCCTATGGGAATCAATATCTATATCATCTGATGGCCAAGCAGGCATCAATTTTTGATAATGAGACAAAGTCTCTTAGTGCATTGGCACTGCCGGTGGCTCCAGTTAGCCTATGCAGTGGCCTCCACGGTATGCACTGGCCAGCGTATTGTTAGGTGTGCTAGGTACCAACTGATGAGCCCACCCTAGCACACGAGGGCGAAACGCTGGCAACCAGGAATGAGTTAGCTGGAAAATTTATAATGTCCAATAACGGACCATTTATATTGGTATTATAAATTTACTCATTCAGGAAAAACATTTCAGATTCCCTATGGGAATCAACATCTATATCATCTGATGGCCAAGCAGGCATCAATTTTTGATAATGAGACAAAGTCTCTTAGTGCATTGGCACTGCCGGTGGCTCCAGTTAGCCTACGCAGTGGCCTCCACGGTATGCACTGCCCAGCGTATTGGTAGGTGTGCTAGGTACCAACTGATGAGCCCACCCTAGCACACGAGGGCGAAACGCTGGCAACCAGGAATGAGTTAGCTGGAAAATTTATAATGTCCAATAACGGACCATTTATATTGGTATTATAAATTTACTCATTCAGGACAAATATTTCAGATTCCCTATGGGAATCAACATCTATATCATCTGATGGCCAAGCAGGCATCAATTTTTGATAATGAGACAAAGTCTCTTAGTGCAATGGCACTGGCGGTGGCTGCAGTTAGCCTATGCAGTGGCCTCCACGGTATGCACTGGCCAGCGTATTGGTAGATGTGCTAGGTACCAACCGATGAGCCCACCCTAGCACACGAGGGGGAAACGCTGGCAACCAGGAATGAGTTAGCTGGAAAATTTATAATGTCCAATAACGGACCATTTATATTGGTATTATAAATTTACTCATTCAGGACAAATATTTCAGATTCCCTATGGGAATCAACATCTATATCATCTGATGGCCAAGCAGGCATCAATTTTTGATAATGAGGCAGTCTCTTAGTGCATTGGCACTGGCGGTGGCTGCAGTTAGCCTATGCAGTGGCCTCCACGGTATGCACTGCCCAGCGTATTGGTAGGTGTGCTAGGTACCAACCGATGAGCCCACCCTAGCACACGAGGGCGAAACGCTGGCAACCAGGAATGAGTTAGCTGGAAAATTTATAATGTCCAATAACGGACCATTTATATTGGTATTATAAATTTACTCATTCAGGATAAATATTTCAGATTCCCTCTGGGAATCAACATCTGTATCATCTGATGGCCAAGCAGGCATCAATTTTTGATAATGAGACAAAGTCTCTTAGTGCATTGGCACTGCCGGTGGCTCCAGTTAGCCTACGCAGTTGCCTCCACGGTATGCACTGGCCAGCGTATTGGTAGGTGTGCTAGGTACCAACTGATGAGCCCACCCTAGCACACGAGGGTGAAACGCTGGCAACCAGGAATGAGTTAGCTGGAAAATTTATAATATCCAATAACGGACCATTTATATTGGTATTATAACTTTTCTCATTTAGGACAAATATTTCAGATTCCCTATGGTAATCAACATCTATATCATCTGATGGCCAAGCAGGCATCAATTTTTGATAATGAGACAAAGTCTCTTAGTGCATTGGCATTGCCATTGGCTCCAGTTAGCCTACGCAGTGGCCTCCACGGTATGCACTGGCCAGCGTATTGGTAGGTGTGCTAGGTACCAACTGATGAGCCCACCCTAGCACACGAGGGCGAAACGCTGGCAACCAGGAATGAGTTAGCTGGAAAATTTATAATGTCCAATAAAGGACCATTTATATTGTTATTACATACCACTTAGTCGAGCAGCTCTTCTTCTTTCTCTCAATTCTTCCCAACCTAAACTTTGCAACATTTTTGTAACGCTACTCTTTTGTCGGAAATCTCCCAGAACAAATCGAGCTGCTTTTCTTTGGATTTTTTCCAATTATTGAATCAGGTAATCCTGGTGAGGGTCCCATACACTGGAACCATATTCTAGTTGGGGTCTTACCAGAGACTTATATGCCCTCACCTTTACATCCTTACTACAACCCCTAAACACCCTCATAACAATGTGCAGAGATCTGTACCCTTTATTTATAATCCCATTTATGTGATTACCCCAATGAAGTTCTTTCCTTATATTAACACCTAGATACTTACAATGATCCCCAACAGGAACTTTCACCCCATCAAGGCAGTAATTAAAACTGAGAGGACTTTTCCTATTTGTGAAACTCACAATCTGACTTTTAACCCCGTTTATCAACATACCATTGCCTGCTGTCCGTCTCACAACATTATCGAGGTCACGTTCCAGTTGCTCAGAATCTTGTAAATTATTTATTACTCTATACAGAATAACATCATCCGCAAAAAAGCCTTACGTCCGATTCCACTTCTTTACTCATATCTTATATATATATAAGAAAACATAAAGGTCCGATAACACTGCCCTGAGGAACTCCCCTCTCAACTATTACACGGTCAGTTAAAGCTTCACCTACTCTAATTCTCTGAGATCTATATTCTAGAAATATAGCAACCCATTCAGTCACTCTTTTGTCTAGTCCAAATGCACTCATTTTTGCCAGTAGTCTCCCATGATCCACCCTATCAAATGCTTTAGACAGGTCAATCGCGATACAGTCCATTTGACCTCCAGAATCCAAGATATCTGCTATATCTTGCTGGAATCCTACAAGTTGAGCTTCAGTGGAATAACCTTTCCTAAAAACCGAACTGCCTTCTATCGAACCAGTTATTAATTTCACAAACATGTCTAATATAATCAGAAAGAATGCCTTCCCAACGCATGTCAAACTTACTAGCCTGTAATTTTCAGCTTTATGTCTATCACCCTTTCCTTTATACACAGGGGCTACAATAGCAATTCTCCATTCATCTGGTATAGCTCCTCTAAGTACTTCAGATATGGTACTATATCCCTACCCATTGTCTTTAGTATATCCCCAGAAATCTGATCAATTCCAGCTGCTTTTTTAGTTTTCAACTTTTGTATCTTATTGTAAATGTCATTGTTATCATATGTAAATTTTAATACTTCATTGGCCTTAGTCTTCTCCTCTATCTCGACATTTTCCTTGTAACCAACAATTTTTACATACTGCTGACTGAATACTTCTGCCTTTTGAAGATCCTCACATACACACTCCCCTTGTTCATTAATTATTCCTGAAATGTCCTTTTTGGAACCTGTTTCTGCCTTAAAATACCTATACATACCCTTCCATTTTCACTAAAATTTGTATGACTGCCAATTATGCTGCTATCATGTTATCCTTAGCTGCCTTCTTTGCTAGATTCAATTTTCTAGTAAGTTCCTTCAATTTCTCCTTACTTCCACAACCATTTCTAACGTTATTTCTTTCCAGTCTGCACCTCCTTCTTAGTCTCTTTATTTCTCTATTATAGTAAGGTGAGTCTTTACCATTCCTTACCACCCTTAAAGGTACAAACCTGTTTCTGCATTCCTCAACAAATTCTTTAAACCCATCCCAGAGTCTGTTTACATTTTTATTTACCGTTTTCCACCGATCATAGTTACTTTTAAGAAACTGCCTCATGCCTGCTTTATCAGCCATATGGTACTGCCTAATAGTCCTACTTTTAAGACCTTACTTTCTATCACATTTATTTTTGACTACAACAAAAACAGCTTCATGATCACTAATACCATCTATTACTTCAGTTCCCCTATAGAGCTCATCTGGTTTTATCAGCACCACATCCAGGATATTTTTCCCTCTGGTTGGTTCCATCACTTTCTGAATCAGCTGTCCTTCCCATATTAACTTATTTGCCATTTGTTGGTCATGCTTCCTGTCGTTCGCATTTCCTTCCCAATTGACATCTGGCAAATTCAGATCTCCCGCTACAATCACATTTCTCTCCAGGTCGTTTCCCACATAGACGACTATCATATCAAATAATTCCGAATCCGCGTCAGTGCTACCCTTTCCCGGTCTGTACACTCCAAATATATCAAGTTGCCTATTATCTTTAGAAATGAGCCTAACACCTAGAATTTCATGTGTCTCATCTTTAACTTTTTCGTAGCTTACAAATTCTTCTTTCACCAGAATGAATACTCCCCCTCCCACCATTCTTATCCTATCTCTACGATACACACTCCAGTGCCGTGAGAAAATTTCTGCATCCATTATATCATTTCTCAGCCATGATTCAACTCCTATTACAATATCTGGTAAATGTATATCTATTAAATTACTTAATTCTATTCCTTTCTTTCCAATACTTCTACAGTTCAACACTAACAATTTTATGTCATCCCCACTTGATTTCCAGTTCCCTGTTCCAGCATCAGGGTAATGATTTTGTGCAGGAGGCACAAATCTGTGTAAATTGACAGGAGAGTTCTGAAACTATCAGCTTCAGTTATAATTATTATTATTATTATTATTATTATTATTATTATTATTATTATTAGAAGCAAAAAAGACCAGAAAACTGATCACACAAAGCTCACTTAGAAGTTGTGCATTTCCTTCTTTGCCAGGCAGCCTTCAATTTGTCTCTCATCGTGGTTCTTCGTTCTTCTGTCCACTTATCTCCTGTCTTCTTCTTGTGGCTTCTCTCTGACTCTACTTCCCACTTGCTGATTTTCGTTCTGTAGCAAGTTCAGTCAGCGATGTCGGCCACTTTGATTCCTGATTTTTCTGGGTCTCGGCAGATTTCCGTTGTCCACCTATTTGTTTTGATGTTTTCTGTTGCCTCAAGTAAGATTCTTGTCAGTCTGCTTTCTGGAAGGCGTTTGATGTGTCCATAAAATTTCAGGCGTCTTTTTCTGATGTCAGCCGCAAGGTATGAGAGCTCCTCGGTTTTTGTACGAGATTGCAGTCTGTATCCTTTGTCAGTGAGTTTTGGGCCGAGAATTTTTCTGATGATTTTACGTTCCTCTTTCAGGATGTCTTCGAGTACTGTTTTTCTGTGGAGAGCCAGTGTTTCACTTGTGTATAGTATTTCAGGTTTGGTCACAGTGTTGTAATGTCGAATTTTGGTGAAGATTGAAAGGCATTTTTTGTTGTAAATGTTTTGCGTTCGGCCGACGGCTCTCTTCATTTTCTAGATGCGGACCTCGAAGGCCTCCTGTTCTTTTCCTGTTGGTACTATAATTTCTCCGAGATATTGGAACTCAGTTACTTTTTCGATTGTGCCAAATTTTGTTTTCAAATTCTGGAGGCTGCAGTGGTTGCACATGACCTTGGTTTTTGAGAAGGAGATTTGTAGGCCAAATTTTTCTGAGCATTTCTTGAGGGTTTCGATTTGACTGATTGCCTGTTGTTCGTTTGTTGCGAGGATCGCGAGATCATCTGCGAAAGCGAGACAGGAGATTTTTACATGTTTTCTTGTCATACTTAATGGTTGCCAATTTCCTTGGGCTTTTAGAGCTTGTTCCCATTCTCTCATGATTTTGTCCTGGGCTATGTTTAAGAGTAGTGGGGGAAGTCCATCTCCTTATCAGACACCGGTTTTTATCTGAAATTTTTCTGATATATTTCCCATGAATTTTACTTGGGAGGTTGTGTTGGTGAGCGTTAGTCTGATGATTTTTTTGAGTCTTGTTGTCCAGTCCGTATTCACTCAGTGTTTGGAAGAGGGATTGCCGGTCAATGGAGTCGTATGCTTCCTGGAAGTCCATGAAGGTACAGATTGTGGGTTGTTTCCTTGTGTGTCGTAGTTTCAAGATGGTTTTCAGATTGAGTATCTGTTCTGCACAGGATCTGTGGGGCCTGAAGCCCGCTTGGTATTCGCCTATGAGTGGTTCTAGTTGTTCTTGTGTTCTATGGAGGAGGGCTGGAGAGGATTTTGTATGTGACTTGCACCAGGGAACTTCCCCTGTAATTGTAATTCCGTTGTCCAAAATTATTGTATGATTTGTGTGAGTTCTTGGAGAGAATTCTTTCCTAGATGTTTAAGAAGCTCTGCTACGATGCCGTCGTCTCCGGATGCGTTGTTGTTTTGCAGTCGTTGTATGTGTCAGTGTATTTCCTCTTGTGTAGGTAGGTATGAGTCTGGGCTTGGGTTCGGGTGGGGTTTATGTGGAAACCTTTCCATTGGTTCTGGGCAGTTGAGTAGTGACTCAAAGTATCTCGTGACTTCTTTGGTGTTTTCGTCATCTGTGAGTGCCAATTTTCCATTTTGTTTTCTGAAACAGAGGTTCTTGGGCATGTACCCATTTAATCCGTTGCGGAAGACGCTGTAAAAATTTCTGGTGTTGTACTTGCGGAAGTCCAGTTTGGCCGACTTCAGTTGGTCCTCCAGGTATTTCCTCTTGGTTTGTCTAATGAGTTTAGAGGTCTGTCTGCGGACTTCACGGAATTTTTCTTCGTTTTCAGGTGTATGGTTGCTGATTAACTTCTGGTATGCATTTTTTCTATTCAATATGGCTTGGTCACATTCGGTGTTCCAAAACAGGTGTCTGCTCTTTTTCTGTAGTGTGATTTGCACTGATGCACTCTTCATGATTTTGTCGTGGAATTTGTTCCAAGTTTTGGCTGGGATTTTTTCCCACGTTTCCCTGAGTTTCCTTTTCATTTGTGTTGTGTCCAATTTTTTGTTTGGCTTGGATTTCTGGTAGAAGTGTTTTGGGGTCAATTTCACTTCGATTCTTATTAGATGATGCTCCGAGTCAATGTTGGCTCCTCTGTGGACTTGGACGTTGTGGACTTCTTTTTGCGCTGGGAAGGAGATGGCGACATGATTGACCTGGTGTTTGGTGATTTTGACAGATGTATCAGCCACAATTTTTTTTTCAGAACCAGTTTTCAGACTCTAAGGTTCATCATTAGTGATTAAAATACAGCTGTATTTACACTGACTGACAGAGCAAATGCAACACCAAGAAGGAGTGGTTCGAAGGGGATGAAAGTTGGGGAAAAAACAGAGACGGCACGGACGAATAATTGATGTTTATTTCAAACCGATATGCAGGTTACACAATGCGCACGGCATCGACTCAGTAGGATGTAGGACCACTGCGAGCGGCGATGCATGCAGAACCACGTCGAGGTACAGAGTCAATAAGAGTGCGGATGGTGTCCTGAGGGATGGTTCTCCATTCTCTGTCAACCATTTGCCACAGTTGGTCGTCCGTACGAGGCTGGGGCAGAGTTTGCAAACGGCGTCCAATGAGATCCCATACGTGTTCGATTGGTGAGAGATCCGGAGAGTACGCTGGCCACGGAAGCATCTGTACACTTCGTAGAGCCTGTTGGGAGATGCGAGCAGTGTGTGGGCGGGCATTATCCTGCTGAAACAGAGCATTGGGCAGCCCCTGAAGGTACGGGAGTGCCACTGGCCGCAGCACATGCTGCACGTAGCGGTGGGCATTTAACGTGCCTTGAATACGCACTAGAGGTGACGTGGAATCATACGCAATAGCGCCCCATACCATGATGCCGCGTTGTCTAGCGGTAGGGCGCTCCACAGATACTGCCGGATTTGACCTTTCTCCACGCCGACGCCACACTCATCTGTGGTGACTATCACTGACAGAACAGAAGCGTGACTCATCGGAGAACACGACGTTCCGCCATTCCCTCATCCAAGTCGCTCTAGCCCGGCACCATGCCAGGCGTGCACGTCTATGCTGTGGAGTCAATGGTAGTCTTCTGAGCGGACGCCGGGAGTGCAGGCCTCCTTCAACCAATCGACGGGAAATTGTTCTGGTCGATATTGGAACAGCCAGGGTGTCTTGCACATGCTGAAGAATGGCGGTTGACGTGGCGTGCGGGGCTGCCACCGCTTGGCGGCGGATGCGCCGATCCTCGCGTGCTGACGTCACTCGGGCTGCGCCTGGACCCCTCGCACGTGCCACATGTCCCTGCGCCAACAATCTTCGCCACAGGCGCTGCACCGTGGACACATCCCTATGGGTATCGGCTGCGATTTGACGAAGCGACCAACCTGCCCTTCTCAGCCCGATCACCATACCCCTCGTAAAGTCGTCTGTCTGCTGGAAATGCCTCCGTTGACGGCGGCCTGGCATTCTTAGCTATACACGTGTCCTGTGGCACACGACAACACGTTCTACAATGACTGTCGGCTGAGAAATCACGGTATGAAGTGGGCCATTCGCCAACGCCGTGTCCCATTTATCGTTCGCTACGTGCACAGCACAGCGGCGCATTTCACATCATGAGCATACCTCAGTGACGTCAGTCTACCCTGCAATTGGCATTAAGTTCTGACCACTCCTTCTTGGTGTTGCATTTGCTCTGTCAGTCAGTGTATAACAGTTCACAATCTAGTGAATGTACCACATGAGTTGATTAATTCCTGGGCTGATTTCATAAATAGTTTACTGTTTACCTTAGACATTATGGCCCCCAGCATCTTCAAAGTACCTAGACTCATTCTGAGGCTAGACATTGCCTCCAGTACTGCTGCTGCGATCAGACGCATTCCCGGAATCAGTCACCATCAATCACCACTGATCTCCATTTAGGGTAGTTGCCCAGGTGGCAGATTCCCTATCTGTTGTTACACAGTCTTTTCTTTAATAATTTCAAAGAATTTGGAAATTTATCAATCTCCCTTGCCAAATTATTTCAATCCCTCACTCCCCTCCCTGTAAACATATATTTGCCCCATTCTCTCCTTTTGAATTCCAACTTTATATTGTGATCTTTCCTAATTTCAAAGACATCAATCATACTTATTCATCTACTAATATCAATCCATACCATCTCTTCAATGACAGCTCAAAACATACCGCTTAGTCAAACAACTTGTCTTCTTTCCCCCATCTCTTCCCAACCCAAAATTTGCAACATTTTTATATCATTACTCTTTTGTCAGAAATCACCAGAACAAATCGAGCTGCTACTGTCTGGAGTTTTCCAGTTCTCGAATCGAGTAATCCTGGTGAGGGTCCCATACACTGGAGCCATACTCTAATTGTAGTCTCACCAGAAACTTATATGCCTCTCCTTTACATCCTTACTACAACCCCTAAATACCCTCATAACCATGTGAAGAGATGCGTAAACTTTATTTATAATCTTGTTTATGTGATTACCCATTGAAGATCTTTCCTTATATTAACACCTAGGTCTAGGTTCTTACGGTGATCCCCAGGAGGAACTTTCACCCCTTCATCACAATAATTAAAACTGAGAGGACTTTAGGAAGCCTTTTTCTCACAGCTTGTTCAAAACTGACTGTGATTCAGTTTGAATTTCCTTTACGATCTGAAATCTTCACCCCTTCAACTCCATTCTTAGCTTTGAATACATTCTTCAAGCATAATGCTATTCACCGCTACACATGAGTGGGTAGGGGCACCAGATCCATCATAGACTATATCATAACCAACTTTAAATTCACCAAATCTGTTTGGAATGTGCAGGTATTCCAGAGATTTTTCAATGAAGCAGTCTACTATCTGATCTGTAGTGAACTAAGTATCTCCAGGCCTAGGATAGAAAAAATGAAATCTGTCTGCATTTCCTGGAAATGGAAATTAGAACTACAGGGATATGATTAGCAAAAGGATCCAAACAATAGACAGTAAGCAGATTTAGGATATAGAAAGAGAATGGGTGGCGTATGGGGTGTTGTAATAGAAACATTGAGGGAATGCCTAGGAACAACTGTATATAAAGATGGGAAAAAGCAAACCTCTTGGTGGAATAAATAAAGTTTAGGAAACTCAGTCATACGCCCCAGTGTGGCATGGACTCATTAGGTGGATATCACACCTTCCCAAGATACTGGCTGGCTAGCATGCCAGTAATGGCACCACTGCAAGCTATCATGTGATGTGATGTGGAGGTACCAGTAACTAAATAACATTCAGGAAACTTAATCATAAGATTAACATATTTTTGGTCATGTTGGTGGAATAATGAAGTGAGGGCACCTTGCAAACATAAAAAGAAGGTATACCAGAAATGGCTCCAAACAAGAACTGATGCAACAGGGAATTGTATGTAGAGGAAAGAAACAGAGCAAAACAAATAGTTGCTGAATCCAAGAAGAAGTCATGGAAAGATTTTGGTAATAACCTGGAAAGGCTATGTCGAGCAGTAAGGAGACCTTTCTGGACAGTAATCAAGAGTCTTAAGAAGGGAGGGGAAAAAGAAATGGATAGTGTTTTGAGTAAATCAGGTGAACTCAAAATAGAAGGGGCAGTCAAATGAAAACTAAACTCCCGCTATAACATGACCATGGAATGGGTTTATTGAAAAGTAATTACCAAAAGCATTTATTCCACTGGGAGATGAGATGATCAATTCCAGTTTTGTAGAAAGAGGTAGGTCGCTGACCGATCCGCAACCATACCCACTCTTGCACTTCTTCGTCAAAATGAAACAAACAGATGTCCATCAATGTCAGTCCAGGTCACCGGCCCCTCATAATGGTACCAATCACTGGTAAAGCAGAACCATGGCGTTCTTCCTACAGTGGTACTGGTATTAATCACAGGTAATGTAGACTCATGGTGTTTCTCACATGCTGGTATAATCGCAGGTAATGTACACCCATGGTATGTCACCACTCACAGATAACACAAACCCATGATGTTTCGCACATAAGGGTACTAGTCACTAGCAACGAGACCCATGGGGTACCTCACATAGTGGTACTAATCACATATACTCATAGTGTTGCTCACATAGCGGTACTAATCACAGACAATGCAAACCCATCATGTATCACACATTATGGCACCACCCACAGGCAACACAGACCCATGATATTCTTTATATAATGGTACTACTCCCATAGTAATCCTCCTCCATTGATACTAATCACAGACAAAGCTGGAGGCATAGCAGTTCGAATTCCTCAGGTAGTAGTGATTATTGCTCTAAAAACACAACCAGGCACTTGTAGTAGCACTAATCACAAGTAAAGTCGACCAATGGTGTTCATCGTGTAATGGTAGTAATCACAGATAGCGTCATGGTTCCCAAAGTATCATCCCTGGTTTGCCCCTTTTATTCGCCTCTTACAACAGGCAATGGATACCGTGGGCATATTCTTCATCTGTGTTCCCCACCCTCAGGTGGTTTAGCAGGAGAAGTACTGAATTCCATGTTTGACTCAATTTTTCTCAGTATTGGATCTGGCAGGTTTTGTACCTGATAGCCTCATGTACTTTCAGTCTTCTTACATACAGTATTATTACACTCTTATTTTGATAATACCTTTACAATAATTTCCATATCCAATGAAGTTAAGTTATTGTCCTGAACACTTATTTTTCTGCCACATTTGATTTGGTTTCCAAAATAATTTTCTACTCCTCATAGAAAAATCTGCTTCTGTACCATATCCAGTCACCCAGTAAGACATCTTCAAATGGGGCCTCTCATTTTGTGTAAACAAGAGATAAATGTTGACAAATGTATAACATTCCGCTCAACACCATTCAGAAGACTGAAAGAATGCTAATGCTAGCACTGTTTACTTGATCGTTGATGATTACTAGCACTAGTAGGCCAAGAAAGTAATTCTGTAAGATTTCTAAGAAACTGATTAAATTATTACCATTATCACTATTATTATCATCTTACAAAATGTCTCTAAATATATTGAATTCCAAGAATAAATCTGGCATTCCACAAGGAGGAATCCTATCATTTCTACCATTTTCTCTCTTTGTAGGTGACATCACAGATGAAATAAAGAAGGCCATGTTCGATATTACTATATGCAGATGATTTAAACATTTTCAAAAGCATAGTGAACTCCGGTGATTGCGAAAGCATTCAAAAGGCTTTGAACTTGTGCTACGACTGCGTAACAAAATGGAAAATGAAAATTTATGTTGATGAATGCGTTAAGATGTTGATCTGGCAAAATGACCATGAGCTTACCCACAGGTATGAAATAAATGGCACTTTATTGAAGGCTGTTACTCAAGTCGTAGGTCCTGGAATAATTCATGATAGCTAAGTAAGTTTCTCTTTTCACAGAGACCAAGTTAAATCATATGCCATGATGTCTCTTGGACTTTCGTTCAGATTTACTGAAATGTGTAACTTAAATGCTCTTAAATTATACTTCTGTATTTATTTTCTTCCCATCACTGATTTCTGCTCCCCCATCTGTTCATTAGCTGCCCTTCCCCCACCCCCCAGCAAATTTTACTAAAATGAACCAAATATTCTCATTCTTTGTGTACACTATGAAGGCCTGTAACCTAATTCTGTTATAATTCAACATCTTGGAGCTGAGTAAACGTCTACAGTACACACATCTGCTTTCTTCACAGAATTGTTAATGGTACTCTTCAATGCACTTCTTTGTTGCCTCATAGTGCATTACAAGTCCATCCATACAGGATCCAAAATAGACATGATGATGATGATGATGATGATGATGATATGATGATGATTGTTGTTTAAAGTGGCCTAACAGCTACGTCATCGGCCCCTAATGGTATGAGGTGCAACAAAATGAAACAATAATCAAAACATCAAATAATATTCACTGACTAAAATATTAAACGAATGATGATGAAAAAATTACCATGAATCCAAAACAATCAGTGGATCCAATTCACAATGCCTTCATTTTCTGAGATGATACTTGTTATAAACAGGGCTCCAAAATCCAAGTCACTGGCCCCTAATCACTGGTAAAGCAGAACCATCTTGTTTCTCCTATAGTGGTACTAATCACAGGTAATGCAGACTCAGGGTATGTCACACATAATGGCACCCCTTGCAGGCAACACAGACCCATGGTGTTTCTCACATAAGGCCACCACTCACAAGCAACTCAGACCCATGGTGTCCTCACATAGTGGGACTAATCACCGGCCTCAGTATTCCCATGGTGTTCCTCATATAGTGAACCTAATCACAGACCATGTATACTCTTGGTGCCGCTCACCTGGAGGTACTAATCATAGGCACTGCAAACCCATGATGTATTACACATTATGGTACCACCCACAGGCAACATAGATCAATGGTGCTCCTCACATAATGGTATTACTCTCAGGCAAAGCAGGCCCATGGTGTTCCTCACATAGTGGTACTAATCAGAGTCAACATAGACCCGAGGTGTTCTTCATACAGGGGTACTACTCATAGGTAACGCAGACCCATTCTGAACACAGGGAAACCAACACATTCCAGCACACGCACCTTCTCTCACATAGACAATAGTCAGGGCAGCTGAGTGCCCCCGCCCCCCTCCTCGGTGGAATACACACAACGGTGCTAACCACAAGCAATGGCCAGACCCGTGGTGTTCTTCACATAAGGGTATTACTCCTAGGTAATGAAAATCCATGGTGTTCATCACATAGTGGTACCAATCGCAAGTAATATCGACCCATGCTGTTCCTCACTTAATGGTACTAATCACAAGTAACCCATGGTTCTAATTTCATCATCCTTTGGTCGCCCCTTTTAGTCACCTCTTACAACAGGCAGGGGATAATGCGGGTGTATTCTTCGTCTGCGTCCCCTATCCATAGGGGGTCTGAAATACCACTATTCCATATTCCTCAATGTGCATAACACTCCAGCAATGCTCCATATTCTATCGCCTTTCCATAACAGCAAACGCCCTGCATGAAACTGACATCTTCATTCCCTATCATCTCTTCAAAACCAAACTGAAACGTATACTAAAAGAGTGCTATTGATTCTATGTTGACAACCTGGACATAGCCATTTGCCCTCAAATATTTCCCTAGCCATAATGTCCCCCAACTTGTAATTATTTCAATCTGTTTTTGCCATACTGAGAGATGTATTATGAAACATTTATTTACATATTTACAACAAATTTGTACAGGCTCAAAATGCAAAAGCATTGTACACAAGACACAAGAAAGACACAGGTTTATTCCCACATTTTCATCAGAATTTCTGGAGGGTGTGATACTTTTCTAAGCACAGTCCTGGGTGAAGTCTTGGTTGCTTCTCACAGGATTTTGCAGAAGTGAACCTTTTTTGCCTCTCCAACTCAACTTTCCAACTGCTGTAAACCTTGCAGTCCTTCTTCTACTGTAATTTCCTTCCATTAACACCATATAGACCGCTTCTGAAGTGGAGTGTTTCTCTGAATGTTTAGTTTTGTGTATTTGTTATTCTCATTCATAAGGTGGTTAGTAGCTGGTCCGTAAAAATAATTGCCATGTCAGTAATTCTGTAACGGGTCTATTGCCATGGCTTAAAAATCCTCTTACTAACCTAAAAAGGAATTTAGGCAGCCTACATCACCTGTAGTCCACGATCTACAAGCAGTATGAGAATTTTGTAGGGGAAGATGGTGGAATGGCACCATCTCGTAATCTATGATCTTTAATACCAATATAAATGGTCCGTTATTGGACATTATAAATTTTCCAGCTAACTCATTACTGGTTGCCAGCGTTTCGCCCCCGTGTGCTAGGCTGGGCTCATCAGTTGGTACCTAGCACACCTACCAAGACGCTGGCTAGTGCATACATCTATATCATCAATGATCTTCATATCCGTATTGACTAACTACACAATTATAAATAGGAAAGGACTTCCACCTTATCAATACTTGTTTATTGTAATTATTATACTACAGTACCGGTTTCAACCCCCTTTTCTTGGGTCATCTTCAGCTGAACAATACATACACATATAGATCATGAGTGCCTGTTGCCATTTCTTGATGGGTGCAGTATTTTTGTATCCGTTTCTTGGCACAGGCCAGAGCAAAGTGTAGCTTCCACCGAAGTCTCAGTCTCATTCATGGCTGTGACAATATGGAAGCTGCTGGCTGGGGTATGAGTGGTGCTGAGTAATGACTAATGACATTTGGAGCACAAATAGTGTCCGAGTGTTATGAAAGGTATTGCTCATTTGATCAGTCGTGCTGCAGTGGCATCTTCTGGTCCAGTCAGGAAAGCAATGGCAAACTACCTCACTCCTCATCTTGCCTAGTACACCTCATTTGGGCTCTGCCATTGGTTTTTGTGGTTTTCCTATAACTGCATAGCCTTTGGTGGTTGCTATCTGAGGATCCAACCAGCCTCTGGGCTGATGATCTAACATAGATCATGAAGCTATTATTGAAATTACTTTGTCTGGGGAATGCCATATGATAACACATGTTTGGTTACGTCCAAATGGGGCATGTCAAAACGGGAACTGGCATGTATGTCACTATGTGTGACAACGCAATTATATGTCTATAATAATATGCTTTAGATCTTAAAATTAGTTTATAAAACACTATCTCCACTTAAAACTAACTTATAAGTATATGTAACAAAAACAATATATGTAGGAACACTTCATGCACATAAACGTTCGTGCCTTGCATTGATTTACTTGTAAAATTATCCTATTATTTGTATAAAAGATTTGTCTTCATGTATGTACATAGAATAAAACACTGTCCAATTATTAAAAAGAGTACCAGGCTTCTAGATACAATTAGGTTCAAATGTGTATATTCAGCTCTGCTGTGTGTTGAATCTTGTTATTCTATGTTAAAATTGAATCATGTTGTCCTGTGTCATTTGTATAATTTGAGTGGCATTTGACTCAAAGTGGTGGCTCCTTTCCCATTTGTAGCTGTGCAGTGATGTTATAATTATTGTTATTGGTGTGGTTGAGTTGCGTTTGATATGTGAGCTTGCTGTTCACTATAGTGTAATGCAGTAAGTAACAAAGTACAGAATATAATTCCTTATTATAATAGTTCGTGCAGTGTTTAGTATAATTAGTTTCTATACATAATTTATAGGTAATTAGTATGTTTTTGTGAAACAGTGAATATGCCGGTATTGCCCATACCACGAAGGCAATTCCACTATATGAATGGGGTAATACCGCCATCAGGAAATTTAATGGATAGACCTGCATACCGATAGTCTTGGATATCAAAAGCACAATTACGATAGACGCTACATATCTACTTACACAAACAAAAATCACAAACCTAGTTTTCAGGAGAATTTTGACCACTGCATTCTGCATGGCCCACTCAGAGCAATATGTGCATTTATACAATTCCTTGTTTTTTCCATATTCATCACATATAATACATAGATTTTTTTGATACTTCAAATATGGCTTTCATAAGTGCAGATGTAAGAAATTCTCACTAAAAACCATAAACCCAACCTGGACCAGCCACATCTGCTTGAAATTATGAGCAATCCCATTTGCTTCTGCCAGATCAAATGCCAGATGACGAAGTTCTATGATGGAAAATCCATAAAACATATGTGATAAGAGCAATAGATGATCATGAATTTCTTTCCCTTGTTCTTCAGAAAATGCCGATTTTTCTAATTTACTGTCTTGAGGCCTATCTCCTAATGTTGTTCTTGGTATTTTAAACATCTTAGACACCTTCCAACAGACTGGCCGTCATTCACTTCTTTAATACCTTGCGGCAAATTCTCCGCAGTCCATTTAGCCTTTTCTGTTCTTCTCAGTCTATTTCGAATTGCGCCCACTGAAATATTGCCTGGGGGGGAATATCACCACCTGTGGCATCATTACCCTGTTAGCACATGGCTATATTTGGATCAAAATTCTGCCTAAGCAACAAATCGAACAAAACAAAAGTTTACTGTATTATAAAATTTTGAATACTGGTCATACTTTTATAACAATATAACCGTAATTTGACGATCACTAATTTAAACTACCCTTACGTCAGTTTATTTGATGTCACAAAATAAGATGATAAAGGACATTATGCTACTTAGGTTCCAGAATGGGTAAAGAAAAGAAAAAGTATATAAATGCAATGTAAATTTTAATCTTATACCAGTTGTACAGTATCATTTGAAGTAATTCCACATACTGTATATCAGATGACTATATTTGTAAGTAGTACAGGAGATATTATAAGTAGAATTTTGTAAACAATGTAAATTTATTAAGGATGAGCTGTGTGTTTAATAGAAAAAATTGTTAACGTAAATTATATAGCCTAGGCTAATATTGTATTATAGGAAAATTTTATTCTCTTGTTAATTTAATATTTAGTGCTTGACAATAATGTATTTTAGTGTACCATTTGCCACCGAGGTAAATACCTCATTTGCAAATAAAGAGATTTTGATTTTGATTTGATTTGATTTGAAATACCTTGCAGTGTTTTGGTAGCCGTCCGCTAGAGATCACGCTTATTTGCGCACATGTCCGACGCGCGGTTATTCAAATTTAACTGGTGGGGATATTGCCCACGGTGGCGGAATTCCCCACCTTCCCCTACATACCGATAAGGTACGGTCCCGCAACCTTCCCCAACATTACACGCATCTCTGTCGTTATTATTATCACTCAGATCACTTTTTAAAACATCACTTTCATCACTTGCCTCGAAAAGGTCACTTTCATGGTCATTATCCGTAAATTCAGTAGAAATTGTCACCGATATTTCATCATCCATCAAGCCGGGCGCCGCCATTTTCCCACGATCGCTTTCGATTGAGCAAATACATAATCTAGGAAACAGTAATATTGCCTTCACATTTTAAAAGGAGTTGTCTGAAATTCGTTCTCACAGTGCCCAGAAGATAGCGGCACTCATTGAATAATTAATAGAAGGCATAATGTACTCCACAGAGTAGTTTGTGACGCAGAACCGTGGTGTCGACCAGAGCTCGACACACGACTGTTGGTGTTGAACGGTGGCTGTCGACCTGTTGTCGACACGCGAGCGGAAAGAGGGTAACATTACTAGTAACACGGACATTATTATAAGTATACGTCTTGCCCCTCATTATTTATATTATTTGTTATTTAATTTCTAAACAATTTGTTAATACAAGTCCCTTCTTTGTTAAATGTCATTGTTTTCTTACTGTTAATATGTTATTCTGCTATAAAGTTAGTGTAGAAGATGGTTTTCCGTGGTTTCCCATTTTCACACCAGGCAAATGCTGGGGCTATACCTTAATTAAGGCCACGGTCGCTTCGTCTCCATGCCTAGCCCTTTCCTGTCCCATCGTCGCTATAAGACCTAACTGTGTCGGTGCGACGTAAAGCAAATTGAAAAAAAAAGTTAGTGTCGACAAAAATGGAGTAGGCCTACTTCATACCTGTATCTGTTTACTACTAAATAAATAAACAAACAAATAAATAAACAATAAACCGTAAAATAGTTATTTTCCCAAAAGTAACTAGCTCTTT
This sequence comes from Anabrus simplex, assembly GCF_040414725.1. Classification (NCBI taxonomy): domain Eukaryota; kingdom Metazoa; phylum Arthropoda; class Insecta; order Orthoptera; family Tettigoniidae; genus Anabrus; species Anabrus simplex. Next base: position 62,684,457 of record NC_090266.1, read on the forward strand.
CCTCCTACAGTGCAGGGCCTCAGGTTACTGGCCCACTTAACCCACCCACAGAATGACCCTGGTACTGTCAAAGACTCTGACACCAGAGAATGGACAATAAGGCAACACCGAACTCAACGAAATAGGAACGCCAATGAATTACGAAAGTAAGACGACTCCAGTGAGCACGAGATTGTCTGACCAGGGTCTGAAGACTGAATATACACTGACTGACAGAGCAAATGCAACACCAAGAAGGAGTGGTCAGAACTTTATGCTCGTATCCCACTATCGGCAGCCCTGAAGATGGTTTTCCGTGGTTTCCCATTTTCACACCAGGCAAATGCTGGGGCTGTACCTTAATTAAGGCCACGGCCGCTTCCTTCCAACTCCTAGGCCTTTCCTATCCCATCGTCGCAATAAGACCTATCTGTGTCGGTCGACGTAAAGCCCGTAGCAAAAAAAAAAAAAAAAGAACTTTATGCCAATTGCAGGGTAGACTGACGTCACTGAGGTATGCTCATGATGTGAAATGCGCCGCTGTGCTGCGCACGTAGCGAACGATAAATGGGACACGGCGTTGGCGAATGGCCCACTTCGTACCGTGATTTCTCAGCCGACAGTCATTGTAGAACGTGTTGTCGTGTGCCACAGGACACGTGTATAGCTAAGAATGCCAGGCCGCCGTCAACGGAGGCATTTCCAGCAGACAGACGACTTTACGAGGGGTATGGTGATCGGGCTGAGAAGGGCAGGTTGGTCGCTTCGTCAAATCGCAGCCGATACCCATAGGGATGTGTCCACGGTGCAGCGCCTGTGGCGAAGATTGTTGGCGCAGGGACATGTGGCACGTGCGAGGGGTCCAGGCGCAGCCCGAGTGACGTCAGCACGCGAGGATCGGCGCATCCGCCGCCAAGCGGTGGCAGCCCCGCACGCCACGTCAACCGCCATTCTTCAGCATGTGCAAGACACCCTGGCTGTTCCAATATCGACCAGAACAATTTCCCGTCGATTGGTTGAAGGAGGCCTGCACTCCCGGCGTCCGCTCAGAAGACTACCATTGACTCCACAGCATAGACGTGCACGCCTGGCATGGTGCCGGGCTAGAGCGACTTGGATGAGGGAATGGCGGAACGTCGTGTTCTCCGATGAGTCACGCTTCTGTTCTGTCAGTGATAGACACCGCAGACGAGTGTGGCGTCGGCGTGGAGAAAGGTCAAATCCGGCAGTAACTGTGGAGCGCCCTACCGCTAGACAACGCGGCATCATGGTTTGGGGCGCTATTGCGTATGATTCCACGTCACCTCTAGTGCGTATTCAAGGCACGTTAAATGGCCACCGCTACGTGCAGCATGTGCTGCGGCCGGTGGCACTCCCGTACCTTCAGGGGCTGCCCAATGCTCTGTTTCAGCAGGATGAAATGAATGCCCGCCCACACACTGCTCGCATCTCCCAACAGGCTCTACGAGGTGTACAGATGCTTCCGTGGCCAGCGTACTCTCCGGATCTCTCACCAATCGAACACGTGTGGGATCTCATTGGACGCCGTTTGCAAACTCTGCCCCAGCCTCGTACGGACGACCAACTGTGGCAAATGGTTGACAGAGAATGGAGAACCATCCCTCAGGACACCATCCGCACTCTTATTGACTCTGTACCTCGACGTGTTTCTGCGTGCATCGCCGCTCGCGGTGGTCCTACAGCCTACTGAGTCGATGCCATGCGCATTGTGTAACCTGCATATCGGTTTGAAATAAACATCAATTATTCGTCCGTGCCGTCTCTGTTTTTTCCCCAACTTTCATCCCTTTCGAACCACTCCTTCTTGGTGTTGCATTTGCTCTGTCAGTCAGTGTAATAAAAGAAAACATTTAGAAGACTGCTTCATTCATCTTAAAAAAAAGAAATGTCGGTGGGCTTAACTAAAAACAAAATAAAAATACAAAACCCTTAGGCAGTACAGCCTTGACTGTCTTGACCTACCAAGTGACTGCTACACACCCCGAAAGCCTGCATACTATAGGGTGACAAGTAGTCAGCATAATGAATCCTCTTAGCTACAGTATTATTCTAGACATTCTAGGCCCAGGCCAATCTCACCATCAGCTAGATTGCATAAAGCCTCCACTGATATGACCTTGAACCAACCCTTATATCCTAATATCCCTCCCAGAAAGAGGGAAGCTTGCTACCCTGTTTGGTCAGCTAGGTCTATGTGTAATATATACTATAATCAGTAGCATTATAACAAAGCCCAATGCAGCTCAGAGATTAGGCTAAATCTTTCAGACTACAAATTTAAATTCTACTACCAACAATTCAGTAATGTTATGTAAACATTACAGATTCTGCACAAATAAAGGTCCACAGCAACTACACTGATTACGTGGAAAAGCTGGAGAAATATACGGTAACCTTCATCATTTGTTTAAATCCAAGAATGTTCAAGGCAGGCAATAATGCTCTTAAAATTCTATAAAAAATATGAGCACCACAATAATATAATTCCTTAAATAACTTCAGAACATTGTATCGTTTAAAATAGGAAGAAAGACAGATTGGAAATGCATATCTGTTTCCTTATTTTGTTGTTGGCAAAACTGTTTAGTTAAAAAGGTGTGAAATTAGAACCTCTAGGATATTAATCAGTATTACACCTACAGTACATTTTAAAACACGTTATTCCCGTAAAAGCAAGGGTTAAGGATGTAAAGGTATAGGATACAAGTTATATATGACATGTCAAAAAATTATTACCAAAGAGGTTAAAGGGCTGACATTGTGAAATTTTCGCATGTGCAAATGTTTGTATGTTAGGGTATCATATAATAAGTGTTAGAATCCTCGAAATTTTCAGAAGATTCATTCAGCCATCTCATAAGTGATTAAGTTTGGGGATGATGATGGTTATTCATCAATCCTACTTACTGGGTGGTTCTTCGCTGATGTTATAAGTAGATGTTACAGGTAACCCTTGGTTATCCACAACTGACCGAACCGTCAATGCAGTCTGACTGTCAAGCGTCACACCTATAAATAAACAGAGGTCACATGAAAGTTCTTGAATAGCACAAATATGAACTACACCATTATCGTACCCTAGTATACATAAACATATACATAACAGTTTTTACCATTTAAAGCATCGAAGAGTAGACGTTCCATATCACGGTAAGTACAAAACGAATTCAATAGAAGACACTATTCACATTCAAAATGTTCAGTTTTAATATAAATAGTATTTAAATCACTCTGATCCTCATACCACATACATGCATGCAGCCAAATCAGGAAGATGATTCGAGGAACACGTACATCAATCGATCTATTTAATCAATTTGACCAACACAAAATTCGATACATGAAATTTACATTCAGTATTTTTTTTTTTATTGACACTAACACTGGTACTAAAGGCAATTTGTTTATGTCCGAATCTATGAAGTCCTGCCCAATGCTGTAGGATATTTCTCACCTCTTCTCACTAATCCTGATTTTATTTTAGAATGGGAAAGTGAAGAATGTCAGAGCAGCCAACAGCGTCTGACGAATCTTCTTAAGGGTGGAGTAAGCTCATCGTGGCTCATCTGAACATGCAAATAAATACTGAAGTGAAGAACAAAATCTATATTCGTACTCTTTATCCTAAAATCTAACCTTAATTTGCGCTAGAGAAATGCGGTAGATGTAGAATAGCGTATACGAGTCCAAGTCACGGCCGGCTAGATTCCTCGCTGCACTCATTGTAAGCAAAGAGAATGCTATAAGGAGTCTCGATTTCAGAAATAGCCGTGTGAGCGCTAAAATTGGGGTTTATATGCGCCATCTGTCGGCATTCAACTGAACTATTGGAATGGTGGCAATAGCGGGCGATTTGAGCATTTTTTTAAAAAAATATTTGTACATACGAAAATGAAGCAGGAAAATGCAAAATACTGCTAGGGAAAGATGTTGCTACAAAATAAAACTTACGGACAGCAAACTGTATTTTCCCTCAAAAATACCGTAAGCGTATATAGCGATATACATTTTGAATAGTTCTGTAAATTGTAAATCTGGGCTAGTAATATTATTCCATACAAATAAATAAGCTCTTGACATAAAATTTCCCTCGGGTAGATTATACAGAAAATACCATATATATACCGGTATTATGATATTCAGTCCAACTATAAGAATACTATAAATATAATGACCCTATTTGTAAAAAACGGTGACATTGCAGGTATATTAAGCTTTCCATGTTATTTTTCTCCTCTGCCTTGCTGCCTGGCCGAGGCGGTAAACGCGTGCTCGGTTCGCCCGGAAGGACGTGGGTTCGAATACCCGTCAGGAAGTCGTAAAATTTAAGAAAGGAGATTTCCAATTCCGGAGGTGCATATGGCCCTGAGGTTCACTCAGCCTACACCAAAAATGAGTACCAGGTTAATTCCTGGGGGCAAAGGCGGCCAGGCGTAGAGCTAACCCCTCTACCTCATCACGTGCCGAGGTTAACAATGGTGGAAACCTTTACCTTCCACTCCTCCAAGGGCTTCATGGCCTGTAAGGAGATGACTTCTTTGCCTTATTATTACCATATACATATATGCATACATTATCATTATAGACTGTTATGCCTTTCAGCGTTCAGTCTGCAAGCCTCTGAGAATTTACTAAACGTCGCCACAATCCTCGATTTGCAACTAGTGTTGTGGCCTCATTTAGTTCTATACCTGTTATCTTTAAATCGTTAGAAACCGAGTCTAACCATCGTCGTCTTGGTCTCCCTCTACTTCTCTTACCCTCCATAGCAGAGTCCATTATTATCCTGGGTAACCTATCCTCCTCCATTCGCCGCACATGACCCCACCACCGAAGACGGTTTACGCGTACAGCTTCATCCATCGAGTTCATTCCAAAATTAGCCTTTATCTCCTCATTCCGAGTACCCTCCTGCCACTGTTCCCACCTGTTTGTACCAGCAATCATTCTTGCTAGTTCCATGTTTGTTACTTCTAACTTATGCATAAGATATCCTGAGTCCACCCAGCTTTCGCTCCCGTAAAGCAAAGTTGGTCTGAAAACAGACCGATGTAAAGATAGTTTTGTCTGGGAGCTGACTTCCTTCTTACTTAATACTGCTGATCGCAACTGCGAGCTCACTGCATTAGCTTTACTACACCTTGATTCAATCTCACTTACTATTGAACCCATAATTCTACGGTGAGAAAAATATTTTTTTTCTCCAATATTTATTTGGTATTAAGAAAGTACTTTTATGTTTGAAGGCAGCCATGTTGCGCTCCTACGAGCCCCGATGTCGCGTGGGAAGGTTCTCACTCACGGCGAGCTCGTGAATTGCCGGGACACCTCGGCGGGACTCGAGTGCCCGACAATTCTTTAAATTCATGGAATTCTGCACAACGAGGGATTTTGACAATATCGTAAATAAAGAAAAAAATAAGCAAAATTATTCGTACACCCTCCGTGAAGTTAGTGACACCAGGGAAAACTTAAAGGCAGTTAAGCCTAAGTACATGTTAGCGTGAGACCAGCGAACCAGCTACACGTGCCAAGGTCAGGGGAGGAAGAAAACGCGCGAAACGCACGGGCAGAAACAATTTATTTCCCCGATTATGTGTGTAGAAAAGTTATAAAATTAACGTCTAACATAAGTGCAAGTCTGTCCAGAGTTCTGGGACAAGTCTCATCAAAATCCGTCTATTAGACGCAAAATTGGCAGATTACACAATCAAGCCTCATAGAGGGGATAGCGTCCCTCCTGAGATTATAAAAGAAACCCCCCACCGTAGATTTTTCAGTGTCGATCTGGAACTTGAAGCCGCGGGAGCTTGCGCCCGTCGCCATTGGAAATTCGCGCCAGATTGACCGACAAATAATTAAATACATGTCCGTGGCTAAGGTCCATATACTTGGTTAAGAAGAAAAAGTGATTGGGAAAGTTCTGAACGTTTGCCGAAGAAATAGGAAGGTGTAGGCTGGTTGAAATATACGCAGCAGGTTTTATTTATATCATCTTGTGTACACTTGAAAGTGAAGCAGAGTCTTGGGGGAAGCTATTCAGAGTAGTTCTGCTCCCTTATCGGCCGAACACCTGTTTTATTGAGGGAACGGAGAGAAACCACTCTGGGAACGCATCAGACAGTTGTAGTCGACTGCAGGACGAGGGAAGTTCGTGGTGCAAGTTACAGAGAAAGTGCCTGATTTATATGGTAATTTTAATCTCGTGTGTGTGAAGGGTAGTGTTTGTACGAGTGAGATTTTGGAAATGAAAATGTTATCTGTGAAAATGAGCGGCTAAGCCCGAGGTCAGCTGGTGACGATGTAATCAGAATGCTGGGAATGTCACCATTGTGCAGGTCTGTCTATTTTATATTATGTTGTAGTTAGTTAGTTATTGTCTGTCCCAACCAACTTTTCAAGATGATTGTCGGGTTGATATTCGTAATTATCAGGCGAAAAGTGTTGTAATTTTTGGTCAGCGTGTGAAATTTTCTGTGTGTAAAGTTCATGTCAAGAACGGTAAAATGCGACGCCTAAAATTTTGTGTTGAATGTTCGATGAGATATCACACAAAGCGTGGATTTTTGGAACGTTATAAGTGTAAATTAGTCGTGGCGAATATCTTAATCTCAGATGTCAGTTGAATTCAGAAATGTTGGTCGATAATAATAATAATAATAATAATAATAATAATAATAATAATAATAATAATAATAATAATAATAATAATAATAATAATAATAAAAATGTCTACCGCGGGATAAGGAAATTTTTCTATGTTAAAGTGCATTTAACCAGTATATATTTTACAAGGATCGCAGGCATATTTGGATGATTTCGGTGAAATTTGTTAGAGTCACAGTCATTAATGGGAAGGAAATTTTGAGACATCGTGTATATCAATGATACGAAAAGTCGCTGGGTGCTCTTGGACTCTCGAGGTTCGAAAGTCGTAATAATAGTAAAGTAAGAGATGTGTTTAATAATGGTAGTCGTTTTCACCAGGGGATCGAAGTATGAGAAAGGGTCTTGAAGGAAAAGGGATTGAGAGCGATGAATTTATAGGTATGTGGAAATGAGAGAGATGGATGAAATGAAGCTCGGATGTTAAGTGATACCGCTGGAATAAAGCGAGGAGAAGGAGTTTGAGATAAGCTCTTTATGTTTAAAGAGGAATTATTTAGGAAACAGGCTGTGTTGAGGCAGGCTGTATTGTTTTCCGCAATCAATCCGAATTTGAGACGACTATGGTGTAAAGCATCGTAAATTTATAGAAAGATTCCAAGTGAAAACGACTCTAGTAAAATGTTAAAGTCTGGGTAGTACACATCCAGTGATTTTTGTTACGGAAAGCCCGTATGGATAATAAGATAATGAGCGACCTCAAGGATCAAAGAGCACTTTGGACCCATGGTTGGGTTGTACTGAATTTGTTCACTGGGGAGGTCATTGATAAAATAGTTGGAATTGATGATAGGCGATTTGAGAATTTCGAATGCGGTAGTGATGATTATTATTTTGAAGGCATCCACTAAATTGTAAACGTGTGTTGGGAATTTTCATTTGCTTCCCTAACACTTCAGTGCACAGGCTGAGATTGTGTTCGAGGTGGAGAATCGTTCGTCACGTATATTTATTTTTGAGCTCACGTATTGTAATGGTAGAGACTTACTGTTTTTTTTTTCGACTTGCATTCATTTGATAGTAAGAGACGTGGTTCCGATCGTGTGGTATTTGTCTGACCAGATTTTGTATTAAATGTCGGAGGTGTTTGAAATTGCTAGTTCGCCTGATATGTTAAGGGAGGCGTAGTACGACCCACTTTGACGCCCGACGATAGATTTAGAACGTCACATGTTGTCATTGGAGTCACTGTTGATGAGACGTCCTAGGTCACGCCCGACGATAGAATTTGGAAGGTATCATGTACATAATGATTAGTGTTAGGGTGTACAGATTTCAAGTGAGCCCGACGATAGGTCTGGGATGGTAGCTGTACACACTCAAGTCTCAGTTTAGATGTTTCTTTTGTTTTTTTGTCGAAGCGGCCTGGATGAAGGTAGCAGTTACAGTACGATATGATTTTATGAAGAGGGTCAATGCGTAGCTCTCCATTGAGATAACGGGACAGCTGTTGACGCGTGAGGGTTGTCCAAGTGTTGGATATCGACCTGATGGAGATTTAATATTTTTACTGTGATTCTCCGTGCGTGTTAAGCTTTAATGACTTCGAGGTGTTGATTTATTTTTACGGACTTCATTGTTTTCTCGTTTTAACGTCCGTTTTCGTTTGATAGTGTGCATATTGACACTCAGTGTATTAGTGCGAGACTTGAGTTGCGAATGCTGTTTCGATTCGTCAGCCACTATTTTATTTTATTTTCAATCTTGTCGTACTTTCATTTTATTCATAGTTAAAGTAAGTAAGTAATCACTTTACAAGTAGCGTGTTGGGACAGACAGTAAATAGAGAGATCTGTACTGGTAGCATTGTGTTTCAAGGGAAAGAATTCCTTAAAGTTGTAGTAAATTTTAGCGTGGACTGGTAATTTTATTAAGCATAACAAACCCATTTCTAACCTGAAAATCGGTTCGATAATAATATGTTTCAAGTGACTTTCCACTTTTTAATTATCTTCAGTGTTTGGCATTTCTTCTAAATGCATGATTAGTAATTGTTTCCTGCATTTCGCAGTTTTGTTCCTTTAGAACGACATAACGTAAGATCCTCTCGGATCCTGTTGTTGTTGGTTCCTTCCGAACAGCTGTTTGGGGTGATGCACATTTAGCATCGGGATTACCTTATCACTTAAGGGTGTCATGAATGACAAATACATGGTGGGATTTTATTTCAATAGTGAATGATGCTGTTAACTTGTAGTGAACACCATGCTTTCCCATAATATTTCGCAACCTATCCAAAGCAACTGATAGTCAGTTTGGTTCGATTAAGGGTCCATTCGGCGGGTGTTCCGTATCCGTTAAGGGTATTCGACTGGTGGATAACCTTAATTGAGAGAAAATCAGGCGTTCTACTTGTTGAAAGTCAGATTTTCCACGGATCGTGTGGATTAACTCTCAGTTCTCGTTTGGAATAATAGGTGACCGGTTTTCAGGTCTTCCCTTTTTCAGTTTTTCAGTTTCGCTGTCCACTAACATATTAGCTTCTCCGAAGCAACTCTTCGATACTGTAAGAAACAAATTGACGTTATGTAATGTGACTGTGTTTGGAACATTCAAAAATCAATAATTTATAATTTTTTATTTTGCAAGAATGCATATTAAATTAATGATGTTATCGTGCTCCTTCAATTTAATAAAAGTTAGTAAGCACATTTTGCTCCTCATTTCAAGTAGTTAGGCTCTCTTCTGAACCCCATCGTTTGGTTAAGATCGTGACCGAATTTATTCCCGCAACGACCCAGGATTTAAGAGTTCTAAATTGTTCTACTGTAGCAGCCGTGGCCGACCAACGATGGAATGGTAAGTTCAAAGGGTTCACTATATTACCATCCTGGGAGAACACACAACCTAAATACTTGAAATTATCGACCTGTTCTACATTTGTATCACCAATCTGACATTCAATTCTGTTGAATTTCTTACCTACTGACATCAATTTAGTTTTCGAGAGGCTAATTTTCCTACCATACTCATTGCACCTATTTTCATGTTCCAAGATATTAGACAACAGGCTTTCGGCACAGTCTGCCATTAAGACCAAGTCGTCAGCATATACCAAACTGCTTACTACATTTCCACCTAACTGAACCCTCCCTAACATTTTATACCTTTCAGCAGATGATCCATGTAAACTACGAACAGCAAAGGTGAAAGATTACAGCCTTGTCTAATTCCTGTAAGTACCCTGAACCAAGAACTCATTCTACCATCAATTCTCACTGAAGCCCAATTGTCAACGTTAATGCCTTTGATTGATTTTAATAATCTACCTTTAATTCCACAGTCCCCCAGTATGGCAAACATCTTTTCCCTCGGTACCCTGTCACATGCTTTCTCTAGATCTACGAAACATAAACACAACTGCCTATTCCTCTCGTAGCATTTTCCAATTACCTGGCGCATACTGAAAATCTGATACTGGCAGCCTCTCTATGGTCTGAACCCACACTGGTTTTCATCAAACTTCCTCTCAACGACTGATCGCACCCTCCCTTCCAAGATGCCAGTGAATATTTTGCCTGGTATACTAATCAATGAGATACCTCTATAGTTGTTGCAATCCTTCCTGTTCCCGTGCTTATAGATAGGTGCAATTACTGCTTTTGTCCAATCTGAAGGTACCTTACCAACACTCCACGCTAATTTTACTATTCTGTGAAGCCATTTCATCCCTGCCTTCCCACTATACTTCACCATTTCAGGTCTAATTTCATCTATTGCTGCTGCCTTATGACAATGGAGTTTATTTACTATCCTTTACACTTCCTCAAGCACAATTTCACCAACATCATTTTCCTCCTCCCCATGAGCTTGGCTGTTTGCAACACCACCATGATGATTTCCTTTTACATTGAGAAGATGTTCAAAATATTCCCTCCACCTCTCCAGTGATTCCCTGAGATCTACAGTATTATGAGTTCACCTGAATTACTCAAAACACTGTTCATTTCCTTTTTCCCTCCCTTCCTAAGATTCTTTATTACTGTCCTGAAAGGTTTCCCTGCTGCTTGACCTAGCCTTTCCAGGTTATTACCAAAATCTTCCCATGACTTCTTTTTGGATTCAACAACTATTTGTTTCGCTCTGTTTCTTTCATCTGCGTAAAAATCCCTGTCTGCCTCGGCCCTTGTTTGGAGCCATTTCTGATAAGCCTTCTTTTTACGTTTACAGGCTGCTCTCACTACATCATTCCACCAAGATGTTCGCCTTTTCCCATCTTTACACACAGTTATTCCTAGGCATTCCCTTGCTGTTTCTACTACAGCATCCCTGTATGCCACCCATTCACTTTCTATATCCTGAACCTGCTTACTATCTACTGTACCGTAAGTTTTACCGATTTATATAAATGCATTCGCTCTGAAAGCGCTTAATCTGTTCAAACTTATCACTAATCTTTACTTAACTCTAATTGCTGCCATAATTATTTCTACTACAGAAGGTTCATGAAAAATGATTAAATAATAGGCATAAGTTACTGGTAATACTGTAAGTTGAACTTTTAAATGACTCTTGGCTAACAAAAAGAATCCCTGTGGAATGCTCCTACAAATATATGATAATTAGCAGGATGGATAGAGTAGAACTTTGTTTTACGACATCTGTTACAGTGACCCCTTGTCTGCAACGTCAAATATTCTGTAGTTAGTAGTAACATATTCCTCATGGGAAAAGTGTTGCTCTGCTTCATTCGACAATCATACATGCGTTTACCTCGTCATTTACAAACACAGCTTGAACTGGACTATTCTAAGAACCATAGTATTTAAACATCTCTGGCAGTGGCGGTTCGTGACATTTACTGTGCCGCCATCCCTTTCCCCTCCCCAGTCGGTCGAGTTTTCACTGACCAACACCACGATACTTTTAGATGAATAATAATAATAATAATAATAATAATAATAATAATAATAATAATAATAATAATAATAATAATAATAATAATAATGTTGAAGTCATCAGTCCATAGACTGGTTTGATGCAGCTCTCCATGCTACTCTATCCTGTGCTAACCTTTTCATTTCTACATAACTAGGCTACTGTATCCTACATCTGCTCTAATCTGCTTGTCATATTCATACCTTGGTCTACTCCTACCGTTCTTACCACCTACACTTCCTTCAAAAACCAACTGAACAAGTCCTCAGTGTCTTATGATGTGTCCTATCATTATATCACTTCTTCCCGTCAAATTTAGCCGAATCGATCTCCTCTCGCCAATTCGATTCAGTACCTCTTTATTTGTGATTCGATCTATCCATCTCACCTTCAGCATTCATCTGTAAAACCACGTTTCATGATGATGACTTCCTCCCGGGTAAAATACTCCGGAGGTAAACTAGTCCCCTATTCGGATCTCCGAGTGGGGACTACACGAGAGGGGGCGATCTTCAGGAAGATGGATACTGACATTCTGCGAGTCGGAGCGTAGAATGTTAGAAGTTAGAAGTTTAATGCCTTTGATTGATTTTAATAATCTACCTTTAATTCCACAGTCCCCCAGTATGGCAAACATCTTTTCCCTCGGTACCCTGTCACATGCTTTCTCTAGATCTACGAAACATAAACACAACTGCCTATTCCTCTCGTAGCATTTTCCAATTACCTGGCGCATACTGAAAATCTGATACTGGCAGCCTCTCTATGGTCTGAACCCACACTGGTTTTCATCAAACTTCCTCTCAACGACTGATCGCACCCTCCCTTCCAAGATGCCAGTGAATATTTTGCCTGGTATACTAATCAATGAGATACCTCTATAGTTGTTGCAATCCTTCCTGTTCCCGTGCTTATAGATAGGTGCAATTACTGCTTTTGTCCAATCTGAAGGTACCTTACCAACACTCCACGCTAATTTTACTATTCTGTGAAGCCATTTCATCCCTGCCTTCCCACTATACTTCACCATTTCAGGTCTAATTTCATCTATTGCTGCTGCCTTATGACAATGGAGTTTATTTACTATCCTTTACACTTCCTCAAGCACAATTTCACCAACATCATTTTCCTCCTCCCCATGAGCTTGGCTGTTTGCAACACCACCATGATGATTTCCTTTTACATTGAGAAGATGTTCAAAATATTCCCTCCACCTCTCCAGTGATTCCCTGAGATCTACAGTATTATGAGTTCACCTGAATTACTCAAAACACTGTTCATTTCCTTTTTCCCTCCCTTCCTAAGATTCTTTATTACTGTCCTGAAAGGTTTCCCTGCTGCTTGACCTAGCCTTTCCAGGTTATTACCAAAATCTTCCCATGACTTCTTTTTGGATTCAACAACTATTTGTTTCGCTCTGTTTCTTTCATCTGCGTAAAAATCCCTGTCTGCCTCGGCCCTTGTTTGGAGCCATTTCTGATAAGCCTTCTTTTTACGTTTACAGGCTGCTCTCACTACATCATTCCACCAAGATGTTCGCCTTTTCCCATCTTTACACACAGTTATTCCTAGGCATTCCCTTGCTGTTTCTACTACAGCATCCCTGTATGCCACCCATTCACTTTCTATATCCTGAACCTGCTTACTATCTACTGTACCGTAAGTTTTACCGATTTATATAAATGCATTCGCTCTGAAAGCGCTTAATCTGTTCAAACTTATCACTAATCTTTACTTAACTCTAATTGCTGCCATAATTATTTCTACTACAGAAGGTTCATGAAAAATGATTAAATAATAGGCATAAGTTACTGGTAATACTGTAAGTTGAACTTTTAAATGACTCTTGGCTAACAAAAAGAATCCCTGTGGAATGCTCCTACAAATATATGATAATTAGCAGGATGGATAGAGTAGAACTTTGTTTTACGACATCTGTTACAGTGACCCCTTGTCTGCAACGTCAAATATTCTGTAGTTAGTAGTAACATATTCCTCATGGGAAAAGTGTTGCTCTGCTTCATTCGACAATCATACATGCGTTTACCTCGTCATTTACAAACACAGCTTGAACTGGACTATTCTAAGAACCATAGTATTTAAACATCTCTGGCAGTGGCGGTTCGTGACATTTACTGTGCCGCCATCCCTTTCCCCTCCCCAGTCGGTCGAGTTTTCACTGACCAACACCACGATACTTTTAGATGAATAATAATAATAATAATAATAATAATAATAATAATAATAATAATAATAATAATAATAATAATAATAATAATAATAATAATAATAATAATAATAATAATAATAATAATAATAATAATAATAATGTTGAAGTCATCAGTCCATAGACTGGTTTGATGCAGCTCTCCATGCTACTCTATCCTGTGCTAACCTTTTCATTTCTACATAACTAGGCTACTGTATCCTACATCTGCTCTAATCTGCTTGTCATATTCATACCTTGGTCTACTCCTACCGTTCTTACCACCTACACTTCCTTCAAAAACCAACTGAACAAGTCCTCAGTGTCTTATGATGTGTCCTATCATTATATCACTTCTTCCCGTCAAATTTAGCCGAATCGATCTCCTCTCGCCAATTCGATTCAGTACCTCTTTATTTGTGATTCGATCTATCCATCTCACCTTCAGCATTCATCTGTAAAACCACGTTTCATGATGATGACTTCCTCCCGGGTAAAATACTCCGGAGGTAAACTAGTCCCCTATTCGGATCTCCGAGTGGGGACTACACGAGAGGGGGCGATCTTCAGGAAGATGGATACTGACATTCTGCGAGTCGGAGCGTAGAATGTTAGAAGTTTGAATCGTTGTGGTAGATTAGACTATCTCAAAAGGGAGATGGATAGACTAAAGTTAGATGTAGTTGGTGTAAGTGAAGTATGTTGGCAGGAAGAACACGATTATTGGTCAGGGGACTACCGAATTAACAACACAAAATCAAACAGAGGAAATGCAGGAGTTGGTTTCATAATGAATAAGAAAATAGGGCAGCGGTAAGCTACTACGACCAGCATAGTGAAAGAATTATTGTCGTCATGATAACACTAAACCAATGCCCACCACAATAGTGCAGGTCTATATGCCTACTAGCTCAGCGGATGATGAGGAAATTGAAAGAACATATGAAGAGATAGAAGATTTAATACAATATGTAAAAGGTGACGAGAATCTAATTGTGATGGGAGACTGGAATGCAGTGGTAGGCCAAGGAAGAGAAGGTAATACAGTAGGAGAATTTGGATTGGGACAAAGGAACGAAAGAGGAAGTCGGCTGGTTGAATTCTGCACTGATCATAATTTACTCCTTGCTAATAATTGGTTCAAAGACCACAAACGACTGCTGTATACGTGGACGAGACCTGGAGACACTGGAAGGTATCAAATAGACTCCATTATGATTAGGCAAAGATTCAGAAACCAGGTGTTGGATTGCAAAACTTTCCCAGGAGCAGACGTGGACTCTGACCACAACTTGTTGGTCATGAAATGCCATCTGAAGCTGAAGAAATTGAAGAAAGGAAAGAATGCAAAAAGATGGGATCTAGACAAGTTGAAAGAAAAGAGTGTGAGGGATTGTTTCAAGGAACATGTTGCAAAAGGAATAAATGAAAAGGCTGAAGGAAACACAATAGAGGAAGAATGGATAGTCATGAAAAATGAAGTTAGCAGGGCTGCTGAAGAAATGTTGGGAAGGAAGAAAAGATCAACTAAGAATCAGTGGATAACTCAGGAGATACTAGTCCTGATTGATGAATGACGAAAATACAAGAATGCTAGAAATGAAGAGGGCAGAAAAGAATACAGACGATTAAAGAATGAAGTGGATAGAAAGTGCAAGGTAGCTAAGGAAGACTGGCTGAAGGAGAAGTGCAAGGATGTCGAAGGTTGTATGGTCCTAGGAAAGGTAGATGCTGCATACAGGAAAATCAAGGAAACATTTGGAGAAAGGAAATCTAGGTGTATGCATATTAAGAGCTCAGATGGAAAGCCACTTCTAGGGAAAGAAGACAAAGCAGAAAGATGGCAGGAACATATCCAACAGTTGTATCAAGGTGAAGACTTAGATAATTTGGTTTTGGAACAAGAAGAGGCTGTTAACGCTGATTAAATGGGAGATCCAATTTTGAGGTCAGAGTTTGACAGAGCTGTGAGCGACCTAAATAGGAACAAGGCACCTGGAATTGATGACATTCCCTCTGAATTACTGACTGCCTTAGGAGAAACCAGCATGGTAAGGCTATTCCATTTAGTGTGTAAGATGTATGAGACAGGAGAAGTACCATCCGATTTTCGGCAGAATGTTGTTATACCTATTCCCAAGAAAGCCGGTGCTGACAAGTGTGAGAACTATCGCAGCATTAGTTTAGTATCTCGTGCCTGCATAATGTTAACACGTATTCTTTACAGAAGAATGGAAAAACAACTTGAAGCTGAGTTGGAAGAAGATCAATTTGGCTTCAGAAGAAATGTAGGAACATGTGAAGCAATCCTGACTTTACGTCTGATCTTAGAGGATCGAATCAAGAAGGACAAGCCCACGTACATGGCATTCGTAGATCTGGAAAAGGCAATCGATAATGTTGATTGGACCAAGCTATTTAAGATTCTGAAGGTGATTGGGTTCAGATACTGAGACGAAGAATTATCTATAATCTGTATAAAAATCATTCCGCAGTGATAAGAATCGAGGGCTTTGAAAAGGAAGCAGCAATCCAGAAAGGAGTGAGGCAAGGCTGCAGTTTGTCCCCCCTCCTTTTCAATGTTTACATAGAACAGGCAGTAAAGGAAATCAAAGAGGAATTTGGAAAGGGAATCACAATCCAAGGAGAGGAAATCAAAACATTGAGATTTGCCGATGATATTATTTTATCTGGGACTACAGAAGATCTCGAGAAGCTGCTGAATGGTATGCATGTGAACAATCTATAACTTTTTAAACTTTTTCTGATTTCTTTTTTTTTAAGTTTGAGAGCCAAAAATTGGTACTAAATATGATGTTTCAGTCTTATACTCAAATTGAAAACACAGAATAGTTAATAATTCACAGAAATGCAACATTTTATCCATGTGACTGTGTTCTTTTAGAATTGGCAAATAAATTGGCAAAGTACTACAAAGTACTACAGTGTCTGAAAAAAGACAACTTTCTAACTACAAGAAGAAAATGAAACAAACTACAATAACACTTCTTAGAACCCTGTACTTCCATGGAAGGCGTTGTATACTGAGGTGGATTATCCTCACCTGGCTGCTGGCCTAGTATGTGTACCTACATGATGAACGTGCTTGCCACAGTTACAGTAGTGCCAGGAATTTGATGATGTTAATTCCAGATAGATCTCCAGCCCAGAAACATATCCATACTTCAGTCGTCCTTTCTCACATATCATGACATGATATCTATCACATTATTTTCCCATAACCAGTATATGGACTGAAAGTCTGATGAAAATTCTTGTTCCTGCACACTTTGTGGTGAAAACAATGCACTAAAAATCAGGCCACCCCATGTCTCAAGTCATACGATGCCCGCATATTCCTGTGAGGTCTTCATTCATAAAGGTCATTATTTCCTCATAACCTTGTGTAGATTGGAGAAGCAGCTGGAAGCTAAA
This sequence comes from Anabrus simplex, assembly GCF_040414725.1. Classification (NCBI taxonomy): domain Eukaryota; kingdom Metazoa; phylum Arthropoda; class Insecta; order Orthoptera; family Tettigoniidae; genus Anabrus; species Anabrus simplex. The sequence goes on from NC_090266.1 coordinate 62,701,642, forward strand.
TTCCTCGCTGAAAGGGAGCTCTCTCATTAAGGCATAGATTAGGTATTAAGGAATAAATTTTGATAGCCAAAGAACACTTTTGAATTATCTCAACTTAAACCGTCTCTAGCTTCTTATGTTATAAGCTTCTTTGTGAGCCGTATTGACAGTAAGTACATATTATTATACATAATACCCATTCACCACCTATTCAGTACATCTATACAATGCCAAATATAACTAAATTTTCATTAATCTGTTGTATCCTCACTGAAACTGACTTTCGGTATTCGTTTCCGTCCTTCGGTTCATCTTTAGCCGTATATAGTCAATTGATATACACTGACTGACAGAGCAAATGCAACACCAAGAAGGAGTGGTTCGAAAGGGATGAAATACAAAGAATGGTCAAATTACTGGGCAACAACTCAACGCATCAAAGGCAAGCATTACGCCGCTATCCAGAGACACATCCCACAGAAACCATGGTTCAGTCTACTATCTCTAACTCGCCGCCATATGACATCAATTATCAGAATGCGACTTGGACATGCATCTTACCCCAGTCATCTGTTCAGACTCAAAGTCATAGACTCCCCAAATTGTACCTCTGACCCCAATCAAGAAGCAGACCTCAACCATACAATTTTAGGATGCACTAGATACAAACCACAAGTGACCAACTTATATCAAACGCTTATACAACTGAAAGTTCCACTTCCGACTTCCGTTTCGTCGTTGTTCAGCAGCTATGACATCAGTATATATCAAGCAATAGCCAAATGTTTAAGTGAAGCTAATTTAACATTGTGATACGTTTGTTCTGTAGTCTGTAGTTAAACTGTTCTCATCCAACCAAAGTTCCTGTACAGTGGCTTTCCATCACCAATTAGTCATAATGCCATGAACGGTCCCATGTTGTAAAGATGTTGCTCTTTGACTTTCCTGTTTTCTAAATGTACAGAGCTGGCAGCATGGTCTTACGGACCAAATGCCAAATAAATTTTTTTTAAAAAGGGATGAAAGTTGGGGAAAAAAGAGAGACGGCACGGACGAATAATTGATGTTTATTTCAAACCGATATGCAGGTTACACAATGCGCACGGCATCGACTCAGTACGATGTAGGACCACCGCGAGCGGCGATGCACGCAGAAACACGTCGAGGTACAGAGTCAATAAGAGTGCGGATGGTGTCCTGAGGGATGGTTCTCCATTCTCTGTCAACCATTTGCCACAGTTGGTCGTCCGTACGAGGCTGGGGCAGAGTTTGCAAACGGCGTCCAATGAGATCCCACACGTGTTCGATTGGTGAGAGATCCGGAGAGTACGCTGGCCACGGAAGCATCTGTACACCTCGTAGAGCCTGTTGGGAGATGCGAGCAGTGTGTGGGCGGGCATTCATTTCATCCTGCTGAAACAGAGCATTGGGCAGCCCCTGAAGGTACGGGAGTGCCACCGGCCGCAGCACATGCTGCACGTAGCGGTGGGCATTTAACGTGCCTTGAATACGCACTAGAGGTGACGTGGAATCATACGCAATAGCGCCCCAAACCATGATGCCGCGTTGTCTAGCGGTAGGGCGTTCCACAGTTACTGCCGGATTTGACCTTTCTCCACGCCGACGCCACACTCGTCTGCGGTGACTATCACTGACAGAACAGAAGCGTGACTCATCGGAGAACACGACGTTCCGCCATTCCCTCATCCAAGTCGCTCTAGCCCGGCACCATGCCAGGCGTGCACGTCTATGCTGTGGAGTCAATGGTAGTCTTCTGAGCGGACGCCGGGAGTGCAGGCCTCCTTCAACCAATCGACGGGAAATTGTTCTGGTCGATATTGGAACAGCACATGCTGAAGAATGGCAGTTGACGTGGCGTGCGGGGCTGCCACCGCTTGGCGGCGGATGCGCCGATCCTCGCGTGCTGACGTCACTCGGGCTGCGCCTGGACCCCTCGCACGTGCCACATGTCCCTGCGCCAACAATCTTCGCCACAGGCGCTGCACCGTGGACACATCCCTATGGGTATCGGCTGCGATTTGACGAAGCGACCAACCTGCCCTTCTCAGCCCGATCACCATACCCCTCGTAAAGTCGTCTGTCTGCTGGAAATGCCTCCGTTGACGGCGGCCTGGCATTCTTAGCTATACACGTGTCCTGTGGCACACGACAACACGTTCTACAATGACTGTCGGCTGAAAAATCACGGTACGAAGTGGGCCATTCGCCAACGCCGTGTCCCATTTATCGTTCGCTACGTGCGCAGCACAGCGGCGCATTTCACATCATGAGCATACCTCAGTGACGTCAGTCTACCCTGCAATTGGCATAAAGTTCTGACCACTCCTTCTTGGTGTTGCATTTGCTCTGTCAGTCAGTGTATTAAGAACGTGAAACTGAGTGCATCTAAAAAAGAAGAAACACACTTTAGAAACAAGTCCTTGATGAATGTATCTTGGAGATGTCGAGTCCACCAGTAGTAAAAAAGTACAAACACTATCTCTTTGACATCGGTGGCAGCATGATGGTTGTGGAAAACATCCTTGTCATTGATGTAATGCATGTGACTGCGATCTAAATTCTTATTCCTTTTTTCCTTCTTTTTCAGACATCTTTTCTGCTTTAAATATGTTATCCACATCGACAATCACACGGGGCTTCTGTTCCACTTGGCCAATTTTACCGATGTCCCCTCACTCAACATTTTATGTACTATATTGTTTAAGGCTCTACAAGTTACATGCATTAAATCAAGAACAAGAGTGTTTTCCACAACCATCACGGTGCCACTACTGTTAAAGAGAGAGTCTTTGTGTGCATTAGTTTATGACTGATGGACTTGACAAGACGCATTCACCAAGGACTTATATTTAAAGTGTTTTCTTTTTCAAAGTATGTTTCTTCTTTTTCAGATGTGCTCTGTTTTATGTTTTTAATATACCAATTGACTACATACGGCTCAAGATGACCGTAAGGGTCAAAACTAGTACTAATAATGGCGTATGGCCTCCTGCAGGTCTTTTTCTAGTAGACGGCCTATTAGGCGACCTGCATGTCTGTGAAGATGAGGGCCCTACCTAGGATGATTTCTAATGTTGAATACGCTACACACACCCAGCCCCGAGCCATAGGAATTAACCAATTAAGGTTAAAATTCCCGACCCGGTCGGGAATCGAACTCGGAACCCTCTGAACCGAAGGCCAGTACGCTGACCATTCAGCCAACGAGTCGGACGAAACCAGTACTGAAAATCTGTTTAGGTGAGAATATAACAAAGTCATGAAAATTTAGTTATATTGTACCCGTTGGCCTAGACAACAGTCGAAGAGCACTGAGACACCTCAGGGGTGCTCAGTTCGCAAATAGGACGCCTGAGTGAAATAACAAAGGATGTGGCACGCATAGAAAAGTTATTGATATTGTGGAATGTATTAAAGAAAATACTGAGTAAAATTCACATATGGCATGGTTTATTAACACAACACATGTCTCATATTGTCACAATTTTTTACTAATTATTGTGGAAATGATCGCTAAGAAAACTTAAATGCTGCTCTTGACGTACATAAAAATTAGTCAGGTGGGGTGGTACATGAATATTTGCCCTATCTCGCCCTAACAAATTAGAGTTACAGATTGATTTCAATTGTCATTAAAACAAACAGTTTTATTTGACGAACTGTGAAAGATCTGGGTTCTGATGATCCAATCTGAAATATTAGAAGAGAAAAAAGAAAAATTAAATTCTGTACGACAATTATATCAAATTCACAGTTATTCGTTCAAAGTTTGAATTTACTATTATTAATTTATACATAATTCAATGCGATATTTTTCCCTAAAAATTAATCGACGCAATAAAATAATTATCTGTTCATTTACCAGTTCCTTACTGGATCAACTAAATTCAATAAATAAATTAAAGTTTGGAAATATCACTTCAAATGGTCTGCCTAACTCAAAATCTGGAGACTTTGGGTCGGGGAGATACAACTGGGAAGGAGGACCAGTACATCGTCCAGGCGGCCTCACCTGCTATGCTGAACAGGAGCCTTGTGGTGGGGGAGATGGGATAGACAAGGAAGAGGAAAGGAAGCGGCCGTGGCCTTAAGTCAGGTACCATCCTGGCATTTTCCTGAAGGAAAAGTGGGAGACCACGGAAAACCACTTCGAGGATGGCTGAGGTGGGAATCGAACCACCACCATCAACCCTCGCATTCTACTCAGTTGACCTACCGAGGCTGAGCTGACCCCGTCCAGTCCTCGTACCACTTTTTCGAATCCGCCTTTCGGGAGTGGCAGCTAATCACACTAGCCACTACACCACAGGGGCTGCACTAAAAATAATTGGGATGGATAATCGAGGTTCTACTAATGGAATGTTCATGAAGGAAATAATTAATAATAATAATAATAATAATAATAATAATAATAATAATAATAATAATATATTCAAATAGAATAGAATATTCAACGATCCCCACTACAGACAAATTATGGAATAATCACACAGGTCCCTTCCTTCAAATATCTAGGAGAAATCATTGTACCATCCGGATTGGACAGGAAATCTAATTTAGAAAGAGCCACCAAACTCCTGAAAGCATACCGAATAACATGGAACCCCTACAACAAAAGAGTGATGTCACGAAATTCGAAACTTCGGCATTACAAGACTGTTGTCTTTTCGGAAGCCTTGTATGCCTCAGAAACCACATCCCTAGGAGGCCACTCTAAAATTGATGAAATTGAAAGAAAAAGAAAAAGAACGAAAACTTCTATGAAAATATATGGCCCCGTTCATGTAAATGGTATATGGATCAAAAGGAAAACTGTAGATTTGTATAAAGCAATCGACAAGTTCACCGATACCGTACTCAGGAGTCGACTGAAATTCTATGGCCACATCTGTAGAATGGACGACACTAGATATGCAAAAAAACTGTTTGGTATTGTAGCAGATTTTAGAAGGCAGTGAAAGACAAGAGACAAAAGAAATAACAGAAAAAAAAGAAAGGAGAAACCCGATATCGCGAATTCATTAAGATGATGTGTTTTTGCTTGTAAAATCTTGTTGTTGTGCATACAGCAGAGTAAATAAATGCATTAAATACTGATTAGCGACCAAGAGTTACAAGCAGTAACATTGGTGACCTCCGAGTGATAAAAATAACGGCAAGTTTTCGAAGTGTAGTGAAGTGAAACATAAAGAAGCCACCAATTAAACAACAGCACACTGTTACGTGAGTAGAAGTTCTCAGTCGCATTTATTTCATCGTCCTGTGATGAATATCCATCTTAGGCCGTAGACTGTGTTGTAAATTGTGTATTCAGAAACATATACAATAGGAACTAACCCCGAAATGGCAACCCAGGAAAACAAAAGATATTCCAACCGTAGGATGCGAAGCTAACAAGGTTAGCGTAAAAATTCCTCCGTTTTGGTCTGAGAAGCCCGAAATTTGGTTTTTTCAAGTAGAAGCCCAGTTCAACATTAATAGAATCACATCCGAAGAAACCAAATTTAATTACATAATTGCCCAACTCGAACCAAAATATATCGAGAATATTTGGGACATAATAACAGGACCAGGGACTGCTAAATATACGGCCGCCAAATCACGACTCCTGGATATTTTCAAAGAGAATGAAGATGTGAAAATAAGAAGATTGTTTACTTGTGTAGAGTTAGGAGATTACAAACCTAGTCAGCTTCTTAGAAAAATGCAGTCGTTAGCTGGAAAGGATGTGACTGATAAGTTTATTAGAACCCTTTGGCTAGATAAGCTTCCAGATTCGATAAAAAGTATCCTAGTCGTGAGCGAAGAGTGCCTGGAGCGTGTCGCAGTGATGGATGATAAGATGTTGGAGATGAACCCCCGTAATGACGTTCTCAAAGTTGATACCCAAGACCCAAAAGGTACTATTATTAATGAGTTAGTTACTAAGATTGCTCATTTGGAACAACAAATCGCTACGATGTCCGTATGACAACCGAGCAGTCGAAATCGTAGTCATCGCCGGCGAAGCTCTAGCCGTAACCGAAGCCGAAGTAGAAGAAGATACGACCCAAAAGTCAAGTACTGCTATTATCACTTCCGATTTGGTCAACAGTGCATTCCAGAGAAATGTAAACAGCCTTGCTCATGGAAATTGTCGGAAAACTCTTAACGGGCAGTAGAATTAGCGACTAGTTCACCTGCCGAGAACCATGATAGAAGCCGCAAACACCGGTTATTCGTAACAGATAATAAAAAAGGCCTGCGGTTTCTTGTTGACAGTGGGGCAGATGTGTCAATAATTCCACCAAGGAATTGTGATCGAATCGATTATTCGTTTAAACTTTATGCTGCCAATGGTACTGTAATTCCAACGTATGGTATCAAAACCCTAACTTTGGATTTAGGTTTACGCAGACAATTTCAGTGGCCATTTGTAATTGCTAAGGTCAACAAGGCTATATTAGGAGCGGATTTTTTAAACGAATTTCATTTATGTGTCGATATTCGTAACAAACAATTAACAGATGGCGTAACCAAACTTAAAAGCAAGGGTGAGGTTATGTCCATTTCGGAAAATGAAACTAAAAGTTCAGTGAACAAAAGTATGCAATTTTCCGACTTGTTCAAGTCCTATCCTGAAATAACAACGCCAAATTTGGTACCAGAAAAGATTCCACATAATATTAAACATTAAATCAATACCCAAGGACCTCCAGTTTATTCTAGAGCAAGACCATTAGCACCTCATCGGTTACAGCAAGCAAAACAAGAATTTCAATTTATGCTGGTCCATGGAATCATCAGGCCGTCACAGTCAGAATGGGCTAGACCTCTTCACTTGGTAAACAAGAAGGATGGATCTCTTCGTCCATGTGGAGACTATAGGAGACTGAATGAACGAACAGTTCCAGACAGGTATCCTATTACGAGACTTGAAGACTTTCATCACATCTTGGATGGTGCAACGATTTTTTCCAAAATTGATTTATTCAGGGTGTATTTTCAGATCCCAATAGCAGAAGAAGACAAGCACAAAACTGCCATTATCACACCATTCGGACTTTTGGATTTTAATGTCATGAGTTTTGGACTTAGGAATGCCCCATCGACCTTCATGCGGTTCATCCATGGTGTGTTGAATGGGTTAAATTTCGTATTTCCGTACCTGGATGATATATTGATTGCCTCCAAATCAGTTGCAGAACACAAGCATCACCTACAGCTAGTTTTAGAACGGTTGCCGAAGTATGGCCTCCGTATCAACATGACTAAATCTGTAATAGCTGCAAAAGAACTTGAATTTCTAGGGTACCTGATTACACCATATGGTTCGAGACCACTTCCTGAGAAGGTGCAAGCAATCAAGGATTATAAGTTACCTGAGACCGTGCGTGACTTACGCATGTTCCTCAGTTTGATCAACTTTTATCGTCGTTATCTGCCAAATGCAGCAGAAACTCAAGCTGTTCTGCACGAACATTTGAAAGGAGCTAAGAAGAACGACAGCAGAAAAATTGACTGGACCGACGAAGCCAAGAAACAGTTTGAGAAATGTAAAGAAGACCTGATTAATGCTACATTTCTGACATTTCCAGTTACAGATCTGCCTATAGCCCTTTTCACAGATGCTTCTGATCAGGCTGTTGGAGCAGCATTACAGCAGTATGAAGACGCTGGTTGGAAACCTATAGCTTTTTACTCCAAAAAGCTTAGCAGTGCGCAGAAGAATTACAGTGCATATGATAAAGAATTGCTTGCAATATACCTAGCCGTGAAACAATTCAGGCACCTCATTGAAGGTAGAGAACTTACCATTTTTACGGATCACAAACCAATCACCTACGCATTCCAACAAAAGAATGAGAAGGCATCCCCTCGGCAACTACGGTATCTGCAGTACATCTCGCAGTTCACGACTGACATACGTCATGTCAGTGGCAGAGATAATGTGGTAGCCGATACTCTGTCAAGACTTGATGAAATTTCAGTAATTGATTATGAAGTCATAGCAGAGCATCAAGAAAATGATGAAGAGCTGAAGCAGTTACGACAAGACAATACATCACTGAAATTCAAACAGTGTCAGTTAGGTTCTCAGTACATGTTGTGGTGTGATGTCTCTACTAATTACATTCGCCCTTTTGTCCCAAAGTTATTTCGCACAAACATTTTCAAACAGATTCACGATATTGCACATCCTGGCATGAAAGCAACTTCAAAAACGTTCTTGCCAAGTTTATATGGCCAGGAATAAGAAATGATGTGCGTAAATGGGCTCAATCTTGCATTAGTTGTCAACAAAACAAAGTGACAAGGCACACTAAGTCTCCAGTTGGAAATTTCGAGCAACCAGATGACAGATTCAAAGTGGTTCATGTAGATATAATTGGACCCTTGCCACCATCAGAGGGAAACATTTACTGCCATACTTGCATTGATCGATTCAGCAGTTGGATGGAAATCATTCCAATGGCCAATATCACCGCCCAGTCAGTAGCAAGTTCTTTATACAACAATTGGATAGGTAGGTAGATTTGGAGTTCCAGAAGTAATTGTTATGGACCAAGGGAAGCAATTTGAATCGGAATTATTTAGAGACTTAGCAAAGCTCTGCGGAGCGAAGGTGCAGCATACCACTTCTTACCATCCCCAGGCAAATGGAAAAATAGAACGGCTACATCGTACTCTCAAAGCAGCAATCAGAGCGCACAAGAACCCCAGATGGACTCAGAGCCTACCGACAGTTCTACTTGGTCTACGAGCAGCCATTCGAGAAGACTCCAACTACGCACTTGCAGAAATGATGTATGGAACCACCATCAAACTTCCTGGAGTCTTTTCCGAACTATCAATGCAGTTACGGTGCAACCCAGATACCTTTGTGACTGGGATCACATAAAGCATCTTAAGCCCGCTAAACCTAGAACAGTGACATCTAGATCTACATTTATTCACAAAGACCTCTCTTGTAGTTCACATGTATTCTTGAGGACAGACAAAGTTAAAAAATCCCTCGAGCCACCTTATGAAGGACCGTTCCGAGTGGTAAAGAGGCAGGACAAATATTGCACCATCAGTATCAAGGGCAAAGATGTAAGTGTTTCCATTGATAGACTCAAACCTGCTTATATACTAGCGGATGAAGAAACAGAACGAGATACAGTGAGGAATCCTAATCTACCTCCTATAACACCCCTTGTTTCCGAAAAATACCATGCCAACCAGAAACAGGAAAATACCTTCCAGAACAGTGAACGAGTCAAGACTACACGTAGTGGTAGAGTGATAAGATTTCCTACCAGATATCGGGACAGAATTCAGTTGATGACGTCTTAAGTTAGGTTAGCTCACGTTAGACTTTATCATGTACAGTTCATAAAAGTTTTAATCTTCTGTTAACGTAACTTAGTTACTGGCAGGAGAGTGATGTAGAAGATTTTAGAAGGCAGTGAAAGACAAGAGACAAAAGAAATAACAGAAAAAAAGAAAGGAGAAACCCGATATCGCGAATTCATTAAGATGATGTGTTTTTGCTTGTAAAATCTTGTTGTTGTACATACAGCAGAGTAAATAAATGCATTAAATACTGATTAGCGACCAAGATTTATAAGCAGTAACAGTACAATTAAATCAAAGAAGGTCAAAATAAGCTGGTTAGAGGAAATAAAGCAGGACTTAAAAGAAATGAATATCACAGAAGATACCATCAGGGATCGCAAGGCTTTTGGGAATCTGGTTGCAAAGCACGCGTTCACGGAAAAGGCTAAAAGAACCACAGGGAAACCATGGACGGAAGAACGCAAGAAACAGCATAGCGAGTTCATGAAGAGATTTTGGGAGGAGAAGAAGAAAGGAAAACCATCGTCAAGCTAACAAGTTCCAACGCTCTCTGAAAACGGGCATAACGAGGAAATAATAATAATAATAATAATAATAATAATAATAATAATAATAATAATAATAATAATAATAATAATACTGTTGTCCGCCTCTGTGGTGTAGTGGTTTGTGTGATTATCTCCCCCCACCCACGGAGGATCGAGTTCGATTCCCGGCTCTGCCACATGACATTTTAAAAACGTATTACGAGGGCTGGAACGGGGTCCACACAGCCTCGGGGGGTCAACTAAGTAGAGGGGAGTAGGTAGATTCCTCCTCAGCCATCCCCGAAATGGTTTTCCGTAGTTTCCCACTTCTCCTCCAGGCAAATGCCAAGAAGGTACCTAATTTAAGGCCACGGCCACTTCCTTCCCTCTTCCTTGTCCATTCCATCTGCCCCCACCACAAGGCCCCTGTTCAGCATAGTAGGTGAGGCTGCCTTGACGAGGTACTGGTCCTCCTACCCTGTTTTATCTTCCCGACCCAAAGTCTCCAGGAAGCTGCCCTTGAGGTGGTAGAGGTGGGATCTATCGCTGAGTCCGAGGAGAAAACCAACCCTAGAGAGTAAACAGAATGTCATTGTTTATACGCCCCACTAACAACTTTTGACGATTTTCGGAGACACCGAGGTGCGGGATTTTTTTGTCCCGCAGGAGATAGATAGATAGATTGATTGATTGATTGATTGATTGATTGATTGATTGATTGATTGATTGATTGATTGATTGATTGATTGATTGATTGATTGATTGATTGATTGATTGATTGATTGATCATCAACAGGTCATTTACCCAGTTATAGATGATTCAATAAAATAATATATACAACAAATACACCTTAAATAAGTTAAACTAATTTCCTAAAATAATTACCAAGTTTATTTTTTTACAATTGCCTATACGTCGCACCGACACAAATTGGTCTTATGGCGACGAAGGGGTAGGAAAGGCCTAGGACTGGGAAGGAAGCAGCCGTGGGCTTTATTAAGGTACAGCCCCAGCATTTGCCTCGTGTGAAAATGGGAGACCACGGAAAACCATTTTCAGGGCTGCCGAGAGTGGGGTTCGAATCCACTATCTCCCGGATGCAAGCTCACAGCCGCACGGCCAACTCGCCCTGTTTTACCAAGTTTAAACTAAAACTAGAGACTTTTATGTACCTACATATATTTACAACACCGTGAATGAATAAAAGCCAATCTCCTTGCCATTATTAAACTTAACCTTGAGACATTTACATACGCATATTTCAAAATTTTAGATGGAGGGCCTTACATTCTTGAGGTTGCTAGGGCAGTCTAATTTTAGAAGGGAGTGAGTGAAAAAGGTCGGCTGATTCATCCACCTCATTCATTCTATTACGTGCCAGTAAATATACCGACACTTGGCTGACGTATTTGAGCACCTTCAAAATACTACCGGACTGAGCCAGAATCTAACCTGCCAAGTTGGAGCCAGGAGGCCAGCGCCTCAACCGTCTAAGCCACTCAGCCCGCTGAAATTGCTTGGACGTAACCCGGAATACGATTCGGAAAGCGAAATTCTAGGCCTATGGTCTGGTAACCAATACGGAAATTGGGAGCTTGTTCGGAAACACCGAAGCTATTATTTGGCTGCCTGACCAAGGCCTTTTGAAACCTACCTGGAAAAGTAAAATTCAGCACTGAACGCACTCGGGCCAACATCTAGATTCATCAGAGACTATGTGCGAAGTACCAAGCAACATTCTCACTCATCGAAGAAGACTGGGACATAACATAACATAACATAACATAACATAACATAACATAACATAACATAACATAACATAACATAACATAACATAACATAACATAACATAACATAACATAACATAACATAACATAACATAACATAACATAACAAGACAAAAAATGCAGTGGGAAAAACAATACGCTGTTGTTAAACCCTACCCTTCGCACTCCCTTTATCTCACCAAGTGGAATGCCTCTCGTCTGTTCCTGTGGTATAGACTACAGAGTGTACCACTAGGGGTAGGAGGGGGTCATCTTAAGAGTAGAGCCTTATAATTTTCAATAAAATCTTGGTTTTATTTTGAGTTTTTGTCTACACAATGCAATAAAATACTTCTTTCTTTCTTTCTTTCTTTCTTTCTTAGTCTGTTTACCCTCCAGGCTTGGTTTTTCTCTCGGACTCAGCCAGGTATCCCACCTCTACCGCCTAAAGGACAGTGTCCTGGAGCTTGAGATATTGGTTCGGGGGATACAGCAGGGGAAGAGGACCAGTACCTCGCCCAGGCGGCCTCACCTGCCATACTGAACAGGGGCCTTGTGAGGGGCTGGGGAAGATTGGAAAGGATAGACAAGGAAAAGGAAAGAAAGCGGCCGTGGCCTTAAGTTAAGGTACCATCCCGGCATTTGACTGGAGGAGAAGTGAGAAACCACGGAAAACCACTTCGAGGATGGCTGAGCTGGGATTCGAACCCTCCTCTACTCAGTAGAACTCCCGAGGCTGAGTGGACATTGTTCCAGTACTCGCACCACTTTTCAAATTTCGTGGCAGAGCCGGGAATCAAACCCGAGCCTCTGGGTGTGACAGCTAATCACGCTAACCACTACACCACAGAGGCGGACATTATTAATATTATTATTATTATTATTATTATTATTATTATTATTATAGTTAATATTATTTGGCATTCAGCAACAATCATTTTGTTATTTGTGGTATCATCGCAGTTTACTCGTAATTTGGGGATACGAACGTAAGGCAATTGGATTTTGGGGGTACGCCAACCAAGAAGTGTTAATACCACTGGTCTATTCTATTATTGGCATGAGGTTCAACCATTGAAGTTTTGCAAGAAATAGCTACTGGATAGAAGTCCTGGACTCGCCTTACTGTTCCTGTGACGGCCAAGCAGTCACTAATCTCAATCACATCTTCTTCTCGTGTCAACTTTATCATGTGTATCGTCAAAAATTAATAACCAATTTACTTAAACTCAAATTTCATCTCTCTCCTTTATCCTTCCCGCAACCAGAGATGTATGAAGCAACGATGATATCTGAAGTCATCCCTTTTTCAGTGTCCGCCACCGTAGAGTAACGGTTTGCACTATTAGCTACCGTCCTCGGGGGCCCGGGTTCGATTCCCGGTACTGCCAGAAATTTAAGGCTGGTATGTGGTTAAAATGGTACATGCAGCTCACCTCCATCTTTGGTGAGTCTGAAAAGAGCTGCACCACCTCGGGATAAGGGATAAGGACAGTCCGGCTCCATGGCTCAGTGGTTAGCGTGCAGGGACCCTGGGCAAGCGGGAGATGATGATAGTAGTATAATGCAGGGATTCGGCGGCCGCCGCCGCCGCACGCCTCCTCCTCCGCCGCCTCCTCCTCCGCCGCCTCCTCCGCCGCCGCCGCCCGCGGGAAATTTGAATTTTGGCGGGAAATTTGAATTTTGGCGCGAGATTTGAATTTGTAAACAAAGCCACGTGCTTTTTGACAGCTGTCATCGACAACAACGCAACGCTAACCTCACTGCTGCCATCTTGACGGGCCTAAACCTCACTAGTGCCAACTTAACCTAACTAGCATGAGGTAAACAAAGCCACGTGTTTTATGACAGCCACGTGCTTTTTGACAGACAACAACGCATCGCTAACCTCAGTACTGCCATCTTGACGGGTCTAAACCTCAGTAGTGCCAACTTAACCTCACTAGCGCGAGGTAAACAAAGCCACGTGCTTTTTGACAGCCACGTGCTTTTTGACAGATTTGTAAACAAAGCCACGTGCTTTTTGACAGACAACAACGCATCGCAAACCTCAGTACTGCCATCTTGACGGGCCTAAACCTTAGTGGTACCAACTTAACCTAACTAGCATGAGGTAAACAAAGCCACGTGCTTTTTGACAGCCACGTGTTTTTTGACAGCCACGTGCTTTTTGACAGACAACAACGCATCGCTATCCTCAGTACTGCCATCTTGACGGGCCTAAACCTTAGTAGTACCAACTTAACCTAACTAGCATGAGGTAAACAAAGCCACGTGCTTTTTGACAGCCACGTGCTTTTTTGACAGATTTGTAAACAAAGCCACGTGCTTTTTGACAGCTCTCATCAACAACAACGCATCGCAAACCTCAGTACTACCATCTTGACGGGCCTAAACCTTAGTGGTACCAACTTAACCTAACTAGCATGAGGTAAACAAAGCCACGTGTTTTTTTGACAGCCACGTGCTTTTCGACAGATTTGTAAACAAAGCCACGTGCTTTTTGACAGACAACAACGCATCGCTAACCCCAGTACTGCCATCTTGACGGGCCTAAACCTCAGTAGTACCAACTTAACCTAACTAGCGTGAGATAAACAAAGCCACGTGCTTTTTGACAGCCACGTGCTTTTTTGACAGCTGTCATCCGCCATCTTTAAACTACAGAGCACCGTGCTACCCTCTTTCGTCACCTGTCATCGGCAGTGCTGCCTTCTTGACGGGCCTAAACCTTAGTGCTACCAACTTAACCTCACTAGCTCGAGATAAACAAATCCACGTGCTTTTTGACAGCTACGTGCTTTTTTGATAGTTGTCATCCGCCATCTTTAATCTATAGAGCACAGTGCTGCCCTCTTTAGCTACTTACCTTTGAAATGTGGTGGCGGATAATTTGAAAAATGCTTTTCGACAAGCAGCCATCTTTAATCCAGAGAGAACAGTGCTGCCCTCTATGTGGTGGTGGCAAATTGAAAAATTCCACGTGCTCTTGTTTGAAAACAAACTCACGTGCTTTTTTGACAGCTGTCATCTGCCATCTTTAATTTATAGAGCACAGTGCTGCCCTCTTTAGTTTGAAATGTGGTGGTGGTAAATTCCACGTGCTCTTGTTTGGAAACAAAGCCACGTGCAGCTGTCATCCGCAATCTTTAATCAACAGAGCACTGTGCTACTACCATGCGGGCAATTTCATCACCTGTCATCCGCCATCTTTAATCCACAGAACACCGTGCTGCCCTCTTTATGGCTACTACCTTAAGCACGTAGTAGCGGACAATTTGAAAAGTTCTGTTAGCTATCATCCGCCATCTTTAATCAAGAGAGCACCGTGCTGCCATCTTTAGCTAGATACCTTTGAAATGTGGTGGCGGCAAATTGAAAAATTCCACGTGCTCTTGTTTGGAAACAAACTCACGTGCTTTTTCGACAGCTACCATCCGCCATCTTTAATCAACAGAGCATAGTGCTGCCCTCTTTAGTTTGAAATGTGATGGCGGCAAATTCCACGTGCTCTTGTTTGGTAAACATAGCCATGTGCTTTTTTGACAGCTGTCATCCGCCATCTTTAATACAGAGAGCACCGTGCTGCCCTCTTTATCGTAGTAGATGTAAATTCGTCACCTGTCATCCGCGGTGCTGCCATCTTTAGCTAGATACCTTTGAAAAGTGGTGGCGGATAATTTAAAAAGAAAAATTCTACAGCAGCCCTCTCTCGACGCTAATTGCATAAGATGGTGGCTATACATGACTCCTTAAGGGTGCTTACGCAAGATGGCTGCTATACACAGGTTCTTATGAGACGCCCTTGGGATGCTTGCGCAAGATGGCAGTTATACATGGCTCCTTATGAGATACCCTAGGGATGCTTGCGCAAGATAGCGGCTGATCTTATGGGATGGCTTAAGGGTCCTTGCACAAGATGGCTTGAGACGCCCTAAGGATGCTTGCGCAAGATGGCGGACACAAGATGGCAGCTATACATAACTCCTTATGAGACGCTTTAAGGGTGCTTGCGCATGATAGTTGCTACTCTTAGCTTAGAGGCTAACGTGTCGTGATAGTTCGATTCATTAAATTTAGGGCTTAAATGCAAAATGTTAAATATATCAAAAACGGTGCACCGTAGAGCAAAACGGACAAAATTTTTCTGCCTAATACCTAGGTTCGCAGTATGAGGAACAAGAAAATCATAGTCTAATGATGGGATCAACGGTTCGGTTCCTACTTAGGCCCTTTGGCATTTGCTCTGTTTTAGCTTGTATTGAAGCGAGTCTTCGTAACATGATCAGGTCTAGCTATGGTAGAGAGTATAACGTACCGTGCAGGTTCGATTCATTAAATTTGGAGACTTAAATGCAAAATGTTAAATATCTCGAAAACGATGCATCGTAGAGCAAAACGGACAAAATTTTTCCGCCTAATACGTAGGTTCGTAGTATCAGGAACAAGAAAAAACATAGTCTAATGATGAGATCAACGGTTCGATTCCTACTTAAGCCCTTTGGCATTCGCAGCTATCTATTTCTACAAGATGGTGGCTGCTCTTATGAGAAACAAGATGCCTTGAGACGTCCTAGGGATGCTTACGCAAGATGGCAGACACAAAATGGTGACTATACATAGCTCCTTATGAGACGGCCTAGGGGTGCTCGCACAAGATGGCGGCTACTCTTATGAAGAAAGCTAGCTTAGAGGCTACTGCGCAAGATAACAGCTGCTGTTATGCATGTGGTGGAGGGCAATTTGAAATTCTATGTGCTTAATCAACAGAGCACCCTGCTGCCCTCTTTAGCTGAAATGTGGTGGTGGATAATTTGAAAAATTCTTTTGACAGCTATCATCTTTAAAAACAATGGCGACTATACATAGGCTGTTAAGGTCTTATCATTCTCCTCCTCCTCCTTCTCTACCTCCTCCTCCTCCGCCTCTTATGTCAAGGCATAGCTTTATATCGAACAAGTTTAAACCTGCATCGCGAAGGCAAGCGTGTGCAGCGATAACATTATTGTGCATGTTTAGACTTTCGAAACATAAGAAGAGTAGAATCAAACGCTGTACTCGATACGACATGTGATCAGAACATTGATTGATGCGTTCAGAAAAACAAAATAAGTGATCAAGACTAGAATCGAACAATGTACTCAATACATCATGTGTTTAGAATATGTCAGGGGATACGCTTGTTCTAAGAAGATCAGATTGAAACATAACAAGACTAGAATAGAACACTGTAATCGATGTTGTTAACTTCAACATGTGATCAGAACATTGATTGATGTGTTCAGAACACAAAATAAGTGATCATGACTAGAATCGAACACTGTACTCGATACAACATGTGATCAGAACATTGATCGATGTGTTCAGAACACGAAATAAGTGATCAAGACTAGAATCGAACACTGTACTCAATACAACATGTGTTTAGAACATGTTAGGGGGTACCCTTGTTCTAAGAAGATCAGAATGAAACATAACAAGACTAGAATCGAACACTGTAATCGATGTTGTTAACCTCAACATATGATCAGAACATTGTTTGATGTGTTCAGAGCAAAAGTACAATTTTGATGATTTGCTTAGTGTAAAATCAAAAACTATGGAAACACACTGTGCACATATCGCGTAGCTAACTCGCTCAGTAAGCAATATTGCAAAACTACAACTTCAATGATTTGCATAGTGTAAAAATCAAAAACACACTGTACCCATACTGCGCAGCTAACTCGCTCGGTAAACGATATAGCCAAAGTATAACTTCAAATTATTTACCTTCCATCATTCGTCTTGTGTGTAAAAATCAGTCGAACAAGTTATCGCATAAACATGGCTGAAAAAAAATCGTGATAGGGTATGGAACCCAGGGGTTACATCTTATCAGAAGGGCAAAAAGGATGAAAGGACTCTTCCTCCTCCTTACCGCACATTCCTTGAAGGGCTAATTGGCTGAAGGGCTAATGGGCTAAAGGGCTAAAGGGCTAATGGGCTAAAGGGCTAATGGGCTAAAGGGCTAAAGGAGCAACAACCTCGTCGATCGCTATCAGCAAGAACGCTTGTACTTTGTTAAGTGTAGAAAATTAATCTTTATTTGTAAATGGTTTCATGTTCAGAACAAGGAATGGAAAATCCCCGAGGTGCGATGAGTTACGTTTTTCGAACTAGTGTTTGGAACACTGAACTTTTCAAGATGATAGCAGAGAGTTTAGCAATGTTCTGTAGTTGGATTTTAAATTCCGCGCTACAACATGCATAAGGTGGTAGCCTTGAGGTTTACCGCCGTAAAGATGGCAAGAGTGAGGTTAACAATGTTCTGTTGGATTTTAAATTCCGCGCTACAACATGCATAAGGTGGCAGCCTTGAGGTTTACCGCCGTAAAGATGGCAAGAGTGAGGTTAACAATGTTCTGCTGTTGGATTTTAAATTCCGCGCTATAACATGCATAAGGTGGCAGCCTTGAGGTTTACCGCCGTAAAGATGGCAGCAGTGAGGTTAGCGACGCTCTATTGTCCTTCAAAGTGAGGTTAGGGTTCGTCAAGAAGACAGCTGTCAAAAAAGCACGTGGCTATGTTTACCAAACAAGAGCACGTGGTCGTGACGTCACGGTCACGTAATCAATCCTTAGCTCGACGTCGTTAAGAGCAGTATTAGGGTTAGCTATGCTTAAAAGTCTTGGGAACAGAGCAGCAGTATGAATTGCTATGTTTCAAAGCGTGTACACATGACCTATCGATTTTACATGCATCGACCTTCGAACTAAACTTCATCCGCTAGATCGTGCTGCTATCTTAGCATAACCTATACCCATAAAATTAAAGTACAATGAATAGCCATGTTTCAAAGCGTGTACACATCACCTATCGATTTTGCACACATCGACTCTCGTACTAAACTTCTTCCGCTAGATTGTGCTGCTATCTTAGCATAACCTATACGCGTGACCTTAAGGTACAAAGAATAGCCATGTTTCAAAGCGTGTACACATTACCTATCGACTTTGCATGCAACAAATATCGTACTAAACTTCTTCCGCTAGGTTGTGCTGCTATCTTAGCATAACTTATACACATGAACTTAAAGTACAAAGAATAGCCATGTTTCAAAGCGTGTAGGCCCGTCAAGATGGCAGTACTGAGGATAGCGATGCGTTGTTGTCTGTCAAAAAGCACGTGGCTGTCAAAAAACACGTGGCTGTCAAAAAGCACGTGGCTTTGTTTACCTCATGCTAGTTAGGTTAAGTTGGTACCACTAAGGTTTAGGCCCGTCAAGATGGCAGTACTGAGGTTTGCGATGCGTTGTTGTCTGTCAAAAAGCACGTGGCTTTGTTTACAAATCTGTCAAAAAGCACGTGGCTGTCAAAAAGCACGTGGCTTTGTTTACCTCGCGCTAGTGAGGTTAAGTTGGCACTACTGAGGTTTAGACCCGTCAAGATGGCAGTACTGAGGTTAGCGATGCGTTGTTGTCTGTCAAAAAGCACGTGGCTGTCATAAAACACGTGGCTTTGTTTACCTCATGCTAGTTAGGTTAAGTTGGCACTAGTGAGGTTTAGGCCCGTCAAGATGGCAGCAGTGAGGTTAGCGTTGCGTTGTTGTCGATGACAGCTGTCAAAAAGCACGTGGCTTTGTTTACAAATTCAAATCTCGCGCCAAAATTCAAATTTCCCGCCAAAACTCAAATTTCCCGCGGGCGGCGGCGGAGGAGGCGGCGGAGGAGGAGGCGGCGGAGGAGGAGGCGTGCGGCGGCGGCGGCCGCCGAATCCCTGCATTATACTACTGATGATGATAATGATTATTATTATTCATTTTCTACCGCTTTTTCCCCACACCTGTGGCGTCGCGGGTGCGAACTGTGTCGCACATGTGGATTTGGCCCTGTTTTACGGCCTGATGCTCTTCCTGACGCCAACCCTATATGGAGGGATGTAATCACTACTGCGTGTTTCTGTGGTGGTTGGTAGTGTGGTAAGTTGTCTGAATATGAAGAGAAAAGTGGCAATGATTAATGACTTACGGATGAAATGAAATGATATTGGAGAGTGTTGCTGGAAGAAATGATGACAGGGAAAACCGGAGTACTCGGAGAAAAACCTGTCCCACCTGCGCTTTTTTCAGCACAAATCTCACATGGAGTGACCGGGATTTAAACCACGGAACTCAAGCTGTGAGAGGCCGGCGCGCTGCCGCCTGAGCCACGGAAGCTTGCGCAGCTTTATCTGACCTTGTAATAATTAAGAGGGGAATTCCTCAAGGCAGTATTACTGGACCTTTTTATTTTCTTATATATGTATAAATGATATGAGTGAAGAAGTGGAATCAGTTAAAAGGCTTTTTGCGGATGATGTTATTTTGTATAGAGTAATAGATAAGTTACAAGATTCTGAGAAACTGCAAGATGAACTCGATAATGTTGTGAGATGGACAGTACGCAATGGTACGTCAATAATAATTTCGTGTGGCTATTTCTAGCCGAGTGCAGCCCTTGTAGGGCAGACGCTCCGATGAGAGTGGGCGGCGTCTGCCATGTGTAGGTAACTGCGTGTTATTGTGGTGGAGGATAGTGTTATGCGTGGTGTGTGAGTTGCAGGAATGTTGGGGACAAGCACAAACACTCAGTCCCCGGGCCACTGGGATTAACCAATGAAGGTTAAAATCGAACCCGGGACCCTCTAAACCGAAGGCTCTTACGGCGACCATTCAACCAACGAGTCGGACTAATGGTATTATGATAAACGGGGTTAAAAGTCAGGTTGTGAGTTTCGCAAATAGGAAAAGTCCTCTCTGTTTTAATTACTGCGTTGATGGGGTGAAAGTTACTTATGGGGACCATTGTAAGTACCTAGTTGATAATATAAGAAAAAGTCTTCGTTGGGGTAATCACATAAATAGGATTGTAAGTAAAGGGCACAGATATCTGCACATGGCTATGTGGGAATTTAGAGGTTGTAGTAAGGATGTAAAGGAGAGGGCATACAAGTCTCTGGTAAGACCCGAAATGGAATATGGTTCCAGTGTATGGAACCCTCATCAAGAATACTTGATTCAGGAACTGCTAGTGGCTTTACGTCACACCGACACAGATAGGTCTTACGGCGACGATGGGATAGGAAAGGGCTAGGAGTTGGAAGGAATTGGCCGTGGCCTTAATTAAGGTACAGACCCAGCATTTGCCGGGTGTGAAAATGGGAAACCACGGAAAACCATCTTCATGGCTGCCGACAGTGGGATTCGAACCCACTATCTCCCGAATGCAAGCTCTTAGCTGCGCGCCCCTATCCGCACGGCCAACTCGCCCGGTAAAAAACCCAAAGTAAGATCTCTCGATTTGTTCTGGGTGATTTCCGACAAAAAAAAAAAATGAAATGGCGTATGGCATTTAGTGCCGGGACTGTCCGAGGACAAGTTCGGCTCGCTGGTTGCAGGTCTTTTGCTTTGACGCCAGTACGCGACCTGCGCGTCGTGACGAGGATGAAATTATGATGAAGTCGGCACATACACCCAGCCCCCGTGGCAGCGAAATTAGCCAATGGTGGTTAAAATTCCCGACCCTGCCCGGAATCGAACCCGGGACCCATGTGACCAAAGGCAAGCACGCTAACTATTTAGCCATGGAGCAGGACGATTTCCGACAAAAGAGTAGCGTTACGAAAATGATGCAAAGTTCGGGCTGCGAAGACTTGGGAGAAAGAAAACGAGCTTCTCGGCTAAGTGGTATGTTACCAACAGTCAGTGGAGAGATGGCGTGGAATAACATAAGTAGACGAATAAGTTTGAGTAGTGTCTTCAGAAGTAGGAAAGATGACAATATGAAGATGAAGTTGGAATTCAAGAGGACAAATTGGGGAAAATATTTGTTTATAGGAAAGGGAGTTAGGGATTGGAAAAACTTACCACGGGAGATGTTCAATAAATTTCCAATTTCTTTGCAATCATTAAAGAAAAGGCTAGGAAAACAACATATAGGGAATCTACCAGCTGGGCGCCTGCCCTAAATGCAGATCAGTTGTGATTGATTGATTGATTGATTGATTGATTGATTGATTGATTGATTGATTGATTGATTGATTGATTGATTGATTGATTGATTGATTGATTGATTGATTGATTGATTGATTGACATATATTTAGAAGTATAAGGGCTGAAATGCTAGAAGCCTCCGTGGCTCAGCGCGCCGGCCTCTCACTGCTGGGTTCCCTGGTTCAAATCCCTGTGACTCCATGTGAGATTTTTGCGAGGCAGGATTTTCTCCGGGTACTCCGGTTTTCCCTGTCATATGTCATTCCGGCAACTTTCTTTCTTAATCTGCTTACCCTCCAGGGTTGGCTTTTCCCTCGGTGTAGGGATTCTATCTCTACCGCCTCAAGGGCAGTGTCCTGGAGCTTCAGATACAACTTGGGTGGAATACCAGTACCTCGCCCAGGCGGCCTCACCTGCTATGCTAAACAGGGGCCTTGGTGGGGGATGGAAAGATTGGAAGGGATAGACAGGGAAGAGGGAAGGAATCGGCCGTGGCCTTAAGTTAGGTACCATCCCGGCATTTGCCTGGAGGAGAAGTGGGAAACCACGGAAAACCACTTCCAGGATGGCTGAGGTGGGAATCGAACCCACCTCTACTCAGTTGACCTCCCGAGGCTGAGTGGACCCCGTTCCAGCCTTCGTACCTCTTTTCAAATTTCGTGGCAGAGCCGGGAATCGAACCCGGGCCTCCGGGGGTGGCAGCTGATCACACTAACCACTACACCACAGATGCATTCCGGCAACACTCTCCAATATCATTTCATTTCATCTGTCATTCATTAATCATTGCCCCACAAGAGTGCGAAAGGCTTCGGCAGCCTGCACGATTCCTATCCTCGCCGCTAGATGGGGGCTTCATTTATTTCATTCCTGACCCGGTCGAATGACTGGAAACAGTCTGTGGATTTTCGTTTTCAAGGGCTGAAGTGCTACAGTACTGGCAAGAAATCTCTTTATCGACGATAGTTGGAGTGCTTATAGTAGGGGTTTTATTATGGTGTATGTATGTGATGAGTACATTCTGTGAAGCTAGAAACACAAAGTCTGGAATTTCAAGGGCATTATCATGGATACATAATGTGTGTGTATATTGCAAGTGCAAATTAACTTCTTATCTTTTCCTTTGTTACAAGTGTATTTGTAGCTGGCTGTTTGGGTCTTTTCCCTAAAGCCAGTTAAAAAAAAAAAAAAAATCCAGCGCTCTTCACACGAAGCCATTCACTGGCGCAAGTCAGCTGACACCAATCAAGCGTGGCTATAAACTGTTCTACTGTTCCTCGGGTCACCAACCTTCTGAATCGGATGCTCCTTATATCCACTCTAAAGAATCAAAGAAAGACGCCATATACCCTTATTAAGAGCAAAGTCGAGAACGACATTTTTGATTCGCTGTTCTAACCGCTAGAGCAGGCAGGAAAAGCTTAAGAAACTACGAAATAATGACAGCTTTTTTTGATCCTCTGCTTATCTATATACGGAGGTCCGTCTGTTAAGTCTTCAAGCCGGAAGAGGGTTGGATCCTAAAAGGATGTGCAGTTAAGGGGAAGCAGAAAAACTGATTGTGGCGTCATAGTGAGGTGTACAAGGCATGGTGAGGAGTGAGGAAGTTTGCCATTGCCTTCCTCGCTCTTCCAGAAAGTGCTATTGCAGCACAACTCGCTCTAAGAGTAGCACCTTTCGTAGCATCCAGATGCAATAGTCGTGCTCAGCATCCGCGATACCTCAGCAGCGTCCATAATCATTTTAAGCCACACACCTTCCCGCGGGGGCGGGGGAATCTTAATTGATTACTTGTACCGGTGCAATTTAATGCTCCTTACCCAGTCTACTTGTTGTTCGATTACTTTACTGGCTAAGTAATTTAGTGACTAAAAGGAAAGAGAAAGTGAGGTCGCGGCCACCAAATTAGGCGGGTCAGAAAAATTACGCTGTTGCCAAGATTATGTAGCAATTGGCGAAGAAATGTCTAATACTGAACACATCATTTCGGAGCGTGAGGCAGTTTGTTCTCTCCCAAGCTCCTAATGTTATCTCCTACGATGTTGCAAAACAAATTATACTGGAAGCTTCACGAAAGACTGCTGATTTCATCGGTATAACTATTTTCCACATAAACCAATTAAAATAATGATTAAGAATAAACATCTGAACAAGTAAATTTATATCCATAAAATCATGTATTGAAATTTTCAGTAAACGGCCACGTTTTCGTTTTTTCAGGCAGTACAAGGTTGTCTGCGGAGAAAATTTAGAAGGTCGTCTAACTTAATTGTATTATCTGAAACATGTTTCTACGAGTCTTTTCGTTTTCCTGGAAAATGGTTCTGAAAATGTCGCTTGCATAGTTCGTTCGGGTCGCGCCCGCCAGCGCAGGACACAGGGCACGGTGAATACTTTCGGATTACACATTTGTTTATGGTTTACAGTATGACTTTAAATACTTGAATATTGGACTCTATAATACAGAAGAGACAACTTCTTTAAAGAATACGTGGACCTAGAGCAGACCGGCTTCGACTAGACAGCACTGCACGGTCAGTTTTGCCAATCTGTGCTCAGAGGTGAGCGACTCTCGACCATCTGTCACTTCGCCGTTCCCATATCTGACAACGGCGCTGTTTTCCTCACCCGCTTAATTCAGTGGCCGCAGAATGTAATCCGTCTCTATGGTGTAGTGGTTAGCGTGATTAGCTGCTTCACCTGGAGGCCCGGGTTCGATTTCTGGCTCTGCTACGAAATTTGAAAAGTGGCACGAGGGTTGGAACGGGGTCCGCTCAGCCTCGGGAGGTCAATTCGAAATGGTTTTCCGTGGTTTCCCACTTCTCCTCCAGGCAAATGCCGGCATGGTACCTCACTTAAGCTCACGGCCGCTCTTTCTTGCCTGTCCCAATCTTCCCATCACTCCACAACGCCCCTGTTCAGCAAAGCAGGTGAGGCCGCCTGGGCGAGTTTGGTCCTCCTTCCCTGTTGTACCCCTTGCCCTTGAGAAGGTAGAGGTTGGGTCCCTCGCTGAGTCTAAGGGAAAACCGAACCTGGAGGGTAAATAGCTTAAGAAAGAAAGAATAGTGTAGTGGTTGTAGTAGAGAGAAAGAAAAGAGTATAGTATAGTGGTTGAGTGGAAAAATAATTAAAGTGAGCGAGTATATAATTTATCGTATTCAGATAGCATGGCTGACACGCATTTAATTTAGTGCAGCGGTATGTGGTGGACCTAAGTGGTCACCCATCCAGGCACTGACCACGCCCATTGTTGCTCCTAGTTGGCAACGGGACAACACCGCTGATATTTCGCGAATTTACTGTGTTGTAAATTACTGGGGATTTTAATTTTAAAGCAGCTTTAACCGAGTATCTAATTAGCGTAGCACCGCCTCGGCTGTTGCTAGCTTCCAGTGCTCCGTTGTCCGCTTCCGTAGCTTAACGGTTAGTGTTATGAGCTGCCGTCTTTGGGGGCCTGGGTTCGTTTCCTGGTACTTCCAGAAATTTAAGAATGGCAGGAGGGCTGGTATGTGGTTGAATTGGTACAGCTCATCTCCATTTGGAACGTGCCTGAAAAGAGCTGCACTACCTCAGGATGGGGATTCGAGTTTACTTAGTGCTTCGTTAAACTTACGGCAGCAGGTGTTAAGGAAGTGAGAAATTTGCGGTCTTAAAGAATATCATAAGTAGAGCTTGGAAGTTAGGCAAAATGCTTTATTTTATTTTATTTTATTTTATTTTATTTTATTTTATTTTATTTTATTTTATTTTATTTTATTTTATTTTATTTTATTTTATTTGGGTGGATAAATCCAAGTGTCAAATATGTTTCCGTACATTTGGTAACGGTAGGACCAGTCGTTATTTTGCCTTTTATTGTGCCTATTTTAGCTTCTCTTGCCTATTTTAAAGTTTAATATCTTTTTTTGCGTGTTTTGACTTGTCATGGATATTTTCTGTTGTTATTTGAATTGGTATTAATGTTAATCAATGTTCTGCCCCGCGGTGTAGGGGGCAACGCGTCCGCCTGTCACCTGGTGGCTCACGGTTCGATTCCCGACCAGGTCAGGGGTTTTAATTGTAATGATTAATATACCTGGCCTGGGGACTGGGTGTTTATGACGTCCTTAATCTTCCCTTTCCTCACACACAACATTCCACACTACCGCCATTCCAATTACACGCAGGTTCATACAATATGGTGCCAGTAGGGGTAAAAGATCCACATGGGTCAATTAATCAGTGGAAGTAAAATATAATTCCTATGTACTGTAGAGAACAATATCATTTTAATTTAAAAGATTCAAAACAACATTTGCACAAACTATATATTAGTATTTGGGAGATAGTGGGTCCGAACCCCACTGTCGGCAGCTCTGAATATGGTTTTCAGTGGTTCCCCATGTTGAAACCAGACAAATGCCTGGGGAGACGAGCTGCTCGACTAAGTGGTAGGTTCCGAGCTGTCAGTGGAGGGATGGCGTGGGAGGACATCAGTAGACGAATAAGTCTGAGTGGTGTCTTTAAAAGTAGGAAAGATCGCAATATGAAGATAAAGTTGGAATTCAAGAGGACAAATTGGGGCAAATATTCGTTTATAGGAAGGGGAGTTAGGGATTGGAATAACTTACCAAGGGAGATGTTCAATAAATTTCCAATTTCTTTGCAATCATTTAAGAAAAGGCTGGGAAAACAACAGACAGGGAATCTGCCACCTGGGCGACTGCCCTAAATGCAGATCAGTAGTGATTGATTGATTCTGTAACTTAATGAAGGCCACGGCCTCTTCCTTCCCACTCCTAGCCGTTTCCTGCCCCATCGTCGTCGTAAGACCTATCAGTGTCGGAGTGACGTTAAAAAACTTGCAAAAAATGTCTATACATATTTACAATTGGCCTTACGTCGCACCGACACAGATAGGTTTTACGGCGACGATATGATAGGAAAGGCCTAGGAGTTGGAAGGAAGCGGCCATGCCCTTAATTAAGGTACGGCCCCAGCATTTGCCTGGTGTGAAAATGGGAAACCACGGAAAACTATCTTCAGGGCTGCCGACATTGGGATTCGAACCTACTATCTCCCGGATGCAGCTGACACCCGCGCGCCTCTAACAGCACGGCCAACTCGCCCGGTGATTAAGTACTTTAATGTGATGCAAATGTGTATTAACCAGCTTGTATTCAAACTTTCTTCTTTCAATGCCTATTATTGTCATTTTTAAATGCCCGTTTTCTTTTTACTTTTTACTGCCTATTTTAGTCCAATAATGATAATCATAAGTGAGACTGAAACTTCAGGGGAGGCTACAGTATGAAAATGACTGCTCCCTCAGTCTTTCAGAACGTAATAATAATGATAATAATAATAATAATAGTAATAATAATCGTCTCTGTGATGTAGTGGTCAGTGTGTTTAGCTGCCGCTCCCGGAGGCCCGGGTTCGATTCTCGGCTCTGCCACGAAATTTGAAAAGAGGTACGAGGACTGGAACAGGGTTTGTTCAGCCTCGGGAGGTCAACAGAGTAGAGGGCATTCGATTCCCTCCTCAGCCATCTTCGAAATGGTTTTCCGTGGTTTCCCACTTCTTCTCCAGGCTAATGCCGCGATGATACCTAACTTAAATCCACGGCCGCTTCCTTCCCTCTTCCTTACCTATTCCTTCCAATCTTCCCATCAGCTGGTCTTCAACCCCAGTTGTATCCCCATCCAAATGTCTCACGCTCCAGAACACTGCTCTTGAGGCGATAGAGGTAGGATCCCTCACTGAGTCCTGGAGAAAAACCAACCCTGGTGGTTGAACGGATTAAATAAATATAGCCTACATTTAACGTCACACTGTCACATCTAAAGTTTTCGGCGACGCAAGGATGAAAAAATACTAGAATTTGGAACGTAGTAGCCGTGGCCTTACTTAAAGTACAGCCGCAGCATTTGGTGGTGTGAAAATGGGAAACCACGGAAAACCATCTTCAGGGCTGCCGACGGTGGGAATCGAACCCACGATGTCCCGACTGCAAGCTCACAGCTGCGCGACCCTAACCGCACGGCCAACTCGCTCGGTAAATAAATAAATAAATAATATTAATAAACGATATTGTTTTTATGTCCCATCACCTTTAAGATTTTCGAAGCGCAACGCTGTTTTTGAGAACCCGCAGAAACCGGCCGCGGCGCTGTAATGAATCATACTAAACAAGAGGAAAAGTGAGGTAGTTTGCCGTTGCTTTCCTGATTGCGCCAGAAATTGGTATTGCAGCCCGTTTGACTCTGCCAATATAACCTCTCGCAGCACCAAGACGCACTAGCCGTGCTTCGAATATCATTACTCAGCACCATCCATGCCAAAGAAACTTCCATACCCTCACAGCCAAAAATGAGACCAAGACGGCAGTGGAAATTACTTTTCTTTTCTCTGGCGTGTGCCAATAAAAAATACTGTGTCCATCAAGAAATAACAAACCATGCTCTCACCAGCAGGAAAATGGCAACATGTGCACGTTTAACTGCCATGAGAATTCTCGCCAAATGGTTACCGGAAGTTGGTGAGATACGGCTGCAGGAAATGAAGTTAAACGTACGAGAAGTATATCGTGTACTCTCTTCGAACGTGTGTGAGCGTGGGAATTGGCGCGAAATAAGAAGAGCGAAGTGTCTGATTAATGGGTTGCTTCACATAACAATTATTACAATTTTTTTTTTTTTTTTACAAATTGCTTTACTTCGCACTGATCTAGATAAGTCTTATGGCGACGATGGGACAGGAAAGGGCTAGGAGTGGGAAGGGAGCGGCTGTTAATTAAGGTACAGCCCCAGCATTTGCCTGGTGTGAAAATGGGAAACAACGGAAAACCATCTTAAGGACTGCCGACAGTTCGGTTCAAACCCACTATCTCCCGAATACTGGATACCGGCCGCACTTAAGCGACTGCAGCTATCGAGTTCGGTATTATAAACACCGAATTATGGTTATTTGATCCGCTATTGGTGAATACAAAATAAAGATATTCGAGGGATAACAGCTGAAAAAAACTGAAAGGTCTTATCGATATTCACACTGAAGGACGTGAGTTCGGTTCCCCGTCAGGAGGTCGAAAACTACAAAAACAAGAATTCCAATTCAGGAGGACAACATAGCTACGACGTTCACTCGGCCTTAAAAATATCATACATACATCATCATTATAACTTAAGGCTTGTTTTGCGGACGATATCATTCTCTATAGAATAATAAATAAGTTGTAAGATTGTGAGCATCTGCAAAATGACCTCGACAATGTAGTGAGATGGACAGCAGGCAATGGTATGATGATAAACGGAATTAAAAGTCAGGATGTGACTTTCCCTAATGGGAAATGTCCTCTCAGTTTTAATTACTGCATTGATTAGGCGAAAGTTTCTTATGGGGATCACTGTAAGTATCTACGTGTTAATATAAGGAAAGATCTTCATTGGGGTAATCACACAAATGGGATTGTAAATAAAGGGTACAGATGAGGGACTTTGGGGGTTGTAGTCAGGATGTAAAGCAGATGCAGAGGGCTTATAAGTCTCTGGTAAGACCCCATCTAGAGTATGGTTCCAGTGTATGGGATTGTCGCCGGGATTACTTGATTTGATAACTGGAAAAATCCAAAGAAAAGCAGCTCCATTTGTTCTGGGTGATTTCCGACAAAAGTGTAACGTTACGAAAATGTTGCAAAATTTGGGCTGGGAAGTCTTAGAAGAAAGGAGACGAGCTGCTCGACTAAGTGGTATGTTCCAAGCTGTCAGTGGAGGGATGGCGTGGAATTGCAATAGTAGATGAATAAGTTTGATCGGAGCTTTTAAAAGTAGGAAAGAGCAAACTATGAAGATAAAGTTGGAATTTAAGAGGAAAAATTGGGGCAGATACTTGTTTATAAGAAGGAGAATTTGGGATTGGAATACTTTACCAAGAGAGATGTACAATAATAGTGGGCTTCGAACATACCATCTCCTGAATGCAAGCTCACCCCGCAGCCAACTCACAAGGTATACAAAATTTCCAAATTCTTTGCAGTTATTTAAGAAAGGACTAGGTGAACAATAGACAGTAAAACTGGCACCTGGGCGACTGCCCTAAATACAGGTCAGTGGTGATTGATTGATTGATTGATTGATTGATTGATTGATTGATTGATTGATTGATTGATTGATTGATTGATTGATTGATTGATTGATTGATTGATTGATTGATTGATTGATTGATTGATACCTCTCATCTTTAATTCATTAGAAGCTCAGTCTAACCATCATCGTCTGGGTCTCCCACTACTTCTCTTATCCTCCATAACCGAGTCCATTATTCTCTTTGGGCGGTGATATGAGGCGAGATGAAGGCGAGAGAGGAGCGGTCGTGACTTTTAAAAGGAACTGTTCTGGTATTTACCTTAGTGAGAAGATTGGAAAGCCATGGAAAACCATTTCAGGACAGCCAACGCTGCGCCCAGCCCACCGCCTCCCCAATGCAGACCTATCTTTGAAGCTGTAACTGCTTGGTCTAATATAAATATTATACCAACACAGAATTTCTTCTTCATCATCATCATCATCATCATCTGTTTACCCTCCAGGGTCGGCTTTTCCCTCGGACACAGCGAGGGATCCCACCTCTACCGTCTCAAGGGCAGTGTCCTGGAGCTTCAGACTCTTGGTCGGGGATACAACTGGGGAGAATGACCAGTACTTCGCCCAGGCGGCCTCACCTGCTATGCTGAACAGGGGCCTTGTGGACGGATGGGAAGATTGGAAGGGATAGGCAAGGAAGAGGGAAGGAAGTGGCCGTGGCCTTATGTTAGGTACCATCCCGGCATTCGCCTGGAGGAGAAGTGGGAAACCACGGAAAACCACTTCCAGGATGGCTGAGGTGGGAATCGAACCCACCTCTACTCAGTTGACCTCCCGAGGCTGAGTGGACGCCGTTCCAGCCCTCATACCACTTTGCAAATTTCGTGGCAGAGCCGGGAATCGAACCCGGGCCTCCGGGGCTGGCAGCTAATCACGCTAACCACTACACCACAGAACTTCTTACCGTTTAAATAATATTTTGAACCGGGCAACTTGGCAGGTCGATCCTGGCTCAGTTCGGTGGTATTTGAAGGTGTTAAAATAAGTCAGACTCGTGTCGGTAGATTTACTGGCACGTGAAAGAACTCCTGCGGGACTAAATTCCGAAAACTGTAAAAGTAGTTAGTGGGGCGTAAAGCTATTAACATTATTATTAACGTTAAAGGGAGCCTCCGTGGCTCAGATGGCAGCGCGTCGGCCTCTCACCGCTGGATACCGTGGTTCAAATCCCGGTCACTCCAAGTGAGATTTGTGCTGGACAAAGCGGAGGCGGGCCAGGTTTTTCTCCGGGTACTCCGGTTTTCCGTGTCATCTTTCATTCCAGCAATACTCTCCATTATCATTTCATAGCATTTATCACTCATTAATAAATCATATTGGGAGTGGCGACCCCATTGTAATAACAGCCTATATATGTTTCATTCATTACATCCCTGACCCAGTCAATGACTGGAAAACAGGTTGTAGATTTTCATTAACGTTAAAGAACTCTTGCGGGACAAAATTCCGGTACTTTGGCGTCTCTGAAAACCGTAATAGTAGCTAGTGGGATGTAAAATCAATAACATTACTAATAATAATTGTGACTTTCTGTATGCCATGTGAAATCGGTACCTAAATATGGGAATTCCTATGTCAGGTAGTCAATATCTACAAATACTGATACATGATGAGCAAAAATAACAATATGGAACACAGAACTATTCTTTATTGAAACAATAACTATATCCTTCATACCAGCTAGTTGAGTAATTGGCTAATACATGGCGGGTGAACTGGACTGGCTACACTTTAGCGCAACCCAGCGGGCAGGTGAGTAACTGTGTTGCAGCGCGCGTGACAGGTTTGTCGGCGTCAGCCAGAGCCAATCCTGTGATAGAAACAACGCTGGTCTGGCCCCGCGGCGTGAACCGAACCTCTTGTGGCAGTCGAGCAGTCCTTGCTGTGTTGCAGTCATGGGCCAGCAATTAGAAAGATCACAGTTGTGGTAGAGAGTGGCGCGGGAATATTCTGAGACTTGAGAGAAAGCAACCGCGTTCTTGACTCAACTACTTAAAACACAACAGGTGGGAAAAGACAGCTGTCTGGTTCCTGTTTCAGGTGTTATACTGAGGTGTTGAATTAATTAAATACGTGTTTAATCGCACACATCCATGTGCTAGGCGTGTTTGTGTAGTGTGCAGTTACTGAGGACAAGCTGTCAGAAAGTTTGGCCACGTAGAAGTGCTCGTTCGGTGACCTCTCTTCCTCGAGCCAGGTAAGGTTCATCAACTGGCTTTGTTTTGGTTCCATCGCTGGAGCACGTAGCCTCTCATGTGATTAATATGCATTGCCAGCCAATACCATCATTGGGTGAGCGCTCGCTACTTGTCATGATATGATTGATGTGCTTGGTAAAGATATGTTTGTTAGTGTTACTTACGTTCATAGAAAATAACGCTACTTCAGCATTGATTAACAATGCATGTTTATTGTTGTTGACATTTTATTTCAGGTGCTAGTGGCTTTGCATTCATCATCGTAATGTATTTCATGTGTGTGTGTGTGTGTGTTGTGTGTAGGGGGTGGGGGTGGGGGGGGAGTGCATTATAACTTGGCTTTTCGGTCGGATAATTCATGATCAATTTACAAAGTAATTTTAGGAAGGTGATCATTTTTATAAAAACATTCATAAAATAGGAATATAGTATGATTTCTTTTCTTTCTAGTGGTTTAATGTCTGGCTAACACATAGGTTTCTGGCGACGGAAGGATGGGAAAGGGCTTGTTTGTATTAGGAAGAGAGCGGTCGCGTCCTTAAATAAGGGACAGCCCCAGCATTTGCCTGGTGTGAACATGGTAAACCTTCAGGGCTGCAGACGGTGGGATTATCTCCCGAGTGCAAAAATATGTAATTAATGACGTCAATTGTTTTGATAAAAGGATAAGCTGAGCCATCTCCGTACAGGCCATGATCCCCCTTGGAGGAGTGGAAAAGTGGAATAAAAATATACGATGCCGCATTTACTCCCAGGAATTAACCTAGCAGTTTTTCTAGTTTTAGTTGAGTGAACCCCAAGTTCATGTGCCCTTAGAGAAGTGGAATATTTCGAACTTCCAAACAAGAAATTGAACACGCGCCCTTCTGGGTGAACTGAGCACGCCTTCACCTCCTTGCTTTGGTTAGTTGTTTAGGCAACAATCCAGTATGTGAAATGAAAAACACAAATCCTTAGAGATGAAATATTTGAAACACAATTTTAAATAATATTTTCCTGCTAGCAGCTTAGTCACACCGACTCAAATCTTACAACTGCGGGATAGGAAAGGGATGGGACTGGAAAGGAAGCAACCGTGACTTATTTAAGGTACAACCCCAGCATATTCCTAGTGCGAACGTGGGTAACGACGGAAAATAAGCTCCGAGGCTGTCAATAGTGGGCTTCGAACATACCATCTCCTGAATGCAAGCTCACCCCGCAGCCAACTCACAAGGTATACAAAATTTGCAATCAACTAGAAGGGAAAGATATACTGTATAATATCAAAGGATATGTCCAGATATCGTACGTTAAGGGGGGATGCTAATAATAATAATAATAATAATAATAATAATAATAATAATAATAATAATGTCCGACTCGTTGGCTGAATGGTCAGCGTACTGGTCTTCGGTTCAGAGGGTTCCGGGTTCAATTCCCGGCCGAGTCGAGGATTTTAACCTTCATTGGTTAATTCCAGTGGGCCGATTCACACCAGGCAAATGCTGGGACTGAACCTTAATTAAGGCCACGGTCGCTTCCTTCCAACTCGTAGGCCTTTCCTATCCCATCGTCGCCATAAGACCTACCTGTGTCGGTGAGACGTAAACCACTATCAAAAAGAATACGCGATATGAATGACAAATAATAATAATAATAATAATAATAATAATAATAATAATAATAATAATAATAATAATAATAATAATGTCCGCCTCTGTGTTGTAGAGGTTACTGTGATCAGCTGCCACCCCCGGAGGCCCGGGTTCGAATCACACGAAATTTGAAAAAGTAGTAGGAGAGCTGGAACAGGGTCCACTCAGCCTCGGGTGATCAACTGCGTAGAGGGGGATTCTATTCCCACCTCAACCATCCTCGAAGTGGTTTTCCGTGGTTTCCCACGTCTCCCCACAGGCAAATGCCGGGATGGTACCGAACTTAAGGCCACGGTCGCTTCCATCCCTCTTGCTTGTGTATCCCTTCCGATCCTCCTATCCCCATACAAGGCCCTTGTTCAGTATAAGAGGTGAGGTCACCTGGGCGAGGTACTGGTCCTCCTCCCGATTTTTATCTACGCGACCCAAAATCTCACACTTCAGGACTCTGCCCTTGAGGATGTAGAGTCCTCTGTCGGTGAGTCCGAGGGAAAAGCAACCCTGGAGGGTTAGCGGATTAATTAATAATAATAATAATAATAATAATAATAATAATAATAATAATAATAATAATAATAATAAATACACATCTTCATTATGCGGGAGGTGGAGGGCGTTATTAGTTCAGTGACGTAGGAGCTGACTTCTCACCCGGAAGGCTGCTGTGGTTCGAATCTCGGTCGATCCTGGGTCGAGACATTTATCTCGAGGATCGCGTGGCGTCAGAAGTGCATCCGATCTTATACCCCCAGTCAAAACCAATATGAGCCTGGGTGGCTCCGACGGCCACAGAAATAACTGGGATAAGCTGAAGAAAAAGATGCTATATGCATCATCATTATAGAATGTTATGCCTTCGTTATGTTCAACGTTTAGTCTGCAAGTTTCTATGAAATAATAATAATAATAATAATAATAATAATAATAATAATAATCCGTAATGCCATTTAATTATAATCAGACCCAGGTCCGGACCTTCAAGATGTAACATGTGACACGACAATTGGGGAAACGAGTTTACAACTCAACCTAGGCATGCCAACAGGGTACGGCAACGCGACAGAACTGATCGGAATTATTATACAACTTGCTTTACGTCGCACCGACACAGATAGGTCTTATGGCGACGATGGGACAGGAAAGGGCTAGGAGTAGGAAGGAAGTGGCCTTAATTAAGGTACAGCTCCAGCATTTGTATGGTGTATAAATGGGAAATCACGGAAAACCATCTTCAGGGCTGCCGACAGTGGGGTTCGAACCTACTATCTCCCGAATACCGGATAGCGACTGCAGCTATCAAGCTTCATAAAGTTTACTATAATTAGGGTGTAATACTCATATTCTATTAATTAACAATCAATAGTTCAAAATAATGTAACCTCCGTAGAAGCCATGAAGGAGCCTGTTGGAGTGGAATCCTTTATCCCTCACCCTTCACTTTCCGCAACCTGTGCACTTGATGGGGTAGAGTGCTTAGCTCTACGCCCGGCCGCCTTTGCCCCTGGTACTCATTTTTTGTGTAGGCTGAATGAATCTCATGGCCATGTGCACCTCCGGAAGTGGAAAACTTAAATTTTTCGACTTCCTGATGGGGAAGCGAACCCACGTCCTTCCGGGTGAACTGTGCACACCTTTACCGCCCCGGCCAGGCAGTCCTTGTGTGAACCCCACAGACAAGTATTTCACCAGAAGTAGTTCGATCGTTGCTAAACATTTCGAGAGAATCGAACTCCAGCTCGTCTTTACTGCCTTGGGTAAGCAGCCACCCCTTATATATAATTCACACCAGGCTAATGCTGGGGCTGTACCTTATATAAGGGCACGGCCGCTTCCTTCCCACAACTAGGCCTTTCCTATCCCATCTTCGCCATAAGACCTATGTGTGTCGGTGCGACGTAAAGCAAATTTTATATATATAAAAGAACGTATGTCCGGCAATCCGGCTGACCACAAGGGAAGAGAAGAAACTGGCGCAAATACAAATACATGTAAATACCTATAATTGCGTTCAGTAGCGGCGATTAGGGGAGGCGACGGGGGGCAGTTGCCCCCCCCCTCCACTTTGTGGAGAAAACATTACATTTTTATTCCATTTTAGCGGACTGAAACTAGGAATTTAGGAATTATTTACAAAAAGCAATTTGTACAAGCCCTGTTGTCTTATCAGCTAATTCTTTCCCTTGAAAATGAAAACCTACAACCTGTTTTCCAGTCATTGACCGGGTCAGGGATGTAATGTATGAGACATATATAGGCTGTTATTACAATGGGGTTGCCACTTCCAAGGTGATTTATTAATGAGTGATAAATGCTAGGAAATGATAATGGAGAGTGTTGCTGGAATGATAAAAACCTGCCCCGCCCCCGCTTTGTCCAGCACAAATCTCACATGGAGTGACCGGGAATTGAACCACGGTATCCAGCGGTGAGAGGCCGACGCGCTGCCGTCTGAGCCACGTAGGCTCTTAATTCTTTCCCTTATTTTCTTTAATTATTAACAAAATTATTAGCGGAAATACGACCAAAATGTCGTTCGTCACGACTAAACGATTTGTATAGCGCCACACCAAGAGGGTAGCAGGGGTATATGTATATATTTGCCAAGGTCATGGACACCTGCTTACCGCGCTCATTCGTCAGCCTGGCAGCCTCTTTAGTGTATGTTATTTTCTTAGTGTGTAGTCAAATACTGAATGTTGTATAATCACGTCGTGCTTCTATTTAATTGTAATAAAACTGTAATATTGTTCCATTGCTGAAAGTTTTATTGTACAGTATCAAATCAAAATCTCAAAAAACTATTATTACCGTAGTTACGTTGGTAAACTGTCACTCTTTACCTCTCTGTCGAAATTCGCTCCGAGAGCATCAGGAACTTACAATTTTGTAGGGTTTTTTCTTTCAGTTTTGACGTACGTACGCCCCCCTCCTCCTGTCCACTATATCCTATAATCCCGAGTACTGTTTGTTGTCTGTATACTTTTTTAACCCCGCACTTTTAATTCCCAATCGCCACTACTGATTACATTCCCATTTATAATCTATTGACAACATATTTTAAAAGCTGCCATACAAATGGTAGTGCAAAATAATTAGCGAGTCTTTCAAAATATTGGTACAAGTGTTGTCGATCTCATTTTCAGTGATGCCGAGTTCTTTCAGGATGGCCACCACGAGCTTCAAAGCTGTTCCCCGAGCTCCGAAGAGAAGACCCTTAACCGCCCATGTATTTGCGTTCAGGTTATACCTGTCACTGAAGTGATGTATGCATGTTACTATTACTAGAAATGTTCCTCTCCTGATGGGGGAGGCGGGCCTCTTAGACGGTGACGCCGTCTCTCAGGCCGGGTGATTTGTTACGGTGAAGGAGATGCTCGGAGAAGGTGACGGGGTTGGCGGCAGTGGTGTATACTAGGAACTGTCTCGGCATTCGCCTTAGTGCAGGAGAATGGAAAAACCTCAGAAAACCATTCTCAGGACAGCCGACGGTTGGGGCCAGACATGAGGTCCAGCCCTGTCCCGTCTCCCGAATGCAGAGGCGTAGAGCCACGGTAGAGCTGTGGCCACCCCTCTGCTCGGTTGGCCGGTCAGAGTGCAAAGCTGTTGGACCACAGACCAGCCGTGGTCACCTATTGGCCGAGTCCCATTTTGCATCTACCGACCTGTATGCATGTTCTTTCGTTCGTTTACACGTTTTCATTCCCCACCCTGAAGGGGTGGGGTGGGCCACCTGAAGGGTAACGCCCTCCCTCTGGCCGGGAACTTGAGGAGATTTGATAGAAGGAGGAGATAGGAAAGGAGATGTGTAATATTAAGGAGTGTTGAGCAAAGGGGCCTCTTGGCTAAGAGGGGTGGGGTGTAGTGTGTTGGGAGATTTTATTGCCAATAATAGTTACAGATTTACAATTTACAATTTCGGTTGCGACATGTTACAAAGATTACTCATTGAATTATAAGCAGGTAGAGAAGCATGATGGGGTAAAGGGTGGATGCAAAGGCTGTGGGACTAGTGAGGGGTGCGTGTGAGGTGTGAAGGAATGGGCGAGGTTGTGGAAGATACAAGAGAAGTGATGCAGTGAAAGGAGTAATATATGGAGAGGGTTTGATAGGGGCGGTGGTGTGGGAGAGAAATCGGGTTGAGGCGGATAAAAACGGATTGCTGGACTCGATGGAAGGAAAGGTGGAGCTGGCCGGGGACGGTGACGAGGTGTGCGAAGTCGGATAGAAGGTTGGGGAGGAGAACGACAGGGTTCAGTCTGATAATGGCGGCCTTGGAGATGAATTCCATTGTCGATGAGGGGTTGGGAGGTGTCCGGAGTCGTTAGATGAAGGCGAACGAGATGCGTAGGTCCTGAGGCATTGAAGATCCGGGTTGCTCGACGCACTGGTGTTCCGGTCTGACGGAGGACTTGGACGATGGTATCTGTGGATAAGAGCGGATCCACTCCTCGGATGACGCAGGTGCAATCTGGCGATGATGATGGCGTCGTGTTGGTGGCAGTTTCAGATGCTGGTTGTTGATTTGATGGTGAAGGGGTGGGGGCAGTAGTTATCATTATAGGGGTGGGATGTTAAGTAACCGAGGTGGTGATAGAGTTGGTGATGGGCTTGTGAATAGAGGAGGTGATGGACTGATGGTGGTAATAGTGGTGGTAGTAGTTGAAGAAGTGATGCAGAGAGAGGACAGGGGTTGTGGCGGGGCTATGTAGGGAGGTGGCGTAGAAGCAGCATATGCAGGAAGATCAGTCGAGTAGTCCGGTAGTTGGTCGAGAACTTGGCGAGTAGTGGGTTCCGCGTGATGAAGACCGCTGCGAAGATGGGCACCAGGTGGGGAAAAGATGGTAATGGTCCGTCGGAGAGGTGAGAAGTAGAAGTACGTCGGGTGCTCGTATGGAGCCTCCGTAGAGTCTGGTTGCGCTGTACACTCCCGTTGTGCGGATGTCGGAGAGGATGGTTTCTTCCGAGATGGAGTGGTGGACGTCCAGGACAACACAGGTGAACATTGTCTATAGCCGACTTCCAAATTGGCGTCAGGCCAATATGCTTGTTGGGTCGGCTGGGTGCGAAGGTAGAGTTGAGCCGACACCCGGCCGAAGCAAAAGTAAGCGAGGAAAAATAAGTGAGGATCTGTATGCATGGTCGGCAGATAGTCTTCTTCTCCTCGTCAACGCGAACTGCTTGCTGGTTCTTTTGTTCCATTCGCACCTTTGGGTCTAAAATCAGTCCTCGTCTCTCTTTGCTGTTAATACAGCATGAATTAAGACCTAAAAACCATTTACAAAATTTGCATTAGTCTTACTCTCTATTCTGCACATGGGTAACATTATTTCTCTTCCTTGTCTGACACACTTCCAGCACCCCAGAGTCTCTGAAGACCTCAGAAGTAGTTTGTGGGGCGAAAACCTAATAACACAGCTTCTCATTTCTTGCTACATGGAAATAGAGTTTTTTTTTCAAATATCGAGTAACTGGCAAACTCTTCAGTGAAAATGGCAAACATCAACTAGAATGACTTGTAAATACGACAAATGCTTCTAGATTGCAGCTCCATGCAAAAGCCTCGCTTTTATTGCTTCCCTTCCTTGTCCAGTACAATGCCTCTCATACCAAAAATGGTATTAATCCTTTACACTCCAGCCCTTAATCTCGTGTTCAAATCCTTGGACTGGCCAGGGGTCGTCTTGTACCAGGAAAGAGGCATGAACGCCGCTCTACACTACGGAACCGGTGATCGTTCTTCCTACTAGGGTTGAGGTAGTCACTGGGTTCTCATTAAGGCGGCTATGATGACCTAACAGACAGACAGACAGACAGACAGACAGACAGACAGACAGACAGACAGACAGACAGACAGACAGACAGACAGACAGACAGACAGACAGACAGACAGACAGACAATCTTCTTCCAGTAACACTCTTATACGCTCACTTTCTATTTCATTGGCCATAGTCCACTAAACAAAATTTCATTAATATAAAAGTTTACACTAAACTCTCCAAGAAGTAAGTATTCAACATTTGAAACGCTTTTTTAAACGCTAATCACGCGTAGACGTAATTTCTTAGGAATGTGTGTGCACATAGATGTGTAACACGAACACTGGCGCCAAATCTGACAGACCCAAACGGCTATTATTTTCGGTCCTGTAACTGATCACGCAGCCCGAGAGTGCGAAGTTAAATAGATAAGGGGAGAGGAAGGTACACAGAGAAGCAGGTCTGCAACCCCCATCATTCGCCCACCAAGTATAAAAACATGTGGCATGGGTGTCAGAGACTAAGCACTAGTGCTGAAGGGTTAAGAGTGAACCTCGGCACGAAGTGAGACACAGTGGTTAGTTTTTTTAACAAGTTGCTTTACGTCGCACCGACACAGATAGGTCTTACGGCAACGATGGAACAGGAAAGGGCTAGGAGTGGGATGGAAGCGGCCGTGGCCTTAATTAAGGTACAGCCCCAGCATTTGCGTGGTGTAAAATGGGAAACCACGGGAAACCATCTTCAGAGCTGCCGAGAGTGGAATTCGAACCCACTGTCTCCCGAATACTGGATACTTGCCGCACATAAGCGACTGCAGCTGTCGAGCTCGGTGGTTAGTTTTATGCCCGGACGCCTTTGCACCCAGGAATGCACCTTTTTGATGCAGGCTGTATGAAACTCAGGGGATGTGCCGCGCTGAAGTTTAAATCTCGTTTCTTAAATATTTCGATTTTCTGACGGGGAATCGATCCCGTGTCTCTCCCGGTGAACCGAGCACGCCTTTAACCGCCTCGGCTAGGCAGCCCCTATCACAGCATTAGGGAAGCTACAATTTGTAAATGTAAGGGTCATTGCAACTTGAGTTGTTGTACTTCGAACGGTATGACGTGTTCCTTTGGGGCTGCATCCTTTGTTGTACTGTTTGCAGCTCTGCAGGCTCTAGCCAGACCTGCCAACCAACCATGTTGATTTCATTAAGTTGAGCAGCGAGATAGGCTTAGGAGTTGCGCTGTACAGAACCCTAACTTTCAAATCTCAGCGTTGTTGGTACACGCATGCACAGAAATGGTGTCCCGACAAAAACAATCAACACTGCCCCACTCCAGTATTGAAAAGGAGGTGAGGGAGAGAAGGAGAGTGTTGTCTCTCACGAGTCTTAAAACTCACGGAGTACAAAATTCGCGAATTCCAAGAAGAGGATCAGTAAGAGTACATTCTTTACCTGTGCCAGTCCCAAAACTGACTAGCCGAGCCATTTCTTCTTTGAATGGATAAATGCCCACCCTACTCACATAACGACTGTAGATATTTGAAAATGTAATTGGAATTGTGCGAAATGGTCCATTATTAGCGCCAGCTGGAACTGCGCGTGTCCTCTTGTAACTGGCACTCCTCTCGTCAAGAGGTGGGCTGTCGTGTAGCCTCGCACAAAGTATAAGCGACAGGAGGTTGAGAAACCCACGGATATCAGGTACACACTGGTGGGCTTTTTCACTTAAAACTGTTTTAAAATACCTACAACCTGTTTTCCAGTCGATGACCGGGTCAGGGATGGAAAGAATGAAGCCCCCATCTTGCGGCGAGGATCGGAACTGTGCCGGCTGCCGAAGCCTGTCGCACTCCTCTGGGGCAATGTTTAATGACTGACAGATGAAATGAAATGAAATGATAGTGGAGAGTGTTGCTGGAATGAAAGATGATATGAAAACGAGAGTACCCGTAGAAACACTTGTCCTGCCTCCGCTTTGTCCAGCACAAATCTCACATGGAGTGACCGAGATTTGAACCACTGAACCCAGCGGTGGGAGGCAGACGCGCTGCCGTCTGAGCCAAGGAGGCTTGGCTCTTCACTTAAAAATGTATTGTCACTTGCAATTATAACTTTACGGCACACGTGAATGATAGTATTTTATGACAAAACCATACAAGTTGTTTTTGTCGGGACACCATTTCTGTGCATGCGTGTACCAACAACGCTGAGATTTGAAAATCAGGGTTCTGTACAGCGCAACTCCTAAGTTCTATCTCGCTGCTCAACTTAATGAAATCAACATGAGTGGTTGGCAGGGATGCAGCCGCAAAGGAACATCGTCATAGCGTTCGAAGTACAACAACTCAAGTTACAATGACCCTTACATTTACAAATTGTAGCTTCCCTAATACTGTGATAGGGGCTGCCTAGCCGAGGCGGTTAAAGGCGTGCTCGGTTCACCGGGAGAGACACGGGATCGATTCCCCGTCAGGAAGTCGAAAAATTTAAGAAACGAGATTTCCACTTCAGCGCTGCACATGCCCTGAGTTTCATTCGGCCTGCATCAAAACGACTTGTTTTCTCGCTGCTTATAAAATCTATAACCGTTTACAGCAAATTTAGTTTACCCTTTTGCAAAGTAATGAGTTCCATGTTGTAATAATAATAATGTTACTGGCTTTACGTCCCACTAACTACTACTTTTAATGTTTTCGGAGACACCGAGGTGCCGAAATTTAGTCCCGCAGGAGTTCTTTTACGTGCCAGTAAATTTACCGACACGAGGCTGACCTATTTGAACACCTTCAAATAGCATCGGACTGAGCCAGGATCAATTCCATGTTGTGCACTTCTCGATGACACCAAGCAGAACAGCAAAGTAAAGATAGGTGTTATTCTTGGAGAATTTAATCTGAGGTAGGGGGATAATTCCTGTTAACAATACATGGGATATCCTGTCTAAAAGTGGGTGAACAAACATAGGTTGAAGGGCAGGTTGAGTCACCGCGCACTTCGGCCCTCCTGTGGTTATCGCAGGCACCTGCTGTCCATAGTCGTGAATTTTGAGACTCATTAGTAAGGGGCGAATTTTAATGATATGTCATATTTTTACTTGAAAAGTCATATTTTGGACAAATTTAAGATATTGGTCATATTTCTGCT
Source organism: Anabrus simplex (assembly GCF_040414725.1). Lineage (NCBI taxonomy): Eukaryota > Metazoa > Arthropoda > Insecta > Orthoptera > Tettigoniidae > Anabrus > Anabrus simplex. The sequence continues at coordinate 62,744,120 of NC_090266.1, forward strand.
CGACGCGCAATAAAGTCATATTTCCTGTCATATTCTAAGGATGTTCATTACTGAGTGAATGTTTGTGGCAAGCTTTTCAGCGAGGGAATCTTGCTGTAATAGTTGGGTGTCTGTGGACTGAATATTACTCTGTATGCGGGAATGGGCAGGTAGCAGGCAACTGGAATTATGAACAAGGGGTCTTCTTGGAATTTCCTAATGAGGAACACAAAGTGACTGACAATACTGAGGAGAAAGGCATCCTGGGGTGCATACGTAGGTAATGAACTGCGGTGGTATTTCTGTTTCCTAGAAAATAGAGGGCTGTCTGGCGTGTTGTTTTGAGACCACTTCTTCAGTGTAGTTTCAACACGCCTAAACATCAGTGTTCAGAGTGTGTCAAATTAAGGTAGTTTGTTAAGAAATTTGGAGAGCAGAATTTTAGTAGTGACGGTGTTATTTTATACTGTAAACTGTGTGATGTGAAGGTATGTGTTCAGAAACGTTTTAATGTGCAACAACACTGCGCTACAACTAAACATCAGAAGTGCTTAATAAAATCTTCCGCGGCAGAGTAGGCGGTTGTGTCCCATTTGCGATCACAGCAAAATTTGTCCCATTTGCGATCACTCCCATTACAGTGGAGAAAAGGAATGTGAAGAAAGACCAGTTCGTGTCCCATTTGAGATCACTGTACAATTATCAGCAGCCTATCAGGGTTTTCCAACGTCAATGCAGCAGGGGGACTGTTAATTAAGGCCGTACTTCACACAACCGCATGATAAGGATTCTCCCAACCTGTTCCCTTTCTCTTGAACGTTTTTTGAGGCAATGTTAGTCTAAATTTTTTAAAATACTGTAATTATTCCAGCTGTAGACATCCATCGTTGATGTATTGTAGATTTTCTTGTTATCTGCGTGCTTACTTACGACATGCAATTCATTGAGACGGAGAGAGGCAAGCCTTGTGCTTTACATAATGGATACTCGTTCAGAAATGTATGGAAAAGTCAGGGATGTTTGGTGACATGGGTATTTTTTTTACCGCTGGCTTTAAGTCGCACCGACACAGATAGGCCTTATGGCAACAATGGGATAGGAAAGGGCTAGGAATGGGAAGGTAACGCCATGACCTTAATTAAGGTACGGTTCCAGCATTTGCTTCTTGTGACGATAGGTAACCTAGGAAAACCATCCTTAGGCCTGCCGACAAGGGGGTTCGAACCCACTATTTCCCGAGTGCAATCTCATCTTTTCGTGCTATCATTATAGAATTATCATTTTTCAACTTATTTTAATCTAAATATTTTCGTAACATTAAGTTCTGGAATCTTGTATATCTAATCTGAGCGTACAGACAAAAATTATCACTTTATTTATATAGGTGAAAGTAGATTGAGTGGCCGCGCGTGTCAACGCGCTACGGCTATGGAACCAAGTCCTGCATTCGGGAAACGCGTGGGTTCGATCCCTCCGTCGGCTGTTTTCAGAAAGTTTTCTGTGGTTTAATATTTTCATTTCCAGTCAAATGGCGGGACAGTTCCTATCCATAGGCCAGAGATGAGTCCTTCCACTTCCTTACCCAGTTTCATTCACCATAAAACATTTCATCTTCATTAGCTTCTCAACTGAGGTTGGTGCTAGGAAGGGCATTAGTAGAAACATGCCGTATAAAATAATCTCATCTCACCCCCGAGTCGGTATCAAGAAACGAGACTAAGGGGTAGACATACAGTGACTCGCATAATTATTCGGACAGACCTGATTTATTATAGTGTCCTTTGTATTAGTGGCTTCAGTAAGAATAAAGCACTCATATAAATTAGATACAAGTTTCTGTATGGAATAATAAAGCTAAACATCCATCATTCTTCTAATGAACATATTCAATGAAAATATAATCATTAAAAACAACATCAAAATCAAAACCAATATTGCACAAAATTATTCGGACATTTGCCGTTTTACTTATGGTCCTAATGGTTCAGTACCTGGTGGGCTTTCCTTTCATTATAATTACTTCCGTGAGTCGACTTGGCATGTTCTCCACTATTTTCCGGATGTAATCGGGAGATATCTTCTGCCACTCTTCTTGAAGTCCATTTTTCAATTATTCTTTAGATGTGATTGTTGTTTTACTTATTTCTTTATCCACTTTGTCCCAAAGATTCTCAATCCCATTCAAGTCTGGTGATTGAGGGGGAGGATGAAGCACCTTTGCGCAATTAAACAATAACCACATCCTTACATTCCAGGCCTTATGCTTTGGGTCGTTATCTTGATAAAACTTAAAATGTCCACCAATCCCCATCTTTTCGGCACTCTTTTTCATATTGTCCCTCAGTATTTTAAGGTATTGAATGTGGTCCATTTTACCCTCAATAAAAACCAATTCACCAAATCCATTCGCCGACATGCACCCCCACACCATTACATGTCCACCACCATGCTCCACAGTTGCTTTCAGATTTTTGTCTTGAAGCTCAATATTAGGACACCGCCAAACTGTTAACCTCCCATCAGATTGAAATATGTTAAATTTACTCTCGTCAGCAAATGTAACGTCATTCCACCACTCATTGTCTTCTTTAACATGCTCTTTGGCAAACAGCATTCTCCTTATTCGATTTACTTGATTTATGAATGGCTTCCTTCTTGCAATATGGCCGTGAAAGTTACTTCTTCTGAGCACTCTACGTATTGTTTAGGGATGCACTTTCTTTCCGGTGTCTGCGGCAATCTCCGTAGCGAGTTTTGGAGCACTTAACTTGAGTGCCTTTTTCATTTTGCTGATGATATAACACTCTTCCCTCACATAAAAAAGTTCTCGGACGTCCCGTATGCGGTAGATGTCAATCCTATCTTCCTCCCGGAATCTTGTGACAATATCAGAGACTGTACTTTTCTTCATTTGTAACATTCCAGCAATTTTACGACAACTTTTACCTTTAGCATGGTGAAAAAATACTAGCTGCCGCTGTTCGATTGTGCTTTCTATTCCTCTGCGGCCCATTTTCACCTACGTTGTACACAGCACTCTAACACACTGAATGTTTACGTTCACACTGTCCGTGGCTCTTTTACATACGACCTCTGCACGGCAACTGACTTTTGTCCGAATAATTTTGTTGAAGCACGTTAACTGCGTTCTGAGGTTCCGTGGTCACTGGTTCTCTCCTGTTTTCTAAAAGTACTCATTTGAACGTCGTGTTGAATCTGTCAAACTGGGTTCTGTCAGAAACTAGTTTGCGTGTACGATATTTTCTCTGAAATGTAGGGCCAGTGTGTAGCAAAAACTATAATTACTAACGTGTCCGAATAATTATGTGAGTCACTGTACATACATACATACATACATACATACATACATACATACATACATACATACATACATACATACATACATACATACATACATACATACATACATACCGTACATACTGTACCGGTTACGACCTGTACATAAGTATTTTTTGAGCATAAGTTACGTTTATTTACCACGCGTAATGTTCCGAGCGCGCCTGGTTTGTTTACCAGCAGCGAGGACCAGCTAGCGAGTGTGTGACGACTGTGAGCTGTGACGTAGCCACAGGGGCTAGCCTGACCGCCCGCTCGTCTCAACACGTGTTACCAGCCTTGACTGGTATTTTCTGGATTCCACGTCACTTGTTCTAGTGAGTTCGATGGAGAAAATTTTGAAATTTCTATAATAATTGTGCTAGTGAATCGTGCGATATGTCATCTTATTTGGGATCACCTAAACGTCCCAATGCTCGAGTTTCAAGCAAATCCATCGAGGGATTCGGGAGATATTCAATCAAACCGTATTATGACGTAGACATCCCGGATTGAATAAAAGGAGGACCTACTGTAGCCTATTCACACAGTCTCAGCTGAGTAGTCAGCGGGGACACTCTTGCTGCTACTATCATCGTGGAACTCTGTCATTATACAAGTGTGGGAGGACGATTCTTCCAAGTTTTATAAAGTGGACGCATAAGACTTCGAGTGTTGTAGAAATTTTTCTAAGTCTTCGTAATTGAACTTAGAATATTTACAAATGTTCATTGAATGGACTTGTGTTATTTACGTGCCGTCGAGACTGAAACTTTTCTAAGTGTTCACTAAATGGACTTGTATTATTTACGCGTCTTCGAAGCTGGAATTTTTCTAAGTGTTCACTGAATGGACTTGTATTATTTACGAGTATTCGAGATTTTCTAAGTGTTCGTAAAATGGACTTGTGTTATTTACGTGGAATATTTGAACTGTTGAGGAACTCATTCTTCTAATATACAGTGATTGATTAACATTGCTAGTGATGAACTTTAACTTTCCAACGGCTTTGAACAAAGTTAGGATTTTATTTGCATTTACTCAAAGACTTGTACATTTGCCAGTGTTGGTTTAAAAGACTTATAAATTTCGTCAACGAATTTATTTATGTGAATGGACTTGTGTTTTCGTCAGTGGTCACTCAAAGACTTTATGAATTTCACCAGTGATTAACTTTGAATATATTCAGACTTCCAGACTTGTGTTTTTTTCGTTCGAGTTTAGGCAAAGACTTGCACCTTCGCCAGTAATGAACTTTGAGTTTAACTATAATTTCACAAGAAGGGACTTGTATTTTTCGTTGCCAAACGTTATTCAGAGACGAAGATTTTCCTAGTGATGAACTCTAAAATTATTAATACCACTCATATCATTTTAGGAGTGTTGGAAGTCTTGATGTACAATTATCAAGATCTCTGCTTATAAGTTGATCATCCAAGGTTTTCATGGACTCAGTGCTACTAGTGACCTTGGGAACATCAATCCTCTCAGTCTCATTGGGCTGAGGCAGTACATGACTATCTACAACATCGCCTGGATCATCGGGGTTCAACCCGGGCCTCAGAGTTCGAGACATCTCTACTTGCCGTCAATCCAGACAGTCCAGCTGCCTCTGTCTGGAGTATCTTGAGTCCCTGGAATCCCTGGAGTCTTCTGGAACGTGCTTCAACCAGCTTGGCTTGGTGAGCTGGAGAACCCGAGCCATACTATTGGAATACGAGGAAGACAGTCCATTTCTACTTAGAGGTGATGTGCAAATTCATGACTTATTTGAATAAACTCTTATACAATCAGAGTCAAAGTTTTTCTGTAGATAGGACCCTACCTCCTGTACCGAGCCCTAGCTACAATTAATCCAGTTCTTCGCCCTGAGAACTCTATTTCATGCTACTTTAAAATTTAATCTGAGAGTCGGGTACAATCTATATATATAAAGTAGCTTGTCCTGACTGACTGACTGACTGACTGACTGATTCATCACCGCCGAGCCAAAACTACTGGACATAAAGAAATGAAATTTTGGGAATATATTCATATTAAGATGTAGGTGCTCGCTAAGAGAGGATTTTTGGATATTCCATCGCCAAGGGGGTGAAAAGGGGGGTGAAATTTTAAAATGAGTGTATCCATATCTCAAAACTTTAAAAGTTTACAGATGTAAAAATTGGTATTTAGAATCTTCTTTAAAATTAAGGAAACACGTATTTTTTTGTTTTCAGAAAATCCCAATAGGAGGGGTGAAAAAGGGTGAAAATGGGGGAAAATGGGTTGAATGCCTTTAACCAGGATACCGGTACTTATATCTCAGAAACTGAAGATATTACAGACCTGAAAATTGGAACATTTGATCTCTTTTAAAAATAAAGAAACACGTATTTTTTGTTTTTGGAAAATCCAATTAATGGGAGGGTGAAAATGGGGGGGGATTTTTAAAATGAGTGATTCTATATCTCCAAACTTTTAAAGTTTGCAGATGTAAAAATTGGTATTTAGAATCTTCATTAAAAATAAAGAAACACATATTTTTTTGTTTTCGGAAAATCGCAATAGGAGGAGAGAAAAGGGGTGAAAAAGGGTCGAATGCATTTCATGAGTCTACTTATATTACAGACCTGAAAATTGGTGTTTGGGATCTCCTTTAAAAATAAAGAAACACATACTTTTATTTGTGGAAAATCCAATTAATGGGGGGGGGGGAGGTGAAAAGGGGGTGATTTTTTAAAATGGGTGTATCTATATCTCAAATATTTTAAAGTTTATAGATGTAAAAATTGGTATTTAGGATCTCCTTTAAAAATAAAGAAACATGTATTATTTTGTTTTCGGAAAATCCCAATAGGAAGGTTCTAAAAGGGTTAATAATGGGTTGAATGCCTTTAATGAGGCTACTTATATTTCAGAACCTGAAGATATTACAGACCTGAAAATTGGTATTTTGGATCTTCTTTAAAAGTAAAGAAACACGTATTTTTTCGTTTTTGGAAAATCCAAATATTGGAGGGTGAAAAGGGGGTGAATTTTTTAAAATGAGTGTGTCTACAACTTAAAACTTTAAAATTTACAGATGTAAAAATTGGTAGTTCGAATCTCCTCTAAAAATAAAGGAACATGTATTTATTGTTTCCTGTAAATACTAATAGGATGGGTGTAAAAGGGTGAAAAATGGGTTGAATGCCTTTAATGAGGATACATATATCTCAGAAACGAACGATATTACAGACCTGAAAATTGGTGTTTGGGATCTCCTTTAAAAATAAAGAAACACGTATTTTTTAGTTTTTGGAAAATCCAATTAATGGCGGTTAAACAGGAGTGACAAATTGGGGTGAATTTTTTGAAAGACTATATCCACAGAATATCTTGGAAACGTAAAATGTTACAGACGTAAAAAGTGGGTGTTTGGAATCTCCTGTAAATGTAAAGAAACATAGGTGATTTGTTTTTGGAAACTCCGCTTAAGGGGAACTCAAAAGGGGTGAAATTTTAAAATGAGAATTTTTACAGTATATCTAAAAAAACTTAACATGTTACAGAAGTGAAAAATGGTATTTTTTTATCTCTATTAAACATAAAGAAACGTGTATTTTTAGTTTCCGGAAATACCACTCGGGTGGAAGGGGGGGGGGGTAAAAGTGACTGAAAATGGTGTTGAATTCTTTTAATTAGCCTACTGATATTTCAAAAATGAAGATGTTACAGACGTGAAATTTGATATTTACAATCTGCTTTAAAAGTAAAGAAACACGTATTCTCGGAAAATCCTTTGAAGGCGGGGGGAGGGGTGGGGTGAAAGAATTGAAAAATTAATTGACTTAATTCTATGAGAATACATACATCTAATAAATATAAAGTTGTTACAGACGTGAAAATTCGTATTTGGATCTCCTTTAAAAACAAAGAAAAACGCATTTGATGGGGAAACCATCTTGGACGACGGGAGTGTAAAGGAGTTGAATTCCTTTCATGAGGACACATAAATCAAAAACTCTGAAGAAGTTAGAGTCGTGATAATTGGTATTTAGACGATCCTTTACTATTATAGAAACAAGTATTTTTTGAGGGGAAAATTCACTTCGGGGATGGGGGAGTATTGTGAAATGAAGTGAAAAAAGTAAATTATTTTTATGGGGATACTTATATCTCAAAACTGAAGGTAATAGACGTGAAGATTGGTGTTTGGAATCTCCCTTAAACATAAAGAAACAAGCATTATTTTAATATTTTTTGGGGGGGGGTGGCGGTAAATAAACTTAACGGCGGTGGGGTGTAGAAGGAGGTGTATCCAATTGATTTTACTGTTATTAATGTACTTATAAGTATCCTCCGTTGCTCAGGCGGCAGCGCGCCGGCCTCTCACAGCTGGGTGCCGTGGTTCAAATCCCGGTCACTCCATGTGACATTCGTGCTGGACAAAACGGAGGCGGGACAGGTTTTTCTCCGGATACTCCGGTTTTCCCTGTCATCAGCCATTCCAGCAACACATAATAGTAATAATTAAAATAATAATAATAATAATAATAATAATAATAATAATAATAATAATAATAATAATAATAATAATAATAATAATAATAATAATAATAATAATATTCCGGACCGTCGTCAAATGTGCGGACCGCGCTGGTAACGGCTCCTGGACAAATGACTAAGAATGCAGTCCGGCCGCGGGTTCAGTGCCGCCAAGGCACCCAATATGACACCACGCCGGATCTCCTGAAGGATTTTATCCATATTAAAAATGATTATAGGAAAAGATGGCAAAGCTTTACGGACCCAACTGACCGGGAGGAATACCTGAGCCTAGCCCGGGAAGTACGAAATCGATTGCTGGAAAGGAAGATTGAAAAATGGGAGGAAACGTGGCGTGAAATAATAGAAAACCAGTCAGATCGGGAATTTTGGTGGATTCTCGCAGAAAACGAGTCAGTTCGCGAATTTCGGCGGATTATATATCTAAAACAATAAGCATTCAATTATAAATTTCAGTATAATACCGTAGCGAAGCACGGGTATCTTGCTAGTATATACATACATATATATGAAAGTTAGGCTAATTACATTTTGAGCAGCTGTTTACGTAACAGGTTAGTATGAATATTTGAACAGTTTGAGCATTATTTGAGCAGTAATTTAATAGTGAAATGAAATGGCGTATGGTTTTTAGTGCCGGGAGTGTCCGAGGACATGTTCGGCTCGCCAGGTGCAGGTCTTTCGATTTGATACCCGTAGGCGACTTGCGCGTCGTGATGAGGACGAAATGATGATGAAGACAACACACATACCAAGCCCCCGTGCCAGAGAAATTAACCAATGATGGTTAAATTTCCCGACCCTTCCTGGATTCGAACCCGGTACCCCTGCGACCAAAGGCCAGAATGCTAACCATTTAGCCATGGAGCCGGACATTTGTGTCCCCTAATTGTATAAGAAAGTGTAGGTTAACTGCTAAGTTTGAGATGAGCTACAATTGCTTCAAAAAGGGTAGCACTGCCGAAGAAGCAAAGTGTTACGGCAAAATCCTTTGTTTTGAATTTGGAACCTCCTTTACACCCACAACCATTCGGTAACTCTAAATAAAAGGTTCATTGAGTCCTTTTTATTCTCTGTCAGTCCCGATATTAACACATGAGTCCCAAACAGTAAATATAAGGGTTTTTTTCTTGCTATTTGCTTTACGTTGCACGGACACAGATAGGTCTTATGGTGACGATGGAAGAGGAAAGGCCTAGGAATGGAAAGGAAGCGGCCGTGGCCTTCACTAAGGTACAGCCCCAGAATTTGCCTGGTGTGAAAATGGGAAACCACGGAAAACCATCTTCAGGGCTGCCGACAGTGGGGTTGGAACCCACTATCTCCCGGATGCAAGCTCACAGCTGCGCGCCTCTAACCGCACGGCCAGCTCGCCCAGTGTAGACCTAAATATAATTTAATGAGTTTCAACATACGATTCGTAAGAATCCTAGTATGTAGTTTCGCCAGTTCGTTGAGGGTTGTCTTGCTGTACCAGTCATTCAGTAGGGAATTCCCTCACAGCAACCTGACTGTTTGTATGTCACTGATACGAGTGATCGCAAATGGGACAATGCTTAACCCGTCAAAAATAAAATAGTCTTGTATTCTACCTGAGTGATCGCAAATGGCACGACACCGACTAGGCAGCGTTTGCTTTTTGTAAGGGCCGCATGTGCAGCCGCTGGTCCGTCAGACAACAGATCGGAATTTTGTAAGGATCTCTGCAGGATGATGGTTACTCCTAATATTCCCTTGAAAAAATTGAACAGTACCAGCTTCAGATCCTCCTTGGAGAAGTATATCACTCAACCTATTCGCGGATCTCTGTGAATATGTTTTAAAGAAGATAAGATCTGCATATTTTGGAGAATTTTAGGTCATTAAAATCCTACCCCTTACTCATTAGAATGTTAATTTAGCTATAATTTAGGTAGTTTGTAGTCGTGAGTTTTGATACTATTTTCTACTAATTTTAGCCCGTGAGTCTTGAGGCTCGTGAGTTTTGAGACGTAACCGTGAAGGGGTAGTGTTGAAGGCCACTCAAGTACCGAAAAGGTGGGGAAGCAAGTGGATGGTGTGTGTATTACTATATATCTACCACTGTGCCCATTTCAATCACAACAGTCTTGTAGTGGGCTGTCTACCTGCAGCAAGAAGTTAAACGAGGAGGTGGGGGAGGGGGAGGGAGCCTTGTTTTGTTTATATCGAGACACCATTTTTGTGCATGCGTGTACAACCGCCAGTGTTTATAGCAGGGGCTGTTTTTCTCCCGTAATAAATCAGTTACTACCACCAACTTTGGTAGCAGGGAGTTGTTTTGCTCCTTCAGACATAAACCATCATCACCACTGTTGATAATGAGGGGTTATTTTGCCCCTTTAGACATGAACAACAATCACCACCGTTGATAATAGGGGTTGTTTTCCTCCTTCAGGTATCATCCACCACTGTTGATAGCAGCTCATCAGACAGTGACATTCCCAAGTTGTTGCAATACTCTGGCTATAAGCAACTTATTAATTCTGTGCTGCGAACTCCAATTAGTCACATCCATCACCACAGACTGTACAATAATCCAGGTTATTAGACATACTTTGTAGGCACGAGTAACCGGAGCTGATGTCTAATATGGATTATTGACAACAGGAACTAACTTACTAAGAGTATTACAGAACCTTTAGCTGAAATTTTAAATTCGGTACAATTTTCTGCAGTAAATTTCTGTGTCAAAATAGTACTCCTGTAAAATATCTTAAATACTACTTCCTTCGTTTTTAACACCCTTCAAAATTGAAATTGACCGGGCGTGTTGGCTGCGTAGTAGGTTTACATGCTGCTGTAAGCTTGCATTCAGGAGATGATGGATTCGAACCCTTAGGATGGTCTTTCGTTGTTTCCCATCTTCACACCAGGGAAATGCTGGGTCTGTACATTAATTAATGCCACAGCTGCTTCCTTCCTTGTCCTAGCCCATTTCATTTCGCGGCAGTTAGTGCGCCATTATAAAAATAAAAACATAATTATATTCGTTGATGGTCTGAACTTATTGATTCTGTTCATGTTTGCATGACTGTGGGTTGATTATCTACATTTGCCTCCAAGTCAGTAGATCATGGAAGAATATATATGTTGAACAGATCTATTACAGTAAACAGCTGCACGTGTAAAAGTTCGTTAATCCAATGTTGAGGCCATAATCGAAATAAATCCCCTGTGGAATATACAGTTCATAAAGCTATAATCTGCCAAGACGACTGCTGGTGGCATGATATGAGATTTCAAACTTGTCCACTTACTAGGGTGAACCTGTAGACTACAGGAGTTTAAAATAATCAGCGAGTGTGATTCATCTTGCCTAAGTTTTCATAAAAGCGATTTTAGGAAGTTTAAAATAATACGAATTAAATGTAAAAAAAACTGATGAGGCGTTGAATTAAATATATACTCGAAATACTATAGAATATTTAAGGGACCGAGCTCGATAGCTGCAGTCGCTTAAGTGCGGCCAGTATCCAGTATTCGGGAGATAGTGGGTTCGAACCCCACTGTCGGCAGCCCTGAAGATGGTTTTCCGTGGTTTCCCATTTTCCCATTTTCCTTCCCACTCCTAGGCCTTTCCTATCCAATCCTCGCCATAAGACCTATCTGTGTCGGTGCGACGTAAAGCAACTAGCAAAAAAATATATATATTAAAAAAACGAAGCAATCTCCACACAGGCCATGAAGGCCCTTGGAGGGATGGAAGGTAAAGGCTTCCGCAATCCGTAACCTCGGGACTTGATGGGGTAGAGTGGTTAGCTCTACGCCCGGCCGCCTTTGCCATCAGGAATTAACCTGGTACTCATTTTTGGTGTGGGCTGAGTGAACCTCAGGGCCATGTGCACCTCCGGAATTAGAAATCTCGTTTCTTAAATTTTACAACTTACTGACGGGGATTCGAACCCACGTCCTTCCGGGTGAACCGATCACGCATTTACCGCCCCGGCCAGGCAGCCCCTATAGAATATAAAAAGGTAAAATCAAATTTAATTCTTAATTTCATTTAATTTTTGCCCACTTAATAGGGTGAACCTGTAGCCTGCAGGAGTTAAAATAATCAGGGAATGTGATTCTTACTTAATTTGTTTACCCTCCAGGTTTGGTTTTACCCTCGGACTCAGCGAGTGATCCCACCTTTACCGCCTCAAAGGCAGTATCCTGGAGCGTGAGATTTTTGGTCAGGAATACAACTGGGGAGAAGGACCAGTACCTCTCCCAGGCGGCCTCACCTGCAATGATGAACAGGGGCCTTGTCGGGAGATGGGACGATGGGAAGGGATAGCCAAGGAAGAGGGAAGGAAGCGGCCGTGGCCTTAAGTTAGGTACCATCCCGGCATTTGCCTGGAGGAGAAGTGGGAAACTACGGAAAACCACTTCGAGGATGGCTGAGGAGAGAATCGAACCCCCCTCTACTCAGTTGACTTCCCGAGGCTCATTGGACCCCGTTCCAGCCCTCGTACCACTTTTTAAATTTCGTGGCAGAGCCGGGAATCGAACCCGGGCCTCCGGGGGTGGCAGCTAATCACACTACACTACACCACAGAGGTGGGAGTGTGATTCACCTTGCCTAATTTTTCATAAAATCGATTTTAAGAAGAATAAAATTATACGAATTAAGCGTGGCAAATTCTGGGGCTGTGCCTTATGGATTATTTGCCCAATGGCAAATCAGATTTATACTTAGTAGATAAAAAGTTAAAGTGTAACTTAGCTTAGGCGAGTTATTAAAACTACCGATTTAATATGATAGGAAAAGAGATGTTAAAAGAAAAATCTAATACAAAATATTAACAGTTAAAAACGTTGACAGATACCACTGTCCCTCATAAAATAGATGAAGAGTTTTCCTAACTGCTTGTCTTCTCAGATGGCTTACAAATGTTGGAGTGTCTGATGGTCAGTGTGAAGTATTGCTTGGCTTTTCTGATCGGATTCCCTGCCTGTCGTACAGACAACACGTCGGTTGGCCTCAGAAGGCTGAGTGAACCCTCTCCCAGTCCTCACTCCAGGATTAAAATGTGTAGAAGAACTGGGACTCGAATATGGGCCAAGAGGAAGGCACGCTACAACTTACACCATGGATTGTCTGTATGACATCTTAAAATAATTACTCTGTTTTTCTTCTTCTTCTTGGCCTTTTGCCAGTTAATTGGGGTCATCACTATATGTTAATTTGGCCCAGTTTTACGAATGGATGCAATTCCTGACACCGAACCTATTTGGAGGGATGTATTTATTCACTGTTTGCATGTCCCTGTGGTGGTTGATAGTGGAATATGTTGGGTGGATATGAAGTGATGTGTATTAAAACAAAAACACACATACCGTCCCCGAGCTGGAATTAATCACATGCGGCTAAAATCTCCAGCCTACCGGGCGAGTTGGCCGTGCGCGTAGAGGCGCGCGGCTGTGAGCTTGCATCCGGGAGATAGTAGGTTCGAATCCCACTATCGGCAGCCCTGAAAATGGTTTTCCGTGGTTTCCCATTTTCACACCAGGCAAATGCTGGGGCTGTACCTTAATTAAGTCCACGGCCACTTCCTTCCAACTCCTAGGCCTTTCCTATCCCATCGTCGCCATAAGACCTATCTGTGTCGGTGCGACGTAAAGCCCCTAGCAAAAAAAAAAATCTCCAGCCTGACCACGAATCGAACTCAGGACCATCTGAACTGACCGCCGCAAGCTGACCATTCAGCTAAGGAATCGGACAAAATAATGACTACGGAGCAGGTGGCTGCACGGTTTGGGTCACGTAGATATCAGCTTTCATTCTGGTCATGGAGGGTTCGAACCCCACTGTCGGCAGGCGTGAATATGGTTTTCTGTGGGTTCCCATTTTCATGCCAGGCAAATTCTGGCGCGGTACCTTAATTAAGACCACGGTCGCTTCCTTCCCACTCCTAGGCCATTCCTATCCCATCGTCGCCATAAGACCTGTCTGTGTCCGTGCGACGTAAAACAAATGTAAACAAAATAAATCTGTATTAGTTTCTAACAGTAAGTCTATTTTGAGGCATGATAGGAAGGACTAGTCATTCTGTTTATTAAATTATTTATGTAATAACTTCAAAGGGAAATGTACAGCATAAAGTATACCTGAGAACAACAGAATGTGTGCTGCTGAAAGTACGAAGTATGTAGTAGGGTAATGTACATATGTCAACTTGTTGAGTTGACGATGAATAAATAACGAGTACCGTGCTTATTACTGATGAACTGTTCGCCTCCATGACAGTGGTAGCACAGGCGTTCCCGTAGTCAGAACTGTTTACTGTTTAGGTCCCGAGCCGAGGAGTAAACACCACTACAGGTGGGTTCCGGTGCTCTAACATTACATCACGTAACAATTATCATCATTTTCCTACCCCACGAACCTACTACTTTGCCGTAGCAGGGGAGAGGTGATAGTTTCACGTTGCGCGCCCCAGGTGGCGGATAGGGGTGTCCTAACCGGCTTGCCGGCGGACTTGAGCGAAATAAACTAGCTCTCGCGGACCAAACACACAAACCACTGTGGATGGGGTCGCAGACGAAGAATACACCCACGCTATCCCATCACGCGAGGAACACCATGAGTCGACTTCTTGTGATTAGTACCACTATGTGAGGACACCATGGGTCGTAATAAACGGCGACGGACTGTCACTCCTGATAGCGTACGGTGTGTTAAACTGTTAGACTGTTGCACCAGAGCCGAGAAGGACGCAGATCTGTCCTGCAATGCCATTCGGGTAGACTGGGTGGTGCGACCAGCCCCATCTCGTCGTGTTCTGTGGCCTTCTGTGAATCATTCTGTACACACCCGTTGCACTGCCGACACACTTAGTCCCACACGAGCAGCAATTTCCCGGATGGATGTATCACGTTCTCTCATGCCAATAATGCTCCCTCTTTCAAAGTCACTTATTTGATGGCACGGTTTTTGCATACGTCTGCGAGGCGTCTTGCACGTATGCTCAAGTCACACTGTTCCGTTACCTTCGGTTTATAGCGACAACGAGGGCCGCAGGCACATTTTACTAGTCGGTAATATATATTGATTTGGAAATTGAACCTGAGGACCGACATGGTTGAAATGCTAATCATTTCTTCAGAACATTCTAATGCACATGTTCTGTGAATACGAACTGCCTATCTCTAGTCTTTCAAGGTGTTCTGGTTTTTATGAACATGAGTGTATTTTCTTGAATCAAGTTAATATAATCGCAGTCACCCTAACGTATAATCTGTTTACACTTCTCTACGTCTAAGAGGTTGCAATAATTATTCTATAAAATTTTCCTGCCCCTTCCCTAAGGCATGGTTAAACATGGTTAAAGTAGTTGATAAATGACACTAGTATAACTTAATTTTTTTTTAAATGAATACACTAGGAAAGCATTGACAAGCTGAACTGTCAGTTTAATGTTCTCAGGAGAAATTTGTAGGACAGTGCTTGTAAGTTATATATTATTCCAGATGATATCAACTTAATGGTGCAGACACAGTAAAATATAATGGATATATACGATAGTAAATATACAGCTCGTACCCATTCTACCTCTACATTCTGTACCTGCATGATCGGACACGACTGGTACTGTGCCCTTTTCAATCCAGGACACAAGTGCAGTAAATAGCGAGTCTCGCAGAGAGCTTAACCGTGTCGCACTCGCCACAATCGTCGAATGACTGCATACTGAATACCAGCAGCGTAGCCAAGAGGGGTTACTGGGGGGTTAGACCCCCCCCCCCATGGAAATTTTACAAAAAGAAAATAAACATTCAGAGACATAATTGTGGAGTCCGACTCGTTGACTGAATGGTCAGCGTACTGGCCTTCGGTTCAGAGTCCTAGTATAGACCACGGCCGCCAATCCCCTCGCCTTCATCGAAATTAAACTCCCTGGCTTGAGAGACGGCGTTACCGTCTAAGGAGACCCGCTGTCCCCTTCAGGAATGGAACGACAATTCGTGTTGGTAGATTTAAACAAGATGATGTACGTATCTCTCTTGGCGCTCCGTCACTACACTGTCCTATACACGAGGCTTACAGTGGTGTCTCAAAAGCGCACTGACCGTATTCAACTTGTAAAGGTGTGGCAATCCAACTGAAGAGCCTACAACTGCTACAATGGGGCGAAATGCTGGTTATTTCACAATTGAAAAGCACTAAAGAGCTTCAATACTGTAATGTTCGCAATCGGTGAAGATAATAATGATTCCTTTCTGGGAACTTAATTTTTTATTAAGAAAATTATTTATTTATTTTGTATCCTTTGCCCGAGGCTTGCTTATAGAGAAAGCATATGACAGGGTACAGAGGGAAAAATGTTCACCGTTCTCGGGGACTATGGGATTAAGGGTAGATTATTAAAATCAACCAAAGGCATTTATGTTGACAATTGGACTGGAGTGAGAATTGATGGTATAAGGAGTTCTTGATTCAGGGTACTTACAGGGGTTAGACAAGGCTGTAATATTTCACCTTTGTTGTTCTTACTTCACATGGATCATCTGCTAAAGGTATAAAATGGCAGGGAGGAATTCAGTTAGGTGGAAATGTAGTAAGCAGTTTGGCCTATGCTGACGACTTGGTCTTAATGGCAGATTGTGCCGCAAGCCTGCAGTCTAATACCTTGGAACTTGAAAATAGGTGCAATGATTATGGTATGCAAATTAGCCTTTCGTAGACTAATTTGATGTCAGTAAGTAAGAAATTCAACAGAATTTTTGCTAAGGGCTTTACGTCGCACCGACACAGATAGGTCTTATGGCGACGATGGGATGGGAAAGGCCTAGGAGTTGGAAGGAAGCGGCCGTGGCCTTAATTAAGGTACAGCCCCAGCATTTGCCTGGTGTGAAAATGGGAAACCACGGAAAACCATCTTCAGGGCTGCCGATAGTGGGATTCGAACCTACTATCTCCCGGATGCAAGCTCACAGCCGCGCGCCTCTACGCGCACGGCCAACTCGCCCGGTTTCAACATAATTGAATGTCAGATTGGTGATATAAAACTGGAACAGGTCGATAATTTCAAGTATTTAGGATGTGTGTTCTCCCAGGATGGTAGTATAGTAATTGAGATTGAATCAAGGTGCAGTAATGCTAATGCAGTGAGCTCGTAGTTGCGATCAACAGTATTCTATAAGAAGGAAGTCTGCTCCCAGACGAAACTATCTTTACATCGGTCTGTTTTCAGACCAACTTTGCTTTACGGGAGCGAAAGCTGGGTGGACTCAGGATATCTTATTCATAAGTTAGAAGTAACAGACATGAAAGAAGCAAGGATGATTGCTGGTACAAACAGCTGGGAACAATGGCAGGAGGGTACTCGGAATGAGGAGATAAAGGCTAATTTTGGAATGAACTCGATGGATGAAGCTGTACGCGTAAACCGGCTTCGGTGGTGGGGTCATGTGAGGCGAATGGAGGAGGATAGGTTACCTAGGAGAATATGGGCTCTCTTATGGAGGGTAAGAGGAGTAGAGGGAGACCAAGACCACGGTGGTTAGACTCAGTTGCTGACGATTTAAAGATAAGAGGTATAGAACTAAATGGGACCACAGCACTACTTGCAAATAGAGGATTAAGGCAACGTTTAATAAATTCACAGAGGCTTGCAGACTGAGCGCTGAAAGGCATAACGGTCTATAATGATGATGCATGTATCCTGTGTATCCTTTCTTTAAACACATGCTTTTTCTTCCGCTAGGAAATGATTCACTCACCCCAGAAATGACAAGATAAGTCAAAAAATTAAAGTTTTCACGGGAAACATTTTGTTTCTCTTTTTAAACAATACGAAATAACTGATTGTCACCAAACATTCTGCGTTATATGAAACGGCGTTTAGATGAGGTTTTGGGTTTTATTTTGTTTAATTACATATATTAATGACTTAACTGCTTTGAATCGTGAGTGAAACTGGCGTGTCCTGTAATGACCAAGCATGTGGAGCAGTCGACACCAAAGCGATGTGGTGTAAGCCACATTTTTATACTGTTAACTTATTTATTTACTCTGTGATGAATACAATATTATATACAATATGTACAACAACCATCTAAAGTTCATAACTAAAGTTCCATATCAAACGTTGAGAGCCAGAAGAGAGCTTCACTTGAGACACAGTGTAAGTCCTCTATAAGCATGCAAAGGACACTCAAATGCAATGTGATCCACTGTCTGCTCCTCTTCTCCACAGTCACATTGCGGTGATGTCTTCCATCCCCATTTGAAGAGAGTGGCTCCACATCTACCTTGGTCGGTCCTAATTCGGTTTAGCGTCCTACACAGCCGTCTGGGAAGGACAAATCCATCTGGGCAACTGCAGGGGTTCTTAATGATGTGATGATGTGGTAACGAAGATTGCTGTTCCCATTGTTCTTTCCAGGCGTCCGATACATTAAAAGAGGTGTCCTGTAGATTCATTGCAGTACGCCAAGAAAGGTGTCTGGATTTCAGTCGTTTAGCTGGAGAAGCTGCTATGTCAGAATGAATAGGGAGGTGAGGATTGTTTTCTATTTTCTTTCGTAAGGTAAACAGTGACTGTGATCTTCTTAGGGATGGAAGTGGTATGTGGCTTAGGGTGGAAAGTCAGTATGTGTTAGTTGGTCGGATGCACCTTGTAATGATACACATTGCTTGGTTCAGCTGGGTGTCTACTAGTCCAGTGTGAGCACTGTTAAGGCAGGTTGAGCAGCAATATTTAACGACGGAATAAGAAAGTGCAAGAGCAGTTGATCTCAGGATTTGAGCATTAGGACCCCAGTATATACGCGCTAGCTTTCGAGGGATGTTATTCCTGGTCTTGATCTTGGCTGACACATTACAGAGGTGATTCTTGTAGGAAAAGGAGTTGTCCGAGGTGACTCCCAGGTATTTTCGTTTGCTTCATTATTGTAGATTCTCTCCTCTGAATGGTAAGGTTGATTTGTACCCAGCACTTCTATTCTGCAAGTAGAAGGTAGATACAACAGTTTTCTGAGTGTTTGGTCTAAGGTTGTTCTGACGAAAGTAACTGTCTAGAATCTTTAAGTCTGATGTAAGCTTCGACTCAGACTCATCGAAGCGTTGGTGTTGGGCGACCAATGCGATGTCATCTGCGTAGATGATTTTTTTTGGATTTTGTTACTGGGAGGTCATATGAGTATAGGTTGAATAGTAGAGGGGCCAATACAAAGCCCTGAGGGAGTCCACCATTTATCTTATATACTTTATTTCTGGAGTCTTCCGAAAAAATCTGAAAGTACCTATTACTCAATATGTTACTGAGTAATGTGGTGAGTTTCAGGCAAAGGATAATGCTGATAAATCTGGGAAGGAGCTGATTTTGTTACACGGTGTCATATGCAGCCGTTACTCATGTCCGTAGGTTTAACCTTAAATTACCCTACACATGTCCCCTGGGTGATGCTAAGTGAGCAACATTCGAATAAGATGAGACCGAACTGTCATATACAACCTCTCGGTCAAGGAAAACGGAGGAGAAACATATCTAGAGGCCCTTTTCAGGGCCCTCAAGTTCGTAACATTGGCCCTTCAATGTCGTTAACTAGAAAGATTGAGCAGTTCTCATTAAGAAATGCCGCTTTTAAATTAACTACCAATAATGCATTTACAAGATGATAATGCCCACGTTCACAATAACAACAGAACAAAAAAGACTACGCACAGGACAAACTGACGTATCAGGTTGAAGCCAATTTTGTTAACAATATTCAGAATATAAACAAGGCAACTCAACCTATCTGGTTCTTACCGGGGACTGTATTGTAATCTTGAATATTCTGGAAGTAAAATTTGACCATAAATAAAAAGAAAAGAAGCTCGACTTTTTCTGGGTGGTTTGCGACAAAAGAGTAGCGTTACGAAAATGTTTTAAAAGTAGAAAAGGTCACAATATGAAGAGATGGAATTCAAGAGGAAAAATTGGGGCAAATGTTCGTTTATAGGAAGAGGAGTTAGGGATTGGAATAATTTATCAAAGGAGACATTCCATTAAATTCCAAATTCTTTGCAATTATTTAAGAAAAGACTAGGTAAGAAACAGATAGGGAATCTGCCACCTGGAAGACTGCCCTAAATACAGATTAGCGGTGATTGATTATAAGACATTACTTATCTTGTTGGTGTCAAATAATCGAGAGCACTGAAATTAGTTGGTTACCAGTACCTAAAAAATATGCCTTTGCTGGCAGGATCTAGTGTTTACAGTGCACTATGTCTTCTGGTATGGGCTATATCAAATTTGTTACTTTCATTGACCTGTCTCAGTCTCATCCTTGACTTTGACAATACGAAAGTGACTGAGGTATGAGTGATGCTAGTCATACCATTCTTTATGCAGCCAGTCCCTGTTATGAATGGTGTAAAAATATCGCTCATAGGGTCAGTTGGTGCATGCATTTCAGTGGGCTTGGCAGACTGACATGTAATAGCAACGGCTGGCTCGGTGAGGAAAGCAACGGGAAATTACCTCACTCATTTCTCTAGTACGCCTCTTCAGTGATGCCTAGGCTATTTATGACAGGTTTTGGCGGAGCTGCAGAGGATCAAACCAGCCTTCGGGCTGAATACCCAACATACAACATACATACCTCAAAAATAAGAAAAGCTGAGAAAGTGACTTATCTGCTTTTCCCCCGAGATGAGTGAATTGAGGTCTGAAAGCGTTAAAAGACTGATAATTTTGCAGTGTAGCACGCTACTTTGACTAAAAACCACGAAGTTATCTGCTGAACGTGTGCGGTAACACAACAGCTGATAGGAAAATCTGTGACAGTTATTGAGGTCACAACAGTTGCTACACACAAGAGATGTGTTAAACAGCTACCAGTTTATAACAGACATTCTTTTTGCTGTACCTGATTCAAAGATAAGTTGCTCACTGTCCGACTGCTTTGGTCTTACTGCCTCGCTGCCGTGTTCTGTGTATTGGAATATTAACTGACCATTAAGGAGACTGGCTGTCACTAACTTCCCCAGTCGTTATTAGAATCCCAACCAATGCATATGAGACTTTCAAGATGGAAAGTCATACACCTGAGGGTCGGATTCTGCGTTAACAATGGAGTTCCCATGGCTATGATCACGATATCAACAGTCACGTAAACGACAAGCTTTCTTGTGTTTCGGGAGGTGGTGGGTCCGATCCCCTCCCCCCCCCCTCACTCTCTGACCGTCGGTAGCATTGAAGATACCGACCAAGTGGCTGCGCGGTTTAGGTCACGTAGCTATCAGCTTGCATTCGGGAGAGTGTGGGCTCGAACCCCATTGTAGGCAGCCCTGAAGATGGCTTTCCGTGGTTTCCCTTTTTGCACCAAATGCTGAGGCTGTACATTAATCAATGCCACGGTCAATTTCTTCCCACTCCTAGTCCTTTCCTGTCTTATCGTTGCCGTAAGACGTACTTCCTCTTCATCATTATTTCCCTCTTCATTTCATAGAGCCTTCATCTTCCTTTTGTTCTTCTTCTTGTTCTTCGTACTATTCCTTCTCTTCACCTCTGTATTGAAGGCGATATTTCAGTATCTTCTTGACATTTATAGGTACCTTTCTGAAACGTTCATTTAATCAGGGCTAGTACTTAATATTCATGAGTTTTTTATGTAGCCTACTTCTAAGGTGTTTTATATATACACTGAAGAAAATTGAAATTGCAACACCCAGAAGGAGTGGTGCCACATTGCTGCAATTGAACATGCAGAACGAGTGTTCAGTTGTGCTTCGATGATTACACTTTCAGGTCCCTCTGACTGCAAGTTTGGACAACAATCACCACGAGCTGCAATACATTGATGAATTCGTTGAGGCATGGAGTCAATAAGGTCCTGGTTCGCTTCCTGAGGAATTGTGGCCCATGCTTGCTGCACTGCATGGGTCAGTTGTTCCAGAGTTGTGGGTGGCTGAGGACGGTTGGCCAGTTGTCGACCCATCACGTCCCACACATGGTCAATAGGACTGAGGTCCGGGGATCTGACGGGCCATTCTAAGGTTGTGATGTCGTGGAAAGCTTCTCTGGAGATGCGTGCAGTGTGAACCCGGGCATTGTCCTGCTGAAACATCCCATTAGCAATGTTCGCCATCATAGCGACAACCACTGGATTGAGTACCCTATCAACGTACTGTCGAGCAGTCATAGTGCCCTCAACAAGCACTAATTATGATTTCACATTAAAGCCAATAGCTCCCCAGACCATAATGCTTGGTGTTGGCCCTGTGTGCCTCTCGACAATAAGATCTGGGCGGCCCCTCTCCCCGGTACATCGGCGCACACGATTCCGGTGATCACTGCGGGCTGTTGAGGGGTCAATGGAACACCTTCTGCATGGATACGGGCTCGTAAGCCAGCTGCACGCAGGCGATTACCAACTGTTTGTTGTGTAACGTGGGGTGCCACGGCTGCTCGAATTTGCGCTGCTGTTGCATGGGGTTCCATCCGGGCCATCCGAATGATGCGGCGATCCTCTCTCACAGTTGTCTGTCGCGGTGGGCCTGTGCCAGGTCTACGAGTGTGGGTACCTTCATTTGTCCACTGCTGCCATACACGATGTACCGTAGATGCCTGTCGGCCAACATGTGCAGCGACAGTCCTTAGCGATAATCCAGCCTCACACAGCTCAATTATCCGAGCCCTCTCAAACGGCGACAGTTGTTGATAGCGTGCTCTTCTCTGTAGCCGAAGCATGTTTGACGGGGAACACTTCACTGCACAGACTGCAAGTCAACCACGCTACACCAGAGTCCGTATACTGGAGTTGATTTTCCGTGACCAATCACGTGGGGAGACCTGTAGCAACAATCCAATGGGTCTGAAACTTTGATCGTTTACATACCTATATGGCATCGTTCCATATCTTGAAAATCAACACAAACGACCAATGCCTTCATGGTGTTGCAATAGATATATTATATGATTTGCTTTTTGTGGGTATTATTCTTCCCTAATATCACTAGATGTTATTATTTTATTAATAATATTACTATTATTATTGTTAATAGGCCTATGTTTTTTCATCTTACTGCCATCCAGTGGTGCCGACTTTGGGGAGAGGGGAGGGCGTTTTCTGCCCCACCCGAAAGTGTTCTTAGGGGGGCGGAGCGCCATATTGCCCCTTAAAAATTATCCTCCTAGATGTTAAGTCCCCTTAAAACGTGTAGTTAGGTAGTCTTCGGAGGCTGGTAAGGCGTTAAATCTGGAGAAGGTGGTAGATGGTTTTATGTCAAGAAATGGGTTTAGAAAGCGGACATTTCTTCAGAGAACTACATTTCCCAATGGAGACTATTCCGTACATAAGGCTCGTTAAAAATATATTTGAGACACAAGCTCTATTATTGTTCTGTTCATTCTGTGTGTTTGTGAATATTGTTATTATATAGGAATATTTGCATTAATAGTTGTTCGTCATTTCACATGCCTGTGTTCGTGTTAAGCATGCCCCCTCAGTAATTACCCGAAGTCGGTGCGCCTGCTGCCATCCTGTTTTTTGCATCAGTTGAAAGTAGTAGTTATTATTAAGAGTGTACTAGGTTAAGACTGGTTAAGTGTTAGAAAGGAAGTACATCCCTAACTTTGCCAGGACCGGGCGAGTTGACCGTGCGGTTAGGGGTGCGCAGCTGTGAGCTTGCATCCGGGAGATAGTGAGTTCGAATCCCACTGTCGGCAGCCCTGAAGATAGTTTTCCGTGGTTTCCCATTTTCACACCAGGAAAATGTACCTTAATTAAAGCCACGGCCGTTTCCTTCCCATTCCTAGGCCTTTCCTATCCCATCGTCGCCAAAAGACCTACCTGTGTCGGTGCGATGTAAAGCAAATTGTAAACAAAAACTTTGCCAGGATAAATAAAACATATTATCTTATCTCATCTCATCTCATCTCATCTCATCTTATCTTAGCTGTGTCGATGCGTCGTAAATCAAATTGAAAGCAGACAGAAGAAAAACATTGAAGATGGATTTCGTTGGTTTCCTATTTTCGCTTAATATTAAAATCAGAATTAAAAACAAGAACAAAGCATTGAAAATGTATTTCCGTGCTTTCCCATTTTCGTTTGGATATTGAGGGTATGTTCTCTACCTCCTTAGTCTTAGCCCTTGCGTCACGAAAACTTATCAGTGATAGTGCGACGTTAAACGGCAGACATGAACATTATGATCAAAGTGCGATGAGTATCATAGCGTGCTTTCCATCGGCACGACTACAGTTCTGAGTGTATTCAGCACTAGTGCAAGGCTAAACCGTGGCACATTAAGAAATCAGGTCTATCAGAACCACTACTGCTCAGTCAAGTTGAAAGCATGGAATGAGTCCTTGTTGCAGCTTCTCAGTGGACCTCACGAGTCTGAGCGAACCCTGTCCCTGCCCTCGTAAACCGAAAATCGAACACGAGCCCTCAGGGAAGAAGCCGGAGTTGCTACCTTTATACCACGGGCCAGTCCACACTGAACTATTTTTACTTATTATTGATGATTTGTTGTATAATAACTAAAAATAATTCAGTGTGGACTGGCCCGTGGTATAAAGGTAGCAACTCCGGCCATTTCCCTGAGAGCTTGTGTGTAAAAGTCGAAATTTTCTATTGCCGGCCCTACGGTCTAGAGGTCGCATGCGAGCCTGCCTTTCATCAGGAGGCCCCACGTTCGATTCCCGACTAGGTGATGGATTTTTACCTGGATTTTAGGATTGATTAGAGGTCCACTCAACCTTCGTGTGAACAATTAAGGAGCTATCCAACGGTGGGATAGTGACCCCGGTCTAGAAAGCCAAGAATAACCGGGAGGATTCGGCGCGCAGACCTCCCGCCCCTCGTAATCTGCAGGCCTTCGGGATGATCAGTGGTCGCTTGGTAAGCCAAGGCCCATTAGGACTGTTGCGCCATAGCTTTTTTTTTTTGAAATTTTTCCATTAATATCACAAGTGATTATTCCTACGTTATGTTATTGCACAAACCTTTCCACTATTGAAATTGTATTTGCATTTTAATAGCGCTTATTAGAAAATATTGCAGACCTACTCTACCGGAGGTACACCCGCTACGTGCATTTAAATTAAGCGCCTTTTAGAAGGCCATCTATAACATCAACTATGAAACTCATTTCGGAAAAAGTTTGAACATTCGCCGACAAATATCTCTACTATTAATTTATGTGCGCCCTCTGATGAGAGGATGGACAATTAATTTTCAAGATAATTTTTTAAAACATTGGTTCCCTAAATTGTGTTGTTTGTAGATTATTTTTGGTGTTCTAAGGTTATCAGCACTTCTATCTCTTCCCGCCAGCTTAAAATTGTAGCCAATAGGAAATTTTGTACATTTATTTACGTAACCAATCAGGGTTTCTGATATTTATTTGATTGTGTTGTATACAAGGAATTTGGTATACAGTAACACAACATAAAGTTTATTGCTTCAATAGTTTTATACAGTATTTACAAGAAATATAACTAAACTTTTTTTGAAGCTTGATTAATGGCACGCAGTTAATGCTGATATTAAAAGGTAGACTGAAGGTCTGTGGCGTATATACATTTATACAAAGAGAGAGTCCTATATACACATTCAATCCTATCTTGATGAGATAGTCTGTTACAATGAGCATGTCCTTGGATAGTCGAAAACTATCTGCTGAGTAATAACAAGTGTAACTCGTAGCGAGAGTTCGTATTAACAGGAAGCTAGTATTAGACTTAGACTTGCAAGGAACTTGCATTAATATTCTTAATTAGCAGAATGCTAAGATTGGCGTCGGAGCACTGGTGAGGACTTGAGGGAGTAGCTGAATGCTTGACTCGGGGCTCGACGTGGTTACGGGGATCAGGGAAAGTGAGGCAATGTCCAGAGGTGAGACCTCACGGCCAGAAATCAGTCCACCTGTTCAAACACATTTTAAAGAGGATGCCTCCGTGTCTGACTTGCGGTGTGGTCTGGTCGTTGGACACTGGGGTAGTCCTGGAGAGGCGTGAAACGTTGCTCCTTATATAGCGCTGGCTGCCGTCACAGACGAGCATGCCAGGCGCAGTGCAGTCACCTCGTAGTCTCTGGAAACATCGGTGATGCGGCGGGCTGCGTAGCTTGTAGGCGCGGAGCTTTAGGTGCGGAGGACACACAACAGATTGTCCAATGGAAATTGTGGGTGTGTCAGGGCTTCGGCCCAGAGAAATCTGGAAGCTTCCTCTCCGCTATAAAAGCTGGGACATTTCGGGCCATATTGTCTTTCGATCGCTCCAGTCCGCAGTAGAGTGTGTTAATAGTGGAGGCAAGGCGGGGAGGCTAGCCGCATCCATCTCCGGAAGGTCCACCAGCTCAAGGTAATGACAGACATATTTTAAACATGTAATCGTCTCAGAAAGCTAGGTTGAGGGGAAGGTTTCGAAGTGTGTTCGTAATGTAACTCTGTAAATCTTCGATCCCGGTCTAAGATCTTATTTAATCTTAGGGAGTAAAGAGTGGGAACCTTCTTGTATTTCGCTTCAACTTGATCTTGAGGTGACTATGGTTTCGTAAACTTTAATTTTTTTTCTTGCAATTTAAACTTTCTTGCCATCTAGTCACCTCCGTAGTATAGGCTTAGCCTCTGTAACTTAGGGCCATCAGCCCAAATAGGGTTTTATGTATTTTTCAGAGGAGTGCAAGTGATCGCCTCCCAACATTTTGATTTCCGGCCAGTAACTTTAACCTTTTCTTTTTACTAAAGCCAGGTAGAATGGTCACTTATTGCACCTGTTAAATGTAACTACTTTCCTATGTAAATTCGACTGTTGAACAGATAAAACAGGGAATACTGTTTGATTTTGGTAAAATGTAGTTTGTTGCCTTTAGAGGCCTGGAACTTGTAAATTTTGGAAAATAGTCTCCTAGAGAGAAATTGTGTGGAGCAAAGACGCTCTTCCGACTGTTGTAAATTTTGGAGCTCAGTCTCCTTGTAGATTTATTGAAGGGAGCCGTGGTGCTCTTGTTAAAATTGTAACTGGGGAGCTTCAAGCTCAGGTTGTTAATTCATGTTGTCTGATTGTTCTAGGCCTTTCTAACATTGTTTTTCGATCTCACTTTTGTATCCACCTGATTATTTGTTATTGCTTAACAAAGTTCAAATTTGAAAATAAAATAAAAGAAAAAAGGCAAGAAATAAAATTACTAATTTTAAGGTTTATAATTAAAATTTAATCTTTTCTCTATCCACCCATTCATGCCCGCACCTTCTTTCATCTCTCTGTTCCACAGAAAGCACGGTAATAATAATAATAATAATAATTTCGTGGTTCTGATCAAGTGCTGAGTCAGAGTGATATATGCATGTCGACTCATTATTATTATTATTATTATTATTATTATTATTATTATTATTATTATTATTATTATTATTATTATTATTTCACAATGTGCTTTACGTCGCACCGACACAGATAGGTCTTTTGGTGACGATGGGATAGGAAAGGTATAGGAGTGGGAAGGAAGCGGCTGTAGCCTTAATTAAGGTACAGCTCCAGCATTTTTCTGTGGTGTAAAAATGGGAAATTACTGAAAACCATCTTCAGGGCTGCCGACAGTGGGGTTCGAACGTCCTCTCTCCTGAACGCAAGCTCACAGCTGCGCGTCCCTAACCGCATGGTCAACTCGCCCGTTATTATTATTATTATTATTATTATTATTATTATTATTATTATTATTATTATTATTATTATTATTATTATTATTATTATTATTGTTACCGTATTTTTGTGGTAGAGGTGAAAGAAGGTGCGGGGGTGAACAGGTCTCAGGCAACGAAATTAAAGTTAATTCAAAATTTAACAAGGTTATATTTTCTTTGTAAAATTCAGAAATAACACGAATGGCAGGTACAGAGTAGCAAGGCAACAAAAGTACAATTACAGTATTTACAGGATTTGGGCTTCGAGCCCCGAACGCGCAATTCTTGGGCAACTAGCCCAACTTTACCTCAAAACAAGATTTAACAGAGGGGCAGAAAACCCCATTCATGCCCAGGAGCACTTGCTCTAAATTACACAGAAAAGCCTCCTCGAGGCATACAACACTCAATTTTCGAGAAAGAGCCACTCGCTCTCAACTTTAAGCCTATCAAAGGCCACACCAAACTCCACCTTCAAGTTGTCCTCTAAGGACATAGACACAGGGGTAAAATACCCAACCTACTGAGGCCTATTAAGTGAGAAAAAGGTTAATTACATGACCTCTAAAATAACAATTTGAGAGGAGGCGATCTGCACTCCTAATACATTTTGTTTAAAACCTAATCTGGCTCTAGGCCGCTAATGCAAGGGCTAATCCCATACTACAGAGGTGACTTTAGAAAGAACAATTTGCATTACATTAAGGAAGAATCGGTTGTGAGAAATAAGTTCACCTCAAAACAATATGAGTGGGAGCTCGAGAGGGTTAAGCACTCTCTATCCCAATATGTGACTTTAAAAGAAAATAGAGCTAAGAGTCGGTACATTTTAGGGAAAAGTTACATGGTGGAAACGCTTCGGACCCGCCCCGAGAGTTAAACTGCTGAGCTAGCAAGAAAAGAAGTTATTAACCGGCCATTACCTGGTTGTTGAACTCCTGTCCGGAGAAAGAGGCGCTTCCCGCCCCCTGCTATGTACTTTACACACTGAAAGATGGTACTGAAGTGGCGCAGAGACCCTAAAATCAGCAGTTTATATACTCTCGCGGAAAGTTCGAGGCGTTTCAGGAAAGAAAACACCCGCCCACAATCATTTATTGGTTAGGTTTAAGCAGCATATCCAATTTGAAGAAGAAACACCTTATTGGTCGTAAATTAATTGAAGAAATTCGGGATTGGCTAAATTCAAAACAAGGGGAAAGAAAGGGGAATACAGCCAACTTAAACAATACCAGAAAGAAATTTAACAAGAAACAAACTTTTGAAATAAAAATTTCTCCAAAAAAAAAAAGTTCTTTCACCTTGCACTAGGGTGCACCATTGTAGTTTTTCAGTAGTGTCCTCTAGGAGAGAAAGTTCACACTTCTTACTATAAGCAAAACAAAAATACGTCGAAAACGACCCAGTTCAGAAACTTCAAAATTTCCAAGTAGTGACATCTTCTGGGTAACTTGAAAATTAATACATTAGATAAAGTTCAGACTTCCTCCGCCAGAGTAGTTTCAACTGGCGCAATTTTTAAATTAGCGGCGTGGAGGTGTACCGCCCGGTACAATTATTATTATTATTATTATGAGGTACGGATAAAGCAATATCTGAGCATTATTCTGGTTTCAATATAAGGGTGAAAACGGGTGGAAGACCACCCTCAGCATAGCAACTGGTTGGAGTAAATAAAAACCTCGGATCTCTACGTGGTGTCCCACGACTGCTGATTTTATCGACTTGACTTTAAATAAAAATGTTAAATACGCATTTTCTTCCATTTCGCTACTTGGTAGGCGTAAAACTATCTCAAGGAACCACATGTTTGAGTGTAAAAGTACAGTTTAGAACATTCGAACCTGTAACTACCAATGCGAAAAGGAAGCAAGTCCTTATCTATTAAGGAAATATTGAATTCATAATTACTTAAGCATATCCAGCTAATGAGCGTGACACAATATATACCTCTACGTAAATCTCGTTGGAACTTTTCTTCGTTGTCAGATGTTACTCATCCCTGACGTTCAGTTCTTCAAAGTAAGTGTCCATTAGTCAGTCCGGCTTCCGACCTTAAGTATGATGTCTCTCCCTTCCGCAATAAACTCTGATTCAGTGTGCCTGGCCAGTGAAACGCAAGCAAGCTTTGATTCAGAGTGCCTGGTCAGCGAACATCAAGCAAACTCTGATTCAGAGTGCCTGGCCAGTGAAACGCAAGCAAACTCTGATTCAGAGTACCTGGCCAGCGAACCTCAAGCAAACTCTGATTCAGAGTACCTGGCCAGCGAACCTCAAGCAAACTCTGATTCAGAGTGCCTGGCCAGCGAACCTCAAGCGAACTCTGATTCTGATTGCCTGGCCAGCGAACAGCAAGCAAACTCTGATTCAGAGTGCCTGGCCAGTGAACCTCAAGCAAACTCTGATTCTGAGTGCCTAGCCAGCGAACCGCAAGCAAACTCTGATTCAGTGTGCCTGGCCAATGAAACGCAAGTAAACTTTGATTCTGAGTGCCTGGCCGGCGAACAGCAAGCAAATTCTGATTTTTAATGCCTGGCCAGCGAACCGCAAGCTAACTCTCATTCAGAATGCGTGGCCAGCGAACCGCAAGCAAATTCTGATTCAGAGTGCCTGGCCAGCGAACCGCAAGCAAATTCTGATTCAGAGAACCTGGCCAGCGAACCGCAAACAATCCCTGATTCAGGATGCTTGGCTCAGCTTCGAGCTCTGATTAGATCGCCAATATCCAGGACTCGGTAAGACCCTAGGGCTTGTCCACTTGACGTTAAGGCTTCTGTTCCAGTCCCTAAAACCAGCGTGAAATTTGTCACCAGGCATTGAACAGAGGCCAAACGGGCGGGAAGTTTGGAAGCTAGGAAGCAAGCAAGCTTGTAATATTGCCTGTTTGTTGATATCGTGATCATGGTCACAGGACCTCCAGTTCTGTGTGGAAATCGAATCACTGCAAGTGACATTTCGTTTTGTAAATCCCAATCGTATTTGCCGGAATTCGAATGCATAGACATTTGAATGGGAAATTAGTGACGATGTCTTTTTTAAGTTTGGGTTAGGAAATGGCTAGGAGTGGAAAGGAAGTGGCTGAGGCCTTAATTAAGGTACAGCCCCAGCATTTGCCTGGTGTGAAAATGTGAAAAGCATTTTCAAGGCTGCCGACAGTGGCGTTCGAACCAACTATCTCCCGAAAGCAAGCTGACAGCTACGTGACCCTAACCGCACGGCCAATCGCTTGGCAGGGGTGGTATCACTCCACTATTGCTCTCCTAGAAAAGTTTCTATGCTAACTTCTAGATTCATAGACTAAATAATAGGTCTGTAGCTCGTTGATTAAATTTAGAACATGTATGCACTTATGTCTACTCCGTAGTCGCGTTTCTAAATTTAGGGTTGGGGATAAGGTGATATGAATTTATATGGCATTTTCACGGCCGGCTGCCCTTTACTCTATGATGTTATTCTCTATAGAGTAATAAGTAAGTTACAAGATTGTGAGCAACTGCAACGTGACCTAGAAAATGTTGTGAGATGGAGAGCAGGCAATGGTATGTTGATAAACGGAGTTAAAAGTCAGGTTGTGACTTTCACAAATAGAAAAAGTCCTCTCAGTTTTAATTACTGCGTTGAGGGGGTGAAAGTTCCTTTTGGGGATCATTGTAAGTATCTAGGTATTAATATAAGGAAAGATCTTCATTGGGGTAATCACATAAATGGGATTGTAAATAAAGGGTACAGATCTCTGCACATGGTTATGAGGGTATTTAGGGGTTGTAGTAAAGATGTAAAGGAGAGGGCATATAAGTCTCTGGTAAGACCCCAACTAGAGTATGGTTCCAGTGTATGGGACCCTCACCAGGATTACCTGATTCAAGAAATGGAAAAAATCCAAAGAAAAGCAGCTCGATTTGTTCTGGGTGATTTCCGACAAAAGAGTAGCGTTACAAAAATGTTGCAAAGTTTGGGCTGGGTAGAATTGAGAGGAAGAAGGAGAACTGCTCGACTAAGTGGTATGTTCCGAGCTGTCAGCGGAGAGACGGCGTGGAATGACATTAGTAGACGAATAAGTTTGAGTGGCGTTTATAGAAGTAGGAAAGATCACAATATGAAGATAAAGTTGGAATTCAAGAGGATAAACTGGGGCAAATATTCATTTATAGGAAGGTGAGTTAGGGATTGGAATAACTTACCAAGGGAGACGTTCAATATATTTCCAATTTCTTTGAAATCATTTAGGAAAAGGCTAGGAAAACAACAGATAGGGAATCTGCCACCTGGGCGACTGCCCTAAATGCAGATCAGTATTTATTGATTGAAGTAATTCCAATCTCAGTTGAGGAGCTAATGAAGATTAAATTAATGATGGTGAATCATATTGGTTAAGGAGGTGGAAGGAATCGGGTGAATAGGAACAGTGCCGGTATTTGCCTGGAATTTAAAATGAGAAACCACAGCAAATCATTCTCAGGACAGCCGATGGTGGGGTTCGAACCCATTTGTTTTCCGAATGCAGAGTTTGGTTCCATAGCTCTGTAAATTTAGAACATCGTAAAAACCTATTCTACACCGTGACAGTAGTTGAGACTATGTCGCCCTGAATCAGCACTTGATCAGAACCACGAAATTATTATTATTATTATTATTATTATTATTATTGTTATTATTGTTGTTACAGTGGAGAGCTGAGGTAGAAGGAAGAAACGATAGAGCTGTAGGGCTGGACAAATAAATGACCACATTGAAATTAATTATTAAATGCATCTTCTAACCTTTCTTTTCTCTCTTTCCGGTTCAAGAATTTAACAGCTGGAACCATAAGGTTAAACCATTTTACAAATAGAACAACTGTGATATATCACATTAAATAACAACTTACAGGGAATACAGCAACACCAGTTAGACTATTCTGTAACAAACAACAGCTCTCAAGGCATATGAGCCTTTATATTGTCAGGATAAACTCTCTCAAAATATTGTTAAAGAAGGAGAATGAGCTACCAAATTTATAGAATGTTAAAAACCAGGGAGAACGAGCTTCCCGATTTCGTAGACCCTTTTGACACTCGCTACCCTTTATTCCTCATGGTAGCCTACAAATTATGTAGGATCCGAAGGACCAAAAAAGATGCAGGAGCTAAAGCTCATACTACAAAATTGGCAAAAGAAAGTAAATGTAAATGTAAGGGAAACAGAAAATAAGCCAAGCACAGACAATTCTCTAGCGATCTCATGACATTACCGTTATAAAACCTAAAGGGGCATGTGGCACAATAACACAGAGGCTATGCCATTCTACGCTATGGCTAAGGTAAGGAGGAATTTAACGACCGAAATTAGTAAGAAAATTTAATCACAGCATTCAAAGTGACGAAGGGAAACGAGGGTCGACACTCGTGCTTTCTTTAGTACATTTCACCCATTAGAGTGGCTACATTCGCAGCTTGAAAACCTAGAAAACTTACGTTATTGAAATTTAAAAAAGTCAGGAACTCCCTACATTAAAAGACGGTAGGTAAGGCACGACTCTAAAGTTTATATGCTAAGAGGAACGCTGTCATCTTCCCGTCACCACTAAACGATTCTAGAATTCACATGGTTAGGAAGGAGAAGCCGCCTACTTTACATGTTGCCCCAGCACGCCAGCTGCTTTAGGTGAGGAGTGACACTCACCCGTCGTTGCACCACCAGTCAAGGTAGTCAAGACTGCCTATTTATAGTGGCGAGCTGGGCTATAATTGAATAATTTAAATTTAAAAGTTAAGTAGGGGAAACTCTTGAACTAAAGAAGGAAATAAGGGAGTGCCAAACCCTGACCATAACAATTCTCTTTAAAGATAGCATAAACTATAAAATTCAAGTAGCAGCTCATAGGCGGCAAACCTAACCAAAAAGTTATATCTGTTGGCAGGCTTCAGAACTAGGGTACATATTAACACAAAGTTCAGCTTGCCTCCACTAGACTTCATAGTACTGTATTTGGATGTTTTTTTGTTTTGTTTTGCTAGTCGTTTTACGTCGCACCGACACAGATATGTCTTACGGCGACGATGGGACAGGAAAGGGCTAGGAGTGGGAAGGATTCGGCCGTGGCCTTAATTATTTGGATGTTTAAAGTACTGCCTACAGTATCTCTGGGAAGAGGCCATCTTCATGTCACAATATTATTATTATTATTATTATTATTATTATTATTATTATTATTATTATTATTATTATTATTATTATTATTATAACCCGTTAGAGGAGAATTCCTCACTTCGATTATGTGTAAGTAGGGTAGCATCATGATTCATGAATTTACCGAGCTCAGAACATTTTAAGCAAGCCTCGGACCTATGGGAGTAACGGAATCCCACTCCCATTTGACAGGCGAGGGACTCCTTGGAAACAACTTTGCGAATGAAATGGAATTCGATGGGGAGCTATCAATGGGAATAGGAAGCGTTTGCTGGACTTCTGTGCTAGTATGTGTTTAGCTGTTACGAATACATTCTTCAAGCATAAGGCTATTCACCGCTACACATGGGAGGCTATGGGTACCAGATCCATAATAGACTATATCTTAACCGACTTCGAATTCAGGAAATCTGATAGGAATGTACGAGTTTTCCGGGGATTTTTTGATGATACAGACCACTATCTGATCTGTAGTGAACTAATATCTCCAGGCCTAGGGTAGAGAAAGTGAAATCTGTCTGCAAACGAATAAGGGTAGAAAATCTCCAGGACGAGGAAATTAGACAGAAGTACATGGATATGATTAGTGGGACGTTTTGAACAGTATATAGTAAGCAAGTTCAGGATATAGAAAGAGAATGGGTGGCATACAAGGATGCTGTAGTAGAAGCAGCAAGGGAATGCCTAGGAACAACTGGTGTAAAGACGGGTAAAGACGAACATCTTGGTGGAAAGATGAAATGAGAGCAGCTTGTAAACGTAAAAAGAAGACTTATCAGAAATGGCTCCAAACAAGGGCCGAGGCAGACACGGATTTGTACGTACAGTAGATGAAAGAAACAGAGCGAAACAAATAATTGTTGAATCCAAAAAGGAGTTATGGGAAGATTTTGGTAATAACCTGGAAATCTAGGTCAAGCAGCAGGGAAACCTTTCTGGACAGTAATAAAGAATATTAGGAAGGGAGGGAAAAAGGAAATGAACAGTGTTTTGAGTAATTCAGGTGAACTCATAACAGATCCCACGGAATCACAGGAGAGGTGGAGGGAATATTTTGAACATCTTCTCAGCGTAAAAGGTAATCTTTCTGGTGGTGTTGCGAACAGCCAAGCTTATGGGGAGGAGGAAAAATTATATTTGTAAAATTACGCTTGAGGAAGTGGAAAGGATGGTAAATAAACTCCATTGTCATAAAGCAGCAGGAATAGATGAAATTAGACCTGAAATGGGTGAAGTATAGTGGGAAGCCAGGAATGAAATGGCTTCATAGAGTAGTAAAATTAGCATGGAGTGTTGGTAAGGTACCTTCAGGTTGGACAAAAGCTGTAGTTGCACCTATCTATAAGCAAGGGAACAGGAAGGATTGCAACAACTATCGAGGGATCTCATTGATTAGTATACCAGACAAAGTATTCACTGGCATCTTGGAAGGGAGGGTGCATTTAGTGTTTGAGAGGAAGTTGGATAAAAGCCAGTGTGGTTTCAGACCACAGAGAGGCTGTCAGGATCAGATTTTCAGTATGCGTCAGGTAATTGAAAAATGCTACGAGAGAAATAGGCCGTTGTGTTTATGTTTCGTAGATCTAGAGAAATCACATGACTGGGTACCGAGGAAAAATATGTTCGCCATACTGGGGGACTATGGAATTAAATGTAGATTATGGAAATCAATCAAAGGCATTTATATTGACAATTGGGCTTCAGTGAAAATTGATGGTAGAATGAGTTCTTGGTTCAGGGTACTTACAGGGCTTAGACAAGGCCGTAATCTTTCACTTTTGTTGTTCGTAGTTTACATGGATCATCTGCTGAGAGGCAGAAAATTCAGTGAGGTGGAAATGTAGTAAGCAGTCTGGCTTATGCTGACGACTTGGTCTTAATGGCAGATAGTGCCGAAAGCCTGCAGTCTAATATCTTGGAACTCGAAAATAGGTGCAATGAGTATGGCATGAAAATTAGCCTTTCGAAGACTAAATTGATGTAGGTAGGTAAGAAATTCAACAGAATTGAATGTCAGATTGGTGATACAAAGCTAGAACAGGTCGATAATTTCAAGTATTTAGGTTGTGTGTTCTCCCAGGATGGTAATAGTGTACTGTAAGTGAGATTGAATCAAGGTGTAGTAAAGCTAATGCAGTGAGCTCGCAGTTGCGATCAACAGTATTCTGTAAGAAGGAAGTCAGCTCCCTGACGAAACTATCTTTACATCGGTCTGTTTTCAGACCAACTTTGCTTTACAGGAGCGAAAGCTGGGTTGACTCAGGATATCTTATTCATAAGTTGGAAGTAACAGACATGAAAGTAGCGGGAATGATTGCTGGTACAAACAGGTGGGAACAATGGCAGGAGGGAACTCTGAATGAGGATATAAAGGCTAATTTAGGAATGAACTCGATGGATGAAGCTGTACGCATAAACCGGCTTCGGTGGTGGGGTCATGTGAGGCGAATGGAGGAGGATAGGTTACCTAGGAGAATAATGGACTCTGTTATTGAGGGTAAGAGAAGTAGAGGTAGACCAAGACGACGATGGTTAGACTTAGTTTCTAACGATTTAAAGATAAGAGGTATAGAACTAAATGAGGCCACAGCACTAGTTGCAAATAGAGGATTGTGGCGACGTTTAGTAAATTCACAGAGGCTTGCAGATTGAACGCATTAAGATAAGGCTTTTTTCTTGGCATCCTGGCTGGCAAACCATTTGCACACAATTTTCTTCGGACGGTTCTGTCAGTAATGGTGACTCCAGATGATTCCAGCACTTCCTTAATCTGTTTCGAAGTACGCCGACGGTCTTGTAACGCAAGGCGGCAAATTCTTTTTTCTTCTTGAGGAGAAAGCGCAGGTTTTCGTCCAGTTCTAGACGCAGTTTTAGTACTGTTGGTTATCGTATAACGTTCCCACACCTTCCTTACACCTGACTTAGTAGCACCACCACCCAGTCTTGCTGCAATATCTTCAAACGTATACCCTTCCTCACGTAACGTTACAGCTCTACTACGTTTAGATGGTGATCAATCAATCCGTTTCTTGGGCGTAGGAGTCATTCTTCACTGAAAGGACCGCTAACAAGTTGAAGAAATGTTCACTCACACGCCTAATTGAAAGACTTCTTCAGATCACAGCAAGAAGCACACTAAAGCACACCAGTCACTCAATAATCCGTGAATGTTACTAACAATGACATCAGCTACAGCATACAATATAACAATGATGGGAACGGGAAGGAAACTTGAGCCCAAGAAATGAATAAGTTTTCCCACTCTTTTCTCATCGACATTGGTACGTAACCGTAAGAGTAAAATTGCAATAAAACCAACAATCGGAGGTAAGGCTTTTTGCGGATGATGTTATTCTCTATAGAGTGATAAATAAGTTACAAGATTGTGAGCAACTGCAGCGTGACCTCGATAATGTTGTGAGATGGACAGCAGGCAATGGTATGTTGATAAACGGGGTTAAAAGTCAGGTTGTGAGTTTCACAAATAGGAAAAGTCCTCTCAGTTTTAATTACTGCGTTTATGGGGTGAATGTTCCTTTTGGGGATCATTGTAAGTATCTAGGTGTTAATATAAGGAAAGATCTTCATTGGGGTAATCACATAAATGGGATTGTAAATAAAGGGTACAGATCTCTGTACATGGTTATGAGGGTGTTTAGGGGTTGTAGTAAGGATGTAAAGGAGAGGGCATATAAGTCTCTGGTAAGACCCCAACTAGAGTATGGTTCCAGTGTATAGGATCCTCACCAGGATTACCTGATTCAAGAACTGGAAAAAATCCAAAGAAAAGCAGCTCGATTTGTTCTGGGTGATTTCCGACAAAAGAGTAGCGTTACAAAAATGTTGCAAAGTTTGGGTTGGGAAGAATTGAGAGAGAGAAGAAAAGCTGCTCGACTAAGTGGTATGTTCCGAGCTGTCAGCGGAGAGGTGGCGTGGAATGACATTAGTAGACGAATAAGTTTGAGTGGCGTTTATAAAAGTAGGAAAGATCACAATATGAAGATAAAGTTGGAATTCAAGAGGACAAACTGGGGCAAATATTCATTTATAGGAAGGGGAGTTAGTGATTGGAATAACTTACCAAGGGAGACGTTCAATAAATTTCCAATTTCTTTGAAATCATTTAGGAAATGACTATGAAAGCAACAGATAGGGAATCTGCCACCTGGGCGACTGCCCTAAATGCAGATCAATTTTGATTGATTGATTGATTGATTGATTGATTGATTGATTGATTGATTGATTGATTGATTGATTGATTGATTGATTGATTGATTGATTGATTGAATGCACAATACTAAGTTGCCATAAACAACTGAAGAAAATCGGCTATATACTCTCAGTAAGTATTTATCCTCCGATATATGCTTGAATCCAACCTATAACAAGAAGTGTGCAGAATTATGTTCACTAGTGTAATTAATTAATTAATGCCATCCTCACATAACGCCCGTCATGTTGTGTATTTCAAATTTCAACCTTAAGTACAATTACATGCCACACTATTACTTATGGATTACATTAATTTGCTTATAACCCCATCACCGGCCAAGTAAATAGGTCAGTAACGTACAAATGCATTGCATTATGAAAAGTGTCCAGAATTATGTCCACTTGGTGTACATGCACCAATGCTCGTTGTTGAAAACGACAGTCACGGTCTACTAGAGCATGGTGATAAATTGCATGATCCTTGGATATTGACTTAAAAGGAGACCTGAGCGAACGTAACCCACCATTGAATATTGCCAGGGAAACGGGTTGCATTCTGTACACTGGTCAACGTGTTGTGTCCTAGCTGGCAAGTTACCCTTCTTACGAGTTGAAACCCATCTGAAACCAATGCTTCCCTGACAGCCTTTGTATCCCGTCTCCCGAACTGTTCTGTATGTTCGGGATTATATAACACACACTGCTGCAGCAGGTTGGTCTCTATATCCTGCTTCAGGAAAATCTACATTTCTATCGTTGTGCCATTACCCGGAGGATGGGATCTAGAGAAACACAATGCTTATATCTCCACGAATTTCACTCGTAAGGAAAATCTTTCAATCGGGACTAGAATCTAGGGGACGGTCTTTCGTCGGCGCTGCTGTATTGACTTCCTAGCATGTTACCTGTAAGTCTAATAGTTTATAGCGGTCGGTGGTCGCTCACCCCACTCTAGATATTAATCCTTCACTGTTAGAATTTGTTTATATGGGCAAATAGGAGGGCGAGTCAATAAATAAGTCGCAAAACTGAATTGAGGCAAAAATAATCAAAGTAACTTTCTGACATTTATTCACTTTTCTACATATTCACCCTGTAGATTCAGGCACTTATCCCATCTCTTTACAAGTCCTTGAAAGCCAGCAGCAAAGAAGTCCTTTGATTGCTGTCGCAGCCAACGTGAAACCTCATAGATTACGGCACCATCTGTATCAAAATGACGGCCACCCAAATGTTTTCTTAGGGACCCAAACAGATGAAAATCACTGGGGGCTAAGTCAGGAGTTGATCCACACGCTGCAATGTGGTTGCAGTTGACACCTCCGCAGGACGACCAGGACGCTCCCCATCTCTGATGCTTTTCCTTCCATTGTTAAAGTTCTGGGTCCAATTCAACACAGCTTTCCGTGAGAAACAGTTTTCACCATAGACGGGATGCATTTCGCGATACACTTCTTGTGTGGACAGTCCTTTTGCCCACAAAAGAAACGCAAAACTGCACGCTGTTCTACTCGTGTACAGTCATGCAACACACGTACCATCGTGCACTAACAGCCTCTGACTGACTGAGTGCCTGCGAGATGTCGTACGGCAAGCATACATATGCTACCATCTGCTGGCAAAACTTGCGCGCGTAATTTCAAATGGTATAAGGCACACACATGTTTGCGACTTATTTATTGACTCGCCCTCGTATATTCACCGATTTAAGAATAGCAATTTTTTAAAATTTTAAAAAGTATGTGGAAAAACGACATTTAAAAAACATCAAAACAATTACAAACGAGAGTAATTAAGGATAAGGATAAGATGGATGAGAAGCCTGCATATCCTAGAATAATGAATATAATTATTCGTAGGTTAAAACGTAATGTAATATGTAGTAATATTTAAATGGTTGTATGGTAGTGTCATTATCTTCCATCCATAATTCAGCCGTTACGTAAGGCACGTTGTTAATGGTAGGATACTCCAAAAAGACTTGTGACACAAAAGTAAGCATAAAATAAGCTAAGGAAAGATACATGTTGTCCTAGACAATATAGCATTGTTAACGTATGGGACAAAATACAGGAAATTAACAATCAGTGCATTTAGGGCAGTCGCCCAGGTGGCAGATTCCCTATCTGTTGTTTTCCTATCCATTTCTTTTATGATTTTAAAGAAATCGGAAATTTATTGAACATCTCCCTTGGTAAGTTATTCCAATCCCTAACTCCCCTTCCTATAAACGAATATTTGCCCCAATTCGTCCTCTTTAATTCCAATTTTATCTTAATATTGTGATCTTTCCTACTTTTGAAGACACCGCTCAAACTTATTCGTCTGCTAGTGTCATTCCACGCCATCTCTCCGCTGACAGCTCGGAACATACCACTTAGTTGAGCGGATCGTCTTCTTTTTCCCAAGTCTTCCCAGCCCAAACTTTGTAACATTTTTGTAACGCTACTCTTTTTTCGGAAATCACCCAGAATAAATCGAGTTTTTTTCTTTGGATTTTTTCCAGTTCTTGAATCAAGTAATCCTGGTGAGGGTCCCATACACTGGAACCATACTCCAGTTGGGGTCTTACCAGAAGCTTATATACCCTCTCATTTACATTCTTGCTACAAGCCCTAAACACCCTCATAACCATGTGCATAGATCTGTACACTTTATTTACAATCCCATTTATGTGATTACCCCAATGAAGGTATTTCCTTATATTAACACCTAGGTACTAGGGGCGTATTATCCTTGCATGCAAGGCATTCACTGCAAGCGTTATGATAAGGCGAAGAACTGTCTCAAGTACGATTTGAGGTTGTTTCAAGCCAAATATTGACCATTTCATCTCTCAGAAGTTCGAAATTTCCGCACAACTGCACTGGTTCCGTTGCTTGACTACGTGTGGTGCTGGTGTAGTTTCGCCATGTAATCCACTGTAGATAGAAGGAGAAAGCAAATTGAGAAGTTACGGACGGAACGCATTCAATCTTTAAATTTCATTCGGTGGCAGACATAGTTCTGAAACCCTCCGAATGATGTCGCTGCAATTGAAATTTGGTCAGCATATATGTGCTACCCCCTGCCATCTGATAACAACTTGGAGAAAGTCGGCATGTCCAAGTTTACAGCGAACGGGAATCTCGCGAGAACCCAACGTGACGAAGGTGACCGCTGTCACGTAACGGATTAAACGAGTCATTCAGAGAAGGCCCCAAGGCATCGGACTCCCCATTAACCTACTCCCACAACCCACCAAACCCCCACAGATCTCCTGGCCAGAGAGAAGGAGTCACCTTCTGAGTGGCCCGCCCCTCCCCCCCCCATCGAGGAGGGGAATGGAAACCTCTCAGTTGGAATCCCCACTGTCACTGGGGTGATTTCCTTCCTGTCATGGGCGCCCATGCCGGGGGGCAAGGTGGGGACGCGCCCCCACCCCTTATCTCTCAGGGAAAGGAAAATGTCTAATATAGTAAGGGGTTTTCTTTTAAGAAAATGATTTAAAAATCGGTATGCCGTAGAAGTGCTAGGGGATACCGTATGTGGTATTCTACCGTGGCATACATGTCGCCATTCATCGTCCAAAATATTAAAAATACTACATACCCCCAGGTTTAGACCCTTCTCTCCACCCCCCCCCCCCAACCCCTACAAACTATCCTATGGGCGCCCTTGCTTCCTGTGCTTGAGCAGTGGCTGACTAGGGAGTTAATTCATTGTGTGCTTTGTTGATTAGTGAATTCATTAATTGTGTGTCGTTTCTGTGCTGTTCCTCGTGTTCGATGTTTTATGTATTAACGATGGATGAGTCTAAAACGGCCTGCCTCTGTGGTGTAGTGGTTAGTGTGATTAGTAGAGCCCGGATTATATGTAGTATAAAAGTAAGAAATATGTACATAAATATGTGGCTAAAATTGACAAAATATGTAGTTAAATATGTGCCTAATAAATAAAAAATATGTAACTTAATATCTGAGCTTTATTTGATGTATTCTTGTGCACAGAAAAGGAAAGAAACCCGAAAATATTTAAAAATGCAGATGTTATTCAACCTCTAATTTTCATTTGGGGTCGTAATTAATAACTAATTTATTTTCTAATTTTCTGCGGTCATCAAATGCCTTCTGTCTGTTAGGATGTTTTATATATATAGAAAAAGACTTTTCACTTCACATGAAGTCACTGGCGCGTATTTCAAATAAGGAATGATAGGGGAAGATACGTTCTCATTTTCAGGGAGCTGTACCCAATACGTTTGTCATACTTTTACTTCGTGTCTTTCTCCGTAGGAGCAACGACGTGTCATTGACCCACCCTTCACACTGTACTGTTACTGCTTAAGGGATGTACAAACCATCAACATAGCTAAGGGATGCGATTCTTTGACAGAATACTTCACTTTAAATTATTAATTAATTATTTTCTGATGTTAGAGACGTACAAGCTTTTTATTACAAGTGTTTAATTAAAAAATTTAAGTCGATGTAAAATTAGTGAAAAAAATTGTGTTTTCTTTCAAATGCGCATTATCCTTTAAAATATTTAAAATATGTAATACGTATCAAAATATTTACTATGCATCGAAATTTGTAAAAAATATGCAACTTTAAATTCCTGGTATAATGGTCCTTTTAGTGTGATTCGCCGACATTTTAGCTTTTCTTTTAGCTACATATATGGGAACAGATTATGAAATTACATATAATCCGAGCTCTAGTGATTAGCTGCCACACCCGGAGGCTCGGGTGGTTCGATTCCCGGCTCTGTCACGAAATTTGAAAAGTTGTGCGAGGACTGGAACGGGGTCCACTCAGCCTCGGGAGGTCAGCTGAGTTTCATTCCCATCTCAGCCATCCTTGAAGTAGTTTTCCGTGTTTTCCCACTTATCCTCCAGGCAAATGCCGTGATGGAATCTAACTTAAGGCCACGGCCGCATCCTTCCCCCCACAAAGCCCCTGTTCAGCATACCAGGTGAGACCGCCTGGGCGAGGTACTACTCCTCCTTCTGAGTTGTATCCCCGACTAAATGTCTCACGCTCCAGGACACTGCCCTTGAGGGGTTAGAGGTGTCCGAGGGAAAAGCCAACCCCGGAGAGTAAACGGATTAAGAAAGAAAGAGTCTCTGAAAAGCCTGTTACAACCCGTTCGTTTGTTGAAAATTTAACATTTAAATTTAGAAAACAGAACACAAGAATTATGTTCGTACGTTAAATCCAGAAACTTACAGTAAAACTGCTTCGCTTTCTGATACGTTCATGTTGTTGAAAGATTGCTTGCTTCCTATAATGTGAGTTCTGGTAAGACAGCGAATGCATTGGTGAGACTTGCGATTGAGTGTCTGGATAAATTTGACTGCCGTGAAAAATTAGTTGCACAGACTTTCGATGGAGCGGCGATGCTTGCAGGTCAGCTGAATCGTGTGCAAGCTAAATTGAAAGAAGTGGTTCCTGAAGCTGTATTCACCCACTGCTACACGCACAAACTTAATTATTTCTCAAGCCGTATCATGCGCGAAAGAATGTCGTATTGAACCCATGACCTTTGTGCCCTAAGAACATTATGCAAAAATCGACAATCATTTAAAAGTTGGATTCTTGATAGCATGGATTTGACACGTGACGAGGGGGTGATTACCTTCGGTCCCACACTCTGGGGTACGTGACGTCAGCCACACGTGTCAACGGCGGAGGAATCTCAAGTCATTTTTGTGAACTATTTCAAAGCGCGTGTACATGGCGTGACCAAGCCAAGTCAAAAAAATATAGTGCCTATCAAAGGGGGTCAATCATCTCACAAATCGAACCCGTAAAAGTTTTAAATGTCCATGAACACTACCGCCAGAAATGTAGCAAGCATGTAGTCACTTTCAAAACTCTTCAAATTACAGTTTAGGTAAGTCAGAAAATTTATAGAAATTTTCTTGGCGGCAAAGGGAGAGATCCGAAGAGAGGGGGTAACTGCTATAAATATGAAGGGACGCCATGACGAAGTCTCCTTCTCCGGCATTTGTGATACAAAGCGGACGAAAAATTGTTGAGCTG
Organism: Anabrus simplex; assembly: GCF_040414725.1. Taxonomy (NCBI): domain Eukaryota; kingdom Metazoa; phylum Arthropoda; class Insecta; order Orthoptera; family Tettigoniidae; genus Anabrus; species Anabrus simplex. The sequence continues at coordinate 62,788,007 of NC_090266.1, forward strand.
CTCTGCGAAATCAAACAACGAAAGTAGACTGAGTTCAACTGCAGATTTCAGCCAGTGTGGCTAGGTCTTGAGTCCATGAGGGGATAGTTTTCTTGAGTGAAATAACTGTACCAGATAGGACGGTTAAAGTACTGAATAAATTCTAATGTGATTAATTAATTCGTGTGCGGAAACAATTATAGTCCATCGTGTGCGCTCAACAAACAAGTGAAGGGTATTTTCTTTTTTTTATGCTTTATTCCAGGAAACCTGAAGAAAATAATAATAAACTGTGAAGCCATGAATGTAAAAATGGCTAAATAAAGTGCCAGGGTCGTAGGTGAGCCCTATGACGAACACTGGCGTGACGACATGAGGTAGGTGACTTTCCATCTTACTACCTCTTATATCTTGTCTCGTGATCTCTAAAAGTGTATTTGAATGGGGATATACGACTCAGTGGTCACCCCTACTAAGTTTTGTAAATGTGAGAGTACGACTAAAAGAATCATTTGTTTTATTTTCCACTTGGATAAAATTCTGAAGTCTTGCGAGTGCCGTATAATGTTGTAAAAAGTTATTGAATAGGGTTCCGAAGTGATATCACGTCCAATGTAGATCGTCATCCGTGTGAGTGTACTGCCTATATTTTGTGATGTCAAATTAAGATGTTCATTCGACGTAAAATTTTTCTGTCTGCAATTTGACGTTAATAATAATCCATGGTTACTCATTTTCAATCGAGTGGAAGCGCGCTGTCGGGTGAGAACCTAGGGTGATGAATTTGGTCACGGAGAGAAACGTTTTTCTAAGCTCATTTTAAACTGTGTCTGACTGACAATAAAAAGATCTAGTAGAATGTTTCAGTCACTTTGTTCATAAAAAAAATCAAGTTATTAAATACGATATCATTTATGTGAATTTATTCATGATTAATGCATTGTGCGATATTAGACGTCGAGATTTCTAGTAAGGATTTTATTCCAGTTCTTTGTCGATGATAATTGTGGAGCTGGGAAACAGAGGTTAGTTTGTTGATATGAGATTTGTGAATCAGGTTGGACCTGTCATTGAAGCCGGGACACGGAAGCCCGAGGAATGTTTTATATGAGTTGAGATGAGATGTGCGAATCAGGTTAGAGTCCTGTCATTGAAGCCGGGACATGATAGCCCGAGGAATATTTATAATGTTGAGAATGGAAAGAAATTCATAGAAATCCATAGCGGTAATAATTGGCGACGCGTATAATTAGTGTGGGCATCTTGAAGCATAACCTGTGCATTTTGTTGGTTAGAATATCGTATTTGTTTAATTATGTCGGCAGAGTTTAAGGGAGCATTTTGAGAAGCCAGTCAACTGTGAATAAACCAGGTGTTTCGTGTAACTGCCAAGCGAACTCGGGGGATGAGAGACCTCAGCTATGATAATGGGACAGGCGTGGAGTTGAGATTGTACTGTATTCTCGGCCAGGGAAACGTTAAAATGCTGGATTTAGTTGAAATTCATAGCCGGTAATGATCTGAGTATTGTGAAATACTGTAATTGGGGACGTAATGAACATTTGAAATCACGAACTTTGAGTATAAGGAACAGAGTAACCAAATTCAGGGTTGTCCAAAATATAGAGCGATGGCTGTGGTGATCGGTTTGTCTGTGAGGGGTGTGCAAAATTCATAAATGGTAATGACGAGATATGACATCGTGATTATATGGCGGGTTGTTTGGTTTGTACGTAGATTATTAGGATATCCAAGTGTTAATAACGGTTAGGACTAGATTAGATTTTAATGTGTGAAATCACGAGACAAGATATATAGCTGGACATGAATCATGTAACAAATTCTTTTCCAGCCAGATAAACATCGCAATATTGAATTTACATCACAGCTGCGTAGGAATTTGTGAAGAAACCAGAGTCCGCGGAGATAAAATTTACTGATTTTTAACATTTTGTTAAATCATTTAAATTTATTTAATTATTAAATTCAGTGAAACCGCATTTTGAAATAACTTTAATCAAGCGAATAACTTGGAGATGCATTCTGGAAATTTTAGTTTGTTTTCTGGGGAATATTAAAAAATAAAGTAACGATTAAAGGGACATATCCGAAGAAAATGGATTTTACTGCCACAAAGTTTGTGAGCATTGCTATTGTTGTAAGTATTGAACTTTGATTGATTGAGCAGTGAATGTGCTGGGATAGTAAAGTGGAACTTTGGTCATCAACCGATGTAACTTAATTGTGTTTAGCCTTCAGCCTAGAAACTTGGATGGTCAGGGGGTCATCAACCTCAGTGACATAGATTAGGGCCATATGCCATTGTAGTATCCTTTCCTTGCGGTCATCATCCACAATGACTTTAAAGTAACTTAGAAGATTAGATGTCGGTCCATGACATAGACGCAGGTCACATCGATTCAATTAAGGGTCCATGCCGAAGAACCACTGTGTGGCACACACCGATTGGACGGCCTTAATTATACCCAGAGTCCAGAGTTCGTGTTACGAGGGCTGGACCATAACGAATCACTATGATGGTACATGTGGTCTCACATGGAAGCCGTATTTAAGGATTTCCAGACTTTCCTTTCTTAAATGATTAATAATTGAGACAATGGTTTCTAGTAAGAATGCCCGTCAGGCAGTTACGTTAAAGTCTCACATCAGTATTCTGACGTTTATGTAAAAATGATTGTGGTGTCCAGTGGACACAATTGACTTCTATGATACCATTGACATAAAAGATGGCTTCAGAATTTTCCTGAATAAATAAGAATCTTTTAAACAGACCTTTCATTACAGTAGATAGATTAGAATTACTGAACCCTACCATTACCTCAGCAAGTGACGAAAAACCCGACACGACCCAAGAGACAGATCTCATGAACTTTGCTGATAGGTAAGAAAGGTAGGTATCCCTCAATATGGACCTAAAGGGTTCAGTATGTTCTTCGCAACGATGAGTGGTTTTGCGATAATGCGAAACAGTGGATTTGCTAATGTCTGGGAAAGAGGATAAATTTGATCCGCCAAGGAAAAGAAAAAGGAAGAAACTTCAATTTCGGTTAAAGATGAGTATAGGAGGTTTTGCCGAAAAATACATTATATTATTCTAGCACAGTTAAAATATCGCTTCTGTTCATTAGGACATTTGTTCTTCACTGAAATGCGTGAGTGTAATACATTTTTATTTTTTTCTGGCGATTTTCCTAAAGAGCAATTCAGTAAATTGATTGAAGTCTATGGGAAATATTTTGTTATAGTACGACTTAAATCCGAACTGAGGGCAATGTTCACTTTTGAGCACTTCAAAGATAAGACTGTGGCTCAAATCCAGAAATTCCTATTGACCAGTGGTCTCCACAGCGGCCTCTCGAGCTTTGTAAGTCAGAGTTGTCTATCTCTGCATTAGGAATGACGTATATAGAAAAGGATATTCTTGTTCAAATGGAATCACGTGAGGACTTCTGCAGTGTCGTCATCAAGGAATTCTGCAAAGGGAACCGCAGGGTCGAGTACACCTACATGAAATTAGGGCGAGTAGAATTAGAATTTACTTACGGTAACACATTGTGCTACTGCATTGTTACTAGTTGCAAGCCTCGGTGGCGAATCCAGGATACGCCACTGCTAGGTACTTAGAGTGATCCCCATAAAGAACTTTCACCCCATCAACGCAGTAATGAAAACTGAGAGAGGACTTTTCCTATTTGTGAAATTCACAACCTGACTTTTAACCCAGTTTATCGTCATACCATTGCCTGCTGACCATCTCACAACATTATCCAGGTCATTTTGCAGTTGCTCACAATCTTGTAACTTATTGATTACTCTGTACAGAATAACATCGTCTGCAAAAAGCTTTATCTCTGAATCCACTTCTTTACACAGAAGGAAGTGGGAACTGTTTCCCGTTAGGAAATCGCTACTTCCACGTCTGGAGAGGCACACGAGCCCGAGTTTCACCTAGCCTGCACCAAAAATGAACTTAAGTTTAATTCCTGAGGGCAAAGTCAACGGAGTGTAGAGCTATCTACTCTATCTCACATAGTACCCTGGTTAGGAACAATGGGACTCTTTACCCTCCCCTCCTCTGGGAGCCTTTATCATTTGTTACGTTGGTCCAGGTTTACACCACGTATTGTGAATTATATGTGGGTATAATTAATTTAGAATACCTTAAGTGCTTTCTGAAACTATACACATACAAATAGAAAAGAATAATAATAATAATAATAATAATAATAATAATAATAATAATAATAATAATAATAATAATGATAATAATAATTGTACTGGAGGTACACCCACCCCGTGCATTTAAAATAAGCGCCTTTTAGAAGGCCATCTATAACATGAACATTGAAACTAACTTCGGAAAAGTTTGGACATTTATCGACAGATGTCTCTACTATCAACTTATGTGCGCCCTCTGGGGCGAGGATGAACAATTAATTTTCAAAGTAATTTCGTGAGCCTAGGTTTCCTAAACTGAATAGTTTATAGATTCTATTTGGTGTTCTAAGGTTACGAGCACTTCTATCTTTCCCGCCGACTTAATATTGTAGCCAATAGGGAATTTTGTACATTTATTTAACCCACCAATCGGAATTTTAAAATATTTATTTGATTGTCCAAGGGGAATTGTGGGTGTGTCAGGGCGTCGGCCCAGGGAAATCTGGAAACCTTCCTCTCGGCTATAAAAGCTGGGACCGTTTGGGCCATGTTGTCTTTTGATCGCTCCAGTCCGCAGTAGAGTGTGTTAGTAGTGGAGGCAGGGGAGGGCTTGCCTCGTCCATCTCCGGAAGGTCCACCAGCTCAAGGTAATGGCAGATATATTGTGATCATGTAATAGTCTCAGAAAGCTAGTTTGAGGGGATGGTTTCAAAATCTTTTCGTTATGTAACTCTGTAAATCTTCGATCCAGGTTAAGATCTTAATTAATCTTAGGGAATAGAGAGTGGGAACCCTCGTGTATTCCCCTTCAACTTGGTCTTGAGGTGACCTTTAAAATTTATCTTTTCCTTGTAATTTAAACTTTCTCTCCATCTTGTCACCCCCGTTAGCCTCTTTAAATTAGGGCCATCAGCCCAATTAAGGTTTTAGGTATTTTTCAAGTGTATTTCAGAGGAATGCGAGTATTCACCTCCCAACATTTTGAATTCCGCCCGATAACTTTAACCTTTCCTTTTTACTAAAGCCAGGTAGAATGGGCACTTATTACCCCTGTTAAAGTGTACTGCTATTACTTTATTTCCATGTAAATTTGACTGTTGAGCAGATAAGGCAGGGAATACTGTTTGTTTTTGGTAAAAGGTAGATGTTGCCTTTAAGAGGCCTGGAACTTGTACATTTTGGAGAATAGTCTCCTAGAGAGAAACTGTGTGGAGCAAAGACGCTCTTCCCACCGTTGTAAATTTTGGAGCTCAGTCTCCTTGTAAATTTATTTAAGAGAGCCGTGGTGCTCTTGTTAAAATTGTAACTGGGGAGCTTCAACCCCATGATGTTAAATCGTGTTGTCTAATTGTTCTAGGAGTTTCTAACATTGTTTCTCGAGCTCGCAAGCTAAACCTTTGTACTTGATTATTTGTTATTGTTTGGAAAATTTTAAAATTTGAATAGAAAAGAAAAAACTGAAAAGGAAGAAATACAATTACTAATTTTAAAATTTTAATTAAAATTTGACCTTTTCTCTATCCACCCATTCAATCCCGCGCCTTCTTACACCCATGTACCCCACGGTATCCCCGGAATAATAATAATAATAATAATAATAATAATAATATTAAAATGGCGTTCAGGAAAGGGCGTTCGTGTACAGAGCATATGTATATATTCGAAAAGCATTAATCAAAATAAGATCAATGAAAAACCAGAAGAGGACAATCGTAACCTTTGTAGATTTCAAGAAAGCATATGATTCTGTAGATCGTGGAGTGGTCATGAACGTTCTCCGGGAGTTTGGAGTGATGAAAAATCCTTGTCTATAATTAAGCAAATCCTCATAGACACCAATTCACAAGTTAATATTATGGGTGAACTCTCTAATCCGTTTTCACATGGTTGAGGTTCTGGCCTTCTGACCCCAAGTCGGCAGGTTCGATCCTGGTTAAGTCCGGTGGTATTCGAAAGTGCTAAAGTACGTCAGCCTGGTGTCGGTAGATTTACTGGAACGTAAATGAACTCCTGTGGGACTAAATTCCGGCACCTTAGCGTCTCCGAAAACCGTAAAAATGTACAGCCAATAACATGGTTATCTAATCCATTAATAATAATTGTACCGGGAGGTACACCTCAACTCCGCTCATTCAAAATAAGCGCCTTAATAAACTCCTCTATCGATCAAAAGGTGAACTGATACTACATGAACTTAGAACTTCAATCAGAAGATGTCACTACTGAAATATTAAGTAATTTTGTTATGGTGAAGTTTCCTAAACTGATTGAATTTCTCCTTGTTTTGTTTTGCTATACATCAAGAAGTTTGGACATTTTTCCACAGATGACAATACCAAAACTTATGATCTTGCACTCTGGTGCAAGGTGGAAGAACTGATAATCTAAAGAAGTTTTGTATTCCTAGGTTTTCCATAACTGAATCTATGTTCATTTATTTTTGGGTTGGCAACACTTTCTTTCCGCCAGTTTTGAATCTGGCCAATCAGGAATTTTTGTAATTAATTTTCAGCCAATCCCGCATTTCATGTTCACTTTGTGTTAACCAATACACTGACTGAGCAAATGTCATGGGATAGCGGAGCACTGATGCGCAGGTGTGTTGTCTGCGCACCACACGCCCCCTGTGCCAGCGGCAGTTGTATAGGAGACCTTGTGAGCAGTGGCTGTGCATGTGACAGTTGTATCATGGAACGTCGTCGTGAGCTGACACCGTTCGAACGGGGTATGGTGGTCGGTGCCCGACGGATGGGAAGTGCGATTTCGGAAGTGGTGCGGGAATTCGGCTTCACACGATCAACCGTGTCCAGGGTGTATCGTGAATGGTTGAATGCGGGTGTCACCGTCCACAACAGACGAACGACCGGCCGTCCAGCCACCCTCGATGACCGCGACCGGCGACATCTGAGACGGATTCTCAATAGTGACAGACGGGCAACCGTGCAAAAAATCACGGCTCAATTCAACACAGGCCGTGCTAGACACGTCTCCCAGTGGACAATCCGTAGGAACATGGGTTATATGGGGTATGGGAGCCGGCGCCGCACACGGGGGCCACCGTTAACCCAACGTCATCGGGCACAATGACGCGCATTTGTCACCAGTCACCAGAGATGGACACTGGACCAATGGCGTAACGTGATATGGTCGGACGAATCACGATTTCAACTGCACCATGCCGATGGGAGGCACCGTGTATGGCGCAGACCACATGAAGTGATGGATCCCGCCTGCCTCGAAGGTGTGGTCCGGGGTGCTGGTGTCTCTGTTATGGTCTGGGGTGCATTTTCCTGGTACGGAATGGGCCCCCTAGTTGTTCTGGAAGAGACTTTGAATGGTACGCGGTATGTTGAGCTGCTCGGAGATCATCTCCACCCATTTTTGGCCTTCCAGCGCCCAGATGGTTCTGCGGTGTTTCAAGATGATAACGCGCCCCCACATCGCTCCCACGTCGCCCGGGAATGGTTCCAGGAACATGCAGCGGAGGTCCAACGACTGCCATGGCCACCCAGGAGCCCCGATATGAACCCTATCGAGCATATCTGAGATGTCCTGGAACGCAGGCTCCGTGCCATGGATCCTGTAGCCACGAACAGACCAGCATTGGCGGCCGCTCTGCAAACGATTTGGTGTCAGCTGCGTCCAGAGGACTACCAGGGACTTGTCGACTCACTTCCACGGCGTCTCACTGCAGTTCGCAGGGCCAGAGGAGGCCCCACACGCTATTAGGTGACTATCCCATGACTTTTGCTAAGTCAGTGTAAATATTGAGAGGGTGTGGCCGGATTAGTCCTGAATTCTCTCGAACCTTCCCTGAGGGTATATATAAACTGCGGCTTTTCTGGCTACCTTGTCAATTGATCACCATCTTTCTAAGTGTGTGTGTTAAGGCAGGAGGCGAAGCGCCTCTTTCTTCGGCCGGCATTACATCTACAAGGTAATGGCCACGTACATTATATCTTTCTTGCTGTTTCCGCAAACTCATCCGAGGGGAAGGTCCGAATCTTTACTATGTAACATACTACTTTTCTAAAATGTAAATTTTCTTTCGGCTAATGTAAAACTTCATTAAAATTTTAACTGTAAATCGGGGATAGAGAGTGAGTTACCCTCTCGAGCTCCCCTTCATCTTGGCTTGAGGTGTCTATAATCTCGTAACCTTTCTTTCTGTAATGTATTACAGTTATTTCCATGCGCGCCACCTCAAGTAGCTTAGGATTAGCCCCTGTTTTATTGGCCGAGAGCCCTGTAGGATTTCATATTTTATTATTTGGAGCGTAGTGATCGCCTCCATTCAGTTTGTGTTCGGGCCGTTTATTTAACGTGTTCTTTTTCGCAAAGGCCCTGTAGGTTGGGTACTAGATACCCCTGTATAAAGCTATTTCCATTTGTAATTCGTGACTTGTGAGGCCAGAGATTGTAATATTTTTATGTAATGTTGCCTTAAGTGGGCTGTGAGAAATCGAGAGCGGGCAAGCTCTTTTCCAAGGTTTGTAATAGTGAGTGTGCCTCTTGGAAGGCTAAATATTGTAATTTCTGGAGCAAGTGCACTTAAATCGGGATATGACCGTCCCCCTTTAAACCTTGTGAGTTATCAAGTTGTGTAAACTGGATCCGGTATCTCTGAAGTTGTAAACTAAGGGCTTGAAGCCCCAAAGATGTTAACTTCATTAATCTTGTTTTTTTTCAAGTCTGGTTTCAAGATTGTCATTGTACTTGATTGTTATTTCACTTAGTGGAAATTTGTTAAGTTTGTTTTTTGACATTGAAAGAAATATAACCCTTGTTAAATTTTTAATTCAGTTCTTGATATTGTAGTTAAACCAATTCAAGCCCGCACCTTCTTTCACCTCTCTGCGTTCCACAATTATCCCGGAACAATAATAAAGTACTTATCCAAACCTTGACGTTGAACTAGTCACCCAATGGTGACTTTAGTCGAATGTTGCTAAACTTCAGAGATCTCACAAGTTATTCAACATGACTAAACCATTGTCAGAAAATGATACAAATTAATTGAGCTAATATTCATTTTCCGTGCCCAATGAGTTACGTGTTGCTGTGGAACTTCAAGAGGCAGTTGGATTGCAGCTACAACATTGCACTTGTTGCACTTAGGTTAGGATTGCCTTTCCAGTCTGGCTTCTTTCAGCTTCCTAGGTTCTTGCTATTGATGTGACAATACCCTATATGGTCGAGGCAGATATAGCTTCAGGTATAACTTCTGCAAGTCTCATTGGTTAGAGAAATAATGATTTTCCATCGCAGTAACGACTGCTCCACACTATGTTCCTCAGCTGAAACCATGCATTTACACACTCCATTTACAATGCCATCTCTATCCATGTCTTGGCTAAAAGCACCACTGAACATTTATCAACCAACTTTTTAGTCCGCGAAAATGTAAAGTTCACGGCCTAGTTCTGAGTCTTGAAATAAAACAAACAGTAAATATGTTATATATAAATTCATGTGAATTAAAACCAAAAGGTGAAATTATAATGTGAATGACATGAAACAAAAAGTTGAAGGTGAACAATGTAGTTGCTTTTGTAGGCTACAGTTAGCTCTGCAGTGTTGGGATTAATACCTAGTAATTTCAATATTAAGTCACTCTCGACTTCAATATTGTTATTCTTACTTTAATTTCAAGGGACCAGGGCGGATTGCAACAACTGTCGAGGTATCTCATTGATCAGTATACCAGGCAAGGTGTTCACTGGCGTCTTGGAAGGCAGGGTGCGATCAGTAGTTGAGAGGAAGGTGGATGAAAACCAGTGTGGATTAGGACCACAGAGCGCTGTCAGGATCACATTTTCAGTATGCGCCAGGTAATTGAAAAAATGCTACGAGAGGAATGGGCAGTTATGTTTATGTTTCGTAGACCCAGAGAAGGCATATGACAGAGTACCGAGGGAAAAGGTGTTCGCCGTACTGGGGGGGACTATGGATTTAATGGTGGATTGTTAAAATCAGTCAAAGGCATTTATGTTGACATTTGGGCTATAGTAAGTATTGATGGTAGAATGAGTTCTTGGTTCAAGGCACTGACAGGGTTTAGGCGACAAGGCTGTATTCTTTCACCTTTGTTGTCCATAGTTTACATGGATCATCTGCTGAAAGGTATTAAGTGGCAGGAAGGGATTCAGTTAGCTGACGACTTAGTCTTAATGGCAGATTGTGCTGAAAGCATGCAGTCTAATATCTTGAAACTTGAAAATAGGTGCAATGAGTATGGTATGAAAATTGGCCTTTCTAGAACTAATTTGATGTCAGTAGGTAAGACATTCAAGACAATTGAATGTCAGATTGAGAATAAAGAGCTTGAACAGATAGATACTTTCAAGTATTTAGGTTGTGTGTTCTCCCAGGATTGGTATTATAGTATGTGAAATTGAATCAAGGTGCAGTAAAGCTAATGCAGGAGCTCACAGTTGTTATGAATAATATTTCTATTCCGTAAGAAGGAATTCAGTTCACGAACGAAACTACTTTTACATCGGTCTGTTTCCGGACCAAATTTGGTTTACGGGACTGAAGGAGGGGTGGCCTCAGGATATCGTATTCAGAAGGTAGAAGTAACAGGCATGAAAATGAGAATGATTGCTGGTACAAATAGGTGGGCACAATGGCAGGAGGGTAATCAGGATGAGGAGATGAAGGCTAACTTAGGAAATAACTCGATGGATGAAGCTGGACTCATAAACCGGCTTCGGTGATGGAGTCATGTGAGGCGATTGGAGGAGGATAGGTTACCTAGGAGAATAATGGACTCTGTTATGGAGAGTAAGAGGAGTAGAGGGAGACCAAGACGACGATGGTTAGACTCAGTTTCTACGATTTAAAGATATGAGATATAGATTTAAACGAGGCCACAGAACTAGTTACAAATAGAGGAATGTGGCTGGGATTAGTAAATTCACAGAGGCTTGCAGACTGAACGCTGAAAGGTATACAGTCTATAATGATGATGTATGTTTAGTTTTAAACACGCGAGGTGGGAGAGATCGTACACACGAGGTTGGGAACACGGTTAAACACTTCAACGCTTTCCTTATGAGTTCAGGAAAGTCAGCCATATTTACCAAGACAGATACTGTCAACTACTGTCAGATGAAAGTTCTTCTTATAGCGTAGGAGAGAGGTTCGTTGATAGCCCATCAACAAACGGTTTCCTTATCATATATCATTTTTATCCGTCACTGGGAAATACTACCTCAGCCGCAAATTGCTCCAAACATGACTTACCGTAATAACACTGGGGATCTCCTTTGGATCATTTTTCTCCTGATAAACGGACAAAATCTGCAATGGAAGGGATTTGCTCAAATATTTCAGAGTTTAATCTCTGAATTCACACATTCATTCAATTTTTATAATTCCCGGTGTTTTATCACGAATATTCAACAATTGAGATAACGGCAGTGTATTGTTGCTTAAAAGTGTCTGTGGACACCACTTTGGGAATCTCTGCTCTAGACAGCGTAGAGTGGTACATTGCAGCTCAGACGGTTACAGTGAAGGTGATCAAATAGGCCCTAAGCCAGCCTCGTGTCGGCAAATTTACTAACACATAAAATAACTCCTGTGAGGCAAATTTCCGGAACCTGGGCGTCTCCAACAATCGTAAAAGAACAGTAGTTTGTGGGATTTAAAACCAGTAACACTGTTATTTGCAGTAGGCTACACTGCATGGTTTGTTGCCTGAGGGAACACTATAAAATGAAGGAATAGGATATTTGATGTATTTATCTATTCTTTAGGCTAACTAGCCGATGCGGTGAAGGCACTGAGGGTTCATCGGGATGAATTTGGGTTCGATTTTCCGTCAAGAAGTTTAGAAATTTAGATAGGATACTGCAATATCCTGAGGAATAAGGGAAATGTTAGGGCAGAGAGCTGACGTTAGGAACACCGGAGGGATTTGCCTTCCACTTTGCTGCCCATAATTTATGGCATATTGCAACATTTTCATCATCACTACAACATAATTTAATGTCCTCAATCAATCATTAATCACTGATCTGCATTTAGGGCTGTCGCCTAGGTGGCAGATTCTCTATCAGTTGTTTGCCTACCGAGCGAGTTGGCTGTGCGGTTAGGGGCGCCCAACTGTGAGCTTGCATTCGGGAGATAGGGGTTCGAACCTCACTGTCGACAGCCCTGAAGATGGTTTTCCATGGTTTCCTTTTTTCACACCAGGCAAATGCTGGGGCTGTACCATAACTAAGGCCACGGCCGTTTCCCATCCTACCGTCGCCGTACAACCTACCTGTGTCCGTGCGACGTAAAGCAAATTGTAAAAAGTTGTTTGCTAAGTTTTTTCTTGAACGATTTCAAAGAATCGAACATTTCCCTTGATAAATTATTCCAAGTCCTCATGACAAAGGATGTCGGCAACGTATTGAACGCCACTGGAAGTGCCAAAGTGGTCTAATTTGGTCAATAACTCGACGTGTACCAGTTTACCCCCACTAGTATGTAATTTCTGCATAGTTTAACTTTTAGTCATTGGCACGTCAATAAACAGAATACTTATCGCACAATAGAGTGAGGTCGAGTGAACATGATCATACCGGTAACAGCTCGTTTTACATCGGAGATACTCGATACTCGAAAAGTATTGGCGTATTGCACAGTCCGTCGCGACAGTCCCTGAGCATTGTTTCGTCTTGGGAATTTAAAATATTCGGTATCATCTCCATGTGATAGCTACTTGTGATAAGTTTATTCATGCTATAGGTATCTTGAGCAGGCTGAAATACGAGTTACCGAGCTCGATAGCTGCAGTCGCTTAAGTGCGGCCAGTATCCAGTATTCGGGAGATAGTGGATTCGAACCCCACTGTCGGCAGTCCTGAAAATGGTTTTCCGTGGTTTCCCATTTTCACACCAGGCAAATGCTGGGGCTGTACCTTAATTAAAGCCACGGCCGCTTCCTTCCCACTCCTAGCCCTTTCCTGTCCCATCGTCGCCATAAGACCTATCTGTGTCGGTGCGACGTAAAGCAACTAGAAAAAAAAAGAAATACGAGTTAACTCATGCATAGCTGAAGAGTATTAATTATCATGCACCTGTTGAGAATCACCTCCACCAATAAGTTGACTGTGCGGTTAGGGGCGCGCGGCTGTGAGCATGCATCCGGGAGATAGTGGGTTCGAACCCCGCTGTCGGCAGCCCTGAAGATGGTTTTCCGTTCTTACCCATTTTCACACCAGGCAAATGCTGGGATTGTATCTTAATTAAGGCCACGGCTGCTTCCTTCCCACTCCTAGGCCTTTCCCATCCCATCGTCGCCATAAGACCTATCTGTGTCGGTGCGATGTAAAGCCAATTGTAAAAAAAGATCACCCCCCTTACATGACCCATATTTGGGCATGTTGCAGGAAGGAACAGTTTGAAGAAAAACATTAAATCAATATCGCCGGGCTGAGTGGCTCAGATGGTTGAGGCGCTAGCCTTCTGACCCCAACTTGGCAGGTTCGATCCTGGCTCAGTCAGGTGGTGTTTGAAGGTGCTCAAATACGTCAGCGTCGTGTCGGTAGATTTACTGGGACGTAAATGAACTCCTGCGGGACTAAATTTCGGGTTGCAAATAAGAAAATATGGGTATCAGTTGATGAAACTACGGACTCTATGGGAAGATATATTGCGACTTTGGAAGAAGGTGGTCCAGGTGAAACGTTTCTAATAAACTGTGAACGTTTTCTACCATTAGTGAACTTACTGACAGATCAATGCGTGCCATATGGACCGAAGGCGTTCAGCATGACAATGTACTGCTCTTCGTAACGGATGCTGCGCCTTATATGGTGAAAGCTGCCAAAATCACTAGAAGCATTATATAGTAAAATGGCGCATATGACTTGTTTAGCTCACGCCTTACACAGAGTTGCAGAAGAAATTCGTAGTCAATTCAGTGAGGTTGATAAATTGATTGGATGTGTCAAGAAGGTCTTCTTGAAAACTCCTTCACGTGTGGCATCATTTAAGTTGCTAGCTCCAGACATTCCCTTGCCGCCTTCTCCCATTTTGAGAAGATAGGGATCCTGGATTGAATCCTGCAACTATTACTGTCAGAACTTCAACATTGTGAAAAGTATCATTGATTCATTTGAAAGCAGTGAATCCGCTTCAATTGGACTAGCCCAGGAATTTTTGTCTAATTCTGACATTTCAAGTCAACTTTCATACATCAAATCAAAGTTTGGTTTTCTTCCTGCTACTATAACTGCTTTGGAGCAATCAGAAATGCCACTAGTGAAGCAGATAGAACTAGTGAAAATAACTGTGAATAAATTTCATGTTGTTTATGGTAGAGTGGGGCAAGAAGTATCAAAGAAAATGAAAAAGTTGTTAGGAGAAAACGAAGGGTACAACACATTGTGTTCCATTTCAATGATTTTGTTGGGTGTGAAATGAAATGGCGTATGACTTTTAGTGCCAGGAGTGTCTGAGGACAAGTTCAGCTCGTCAGATGCAGGTCTTTTGATTTGACTCCCGTAGGCGACCTGCGCGTCGTGATGAGGATGCATTGGTGATGAAGACGACGCATACACCCAGACCCCGTGCCAGAGAAATTAACCAGTTATGGTTAAAATTCCCGAATCTGCCGGGAATCGAACCCGGGACCCCTGTGACCAACGGCCAGCACGCTAACTATTTAGCCATAGAGCTGGACATTTTGTTGGGTGAACATTTTTCTCTTAATCATTTAGAATTAGATTCAAATGATACTGTCCATTTCAAATATGCTTCTCTTGTGTCAGCTGTAGTAGAACGAAGTTTTTCAAAGTACAAGGCTTTGTTGGCTGAAAATAGAAAATCCTTTTTATTTGAACATTTTCACAAGGTATTTATGGTATATTGCAACTCAGGGCTCATAAACTGAAGATACAGAAGCATGTGAAAATAATCGCAGCATGCGTTAACTATGTACTGACAATTTTAAGAAAATAAGAAGCACACTACAGTATCAAATTGCATAGTTTAACTTGCATAGTCGTAAACTGACTTATTAAATGATTTTAAAACTGGAATTTTGCCTCAAATGTAATACCGTTAGGTCATATTTTTATGTTATTGTGCATATTTTGGTAAATTTTAGGTCAAACGAGCATTTTTCTGTGCATATTATGGTGATTTTTAGGTCATAAATATCCTAGCCCTAGTAATAATCCACTCGTCGAACTCAGTGGTGCTGTCGGTTATTCGTTGTCCTTCAGTTCTCAATATAGCAGGTTAAATCCTAGCCAAGATCGGTGGCCTTCGACGGTATATAAATGCGACAGCTCTTTATTTTGGCTCCCTTCTCGTTAGAGAACACCTGCGTGTCCAGATTCTGAAACCTAGCGCCTCTTAATGCATGACAATTGAAAATAGTTGAACAAAGAACATGATATTATTTATAAATAACCCGATATCTGTACTGGTCATAATGGTGTAGCAGTTGCTCCATTTAATTATTCTGTACTCACCTGATCAGAAATTCTGCTCATTCTGCCATTGAACCTAACATACACCAACCACATCTAACTGTAACCGTTTTATTTCCCTTCTTCGATCATTTAAGTGAAGCTGAATAATAATAATAATAATAATAATAATAATAATAATAATAATAATAATAATATATGGCGTAGGGACGTGGCGCACCCATCGCCCAGTGGGAAACCACTGCAATCAGCCACCCGATTACCGGCGGGAGAACCGAAGCATGGGGTATGGAGGAAATGCCGTCCCGAGTCGAACATCAGGCTCTCTCCAAAGGTTTACAACCTTGGAAGTAACTTGGTCGATGTAAAACTACACCGACCCCAAACTACAAGTTTTCAACTGCAAAGCATGGAGGAAAATTCAACAGGAAATTGTACCCCAGGTGGTAACCAATCCACCGTCGCCTTGAGGGACGCAAGCAGGCCTTCGGATTCTGAGGAGCCTGCACCTACATGCAAGGAGGTATCGGAGACTCCTAGGAACAAAATCAGCCACAAACAACGAATTTTTTTTGCTACCTTCAATGCCAACTCCCTCTTGAAAGTTGGTAAACTCAAACATCTTACGGATGTCCTCTCCCATCATGAAATCCTAATCACAGCAATTCAAGAGTCAAGGTTTACTGATGAACATGCGTTTGAATCACAAGGTTATAGAATCTTCAAAGGGAAAACTGGCAAACGTGTGATGAAAACTGTTCCACACCTCGGCACAGGATTTATTGTCAGCAGGAAAATTATTGATTCAGTCACCGATTTCAGCTCTCCTAACAGCAGGGTCTCGATGCTTAGCTTTCGGAGTATGAACAACGTACACACGCTTGTGAACGTACATGCACCAATTAACCAGGCAAACAAGAAAGACCCAGAAGGAACAGACACATTCTGGGAGGACCTGGAAGATGTTATATCAAAAATTCCTGACAAACACACAATCATTTTGCTTGGAGACTTCAATGCCCAGATTGGCAAAGAAAGGAAATTCCAAAATATCGTTGGAAACTATCCAGCCCACAGACGAACCAACCGAAATGGGGAAAGGCTTATAGAGCTTTGTAAGACATTCAATCTTGTTCTTAAGTCAACAGCCTTCAAACATCTACCAAGAAAACAAAAGAGATGGATATCACCAAATCCTCACTTGGGAGAATTTCAAATAGATCATGTTGCCACTGCAAGAAAAGCAACAGAAGAGATCCAAAATGTTAAAGTCCTGAGAAGTGCTAACCTTGACTCAGACCACTATCTATCCAAGATCAAAATTAAGCTTCGTCCAAGAAACACCAAAAGAGTTAAGATAAAGAAAACTAGCAAATTTGATACAGAAAAGCTGAAAACCAGCGAAAAATTCACTCAGAAACTTCAGTCTTTGGACACAGAAAATTGGGAACAACTCAAAAATGCCATTGTTAAAACGGCTGAGGAGACAGTATTGCTAAAGAAACCAAAGAAGCATCCGTGGTGGACTCAAGAATGTGATGACGCCATAACACAAAGACAAATCGCTTGGCAAAGATGGAATTCCCTGAAGAATCCAGAATGATATGAAGACTTACTGGAGGCTAGGAAACATGCAGCGAAAGTGATCCGCCAAGTAAAGCGCACATTTGACAAAAACCAACTGACACAGATCGAGCAGGACTTCAATAAGAATAATACTAGGGATTTCTATAGAACCTTCAAACACAACCTCACCAAGTACACCCCACCAAGTCTACACTTCCGAGATCAAAATGGAGAAGTTGCCTACAACGACAAGGATAACTGCCAAATCTTGGCTAAATATTTTGAATCTCTTCTTAACTGCGAAGAACCAGAATCAGAATTCACCTTTGAAGAATCCAGACATCCCAACCCAGACTCTTCTCCCCCCCACAAAAGAGGAAATCAAACAGATAATTACATCATTAAAGAACAACAAAGCACCTGGAGAAGATGCGATAATTGCTGAACTCTGGAAGGCTGCAGGTGAAAAGGCGATCGATAAACTAACTGAGATCATTCGCGAGATCTGGGAAACAGAGAAGATCCCAAATGATTGGACAGCAGCCCTGATTCATCCCCTACATAAGAAAGGTGACAAAACAGATGTAAACAACTATCACGGCATCTCCCTTCTCGCAGTAACATACAAAATTCTCTCCAAAGCCCTTCAAACTCGGGCAGAAGAGCAACTTGATTCACATACCAAGGAGGCTTTAGAAAAGGACGATCTTGTGCAGAGCAGATCATGAACCTTAAGTCTGTCCTGTCGTACCTAAAATCCAGGAATAAGAATTTTGTAGTTACTTTTGTTGACTTTCAAAAAGCCTACGACTCCATAGACCGACACACACTCCTCCGCATTCTGAAGGAAATGGGCTTAGACAATAAAACGAGAGCTATCATTCAACAGACCTTAACCAGCACTACGTCCAGGGTGAAATTCAGGGGAGAAATTTCGAACGTCTTTGAAATCAAGACTGGTGTTAGGCAAGGGGATGGACTATCACCGCTTCTCTTCAACTGCGCTCTGGAGAAAATCATTCGGGAATGGCGCAAGGAGATGTGCAAGGAAGAGGTTGAGAATGGCCTTAGAATAGGATATAAGAAAGATGATCTTATCATAAACTGCCTAGCTTTTGCAGATGACCTAGCGATCTTTTCTGATTCCCTAGATACTGCTGAAAAACAAATTAACCAACTGAGAATCCAAGCAGCAAAAGCTGGCCTCCAAATCTCTTTCCAAAAAACAGAGTTTATAACCAACATCAAGCCAGCCCCCAGAGAGCTCATTGTAGAACAGGGAAAAATCAAGCAGGTGGAAAAGTTTAAGTACTTAGGCGAGTGGATAGTACCTAACAACTCTGAGAAAGAAGCAATCATGTGCAGAATCAACAAGATGGAGGTGGCATATCAGCTGTCTAGGAATGTCTACAACAAAAGATCAGTGTCCATCAACGCCAAGCTTAGGCATTATTGTTCGGTTGTACGCCCGGAAGCACTGTACGCAGCAGAATGCCTTGCAATGAACAGAAAAGGTCTGATGGAGAAGCTAGAAGCTAAAGAAAGAACAATCCTGAGAAAGATTCTTGGACCAATCAAAGAAAATGGTGAATACAGGAGACGACACAACAGCGATCTGTACCAACATATGGAGAGGATAACGGACACGATTCGGAAAAGGAGGATTAATTTTATGGCCATATAGCACGCATGAGCACACAGAGACAAACCAATAGGATCTTTTCCTACTTTCTTAACAAGAAAACCAAGGGACCCTGGTTTATCGAAGTTGAAAAAGACCTTCAAGAAATAGGGATCACACTCGAAGACATCCAGAAACGTGCTCCTCTCCAGAAAAAGCTCCAGGGATACAAGAGGTTCCAAGAAAGGCCAAAGTTGAAAACAGGCAAGAAGTGGACTGATGAAAGGAAGGAGGCTCACAGAACGAGAATGCGTGAGTACTGGGGAAGAATTAAAGCTCAAGGATGCAAACGGTTGAAATAACATGGTCCACAGCAGGCCGAAACGAAGAAAGAAAGAATAATAATAATAATAATAATAATAATAATAATAATAATAATAATAATAATAATAATATATTTAATAATATTTGAGCGGTCTTGTCGAGATTTCCTCTTAAATACGTGAACAGCTTGTATGATTGTTAACGTGAGTGGGAACAAGTATGATGCAGAGCTGTTGTTGGGTTAAAATGTAGATAACCAAACCTAAACCCATGGCGCAACAGTCCCGAAGGACCTTGGCCTAGCAAACGACCGCTGCTCAACCCTAAGGCCTGCAGATTACGAGGTGCCCTGTGGTCGCTACGACGAATCCTCTCAGCCGTCATTCTTGGTTTTCTTGACCGGGGATGCTATCTCACCGACAGATAATTCTTCAATTGTAATCAGTAATCACGTAGGCACAGTGCTCCTCGAACCAGCCCTCAGATCCAGGTAGAAATACTTCATTTGGCTGGGAATCGAACCCAGGGCCTCCGGGTAAGAGGCAGGCACTCTACCCTTAGAATACGGGGCTGGCTAAAATGTAGATAGAGTAATAATTATTAAATAACTACTGTATTATAATACTATTCCATTTCTTCAGGTATTATGTAGATATTGTATACAGTTGTTTGTAACAATTTCCAAATTATAATGTCCGGCTCTTTGGCTATATGGTTAACGTGCTGGCCTTTCGTCAGAGGGGTCCCGGGTTCGATTCCCGGTAGGATCGGGAATTTTAACCATCATTGGTTAATTTCGCCGGCTCGAGAGCTTGGTGTATGTGTAGTCTTCATCATCATTTCATCCTCA
Organism: Anabrus simplex; assembly: GCF_040414725.1. Lineage (NCBI taxonomy): Eukaryota > Metazoa > Arthropoda > Insecta > Orthoptera > Tettigoniidae > Anabrus > Anabrus simplex. The sequence goes on from NC_090266.1 coordinate 62,807,960, forward strand.
TCACGACGCGCAGGTCGCCTACGGGAGTCATATCAAAAGACCTGCATCTGGCGAGCCAAACATGTCCTCGGACACTCCCGGCACTAAAATCCATACACCATTTCATTTCATTTCCAAACTATAACACTGGTGAAGTGTCAGAGAGGCCATGGGTCCTAACTTCGCTATGTACACAGGGATAAACTAACTAACTAACTAACTAACTAACTAACTAACTAACTAACTAACTAACTAACTAAATAGATCCGCCTGTGTGGTGTAGTGGTTAGTGCAATTAGATGCCACCCCCGGAGGCCCGAGTTCGATTCCCGGCTCTGCCATGAAGTTTGAAAAGTGGTACGAGGACTGGAAAGGTGTCCACTCAGCCTCGAGTAGAAGGGGGGTTCGATTGCCACCTCAGTCAACCTCAAAGTGGTTTTCCGTGGTTTCCCACTACTCCTCCTGACAAATGCTGGGACGGTACCTAACTTAAAACCACTGGCGCTTCCTTCCGTCTTGTCTATCTCTTCCCATCCCCACAAGGCCCCTGTTCTGCATAGCAAGTGTGGCAGCCTGGGCGAGGTACTGGCCCTTCTCCCCAGTTGTATCCCCGAACCAAAGTCTCACGCTCCAGGACACAGCCCTTGAGGCTGTAGAGGTGGATCCCTCGCTGACTCTGAGGGAAAAACCAACCCTGGATGGTAAAGTGACAAATAAATAAATAAATAAATAAATAAATAAATAAATAAATAAATAAATAAATAAATAATAAAACGACAACTACAATATAATGTATTAAGTGAAGGACTCCTAAGGTTCACATTGTTGAGTCTGCAGATCTCTGTCAGTGGACTTTTTGCACCTATTATCTTCTCTTTGCAGCTAGCTGTATATCTATTTCCGTTTTTGATTCTCTTATCTTCTATAGCCAATTCTATTCTTTTCCTATACAGGGTGGTCGGGAACAACGTGAATCGGGTGTGTGAACGTTGGTCATCAATACCAACATTCCAACGTTCACACACCCGACCACCCTGTATAGGAAAAGAACAGAATTGGCTATAGAAGATAAGAGAATCAGAAACGGAAACAGATATACAGCTAGCTGCAAAGAGAAGATAATAGGTGCAAAAAGTCCACTGACAGAGATCTGCAGACTCAACAATTAGTGGAAAAATAAGTTGAGTAGTGTTTTTAAACGAGGGAAAGAAGGAATTCAAAAGGCCAAATTGGGGCAAATATTATTTTACAGGAAGGGGAGTTAGAGATTGGAATAATTTACCAAGGGAGATGTTCAATGAATTTCCAAATTCTTTGTAATTATTTAATAAAAGACTGGAGTCTGCCACCTGGGCCACTGCTCTAAATGCAGATCAGTGGTGACTGATTGAACACTTTTGATTTAACTTGTGAGCAATCGGTTCACTCACTCATGCGGAGAGCAGAATATGCAGGTTCCAATCCCCAGGATGGTTACATTTAGTTCTCTCTTGTTCACTGCATCACTGCAGTGTATCGTACCGCATGCAGCGAGACTTTCTACAGCCTTACTTAGTAGAGCAGATCGTGGTGTGTGTACAAATGTGAGTGTGAGTGAACAGTCCAAGAGTCGTTCGTATCTGTCGCGTAAATCGAGCTTCAGGACCGTGACTTGGTAGCAGTACGAGCCGTACCATGATCTCACCTTCGCAACATGAACTCACGTTTCACGATAGGGCTTAAGGGAACCCGGACCCTGAAAATGATGACATTTTGAATTATCAGTTTATTATGAAATAAAATACTAGAACGTTTCTTCTTTAAAATCACATACCTAATCTTCCCGGTAGCTAAGATCCAAGTGTTAAAAAATATGTTTTTAATAATGTGCCGTAGTGAACGTGTCACCACATACAATACGCGATATGCATTGAGCGAAAACATGTGTATTAAGTCCGACTCGTTGGCTGAATGGTCAAAGTACTGGCCTTCGGTTCAGAGGGTCCCGGGTTCGATTTCCTGTCGGGTCGGGTATTTTAACCTTCATTGGTTAATTCCAATGGCCCTGGGGCTGGGTGTTTGTGCTGTCTCCAACATCACTGCAACTCACACATCACACATAACACTATCCTCCACCACAATAACACGCAGTTACCTCACATGGCAGATGCCGCCCACCCTCATCCGAGAGTCTGCCTTACAAGGACTGCACTCGGCTAGAAATAGCCACACGAAATTATTATAATTATCCTTATTAAAATATCCCAGTCTTTCCAAAGACATTATATTAAGTATATAGGGCATATTATTTCTTGTGTTGGCTTCTCGATTGGCTAGGCTAATGTTTTGTCTGCATTGCTGTATTCCTTGGATATCAATGTTTACATTGAGTCATTTTTTGTTTAGTTCAAGATTTGTACTGCATCATTTCTATTGTATAACTGGGAGTTATCGAACATGCCTCGATTTTGTAATAGATTTTATAAGATAAAAGAGCCTCCTTAGAAGTACACTAGAGGTACTGAGACAATTTCTCGTACCGTAGGAAATGATTCTGTATATAATGAGGTTATCCATGTAGTGATACCTACTCCTGTCTCTAGCACAAGCAAGAAGTTGCATGGATCAACTGAAAAAAAGACTCCAGTTTATTTGAACATTGTATTGATGATAATGTGAACAAAATAATTAACATTTCTTTGCTATAGAAGGTGATAGATAATTCAGTATTGTGCAATGAATGCGAAGCGATACAAAGGACCTCAAAATCAAAATGAGAGTGTGAATAACGTAATTTAGACCAGAATCCCAAAACATGTATTCGTGGAAATGTATACCCTTCACTTAGGAGTATATGATGTTATTGCTATATACTACGGCAGTCTAGATGATTGACTGATATGGCCTTGTAATAATACTCAACATGGCTTAGCTGTGTTGATACTGCTGCACGGGTGAAAGCAACGGGAAACTACAGCCGTAACTAACTCCCGAGGACATGCCGCTCTCTCTGTATGAATGATGTACTGTATGATGTACCCTCCCGGGTAAAAATTTTCCGGAAGTAAAATAGTCCCGCATTCGGATCTCCGGGTGGCGACTACACGAGAGGGGGCGATCATCAGGAAGATAGATACTGATATTTTACGAGCCGGAGCGTGGAATGTTACAAGTTTAAAAGGTTAGCACAGGATAGGGTGTCATGGAAGCTGCGTCAAACCAGTCTAGGGACTGATGACTCAAACAACAACAACGACAACCATGTGCAGAGATATGTACCCTTTATTTACAGTCCCGTTTATGTGATTACCCCAATGAAGGTCATTCCTTACTTGGGTACTTACAGTGATCCCCATAAGGAACGTCTCCCCATCAATGCAGAGCTTTTCACTTTTGTATCATGAAATGCATAATATACATTAATAGGACATGTATTAAGAAAAATGATTTATGAAACAAATTCTAATTGTTTTACTTGTGATTATTTTTCTTAGCTTTGTACATAAAAGATTCATTCATAATATTTAAGTTCTATTTTTCTGTTTACTTGTGATTATTATTGAAAACCCGTACATTAGCCTCGTTCAAAAATGTACACTTAAGAAAATGGAAATTGCAACACCATGAAGGCATTGGTCGTTTGTGTTGATTTTCAAGATATGGAACGATGCCATGTAGGTATGTAAACGATCAAAGTTTCAGACCCATTGGATTGTTGCTACAGGTCTCCCCCACGTGATTGGTCGCGAAGGAATCAACTCCAGTATACGGACTCTGGTGTAGCGTAGTTGACTTGCAGTCTGTGCAATGAAGTGTTCCCCGTCAAACATGCCTCGGCTACAGAGAAGAGCGCGCTATCAACAACTGTCGCTGTTTGAGAGGGCTCGGATAATTGGGCTGTGTGAGGCTGGATTATCGCTAAGGACTGTCGCTGCACGTGTTGGCCGACAGGCATCTACGGTACAACGTGTATGGCAGCAGTGGTCAAATGAAGGTACCAACACTCGTAGACCTGGCACAGGCCCAGCGCGACAGACAACCCCATACAACAGCAGCGCAAATTCGAGCAGCTGTTGCACCCCACGTTACATAACAAACAGTTGGTAATCGCCTGCGTGCAGCTGGCTTACGAGCCCGTGTTCCTGCAGAAGGTGTTCCATTGACCCCACAACAGCGACGTGTGAGGCTGGCCTGGTGTCGGGAAAGATCGACGTGGGTCGACGAATCGCATAGGGTCGTCTTTAGTGATGAATCGCTCTTCTGTCTTGTCCGCAGCGATCGCCGGAATCGTGTGCGCCGACGTACCGGGGAGAGGGGCCGCCCAGATCTTATTGTCGAGAGGCACACAGGGCCAACACCAAGCATTATTGTCTGGGGAGCTATTAGCTTTAATGTGAAATCACAATTAGTGCTTGTTGAGGGCACTATGACTGCTCGACAGTACGTTGATAGGGTACTCATTCCAGTGGTTGTCCCTATGATGGCGAACGTTGCTAATGGGATGTTTCAGCAGGACAATGCCCGGGTTCACACTGCACGCATCTCCAGAGAAGCTCTCCACGACATCACAACCTTAGAATGGCCCGCCAGATCCCCGGACCTCAGTCCTATTGAGCATGTGAGGGACATGATGGGTCGACAACTGGCCAACCGTCCTCAGCCACCAACAACTCTGGAACAACTGACCCGTGCAGTGCAGCAAGCATGGGCCACAATTCCTCAGGAAGCGATCCAGGGCCTTATTGACATCATGCCTCGACGAATTCATCAATGTACTGCAGCTCGAGGTGGGCACATCCTGTATTAATTGTTGTCAAAACTTGCGGTCAGACGGACCTGAAAGTGTAATCATCGAAGCACAACCGAACACTCGTCCTGCATGTTCAATTGCAGCAATGTGGCACCACTCCTTCTGGGTGTTGCAATTTCCATCTTCTTCAGTGTATTTGAGAAACAAGCTCTTTTTTTCTGTTTATTCTGTGTGTTTTTGAATGTTTGCGTTAATGGTTGTTCGTCATTTCACATGTCTGTGTTCGCCCAGGATGGTAATATAATTAATTAATTAATGTCATTTGCTTTACGTCCCACTAACCACTCTTTTACGGTTTTCGGAGACGCCGAGGTGCCGGAATTTAGTCCCGCAGGAGTTCTTTTACGTGTCAGTAAATGTACTGACACGAGGCTGACGTATTTGAGCACCTTCAAATACCACCGGACTGAGCCAGGATCGAACCTGCCAAATTGGGGTCAGAAGGCCAGCGCCTCAACCGTCTGAGCCACTCAGCCCGGCGATGGTAATATAGTAAGTGAGATTGAATCAAGGTGCAGTAAAGCTAATGCAGTGAGCTTGCAGTTAGGATCAACAGTGTTCTGTAAGAAGGAAGTCAGTTCCCAGACGAAACTGTCTTTACATCGGTCTGTTTTCAGACCAACTTTGCTTTACGGGAGCGAAAGCTGGGTGGACTCAGGATATCTTATTCATAAGTTAGAAGTAACAGACATGAAAGTAGCGAGAATGATTGCTGGTACAAACAGATGGGAACAATGGAAGGAGGGTACTAGGAATGAGGAGATAAAGACTAAGTTAAGAATGAACTTGATGGATGAAGCTGTACGCATAAACCGGCTTCGGTGGTGGGGTCATGTGAGGCGAATGAGGATAGGTTACCTAGGAGAATAATGGACTCTGTTATGGAGGGTAAGAGGAGTAGAGGGAGACCAAGACGACGATGATTAGACTCAGTTTCTAACGATTTAAAGATAAGAGGTATAGAACTAAATGAGGCCACAGCACTAGTTGCAAATAGAGGATTGTGGTGACATTTAGTAAATTCACAGATGCTTGCGGACTGTACGCTGAAAGGCACAACGGTCTATAATGGTGATGTATGTATCTACTAATAATTATTTTATTATTATTATTGTTGTTGTTGTTGTTACTTCGTGGGCTATTGCTAGCCTGGTGCAGCCCCTGTAATGCAGACCCTTCGACGAGGGTGAGCGGCATCCGCCGTGCATGGAATGTAGACCCTACGTATTATCGTAATGGAAGATAGTGTTGAGTGTGGTAAGTGATTTGCAGGAATGTCGGAGACAGTACGAACACCCACCCAGGGGTATGGATAATTTAAGTTTAAAATCGCCTACCCGACCAGGAATCAAACCCGGTGCCCTCTGAATCGTAGGCAACACTACACTGACCATGCAGCCCAGGAGCCGGACCCTAAATCTCTATGTATGGCAATCACTATAATTATTAAACGTATCCTCACCGGGCGAGTTGGTAAAATGCTGGGGTTGTAACTTAATTAAGCCTTGACCGCTCCCTTCAACTCCTAGCCCTTTCGTATCCCATCGTCGCCACAAGACCTATCTGTGTCGGTGCGGCGTAAAGCAAATTTAAAAAAAAGAAACCACCTCTTCAGAATCTTTAACATCATAGAAGTCAGCCACGGCTGCTTAAACTGTGTGTGAATTCTATCTGTGTCACTGCTGTTTGTTATTATGTGATCGGGGCTAGGATTGGGCGGAAACTAGAAGTGGCTTTCAGAACGGTACCTTCCCAGCTATTTGGCCGATAGAGGAATCGAACCTGTGTGGCTCATGGTACAGGACCATAGGGCATAGTACTTACGCTGCCGCTGTAATGCGTTGAGCCACTGTGGCCTAGTTTTCTGTCGTGAGGTAGTGTTAGATTCCTGTTAACACTGTTCGTGTTAAGAGTCATTCTAAATTACGTGTCCATGGAGGTCAATGACAGAGTTGTGGATGGTATTGATCATTTTATTGGACACACAGGAAGCACACTAGCGCCCTACGAACCATCTCAGGAATTGATTTTTATATAAAGCCGGAAATGTTCTTTGTAATGTGGTGAGTTTTAAGTAGGTGTAGACGTACGGATAGTTTTTAAATCGATTCAGAATAATGCAGCTGGGGTTTTCCTAAGTCTTCAGCCACCCTTTTTCATTGTTTTGGATATCCTGCGCTGGGAAAATACCCTAGAAAACTCTTTCAGGAGCCCATATTCAAAGAAAACTTACCTAACAATGTGTCTAACAGACGTTTCAAATTTATTACTATTGAGGGCCACTATTGAGGGCCACTTAAATTCCAGTCATTTGTTTCGGCAGATCCCGTAAAATGACTTGTATGACTTCAATTGAAGAGCACGTTTACTCGTGAAAATGTTTTATACTGAGTTAAGTATCCCCAATGTAGTGATAACAAGATTAATTTTTAGACCATCTTTTGAAATCTAATATTCAAACAACACAGAATTGTTGAACAGTGGCTTATTCAATATTTTTTTTCAAGGGGAGTAGAGCAAAGAACGTATACTAGCTCAAATTAGTGTACTCGTATGTGAATTGTATTATAAGCACTTCAGTTAAGTTTGTGAAAACTTATGGAGTCCATAGGTTGAGTTGAATATCCATATTATTGATCGTAAATGCAGTTAATGAAAACGTTCCAGGATTGGGAGAATTACTAGTGTGATATGATCCTAAATTGAGCTACTCTTAATATGTACAGCATAAATAATATCATTATTACTCTAAGAGTACAGTATTGGAGTGTCAATATGTCAATTTAAAATTGCCTATACATCTGTAAATTCAGTAGAGTTCATGTAAATATTCATATGTGAGGATAGAGGCACTTCCGTGTATGTGGGACTTGCCCTTTCTCCATCTACCACTTTTGGATAGTACATGCACAATTTAAGTAAAATAAATAATAATAATAATCATAATAAGGTTCAAAGTGCTGCAAAACCAGGAAAATGCTGGTTAAAAACGCAATTAAGGCATACAAGATAAAAATGCTGTATTATCATAAATAATGAGAGTTTATGTACAGTCCATTGGTCATGTTCTAATATCAATAGTGGGTTCGATCGCGCCTGAGGTTGATGGAATAGGAGAGAGCTTTAATTTGAAAAGTGCCTGTCATTGACTTCCAGCTCATTAAACGATTCGTATGGAACAAAATGCAAACACTCCTACGTATCTTTGAATCTATAACAATTGAAAAGACCTTCAACAAATAAGTGTTATTATTATTATTATTATTATTATTATTATTATTATTATTATTATTATTATTATTATTATTATTATTATTCACTTGAATAATATACAGTTGTTAACACCATCAAACTTGACCTTATCCGCCTTTAACCCAGCTTTATACGAACTAATTTTTTCAGTGCGGACGTCCTTGCCAGCGAACTAGCTAATTTTACACATGCAATGTCGGCAGTATTTGACAAAGGGAGGGAGAGTAATGCGATTTTATACTTACTGACTTTGAAAAGGATTTCGAAAACATTCATCATGATATTCTTCTTTTAAAATCGATTGCGCTAATTGATTCGCGCATTCATTACGTACTTAGTTTACTTACTCTCTTACCCCAGTTGCAGGAAACAATATGTAACCTATCAAGAAAATATCGAGAGAATATTATGTTAATTCCTCATGACTCGCATCTCGGTCCATCAATGATCTTCTCGAGTGGATAATACATTCGACTTCTCTGTTATATACTGATGACTTCCGAAATACTCAGGCTTATTTCAAGGAGTGATTGCAACCTCTTTACCTTGACCTAAACAAAGTTATTACATTCCTCTGTTGAAAATAAATTATACTTTATTGATGTGTTTCATTGTCTTTCACACGAAAGAGGCCCCGAGGATGGTTTTCTATTGTTCTATTCTATTGTTTCCTACTTTCATATTACACATATCCTGGGGCCGTATTTTAATTAAGCCTACGGTCGCTACCTTCCCAGTCTTATCCCAGCGTCGCTAATAACCTATCTGTACCGAGCGATTTGGCTGCGCAATTAAGGCCACGTAGCTGTTTACTTGCTTTGGATGGTAGGTCGAACCTCACTGTTGGCAGCCCGAAGATCGTTTTCCGTGCTTTCCCATACTTTTTTTTAAAAAAAATTCAATTTTGCTTTATGTCGCACCGATACAGATAGGTCTTAAGATGGCGGCAACTGGCAACAGTCGTGTTTTGTACCTCCGACATATCACTTTCTTTTCCTAGTCTTTCTTGTGTATAGAAATGTGTCGTATTGTGCATCCCTGAAGCAAGTGAAGTGTCGTGGTGCTTCACCATAATATTTTCTCCGCTTTGTCCGTCTCTGAACTCCCTGTGCTTCGCCATGCCCCTGTCTCTTCCAGTTAAACGACGAAAGGTTGCCATGCTTCCTCACGTGCTGTGTTCGTTTTCTTACTTCTTCTTTCTAGCGACGTTCATTTGACTCCAGAACCGCTTAATATTTATTATCAGAATACCCAGAGTCTGAAAAACAAATTAACTTTTTTTTTTTCTACGGGCTTTACGTCTCACCGACACAGATAGGTCTTATGGCGACGATGGGATAGGAAAGGCCTAGGAGTTGGAAGGAAGCGGCCGTGGCCTTAATTAAGGTACAGCCCCAGCATTTGCCTGGTGTGAAAATGGGAAACAACGGAAAACCATTTTCAGGGCTGCCGATAGTGGGATTCGAACCTACTATCTCCCGGATGCAAGCTCACAGCCGCGCGCCTCTACGCGCACGGCCAACTCGCCCGGTAACAAATTAACTGACTGTGTACTCAGTGAACCTGAATTTAGCGAGTTTGATATCCTAAGTTTCACTGAAACTTGGTTACCTGATTTTGTCTCGGACGGTGAACTTCCATTCTCGTGTAACTTTTCACTATTCCGTAAAAACAGAGGTACCGGTAAGCGTGGGGGTGGTATAATGGTTGCAGTTAGTAATAAACTTAAAGCCCGTCACAGACCCGACGTAGAAACCGAATGTGAGATAACCTCGGCGAAATTACGATCTCCAGAAGTAAAAACATGTTAGTTGGCTGCTTCTACCGCCCACCCTCCGGTGATATCACAGCGTTAGAAGATTGTTTTAATTCAACGGTTTTGGCTCTGAATAAATCCAACGATATTGTGCTAATCGGTGATTTCAATTCACACATATCCTGGCAATCTACAACCACTGAAACAGTAACCGACCCTGCGGACTCATTTATTTTTTCAAATTTCATAAACGGTCTTCATCTGTATCAGTTCTGCTTAAAACTCACCAGAAATCTGGCAACATTGGATCTCCTCTTCTCTACAGTAACTAGTGTTAGTGTATCTGTTGGCAGAAACATTCTTAGCGTCAAAGACTTTAATATTACTTATCTCGACTCACAGAGCGCGCTGATGCTATGCTGAATATTGAACACTTTCGCGCATCGCCATGTTGTGGGCGCTTGGGCTTCAATGCATGGTTAGCACGTGGTAATGTTTACAGCCCCTTGCATGTTTTCGATTTGAATCAGCATGTTAGTGTATCTGTTTTAGTATTATATGTGATGGAGTGATAATATATTGAAATATATTCAATGAATGTGGGAGCTGATACATTACGGTAGTTAAATTGATCGGCAGTATTAGGCCTAAAATCAGGCCTTACGTGTGGAATGGAAAGATCACGGGGGTGAATTGGTGTGCAGCCTTCATTTGTACATATTGATATCAGAAGGGATCTGGTATTTCTTTTGACATGTGAGTAGAAATTGAACTGTTATAAAATAAATTTCAATTACCATCATGGAGAACTAAACAGGTTATAGGGTGGTTGATTCGGAGAATGCATGGACGTGGAATCTAGAATGTTTTGGTTGTTTCTTCTTTTTTTTTCTTGTTTGCATTTTTCCAATTCATCGGGGTTAATTGTTTAGAACTAAACAGCTGTTCTGACAAAAGACTACATATTTTTCATACAGACTATGTACCGGTATTACAAATTTGATAAACCTGAGCCTAGAGTCCGTAAGATGTGATTGATAAAGCTTGATAAAACCCTGTTAATATTAGGGTAAGGTATTGCTTCAAATTATTATCAGTGATCTGAAAAATGATTTATTAGTATCGTATGTCGTAAGTTCCCCATTTTTTCATACTTGCTTTATAATGAAATAATACAATTGTTAATAAGCTATTCCAGAAAAATCTGACAATACAAAGTCTAAATAAAGCTCATTACAATCTTGCCAATCCTAGTCTGCATTAGAAAACTCTAATCAGAGTAACTGTTCAACTATCATACTAATCTTTTTGCAGGTGCGTTACTTTCAATTTCATTTTCCGGTACTGTATTTTCTTTCTGGTGTAAATCATGTTTATAAAAGTAGGAAAGATCACAATATGAAGATAAAGTTGGAATTCAAGAGGACAAACTGGGGCAAATATTCGTTTATAGGAAGGGGAGTTAGGGATTGGAATAACTTACCAAGGGAGATGTTCAATAAATTTCCAATTTCTTTGAAATCATTTAGGAAAAGGCTAGGAAAACAACAGATAGGGAATCTGCCACCTGGGCGACTTCCCTAAATGCAGATCAGTATTGATTGATTGATTGATTGATTGATTGATTGATTGATTGATTGATTGATTGATTGATTGATTGATTGATTGATTGATTGATTGATTGATTGATTGATTGATTGATTGATTGATTGATTGATTGATTGGATCATGGTGCTCATGTTAGATAAAAATTAGAATGCACTTTCAGTTTTTATTTGTGCTCAATTAATGTTAATTCAGATTGAGTTTGCAAAGGCAGTCATACAGGTATTTAACAAGATAATATTTTGAGGAGGGTTTTACATCTTAAATTATAACACTCACTTAAGCCTAAACCACTCGGAGAAACTCAGACTAACCCTAGAAGCACCAGTGCAACGAATGTCAGAGAGTATTTACCTAAATCCCAATGAAACAGAAAAGTTTTTTTTTTTGCTTCGCACTGACACAGATAGATCTTATAGCGACGATAGGATAGGAAAGGCCTAGGAGTTGGAAGGAAGCGGCCGTGGCCTTAATTATGGTACAGCCCCGGCATTTGCCTGGTGTGAAAATGGGAAACCACGGAAAACCATCTTCAAGGCTGCCGACAGTGGGACTCGAACCCACTGTCTCCCGATTACTGGATACTGGCCGCACTTAAGCGACTGCAGCTATCGAGCTCGGTAGTTTAACTTCTACTCATCCAATTACGTTATTTCATATCGAAACCAAACCATATCAAACCAAACCCCATGGCACAACAGGCTCGAAAGGCCATGGCCTACCAAGCTACCGCTGCTCAGCCTGAATGCCTGCAGAATACGAGGTGTCATGTGTCAGCACGATGAATCCTCTCGGCCGTTATCTCACAATCAGATAGCTCCGCAATTGTAATTACGTAGACTGAGTGGACCTCGAACCAGCCCTCAGATCCAGGTAAAAATCTCTGACCTTGTCGGGGATTGAACCCGATGCCTCCGGTACTCCTTCAGAAAATGTACTTTTAAACAATCTGTTTAGAGAATTGCGTAAAATTTGCTGTAATGACTAATCAGAGATGAATCATAAGCTATGTACCTTTCACAGAAAGATTTTATTTCGCAGGTCTGCTTTTTGTTGATATTGAAGATTATTGCTATCGGTACAGGAGTTTGTAAATATTTAATTTATGTGTTCTCCCAGTCTGCTGAGAGATAGGCAATTTTTTTTCCACGATATGTAATCATACTTAACTTGTAGACTGCTGTCATTTGAACATGTCTTCGTATTTTCAATAAAGCTAAAGTGTAGAGCCTAGGTTTCAATTACATGTATCTGTTCCGAATGTTCAAAGAAATCAGTTACAACATGCCCCCTTATATTAAAGTGAGCGACATCAGCATGATCATTTTTGAGGTACCACTAGGCCTCTATACTGTTTTTTTCCTGTTTTCGGAGACTGAAATTCAAATGTGTGTTTATTTATATATATATTTATTTTTGTAGTAGTACCGGTATATGTTTCAGTCTTCTTATTCAATCTCGTAAAGGTTTTTTATTTTATTTTATGTTTTTATGGGCTATCCAAATGATTTGTGTAGATTGTTCAGTTTTTATACAGAAGTATCTTTTAATATCACCACAATCTTGATAATATTTGTATTTATTGCGTGTGTACACGGTAGTCGGCGTGGGCTGTCATTCATTTACTAAGGCGGGTGTTTTCATATGTGCGAAATGTAAGTTAATGCATGATAGCCATACGATCTAGTCGTCAAGCTGAAGAGCGCCCACAACATGGCGGTATGCGCATAGACATAAATCTTACCCAGTCACACGCTTATGCACAGCCAGCGGTGTGGGGCCTTGCTTAGCGCTGACCATGACTCAGTGGAAGCTACCATAAAGCCTACCTGCTTATCGACAAACTTCCCACCTGCTGCGAGGCAAGCACTTCCTCTATGGAGTCAAATAGACTGGCTAGTTGTCAATCAGGACTTGTCATCCCTCCCTTGGTGCTGGTTATCAGCTGAACGTAACGTCAACAGTTCTGTTTCCCTGTTTGAGGATTTGATTTTTACCACTATTAGACAGCATGCACCTTTCTCCAAACCAAATAACACAAATATCCCCCCTGGCTGAGTGCCAAAACTAAACTGCTACTAAAGAACAAAACCCGTGCGTAGTCACTCTGGAATTCACACACGTATAATACTTCTAAACACCTCAGGAAATTTCAAAATCGCATCTTAAGAATGACTACAACCGGCACATCACTTCTATAACTGGAAACCTTACAAACAACCCTAAAACATTTTGGACCCTCATTTCATCACGCAGAAAGTCACCCCGGATACCACTGAATCTTAAACTACATAGTGATGATGTCCCAACTGAATTAAGGTCTCAACAATTCAATGAGTACCCCTCCCGCACCCATCACAGAACTACCACAGATTAATAGTGTTTGCAGTTGTTCACTGTCACAAATATCAACGACCCCTAACGAAGTTCAAAATATTCTCAATAGTCTCCCAACAAACCGCTCCACCGGGCCCAAAGATATTAGCCCTATATTCCTCAAAAATACTTCTGCATCTCTCGGTGCACCGTTATCTACAATATGAAACCTGTATATGGCTACTGATACATTCCCCGACAGTTGGAAACAAGCTGATATCACACCTATTTTCAAATATGGCAAAAACATGATATCTCATCATACCGCCCAATATCTATCGTCCCAATACTATCCTCTGCCCTTGAAAGAATAATCCACCGCCGACTCCTATTTTTCACACAGCCGTACCTATCTGAAGAACAATATGGATTCACTCCCGGAAAATCATGCCTCACTAACCTCACAGTTCTCATCACCACATAATTTCAGCAGTAGAAAATAAATCTCAGTTATACGGCACACCAGCAAACTCAACAGTAACTTAGAAGACAAAATACTGTGTAGTCGACATACTTTGTCCTTGTGGCAGCCTCCGCATGGGGGAAGTTTTATTAATAAAAATAAATAATAAATAATATAGATCCGGCCAAAGCATTCGACTCAGTGGATCACGCACTTCATTTTCATAAGCTCGCTACCAGATTTAATATCCATGGCCCCGTCTTGTCATTGATAACAAGTTTCCTCTCCGACAGAGAACAAAGAGTGGTACTCCCTGAATCTGACTCATCATGGTTATCTGTGTTATCAGGTGTATCTCACGGCAGTATTCCGGGACCCTTACTCTTTGTTCTCTGTATCGATGACATAATTCTCTGCACCCAAAATAGTCAGTTCCCTTCTCTTGTACGCTGACGACCTGAAAATCCTAAGAGAAGTGTCTACGCCTGATGATTGTGATGAATTAAAGACTGTTCTCAATTTGTGTGGTGACTGGTTTAAGAAATGCAATCATTCTCCCAATGTTAAGAAGTGCAATACAATCTCCTTTTCATTGCTAAATCAAGGAATGAACACTACCTATACCATCCAGGGAAATACATTGCAATCAGCTTCTCAGGTAAGAGACCTAGGTGTTATATAGACAGTAAAATAACCTTCTCTGCTCATATTCAGTCTATAAAATCCCGTGCTATGCGTACCCTAGGCATTCCTTACAGTTTCACTGAAATTACTTGTATTAACGCCTGAAAATTATACTTTGTCTCGTATGTTCTCCCCATTATTGATATTTGTTGCCCTATTTGGTCCTCATCTGCTATCACAAACATTCTCAACTACATTGTATTTTTAACTTTTTCACTTTCATTGTTAAGACTCGCAATCCTGATCTTAAGAACAAAACTAAATCTGACATTTTGAACTATCTGGGTGTACTTGACCTGAGAAGCCGTTTACAATTCTCCGATCTATGTTACCTCCATAAAATAATCAATGGCTACACCAAATGTAATACTCTTCCGGCGTACTTCCCTATGCACGTTCCTTCCCGCCCAACACCTCTATTCAACATCAGAATTCAGGACAGGTGTCTGTGAGAAATCGGTACGAGTCACTGAAGGTAGAACAACCGAGGGAAGATGACGAACAGGGAACTATTGCTGAGATGTGTGGAAGTAGGAGAAAGGGGAAAGGTAGGAACGGGAAATGTAGAGTAGTGGATAGGAAAAGACACGTGGAACAGGTTCATGAGAGGGAGAAAAGGAAGCAGGAAGTAGCTTCTGCAGCAGTGAGAGAAAATAGGGCTGACCAGGAGGGGAGGGGATTAAATGAGGTGGGTAGGGGATTCCATGGTTAGACATGTGTGAGAAGTGTGTGGAGGAAAGGGAACCAGGGTAGAGTGTTATCCAGGAATTAGGTTGAGACAGATGTTGAGGAAAGTAGAAGGGAAGGAAGAGGGAAAGGAGAAGGTGGTACTGTTTCACGTTGGTACTAACATAGTTGGGGATGTGTGGAATCTGGTAAATGCAGCACGGGTGAAGTTTAAGGAAGCGGAGATAGTTACCAGTGGAATACTGTGTGGGAGGGATACTGACTGGAGGGTGAATGGGGATTTAAATGAGACTATGGGGTGGGTATGTGGGAAAATGGGAGTGAGATTTCTAGGTCCTAATGGGTGGGTGGGAGGTAGGGATCTGGGCTCAGATGGCCTTCAGTTAAATATGAGTTAGGAAATTTGTTTAGAAGGGTTATAGACAAGTACATTCAGGGAAACGGAGTGACCTATGTAGCAGTGATAAGGGTACAGGGAAATGGAAGTCAAGTAGGGATGACATAAAAATGTTAGTGCTCAACTGTAGAAGTATTGTAAAGAAAGGAATCGAATTACCTAATTTAATAGATACTGTATGTACTTACCAGATATTGTAATGGGAGTTGAACCATGGCTGAGAAATGATAATAATATAATGGATGCAGAAATATTCTCACGGAAGTGGAGTGTGTATCGTAGAGATAGGATACGAATAGTAGAAGGGGGAGTATTCATTCTGGTGAAAGAAGAATTTATAAGCTACGAAAAATATGACAAACATGAAATTCTAGGTGTAAAGCTCATCTCTAAAGATAATAGTCAACTTGATGTCTTTGGAGTGTACAGACCGGGAAAGGGTAGTGCTGACGCTGATTCAGAATTATTTGATAAGATAATCAGCTATGTTGGAAACGATATGGAAAGGAATTTGATAGTAGCAGGTGATCTCAATTTACCAAATGTCAATTGGGAATGTAATGCAAACGACAGGAAGCATGAAAAACAAATGGCAAATAAGTTAATATGGGAAGGGCATCTGATTCAGAAAGTGATGGAACCAACTAGAGGGAAGAATATTCTCAGTGTGGTGCTGGTAAAACCAGATGAGCTCTATAGAGAAACCAAAGTAATTGATGGTATTAATGAGCACGAAGCTGTTTTTGTCGTAGTAAAAATAAAGGTGAAAGAAAGGAAGGTATTAAAATTGGGACTATTAGGCACTACCATATAGCTGATAAAACAGGCATAAGGGAGTTTAAAAAAAGTAATTATGATCGGTGGAAAACGGTAAATAAAAATTAAACAGACTCTGGGATAGGTTTAAAGCAATTGTTGAGGAATGTGAAAATAGGTTTGTACCTTTAAAGATGGTAAGGAGTGGTAAATAACCACTATATTATAACAGAGAAGTAAAGAGAATAAGAAGGAGGTGCAGACTGAAAAGAAATGGAGTTAGGAATGGTTGTGGAAGTAAGGAGAAATAGATGGAACTTACTAGGAAATTGAATCTAGCAAAGAAGTCAGCTATGGATAACATGATGGCAAGCATAATTGGTGGTCATACACATTTTAGTGAAAAATGGAAGGGTATGTATAGGTACTTGGCAGAAACAGGTTCCAAGAAGGACATTCCAGGAATCATTAATGAACAAGGGGAGTGTGTATGCGAGGATCTTCAAAAGGCAGAAGTATTCAATCAGCAGTTTGTAAAGATTGTTGATTACAAGGATAATGTCCAGATAGAGGAGGTGACTAATACTAAAGAAGTATTAAAATTTCCCTATGATAAAAATTACAGTTACAGTAAGATACAACACTTGAAAACTAGAAAAACGGCTGGAATTGATAAGATTTCTGGGGATATACTAAAGACAAAGGGTTAAATTACAGGCCAGTCAGTTTGACATGCATTGCACGTAAGCCTTGGGAAAGCATTCTTTCTGATTATATTAGACATGTTTGCCAAATTAATAACTGGTTTGACAGAAGGCAGTTTGGATTTAGGAAAGGTTATTCCGCTGAAGCTGAACTTGTAGGATTCCAGCAAGATATAGCAGATATCCTGGATTCAGGAGGTCAAATGGACTGTATTGCGATTGACCTATGTAAGGCATTTGATAGGGTAGATCATGGGAGACTACAGGCCAAAACGAGTGCTATTGGCCTAGAAAGAATAGTGACTGAATGGGTGGCTATATTTAAAAAAATAGAACTCAGAGAAGTTGAGTAGGCCTGACCCTGTAATAATTAAGACGGCAATTCCTCAATGCAATATTATTGGACCTTTATGTTTTCTTATATATATCAATGATATGTGTAAAGAAGTAGAATCAGAGATAAGGCTGTTTGCAGATGATGTTATTCTGTACAGAGTAAGAAATAAGTTGCAAGATTGTGAGCAACTGCAAAATGACCTCGATAATGTTGTGAGGCAATGGTATGATGATAAACGGGGTTAAAAGTCAGGTTGTGAGTTTCACATATAGAAAAAAGTCCTCTCAGTTTTAATTACTGCGTTGATGGGGTGAAAGTTCCTTTTGGGGATCATTGTAAGTACGTAGGTGTTAATATAAGGAAAGATCTTCATTGGGGTGATCACATAAATATGATTGTTAATAAAGGGTACAGATTCTGCACATGGTTATGAGGGTATTTAGGGGTTGTAGTAAGGATATAAAGGAGACTCCAACTAGAGTATGGTTCCAGTGTATGGGACCCTCACCAGGATTACTTGATTCAAGAACTGGAAAAAATCCAAAGAAAACCAGCTCGATTTTTCTGGGTGATTTCCGACAAAAAAAAAGTAGCGTTGCAAGAATATTGCGAAGTTTGGGCTGGGAAGCCTTGGGAGAAAGGAGACGAGCTGCTCGACTAAGTGGTATGTTCCGAACTGACAGTGGAGAGATGGCGTGGAATGACATCAGTAGACGAATATATCTTTAAAAGTAGGATATGAAGATAAAGCTGGAATTCAAGAGGACAGATTGGGACAAATATTTTATTATAGGTAGGGGAGTTAGGGATTGGAACAACTTACCAAGGGAGATGTTCAATAAATTTCCAATTTCATTGCGATCATTTAAGAAAGGCTAGGAAAACAACAGATAGGGAATTTGCCACCTGGGCGACTGCCCTAATTGCATCTTAGTAGTGATTTATTTATTTATTTATTTATTTATTTATTTATTTATTTATTTATTTATTTATTTATTAAACACCCAACCGGCGCACTCATCATGTGTCCCGTCTGCGCCTAACCTTACAACAACAACGCTCTATCTTCAACCGTCTCCCTACTCTTGGTAACTCACTACCCGATATCGACATATTCATACCCTTCGCATCCTTCAAACAAAAAATTAAAAGATTCCTTTGTGGTTCTCTTCAGGTTTCCATTTTCTTCCGTCCATCCAATCCTCGAACTTTCTTCTTCCTAATTTATGTAATCGGCACTTGCCAGTTATCGTTGCCATTATTGTTACATTTTTATTGTTAATAATTTTTAATTTATTGTTGATACTTAATACTGTTGTTTATACCTTTGTTATCTTTTATAATTATTTAAACGTATTATTATTATTAGTGTAATAGGCTGTATCTAATAAATAAATAAAATAAATAAATAAATAAATAAATAAAATGAAATGTCGTATGGCTTTTAGTGCCGGGATATCCCAGGACGGGTTCGGCTCGCCAGATGCAGGTCTTTCTATTTGACTCCCGTAGGCGACCTACGCGTCGTGATGAGGATGAAATGATGATGAAGACAACACAGACACCCAGCCCCTGTGCCATTGGAATTAACCAATTAAGGTTAAAATCCCCATCCCGGCCGGGAATCGAACCCGTGATCCTCTGAACGAAGGCCAGGACGCTGACCGTTCAGCCAACGAGTCGGACAATAAATAAATGATGGGGTAGGAAAAGGCTAGGAGTGGGAAGGAAGTGGCCGTTACCATAATTATGGTAGGCGCGCGGCCCTGAGCTTGCATCCGGGAGATAGTGGGTTCGAATCCCACTGTCGGCAGCCCTGAAGATGGTTTTCCGTGGTTTCCCATTTTCACACCAGGCAAATGCCGGGGCCGTACTTTAATTAAGACCAGGGCCGCTTCCTTCCCATTCCTAGCCATTTCCTATCCCATCGTCGCCTTAAGACCTGTCTGTGTCGGTGCGACGTAATGCCACTAGCAAAAAAAAAGATCCTGATTCTCTGAAATTATTTACGACTTTGGCCTATTCACTTATCGTGTCCTATTAGTACCAGGAGTGTCCGAGGACGTGTTCGGCTTGCCTGGTGCAGGTATTTCTACCTGACTCCCTTGGGCGGCCTGCGCGTCTGGATGTGGGATTATGATAGTGAAGTAGGGAGAGATGAAACTCGGTTTCGGCACGTAGCCTACTCCTCTCGAATAATACCAAGGGGTCTGCTCAATGCTTTACGTCGCCATCCGACGGCCGAAGCACCATCAACAGCATCATATCCCCTCACTCCATTTGAACACTGCGAAGAGGTTTGGATTTGAATCAAGGCTTTTGGTATGCAATCTAGTGATTAGAAACTGTCTACCACCAACTTTCCTACCCTGCCGGCCAACATTCTGATGGTGATTTATTTTTTCATCCAGGCTAAGTGGCTCAGATGGCTCAGACTCCAACTTGGCAGGTTCGATCCTGGCTCAGTCCGGTTGTATTTGAACGTGCTCATATACGTCAGCTTTGTGTCGGTGGATTTACTGGCACGTAAAATAAGACCTGCGGAACTAAATTCCGGCACCTCGGTGTCTCCTTAAACCATAAAAGTAGTTACTAGGGCATAAAGCCAGCAACATTATTATATTTTTCTTTCGACCAACGGCACTCGAACTTGCTAACCACGGTGTCAGACCTTTATTTTAGAAAAGACCAAGTTAGCTACTTATAAGCAATCTGCCATTTGGTGACAGCCCTTAATGCAGATCAATTGTAAGTGATTGATGGGTCGCATGCGGCACGATGCTTTTCCGCTCGGTCGCTATTGGCACGATAATAGCCGGGTCGCATCCGGCACGGTCGCATTTTGGCACGTAACCGCGACGTTAAACGGTAGAACACGGTCTTATTGCGCGCGCGCCCACACGGTGTTCTCTTGCGTGCCTCTAACAGAGCGGAACTACGTCATCATGGCGAAGTGGAAAGGAATATTACAGTATTAACCATAATGCTTCCTTGTGGTGTAAATCCTGTCTTCGTGATGCAAACCCACAGTGTGTCATTAGCACTTTGATTTATAGTTACATTTTTCTTTTCCTGCCATATAATTACCGTGTATTATTTCCGTCATTATAGTGTCTTAATTCAAGGAATTGAGCAGGACAAATTTGTTCTGGGTGATTTCCGACAAAGGAGTAGTGTTACTAAAATTTTGCAAACTTGGGCTGGGAAGACTTGGGAGTAAGGAGACGAGATGCTCGACTATGTGGTATGTTTCGAGCTGTCAGTGGTGAGTTGGAGTGGAATGACATAAGTAGAAGAATAAGCTTGAGGGAAGCTTTGAAAGGTAAAAAATATCATAATATGAAGATAAAGCTGGAATTCAAGAGGACGGAATAGGGCAAATATTCATTTATAGGACGAGGATTAAGGGATTGGAATAAATTAAGGGAAATGTTCGATAAATTTCCAAGTTCGCTGAAAGTATTTAAGAAAAAGCTAGGTAAATAATTATAAATAAATGTAAATATGAGGTAAACAATTGATAGGGAATCTGCCATCTGGGCGACCGCCTTAAATGCAGATCATTGATTGATTGATTGATTTAGGCTTATTTATTTATTTATTTAGGCTTATTTATTTATTTGTTTATTTATTTATTTTAGCCTATTTGTTAGCTGTTATATTCCTATATTAAGTAACTAGCAAGATACCCGTGCTTCGCTACGGTATTATACTGAAATTTATAATTGAATGCTAATTGTTTTAGATATATAATGCGCCGAAATTCGCGATCTGACTCGTTTTCTGCGAGAATCCGCCAAAATTCGCGATCTGACTCGTTTTCTAATAGATTACGGTATGTTTCCTCACATTTTTCAATCTTTCATTCCAGCAATCGATTTCGTACTTCCCGGGCTAGGTCCAGATATTCCACCCCGTCAGTTGGGTCCCTAAATCTTTGCCATCTTTTCCTATAAGTGTTTTTAATATGGATCAAATCCTTCAGGAGATCCGGCGTGGTGTCGTCTTAGGTGCCTTGGCGGTACTGAACCCGCGGCCGGACTGCATTCTTAGTCATTACCCGTCCAGGACCATTTTCCAGGGGGGTCCGCACATTTGACAACGGTCCAGAACATTATTATTATTATTATTATTATTACTATTATTATTATTATTATTATTATTATTATTATTATTATTATTAAAATATGTTCTGAACCCCACAGCAAGCTGCAAGATCGCTAATTGGCGGTAAATTACATCTGCTGCCAGTGTCATTGTTACAATGTGACCAGCACCATCGTCGCGCGTAGGCAAGTGTGCGGGATTTCTGGCGATACCAATGACATACTTCCGTGCATTGTTGACCTTATTATAGAGGTGAACAATTTGACGGTCCATCTAATTTCTATCGTTTATTTCAAATGTGTTTAAATTTTTTTTTACATGCCAGGGGGATCTACTGTAATCTAAGAACGTTCTCCGAAGGAAAAGATGGCTGTTGAAAACCAGTCCAGGAAAGATTAAAAATGATCGGTTTATGATCAGAATAAGTACATCGAAACTATATAGCCTGTTTCCAGTCATTCGACAGGGTCAGGAATGGAATGAATAAAGCCCCATCTAGCAGCGACAATAGGAATTGTGCCGGCTGCCGAAGCACACCTCTGGGGCAATGATCGTTGAATGACAAATGAAATGAAATATTGGACAGTGTTGCTGGAATGAATGATGAGAGAGAAAATCGAAGTATCCGGAGAAAAACCTGTCCCACCTCCGTTTTGTCCAGCACGAATGTCACATGGAGTGACCGGGATTTGAACCACGGAACCCAGCTGCGAGAGGCCGGCGCGCTGCCGCCTGAGCAACGGTGGCTCCTTAAGTACATTATGAACAGTAAAATCAATTGATCTCACCTCCTTTTACACCCCACCGCCGTTAAGTTTATTTACACCCCCCCCCCCAAAAAATAGAAGACGTGTTTCTTTATGTTTAAAAGATATTCCAAACACCAATGTTCACATCTGTTACATTCAGTTTTGAGATATAAGTATCCCCATAAAAATAATTCACTTTATTTTCACTTCCTTTCACACTCCCCTCCCCCCCACCCCGTAAGTGAATTCTCCGGCAAAATATACTTGTTTCCTTAATAGTAAAGGATCTTCTAAATAGTAATTATCACGACTCTAACTTCTTCAGTTTATGATTTATGTGTCTTCATGAAAGGAATTCAACTCCTTTTCACTCCCGCCCCCCAAACGCGTTTTTCTTTGTTTAAGGAGATTCAAATACCAATTTTCACGTCCGTAACAACTTTAGTTTCTATTAGATGTATGTATTCTCATACAATTAATTCAATTAATTTTTCAATTCTTTCACCCCCCCCCCCTTCATTGGATTTTCCGAGAATACGTGTTTCTTTACTTTTAAAGCAGATTCCAAAGCAGATTTCACGTCTGTAATATCTTCATTTTTGAGATATCAGTAGCCTAATTAAAAGAATTCAACACCATTTTCAGTCACTTTTACCCCCCCCCCTTCCACCCAAGTGGTATTTCCGAAAGCTGAAAATACACGTTTCTTTATTTTTAATAGAGATGAAAATACCATTTTTCACTTCTGTAACATGTTAAGTTTTTGAGATATACTGTAGAAATTCGCTTTTTAAAATTTCACCCCTTTTTTATTTCCCCTTACGTGGAGTTTCCGAAAACAAATCACCTATCTTTCTTTACATTTACAGGAGATTCCAAATACCCACTTTTTACGTCTATAACATTTTACGTTTCTCAGATATTCTGTAGATATAGTCTTTCAAAAAATTCACCCCAGTTTGTCACTCCTGTTTAACCCCCATTAATTGGATTTTTCAAAAACAAAAAGTACGTGTTTCCTTATTTTTAAAGGAGCTCCCATATACAAATTTTCAGTTCCGTAATATTTTCAGTTTCTGAGATATATGTATCCTCATTAAAGGCATTCATCCCATTATTCACCCATTTACACCCCTCCTATTGGGATTTAAAGAAAGCAAAAAATACGTGTTCTTGTATTTTTAAAGAAGATTCTAAATACCATTTTTTTACATCTGTAAACTTTTAAAGTTTTAAGATGTAGACACACTCATTTTAAAAATTCACCCCCCTTTTCACCCTTCATTATTTGGATTTTCCAAAATCAAAAAATACCTGTTTCTTTATTTTTAAAGTAAATCCCAAATACCAATTTTCAGGTCTGTAATATCTTCAGGTTCTGAAATATAAGTAGCCTCATTAAAGGCATTCAACCGCTTTTTCACCCTTTTCCACCCTTCCAATTGGGATTTTCCGAAAACAAAAAAATACGTGTTTCTTTATTTTTAAAGGAGATTCTAAATGCCAATTTTTACATCTTTAAACTTTAAAAGTTTTGAGATATAGATAGACTCATTTTAAAAATTCACCCCCTTTCACACCCCCCATTAATTGGATTTTCCAAAAACAAAAATATGTATTTCTTTATTTTTAAAGGAGATCCTAAACACCAATTTTCAGGTCTGTAATATCTTCAGTTTCTGAGATATAAGTATCCTCATGAAAGTCATTCAACCACGTTTTCACCCCTTTTCACCCCTCCTATTGGAATTTTCCGAAAACAAAAAAATACGTGTTTCTTTGTTTTTAATGAAGATTCTAAGTACCAATTTTTACATCTGTAAACTTTAAGAGTTTTGAGATATAGATGCACCCATTTTAAAAATTCACCCCCTTTTCACCCTCCCATTAATTGGATTTCCCCCAAACAAAAAAATACGTGTTTCTTTATTTTTAAAAGAGATCAAAAGTACCAATTTTCATGTCTGTAATATCTTCAGTTTCTGAGATATAAGTACCGGTATCCCGATTACAGGCATTCAACCCCTTTTTCACCCTTTTGTGCCCCTCCTATTGGGATTGTCTCAAAACAAAAAATACGTGTTTCCTTATTTTTAAAGAAGATTCTAAATACCAATTTTCACATCTGTAAACTTTTATAGTTTTGAGATATAGACACACTCATTTTAAAATTTCACCCCCCTTTTCACCCCCTTAGCGACGGAATCTCCAAAAATCCTCTCTTAGCGAGCACCTACATCTTAATATGAATATATCTCCAAAATTTCATTTCTTTATGTCCAGTAGTTTTGGCTCGGCGATGATGAATCAGTCAGTCAGTCAGTCAGTCAGTCAGGACAAGCTACTTTATATATATAGACTAGCAAGATACCCGTGCTTCGCTACGGTATTATACTGAAATTTATAATTGAATGCTTATTGTTATAGATATATAATCCGCCGAAATTCGCGATCTGACTCGTTTTCTGCGAGAAACCACCAAAATTCCCGATCTGACTCGTTTTCTCTTATTTTACGGCACGTTTCCTCCCATTTTTCAATCTTCCTTTCCAGCAATCGAGTTCGTACTTCCCGGGCTAGGCTCAGGTATTCTTCCCGGTCAATTGTGTACGTAAATATTTGCCATCTTTTCCTATAATCATTTTTAATATGGATAAAATCCTTCAGGAGATCCGGCGTGGTGTTATATTGGGTGCCTTGGTGGCACTGAACCGGCGGCCGGACTGCATTCTTAGTCATTACCCGTCCAGTAGCCGTTTCCAGGGCGATCCGCACATTTGATGACGGTCCGGAACATTATTATTATTATTATTATTATTATTATTATTATTATTATTATTATTATTATTATGTGTTGCTGGAATGGCTGATGACAGGGAAAACCGGAGTATCCGGAGAAAAACCTGTCCCGCATCCGTTTTGTCCAGCACGAATGTCACATGTAGTGACCAGGATTTGAACCACGGAACCGAGTTGTGAGAGGCCGGCGCGCTGCTGCCTGAGCAACGGAGGATCCTTATAAGTATATTAACAACAGTAAAATCAATTGGTCTCACCTCCTTCTACACCCTACCGCCGTTAAGTTTATTTACCGCCACCCTGCCCCCCCCAAAAAAAAAATTAAAAGAAGGCTTGTTTCTATATGTTTAAGGGAGATTCCAAACACCAATGTTCACGTCTATTACCTTCAGTTTTGAGATATAAGTATCCCCATAAAAATAATTTACTTTCTTCACTTCATTTCACACTACTCCCCCCCCCCCAAGTGAATTTTCCCGCAAAAAATACTTGTTTCTTTAATAGTAAAGGATCCTCTAAATACCAGTTATCACGACTCTAACTTCTTCAGTTTTTGATTTATGTGTCCTCGTGAAAGGAATTCAACTCCTTTACACTCCCGCCCTCCAAGATGGTTTCCTCCCAAAACGCGTTTTTCTTTGTTTTTAAAGGAGATCCAAATACGAATTTTCATGTCTGTAACAACTTTAGTTTTTATTAGATGTATGTATTCTCATACAATTAAGTCAATTAATTTTTCAATTCTTTCACCCCCCCCCCACCCCAACCCTTCATTGGATTTTCTGAGAATACGTGTTTCTTTACTTTTAAAGCAGATTGCAAATATCAAATTTCACGTCTGTAACATCTTCATTTTTGAGATATCAGTAGCCTAATTAAAAGAATTCAACACCATTTTCAGTCACTTTAACCCCTCCCTCCACCCAAGTGGTATATCCGAAAACTAAAAATACGCGTTTCTTTATGTTTAATAGAGATAAAAAATACCATTTTTCACTTCTGTAACACGTTAAGTTTTTTAGATATACTGTAAAAATTCTCATTTTAAAATTTCACCCCTTTTGAGTTCCCCTTAGGTGGAGTTTCCAAAAACAAATCACCTCTGTTTCTTTACATTTACAGGAGATTCCAAACACCCACTTTTTACGTCTGTAACATTTTACGTTTCCAAGATAATTTGTAGATATAGTCTTTCAAAAAATTCACCCCAATTTGCCACTCCTGTTTAACCGCCATTAGTTGGATTTTCCAAAAACTAAAAAACGCGTTTCTTTATTTTTAAAGAAGATCCCATATACAAATTTTCAGTTCTGTAATATCCTTCGTTTCTGAGATATATGTATCCTCATTAAAGGTATTCAACCCATTTTTCACCCTTTTACACCCCTCCTATTAGGATTTACAGGAAACAAAAAAATACGTGTTCCTTTATTTTTAGAGGAGATTCTAACTACCAATTTTTACATCTGTAAATTTTAAAGTTTTAAGTTGTAGACACACTCATTTTAAAAATTCACCCCCCTTTTCACCCCCCCCCATTATTTGGATTTTCAAAGAACGAAAAAATACATGTTTCTTTACTTTTAAAGTAGATACAAAATACAAATGTTCAGGTCTGTAATATCTGCAGGTTCTGAAATATAAGTAGCCTCAATAAAGGCATTCAACCCATTATTCACCCTTTTCCACCCTTCCTATTGGGATTTTCCGAAAACAAAATAATATGTTTCTTTATTATTAAAGGAGATTCTAAATACCAATTTTTACATCTATAAACTTTAAAAGTTTTGAGATATAGATACACTCATTTTAAAAAATCACCCCCTTTTCAACCCCCCCCCCCATTAATTGGATTTTCCACAAACAAAAAATACGTGTTTCTTTATTTTTAAAGAAGATCCCAAACACCAATTTTCAGGTCTGTAATATCTTCAGGTTCTGAAATATAAGTACTGACTCATGTAATGCATTCGACCCATTTTTCAACCTTTTCCCCCCTTCCTATTAGGATTTTCCGAAAACAAAATATACGTGTTTCTTTATTTTTAAAGGAGATTCTAAATACCAATTTTCACATCTATAACCTTTAAAAGTTTTGAGATATAGATACACTCATTTTAAAATATTACCCCCCTTTTCACCCCTCTTAATTGGATTTTCCACAAACAAAAAAATTCGTGTTTCTTTATTTTTAAAGGAGATCCCAAACACAAATTTTCAGGTCTGTAATATCTTCAGTTTCTGAGATATAAGTAGCCTCATTAAAGGCATTCAACCCCTTTTTCACCCTTTTCACTCCTCCTATTGCGATTTACCGAAAACAAAAAATACGTGTTTCTTTATTTTTAAAGGAGATTCTAAATACCAAATTTTACATCTATAAACTTTAAAAGTTTTGAGATATAGATACACTCATTTTAAAAATTTCATCCCCCTTTTCACCCCCCATTATTTGGATTTTCCCAAAACGAAAAAATACCTGCTTCTTTATTTTTAAAGTAGATCCCAAATACCAATTTTCAGGTCTGTAATATATTAAGTTTCTAAGATATAAGTATTCTCTTTAAAGGCATTCAACCCAATTATCACCCCCTTTTCACCCCTCCTATTGGGATTTTCCGAAAACAAAAAACTACGTGTTCCTTGATTTATAGTGAAGATTCAAAATACCAATTTTTACATCACTAAACTTTAAATCTTTTGAGATATAGATGCACTCATTCTAAAAATTCACCCCCCTTTTCACCCTCGCATTAATTGGATTTTCCATAAAACAAAAAAATATGTGTTACTTTATTTTTGAAAGCGATCAAAAGTACCAATTTTGAGGTCTGTAATATCTTCAGTTTCTGAGATATAAGTATTCTCTTTAAAGGCATTCAACCCATTTTTCACCCCTTTTTACCCCTCCTATTGGGATTTTCCGAAAACAAAGAAATACGTGTTCCTTTATTTTTAATGAAGATTCTAAATACCAATTTTTACATCTCTAAACTTTAAAACTTTTGAGATATAGATGCACTCATTTTAAAAATTCACCCCCCTTTCACCCTCGCATTAATTGGATTTTCCAAAAACAAAAAAATATGTGTTTCTTTATTTTTGACAGCGATTGAAAGTACCAATTTTGAGGTCTGTAATATCTTCAGTTTCTGAGATATAAGTAGCGGTATCCTGATTAAAGGCATTCAACCCATTTTTCACCCTTTTTCACCCCTCCTATTGGGATTGTCTGAAAACAAAAAAATACGCGTTTCCTTATTTTTAAAGAAGATTCTAAATATCAATTTTCACATCTGTAAACTTTTAAAGTTTTGAGATATAGACACACTCATTTTAAAATTTCACCCCCCTTTTCACCCCCTTAGCGACGGAATATCCAAAAATCCTCTCTTAGCGAGCACCTACATTATAATATGAATATATCCCCAAAATTTCATTTCTTTATGTCCAGTAGTTTTGGCTCGGCGATGATGAATCAGTCAGTCAGTCAGTCAGTCAGTCAGTCAGTCAGTCAGGACAAGCTACTTTATATATATAGATATTATGAGGACCGCAGAGAGATGGTGTGGAATGACAGGTTTTTTTTTTTTGCTAGGGGCTTTACGTCGCACCGACACAGATAGGTCTTATGGCGACGATGGGATAGGAAAGGCTTAGGAGTTGGAAGGAAGCGGCCGTGGCCTTAATTAAGGTACAACCCCAGCATTTGCCTGATGTGAAAATGGGAAACCACGGAAAACCATTTTCAGGGCTGCCGATAGTGGGATTCGAACCTACTATCTCCCGGATGCAAGCTCACAGCCGCACGCCTCTACGCGCACGGCCAACTCGCCCGGTGGAATGACAGTAGTAGAGGAAAAGCTTGAATGGAGCTTCTAAAGATAGGAAAGATCATTATTTTATACGAAGAGGAATTAGGGATTGGAATCATTTATCAAGGAAAATATTAGGTAAATTTCCAAGTTCTTTGAAATCACTGGTCCTTGAAAATGCCGGGCACAGTTTCGGGTGAAATATCCGGAACTAGAAACCCAATTAGACCACAGCCTACAAACCCGGAACATTTCTATATTCATTGTCAACCGCCCAACGTTTTGGCAAACAGTCTTATACAATATGATTGAGATGAAAAGAGTGGATTAAAATCCTACTGTCAGTCACTCCGAGGTTGAGTGTATCCTGGATTACCTTAAACCAGTCTTCAGTTCGTGGTAGGGCACGCACGTGAACCCGACCTAGCCGGAAATTGCCTTGGTATTTTACAAATTATATGTCCTTGGAGAATCAGAGCTATTTCACATCCGCGCGTGGTCGTATTGTGCAGTGAGTCAATGTCCAGTGCTGGAGGAAGTTGGAACTGATCTTGTCATTCATGACTCAGGACGGAAACCCACCATGACTCCTAAAGGGCGGAAAAAAACTGGATAAAATCAAGCCAATCGGCACAAAGCAATCATCTGATCTATCGGCTTGTGAAATGTGAAAGAAACGTTCAGTCAGTTGAATTCAATGTATAACATTAAGGAAAACTTACGATAGGCTATAAAAGGTGAGAAGAGATGGTATGTTTTCTGCAGTCAAGTGGATAAATTCAGATTCTTCTATTCACAACAATTAAAAAAAAAATAGATTTGATTAGACTAGATTTCACCTTTATTGGTGGCGAAGTTAGGACTAGTAGATCCTTTCTTACACTTTTTTTTTTAATGCTATTTGTTCGGGGCGTCGACCTATAGAGACTTTTGCCGCTACTTGCACCATGTGATATGAACCTGCGTGTAATTGGAATGGCAGAAGTGTAGTGTTGAATGAGAGGAAAGGAACGTTAAGGACGACACAAATACCCAGTCCCCAGGCCAGGGATATTAATCATTTACAATGAAAAACCCCTGACCCAGCCGGGAAACGAACCCGGGGCCGCCTGGTGACAGGCGGACGCGTTGCTCCCCACATCGCGGGGCCGGACGTTTTTACACTTAATCAGTTATTACACTAACATGAAAGATTAACAGTGCACAGCTGATAGCTGTAATAATAATAATCTCGTATAAAGCTGCTCGTATCCAGTTATTTTCGGGGTCGTGAGAGCCACCCAGACTCATCTTGGTTTTGGTCGGGTATTTGAGGCCGGTTGCCCATCGTGAAACCACGTGATTTTTGAAATGAAAATGTCAACCCAGAATCGACGGGGATATGAGCCGCAACTTTCCAGGTGGGAAGCCAGCAACTAAGCCATTGAGCTATTCATGCTCTCCCCTCCCCCCGCACACACACAGTGATTACTTTTGATATAACTGTATTGGGGAAGAAGTGAATTCGAATACCAGCGTCACATATCCTTAAGAACCTTAGGACCGGGCGAGTTGGCCATGCGCTTGGGGGCGCGCGGCTGAGCTTACATCCGGGAGATAGTGGGTTCGAATCCCACTGTCGGCAGCCCTGAAGATGGTTTTCCATGGTTTCCAATTTTCACACTAGGAAAATGCTGGGGCTGTACCTTAATTAAGGCCACGGCCGCTTCCTTCCAACTCCTAGGCCTTTTATATCCCGTCGTCGCCATAAGACCTATCTGTGTCGGTGCGACGTACTAGCAAAAAAAAAAAAGAGCCTTAGTCATGATCCGTTATTTCAGCTTAAGAAAAACGCTGCTGCCGTGCCTCTCTCTGTCCGAATTTCTCATACAAAGGCCAGTACAGTCTGTCTCATCATGTTTGACAGCAGAAGAAAGCAATCACAAGAACGTGTGTTCTGAAGTACTACCTGTTCCAAAACATCTCTCTTTCGTTCATTAAACTGTTTCGCCTGAGCAAACCGTTTTCATTTCTTATGCGGAGAACAATAAGACGTTTGCCCTTGCCGGAGGGAGATTTCAAACCCACTCGATAATCCACTAAGAAATCTATCTTTACTAGATTTTATAGTTTCATCTTTCCAAATTTTCGTAGGAGTGTGCCATGTATTTACCCACGTTTCAGAAAGGAAATAAACAGATCCACCTTCTTCAGGAAATTTCTTAATTTGACGAATACTTTCTTCTCCAAAACACTATTTCATTATTTTCTATAAGCACCCACTGGCGATTTCGAGACTCATAAGTGTGTGAAGTTCATAATTTTTAATAGTCTGTGAAAAGTTGCACGGGAAAATGTAGGCAATGTATCGCCACTATTAACTGACGCTAATATTTTATTAAGAGTTAGAATTTCATTTCTTAAAAAGAAGTCGTGAATTTTTGTACGGATAACGCCTTTTGTAAAACTGTCTTATTTTTCAATTAGCTTTGTCGCTTTACTTGTTTTCTTAGGACTGTGATGTTTGGAACATCACAACATGTACAAAATTATCGAACTGTGTAATTAATTGGAAAGATGTATATATTTAATTAGTGATAGGTCATTTTAAATTATTATGTTTATATATAGGGTGTATAGTCATCCATTTCACATCATCATTTCTTTGTATCACGGCTATAACGTATTCTGAATGAACGACTTCTTGAGTAAGGTATTACAGCAGTAATCGTATTTATAGCTAGCAGTAAATTTCCAGTAGCCGAGGTCAGGTGACCGAACTCACCATGCTAATTTTAGCCCATTACCAGGAAATGTACGTCATCAAGCTTGCAAGAGTCCTTACCCTTCCATACTCTGAAGAGACAGTTAAAGCCTTGTTAACGCCTACTTTTCTAAGTTCGCTACATGACGCTTTGATTGCCCGGAAAAGTTCAACCTATGTGAATGGACGTTATGGAACAAGATGATGGATATACAACGATGAATAGGAGAAGGGATAGTACATCAGATCTTACTGGATCATGTGATATGGTACATGGAGGGAGATTTTGGAGTCTATATACATCAGCGACAAGAGCTGGAGAGGGTCTATCGGTCAGTTCTAATCTATTCTATCATTACATCGGAGGGGGACTGTACGTCTTGACATCGGAGAAGGTCTTAACTGCTGAAGATCTTAACGTAGTTCACTTCGCATCTGAGTTGAGCACTACTCAGAATTACTCTCATTGAGACCTGATTATCTCAATGATGAGAGTTACAGTCAACGAGAGACCGGTTTTGACTGGTATATGACAGGAGAAATTTTGTTGTGTATTTAGTTACGCTACAATTCTGTAATACGGAAGAATACAAGTTTATTCTCTCCATGAACGTAACCCAACGTGGTATTGCTATTAAAATTAGGACTCATTACAACTTTATGTAAGGAGTACTGTAGGAAGTGTTAAAGTCAGGAAAGTCATTGTTCAGTTAGTGAGTTATGCACGAATCAGAAATAGGACTGGTACCTACAGTGAGAGATGACGCCGCCAGCACGAGAGGTCCATCAAACATCAGCTGCTACATAGATCGTGTCCAGATAACAGAGTCTACAAATGGTGAGCTAATGGCATAAATTACTGTAAGTCCCCGCGCAACAGTTCAGTTTATTAAATTTTATTTCATTCGGTTTTTCTTTTGCTTCCGTAAGTTCAGAGTTCGTATATGCGCCGCCACGTTTTTCATCCTAATAAATAGTTATTTAATTGGTTATTGCAGAAATTCTAATTAACGTTCCTTAATTTCCAAGTTAGTGTGTACTTAATGGTTAGTGTTCCGTCACCCCACCTCTGGGAGCATTAGGGTCTCATTACCTACTATTATTATTATTATTATTATTATTATTATTATTATTATTAT
Source organism: Anabrus simplex (assembly GCF_040414725.1). Taxonomy (NCBI): domain Eukaryota; kingdom Metazoa; phylum Arthropoda; class Insecta; order Orthoptera; family Tettigoniidae; genus Anabrus; species Anabrus simplex. The sequence goes on from NC_090266.1 coordinate 62,841,037, forward strand.
TATTATTATTATTATTATTATTAATTATCAACTATTGTCTTCACTCCATAAGTTTGAAGGCTGGCGCCCATGGGATATTGCTTATGGAGAATTATATGAGCAAGTATGTATTTATATTAAAATTAACGTGACCCGGCACGTCACATATTGTCGCATATCTGTTGGCAAGAGTGGGTACGTCACAGAAGTAAGCAGTTTCCTATCAACCTTAGGTTCATTCCTTGCACGGTAGCACGGTAAACGCTCGCCTTAGAAATACCTGTTAAATCGGCCACTGAACGTGTTACTTCATCCAGGGTAGGGTACTTACAGGATTTTCTTAAACGAAATTTGGAAAACACATTTAACACACATGTCTTCTCGCTACTCGTTAGTGGTTTTCCATTTTTAAAATGTTTAATCACAGACTGGTCTGATTCACAAATAGTTTAGAATTACTGCACTCTCTCACACACACTCACTCACAATGCACGGACGTTTGCACTTCCAACTAATTAAAAATAGTAATTGATAAACGTTGTGTATAATTTTTATTCATAATAAGCTTAGAACAAGAAAAGTAGACACATGTGCTTCGGATCAACAAACGCTGAGCTACTGGGTTCAAAGAATAATGTTTCCTGCAAACTCTTCCGTCAAGTGACTTGAGCAAAAGCATCATATGTTAGGCTTGCTACATTTCTTCCAAACCGTGTAAGTTGAGCAACGTTAATTTTTGTGCAGACGTTCATGTAGGGAGTGCGTTCCTCAAACCAGAGTCCATACACCGACTCGCAAACCTGGCGAGACAGACTGTAGATACACTGTAAGAACTCAGGTTTTAGGCACTCTGAGTGAGGGAGGGAGAGAGAGACAGACAGACAGAGAGTAAGAAAATAAGATTTATGGCTGTGAAATCCCTGGGGGCTAAATGAAACGACAAAGACCGTGACTACTTAACCCGATTACAGAGTCCTGCGAAATTCTGTAACAGCCCGATTGTCTCACGAGGGAACACGTGTTTCACTCGGATTCGGTTGAAATTTGGTAGGAATATTCGTGGGAGGCAGTAGAATGCTAAGGTGAAAACTGCATGTCCCCAGCGCAAGTTTAAACGCCAAAATAGAACAAATAAATAGTCGTAAAATTACAAGTGCCGCGGGAGTATCTGGGTGTGGCGGAGAGGGAGGGAGGAGCGAAGCAGCGGACGTGAGCAGCGTATAGTCGGGCTGCTCGCTCTAGTCGAATGAATGACCACCCACCCCCACCCTCCCGGCCACTCTTCTTTACTACACCGCACCTCGCACATACCTCGTATCTTCCCGATTAGAAACGTCAAAGCAGATCAAGAGGTGCACATTGATTAGTCGTCCGATGAGACAACGTTCTTACAATGACAGGTAAAATCTGACGTTCTTATGGTCATTTTTATGAATGGTGACTGTATATTTATTTTAACCATGTATGGTAATAATTGATTTTTTACACCTAGATACAAAAACGCCCACTATAGAAGTCATTCAATCCGTGGAATGTAGTAGTGTGCCTTCAGAATTGTTTTGCAGAGTGTGACAAAAAAGACACCCCATTTTCTGAAGATGAAAGGAATTTAGGATTGGAATTATATCGTAAGTAGATCAATGTATTTATATACAGGGTTATTCACCTAACATATTACACGCAAATAACTTCTAAACTATTAAAGATATCAGCATTCTTGTTTTCATATTCGTAAATGGTACGCGGGGTCTTGTAAAATAATGTGCTACTTAGTCTCATGGGGTGATTAACAACCGAGATATTGATACTAACTCCATATTTTTAAATGGAACGGCACAAATTTATACAGCTGATTTAAAAATTCGTCTACGTACAAGTTCAAATATGGAAGTATTTTCAAAATCGGACAATTACTTTTTGAGATATAAGTAAGAACAGCGTGCGCTGTTTTGCATGCCGCATCAGACGGCGTGAAGTCGGGCAAGGACATATTGAGGCGTAAGCATTTTTCTGGGAGTGAGTTCAGCCACAGAATGGGTACCAGGCATGTAAGCAGCTCGTACATATGTGATGGGTTTGCAAAGTGTGTATGACAGGCGAACACATTACAGGACAGAAAGGGTTGCTGTGTTTAAAACGAATAAAATAAGTACTTTGCCTTGAAAGGAACATAACGAAAGCTATAATTGTCACTGGTTTTAGTGTACAGTTCATACTACTCCATGAGTTGAGAAATAAACATAACACAAAACACCGGAAGAGCTCCTAGAAAAGCAAATGTTCAGAGCTGGTCGTAGTGAGATGGCAGCAACACTATTGTCCGACTCTTTGGCTGAATGATCAGCGTACTGGACTTCGGTTCAGAGGGTCCCGGGTTCGATTCCCGGCCGGGTCGGGGATTTTAACCTTCATCGGTTAATTCCATTGGCCCGGGGGCTGGGTGTTTGTGCTGTCCCCGACATCTCTGCAACTCACACACCACACATAACACTATCCTCCACCACAATAACACGCAGTTACCTACACATGGCAGATGCCGCCCAACCTTATCGGAGGGTCTGCCTTACAAGGGCTGCACTCGGTTAGAAATAGCCACACGAAATTAAAAAGCAAAACTATTATTTATGTTTAATTTTACACGCATTAATCTCCGCAGTGCTCCAGCGCGACTGTAGTAGCGTGCATTCGGAAGAGCGTAGGTTCGAGTCCTGCCTCGCCCAACCTGAGTTTGATTTTCATGGTGTCCCATGCTCAACATCAGGCAAATACCGGATAGGTACCTTTGTGATAGGCCACGGCCGACTTCTTTCCAAATCCTTCCCATTCCCATCCGTTAGAAAAAACGCTAAACTGAGTGCAGCCTATTACATGTCAAAACAAAACAATACAACTTTAATTTCCCTTCCCGTTGTGTGTTCGCCAATCATACAATAACGTTGCACACCCAGGGTATGTTACGGTACATCACATTATGTTTACAATACATGCCTGGTATCCGTTCTGTGGCTGGAATCAAGGCCAGGAAGCAGCTTGCGCTTCAATATGTCCTTGCCCGACTTAACGCCGTCTGATGCGGCATGCAAAACAGCGCATGTTGTTCTTACTTATATCTCAAAAAGTAATTGTCCGATTTCGAAAATACTTCCATATTTGAACTTGTACGCAGATTAACTTTTAAATCAGCTGTATAAATTTGTGTCGTTCCATTTAAAAATATGGAGTTAGTATAAATATCTCGGTTGTTAATCACCTCACGAGACTAAGTAGCACGTTATTTTATGAGACCCTGCGTACCATTTACGAATATGGAAACAGAATGCTGATATCTTTAATGGTTTATAAGTTATTTGCGTGTAACGTGTTAGGTGAATAACCCTGTATATTTACTTTTACGAGAAAAACAAGCGTTCGCAGGAATTGCGTTCTTGTCTCCGTTTTACAGGTCTAATTGCCGACAGGGTTTTGGATACCGATATGACAGTGGAACTGCATGGCACATTGGATATGTCAGATGATGACTTTGATTTCGAAGAAGACAATATTGAAACACCGTTATTTGACCTCGTCTCCAAAAATGTTGCTCCTAACCCTGCATCCACAACAACGGCTGAACGATGCCTAATCCTAGTTACTTATAAGAAGAAGGTCGTCGAATATTGGCGAAACAAAGGTGGGAAACAGAGGAGCTTCGCATCAGTGAAACACAGGTTTTGTAAATTAAAGTTCCGGCAAGAGCTTTACAGGTGGGAGCAACAACTGGAAAACGGTGGCACAATGGGAGAAAAAAAAAATTTTTACGAAGAAGACTTATCAAAAGTTCATAGAAAGTAGACAACGAAACAAAATTGTTCACGATATAAATATTAAAAATGGGCCTTAAAGTACGCTCGTCTAGTTAACTACGACACGTTTCCTGCGTCTCATTCCTGGGTAATGAGTTTTAAAAAGAAATTCAAAATTGGATCAAGAAAAATTTGCAAATTCGTATCTAAAAAGTACCAATTTGAACAAGAAGATACTAATTGTAACGCGACACTGTTTGTTGAAGAAGTGTCGCAATTAATAGAAAGTCACGGCCCAGAGTGCGTGTTTAATACTGATCAGTCTGGTTTTCATGAAGAGTTCTATTCTGACAGGACCCATAATGAACGAGGAGAAAAAGTCGTATTAGCGGAAGCACAATCTATGAATTCACTAACTCATAGCTACACAATACAGCCAATAATTTCGGCAGATGGACAACTCCTGCCGAAGTTGCTAGTGGTGTTGAAAGAAAAAAATGGCAAATTTGGTCCTAATATAGAATAAAACTATTTACCGCACCAAATGTGTACATTTTGCCTTCAAAGTCTGGAAAACTGACCAAAGAACTTGTACAGAAATGGTTACGGGATGTTTATTGTGAGCTAGTACCAGAGTACAGTGTTTTAGTTCTCGATCCCTGGACCGGACAGAAAGAAGAAAATATTTTAAATGCTAAAATTGGGAGTAAGAAAATCATTAATGTTCAAGCAATTCCGAAAGGAGCCACTGGACTTATCCAGCCGTTAGATGTTTTGGGCTTCCGCATTTGGAAGCAATTTATACGTATTTTGTACGATTTAATTTTGTTAAACTCGTTAGACATCAAGGTACATTTAAGGAACACCATTTTAAAAGTGCAATCTTTGACGCACAACCAGTTCTCCTCTCCGCGTTTTCGTAGCATGTGGCAGTGCAGTTGGTACAAATGTGGCTATGTTAACAAGAAACCTTCACAATTTGTTAATTTAGTTGATTATTGTTTCAAAGAAGAGCCTTCCTGTAATCAATATAATACTTGTGAAAGTGACAGCGCTGTAAGATGTGCATGGTGCACACAGTATCTCTGCCTTGTACACTTTTTTTTTTTTTTGTAAACAATCACTATTGCACTAATTACAACGAGTAACAAGAACTCGGGCGTGAATTCTTCAAACCTTATTGGCATCGTTGTTCAAACATCGTCCTTTGTACACATGTTTCATGTGCTGTTTTCATACTTACGTTTTGCACATCTAATCGGGAAGTTAAGGGGAACCCGCAAACTATACGCTGCCTGCCTGCTGGCGCAGCTCGACACAGCCCGGTTGGCTCACGTCCGCTACTTCGTTCCTCCCTACCTCTCCGCCAAACCCCGATACTCCCGCGGCACATCTAATTTTACGACTATTTACTTGTTCTATTTTGGCGTTTAAACTTACGCTGGGGACATGCAGTTTTCACCTTAGCATTCTACTGTCTCCTATGAATATTCCTACCAAATTTCAACCGAGTCCGAGTGAAACACATGTATGTGTTCCCTCGTCAGAGATATGAAGCATGGAGGTTGGCGAGGACTGGCGTACGTCTCTATGACTAGAAGATGAATTAATTTATGTATATCTGTGTTATTTTGGGCTGATATATCTTTCAGATCCGCCTCTATGGTGTAGAGGTTAGCGTGATTAGCTGCCACCCCAGAGGCCCGACTTGAATTCCCAGCTCTGCCACGAAATTTGAAAAGTGAAACGAGAGCTGGAACGTGGTCCTCTCAGCCTCAGGAGGTCAATTGAGTAGAGGGGGGAGGTTCTATTCCCACCTCAGCCATCCTCGAAGTGGTTTTCCGTGATTTCCCACTTCTCCTCCAGGCAAATGCCAGGATGGTACCTAACTTGAGGCCACGGCCGCTTCTTCCCTCTTCCTTGCCTGCCCCTTCCAATCTTCCCATCCCTCCTCAAGGCCCCTGTTCAGCATAGCAGACGAGGCAGCCTGGGCGAGGTACTTGTCCTCCTTCCAGTTGTATCCCCGACCCAAACTCTCATGCTCCAGGACACTGCCCTTGAGGCGGTAGAGGTGGGATTCCTCGCTGAGTCCGAGGAAAAAACCGACCCTGGAGGGTATACAGATTAAGAAAGAAAGAAAGAAAGAAAGAAAGAAAGAAAGAAAGAAAGAAAGAATATCTTGTGTTCAGTCTAAAATAAAGAAAGAACTCCTGTGGGACGAAATTCCAGCACATCAGCGTCTACAAAAGTCCGTAAGAGCCCGTGGTGGAACGTAATATCAATAAAATTATTATTGTAAACAAATCTTCCGGCCTTTGTTCACTACTGATTTCCGGCACCACGATTCCGAAACCTGATTATATATGCCTTTTTGCAAATGTGTATACCTGAAGGAATGTCTAGGTTCATTTGAACTTCTTTTTCTATCAAAGTTTCCTCACCCTGGTGAGGTCGCGGGTGTGGACTGGGTCGAATATGTGGACTTAGCGCTGTTTACGGCCGAATGTCATTCCTGACTCTAATACTATTGAATGTTTCTGTGGTAGTTGTTAGTGTGGTGTGGTGTGTTGCGTGTATACGAGTAGGAATGTGTTCAAACAGAACGCCGGTCTCGGAGTCAAAGGAATTAAGCAGACTCACTTGGAGTCCCTGACACCGTCGGGAAACGACCCTAGGTCCCTCTGAACTGAAAGTCGTGATGCTAACCATTCAGCCAAGGAGCCGAAAAACCAGGCTTTTTTGAACAACCGTTAAAAAATTTCTTTGAACGAACACATTGTCGATTGGACATATTATACCTGCGAGCTTCCAGCTGACTTATACATTTACAGTATTTGCAAGTTTGTTAAGAAAGAAACCATATTTTCAGTGTCGACTTATTAAATATAATAACACTTTCCAGTCTGTCAGACACATAATAATTTCAAATGCAAATTAAAACACTATAAGCATACCTGTAAAAATCACATATTATACAGTAGGCCTATATACAGTATTTGCAAGGGTGAATATTTGGCCTGCAGTACTGTTCAGCTGTCGCCAATGTCATGAACACTCGTATATCGTGTCGTATAATGTGGGGTTTCAATCGATCTGGTCATAAACAGTTATCTTATCCAACTCTATTTGCATAGTGCCTCTGAAACTTCATCGAATTTCTCGTACACTGCGGGATAGGGTGACCAGCTGCAAATAGATGAAAAAGAGGACAACACTATTTAAAAAAATCCTTTTTCTTACAACTGGCTTTATGTCGCACCGACACAGATAAGTCTTATGGCGACGATGGGATAGGAAAGATCAAGAAGTGGGAAGGAAACGGCCGTGGCCTTAATTAAGGTACAGCCCCAGCATTTGCCTGGTGTGAAAATGGGAAACCACGGAAAACTATCTTCAGGGCTGCCGACAGTGGGGTCGAGCACACTATCTCTCGGATGCAAGCTCACAGCTGCGCGGCCCTAACCGCACGGCCACCTCGCCCGGTGTAAATCCTTTTAAATTATATTGAACCTTTAGGAGGATTTTAACAGATTCTCCTTTGAAACGGTTCCTATTATCAGTCCATTGTGCTGAGACCAATAAAAATAGTGTATCTACATTTGCATTGTGCTCTGGTATAGAAGAAAAAAGGATTTTGCAAGTTTTAATAACTCTGAGCTACATTCAAATGACTGACGTGAATTGAAATACTTTGCCAATTTCTGAGTACAAGGTAACTTGTTAAATTCAGGGTCATTACTACTCTCATTCAGAAATTGTTTGAAAATGCAGAACTGATCAAAATATTTCACATAATCAATTTGAAAGGATTTAGACTTAGTTTGCAAATACAGAATACATTTTTCATCGTCACAATGATCAATATCACCTTTCAGCGCCATCCGTTTAAAACAGGCGTCCTTCAAATCCGGGTTATCTCCTGTTGCTTGCCACGTTGTCAGCTGTCACACATTAACAGCAGTGTTCTGACGGGGTATTGCTGAGAGAGAAGCATGTAGTATACAGAGTGGTAAATAGCATCTATTATCACGATACAAGGCATGCATAAAATAATCGCATGTACAATCGCTATCACAAGAATTCCGGGTGGAAAAGGAAACAGGTAACTTTTGGGCGAAGATTTTGGCCAACCCTGAGGATGAAGGAGAAATAACCAAGGCAACGTCACATGTGTTCGTCTTTCAGGAGGAGTGGCTTGCGACGTTGCGCACTTAGAGGCCACTCCCAACTCCATTCTTTTTTCGGGAACTGATAAAGATGCTTCTATGGTTGAACATTCTGGCTCTACTAGCTTTTCCTAATCAAGGAAAACAATTAAATGTAATTTAATTTTGATGAAGTGTGCACGATGTAATCCCACACCAATATTCCATTTCATTGTTTGATCAGCGCTGACAGTAACTTCATAGGAACGGTTTTCCAAACGCCCTTGCGTCTCTGATAATCACAATTATTTAATGCCAGGTTATTTTTACTTTGTTTTTTGAGGATAACAATTATTGTTATTATTAGTAGTAGTAGTATTTAACAGGGCCTATATTGACGAAAATAATGGTCATTCTTTCTTACAGTGGTTGAGCGCGATGCCATTTGATAATGAAGTCATATCGAGACCGCTAACATTTCAGCCAGACCTCGCACACAAGAATTACAAAGAAACTGGAGAATTTGACCCTCAATGAGTTGACATACACATTACGTCTGTTGCCTTGAAGGAGGCGTGTGGTTCCTCCCTTCATTTCCCCCTCCCTTCATTGTCGAGCCAGTGGGACGTGTGGGCAGGTGGGGAAGCAAGTACCTTCCCCTCCGCGTGTGTTTCGTTCATGCTAGATATCCTCGTACTTCCGTTTTCTCCACATCCCCTCACCTTTCAGATGTGTGCATGTGTTAACGCGTCTTATGGATGTGACCTATGAGAGAGAGTGTGTAAGCAGATACTGGGTTGTTCTGAGGGCTGTACTGATTTCTTGTCTGAACTGAATATTTCTGGCCACGAGATACTGAAGATTTCGATTATACTGTACTGTACATCCATGATCACATTTCTGTGTAACGATGATGCCGTCGCGTAATGAAGAACGAACTAAGAAAACAGATTACCTCAAAATAAGCAGATTCACTAAAAAGGAGAACATTTCGGGTGTTTTAATTAACCCACCCGGACCCCGAAGAATGGTTTAAAAAGGGGGGACATGTCCGGATAAAAGAGGACGTCTGGCCACGCTACTGCGGGATCATTGCATCTCGTATCACACGTGAAAACTTTACATCGAAGGCTTGTTCACGTGCAGTATATTGTACACTGACTGACAGAGCAAATGCAACACCAAGAAGGAGTGGTCAGAACTTTATGCCAATTGCAGGGTAGACTGACGTCACTGAGGTATGCTCATGATGTGAAATGCGCCGCTGTGCTGCGCACGTAGCGAACGATAAATGGGACACGGCGTTGGCGAATGGCCCACTTCGTACCGTGATTTCTCAGCCGACAGTCATTGTAGAACGTGTTGTCGTGTGCCACAGGACACGTGTATAGCTAAGAATGCCAGGCCGCCGTCAACGGAGGCATTTCCAGCAGACAGACGACTTTACGAGGGGTATGGTGATCGGGCTGAGAAGGGCAGGTTGGTCGCTTCGTCAAATCGCAGCCGATACCCATAGGGATGTGTCCACGGTGCAGCGCCTGTGGCGAAGATGGTTGGCGCAGGGACATGTGGCACGTGCGACGGGTCCAGGCGCAGCCCGAGTGACGTCAGCACGCGAGGATCGGCGCATCCGCCGCCAAGCGGTGGCAGCCCCGCACGCCACGTCAACCGCATGTGCAAGACACCCTGGCTGTTCCAATATCGACCAGAACAATTTCCCGTCGATTGGTTGAAGGAGGCCTGCACTCCCGGCGTCCGCTCAGAAGACTACCATTGACTCCACAGCGTAGACGTGCACGCCTGGCATGGTGCCGGGCTAGAGCGACTTGGATGAGGGAATGGCGGAACGTCGTGTTCTCCGATGAGTCACGCTTCTGTTCTGTCAGTGATAGTCACCGCAGACGAGTGTGGCGTCGGCGTGGAGAAAGGTCAAATCCGGCAGTAACTGTGGAACGCCCTACCGCTAGACAACGCGGCATCATGGTTTGGGGCGCTATTGCGTATGATTCCACGTCACCTCTAGTGCGTATTCAAGGCACGTTAAATGCCCACCGCTACGTGCAACATGTGCTGCGGCCGGTGGCACTCCCGTACCTTCAGGGGCTGCCCAATGCTCTGTTTCAGCAGGATAATGCCCGCCCACACACTGCTCGCATCTCCCAACAGGCTCTACGAGGTGTACAGATGCTTCCGTGGCCAGCGTACTCTCCGGATCTCTCACCAATCGAACACATGTGGGATCTCATTGGACGCCGTTTGCAAACTCTGCCCCAGCCTCGTACGGACGACCAACTGTGGCAAATGGTTGACAGAGAATGGAGAACCATCCCTCAGGACACCATCCGCACTCTTATTGACTCTGTACCTCGACGTGTTTCTGCGTGCATCGCCGCTCGCGGTGGTCCTACATCCTACTGAGTCGATGCCGTGCGCATTGTGTAACCTGCATATCGGTTTGAAATAAACATCAATTATTCGTCCGTGCCGTCTCTGTTTTTTTCCCAACTTTCATCCCTTTCGAACCACTCCTTCTTGGTGTTGCATTTGCTCTGTCAGTCAGTGTATGTTAAGGTTGGCGAGGCACTTTCTGCATCTTCCTTGAAAGCATTTTCGCGATCCTGTATTTGCAGCTGACAAGGTGGTTTCTTAGTTTACTCATCTCGTACATTTAACCGTGTCTCCTAGCTCTTACTCTGTTTGTCATATCCTCCACTGAGGCTCTTATTAGTTATACAGTTAGTAGCGACCAATCCCTTCAAGGAACTCGACGCAGGCTGCTGCCATTCCTGTTCCCAGTGACGTTCCACACGCCAGTGCAGTCTAGCATGTTTATGCACATTATGCACAATAGTCAAAGGTAGGCGGAGAAGTAGACGACGCGCCGGTAACCCAGACCGTAATAAACGGCGCCGGACTGTCACCCCTGATAGTGTACGATGTGTTACACTGTTACACCTTTGCGTCAGAGCCGAGGAGGGCGCAGATCTGTCCTGCAATGCCATTCGGACGAGGTGTCGATCTTCTCGGTGGATGGACTGGGTGGTGCGACCAGACCCATCTCGTCGTGTTCTATGGCCTTCTGTGAATCATTCTGTACACACCCGTTGCACTGCCGACACACTTCGTCCCACACGAGCAGCAATTTCCCAAATGGATGCATCACGTTCTCTCATAACAATAATGCGCCCTATTTCAAACTCATTTGACGGTACGGTTCTCACATACGTCTGCGAGGCACCCTGCGCGTCTGCTCAAGTCACACTGATCCATTACCTTCGGTTTATAGCGACAACGAGAGCCGCAGGCACATTTTACCAGTCGGTGGTGGTGCGCCGAGATACCGATGTGGACCTTGAATCCGAGGGCCGCCATGGTTTAAATGCTAATCATTTCTTCAGAACATACCAATGCACATGTCCTGTGAATATGAACTTCCTATCTCTAGTCTTTTAAGGTGTTCTGGTTTTTATGAGCATGAGTGTATTTAGGGCGTACCAAAATCATTGACATTCCTTCCATATCTCTGGGAAAGTAGCAGTTAAAAATGCATGCCCAGTGTGTGTGGGTGTGGGAAGACATACTAAAGAGCCGCCTATGGGCACCGGATGACGTTTCTCTTGAACGCAGGTAGAACAGCACTTTTGTGTCATTCAGGCCGGTGTTCGGATGCTTTGCTGGACAACGCTCAGACAACATAGAAGCAGACAATGATGGGCAAAGGTGGTCTGTGTGGTTCCTCTTCACGAGATTAGCAGCTGTATGAGGGGAAGCAGCACCAAGTTGCACAATCGTGACAATACGCAGCCACATAGCATTCGGGAGATCATTGCCACCCTGGGTGTTCTACGAGTACACCGTGCTGCCTCATTCGCCATACTCGCCGGATCTTACCCGTAGTGACTAAGTAATGAAAGAAGCCATGCAGTATAAGAAGTTCACCTCCAACGACGGGCTTTAGCTTATTAGTTGCCAAAAGAGGCGTCAGGATAACCCCAAAGAATGGTTCGCTGCGGAAATACGGCAATTGCCGGAACGAAGGCAAAGGTGTACAAACATTGGCAAAAAATACCTCTGATATAATGAGTATTCATTTTGTTTACAAGTTGCATTAAGTCGCACAGACACAGATAGGTCTTATGGCGATGATGGGATAGGAAAGGGCTAGGAGTGGGAAGGAAGCAATCGTGGCCTTTATAAGATTTAGCCGAGGAATTTGATTGGTGTGAAGATGGGAAACCACGGAAAATCATCTTCCGGACTGCCGACGGCGGGGTTCGAACCCTCTCTCCCGAAGCAAGCTGGCAGGTGCGTGACCCAAACAGCTCAGCCACTCTCTCGGTTATTTACTTCGTTTCAAGCATTGTTACTGTGAAAAAATACATTTATTGTCAATCAATAAATCAATCAATCAAACAAACAATCATCATAGATCTCCATTTAGGGCTGCCGCCCAGGTGGCAAATTCCCTATCAGTGTTTACGTAATATTTTCTTAAGTTATTTCAAAGATCTTGGAAATGTATCCAACATTTCCCTTGATTAATTATTTCAATCCCTGATTCCTCTTCCTATAAATGAATAATTGCCCCAATTTGTCCTCTTGAATTCCTATTTTATCTTCATATTATGATCTTCCCCACATTTAAAAATTATCTCTAGCTTAGTCGTCTTTTTAAAATTATTATTTACTTTACTTCGCACCGACACAAATAGGTCTTATGGCGACGCTGTGATAGGAAAGGGCTACAAGTGGGAAGGAAGTGCCCGTGGCCTTAAATAAGGTACAGCCCCAATATTTGCGTGGTGTGAAAATTGGAAATCACGGAAAACCATCTTCAGGTCTGCCGGTAGTGGGATTCGAACCCACTCTTTTCCGAATGTGAGCTCACAGCTGCACGACACTAACCGCACGGCCACTTGCTCGGTGCTTATTCGTCTATTAATGCCAATCCACTCCATCTCCACTGGCAGCTCGGAACATACCACTTAGTCGAGCAGCTGGTCTCTTTACTCCCAAAGTTGCCCAAAGTTTGCAACAGTGACACTACTCTTTTGTCGGAAATCACCCAGAACAAATCATTTCTGGACGCCCCAGTTAATACTAGAAGTGCGGTGGAGAGTTGCATCTGCATGCCGGCTGTGTGAAATATCTAATTGTGCAGGCATGACTGGATACGTCCCACACCGTGACAACTGCTGTTCGTTCCACTTCATCCTCATCCTTCTAGCTGAACAGCGCCAGGCACTACTATATTGCAAACGTTTAACCTGAATTGAATTAAAACCTGGCCAATTCAATCATGCTGAGGATTCCCTAGCCCAGAAGCTCACCTGCAGCTGCTTCTTGATGGATACATTGTTTTTGCATAACAACCTGTGTCAGTCTCATTTATGGTTCACCGAGCTCGATAGCTGCAGTCACTTAATTGCGGCCAATATCCAGTATTCGGGAGATAGTGGGTTCGAATCCCACTGTCGGCAGCCCTGAAGATGGTTTTCCATGGTTTCCCATTTTAACACCAGGCAAATGCTGGGGCTGTACCTTAATTAAGGACGGCTGCTTCCTTCCCACTCCTAGCCCTTTCCTGTCCATCGTCGCCGTAAGACCTATCTGTGTCGGTGCGACGTAAAGCAACTTGTAAAAAATATATATATATATATATATATATATGGTTGTGACAGTCTGGAAAATGCTGAGGTGTGGGTGGTGCTGAGTAATGGCATTCAATGCAGGACTAGTGCATCTGGATGTCAAGAAGGTGCTAACTTCCCGGACGAGTAGTGGTACACGTATGCACAGAAATGGTGCCCTGATATAAACAAAGCACAGCGCCCCCTCCTCCACCTTCCGCCTTAACGCATTGTGCAGGTAAATGAAATGGCGTATGACTTTAGTGCCGGGAGTGTCCGAGGACATGTTCGACTCGCCAGATGCAGATCTTTTGATTTGACACCCGTTGGCGACCTGCGCGTCGGGATGAGGATGAAATGATGATGAAGACGAAGCATACACCCAGCCCCAATGCCAGCGGAATTAACCAGTGATGGTTAACACTCCTGACCCTGCCAGAATCGAACCCGGGACTCCTGTGACCAAAGGCCAGCACGCTAACCATTTAGCCATGGAGCCGAATATCGTGCAGGTAGACAGCCCGCTACAAGATTGTTGGATTGAAACGGGCACAGTGGATGTATAGCAATACACACAATGTGCCTTCAGCACTATCCGCTCACTCCCTCCCCTCCTTTTCAGGACTGGAGTGCGGCAGTGTTGATTGTTTGTGTCGGGACACCATTTCTGTGCATGCGTGTACAATAGCACTTACGGGCCCAGTGAAGAAAGCAATGGTAAACGGCCTCACTGTCCGTTATACATTGTACGCTTCATTAATTCGCTGTTATCCGTCTTTGCGGTTTTCCCAGTAACTGCATAACCGGGCTGAGTAGCTCAGACGGTAGGATGCTGTCCTTCTAGCTACAACATGGAGGGTTCGACCTCGGCTCAGTCCGTTGGTATTTGAAGGTGCTCAAATACGCCAGCCTCGTGTCGGTAGATTTACGAGTTCTTAAAATAACTCCTGTGGGATAAAATATTCCCCGAAAACTGTGAAGGTAGTTAGGGGAATATAAAACTATTATTATTATTATTATTATTATTATTATGATTATTATTATTATTATTATTACATGTTATCGACTGTTATTCTCTTCCAAGTCTCAATGTTATAAGGTTAACAAGACATAAAAGAGAGCCGTTGCACATTCAACCCATTATAGGCCTTGGCTTTCCAAGACGTCTGCTGCTTAGCAATATAGTCTGCAGACATTGGAGTGCCACTTGGTCAGCGTAATGACATCCTCAGTTATACTGCTTTGCTTTCGTGACCGGATCCGCTACTTCTTATGTCAGACAGATCCTTGGTTGATCTCACGAGGCTGAGAGAAGCCCGTTACAGCACTCAATCCAGAATTAATGTCCATGGGCTGGCTAGGAATCGAATCCATGGCCTCCGCGTAAAAAACAGACACGCTGCCCCTACACCCGACGAGGACGGATAATAAGATTAAGAGTATCGTATATTTCCTCCCTTTCCGTAGCCGATACCTGGCTTGAAACTCTTCCATGACTTGTGTTAAGAAGGAAGGTATACGAGTCCACCGAGCGAGTTGGCCGTGCGGTAAGGGTCGCACAGCTGTGAGCTAGCGTTCGGGAAATCGTGGGTCGTTTTTCGTCGTTTCGCATTTGCACACCAAGCAAATATTGGGACTGTGCGTTAATTAAGGACACGGCCACTAGCTTCCTAGTCCTAGACGTCTCCCCTCCTTCCGTTTCCGAAAACGTTCGATCTGTTGGTGCGGCGTTAAACAAGTAGGACAAAAACAGAAGTCCTCACATCACTAGTATATTCATAATTAACCCATTCATTGCATTGTGTGTCTTTCGGTTAGATTCATAGGCGGACTCTGAGATCCCATCAGACGATTTACGTTCGACAAAAAGGACGTCTCAGTGATACCGTACTGTGTTCGTCTACACAGATCGAAGGACATCTCGTAGCTCCTGAGTTGGGATATGACAGTTGCTGCGTTTCCTTCCAACGAGTTATTCTGATTCAAATCCGACCATGAGTCGTTGAAAGCCCACATAACAGGAATTCTAGAAATGGTGAAAGAATTCGAGGTCAGCCTGCTGTCTTGTTGTTGAGGTCACAATGTTTTCCATTCCCATTGCGGCACTTCGGTCAGGAGGTAGCCTGTTGTACTCGTATTTTCGGGAGTGTCTGGTCTGATTGATTTACAGGATGCTCACGTGAGCAGTGGCTGTCCATCCCAACGGCCGAGGCTCAAACTCTGGTGCCGGGTTGAGTGGCTCGCCCTCTGACTCCTGATGGTGGGTTCGAACCCTGCTCAGTCTGGTGCTATTTCAAGGTGCTCAAATACGCTTGCCTTGAGTCGTAGATTTACTGGCTCGTAAAAGAACTCCAGCAGGTCAAAATTCTGGCACCTCGCCGTCTCCGAAAATCATAGAAGTAGTTAGTGGGACGTAACATCAATAACACTATTATTTGAATCCCGGTTGGAAATTTCACCTGAAAAGTCACGTGGTGTCGGGAGGGGCATCCGTCCTTAAAAGCTCGGCCAAAACTGAAAATGAGGCAGGTTGGCTCCAGCAACCTCAGAAACCAGTGGGATACGAACAAAGTTTCTATTTGACTTAGCTCGTGATATCTTCATTTGCATACAACACTTCATACTACGAACTTCTACAGACACACCAAACCTAAACCAAACCCGATGGCGCAACAGCTCCGAAGGACCATGGCCTTCCAGGTAACCGCTGCTCAGCCCAGAGGCCTGCAGATTACTCGATGTCGCCTGGTCAGCACGACGAATCCTCACGGCCATTATTCTTGGCTTTCTGGACCGGGGCCGCCATCTCACCGTCAGATAGCTCCTCAGTTGTAATAACTTAGGCTGAATGGACCTCAAACCAGCCCTCAGATCCAAGTCAAAATCCAAGACCTGGTCGGGAATTGAACCCGGAATATACAGAGACACGCGACAATGCATACATCCCTCCACACAGGGTTGGCGTCAGTAAGGACATCCTGCCGTAAACAGGGTTTAATACTCATAGAGTACCGACTCCATGTTGTTGGGAAAAGGCGAGAAGAAAATGAAGTGAAATGGCGTATGGCTTTTAGTGCCGGGAGATCCCATCCCAGGACGGGCTCGGCTCGCCAGGTGCAGGTATTTTATTTGACTCCCGTAGGCGACCTGCGCGTCGTGATGAGGATGAAATGATGATGAAGACAACACATAAACCCAGCCCCCGTGCCAGGGAAATTAACCAATAATGGTTACAATTCCCGACCCTGCCGGGAATCGAACCCGTGGCCCCTGTGACCAAAGGCCAGCAAGCTAACAATTTAGCCATGGAGCCGGACGGGAAAAGGCGAGGAGTAGGAAGAGGAAGACTTTCATGTTGCTACATAATTGATATCAGAGTTCTTTCGAATGACTCAGGAATATTTGCTGTAAAATTCATTTTCAGCTAAGAAGGTAACAGAGTTATCATCAGTATACTGAAGTGAAGTCATTAAAGATTATTTTAAGTAGTTCTCGAAATTTCATTTATTGTCCTAATTCCATAATTGTAAAACTTTATCGGACACCCCCGCAGCTATTCTCGTCAGCCGCTCTTCGTTGTGACTGGGTCCCGACTTCGGAATTCATTTCCTAATGATCCCAGGAACAATCTCAACATTTAAGACTACATGCATAGATTATTTGCTGAATTAAGTTATATCACTGTTAATCATAATATTATTGCAATAGGTATTTAGTGTTAAAAATATTCTGCGTGGAAATTCTTTTTCAGCATGGTATAGTAAGAACTCTGTATGTGAAAGTCTATTTTGTGTGTAATATTGGTATACGTGTGTGGCAAGGAAAAATGTATTTTTAAAAAATGGGTTAATAAAAATTGTTCCGTATTTTTTTAAATGGTCCAAACACTGATAACTTGACGTATGCTAGGATGTGTGATTGCGCTAGGATGGTCCGTAGAGTAGTAACATTGACATTTTACTGTTGAAATACGATGTTTATTCCCGTAATTAATACCGGTATTATTATAAGTTGCTGAATGGTGTGGATATAATCTTGGAGAAGAGATAAAAATTAGAATAGATAGATCGTGAAAATGATAGGTAACGGAATGCAGTCGAATACGTCGGGTGAAACTGGATATACTGTATTAGATTAGGAAATGAACTCTTAAAGGTGGTAGATGTATATTGGAACTTGGATAGTAGAATAACTAGTGATGGACATAAAATGCAGACTAGTATTCGGGAGATAGTGGGTTCGAACCCCACTGTCGGCAGCCCTGAAGAGGGTTTTCCGTGGGTTTCCATTTTCACACCAGGTAAATGCTGGGGCTGTACCTTAATTAAAGCCACGCCCGCTTCCTTCCCACTCCTAGCCCCATCGTCGCCATAAGACCTATCTATGTCGGTGCGAGGTAAATTGTAAAAAACAAAAAAAGAAGCAAAAAAACAGACTACTGTTTGTACAAGCAGAGAAGGCCTTTGTAAAGACAAAGAATTTGCTGATATCAGACTTAGACATGCATATCCTCATCCCAAGCTGGTGCAGCTCTTTACAGGCACTCCCCCAATGGAACTGCGTGTACCACTTCAACCCTCCTGCCATTCTTAAATGTTTGGCAGTACCGGGCCCCGAGGACGGCAGCTTAATAACACTAACCAGTAATCTACGGAGGCGGTCTGTACAGAAGTGACCGAGCTCGATAGCTGCAGTTGCTTTAAGTGCGACCAGTATCCAGTATTCGAGAGATAGTGGGTTCGAACCCCACTGCCGGCAACCCTCAAGATGGTTTTCTCCACTTCTAGCTCTTTCCTATCCCAAGGTCACCAGAAGACCTATCTGTATCGGTGCTTCGTAAAGCAAATTGGGTAAAAAAATTTAAAATAAATGCAAACTATTTCGTCCCCATTCTGACATGTTTCTTTGACAAGTGTTAAACCATTAGTATTGAAGTAATTATTTAATAACTTAGTATGGTACAACAAAGAAAAATCTTTGTTAAACTGCGTTCGGGAAATACTGGATTTGAACCCCACTGTCGGCAGCCCTGAAAATGATTTTCCGTGCTTTCTCATTTTTATACCTTAATTAATGCGACGGTCTCTTCCTTCCGAGTGTTAGTTCTATGCTGCCCCATCTTTACGACATGACTTAGCTCAGCACATGCGACGTAAATCCAATAGCAGGAATATTAAAAACTTAAGAAATACTCGAAGATTACAATAAAATATTACGACATAGAAGATACAATCAATTGTTTTTATATGACTTTTATATACCGTGCGTCTTTTTCAAAACTTCCTATCTTGAATAAAATACAGCCCACGATGCATTAATTCTATGTGGTCTGAGACAGTGGTTCGCCGGTTCGAGTCCCAATGTTCGAAAAAATTGTCACCATCAGAATGTTGGCCGGAGAATTGGTGGTATACAATTTCGTATCACTAGACTGCGTACAAAAAGCCTGGATTCAATTCCAAATCTCTCCACATTGTTCATATCGAGTAAGGGCATATGCCGCTGTTGATGGTGATTAGTCCGTCGGATGGAGACGTTAAGTCTTGAGCAGACGCTATGGTGCTATTCGGCGGGAGTAGGCTATGTGCCGGCACCGGGTTTTACCTTCCTACCATCGTGCATCACGTCATTAAGTACGAGTAAACTCGTGCCCTCGTCACGAGGTGGTGCATCAGACACACCCCCAATGGAATTGAGCTGCATGTACCATTTTAACCACATACAAGCACTCCTGCCATTCGTAAGTCTCTGGCAGGATCGGGAATCAAACTCAGGCCTCAGTACGGCAGCTAATAGCTCTAAACCTTACGCGCTACAGAAGCGGATATCACGTCATTCGTTTCATCTCATCAACTACTGTGACGTCACGATGAGCAGCCACGAAGATTCATCTCAGTTCTTACCCGACCCCGTGGAGAAAAACGGCTCAGGGGAACCTAAAGTAGCAAGATCATTCCCGTTGCCAGGAGGTTTCCAAGGGACGCAGGATGTAGTGGACGCCGATACAGTCTCGGTCTGCTGCCTTGACATGGCTTCGCCATAGCTTCCTTTGCTGGCGATAGTCTTATCTTCTTTCTGTTGAGACATGTAGCCTTACTTCAAGCTTCATCTCAATGTTTTCCTCAAGCAGTGTTGCCAACTTATATTTTCTAGATCCGCTAAATACTACTAAAAATCAGCTAAAATTCTGCAAAGAAATCCGATCTCAAATAATGAGCAATAAAAACGAGCAATAATAATAATCTTCTAACTATCTTCTATCTTAATCCGTTTACCCTCCAGGGTTGGCTTTTCCCTCGGACTCAGCGAGGGATCCCACCTCTACCGCCTCAAGGGCAGTGTCCTGGAGCGTGAGACATTGGGACATTGGGTCGGGGGATACAACTCGCCCAGGCGGCCTCACCTGCTATGCTGAACAGGGGCCTTGGTGGGGGATGGGAAGATTGGAAGGGATAGACAAGGAAAAGGGAAGGAAGCGGCCGTGGCCTTAGGTTACGTACCATCCCAGCATTTGCCTGGAGAAGTTAGAAACCACGGAAAACCACTTCCACCTCTACTCAGTTGACCTCCCGAGGCTGAGTGGACCCCGTTCCAGCCCTCATACCACTTTTCAAATTTCGTGGCAGAGCCGGGAATCGAACCCGGGCCTCCGGGGGTGGCAGCTAATCACACTAACCACTACACCACAGGGGCGGACAACAATAATAATAATAATAATAAAAGTAAATGTCTGCACTCACCTGATCTGTGAGTTTCACTGGGATTAACTCCCCTGCCTGCGAGCCGGCGAGCTAAAACTAGTAGGCGTTTTACTACCGGGTGAAAATTAGGTGAATCCCCTACCTCAAGGGCCACACACAGAAGAGGCCAGTTCGTTAAACGGTCTTCCTTCATAGCAAAAATATAAATGCTACGCTCTCACAGTTTCATTATCTGTCGTCATTCGTCAACTAAGAGGTAAGTACCCTTTCCCCACGTATTACAGATTTATGATACCATGATCTCATATCACCAAACCCAAATAACATGCTTTCCTCATGTGACTGAAATGAAATGGCGTATGGCTTTTGGTGCCGGGACTGCCCAAGGACAAGTTCGGCTCACCAGATGCAGGTCTTTTGATTTGACACCCGTAGGCGACCCGCGCGTCGTGATGAGGATGAAGTGATGATGAAGACGACACATACACCCAGCCCCAGTGCCAGTGGAATTAAACAATTATGGTTAAAATTCCCGACCCTGCCGGGAATCGAACTCGGGACCCCTCTGGCCAAAGGCCAGCACCCTAACCATTTAGCCATGGAGCCGGACTTCATGTGACTGCTAGCTCCTGACAAGAAATACGGAATAGCTCGGAGACAGACTGGAGTACAAATTTTAAAAAACGTAAAATGGATTAAACACTAAATTCTGCTATAATAAATCTAGAATTCCGCCAAAAAATCCGCTGTCCGCTAAATGATATATTTCCCCACCGACAGTCTTCTAATTCCGACAAATTTAGCGGAAAATCCGCTAAGTTGGCAACACTATCCTTAAGGCAGATAAATGTAGACCACACCATGGCTTTCGTATTTCATACCAGTCAAGCAAATTTATTTATTTATTTATTTATTTATTTATTTATTTATTTATTTATTTATTTATTTATTTATTTATTTGTGAATGTATTTACACACATGTATATATCTTCGTTTTAGACTGCATTGCCTTTCAGCGTTCAGTCTGCTAGCCTTTGTGTACTAAGTATGCGCCTCCACAATCCTCTATTTGCAACTACCTCTGTGGCCTCGGTTAGTTCTACACCTCGTTAAATCTTTAAAACTGAGTCTAACCATCTTCGTCTTGGTCTCCATAACAGTTAAAGAATTTCCTATTTACAGTCATGCTGATATGTCTCTCTACAATTTAAAAATTAGTTTATAGAAGAGTTAAGACATAAAATCACTCGTCCCAGGGAAAGACAAGATAAGTCAAAAAATTAACGTTCTCAGGAGAAGCCTTTTTTTGTTTTTTTTGTTTTTAAACAATAGGAAATCACCGATTAACCAAATGTTGTCAAACCATTCTGCGTTATATGAAATAAAATTGTTAAATAATGGTTTTCGTTTGATTTTGTTTAATTCAAAATATTAATGAAGTATCTGCCTTGGCTCCTGAGTAGAAGTGACACGTCCTATATAGACCAGACATTATTTTCTGATGTGGACCAGTCAAAACCAAAGTGCTGCAAGTCACATTTGTGTATTTTTTTTTTTTTTTTTGCTAGTTGCTTTGCGTCGCACCGACACAGATAGGTCTTATGGCGACGACGGGACAGGAAAGGGCTAGGAGTGGAAAGGAAGCGGCCATGGCCTTAATTATGGTACATTTGCCTGGTGTGAAAATGGGAAACCACGGAAAACCATTTTCAGGGCTGCCGACAGTGGGGTTCGAACCTACTATCTCCCGAATACTGGATACTGGCCTCACTTAAGCGACTGCACATTTGTGTATTGTTAACTAGTAAGATGTTGACAGTTACAAGTATGAAGGATGAATTCTCCACCTAATCAATACTTTATTTTACATAGAGTCAATGATTTACATAAAAACCGACCCGTAAATAGGTCATCTTCAGC
The DNA here is from genome assembly GCF_040414725.1 of Anabrus simplex. Taxonomy (NCBI): domain Eukaryota; kingdom Metazoa; phylum Arthropoda; class Insecta; order Orthoptera; family Tettigoniidae; genus Anabrus; species Anabrus simplex. The sequence goes on from NC_090266.1 coordinate 62,863,194, forward strand.
TGTTAGAGAACTTACCTAATAGCGACTGTACAGAATAAACAGTACTAAGATTAAAACTAAACAAGAATGCCATTAAATACAGTTTTGGGGTTAATGGTGTTATTTTCAAATATTACATATATTGAGGCTGGAATCGGATACAGATTATAGTAATGTTAAAAGTTCTCTTAAACAAAGGCAGCTGTGTAAATTCACCACCAGTTATTCACTTACAAGATGATGCCCCCATCCACAACAACAACAGAAAATATACTACACACAACACAGACTGACTTATCTGGTTGAAGCCACTTTTAATAACAATATTCAAAATATTAACAATGTAACTCAACTTATCTGGTTCTTACCGGGGACTGTTTTGTATTCTTGAATAATCTGGAAGTAATATTTGGCTATTTCTTTAGTATTATGACGAAATGACTTATCTTGTTAGTGTCAAAGTTTAGAGAGCATTGACCTTCGCAGGTTACTGCAAAAGTTTAAAAAAACTTTTAAAAATTACTTATCTGGTTTTACCCCGGGATGAGTGAAATTTGGAACATGTTATGTTGCATTGTATAAATTGTGCTCGACCGTGGGAATGTTCTCACTTTCCCACAACTAAATGTCGACATCGACTGTATGAGGAGTTTCAAAGCTTTTTAGATGTGTTATCTGCTGAGTCGATTCATTCTTATGAGATGAATTCTCATTTCCTGCTTGTATGTATAGCGCATTAGCTCTCTTCGCCCTGGCTTTCCGTATGTGCCACCTGTCTCCGGAGAAATAGGTGGTGTGTGAGGTACCGATACCAGTGCGCCCATTGGCGCTCCTCTGTCGGTCTGTAATGAGTGTATTAAGTTGTGGATTTTAACCAGTTTAAGTTATTTATTCACTTTTGTTTTAGATCCTATATGTGGTAAGTGTTAGTGTGATTGTGTAGGCCTAATATATATGTGCGTGTTACCAGGGTACCGGCTATTCTATTGTATTGGCTGACACAGTAATTATACAGTGTGCATCGGTATGCGGTAATCCTGGGTGGTCGACCATCCAGGTACTGACCACGCCCAATGTTGCTTTAGTATTGCAACGGGACTGTACTGGTGATATTTCGCAGTGACTGACTTATATATAATTTTTGTGAGTGTGCAGATGTTAAATTTATAAAAAGCAGCATATTTTGAACGAGCAGCGTTTATTAACGGTGCAACTTGCCTCGTCTCCAAGAACCAGGGCTTCATCTGGTTTTGTTAGTGTTAGAGGCGTATTTAGAGGCGGTGTAGTGAGTTTTAAGGAAGTGAGATTGTCTTGGATTTAGTCTTGGTAATCTTGGAGGTTATTATTGGGGGGGGGGGGGTCACTGATTAGGTTTTCCAGGATCTCGGCTACTCAATCCACCAAGGGGGCCATGAGGTTGATTGAAACTGCTTTTGGAGGATGCTGGGGATGGTGGGGGCGGTGGACACTTGTTCATAGGCCTAACATCTTTATAATTTTGCGGTCCTGACGATTACATTTCCTTCCGCCTTTGGACCAGTTGTTGTAATAACCAATATTATATTAATTCTAATTAATTAACCACCATATTTCTCGTCAGCAGTTTTCGTTAGTAAGCAGTTCCTAGCGAAGTGTTACACAGCAGTTAACAGTGGGTGCAGAACGGGTTCGCTCCAGTTACTCAGTGGAATATGTCACTAGTTTTATGTATCACGGCAAGAGGAACATTTCACAGCTAACAGGTGCTCTAATGTTGGCAACTAGAATATCATTTACTTGGAGACGATAAATACGGGAAGCTCCCTGGAAGCTATGTAGATCACTTGTTGCACAGTATCCCGCCTTGTGCGCTAGTTGAAATGACACTCGTTGAAGTGTTGTTGGAAGGGTCCAAGATACTCTACCATTTATTTTGCAAGGAGTCAAAATCATCATCAAAGGTCGTTATTTACTCCCTCCCGAGCAAGTAGCTGCACGGTTTGTGTCGCGTAGCTATCAGCTTGCATTCGGGAGATAGTGAGTTCGAACCCCACTGTCGACAGTCCTGAGGATGGTTTTCCGTGGTTTTGCATTTTCATACTAGGAAAGTGCTGGGTCCGTACCTTTATTAAGACCACGGTCGCTTCCTTGCCATCCTTTCCTATCCCATTGTCGCCATAAGACCTATCTGTGCCGGTAAGACGTAAAGCAAATTGTAAAAAACGAACTCTTTTTTATGGTTTCACTTTCGGCATTTTTCTTGCTCAAAAATACTTGGGAAGATAATTCTGTACTGAAGCGGAAAGTTATGTAACTGTTATTTCTATTTCCTTCTCAATCAATCAATCAATCAATCAATCAATCAATCAATCAAACAATTAATAAACCATTCACTACTGATTTGCATTTAGGGCAGTCGCCCAGGGGGCAGATTCCTTATCTGTTGTTTTTCTAGCCTTTTCTTAAATGATTGCAAAGAAATTGGAAATTTATTGAACATCTCCCTTGGTAAGTTATTCCAATCCCTAACTCCCCTTCCTAAAAAGGAATATTTGCCCCAATTTGTCCTCTTGAATTCCAACTTTACCTTCGAATTGTGGTCTTTCCTACTTTTAAAGACACCAATCAAACTTATTCGTCTACTGATGTCAACCACGCTATCTCTCCACTGACAGCTCTGAACATACCACTTAGTCGAGCAGCTCGTCTCCTTTCTCCCAAGTCTCCCAGCCCAAACTTTGCAACATTTCTGTAACGCTACTCTTTTGTCGGAAATCACCCAGGACAAATCGAGCTGCTTTTCTTTGGAAAACAGTTATCGAATCAAGTAATCCCATACACTAGAACCATACTCTAGTTGGGATCTTACCAGAGACTTATATGCCTTCTCCTTTACATCCTTACTAAAACCCCTAAATACCCTTATCACCATGTGCAGAGATCTGAGATCAGAGATCTTTATGTACAATCATATTTATGTGATTACCCCAATGAAGATCCTTCCTTATATTTACACCTAGGTACTTACAATGATCCCGAAAAGGAACTTTCACCCCATCAACGCAGTAATTAAAACTGAGAGGACTTTTCCTATTTGTGAAACTCACAACCTGACTTTTAACCTCGTTTATCATCATACCACTGCCTACTGTCCATCTCACAACATTATCGAGGCCATTTTTCAGTTGCTCTCGTTTCAATTTGTTTTTGGTCTTGAGGTACTCGGGGGTGAATGACTGACTGTAGGGGCGAGGGCGAAGCTGGTGCATTCCTTGTGCTTGAGACACGTTAAGAAATACTTTCTCCTAATTATCAGAGTTCTGTATTGTGGTCCTGCACATATCTTGGAAACACAAGACTCACAGGTATAAATCCTTCCCTTAACCTATCTACCGAATGCAAGCTGATAGCTTACATGACCCTAACCTCGCAGTCACTTGTTCGGTATCACGAAGTATAGTTTTATTTCAGCTAGTGAACGAATTTGGAAAAGACGTGTTGACAACAAATGAGCGTGTTTTATATTTTTAATTCTACAGTGTTAAATTGAGTGCAGAAAAGAAGTTTGTCGTACCAAGAGAAATAGAAATATATTTATTTAAAGTTAATTACAAGTAGGACCAAAGGCCCCTTAGGCTGCTGCTTTGGCTTAAATGTATCCATTAATATACAAAATATAATATAATAAAAATAATACATAAAAGAGCGTAAGTTACATATTCCTACTGAGGATAAAAGAAAATAAGATTTAAAACTAAGCATCTAGGAGATTACAATATTACTTTTACCATCGCAGAAACATATACTACCGAGCTTGATAGCTGCAGTCGCTTAAGTGCGGCCAGTATCCAGTATTCGGGAGATAGTAGGTTCGAACTCCACTGTCGGCAGCCCTGAAAATGGTTTTCCGTGGTTTCCCATTTTTACACCAGGCAAATGCTGGGGCTGTACCTTAATTAAGGCCACGGCCGCTTCCTTCACACTCCTAGCCATTTCCTGTCCCGTCGTCGCCATAAGACCTATCTGTGTCGGTGCGACGTAAAGCAAGTAGCAAAAATAAAAAATAAAAAAAAAGAACATATACTATTCTAACAAGGGAGAGGAGACATAAGAGAAACCTAAGATACATTTTAATGCCGAGGATGAATTAAAACTGAACATCTAAAATGTATCTAGGAGATTATGATATTTCGTTCTATTTAATTAATTTTTACAACAGCACATTAAGCGAAAAACCGTCTGAAAGCTGAAACGAGTGCGAAGAACAAGTGTTCAAAGATTCTTCGCGCGGCAAAGTACTACATGCAGTAAATCATTATGTCCATATTTATGTACCCCCGTCCCCCATGGCGCAACAGCCCCGAAGGGCCTTGGCCTACCAAGCGACCGCTGCTCAGCCCGAAGGCCTGCAGATTATGAGGTGTCGTGCGGTCAGCACAACGAATCCTCTCGGCCGTTATTCTTGGCTTTCTTGACCGGGGCCGCCATCTCACCGTGAGATAGCTCCTCAATTGTAACCACGTAGGCTGAGTGCACCTCGAACCAGCCCTCAGATCCAGGTAAACCGGGCGAGTTGGCCGTGAGGCTAGGGGCGCTCAGCTGTGAGCTTGCATCCAGGAGATGGTGGGTTCGAACCCCACTGTCGGAAGCCCTGAAGATGGTTTTCCGTGGTTTCCCACTTTCACACCACGCAAATTCTGGGGCTGCATCTTAATTAAGGCCACGGCCGCTTCCTTCCCACTCCTAGGCCTTTCCTGTCCCATCGTCACCATAGGCTAAGACCTATCTGTGTCGGTGTGACGTAAAGCAAATTGTAAAAAGAAATCGGGGTAAAATCTCTGACCTGACCGAGAATCGAACCCAGGGTCTCCGGTAAGGGGCGGACACGCTACTCTTACACCGCGGGGGCCGGCCATATTTATGTAACTTACAAGAAAATTCAGAGATGATTAAGCAAGAGCTGTGCATTGAATAAAATAGGGATATATTACTTATAAAACCATTTTTATACAGCCACCAAAATTCGATTTTGTCGAATATTTTGAAGTAATGTTTTACTTATTTTGTAGCATTTTTCCACATATTTATGGACAGTTTATTGATTATTTTCAGTGATTTTTACAGCATCAACATCCGCCGCCTAATTTTAACTGTAAATAACTGACAAATACGTTAGCTTCCTGGCGGTACTTTTACTGGCACGTAAAATAACTCTTGTGGGACTAAATTCCGGCAACTCGGCGTCACCGAAAACCGTAAAGTAGTTAGTGGGACGTAAAACGTAATAACATCATTATTTGTAAATAACTGAATAATAAATTGATAATATTGGGAGTGAATTCTGGGTAGACTCAGGCTATATTATTCATAAGGTAGAAGAAACAGACATGAAAGTAGAGAGAATGATCGTTGGTACAAACAGGTGGGAACAATGGTAGGAGGGTACTCAGAATGAGGATATAAGTGATAAGTTAGGAATGAACGCAATGAATGAAGCGATACGCATACACCAGCTTCAGTGGTAGGGTCATGTAAGGCGAATGGAGGATAGACTACATAGGAGAATAATGGACTCGGTCCATAGAGTGTAAGAGAAGTAGAGGGAGACCAGGACGACGATGGTTAGACTAAATTTATGATTAGTTTAAGATAATAGGTATGGAAATAAAAGAAGACCCAGAGCTAGTTACAAATAGAGGATTGTGGAGACGTTTAATAAATTCACAGAAGCTTGCAGAGTGGACACTAAAAGGCGTAACAGATTATAAAGAACATGTATACATGTATTTTTATAACTAATGTTAGAATTAATTTCCTGGACCTGACGATGGTTGCTTGTCAACCGAAACATATAAATCCCCTGGTATGTATATCTTCTAATAGTTGCCTTTCTTTTCCAGGTACTGTTCAATACGTCTTCATCTCTTCCATTCTCGTAAGTCTTTCATTTCAATGTCTTGTCAATTATTTAAATAATCTACGTTATGTAATTTAATTGCTCTCTAGCGAATTTATTTAAATTGTTTAATTTCATCACCTGCATAAACGACTTGTAAACCCAAGCCTTAAAGTTACAAACCAAATTCATGAAAACTCATCCCTGGTAGTCCTCTGTATTTCCTTGAGACTATTATGACTCCTGTGCTCCAAAGTACGAAAGTAGCACGTAAGGTAAAATTGAGACAGCAGATAACATCTTCATGTTTGTTGCTCTGTGGATCAGAAAGATAAGAACATGCACACTTTCTACCATATAAATTGCTTAAACACGTATTGTGGCTCAAGTTTCATCTCCTTGGACGTTTAGGTTATTTAAACTCACTCCATATCTCCTTGTTTTATTGCTCTCCTTGAGGGTTCTGAATCTCTGGGATGAGATGTGTGTCTCAGGTGCAGCTCAGCGTATTAGACGCGTGTCATTGAAAACATAAGTCATCCTTGTTATGATTTTCAGTGTTATCTACTGGAGAATAATAAAGTGGTTAATTTCTCAAGCTTATGCCCGCTTCTGTTCCAGTCCAGATCCCAGTTACCTGCTCACACTAGAACAAATCTGAGGCTTGGTTCTAAATGGGACCGTATCTTTCTTTTAAATCGAAAATGAGATAGTAACAGACAGAAAAGCGGCTTATCCTGGCCTACAACATATTCAAGTATCCAATGTCTCTCATAAATATTATATGAACAGTTAAAGTTTAATTAAATAAGCCCTTGCCAGTTATAGCCTATTAGATTACCGACAAAATTTAGAGACCTCGGAATTTTGAAAGAATATAATACAAAAATGTTGCATTTAATAAGTTGATTTTCACAAAGAAAGTGTAAACTTATTTAAAATTAGTTCTTGAAAGAAATAGTTGGAAAACTATAAGCAAAACTTCAAATGTTCATAACTCGAAAACACGTTTCTTTTTCATTGGCCCACAGAAATATGACATCAACTGTAGTTTATATTACCGCTTTCGCACACCCTGGTGGGGTCGCGGGTGCGAACTGTGCATTTGGCCCTGATTTACGGCCGGATGCCCTTCCTGATGCCAACACTATGAGGGATGTATTCTCTAATTCGTACATCTGTGGTGGTTGGTACTGTAATATAGTGTGTGTACATGAAGAGGAGAATATTGGGACAGATGCAATCACCCAGTCCTAAAGTTAGAGGAATTAACCACACCCAAGCACAATCCCCGATCCTCCAGGAATCAAACCTGGGCACCTCAAAACCTAAGGCCTTAACGCTGCCCATTCCGCCAAGGAGCTGGACATCGCATCACCTCAACTCCAGTTACCAAAACAGAATTTACTCGCCAGGCTGAGTGGCACAGACGGTTGTAGCCCTGGCATTCTGACCGCGGCTCAGTCCGGTGGTATTTGAAGGTGCTCAGATACGTCAGCCTCGTGTCGAGAGATTTACTTGCACGTAAAAGAACTCCTTTGGGACAAAATACCGGCACCTCGGCGTGTCCGAAAACCGTCAAAGTAGTTAGTGGAACGTAAAATGAATGACATTACTATTAGAATCTACTCGGAGTAAGTACAGTGGGATGCTGACCACGATATTTCGAACTTCTAAGAAGTAAGCAACAACAATGTCAACAATAAGATCAAGATATTTAGATACATTCCAGACAATCCTCAAAATATCTTCGGTGGTACTCGCGTCGAAATCAGCCCCCTGACACCGACTTCCATACGTTGTACAGACGTGCACATTAATGGTGTCCCGACATAAACAATCAACACTGCCCCACTCCAGTACTGAAAAGAAGGGGAGAGAGTGAAGGGGTAGTGTTGAAGGCCAATCCAGTACAAAACATGGAGGAAGAGAGTGAAGGGGTAGTGTCGAAGGCTTAACGCATTGCTGCATGGACTGCATGCAGACAGCCCGCTACAAGACTTTGTTGTGATCGAAATGGGCACAGTGACGGATGTATTGAAGTACAGCATTAGGTTACCTACTCGTGTGGTCCCGCGGTGTACGGGGCAACGCGTCCGGCCGCCCCGAGTTCGATTCCCGGCCGGATCAGGGGGTTTTAATTGTAAATGATTAATATCCCCGGCCTGGGGACTGCATGTTCGTGTCGTCCTTTACGTTCCTCACATTCAACACTCAACACTTCTGCAATTCCAATTACATGCAGGTTCATATATTGTGCAAGTAGGGGCAAAAGAACTCTATAGGTCGACGTCCCGAACAAATAGCATTTTAACATAAACAATCAAAAAAGTAACCTACTCTGATAATTACAGTATTAAGAGGTAAAGGAGGTTTTTAACCGAAAAGTATTTTATACTACAGTAGTTAGGAATATTTTGTAGCTGCGTTATATCGGGTCTACCAATCCTTCTTCACCTCATTCTTGCCATATTTCTATCCATTTCCAAACTGTCTTAAGACTGCATGGTATTGCTTCTGCTATTGCTTGGAGGACCATGTGAGCCTCCCACATGCCAATAATACGGCCTCGATTCACCTGCGATAGGATAGGAGCCATCTTATTACAATGTTACAGTATAACGCCGAAATACACATATTGTGTATTCAGCACTACCTGTTCACTCCCTTCCCCGCCTTTTCAGTACTGGAGTGGCCTTCAACACTATCCCTTTACTCTCTCCCCTCCTTTTCAGTACTGGAGTGGGGCAGTGTTGATTGTTTATGTCGGGACACCATTAATGTGCGTGCGTGTACAGACCTTTTCTTTACACGCTGCCGACCTCTGTGCGTGATATAGACCCCTGTAGGCCTAATTTCTTTTTTTTCCTCCCTTGTAAAGTTGTCGAAATGGAAGTGGTGTATATTTTTATGAATGAATCAGCCCAAATCAGTGTTTCTTTTTATCCTTTCCAAAGTGTTTGAAATAGTCTGACCTCTTTCCACGTGAGAGCATGTAGGTTTTACATTTTTTGCTGCATTCTAGCGGACATATATTTCGATTAATATTATAAATCGCCTTCTCCTCACTGATATGTGTGTTGACATCATCTGGTGAGGATTACTATAATTCCTTAAACGCCTTGAAACCTCTTATGACTCGTAATTACTTGACTCGCTGTCACTTTGAAATACGAGATCACGTGGTGCAGAAGGATGACACGGTGCAGTTTGAATGAAAGAGAAGTTATTGAAATGTAATAAATCAGACGATAACAGCACTACACAAGGGGTATACGAACGAATCGTATCCATAAAATTTTATAATAATGTTTGTCCTGAATGGAAGATAATAATTGCTTTTATGCAAATTAAGAGTAAAATTAGCGGTACACTAATAAATGCCGCTATAACGTCATTACTAAGGAAATAATACATACTTTGCTACCATTGTGAGTATCAGTGTTGCCAACTTAGCGGATTTTCCGCTAAATTTGGCGGAATTAGAGGACTGTCGGCGGAGAAAAATATCATTTAGCGGACAGCGGACTTTTTGGCGGAATTTTAGATTTATTATAGCGGAATTTAGTGTTTTATCCATTTTACGTTTTTTTAATTTGTACTCCAGTCTGTCTCCGAACTATTCCGTATTTCTTGTCAGGTGCTAGCAGTCACATGAGGAAAACATGTTACTGTATTTGGATTTGATGTTATGAGATCATGGTACCATAAATTTGTAATGCGTGGGGAAAGGGTACTTATCTCTTAGTTGACGAATGACGACAGATAATGAAACTGTGAGAGAGTAGCAATTATATATATATATGCTATGAAGGAAGACCGTTTAATGAACGGGCCTGTTCTGTGTGTGGCCTTTGAGGTAGAGGATTCACCTACAGTAGTTTGCACCCGGCAGTAAAACGCCTACAAGTTTTAGCTCGCAGGTAGGGGGTTAATCCCAGTGAAACTCACAGATCAGATGAGTGCAGACATTTACTTTTAAAATTATTATTATTATTATTATTATTATTATTATTATTATTATTATTATTATTATTATTATTGCTCATTATTTGAGATCGGATTTCTTGGCGGAATTTTAGCGGATTTTTTGTATCATTTAGCGGATCTTGAAAATATTAGTTGGCAACACTGGTGAGTATGAATTCGGCTAAGTCACAGCGCTTCAGCATGGATTTTGTTAATTTAACACTTTTGTGTGTGAAGTTTTTACTCACTTAACTTCTTTGAACTTCTTTGCTTTGCTTTGTATTGCTTGATGTTTCTTAGTGGGGCGAGGTGTTGACTTGTGCCCATTAGTTAATATAATTACTGGTCCAGGGATCATGCTATTTTTCTTTCAACAAAAATCACTTTTGTGTTACGGTTACGATATACTTTTCACCTCCATTTTCGCGTCTGGACTGCCCGCGCTAGTTATGAGAATTCACTAATATTTCGAAGTAAGGGAGCAGCAATCCAGAAAGGAGCGAGGCAAGGCTGCAGTTTGTCCCCTCTCCATTTCAGTGTTTATATACTAGGGTCGAGTCATAAGTCATGGCAACTTTTTTTTCTTCTCGCAAACAGGAGACAACGGGGAAAGTGTAAGATATGCATTTGGAAATATAGGGCATGTACTTATGCATAGTGCCTGAAGATAAATTCTCACTTCAGGAGATTCTCGTAGGAAAGTGACAGAACACAGGTCATTGGTAAACATTGTTTTATTATGGCATATACAGAAGATACACACGACTACGTACAAAGGACAGGTCTCCACTGGTTACAGACCTTCGAAATAATCACCCAAGGTTTCCACTGTGCATTGCCAGTGGTGGGGCAAATCGGCAGTTGATTCTCTACCCCGTTTGAACGTCTCCACCCACCTCGCCACTGTTCTATAGGGCATGGCATGCACACCTAATGCTTCCCGCAGCTCTGCATGGCATTGGAGTGCATTTCTCCCGCGGAGAACTGCTATTTATGATCGTTGCTCTTGCTTGTTGACTTCCATTTTGTGACGCTCTCACTCACACACTGAACTTGGGGGCATGCTTAGACCCACACTGTTGTTTACATACACCATCTAGTGGCATCATACGCAAGTACATATATACTATATATATCTTAGATTTTCCGCTTTGTCTCCTGTTCGCGAGAAAAAATTAGTTGCCATGACTTACGATTCGACCTACGTAGAACGGGCGGTAAAATAAATCAAAGAGGAATTTGGAAGATGAATCACAATCCAAGGAGGGGAAATGAAAATCCTAAGATTTGCGGATGATATTATTATTCTAATCTGAGTCTGCAGAAGATCTGGAGAAATTGCTGAGGGGTATGAACACAGTCTTGGGTAAGAAGTACACGATGAAAAAAATACATCCTAATGTAATGGAGTGCAGTCGAATGAAGTCGGGTGATGCAAGAAATATTACATTACGAAATGTCTTAAAGGAAGTAGATGAATATTTGGATAGTAAAAGCAAAGCAAAGTCACCTCCGTACAGGCCATGAAGGCCCTTGGAGGAGTGGAAGGTAAAGGCTTCCACCATTGCTAACCTCGGCACGTGATGGGCTAGAGTGGTTAACTCTACGCCCCGCCGCCTTTGCCCCCAGGAATTAGCCTGGTACTCATTTTCGGTGTAGGCTGAGTGAACCTCAGGGCCGTATGCACCTCCGGAAGTGGAAATCTCGTTTCTTAAATTTTACGACTTCCTGACGGGGATTCGAACCCACGTCCTTCCCGGACGAACCGAGCATGCCTTTACCGCCTCGGCCAGGTAGCCCTCTATTTGGATAGTAGAATAACTAATATTGGCAGAAATAAGGAGGGCATAAAATGCAGAATAGCACAAACAAGAAAGGCCTTCAGAACATTGATAGAAGAATTAGAAATGCGTTTTTGAAAACTTTTGTCTGGAGTTTCGCATTGTGGAAGTTAAACATGAACAATAATTAGCTCAGAAAGGAAGTACATGGAAGGTCATGAAGTGTGGTGTTAAGGAAGAATACTGAAGGTGAGATGCGTCGATCGAATCACAAAGTAGCGAGAGGAGAACGATTTGGTGAAATTTGACCAGAAGAAGAGACGGAATGATAGGGCATATCTTAAGACACCCAGGACTTGTTCAGTTGCTTTTTGAGGGAAGTGGGAAGTGTAGTGTGTGAAAGCAGCAGGGGTTGACCAAGGTATGAATATGACAAGCCGATTAGGGTAGATGTAGGATATAGCCTAGCACTTACGTAGAAATGAAAAGGTTAGCACATAGGGTGACATGGAAAGCTGCAACAAACCAGTCTATGGATTGATGACCCAAAAACAACAACAACAACAACAACACCCTATTCAGAATACAAACATGAATAATGTTTCATGGAAATATACATTTTTCCATCATTCGATAGTCTATATAGAGTGGATCGGGGGGAGATGCCTATCGGGGGGAGATGCCTATAGCTTCGTAGTTCCGTCGGGAATCACCATATCGCAACACCAACTTGTCTCGCGCTTGTTGGCCTCAGTTAGCCGTTGAATCCAATACGTATGACTCTGTGTGAACTGTTTTCCCGCTCTGTTATCAAGAAATTCAAGGTAAGAACTTAAGGCGATGCCTTGTTAATAACGCACAGCTGTTTTAAAGTGCTTATCAGCCTATATAATAAGGAGGATTTGCAAATATTAGTATATGTTGGACAAGGTACATACTTTGCAGTGTACGTTTTTAAATTCACTAGCTCCGAAGCTGCCATACTGTGCACGTTGCGGGAAGTGGCATCTCACCCCGACTCTCGGTAGAGATGCCACTTTTTCTTCGGGGTAAGATGCCGAAGTTGATTCTTCAGATATAACAGTTTCTTTTCGTAGGAACATGCCAAGAACGTATATCAGGACATCAAACAGGGGTCAGTGGTCCGAAGAGAGCCTGCAAATGGCCATGGAACACGTCCGAACCGGGGGGATGAATTGTTTTAGAGCTTCCCAAGATTATGGAATCCCATACAGAACACTTAAACGACGTCTGGAGAAGAACGACGAAAAGAAGCATGCCATGGGCCCACAAAGTAAGTAGTTACAGAACAACATCGAATTGAAGATGCAAGAGCTCGACGAGGGAAAAGTAAGACAAAGAAATTCACTACGAGTCAATCTGTTAGACTAAGCAGGTCAGAGAATGACAGTGACTTTTGTGCTGAGTGTGCCCTCAATTATTATGACAAAAATGGACCACAGGTAGACTGGATTTGGTGCATCGTTTGTGATAAATGGTTACATGAAACCTGTACAGATTCAGAAAACATGTGCAATAACTGTGCTAAAGAACTCTGATACAAGAGTCATCCTTACAGCTGATTTAATGTGGTTACACTATAATTTTGTGTGTTTATTTTTTGATAATCATAATAAATATGCTTTAAGAATTGAATTTAGACGATTTTTCTCCAGAATGACATAAAACTAGTAGTCGAAACTCATCCAGATTTAATTGCCGTCTTACCCCGATGCTCGGGGTGAGATGACTAAATACATGCCTTCATAAATAAACGTTTAAAACGTACAATTACTAATGACTGGCATAGCTAACTGGCCTATATATAGAAAAAACTCGGCAAAATATTACTGTTTTATGTCTAATTCGAACTCTCAATTTTTATGTACATTTTTGTCCTCAAAACACTAAGTATGGCATCTTCCCCCGATCTACTCTATATATTTTTTACATTTTTTTTGCTAGGGGCTTTACGTCGCACCGACGCAGATAGGTCTTATGGCGACGATGGGATAGGAAAGGCCTAGGAGTTGGAAGGAATCGGCCGTGGCCTTAATTAAGGTACAGCCCCAGCATTTGCTTGGTGTGAAAATGGGAATCCACGGAAAACCATCTTCAGGGCTGCCGATAGTGGGATTCGAACCTACTATCTCCCGGATGCAAGCTCACAGCCGCACGCCTCTACGCGCGCGGCCAACTCGCCCGGTACATTTTTGTTTTACGTCGCACCGACACAGATAGGTCTTATGGCGACGATGGGGCAGGAAAGGGCTAGGAGTGGGAGTGAAGTGGCCGTGGCTTTAATTAAGGTATAGCCCCAGCATTTACCTGGTGTGAAAATGGGAAACCACGGAAAACCATATTTAGGGCTGCCGACAATGTGGTTCGAACCCACTATCTCCCGGATACAAGCTCACAGCTGCGCACTCGTAACCGCACGGTTAACTCGCATAGTCATTCATTCGAAATAATTTGGACTTGAAAGTGTATAACATTTGGGAAACAAAATATTGATAACGAAGTTTTGAACATAGGTTTCTGCCAGCCTGTAGTTACTATGTATATTGTGTGGACAGAATCTCTAGAAAATTGGATGGTGAATGTGAATTTTATTCCAAACATTAATGTATAGCTTCTTCTGTAAGAAATTAGAACGGGAAAGTGGCTAAAATGTTATTTGCTCTACGCCCCACTAACGACTTTTACGGGAATGTAGCAACATATACCAGTGACCCTCACTCACAATCTAGCTCCCACACAACGAAGTCCTGTGTGATAACTTGGCCTAACTCTTGCGGTGAAATATCTTGACAAACAAAAAAATGTTCTCGCAACGCATCACTGCTTGAGTTGGCCGCGAGGATAGCATGCGGCACCCGGAAGTTGCGGTTGTGTCCTCAAGTTGGTAGTGTTGAAGGTTTTGAGGTTAACTTACACAAGGCAAAACCAAACCTACTATATACTCCAGTGTGTCAGCTTTTAAGTAACTACAAGTTACCGACATATTGTGCACCAGCGAACCCATAAAAAAAAAAAATGGCGTATGGCTTTTAGTGCCGGGAGTGTACGAGGACATGTTCGGGTCGCCAGGTGCAGGTCTTTTGAATTGACTCCCGTAGGCAACCTGCGCGTCGTGCTGAAGATGAAATGATGATGAAGACAACACATACACCCAGCCCCCTTGCCAGCGAAATTAACCAATGATGGTTAAAATTCCCGACCCTGCCGGGAATCGAACCCGGGACCCCTGTGGCCAAAGGCCAGCACGCTAACCATTTAGCCATGGAGCCGGACAGCAAACCCGTGAATACAGGTGATTTAAATTAAGGGAACTTGTACCAAAAAAAAATATTCAAAATTCACATTTTAGGTTTCCACTTCTTTGACTAATATAAGATTTCTAAGTCCAAAATTACAGATCATATGTATGTTCCTGCAAGAAAAGTGCGTTTTAAATGGCAATGTGGATATGAAAGCACCACTACCATCCCTAACATCACATGTTCGAAAGCGACATGAGGTATTCTTCTCAGGAACCAATAAAAGCAATAAAGCAATTGTTGAGGAGTATGAAAATAGGCATGTGTCTTTAACGGTAGTAAGGAAAAGTAGCTGCAATTGGAAATTACAAGCGGGGGTGGGACAAAAAGTACACAGACTAAAAGAAGTACCCCGGATTGAGGGATATAGTGGGCGGGAGAGGGAGGTATATACATCAGAACTAAAAAAGAAAAGGTACAAAATGTGTTTTTCATGCTCTCTGAGTGAATTTCGACAGAAAGATAGACCGCTTACCAGCTTAAATACGGTAATAATATTTTTATGAGATTTTGATTCAATTCTTTCATTGACCTGTTTCAGTCTCATCCTTGGCTTTGATAATATGAAACTGACCGAGGTATGAGCGATGCTAGCAATACCATTCCTTACGCAGGCAGTCCCTGTTATGAATGTTGTGAAAATGTTGCTCGCAGGGTCGGTTGATGCATGCATTGCAGTCGGCTTGCAGACTGATATGTAATAGCAACTTCTGGCTCGGCGAGGAAAGCAACGGGAAACTGCCTCACCCCTCATTTACCTACTGCGCCTGTTCAGTGATGCCTAGGCCATCTATTACAGCTAATGGTGGAGCTGTTGAGGATACAAGTAGTCTTCGGGCTGAGGGCTGAACATACATACTATAAAAATACAATAAAACTTGCGTATTACAATTAAACAGAAGTACGGCGTGATTATACGTTTAAAAATCGGTTAGTATTTGACTACACACTAAGAACTAACAGACACTAAAGAGACTGCCAGAGTGACGAATACGCGCGGCAAGCCGGTGTCCATGACCTTGGCAAAAAAATATACCCCTGTTACCCTTCCTCACAGCACATATAATTGCTGTGGCACTGTACAAATCGGTTAGCCGCGACGAACGATATGTTGTGCCTCTTTCCGCTAATAATTTTGTTAATTATGAAATCAAATAAAGGAAAGAATTAGCTGATAAGACAAGATGGCTTGTACAAATTGCTTTTTTCCTAGTTTCAGCCGGCTAAAATGGAATATAAATGTAATGCCTTCTCCGCAAAGTGGAGTAGGTAAAGCATCATCTGATCCTGCAATGATTAAGAGGGGGATTCCGCAAAGCAGTATTGGACCTTTATGTTTTTTCTATACAGAGATGATATGAGTAGGCAGTTTTGATGTATATACCCCCTCCACAGCCCACTATATCCCACAAACCGGGGTACTTCTCGTCCCGCCCCCCTAATCCCCGCTACTGGTAAAGAATGGGAAAGACCAAATTTATTACAACACGTGGGTTACTGTAGTCACGTAGTAGTTCGTGAACCATGGGCAACGGCTGAGTGGCCTAGTAAGTGGTCCTGAGAGTTGGGATACCAGTTGCCATGGAATGGAAGTGGGCATCTCGGACATATTCTGAGTCGTGGCCCTCCTTGTGCTCAGGCGGCTAGGACTATACAATTCACCGGTGGTCCATAACCTGTTAGAAGAGAGATCCTCACTTGGAGTATGTGCAAGTAGGGTAGCATCCTGCTTCATGAATTTACCGAGCTCAGAACATTTTAAGTAAGCCTCGGACCTATGGGAGTAACGGAGTCCCATTCCCATTTGACAGGCGAGGAACTCCTTGGAAACAACTTGGCGAACGGAATGGAATTCGATGGGGAGCTATCAATATTAATGGGGCTTATGGAAGAAAGAAAGTAGAACTGGCTGAGTCAGCAAAGAGGATGCATCTGGATGTGCTAGGAGTAAGTGGTATTCGGGTAACGGGAGATAACGAAGAAGAGATAGGAGATTATAAAGTGTACTTGACGGGTGTTAGAAAGGGAAGGGCAGAGTCTGGGGTAGAGCTCTTTATCAGGAATACCATTGCACGCAACATAGTTTCTGTTAGGCACGTAAATGAGCGAATGATGTGGGTAGATTTGTCAGTGGGAGGAATTAGGACTAGAATTGTCTCCGTGTATTCACCACGTGAGGGTGCAGATGAGGATGAAGTTGACAGGTTTTATGAAGCATTGAGTGGCATCGTGGTCAGGGTCAACAGCAAGGATAGAATATTGCTAATGGGCGATTTCAATGCGAGAGTTGGGAATAGAACTGAAGGATACGAAAGGGTGATTGGTAAATGTGGGGAAGATATGGAAGCTAATGGGAATGGGAAGAGTTTGCTGGACTTCTGTGCCAGTATGGGTTTAGCAGTTACGAATATATTCTCAAGCATAAGGCTATTCACCGCTACACATGGGAGGCTAGGGGTACCAGATCCATAATAGACTATATCTTAACCGACTTCGAATTCAGGAAATCTGTTAGGCATGTACGAGTTTTCCGGGGATTTTTCTATGATACAGACCACTATCTGATCTACAGTGAACTAAGTATCTAGGCCTAGGGTAGAGAAAGGGAAATCTGTCTGCAAACGAATAAGGGTAGAAAATCTCCAGGACGAGGAAATTAGACAGAAGTACATGGATATGATTAGTGAGAAGTTTCGAAGAGTAGACAGTAAGCAAGTTCAGGATATAGAAAAAGAATGGGTGGTATACAGGGATCCTGTAGTAGAAACAGCAAAGGAATGCCTAGGAACAACTGTGTTTAAAGATGGGAAAAGGCGAACATCTTGGTGGAATGATGAAGTGAGAACAGCTTGTAAACGTAAAAAGAAGGCTTATCAGAAATGGCTCCAATCAAGTGCCGAGGCAGACAGGGATTTGTGCGCAGATGAAAGAAACAGAGCGAAACAAATAGTTGTTGAATCCAAAAAGAAGTCGTGGGAAGATTTTGGTAATAACCTGGAAAGGCTAGGCCAAGCAGCAGGGAAACCTTTCTGGGCAGTAATAAAGAATCTTAGGAAGGGAGGGAAAAAGGAAATGAACAGTGTTTTGAGTAATTCAGGTGAACTCATAATAGATCCGAGGGAATCACTGGAGAGGTGGGGGAAATATTTTGGGCATCTTCTCAATGTAAAAGGAAATCATCCTGGTGGTGTTGCGAAGAGCCAAGCTCATGGGGAGGAGGAAAATGATGTTGGTGAAATTACGCTTGAGGAAGTAGAAAGAATGGTAAATAAACTCCATTGTCATAAGGCAGCAGGAATAGATGAAATTAGACCTGAAATGGTGAATTATAGTGGGAATGCAGGAATGAAATGGCTTCATAGAGTAGTAAGATTAGCATGGAGTGTTGGTAAGGTACCTTCAGGTTGGACAAAAGCAGTAACTGCATCTATCTATAAGCAGGGAAACAGGAAGGATTGCAACAACTATCGAGGTAAATGAATGATTAGTATACCAGGCAAAGTATTCACTGGCATTTTGGAAGGGAGGGTGCGATCAGTGGTTGAGAGGAAGTTGGATGAAAACCAGTGTGGTTTCAGACCACAGAGAGGCTGTCAGGATCAGATTTTCGGTATGCACCAGGTAATTGAAAAATGCTACGAGAGGAATAGGCAGTTGTGTTTATGTTTCGTAGATCTAGAGAAAGCATATGACAGGGTACCGAGGGAAAAGATGTTCGCTATACTGGGGGACTATGGAATTAAATCTAGATTATTAAAATCAATCCAAGGCATTTATGTTGACAATTGGGCTTCAGTGAGAATTGATGGTAGAATGAGTTCTTGGTTCAGGGTACTTACAGGAGTTAGACAAGGCTGTAATCTTTCACCTTTGCTCTTCGTAGTTTACACGGATCATCTGCTGAAAGGTATAAAATGGCAGGGAGGGATTCAGTTAGGTGGAAATGTAATAAGCAGTCTGGCCTATGCTGATTACTTGGTCTCAATGGCAGATAGTGCCGAAAGCCTCTTGAGTCTAATATCTTTGAACTTGAAAATAGGTGCAATGAGTATAGTATGAAAATTGGCCTCTCGAAGACTAAATTGATGTCAGTAGGTGAGAAATTCAACAGAATTGAATATCAGATTGGTGATACAAAGCTAGAACAGGTCGATAATTTGAAGTATTTAGGTTATGTGTTCTCCCAGGATGGTAATATAGTAAGTGAGATTGAATCAAGGTGCAGTAAAGCTAATGCAGCGAGCTCGCAGTTGCGATCAACAGTATTCTCTAAGAAGGAAGTCAGCTCCCAGACGAAACTATCTTTACATCGGTCTGTTTTGAGACCAATTTTGCTTTACGGGAGCGAAAGCTGGGTGGACTCAGGATGTCTTATTCATAAGTTGGAAGTAACAGACATGGAAGTAGCAAGAATGATTGCTGGTATAAACAGGTGGGAACAATGGAAGGAGGGTACTCGAAATGAGGAGATGAAGGCTAATTTAGGAATGAACTCGATGGATGAAGCTGTACGCATAACCTGGTTTCGGTGGTGGGGTCATGTGAGGCGAATGGAGGAGGATAGTTTACCTAGGAGGATAATGGACTCTGTTATGGAGGGTAAGAGAAGTAGAGATAGACCAAGACGACGATGGTTAGACTCAGTTTCTAACAATTTAAAGATAAGAGGTATAGAACTAAATGAAGCCATAACACTAGTTGCAAATCGAGGATTGTGGCGACTTTTAGTAAATTCACAGAGGCTTGCAGACTGAACGCTGAAAGGCATAACAGTCTATAATGTTAATGTATGTATGTATGTATGTATGTATGTATGTATGTATGTATGTATGTATGTATGTATGTATGTATGTATGTATGTATGTAGAAACAAAGATTAAAAAGGACGTGCAGGCTAGAAAGAAGAAAGAGTTAGGAATGGTTTGGAAGCAAGGAGAGATTGTAGGAACTTACTAGGAAATTTAATTAAGCAAAAAGTCAGGTAGGAGTAGCATGATGGCAAACATAATTGGCAGTTATATGAATTTTAGGGAAAAAAAGCAGATTATGAATAGGTACTTTAAAGCAGAAATAGGTTCCAGGAAGGATATTCCAAGGATCATTGATGAACAAAGGGAGTATGAAGTGAAATGGCGTATGGCTTTTAGTGCCGGGGGTGTCCGAGGACAAGTCCGGCTCGCCAGATGCAGATCTTTTGATTTGACGCTTTGCGCTTCGTGATGAGGATGAAATTATGATGAAGACGACACGTACACCCAGCCCCCGCGCCAGCAAAATTAACCAATTAAGGTTAAAATTCCCGACCCTGCCGGGAATCAAACCCGGGATCCTTGTGACTAAAGGCCAGCAAGCTAACCATTTAGCCATGGAGCCGGACAACAAAGGAAGTATTATCGAGGACTTACAAAAGGCAGAAGTATTCAGTCAGCAGTATGTAAAGAGATGTAGATATAAGGAAAGTGTCTGGATGGAGCGAGTTACAAAACTGGGGAACTACTGACATTTACTTATGATAATAAAGTTATTTACAAATTTGTAATATAGAAACGTAGCTGGGATTGATAAGATTTCTCGGAATATACTAAAGGCAGTGGGTTGGGATATAGCTCGGTATCTGAAACATTATTTAATTACTGTTTGTATGAATGAGCTATCCTAAATCAGTGGAGAGCTCCAGTGTATAAGGGAATGTATAACATCAAACGCAGAAAGCCGTATTTGTGATTCCAGTTCGTTATTCATATCATCTATGTATAGAAGAAGACATAAAGGTTCAATACTGCCTTACGGAAACCCCCTCTTTAATCATTGCAGGATCAGATAATGTTTTACCTACTCTCATTCTATGAGTTCTGTTTTCTACGAAGTTAGCCACCCATTAATCACTCTTTTGTCTGGTCCAATAGCCCGTATTTTCGTCAGCAGTCTCCCATGAAACCCTATGAAAAGCCTTGGGTAGGTCAATACCAGTTCAGTCCATTTGACATCCTGATTCTAAAATATCTGCTATATCTTACTGGAATCCCACATGTTGAGCCTCACTGGAATAACCTTCCTAAACCCGAACTGCTTTGTAACGGTTTATGTTTATCACCCTTTTCTTTGTATACAGGTTTGCCATGATTTAACATCGTACTGAATATCTAACCACAAATCTGAGATTATAGTGGATAAATTGTAAATATGCCTACATTTTTGATCAGCGTATACGTAATATGGCATTAACCACCACCAAACGTTTTATGGAAGTAGTATGTTTTACAGTTACTTTATTTACAGCTAAGTTTTATATATCTTTATTGATATTGTTACATGATTTACAGTTACTAAAGTACCATACAATTGACAAACTTAAGTTAACGTTCCATTATTTACCTTAAACTCTAACTCAAAATGAGGACCTTCAACCTCTGTACAGGGATAACATCGACGTAGGTGATTCTGCCGCATCATTTCAAGATCCCTGGCGTGTTTCGAATCACTTCCCACGCGACTAAAAAATTAGCTTTGAGTTATTTAACTATAAATGATGTGAAGACTAACTGTAAATAAATATACGTAAAAATAAGCTGTAAATAATCCGGCAAATGGTAATAGTGATGGATGTGTAAAAGCTCATATCTCCTTACGCTGGTTTCTCAGACAGTATCATGACTGTTGTGTTGTGTATAGCAATGGCATGTTTTCTAGTACATTAATTTTTTTAAACATCTTACAATCTAGTAAACTAAATTATAGATGTAGATTCAATGAGACTATTTTGCAGTATGTATGTTTTATATTGCAGGTTTTGTCAGTTACTGTCTTCCTCATATGCAGCTGTAGCACTGACACGTACAGTTTATCATTCCGCTTAGGCAAGACTTAGTTCTGCTTATAAACCTTCATTAACAGCACTACCGCGAATGTAAGGGACTGCCTGGCCGAGGCGGTAAAGGCGTGCTTGGTTCACCCGGAAGGACGTGGGTTCGATTCCACAGTCAGGAAGTCGAACAATTTAAGAAAAAAAGTTTAGCATTTTCGGAGGTGCACATGGCCCTGAGCTTCACTCAGCCTACACAAAACATTGTGTACCAGGTTAATTCCTGGGGACAAAGGCGGCCGGGCGTATAGCTTACCAGTCTATCCCACCAAGTACCGAGGTTACGGATAGTGGAAGCATTTACCTTCCACCCCTACCAGAGCCTTCATGGTCTGTACGGAGATGACTGGCTTTTTTTATACCACAAATGTAAGTTATTCATTTGGTTGTAAGTATAGTGAATGCAATAATGTAGTTGAGTATCATCAGTATTCTAATATTTACTTGTTTCTAATTATTGGATTTGTATCTGTCAGAAACATAATAAATAAATAAATAAATAAATAAATAAATAAATGGGCCGACGACCTTAAATGTTAGGCCCCTTTAAACAACAAGCATCATCAATAAATAAATAAATAAATAAATAAATAAATAGTTTCTCGATCGCAAACTGTTCACCAGAGCTTACCCTATTTACTGTTCAATTGTTGCAGCTTTCTAGTGAAATATTCTGTATACCGCACTTCAGCTTCGTGTTAAATATTAAACTATAGGAGCTGCATGTCTACAAGAAGAAAACTGTTAATCTTGTGGTAGATATATTCTACCTGTTAAATACAGTAAATCAGCATGGGGAAATGTTGCAATAATATTTCCTGCCTAAGACTGGGGACACTTTTCACATGGCTGGTCCCCAGACAAAGAAACTTTGCAACACAATTGTGGTATAGATGTATGTCACCATCAGACATTTCATGCCGAAAAAAAAGGCACAAATAGGTGACCGCTAGAGCAACGCCTGCAAAGCTACGCCCCTTGAGAGATGTGGAAGCCATTGTTACTCAACCTACGTTAGAACAATATGAGGAGCTACCTGACGGTGAGTGTTGAGTGCCCAGAATAATTGCCTATATGATTAGTCGCGCTGACTACGCGCTGCCTCGTAATATGCAGGCCCTCAGTTGAGCAGCGGTCGCTTGGCAGGCCAAGGGCTATCAAGGCTATAGCGCCATGATGTTCTTCTGAAAGCCGGAGTTGGGTAATAACCGATTCACGAAGTGCTGCCTTTTGAAGACCATCCTAAGTGAGCTGAGCGACCCTAACCGTATGGCCAACTCGCTCAGTAACAAAAAAAGAAAGTAGTTGGTGGGGCGTAAAGCCAATTACATTACTATGAGATGTGTCACACTCGTAAGGAATGCTAAGTTCCTGACGGGTCTTCGGCTGATTCTCACTAATTTCTCGCCCTTAAATGACAGGGCCATGTAAAAAAATAACTTACTATTTCCCGGAGGCTGATGATGACAAATTTGTCCAACCAGTTTGATTTGAGGTATAATGCCTCATTAGTTTTCAACCAACATATCCTGTACCAATGAACAGATATGAATACGAACACTTTTTTGGAATAGCCTAAGCCCCTCCCGCAAGGTGCTACAGTTTTTTTGAGCCTTGGCCTACCAGCGACCGCTGCTCAGCCGGAAGGCCTGCAGATTGCGAGGTGTCATTATTCTTGGCTCTCTGGACCGGGACCGCCATCTTACCGTCAGATAGCTCCTCAATTCTAATCACGTAGGCTGAGTGGACCTTGAACCAGCCCTCAGATCCAGGTAAAAATCCCTGACTTGGCCGGGAATCGAACCCAGGGCCGCCAGGTAAGAGGTGGGCACGCTACCCCTACAGCGCGGGGCCGGCTTTGTTTGGAATGACAGAACAATTTCTTGCAGTTATTTTGATTTCCCAGCTTGCCGAGTGATTTAAACTAACTGAGAAGCTTTCACCGACGCTAGGATAGAAGGCTAGAACTGTGATGTTTGCAAACGTGGCCTTAATTAAGGTACAGTCCAGACATTTGATTGGTGTGAAAATAGGGAATCGTAGAAAACCACATTCAGGGCTGCAGGCAGTGAGGTTCAAGCAGGGAGCACACTGCTTCCGTTCCGTTCAGTTCAGTTGACCTTGGAGATTTGCTTCACGTGTAAACAAATGTCCAGCCGCCTACTGCTTCAGTTCCGCACGCTTCAGCATTTCTCCCCCACCATCCGCTCAGTCGAGCTTGCCCTCACAAGCAAAGTTGACGGAAGACGGAAGGTAGACCAACGTGCGAGCGTCTAGTGAAGTGTGTTATTTGAGTAAAATGAGTGCGATCAACGAAGAACTGCTGATTGAAGTCGTAAAAAGACATCCTATTCTTTACGACCAGAGTGACAACAGCTATCATGATATGGCAAAAACAAGGAATGCGTGGGAGATGATCAGCCAGGTCGTAAATTTTCCAGGTATGTTTGTTATTTCCTTTGATAACAAGATATTTCTAGGGGTATACGCTATTGTGCTAAATAATAATAGTAGTAATACTACGACAGACAAAAGCTTTTATTAACTTATGTTTTACTGTGAAGATAATTGAAATACATATTAACACAAAACAAATATAAATTGCAGTTCCATTACACATTGGAAAATCACACAAATTTAGCCATCGTGTGTGTGATTATTTCTCATTTAACACTGAAACAATATCAGTTGACGCCGCGATTGAATGCTCTGTCTTGCCATGGTACTCTTCCTTGAGGAGAAACAAAGTAATCTGCAATTTTTTCCCTAATTTCAAATGCTCTCCTCACGTTATTACCACCAATCCTTGATAAATTTTCAATTGCTAAAGGCACTTCGTTGTTCTCCAGTTCACCTAACTGCCAGGAACAAGAATCATTCCTGAGGTAGTTATGCAAGACAGTTGTGGCCATAACAATTATTTCGAGATGCTCAGGGGAAATGTTGAATTTTTTCAAATAAATTCTGAATTTCTTCGTAAGTATTCCAAATGCATTTTCGCTCACCCGCCTAGCGCGACTGTGCCTGTAGTTGTAAACTTGCTTTCTTTCATCGTTTGCCAGCTGAGTACCAGGAAATGGTCGCATAACATTTTGTAACAATGGAAAAGCTTCATCACCAACAATAACATGGGGCAACAGAGCATTCATTCCTGGCAATGGTTTCTCCCCTGGTAAATCTAGAGTTTCGTTTATCAGTCTTCTTCCTAAGTTGGAAGCCCGAAAAATGCCACCATCACTGTTTCTCCCATAGGCTCCTACATCAACTGTAATGAACCTATATTCTGCATCCACTAAAGCTAGTAACACAATGCTAAATTGCTTTTTGTAATTAAAAAATAAGGAGCCTGTGTTCGGCGGCTTCTCAAATACTACATGCTTGCCGTCGATCGCACCAATGCAATTTGGATATTGCCATAAAGATGCATACCCTTCCTCAATATTTTGCCAGTGTTCTTTTGTTGGTACTGGCATGAAGTCCTCTGTTAAGGTATCCCAGATAACTCTGCAGGTCTCATATACGATTTTCCGAACTGTTGACTCGCCCAGTCTGTAGCTGAATGAAATGCTGGCAAAGGAATCTCCGTAACCAAGAAACCTGTAATTAAGATATAAACGTGTGCCCTTAAGCTCAAAAGTTCGAACTCAATGTTGGCCTATTGCTAACAATCCGACACTTACAATATATACTTTTCTTTTTTATTTCAGCTGTCGAGTGCAAGAAAAAATGGAATTCTTTGCGAGACAATTATAGAAAACATATAAAAAAGCAGAAGACAACAAGTGGTCAGGCTGCAACAAGTATGAAACTGTGGAAGCATCAAGAATCTATGAGTTTTCTCATCCCCTTTTTCTCTGAGAGACCTCAGCAATCGAACATGCCGGCTGAAACCCAGGAAACAGAGGAAGAAGAGGAATCGGTAGACGCTGAAGCATCACAGATAGTTTCAAGTGAATCGACGAAAAGTGACAGTGAGGCAGCAACTCCGTCCACGGCTTCTGTGCGTAGAAAGAGGTCGAATACCTCTGTAGCTGATGTGCTGGACAATTTTTTAAATGTAAAATATTCAAAATTAGACAGAAAGCCCGCGGATTCCTTAAAAAAGTATTTTGAAGCCGTGGAAGAAACTGTTAGATCGTTCAATCCTCTTTTACAGATTGAATTTAAATCCAGAGTTAATGCTCTTCTAACAGAATTTGAGCTAAAAAATTTGACTGCCCCCACAGACGACACACTGGTTTGAATTATCATTGATCTTTGTTATTATTATTATTATTATTATTATTATTATTATTATTATTATTATTATTATTATGCTATTCTTCTTACATGTAATCTTAAATAAAATGTGAAAGGAAATATTACTTACTTCATTGTTACTGCTAGTCGTTCACCAGGTGATATTGGTTTTCTGAAATTTGATTCCATTTTTTGGAGGGGCAGGTCACTTAACAACTCAAAAAACTTCAGGCTTGACATTCTGAAATATTTAAAGAATTTGTCCTCATCACGTAGCAAGTCTGGGAGGAGAAGGTTATATTCACCACACTGTTCCCTTTTCAAATTTATTTCATGTATCCAAAATCTTCTTTCTTTTCTCTCTTCTTCTTCGCAGGCTAATGCAATAGCTATAATTTCTCCGTCTTCGGACGAAGAGCTCGACATTGCTACACACGCTGTTACAAGCTGGGTTCACTGACTGGATAGAGACGGAAGCTATGTGCGGCAGACGAACTGATACGAACGGATACGAGGGAAACCGAACTGAACTGAACCGAGCGGAGCGGATGCAGTGTGCTCCCTGCTTCAAGCTTACAGCTAACTGATGGCTCTTCGCAGGCAAAATATAAATTTCTCAGTGTGGTATGTGGGTTCGCTGGGTGTGGTGAAAGTGCCAGTGATATAACGTAACATCGTGGAACAGGTGATTTCTCTCCCAGGTGTCGGTCTGCCATTGCACGTTTCTCCTCCATTACCTCTGGCATCAAAACATGGACCACTTAGTAGCGAGAATCTACCGAACCCGTCAGGAACTTAGCATTCCTTCTGACCGGGACACTCAAAGCATTTCAAGATGGTTGTAATAATGGTGATTCACTAACTAAATCGCTTCTCAAATCTCAGCAGATATAATAATAATAATAATAATAATAATAATAATAATAATAATAATAATAAATACCGAGCTCGATAGCTGCAGTCGCTTAAGTGCGGCCACTATCCAGCATTCGGGAGATAGTGGGTTCGAAACTCACTGTCGGCAGCCCTGAAGATGTTTTTCCGTAGTTTCCCAATTTTACACCAGGCAAATGCTGGAGCTGTACCTCATTTAAGGCCACGGCTGCTTCCTTCCCACTCCTAGGCCTTTCCTGTCCCATCGTCGCCCATCTCGGTGCAACGTAAATCAACTTGTAAATAATAATAAAAGCAAACCAAAGCCACCTCTGTACAGGCCATGAAGGCCCTTGGAGGAGTGGAAGGTAAAGGCTTCCACCATTGTTAACCTCGGCACGTGATGGGGTAGAGTGGTTAGCTCTACGCCCGGCTGCCTTTGCCCCCAGGAATTAACCTGGTACTCATTTTTGGTTTAGGCTGAGTGAACCTCAGGGCCATGTGCACCTCCGGAAGTGGAAATCTCGTTTCTTAAATTTTACGACTTCCTGACGGGGATTCGATTTCACGTCCTTCCGGGCGAACCGAGCACGCCTTTACCGCCTCGGCCAGGCAGCCCCTTTTATATAATAATAATAATAATAATAATAATAATAATAATAATAATAATAATAATAATAATAATAATAATAATGCCTGCCACGTGCTGAAGGGTTCGATTCCCTTTCAGGCTTTGGAAGGGGTTTGAAGGGTTGTTTGTCATCCACTCAGCTTACGGGATTACAATTAAGGAGCTGTCTGATGATGAGATAGCGGTCCCGGTCTAGAAAGCCAAGAATAACGGCCGAGAGGATTCGTCGTGCCGACCACAGGCCTTCGGGCAGAACAGCGGCCGCTTGGTAGGCCATGGCCCTTGGGAGCTTTTGCGCTATGAGGTTTGGTCTGTAATACTAATACTAATACTAATACTAATAATAATAATAATAATAATAATAATAATAATAATAATAATAATAATAATAATAATAATAATTTTAGGTGCGGGTTTCTGTAGCCATATCCTAGTTCGTGAACCATGAGCAACGGTTGCGTGGCCTAATCCTCAGAGTCGGGGTACTAGTTACTATGGAATATGAGTGGGCATCTCGGACAGATTCTGAGTCGTGGTCTTCCTTGTGCTCTGGCAGCTAGGACTACCCTATCCAACGTTGGTTCTTAAACTGCTGCAGTGAAGAATTCTCACTGGGAGTCCGACTCCATGACTAAATGGTTAGCGTGCTGGCCTTTGGTCACAGGGGTCTCGGGTTCGATTCCCGGCAGGGTCGGGAATTTTAACCATCATTAGTTAATTTCGCTGATATACATTACAAGTTCGTCAACTTTAGAACCCCAACACTTGAAAGGCGTCGCACCAAGTGTACGACGTGCACTCGCAGCTTGTTGTGAGTAATGGTTGAGATTTAGATAATCATGTACTACGTGCTCGAGAATGAAACAGGAATAAACATGTGACGGCGAAGGGGTTAAGGAATTTCCATTCCTTTATTTATATTCTGAACTCCTTGTCCTTGAAAGTAACGAAAACAGGAATGTGACATGCAAGCAAAACATTTGTTTAGTCTCAGTTAGTGATGATAGCCACTTAATGTCTCTTTGCTGCAAACACACACAGAGAATGGAGTAATATCTTTTTTTCCTTGCAGACTTCGCCCCATGTGAAGAAAAGAACATTTCAGCGATGTCCTAAAGACTCGCACTTTGATGTAATTGTAATTCAAATTTTACTAATTACTTGTTGAAAAGGTCCGCCACTCTGGTGTAGTGGTTTGTGTATTTAGCTGTCTCCCCCCGGAGGCCCGGGTTGGATTCTCGGCTCTGCCACAAAAGTTGAAAAGTGATACGAGGGCTAGAACCGGCTTCACTCAGCCTCGGGAGGTCAACTGAGTAGAGGGGTGTTCGATTCCCTCCTCAGCCATTCTCGAAGTGGTTTTCCGCGGTTTCCCACTTCTCCAACAGGCAAATGCCGGGATGGTACCTAACTGAAGGCCACGACCGCTTCCTTCTCTCTTCCTTGTCTATCCCTTCCAATCTTTCCATCCCTCTGCATGGTAGGTGAGGCCGCCTGAGCGAGGCACTGGGACTCACGCTCATGCTCCAGGACACAGCCGTAGAGGTGGTAGAGGTGGGATCCCTCACCGAGTCCGATGGAGAAACCAACCCCGGAAGGTAAATAGATAAAATTAAATGGCGTGTAGCTTTTAGTGCCAGGAGATCCCAGGACGGGTTCGGCTCGCCAGGTGCAGGTCTTTTGATTTGACTCCCGTAGGCGACCTGCGCGTCGTGATGAGGATGAAATGATGATGAAGACAATACATACACCCAGTCCCCGTGCCAGGGAAATTAGCCAATGATGGTTGAAATTCCCGACCCTGCCGGGAATCTAACCCGGGACCCCTGTGACCAAAGGCCAGCACGCTAACCATTTAGCCATGGAGCCGGACGGTAAATATATTAAGAAAGGAAAGAGGAAAGAATGAAAGACTTGTTGAAAAAGTAATTAGTAATTGTAATCGAGTAAAATATTTCTCAAGTGACTGTGATTTAGTTACTTTTATTTTAACCGAGCAAGTGGTTTGCGGTTTGAGTCACGTAGCTATCAACTTGAATTCGGGAGATGGTGGGTTCGAACACCACTGTCGGAAGCCCTGAAGATGGTTTTCCGTGGTTTTCTATGTTCACACCAGGAAAATGCTGGGGCTGTACCTTAATTAAGGCCATGGTAGCTTCCTCCTCACTCCTAGTCCTTACCTATTCTATCGTCGCCATAAAACCTATCTGTGTTGGTGCGACGTAAATCAGATTGTTAAATACGGTATCCTTTTATTTTGTACTATTCCCATCACTGCTTGTAGTAGATTTTACTTATTGTTTCGCACCATATGACCGAAGTATTGAAGTTTTGTCCCGTGATGATATTGAAAAATGCAGGTTATTTGTTCATCCCGTGGCACATACAGCCACAGATACCGACACAAATAGGTATTATGGCGACGATGGGCTGGGAAAGGTCTAGGAGTAGGAAGGAAGCGGCCGTACGCTTAATTAAAGTACAGCCCCAGCATTTGCCTGGTGTGGAGATAGTAAACCAAGGGAAACGCTGTTCCAGGCTGCCGACAGTGGGGTTCGAATCCACTATCTCCCGGAAGCAAGCTCACAGCTGCGCGCCCCTAACCGCACGGCCAACTCGCCCGGTTGAATGTATTATCTGATACCCTTCTAAGTTTGAGTTCGGCTCCTTGGATGGGTGGTCAGAGTATTGGTCTTCGGTTCATAGGACCCCATGTTCAATTCCCGGCTGGGTGTGAGGTCTATTGTCACAAATACCGGAGACTGCGAACCTGAGATCCGTAAGCGCTTTGCGATTGCGAGAAATTCAACAGCAAAACTTACTCGTATCGGGAAGGACACCTCCATCACTTCCAAGACAAAGCTCACCCTCATTCGAACTCTTATCTTCCCTCTCGCGACCTATGCAGCAGAAACTTGGATGATGAAGATGGCGGATCGCTGCAAGATTGATGCTCTAGAAATGTGGTGCTATAGGAGATTACTGCGAATACCATGGATAGCACACCATACTAATGAATCGATCCTGCAACAGCTCGGCATCAGAAGAAGACTGTTGACCCTTATCGACCAAAAACTACTCAGATCTTTTGGTCACATTGCCAGAAGACAGGAGGCAATGGAAATAGTTATCACCGAGGGTAAAGTCGACGGCCGAAAACATAGAGGACGTGCACCGTTACGATGGACGGACCAGATCAAGAGCTTGACCAGGATGAGCTTACAGCAAGCAAGTCACCATGCCCAAAGCAGAGACTCCTGGAGGCAGATCACCAAAATGATTGTCGCGTGATGCCACTACACCCTTACGAATGGTTTAACTCAAAGAAGATAAACAACACATTATACTACTAACCACCATAAAAACATGCAGTAACATCCCTCCACATAGTGTTGTTGTCAGAAAAGGCACCTGGTCGTAAAACTGGGCTTAATCCACATATAGTGATGACCCGAAGTAAGGCCAGGAAGAGGAAGTAGAAAACACATTCTATGTTTAAGAGTCTACATTTTTCCGTTTTCGGATACAGTATTTCACGACGGATAGAAAGTGCTGCAGTAGAAGAGACATATTGTGTATTAGAGCCCTGCATTGTCGCGTTTCGCTCGAGCGTGAGCGAAGGATCAGTTTGTTGGCTAGTACGCCGCCAGATGTAGTGACTGTGCGAGGCTTTTTCGCCCGCCAGCGAGCTAAGAGCGAGTGATGCTCGTGACGAACAAGCAATAGTTACTTACTCAACAAGGAACGGGAAACTAAAGAGGTAATGAAGGATAAACTTGTAATTCACGATTACAGTTTAAGGAAGCCAGTAAGCTTCAAAAGTGGTGTCTGGGAAATGTTTACTATTGCAGTTAATCATGATGGTAAGCAGGTACACTATGTATCCTGTAAACAGTGTTCTTCACTGTGAACATATAAGGCTACAATACCACATCAAAGGTCACACGTTATAGGGACGTAATATAAATTCAATAATTTTACCATTGAGGTCATACGTCTGGAAAGTACGTGTGGACAGAATACACAGTACTGTACCACATGCTGTTAAAAACTGCTTACGCAGAAATGTGTAAAGATGTGCACTTCTGATTTACTTCGGCTCCTTTCACACGATCCACTTGCTTTCCACGCTACGCCACTCCACTCCACTTCTCAGACACTCTGTTTTCCTTTGCTGTCCACTTCTGGCAACTTGCCGGCAACTTGTAGTCTCCATCACATCTTTTGCATCTCAGTGTGATTTTGGACCATGGACGCTAACGTTATCCTTGGGATTTATATTCTTACGAAAAGAAGATTGAGGCGAAAGAAGCGTACTGGGGTTCATTGGATATCCATTGAATTCATATCACCTAGAACGAGGAGCCTATCGTTTTCTTCTAGATGAACGCACCAGTGATCCAAAAATGTTCTTTAATTACTTTCGTATGAGTGGGAATTCCTTTGATGATTTGTTGTCAATCCTTGAAGCAAGTTTACAGTGTCAGGACACCAACATGAGAAAATGTATTCCACCGACATTTTGAGACAAAAACTTCGAACTTGTGACGCACACAATGTTGACCGTCTGAACGACTGATTTAGTGGGGCTACCAGTATAGCCTTGCTACCTATACCTAACTTCTGTAAATAAAACACTGATAGTTCCGTCCGGCTCCATGGCTAACTGGTTAGCGTGCTGGCCTTTGGTCACAGGGGTCACGGGTTCGATTCCAGGCAGGGTCGGAGAATTTAACGATCATTGGATACTTTCTCTGGCACGGGGGCTGGGTGTATGTGCCGTCTTCATCACCATTTAATCCTCATCACGACGCGCAGGTCGCCTACGGGAGTCAAATCGAAAGACCTGCACCTGGCGAGCCGAACATGTCCTCAGACACTCCCGGCACTAAAAGCCATCCGCCATTTCATTTTCATTACTGATAGTTCTCACGAATAAGAAAATGTTACTATTTAATTCAATTGAAAGCAATTCATTTGAAATAAAGACTGCTAAAAACCTTGATTAATTATTTTTTCAATGACCTATGTTATTATAATATTGAATAAATAGTTAACATATAACACATACAATATTATTGTACTTACCAACTTCTCGCTTTTTGGAGTCGTCCAGTTCGGCATAATATGGAATCACTTCTTGGGAAACCTCATTCCACATTTGAAGTTTTTTAAATTTTATTTGAATAGTCTGTCGTTCGCAAATCCCACAGGCAAGGACGATTTTGTATTTCTATTATTAACTTTACAGCATCTATGAATGGAATCGACATTTTGAAACAAAAACTTCGAACTTGTGGCGCACACAATGTTGACCGTCCGAACGAACTAATCTTATTTAGTGAGCTTCCGGTCGCCAAGAGTGGAAGACACTTCAGGCCAGTTGACAGCAGCCTGCTGTTGACGAGAGTGGACGGAAGTTGCGCCACACGAAGTGTCTCGTGTGAATGCTACAGGCCCCTTTATACACCGCTGGTGGATTGGATTGGAGCGGCGTGGAAAGTAGTGGATCGTGTGAAAGGAGCCTAGTGTCTGTCGGGTTGTGTCTTTCGTGTGATGTCCCATGAACTAGTAAATATTGGCGCATAGTATGGTAGAGTAAATGTGGATGATCTTCTACCCCCTTCTAAAACCATCTCGCATAACAAAAAGGCCACTGAAATAAGTGCGAAGATGCTCATTAGGTTGATTCTAAATGGACAATGGACAATGAAAAGCCTTGTCTTAGCGACAGTCTGTATCAGAGAGGAAATCAAAGACAAGCTCATCAACTTGGTAATCGATCCTGAACTTACACGATATTTGTTTTTCGTCCGATCGAGGATTAAATATCTTGAAGGCCCTTGAACCTTACCTAGTGTGAGCAAATTATTATTAATTTTTGTTGCAATTTGTTTTACGTCGCGCCGACACAGATAGATCTCACGGCAACGATGGGAGACGAAAGGGCTAGGAGTGGGAAGGAAACGGCCGTGGCCTTAATTAAGATACAGCCCCAGTATTTGCCTGGTGTCAAAAAAGGGAAACCACGAAAAGCCATCCTCCAGCCTGCCGACAGTGGGGTTCGAACTCACTATCTCGTGAATACAAGCTCAGAGCAGGGCGACCCTAAGTGCAAGGCCAACTTGTTCGGTCAAAGTACTTATAAAAGTGCATTTATTCTATATCAGTGGTACTTTCTACCCACAAGACATAATTTAATATACGTTCGGTCTAGTATACAAGAATAAAAACACATAGCATACGTATTTAAACAATTGCAACCGAGCTCGATAGCTGCAGTCGCTTAAGTGCGGCCAGTATCCAGTAATCGGGAGATAGTGGGTTCGAGCCCCACTGTCGGCAGCCCTGAAGATGGTTTTCCGTGGTTTCCCATTTTCACACCAGGCAAATGCCGGGGCTGTACCATAATTAAGGCCACGGCCGCTTCCTTCCACTTCCTAGGCCTTTCCTATCCCATCGTCGCCATAAGACCTATCTGTGTCGGTGCGACGTAAAGGAAATAGTAAAAAAAAAAAACAACAATTGCAACGGCAAGCAAAATATAAGAAATTGAATTAAATAAACAGAAGGAGCACAATTAACTATTTAACTTCGTTGTCCACAGTTCTAGTTCATGTATATATTTTATCGGAATATATTATTTAAAATTATAATTATATGTAATATTGTTTACAAGATAAAAATTACCCGTTTAATTTTCATTGATTCAGTGTCTGTAATACGAAGATGGCACCAAGTATAAATTATAAGTAACAGAAAGACAAATGAGGACAAACCTAATTGTTATGGCATTACTGTATCGCTTTCTAATAAAAATTCAAATGATTGCCTGTTGTTTACTGCGAATGTCCTAGCGAGCATAGTTCGCTCGTCAACACACTGTAGTTGCAAGTGCTCTCCGCTCGGGGGAAACTCGCTCGAGTCCAGGACCTTCGAACGAATACGAGCGATGAAAAGCATACGTTGCAGTGCTGTAAGGTGTAGCTGATATGAAATGTTTTAAGTTGCTTGAACTGTCTGTTAAATTAAGTGGATACAACGAAGAAATCTATATGTATAAAATAACTTGTTCTGACTGACTGACTGACTGATTCATCATCGCCGAGCCAAAACTACTGGACATAAAGAAATGAAATTTTGGGGATACATTCATATTAATATGTAGGTGCTCGCTAAGGGAGGATTTTTGGATATTCCTTCGCTAGGGGGTGAAAAGGGGGGGGGTGAATATTTAAAATGACGATATCTATATCTCAAAAACTTAAAAGTTTACAGGTGTAAAATTTGGTATTTAGAATCTCCTTTAAAAATAAAGAAATATATACTTTTTGTTTTCGGAAAATCCCATTCAGTGGGGGTGAAAATGGGGGAAAAGGGATTGAACTCCTTTTATGAGGAGACATATCTCAAAAATTGAAGTGTTACAGACATGAACATTGAAGATTGGAATCTCCTTTGAAAATAAAGAAACACGTATTTTTGTGTTTTTGGATAATCCGATGAATAGGGGGTGAACAGGAGTGACAAACGGGGTGAATTTAAAAAAAAGACTATATCTGCAAATTATATCAGACACGTAGCATATTACAGATCTGAAAACTGGTATTTGGAATTTCCATTAAAGGTAAAGAAACAATATTTTTCCGGAAAATCCACTTCAGGGGAACTGAAGAAGTGCCTTTTAAAATTACCATATATACAGTATATCTAAAAAAATTAACATGTTGCAGACGTGAAAATTGTGTTTGGAATCTCCTTTAAAAATAAGTAAACACGTATTCTTTGGTTTTAGGAAAAGACTCTTAACGGGGGTCGGGGAGGGGTGTTTGTGAAAGGATTGAAAAATTAGTTGAATTATTTGTATGAGAATGTATGTATACATACCACAAAATCAAAAGATGTTAAAAGCGTGAATACTGGTATTTGGAATCTGCTTTAAAAATAAGGAAATACGCAAACACGCATTTGCCGTGG
The DNA here is from genome assembly GCF_040414725.1 of Anabrus simplex. Lineage (NCBI taxonomy): Eukaryota > Metazoa > Arthropoda > Insecta > Orthoptera > Tettigoniidae > Anabrus > Anabrus simplex. The sequence continues at coordinate 62,898,697 of NC_090266.1, forward strand.
TGGGGGGAGAGGGGGAATCAACTTGGTAGAGGGGGGATGGATGAAATCGGAGATGAATTCCTTTCACGAGGATACATATATCTCAAAAACTGAATATGTTACAGACAAGAAAATTTGCATTTGGAATTTTCTTTTAAACTAAAGAAACACGTAATCTTTTGTCTTTAGAAAAATCCATTAAGAAGGATGAATGAATTGAAAAATTTGTTGAATTCTTTGTGCGAGGATACTTATATATCAAAAAATTAAAAAAAAATTCCGGCTCCATGGCTAATTGGTTAGCGTGCTGGCCTTTGGTCACAGGAGTCCCGGGTTCGATTCCCGGCAGGGTCGGGAATTTTAACCATCATTGGCTAATTTCCCTGGCACGAGGGCTCGGTGTATGTGATGTCTTCATCATCATTTCATCCTTATCATGACGCGCAGGTCGCCTACGCGTGCCAAATCAAAAGACCTGTACCTGGCGAGCCGAACCCGTCCTGGGATCTCCCGGCACTAAAAGCCATACGCCATTTCATTTTACATTATATGTCAAAAAATGAACGTGCTAGAGACAAGAAACTTGGTATTTGGAAAGTCTTTTAAAAATACCTTTTTGTTTCCGGAGAGGGCACGTAACAGGGGGGTACTCATATCTTAAAATCTGAAAATGTTACAGACGTGAAAATTGATATTTGGAATCCCCTTTAATGATAAGGAAATGCGTATTTTTTTGTTCTTGGAAAATCCAAATAATGGGGGGTGAAAAGGTGGGTGAAATTTTTAAATGAGTATATTTATATCTCAAAACTTTAAAAGTGTACAGATATAAAAATTGGTATTTAGAATCTCCTTTAAAAATAAAGTAACACGTATTGTTTCGTTTTTGGAAAATCCCAATAGGAGGGGTGAAAAGGAGTGACAAAGAGGTTGAATGCCTTTAATGACGATACTTATATCTCAGAAACTGAAGATATTACCGACCTGAAAATTCGTATATGGGATCTCCTTTAAACGTAAAGAAACACGTATTTTTTGCTTTTGGAAAATCATTTAATGGGGTTTAACAGGAGGGACAAATTGGGGTGATTTTTAGAAAGACTATATCTACAGTATATCTCAGAAACGTAAAATATTACGGACGTAAAAGTCGGTATTCGGAATCTCCTGTAAACGTAGAGAAACATAGGTGATTTTTTTCTGAAAAATCCACTTAAGGGGAACTAGAAAGCGGGTGAAATTGTAAAATGAGATTTTTTACAGTATATCTCAAAAACTTAACATGTTACAGAAGTGAAAAGTGGTATTATTTAATCTCTATTAAAGTAAAGAAACGTGTATTTTTTTTTCGGTAAAACCACTTGGGTGGGTGGGTGGGTGGGAGCGGGAGGAAAAAGTGACTGAAAATGGGGTTGAATTATTTTAATTATGATACTGGTATCTTAAAAACTGAAGATGTTTGGTATTTGGAACCTGCTTTTAAAGTAAAGAAACACGTATTCTGGGAAAATCCAATGAAGGTGTGTGTGTGTGTGTGTGTGTGTGTGTGTGTGTGTGTGTGTGTGTGTGTGTGTGTGTGTGTGTGAAATAATTGAAAAATTAATTGATTAAATTGTATGACAATACTTACATATAATAAAGACTACAGTTGTTACGGACGTGACAATTGGTATTTGATCTCCTTTATAAACAAAGAAAAACGCTTTTCACACCAGGCAAATGCTGGGGCTGTACCTTAATTAAGGCCACGGCCGCTTCCTTCCAACTCCTAGGCCTTTCCTATCCCATCGTCGCTATAAGACCTATCTGTGTCGGTGCGACGTAAAGCCCCTAGCAAAAAAAAAAAAAAAAAAGAAAAACGCCTTGGGGGTGGGGGGAGCACCTTGGAGGCGGGAGTGAAAAAGGACTTGAATTCCTTTTATGAGGACACATATCTCAAAAACTGAAGATGCTAGAGTCGTGATAATCGATATTTAGAAAATCCTTTACTATTAAAGAAACAAGTACATTTTCCCGGAAATTCACTTAAGGGGTGGGGGAGATTGTGAAAAGAAGTGAAAAAAGTGAATTATTTTGGGGGATACTTACATCTCAAAACTGAAGGTAACAGACGTGAACAATGGTATTTGGAATCTCCTTTAAACATAAAGAAACTCGCCTTATTTTTCTGGGGATGGGGTAAATCGACTTAACTGCGGTGGGGTGAAAGAGAAGTTGAGACCAATTGATTTTACTGTTCATAATGCGCTCATTAGGAGCCTCCGTGGCTCAGGTGGCAGCGCTCCGGCCTCTCACCGCTGGGTTCCGTGGTTCAAATCCCGGTCTCTCCATGTGAGAATTGTGCTGGACAAAGCGGAGGTGGGACAAGTTTTTCTCCTGTTACTCCGGTTTCCCCTGTCATCATTCATTCCAGCAACACTCTCCAATATAATTTCATTTCATTTGTCATTCATTAATCATTGCCCCAGGGGAGTGCGACAGGCTTCAGCAGGCGGCATAATTCCCATCCTCGCCGCTAAATGGGGGCTTCATTCATTCCATTCTTGACCCGGTCGAATGACTAGAAACAGGCTTTGGATTTTCAATGTACTTATTCTGATCATAAACCAATCATTTTTAATCTTTCCTGGGTTCGTTTTCAAGAGCCATCTTTTCCTTTGGAGAACGGTCTTAGATTAGTCTACAGTAGATTCTCCTGGCATATTAAAAAAAAATTAAATACATTTGAAATAAACGATAGGAATGACATTGACGGTGCAATTGTTCACCTCTATAATAAGGTCAATAATGCACGGAAGTATATCATTCATATCGCCAGAAATCTAGCGCACTTGCCTACGCGCAGATGTAGTTTACCGCCAAGTAGCGGTCTTGCTGTGGAACCCTGAACATCAATAATAATAATAATAATAATAATAATAATAATAATAATAATAATAATAATAATAATAATAATAATCTGGACCGTCGTCAAAATGTGCGGACCGCGCTGGAAACGGGTCGCGTCCGGGTAATGTCTACGAAAGCAGTCCGGCCGCGGGTTCAGTATCGCCAAGGCATCCAAGACAACACCAATCCTCAATGATTTGATTTATATCAAAAATGCTTATAGGAAGAGATGGCAAACATTTAGGGACCCAACTGACCACGCGGAATACCTGGACCTAGCCCGGGAAGTACGAAATCGATTGGTGGAAAGAAAGATTGAAAATGGGAGGAACATTGCCGTAATCTCTCAGAAAACAAGTGAGATCGCGAATTTTGGCGGATTCTCTCAGGAAACGAGTCAGATCGCGAATTTCGGTGGATTATATATATATATATATATATATATATATATATATATATATATAAATCAATAAGCATTCAATTTTAAATTTCAGTATAATAGCGTGGGAGCCTCTGTCGCTCAGACGGCAGCGCGTCGGCCTCTCACCGCTGGATACCGTGGTTCAAATCCCGGTCACTCCATGTGAGATTTGTGCTGGACAAAGCGGAGGCGGGACAGGTTTTTCTCCGGGTACTCCGGTTTTCCCTGTCATCTTTCATTCCAGCAACACTCTCCATTCTCATTTCATAGCATCTATCAGTCACTAATAAATCACTTTGGGAGTGGCGACCCCATCGTACTAATAGCCTATATCTGCTTCATTCATCACATCCCTGACCCGGTCAATGACTGGAAAACAGGCTGTAGGTTTTCATTTTCAGTATAATACCGTAGCGAATCACGGGTATCTTGCTAGTCAGTGATAATCAAGGGAACTACGAATTCTAATCTTGCTCACTGAGCGGTGCAATTCTTGCCTGCCGACAACTCTCTTTGCTGAACACCCTGATGAGACGGCGAATCCGCGAAGCGCACTTTGCAAAATTGTTTATGTGAAAGAGGGGATTTGAAGCATGCGACGGCGGGCAAGAAATGTAAACTCTGAAGCGCACTATGACATCAGTGCACAAATGCACCGTGAAGTGTTTCGTTTCGTTTAATCTTTTTAGTATTCACGAACTAATTTTACTTGAAATAATAAGCTCTCACATTATTATGCCGTGTGTATTGTGCATGTAGAAAAAAATGGCCAGCTGGACATCAGTGAGAGTTACAGCTTTAACTTGGATCCTTTCCAAGAAAACATATGCGACCAAGGACAAACGGTAAAGCATCCGACGTGAAATCGAGGTTGTAGGTTTGGTTTCCATTTGCGTCCCGTTGGCCGTATTTGTTCTGTACTTAACATCTATTCGGCATCTTCTGTGTGTTCTCAACACGACCTAATAAGCTGAAGGTTTCGGTCTGTTCATGTGGTGTTCTGTTAACAGTCTGCTATACTGCCGTCGTAAGCCTTAAGGGCGGGTCTCAAGAACTTCAAATATTCGGAAATTACCAGTTTCCTAAATTACAAATCGCATCCGTTTTAAAATAAATACACTGACTGACAGAGCAAATGCAACACCAAGAAGGAGTGGTCAGAACTTTATGCCAATTGCAGGGTAGACTGACGTCACTGAGGTATGCTCATGATGTGAAATGCGCTGCTGTGCTGCGCACGTAGCGAACGATAAATGGGACACGACGTTGGCGAATGGCCCACTTCGTACCGTGATTTCTCAGCCGACAGTCATTGTAGAACGTGTTGTCGTGTGCCACAGGACACGTGTATAGCTAAGAATGCCAGGCCGCCGTCAACGGAGGCATTTCCAGCAGACAGACGACTTTACGAGGGGTATGGTGATCGGGCTGAGAAGGGCAGGTTGGTCACTTCGTCAAATCGCAGCCGATACCCATAGGGATGTGTCCACGGTGCAGCGCCTGTGGCGAAGATGGTTGGCGCAGGGACATGTGGCACGTGCGAGGGGTCCAGGCGCAGCCCGATGACGTCAGCACGCGAGGATCGGCGCATCCGCCGCCAAGCGGTGGCAGCCCCGCACGCCACGTCAACCGCCATTCTTCAGCATGTGCTGGTCCAATATCGACCAGAACAATTTCCCGTCGATTGGTTGAAGGAGGCCTGCACTCCCGGTGTCCGCTCAGAAGACTACCATTGACTCCACAGCATAGACGTGCACGCCTGGCATGGTGCCGGGCTAGAGCGACTTGGATGAGGGAATGGCGGAACGTCGTCTTCTCCGATGAGTCACGCTTCTGTTCTGTCAGACGAGTGTGGCGTCGGCGTGGAGAAAGGTCAAATCCGGCAGTAACTGTGGAGCGCCCTACCGCTAGACAACGCGGCATCATGGTTTGGGGCGCTATTGCGTATGATTCCACGTCACCTCTAGTGCGTATTCAAGGCACGTTAAATGCCCACCGCTCGTGCAGCATGTGCTGCGGTCGGTGGCACTCCCGTACCTTCAGGGGCTGCCCAGTGCTCTGTTTCAGCAGGATAATGCTAGCCCACACACTGCTCGCATCTCCCAACAGGCTCTACGAGGTGTACAGATGCTTCCGTGGCCAGCGTACTCTCCGGATCTCTCACCAATCGAACACGTGTGGGATCTCATTGGACGCCGTTTGCAAACTCTGCCCCAGCCTCGTACGGACGACCAACTGTGGCAAATGGTTGACAGAGAATGGAGAACCATCCCTCAGGACACCATCCGCACTCTTATTGACTCTGTACCTCGACGTGTTTCTGCGTGCATCGCCGCTCGCGGTGGTCCTACATCCTACTGAGTCGATGCCGTGCGCATTGTGTAACCTGCATATCGGTTTGAAATAAACATCAATTATTCTTCTGTGCCGACTCTGTTTTTCCCCCTACTTTCATCCCTTTCGAACCACTCCTCCTTGGTGTTGCATTTGCTCTGTCAGTCAGTGTATTTAGCGATTTTGTGTCATGAATTGGCACTAATTGTACTTCCTTAGGCATATCTCAGAGTTAAGACTACACTGTTAAGGGAAATACGACACTTGCTAATTTACCTAGGATTTCAAAAAACGTTTAAGTTACAGGTTAATTTATCAGCACTTTCTAACCGAGACACGGCTACTTTACTGAGGAAATAGGCAGAGTGACCCTTAAACATTACTATGGTTAATAAAGCCGAACATTTAAAAAATCAGATACCTCCTTTAGCCTTAGAATGGCAGTATAGATCACGTAACGGAGACACAGCAAAGCCATACAAGTAGCCTATTATTTATTAGGTTAGGTTAACAAACATGTTGCTTTGCAGGTTCTCACCTCGCTTAAAAGTTCAATGTTAGTACATTTAAATGTTTCGTTTTAACTACAAGTGTGCTGTGCGGATCCACTCTCAAGAGAAGCTTCTCTTCCCCTCACTAATGGCTATGGCCCTCGTTATACTTAACATGACAGTGTATGTAATAATTATCATTCACCTTCACTGTTGGGTGGTCATTAGAACAGTCACGCCATGAGCTAGTCTCCAGTCACTACAGTGACCTTTTCTTACTTCTCTGGTTTGGACGCGTTCCTTGCGAGTTTCAGACACTGTGGCTGATGACGTCCAGGCTGGTGGTCCACAAATTCAGTAATCAAACGATCTAAGTGCTAAAAGGGCGCCTTTTGCTATTGCAATTCCAAAATATAGATAACCGAGCTTGATAGCTGCAGTCGCTTAAGTGCGGCCAGTATCCAGTATTCGGGAGATAGTAGGTTCGAACCCCACTGTCGGCAGCTCTGAAGATGGTTTTCCGTGGTTTCCCATTTTCACACCAGGCAAATGCTGGGGCTGTACCTTAATTAAGGCCACGGCCGCTTCCTTCCCACTCCTAGCCCTTTCCTGTCCCATCGTCGCCATAAGACCTACTGTGTCGGTGCGACGTAAAGCAACTAGCAAAAAAAAAAAAATATATAGATAGATAGTGCTGTACTGACGCCATGTGGTTTTCTAGGAAAGTGTTCAAATTTTGAGGATTTGCTCCTCATTAAAAATAGTTTAGCCCTGTTCAAGCGTTTTTTAACGATGGCCCGCATTTTGTTCAAAATTTAAAGTTTAAAATCTATCCTCAAAATGTTGTAGTCTTGTCACCGTGCCGAAGTCGCTAGCGCATTTGCATTGGGAACTGAAATTTCCGAGTTCGAATCCAATCTTGATCGTTTTTTATTTCTTTTCCTACTTTTTCTTTTCCTTTTCTTTCTTAATCTGTTTACCCTCGAGGGTTAGTTTTCCCCCGGATTCCCTCCCACCCCTAACGCCGCAAGGGCAGTGTCCTGGAGCGTGAGATTTTGGGTCGGGGGATAAAACTGGGGTGGAGGACCAGTACCTCGCCCAGGCATCCTCGCCTGCAGGGGCCTTGTGGGGGGATGGGAAGATTGGAAGGGATAGACAAAGAAGGGGGAAGGAAGTGGCCGTGGCTTTAACTTAGGTACCATCACGGCATTTGCCTGGAGGAGAAGTGGGAAACCACGGAAAACCCTTTTGAGGATGGCTGAGGAGCGTATCGAACCCTCCTCTATTCAGCTGACCTATCTACGCTGAGTGGACCCCGTCCCAGTCCTCGTACCACTTTTTAAACTTCGTGGCAGAACTGGGAATCGAGCCCGGGCCTCCGGGGCTGGCAGCTAATCACACTAACCACTACACCACAGAGGCGGACTCTTTCTTTTTAATTTTCTTTTAATATTTATGTTTTTGATTCAATATTTTTTTTAGATTACATCAGTCCGTATCTGTCAATGGAGTAGACGGGTTCGATTCCCTTCTCAGTCATCCTTGAAGTGGTTTTCTGTGCTTCCTCCAGGAAAATGCCGGGATGATACCGAACGTAAGGCCACGACCGCTTCCTTCCCTCTTCCTCGTCTATTCCTTCCAAACTTCCCTACACTGCCCCTGTTCAGCACAGCAGATGAGGCCGCCTGGGCGAGCTACTGGTCCTCCTCCCCAGTTTTATCCCCGACCCAAAATCTCACGCTGTTTCATTTCCTCACCCGCCTAATTCAGTGGTCACAGGTTTAGACTTATCTTACGCATCTTTCCCTCCTATTAAACCTATGAAAGAAAATGAGTAAACATTATTATTGCATTCCATATGTTTTACATCGTATACTGAAGAAGTTTGATTGGTTGGAGACTTTAGTTTCCATTTTTCAGTTTATCCTCCTCGGAGCTAGGGTCATTCTCCTGCTGCCTCAAGCTTGGATGGAGCTTGTAATCGTTTACTGCGGGTTCGGCCTATCACCCGGGTGGTCTCGTACTGATTGCGAGTCTTCATGCGGGAGCGATAATAGGTAAAGCTTTTTGGAGGAAGCCGCCGTTAGCTTACACAGTAGCCGAACATTCACCTGAAGATGGAAATGGATGCCTGTTTAGCCATGTGTTTAACATCGGACTAACATATTCAGGACTTATACAGGACTAGAGCTAGGAATGTAACAGCCATAATGAATGAATAGGAATCCACGGAAAACCATTTCTAAGGCTGCCAAGATGGGGCTCGAACGCATCATATACCGGTATATTATTTCAGTAGTATAGATCCCTTTTGCGGCGCTCACAAGTTACCGTACCTTAATTAAGGCCACGGCCGCTTCCTTCCACTTCCTAGGCCTTTCCTATCCCATCGTCGCCATAAGACATGTCTGTGTTGGTGCGACGCAAAGCAAGTAGCAAAAAAAAAAAAAAAAGCAAAATCTTCATTGCATACAACTTATTATGTCATAACTCCTATCTTATATTCACTATATTTGTAATTTTTTCACTGCTGGTAATGGAACATTTCAGCTCGACGTAGGTAAGTTTGTTCATAAATTTAAATGATAAAGAACATGCACTATTTGTGTTTCTTTTCAGTCATGTTCAGAGATATTTAATGTGCAGACACGAAAAAGTCAGTCGCTGGCCAACTTCTTTGCTATTGAATTTGCATGGAGGATCAAAGCGAGACAAATAGTCGTCAGATATGGAAGTTATTTTTAAAACAAAGCCCAAGTTCCCTTTCTCGCTTAGTTCTCAGTTTGTGGCAGGAAAAATGTCTCTTGGGTTTTGGTTTCGCGCGTGACTCGGCTGGCTGGCTGCCTCGACTGCTGGTACGGATCTCCCAAACATACGCTCTGCAGACAGTCGCATGCAGTGTCGTGTTTTGTTATAGTTGGAGACCTTCGTCTACCCTGATTGTTTTTAAATCTTTGCTTCTCAAAAAACATCGATTTATTTGGTTGATTGGTTTATTTTGTGTGTGCTTCCATATACAGTATACTCACTTCAAGACTCATGCCGCCTATAGGACGCGGGCGGAGCAACTTCGGTCGAAGAACTCGAAATGCTGCAAGCCAAGCTAATTTTCAGTCTAATCGGACTGCACAACAACGTGAGGAGCGAAATGAAATTGAAATTATTCGGATATCACAAACGCGTTTAGCGCGTCGTTCAGCTAATAATCTTCCAAGTTTGAATCGAGCTGCTTTCAGTTACGATGTTTCAGTTGACTACAGTGCCTACGAATGCGTTGCTATTGGATCTATGAACTCAGTTTGCCAAAATTGTAAGGTATTGAAATACAAAATTGAAGCCGCTAGGTTGTGTTGCGCAAATGGCAAAGTGAAATTAGTGCCATTGATTCCACCACCAGATCCATTGTACTCATTGGTTTCAGGAACAGGAACAGATTCCATACATTTCCTTACAAATATCCCAAAATATAACAACTGTTTTCAAATGTACTTCGGAACAATTCCATGCCAACTTTCAAGGTAACATATAACAAACAGACTTATCCACCATATTGCTTTCTTTTAACATATAACAAACAGACTTATCCCCCATATTGCTTTGTTTATTTTTAGTTTTTGCGACAAAAATAATAAACCTGTCCTCCTTAATTTACAGATACAAGGCCAAATAGGATCTTCAAAAGGCAGAAGTATTCAGTCAGCGGTATGTAAAGATTGTTGGTTACAAGGATAATGTCGAGATAGAGGAGGAGACTAAGGCCAAAGAAGTATTAAAATTTACATATGATAACAGTGACATTTACAATAAGATACAAAAGTTGAAAACTAGAAAAGCGGCTGGAATGGATAAGATTTCTGGAGATATACTAAAGACAATGGGTTGGGATATAGTACTTATTTGATTATTGTTTGGTCGCAGGAGCTATACCAGATGAATGGAGAGTTGCTATAGTAGCCCCTGTGTATAAAGGAAAGGGTGATAGACATAAAGCTGAACATTTCAGGCCAGTAAGTTTGGCATGCATTGTATGTAAGCTTTGGGAAGGCATTCTTTCTGATTATATTAGACATGTTTGTGAAATTAATAACGGGTTCGATAGAAGGCAGTTCGGTTTTTGGAAAGGTTATTCCACTGAAGCTCAACTTGTAGGATTCCAGCAAGATATAGCAGATATCTTGGATACTGGAGGTCAAATGGACTGTATCGCGATTGACCTGTCTAAAGCATTTGATAGGGTGGATCATGGGAGACTACTGGCAAAAATGAGTGCAATTGGACTAGACAAAAGAGTGACTGAATGGGTTGCTATATTTCTAGAAAATAGATCTCAGAGAATTAGAGTAGTTGAAGCTTTATCTGACCCTGTAATAATTAAGAGGGGAATTCCTCCAGGCAGTATTATCGGAACTTTATGTTTTCTTATATATATATAAATGATATGAGTAAAGGAGTGGAATCGGAGGTAAGGCTTTTTGCGGATGATGTTATTCTCTATAGAGTAATAAGTAAGTTACAAGATTGTGAGCAACTGCAACGTGACCTCGAAAATGTTGTGAGATGGACAGCAGGCAATGGTATGTTGATAAACGGGGTTAAAAGTCAGGTTGTGAGTTTCACAAATGGGAAAAGTCCTCTCAGTTTTAATTACTGCGTTGATAGGGTGAAAGTTCCTTTTGGGGATCATTGTAAGTATCTAGGTGTTAATGTAAGGAAAGATCTTCATTGGGGAAATCACATAAATGGGATTGTAAATAAAGGGTACAGATCTCTGCACTTGGTTATGAGGGTGTTTAGGGGTTATAGTAAGGATGTAAAGGAGAGGGCATATAAGTCTCTGGTAAGACCCCAACTAGAGTATGGTTCCAGTGTATGGGACCCTCACCAGGATTACCTGATTCAAGAACTGGAAAAAAGTTTGGGCTGGGAAGAATTGAGAGAAAGAGGAAGAGCTGCTCGACTAAGTGGTATGTTCCGAGCTGTCAGCGGAGAGATGGCGTGGAATGACATTAGTAGACGAATAAGTTTGAGTGGCTTTTATAAAAATAGGAATGATCACAATATGAAGATAAAATTGGAATTCAAGAGGACAAACTGGGGCAAATATTCATTTATAGGAAGGGGAGTTAGGGATTGGAATAACTTACCAAGGGAGACGTTCAATAAATTTCCAATTTCTTTGAAATCATTTAGGAAAAGGCTAGGAAAACAACAGATAGGGAATCTACCACCTGGGTGACTGCCCTAAATGCAGATCAGTATTGACTGATTGATTGATTGATTGATTGATTGATTGATTGATTGATTGATTGATTGATTGATTGATTGATTGATTGATTGATTGATTGATTGAAATATATCAGAGAGCAGGTTCACTGTTGCCGGTGTTAGATGGCGACTACAAATTCCTGCAAATTTATTTCATGGGCAGTTCAATACAAGAAATTGATCTGCTTTGTGCACATAACAGTTCAGTGAAGAGGTCTATTGTAGAACAATTACAAACTTTCTTTCATCAACACAATCAGTTGATTACTTTGTTCAAAACTGCACTGGATCTCATGCCATCTGATAATCACAAAATTGTAATCAAAGCTGATAAAACTCCTGTTAGCCAACATGCAAGACGTTTCAATACGCCAACAATTGATGACGTTGCCATTGTTATAGTTAGAGAAAATTCGGAAGGCCGTGATATTGTTTTACATCGCCGGAATGATCAGTTACAGCACGTGTATGAAACCCACCGCTCATAAGATGCGCTACAATATCCCATCATATTTTGGCAAGGTGAAGATCACTTCTCGATCAAGATGATAAATCCCCTTACAGGTAATTATAAATTTGGATATTTTGTATCAGCTACTATACATATTATATGCAAGTTCAATCACTGTCATTGAAACAATAATTTATTTACAGGTGCCGATACCAACAAAAAAGTCAGTCCAATGAAGTATTATTCATACCGCCTTATGGTTCGTAAAAATAAAAACAATCACATATTGAAATGTGGGCGACTATTTCACCAATACGCTGTTGAAAGAGAGCGTTTGACATTCATCAAGCTGAACCAGAGCAAACTCCGTTTGGAGAGTATATTCACCTTCGAGATGCGATTATCAGTGATGCAAATGCAGAGAATGTCGGCCGGATGACCATTCCTCCAGCAACATACATCGGGGAAGTCCTCGACATATGCATGAATATGCTCAAGATGCGATGTCGTGTGTTCGTCATTATGGCACAGCAGATTTATTTATCACATTCACGTTCCAGTCAATCAGGGTTATTTATGGGTAGTGATATCGTCCCTGCTCTGGCAAACTAACGAATCTGAAAATTGTCAGAAGGTTAGGGGAGCTGAAAGAAGTTGTGATTACTCATGTCAAATCAATTTTTATATTTAATTATTGGTTTTATGTGTTAGGCATACAGAATGAGCTGCAGATGTGAGACTTTGTCAGAGGGTAGACAATATATAAATAACAAAATCTAGACCAGAACTTCAGGACTACAGATTCCTTAGTTTGTCAGTTTCGCTAGTTTGCCAGAGCAGGGACGATATGTTGTGAGCTATTTGAGCATTTCCTTGTTCACAATCAAGATATTAATATTGCAGGTAATGAAAACACGTTTTTCAAGTAGTTTGTAACTTATTTTTGGTAGCAGTAGAAAATTAAGTCATTTGATGTTGATGATCATTTGCGTTATTCGGATTTTTGCGTGCAGTACAGACTGAATCTGAGTTCGTTCCACTGTCATTTATTTTTGACAGAACGACGTCTGTCGGGTCAGTTAGTTTGAAATAAAATGAATGTAGAATTTAATTTAATAAAAGTGATAAGAAAGAAGCTTAAGAAAGCTTGAGTTATTTACTGAATTATGGTGCTATCATTTGGAATAGATCTAAGTTGTAATCCTAGACCATGTCATAATACTACTACTACTACTACTACTACTACTACTACCAAGTAAGCCTCTGCCTTAACTGTGCACACTGCTCATTCAAAACAGCGCGTCAGAGTAGGGATCGAATAACTGGAATACTATGATGAACCAGTGTGTTACGTACCAGCAGTATCAGAAAATATATGAACCAGAGGAGTGGCATGCTGAAGAAGAAATTTTTATAACCCCCCAGCTATTTCCCCCCATTATTCAGTCAGGCTGTTATACTCGGTACGCAGCAGTAATCCCATCTATCGGAGTTGAGTGGCAGCATAAGAGACAAAGAAGATGGCCAGAAAGAAGGCGTTACCTTCTAGTAACTCATAGTTTAAACTGACTTGCTCTATGTATATTCTACTCGCTCCGTCCCCACTACTACTTTGCAGAACCTGGTTTGTTCAGAAGTCATAGTTTCCAGTGTTGCCTCATGCCCCATTTGATTGTTACGTAAGCTGTGATGTAATAATAATGACGTACGATCTCCGAAGAGGCCTGGTGCTGGTCTTTCTGTTTCAGTTTACGCCTTCGGGTGACTTGAGCGTCTGTAAGGATGGGGCCTTACCTAGAATGACATTTAATGCAGAAGACGGTACACAGACATCCAATCACCGAGACAAAAGAATTAAAACCATGAAGTTTAAATTCGCCGACCCGGTCGAGAATCGAGCCTGGGACTACTAGGACCAAAATCCAGCAGTTTAATAAGTTAGTCATGGCGAACAACTGTGATCTGATACAGGGGTTCTTCCTATCTTCAGTGTGTTTATAAACTCCCGGTGTTCGAATGTGTCTGTATATCTCAAGAACAACAATACGCCACAAAATATCATCACGCTGACCAAGATGAACTTCAGTATCTGCAAGTCATTCGGCCAGGCAGCAGTCGTCTTGTAGAGGCAAGGCAGAATGTACCACGGTAAAAGGGGGAGGTGGCAATATTTCAAGAACGGCCGATTGTAGAGTTTATTATTATTATTATTATTATTATTATTATTATTATTATTATTATTATTATTATTATTATTATTTTTTTTTTTATTTTGCTAGGGGCTTTACGTCGCACCGACACAGATAGGTCTTATGGCGACGATGGGATAGGAAAGGCCTAGGAGTTGGAAGGAAGCGGCCGTGGCCTTAATTAAGGTACAGCCCCAGCATTTGCCTGGTGTGAAAATGGGAAACCACGGAAAACCACCTTCAAGGCTGCCGATAGTGGGATTCGAACCTACTATCTCCCGGATGCAAGCTCACAGCCATGCGCCTCTACGCGCACGGCCAACTCGCCCGGTATTATTATTATTATTATTATTATTATTATTATTATTATTATTATTATTATTACTATTATCTGTGGTGTAGCTGTTAGTGTGATTAACTGCCACCCGCGGAGGACCGGCTTTGATTTCCGGCTCTGCCACAAAATTTGAAAAAAGTACATGGACTGGAACGGGGTTCACTCAGTCTCGCGAGGTCAACTGAGTAGAAGGGATTCGATTCCCACCTCAACCATCTTCGAAGTAGTTTTCCGTGGTTTCCCACTTCTTCTCCAGGCCAATTCCTGGATGGTACCTAACTGAAGGCCACCTCCGTTTGCATTCGGAAGATAGTGGGTTCAAAGCCCACTGTCGGCAGCCCTGAAAAGGGTTTTCCGTGGTTTCCTATTTTCACACCAACAAAACGTACTTTAATTAAGGCCACGGTTGCTTCCTTCCCCGTGTTTGCCCTGTCCTAGCTCATCGTCACCCTAGGGCGTATCTGTGTCGGTGTGACGTAAACAAAATAGGAAAAAAGGAAAAATTTTCATCAAAATATAATTTACCTCCCATGTACATACGAGTATGAACCCTATAGATACCAAAAACAATCATTATATCTATAGTTTCAGTTGTTTCTGATAAAAGTGTGCCTGGGAGGAACTTATACAGTACCATGCGCTGATTATTATTATTATTATTATTATTATTATTATTATTGAGCAACTGTACATTTTTATTGTTTTGCCACATTCTGCTGTCATTGTAACTAGAAGAATTACAGAAGAAGTAGAGATCGTTTTAAATTCGTGAGAGTATGCAGATGTGTGGTATTGTTTCATATGAATTCGTGGGTAATTGGACTGGACCCTTCAGGTAAGTTCTATTGCAGTAGTTTCTCGTGACTGTAGATATCGTGATGATAACCACACTTCTTCCACTTTTACGTCAAGCCACAGGGACGTGACGTTTCATCCCCACATGTATCGGCCGTGATTCAGTTCAAGTTAGAGTAGATCCATCTAACTCACACCCACCGTACAACGTGACCTTAAAATGAAACACATATACAATCGTAATTACGTAAAATATCGACATAATTGAAATGATCGATGTTTGGTATATTATGCAACTTAATTAAATTACTATATTAAGGTGCAAGTAAAATGCAAGACCTACGTGAGTGGTGTAGTGTATGGCTAAAAATAATCCGGTTGCAGTTTGATTAAAAATAATGTAAGAATCAAACTACTTTAAAAAACACATAAAACAGAATATTGGGTATCACAAATCAACATCCGGTGGACCAAGAAAAGGGGTCTTTAAATTTAAGAACGTGCGGTTAGGAGTTCCCTTTCCAACGATATTTTCCTCGCTTCTGGATGTAAACATTTAGAAGTTCTAGCAACACTGATGAAATTTTTGAAATCTTATGGTATTAGAAAATAAAAGTGTAATTAAGATGTGATATGTGTTATTATGACTGAATATGGACACGAACTCTTTAATGTTGGAATAAAATGTAAGTAAAACATTGATTGTATGGTAATATGTGTTGTAAATGTTTCTGTATTGCTCTGTGTATATTGTTTTATATTGATGTCTGTAATGACCAAATGGTAATGTAATCGAAGGCCAGTATTTAAAAAAAAATTGAGATGTCTTAAGTAACACGCGAAGAGAAGAAACGGGATTTCGTTTATCGATCATCAACACTCCGCCGCAAAGTACTTTAGCTTACATCGCTAACATTCTTTTATGATTGCGTCTTGTGCGTACATGTTCGTACGGATCCCGCTGGTTGGTGGGTGGTGGAAATAAGTGATGCTAAAAATATTATTCAAATCGTTTAGACTCTGAATTCCTTTCATTCCATGCCTTAGTATTCACTAATCAAACACCGTTATTAAAAATTCCAGAATTAGCACATTTGAACTATTATAAAATATATTACCAGAAGGAAGGAAGGCTGAAAGAAGAGGAGTAAATCTTGAAAATGGCCTGCTGCACAGCCATGTTTTTTTAGAAACCAATTTCATTTAACCCTGTGACCATATCATTAGATCGACAAGGTTTACTGTACTCCCAGTGTAAAGTTCAATCTAATCTACAAGTATTTCCCTTTTCGGAGTCGGTGCAACGTAAAATATAGTGCAGATAACTTTCTCGTTTACACGTGCTTTTCTTGTTTTAGGTGAAGTGGATATATCTGTTCTTAGTAACATTACCACTCACTAATAATAATAATAATAATAATAATAATAATAATAATAATAATAATAATAATAATAATAATAATAATAATAATAATAATAATGGCGTGTGGCCTCCGGAGAGGCGCGGTGCAGGTCTTTCGAGTTTACGGCATATAGGCGACCTGCGCTTCTGGGGCCCTACCTGTAATGAATTCTAATGCTGAAGATAGCACAAACACACAGCCCCGAGCGAGAGGAATCAACTAATGGAAGTTAAAATCCCTGACCCCGCCGGGAATCGAACTCGGAACCGCTTGAACAAAGACCAGCTTGCTAAGCATTTAGCCATTGAGGCGGACTTAATAATAATCGTACATCTTCTGCTACCATGTGCAATCATTTTAATATGACGCCATTTAGGCCGCCTGCGTTTCAATTTCTACGTTCCGCTTTACCAGATGGTGGAATAATCCGGCTTCCTCTTGGGCAATCTATGACTGAATTTTAATCAGTTTTGTCGGGTAAAGACCAGAGATCTTTTGCATGCCTACGTCGTACATCATGGAGTGTTCATAGTTCGCCCATCAAAAATCTGACTACCTCTACCGGGCTTCAATCCGCGATCTTGAGATCCACAGAGGGAGCTACCACGCTCTAGGAATATGTATATGTTCTCTAAGTCACCGCCCACAAGGCTGGATTTTAGTCCAGTTGGTGAAACAAGCTTCTCCTGTCCCAAAGCAGTTGATTAGCACAGAAAACAAGGAAGCAGTCAAGTTTTTATGTAGTTTTACATGACTATCGTGATCACTGCTACGGGACCTCCACTTTTTAAAGTGCAATCCGAAACAGTGGGACTTAATGTTTCATTTCAATATTTCCATGTGCATTGGCCAGGAGTTGAACTGTGGCCGCCTTGATGAGATGCTAGTAGGTTAACAGCCCCATTAGACGGGGCATGAGGGAGCGCCAGAGATGAAATCACAATCCTCCGTGGTCTTTCAGTTCTTTCGGGCAAATGCTTGGATGGTAACTACTTGAAGATGCAACCAGACTCTAGTTTATTATTCCTTCCGCAATCCATCGTTTAGCCCAGTTCATCTCACATTCAGTCTCACCTAGGTGAGGGCTCAATCCAAGCCAAAATCCAGAGAGAGAGAGAGAAACGACAATGAAAAAATGAATAAAGAATCATAACCATCACAATAAGAATATATTTCGTTTTTAGAAAAGTACGTTAAGATATTTGATTTCAAGTCACATATGAACTAGTACCTCAATATGTATAACAGATGATATTTGTAAAATAAATAATTTTTTTTTAATCCGCGGAGGAGAGGATCATATGATGTTTTTCGAACCCCTTAATTCCATTTATCCTAAATGGATATGAAAGGTAGGCGAACTTTCTTACACGCCTGTACATTATTTTTAACGGTTTTTGTCACCGATCCTGAGAGATTAGATACAGCCTTTAGTGTCCATGGCGAAGGCTAATTATGATAGGGAAGAAGGGCTGATACGGTAGATGGGCCTATTTCTCTCTTTCTCTCTCTCACTCTCTCTTGAAGTATACTAATGATGATGAGGTGACAAGATGGCAATTCCCAATCGGTCATTATAGACAACAGTAGATATTATCATCTTGTAATCTTTTATTGGAATGTTTTCTGCTTACGGGGGAACGTGTAATCTCTTCACTTTATCAGACAAGTTTGTTAACGATATTTAATTATTTCTTGATAACACTTCTGTCGCAAAGGATTTCAGAATGTATCACATTCTTTATATCTAAAGATAAGACACTTCAAGAGAAGGCGAGAGCTTATCATACATTTCCTAAAATTTATTTATTGGCATTTGACATAATCCATAATGGCAGCAACAATTATTACATTTAGATTACTAGATTTATGTTGACACCTATTATTATTTTATTATCTATAAACGACTTGTAGAATTATGATAATCGAAATTTCAAACTAAAAATATAATGAATGTGTTAAAATATGTATGTAAAGGAAACACCCTACCATAGTTGAACAATACAGTTGGACACTAAAAGAAAAGTTGAATTGTATAATGAATGTCCCGAAATATTGAATAGAAGGCGATCGGGATCGGACACCGAGAACGAAGAATTATCTACAATCTGTTTAAAAATCAGCCTGCAGTGATAAGAATCGAGGGCTTTGGAAAAGAAGCAGCAATCCAAAAAGGATTGAGGCAAGGTTGCAATTTGGCCCCCCTACTTTTCAGTGTTTATATAGAACAGGCAGTAAAGGAAATCAAAGAGGAGTTTGCTAAGGGAATCAAAATCCAAGGAGAAGAAATCAAAACCCTGAGATTTGCTTATGATATTGTTATTTTATCTGAGACTGCAGAAGACTTGGAGAAACTGCTGAATGGTATGGACAGAGTCTTGGGTAAGGAGAACAAGATGAAAAATAAATAAGTCCAACACAAAAGTAATGGAGTGCAGTCGAACGAAGTCAGGTGATGCAGGGAATATTAAATTAGGAAATGAAGTTTTAAAGGAAGGAGATGAATATTGTTACTTGGGTAGTAACATAACTAACGAGGACAGAAGTAAGGAGGACGTAAACTGCAGACTAGCACAAGCAAGGAAGGCCTTTCGTTAGAACATTCGAACATTCGAACATTGACATAGGAATTAGAAAGATGTTTTTGAAGACTTTCGTGTGGAGCGTGGCATTGTATGCAAGTGTAACATGGACGACAACTAGCTCAGAAAGAAAGAATAATAGAAGCATTTGAAATGTGGTGTTACAGAAGAATGTCGAAGAGAAGATGAATAGATCGAATCACGAATGGAGAGATGCTGAATCGAATTGGTGAGAGGAGATCGATTTAGCTAAATTTGACCAGAAGGAGAGAGACAATGATGGGACACATTTTAAGACACCAAGGACTTGTGCAGTTGGTTTTTGAAGGAAGTGTAGGCGGTAAGAACGGTAGGGCCGTGCGCGTAGAGGCGCGCGGCTGTGAAGCTTGCATCCGGGAGATAGTAGGTTCGAATCCCACTATCGGCAGCCCTGAAAATGGTTTTCCGTGGTTTCCCATTTTCACACCAGGCAAATGCTGGGGCTGTACCTTAATTAAGGCCACGGCCGCTTCCTTCCAATTCCTAGACCTTTCCTATCCCATCGTCGCCATAAGACCTATCTGTGTCGGTGCGACGTAAAGCCCATAGCAAAAAGAAAAGAACGGTATGGGTATACCTACGTTTGAATATGACAAGCAGATTAAAGCAGATGTAGGATGCAGCAGTTTAGTAGAAGTACAAACCTTAGCACAGATTAGGGTGGCATGGAGGGCTGCATCAAACCAGTCTGTGGACTGATGACTCAAACAACAACAGCCAGATAAATATGTCTGTTTTGTGAAGCAAGAAGTGTAGATATGGAAAGTGGGGACTGCTGGTGATGTTCGCTAATTGATTTCATAAAGGATTTTTGTTGTTTGCATTATCTGAAACAAGCTGAGGATATTAGCATATTAGTGATTGTGTTAAATATCTCTAACAGTGGTACCATCATATATACGCAATACAAATTACAGTATTTGAAAAAGTTCCAGGTTTAAAGTGAATCGTACTAGTATATAAGTATTTTATAAATCCATTGCTGATATTCCATTTTGAAAACCAAGGCTTGACAGAAAGGTGCCACTTGTAGAGTAGAGCAATAGAGCCTCCGATGAATTTTGAATGCTATCTATTCCAGATTCTGTCTCACATGTGCTAGTTCCTCAATTCGAGGAATGAATAGGGAAGATGTAGTAGGATGTTCTCTGTGTGATTTCCTTGTGATTGCTTTCTTTGCATGTTGTTCCACGAGCCTATTATCCTAGATAATTTAATGAGACGGAATCCATACAAAATAGTCGAATGATCCGCACCTTTCTAAATCAGCCGTTCGTTTGAAGACATTATTGTATACCGAGTTCGGCTCCATGGCTAAATGGTTAGCGTGCTGGCCTTTGGCCACAGGAGTCCCGGGTTCGATTCCCGGCAGGGTCGGGAATTTTAACCGTAATTGGTTAATTTCGCTGGCACGGGGGCTGGGTGTATGTGTCGTCTTCATCATCATTTCATCCTCATCACGACGCGCAGGTCGCCTACGGGTGTCAAATAAAAAGACCTGCATCTGGCGAGCCGAACTTGTCCTCGGACACTCCCGGCACTAAAAGCCATACGCCATTTCATTGTATACCGAGCTCGATAGCTGCAGTCGCTTAAGTGCGGCCAGTATCCAGTATTCGGGAGATAGTGGGTTTGAACCCCACTGTCGGCAGCCCTGATGATGGTTTTCCGTGGTTTCCCATTTTCACACCAGGCAAATACTGGGCTGTACCTTAATTAAGGCCACAGGCGCTTCCTTCCCAGTCCTAGTCCTTTCCTGTCCCGTCGTCGCCATCGGACCTATCCGTGTGGGTGCGACGTAAAACAACTTGTAATAAAAAGACATTAGTAATGCGAATATGAGAAGTGTGTAATGTGCAGGCTTTTGTATAGGAAAATAGAACACTTAAAACTCCCAGTCCATGTGTCTGAATTAGTGTGGCGTATTTAAGGGTTCAGATAGGACGATAGGTTCTTCAGAATAGACTGATGCATCCGAGAGAAGTGTGAATAACCCCTTAGCCTTTGTCGATGAACAGTAAGAGATGCATCTTATATTGGGAGCGGATGAAGTTTCGGAGCCGCCTGTATAGATTTGTGTCAGTAGGATAATTGCTAAGAATGTGATCATTGCAGATTTGTTGAGCTAGCTGCGACTGGTTGGCTCATATCACAATTTGTTGTCTGACTATTACGTCATACATTGTGTAAATGAACTACCGTGAATGTTAAATCAACTCTTGTTATACTGTAGGTGAGAAAGTACAGTGCAACCCTGGTTAACCGAACTAAAGTAGGGACGGCGAAGCAGGCATTTTTACAGCGGTTTTTCTTCGGTTAAGCCATGAACATTTATTTATTTATTTATTTATTTATTTATTTATTTATTTATAATGTATTTATTTACTTATTTATTATTTAATTAATTTATTTATTTACTTAATCCGTTTACCCTCCAGGATTGGTTTTCCCCCGGACTCAGCGAGGGATTATTATTATTATTATTATTATTATTATTATTATTATTATTATTATTATTATTATTATTTGCTAGTTGCTTTACGTTGCACCGACACAGATATGTATTATGGCGACGATGGGACAGGATGGGGCTAGGAGTGGGAAGGAAACGACCGTGGCCTTAATTAAGGTACCGCCCCGGCATTTGGCTGGTGTGAAAATGGGAAACCACGGAAAACCATTTTCAGAGCTGCCGACAGTGGGATTCGAACCTACTATCTCCCGAATACTGGATACTGGCCGCACTTAAGCGACTGTAGCTATCGAGCTCGGTATTATTATTATTATTATTATTATTATTATTATTATTATTATTATTATTATTATTATTATTATATTAATGTCTTTATCAATGCGAGGTTAGGGCTCCTGCCCCTCTCTTACACAGAACCATGTATGTATGTATGTATGTATGTATGTATGTATGTATGTATGTATGTATGTATGTATGTATGTATGTATGTATGTATGTATGTATTGGAACCTTTCCCACCGTCCCCCATGACTCATGGGACCATGTGACAACAAACCAACCCTTTCGGGTCACGAACACATGGGACCATGCTCCACGGGGGACGGTGGGAAAGGTTCCATATGGCGC
This sequence comes from Anabrus simplex, assembly GCF_040414725.1. Lineage (NCBI taxonomy): Eukaryota > Metazoa > Arthropoda > Insecta > Orthoptera > Tettigoniidae > Anabrus > Anabrus simplex. The sequence goes on from NC_090266.1 coordinate 62,920,972, forward strand.
CCTCCGTGTTGGCATTTTCGGCATTTTCGGCATTTTCGGCACTTTCGTGTAGGCATTTTCGGCATTTTTCGGTAGGTATTTGCGGATGTTAATTTTTTCTTTTATTGGGCGCATGGCACTTATGCCTAAGTTAAAATGGATAGGAATGGCCAATTATGACAAGGAACTGATTTAGTTCATACTTGGATGCACGTAATTGGACCAGTAGGTAAATCTGAATGACTAAGTAAATAACAAATGTTTATTTGAAGAAATTTTTCGGTATGTCGTGGTTATTATTATTGTTATAATGGCAATAACCATGACGGTCATTCAAAGCAATGGACGTACCCGGAAGGTAAATAAGGATTCAATCGAGTCCAGGAAACAATGAAATGATTTTCCAGAATCTGGGGAAAAATGAATATCGATACCCTTCAGGTAATCGTATTCGCGGGTATGAGTCGGAAGGTACTGTTTGATGTAGGCCTCATTGCTAGTAGTGAAGGTTATTTACGTATTAAGGTAGATTTCTCGTGATTTAGCAAGGGTAACCTCAGGCCCTTGAGCTGATTACGAAATGGCAATAAATTAGGTTTCAGACGGAAAGTCTTGGGACGGTATGACCTATTGTATCGGGTGTATCTGCCTCAATGCTTGACGGATGACCTGCTTTATTGGCATATACCACCTGTGTTGGTAATTTAATGCGCGCGTCATTAATTTATTCAAAATTGATTATCGATGAAAAAGGCTATGTTTTTAAAAAAAACTGGTTTATGCACTCGGTGAAATAGGGGTGTACATGTTAGGCAACTTCGAGTTAGCCGTATTTGAGGCGATGTTTTGGAGTTAATGTTTTTATTTTGAAAAATTCTCGAAGTTGAATGGGGGGAACACATTCTTGAATGAACATTGTTTTGTGTGTCTATCAACCCGAGGTCCAAGGTCCGAAGGTGAAGGGGGTCTCATTTTAATGAAAACAGTTGTATTACGATGGATATGGAAGTAGTCAGGGAACTCTTACGGGAGTTGCGCGAGGACATGCAGGGTATGAAGGAACTGATGCGGGAAAATAGCGAGGACATGCAGGCAAAATTGAATCAAAATAGCGAGGACATGCAGGCAAAATTGATTAAAACGAGTGAAAGTATTCAGGGTAATTTAACGGAAAAACTGAATCAAACTAGTGAAGATATGCAGGAAAAACTGAATAAGAATAGTGAGGATATTCAGGAAAAGATGACGGAAAAACTGAGTCAGGCTGTTGGAAACGTTCAGAAAAACATCAAAGAAATGATAGACCAGGTACAGACAGAGTGTAAGGTAGGAAGGGAAGAAATTAATAAGCGGTTAGAGCGAATCGATGAGCGGCAGGACGAATTGGTCGAACAATTGAGAGTCGATCGGGAACGCTGCATTAAGATAACCGAACGTTCAGAAGGAGTAGGGAGCGTAGAGGCAAAGCAGGAGGAGATCAGTAAGACCATGGATACGGCAATTGAACGCATTGACTGTGTTGAGGCTCGAAGCACAAGTGTCGCGGAGCAGTTAGACGAACATATGAAGGCGACAGTCGAATACCAAGAAAATCAGCGTAGGGAAACTGAGGCAATAACTCGGGAAATATCCCAAACCCAGATGAAGCTGAATGACGTACGCCATAAAGCCGAAGCGTTACGACAGGAGTTTACCGACACGATCGAACTGCGTGTAGCAGAAGAAATTGAGCTAACGTCCGTAAACATTACCGCGATCCGGGAAGAAATCGACAAGAGGGACGATAAACTTTCAGACAGGATCGAGGATTGGTCACATAGAACTCAGAAGGTCAAGCTCAAAGTAGACACCCACGACGCCATAATTCAGGAATTAAAGGAAGAGTTTGGGAAAATTAAAGTAGGGAAGAATTTTCAGGAAGCTGGGAAGGAATTTAGCCCAATGAAACCAAGTCAATTTAATCCGTTCGACACAAATCCCGAATCCGAAAGATCAGGACTCTTCCAGAAAATGAGTATGAGTCAAGATCAGATAGCGGGGACACCAGGCCATAACTCAACTTTTCTTCCTGTCGAACCTATCCCCATCTATAACATGGTGAAGATGGCGGACGACAAACCAAAACGTTTCAAACCTGGCGGGAATATGACGCCAAAGAAATTTTTGATTGAGATGGACGGTTACATGAGCGATAACCGGATCTCGTCTGAACGAAAGTTACGGGTTGTCGAGAAATTTTTAGAGGACCAGGCCCTTGTATGGTTCCAAGCATTTCGATACTGCTTCGACGGGTACGAAAGCTTTAAGAGGGCATTTCTAGACAAATATTGGGGGATGCAAACGCAGCAGGGTTTGCGCCTCGAACTGTACTCACGTCGGTATTCGATGACGGGACCGACGCGCTTCTGCGAGTACTTCACAGGACAGCTAGTGAAGATGAGGGAGTTGGACAACCCTCCGGCAGAAGGCGAACTATTGGCAGCGCTCACAAAACAATTTCCCGCTGACGTGCAGCGTATTTTGATAGCGGCAGATGTAAAAACAGCTGTTGAGATGGAGCAAGTGTTACGGCATCTGGACCAGACGTCAGGTGGCCAACACATGCGGACCAGGCAGACTGAAATGGTAAATATCGTGAACTGCCAAGGAAATCCTAATTCGGTCGGTCAAAAGGACCAAGGGACGAGTACGCGGGAGTTGTACGCTACAAATAATGCTTCAAGGGAGAGTAGGTGGAATCCTGGTCCATGGAGAGAGGATAGACGAAGTTATGGTCGGCAATCCTATACGAGAGATAATTACCGTAAGGACCGGCGACCCTATCCGAACTGGCAACCTAGAAACGATAGGAATCCGCAACCACGGGGAGATTATCGTCAGGGAGACCAGAACGACCGTAAGAAGGAATCTCAACGGTACGTTAAAGAACTGCGCGAGGCGCGAAGTAATGGAGATATCTGGGAGCAGCCCATAAGGCAACTCTCCCAAACAAATGAGTGTCAAGGGGCAGAGAGTCTTGCGTTACAGCAGCATAACACGAATCAAGGGAGGTTGAACCCCTGTGCGCCAGAGTATGAGGCCACTGAGGGGAATCGCCTTAAAAAAAGCCCAAATACTAATCGAGGAGATAGCCGGATTTTCGGAAGCTATCGATCCTCAGGAGACGTCATGGACGGTCATTACGATAGACACCTGGGTGGTGCAAGCTGATGATTTACTGGAGGAACAGTTGAAAACAGACATTAAGGTCATAAGAGAACTACCCGTTATTTACATCAGGGTTAACGGGCTTCGAGTCCGATGTCTTGTGGACACGGGAGCCAGCGTGAGCGTTGTCTCTAGAATTCTATTACAAGAACTTCAATCCAAAAATGATATCCCGGTTATCCCAATATCAAATGTCAAGGTTCGTGGAGTAATTCCGGACAGGACCACAATCTGCAATAGCCAAGCGTATCTGGACCTGGAGATTGGGAAGGATATTATTTCCCATCCATTTATCGTTCTATCCAAAATTGAATACAATGTGATCATCGGTTCAGATTTCCTAAGGGAATATAAAGCCCATATTAATATGGAAACAAACGAAATTTGTTTGAAATTTGATTCGGCCCAAACCGAGATGAAGTTAAATGATTTTGAGGACTTAGAAACCGAGGAGAGAATTTGGACGACACAGATCTGTTCAGGAAACACGGAGGGAGAAGAAAGCGGGATAGGATTGGACGGAATCTGCCACAAAGTCTTTGAGGAATCTGGAATGACAATCGCAGCATTGGAGACAGAAGAGGAACCATCGTTGGATTCAACCATTCAAGGGAAAATTCATGAAGCCAAAATTGGGGAAAATGAAAAGGACCAATTACTCAAAATTTTAGAACAATGTAAAGAAGTTTTCGGTTCACGACCGGGGAAGATCCCAAACTTTCAATATACCTTGGTAGTCAACAATTGGGAACCATTTAGGCAACGCCCGTATCCGGTACCAGAAAAGTATCATGACAAAGTCAGTAAAATCATTGGCGAGATGGAGGCTAGTGGTTTAATTATGAAGTCCCCAACGCCTTTCCTGAACCCACTCGTAATTGTCGAAAAGGCGAATGGGTCTCTTCGCGTTTGCCTTGACGCGAGGGCTATTAATAAACGCTTAGTCCCCGAGTATGATCAAGCCCCCTGTATCAAAGACATCCTGAAGAAATTTCGGCATATGAAGTTGTTTTCTGGGGTCGACTTAACTTCCTCTTTTCATCACGTAGAGTTAGACCCGAAGACCAATATTTTGACTGGGTTTATGTTTGACCAAACGACATACGTCTTCAATCGGCTTCCGTTCGGCATTATGAACGCGGGATCCGCTCTTATCCGAGCTCTCGATAGAAACCATAGCGACGAGGTAAAGGCATTTACGGTAAGGTACATTGATGACATTTTGGTGGCATCTGAAACCGTCGAGGACCATCTCGAAAAGATCAGGAAGCTCTTGCGCGATCTGGATCGAAACAACTTTAAAGTCAACCTTCCAAAGTCACAGTTCTGTCAAAGGAGTATTTTATTTTTGGGACACGTGATTGACTCCGATGGCGTGATCCCAAACCCCGTCAAAATTCAAGCAATTCAAAACTTTCCAAGACCAACTAGGGTCAAGCACGTTCGGCAATTTTTAGGGATATGTAATTTCTTCTCTGATCATTGTCCTGGGTATACCGAAGTCGTAGCACCCCTCCAAAATTTGCTAAAGAAAAATAACCGTTGGAAGTGGGACGAGGAATGCGAAGCCGCTTTCAATAAAACGAAGGAACTCCTCGCCAACAGCATCAAATTAGGTTACCCAGATTATTCTAAGCAATTTATTGTGCAAACAGACGCATCGAAAATTGGGGTCGGTGCTGTATTGTACCAAGAAGACCCGGAGGCACAACCAAAAATCACATATCTGGCATTTATGAGCCGCAAATTGAGAACTCACGAGCTCAAATACACAGTGACTGAACTCGAGATGTTGGCTATCGTCACAGCCCTAGGTCACTGGCGGAAGTATATCTATGGCTTCCCCATTGTCCTTCGGACAGACCATAAGGCGTTAACTTTCATGCTCAAGTCGACCATGATGAGCGAAAGGGTCAATCGTTGGTGTCTTTTCGTCCAACAATTTGACTTAACAATAGAGCATTGTGCTGGAAAGAACAACATTATCGCAGATGCACTAAGTCGAAACCCGAATCCCAACGAAACTTCTGTTTTTCACATCCAGTTGGAAGACTAAGACCATGCCACTCTAGAGAAGTTGAAAACTGTAGGGGAGGAGCAGGAAAGATATCCGGAAACAGGGAAATTGATCGAGTTCTTCAAGCGGAAATTACAACCGGGTACCGCCGAGCACTCAGAAATGGAGAAGAAGGTAGAACGGTGCAATTACTTCAACGGGATTCTCCATAAGTTTGTCGATGATAATCACACTCGATACAGGATTATAGTGCCGCCCGTTTTACAAGAAGACAATCTGGTTGGCGCACCGAGCCATTGGGCACGCCGGGATTGACAAGGTTGTATCAACGTTAAAGGAAACCTTCATTTGGCCAAATATGAGGAAGATTGTCCGCCGTGTATTGATGACATGCGATATATGCCAGCGGGTGAAGCACAACACCTTTTTGCTTAAACAACTGCCGCGACCTTTGTTGCCGAAGCAGCCCAAAGAGCTCTTTGCGCTAGATTTTTACGGTCCTTTACCCAAGGCACGACGCGGGATGCAGCATATTTTGGTTTGCGTCGATGTCTTTTCGAAGTTTATCCAACTTTGCCCCGTACAAAAAGCGAATACCCGAGCTGTTATCAATCAGATAAAGAATAAAATCATTCCGAGGATGGGTAAACCGGAGTGTATTTTAACAGATCACGGTTCCCAATTCACGTCCGGAGCTTTTAAAAGGGATATTGAACGACTAGGGGTGAAGCATCACCTGAGTTCGATTCGCCACCCCGAATCAAATCCAGCCGAGCGGATCATGCGGGAGATAGGAAAATTTTGCCGGATCTACTGTTCCCGTCAACATTGGCGATGGGTGGACGTCCTTCCTATTATTGAGGAATGTGTGAATGGGACAGTCCACAAGTCGACAGGGATGATCCCAAGCGTCGTTCACTTCGACGAAGTTCCCAAGAGACCCTGGGTGAATGCAATCCAATGCCCTCAAGACCCCCGCTTATCCGTGGAACTCTGCATACAAACGACGGCGGAATATTTGAAAGAACAGGCAGAGAAGCGATTACGGCGATTGCGCGGAAAAAGGTACCATCGTCCACTGCGAGTTGGAGAACTTGTTCTTGTCAAACGACCAGCGATCTCCGATCCCGCAAATAAAATTTATCATAAGTTTGCGGAGTTATACATTGGGCCGTATCGGATCATCGAAAATTTGGACAATAATTCCTACAAGGTCCAGAGCATGGACGGCACGATTGAGACCGTGTACAATGCCGCCAATTTGAAATTGTACCATCCTCCAGGAAGCAGCAGAATAGACGCCAATCAGGTGGACGAGAACGCGGAAGAAGAGGAAGAGGATTTGGAGAGAGACGAAGATGAGGATCCAGGGGACGACGAAGAAGATGGTGAAGAAGATCCAGCAGTCCATGTAATGACGGTGGAGAAACGAGATGATTTGAATGACCAGAGTTGTGAGGAGTGCATAGAGCTGTACCAGAGACGCGACATTATGGCACGAGTATGTTACTTACTCCAGAGAGAAAATGCCCAGTTGAGGTTGGAATCACAGAAACTTAGAGCAGCTAAGGAAGATTGTTCTTAAGACGGATTGGGTAGTAATTGTTCAAGAAATTCGCAACTCCGTTTCAAATTTCTTGAAACCAACGGAGGGGTAGATGTGACCGTACCGGCACAATTAGTATTTATTTCAAGTGATATGCTTGGTTAGAAAGCAGGCAGCTAGCTCTCTTTGTGTGGATGTTTCGAGTATCATCAGGTTGTGCAATAAGACGCCCGCCAGAGAGGCGCCTTCACCCGCCCACTGGGTGGCTTAAAGAATCCCCGAACTAGGCACACGTCATAGAAGAAGCAGGAGAAGAACACTATTTAGCGACTCCATATTGGAAAACAAATGCCAGCGTACAGCGATGCCAAAGCGATCGGGCTAAATTTAATGCATTTTCGGCGTAAATAAGGCTTGATTAGCAAAACTGCACCCATCAGAGCAGTGTGCTGAATTTTGGTGAAATTATAAAGTCAGGAGTTCTGATAGAAAATACTCTCCAAGCGAAAGGCGTTGGTAAACAACTTATATAACTCCGTTAGCGTACGTACGCCTGGTGAAAAACCAGGTGCCTTCGGGGACTCCCTATTTCCCCTCCAAGCTGATAAATTAATTACTGCAGATCCGCCGAACATATTCAATTCCGCATATCATAGCGTACTTGTGCATAACCAAGTCACACAGTCTAGCGTATTGCTAATTTCGACAGGCTGATTTATCCAGGAGCAGTCGAAATAAGAGTGGGGATGAGCTCACTAAACCGCCCCTACCACCGGGGCTAGTATAAGTTTTTCGCACTTCGAGGGAGCTTCAGCATTCGTTGAGGAGCTTTCGACGGGAAACGACGGCCAGTTCGCTATCGAATTACTGCGCCTTTGTATACTATGTGAACAAAGCGGGAGTGAAATTTTTCAGTTTTTTCGCTTATAATTTGTGATAGGCAACAGACGATTACGGTAATGAGATGTACTTAAGATATCGGTTGCAAAATAGACTAAGACTGCGTGAAATATGAAGTAGGATTTTGTATAACAACTACTGGATAGTACGCAGAATTTCTGTAGGAGAACAAAAAAACTGTATAAATCCACTCTGTTTCTGAACAAAGCGCAGGTCAGATTATTAACTGATTAACATCTAGTGAGGAATGTTCCTGAACTATTAAACCATACAGAAGATAGGGGTAGAGAGTTCTGCATCATACGGATGCTGGGAATATCCGGCTTAACAGTGCAATTCGGGTAGACTAGCTGAAAGTAGCCGGTATATTCATCTCCATGTAACTGGCAGTGGGTAGCCAAAGAAGTAATAGGAGTGAATGGTAACACGTGTGCAAGAAATTGATAAATTGTGTAAATTACAATCTAATTTCAGTGATCCGTGTGCTACTAAGATGGATTACGCGAGACAAGATATGGAACTTCTGAACTCCAGGACTCCAGGATCCAACGCCATGGAGTAATCCAACATGGGTAGGCCTCCGGAACCTCCGGACCAGGCCGAAGACATCAACCGTTGAGTACAAAGTTTTGTTTCTTCTCCAATGCTAGTATTTCCCTTTGTAAATAACAGTCATGAAGTATAGGGTTAAAAATAACATTATAAATGGGCTTAATCCGCCTGAGAATGGTCGGGAATCCTTTTATTCATTTTGATTTTAATTAATTAGATACGGGAAGGGAGTGATCCTTTGTTTATGTATAGAATTTGGGACCCCTTTTAGTGGCTACATTTGCATGTTATCATATTTTGTTTATTTAGTGCTGAGAAGGAATTGAGGGGGAAACGGAGTAGAATGCTATGTAGATTAATAATGTAGATCTCATCTGAGCAATTGCCTAAGTTACGCAGGGATTAGCGAGGTGACAGTCATCAACAAGTGCCCGTATAAAAAGGAAAGGCTTGGGCTAGAATCAGCACTATGTTCGTAAAGATATAGTTTGTTGCATGATAATATAAGTTGTGGCAGTACTGGAAGATGTTCAAGGATTGGAGTGCCGAGGTTTGAACCCCTGTCCCCCACGACACTAATGAGGTCTGTTAGTGTTTTGGCAGGATTTAATAATTTTAATTAATTTTGATTATTATTATTATTATTATTATTATTATTATTATTTTCTTAATGTAACTTGATCAGTGTTTTGATACCGATACATTTCAAGCAAAAGGTTAGAAGATTATTATTATTATTATTATTATTATTATTATTATTATTATTATTATTATTATTATTGTTATTATTTTACCAAAGGTATTTTGATTGATGATTTAGACCGATAGATTTCGAGCAATAGGGTAGTATCTGATAGGTACACACTCTCGCCTTAGAGGCGGAGAAATAGGAGTATTGCTGTGGTCAGTGGCTAACGGATGGTGAACTTTTGGAAGGAGAGAAGATACGAGTCGAACTCCAGATCTCCAGAGATATGAGAGAGTGAAATGTGAATTAACGGTCGAATTTGAGAAATGATTCTCGTGTACTGAAGGTATGTGGGCTGGCCCGAGCATTGAATGAAATGTGCCAGTTTTCTAATGAATTAATTTGATGGACACAGAAAGAAAAATCCTAGCGGGAAGCAGGTTGAATAGTGTCTTTAGTCTCCGGACAGTGGGACAAGTGTCAGACGTGAATTTATGGCTGAGAGGGGGAGAATCTGGAACAGGGAGGAATAGATACCAGCAGAAAGGTTGGTCTGACCAACAGTCTGTTTTCTTTTGAGAATAAAGACAGTAAGTTCTTTAATTGCCACGCCGTAGACCATGACCCACAGAGCAATATAGATGTTTATTTTTGTTATGACTGTTCGATACATGATTAGATTAATTAGGGCTTGATTACAGTACCCTGGATGGAGACGACCAGAGTCTCAGGTTCGAACCTCGTGTGGGCACAGCAGGGATCAACAGCTCGCTAAGACAGCGGGTTACAACGGGTTAATTACAGCTATTGTCTTTATTGATACATGTGTTTGATATATTTCTTTTCCAGGAAGTGTTTTGTTTACTTATAATCGATGTCGATTTGAATCTAGACTTCGTGAAAGTCCACTGGTAGTGATTGCAAATGATAATTCGTTGTTCAAGTCTGTTTAATTTTATATGGAAGACTTGAGTCCATTTTTTTATTTTCCTTCTCCGTGTTTTAGTGACGGATTTCTGATATGGTCAGAATGTTCGGATTAATTATGTTTTAATATTTACTTTATTGATTCCTAGAGTTAGCCGACCATTCAAAAAAAAAAAGCGGACAGTTGTCTTGTGTGTAAATAGAGTCAAATGTGTAATACGGGATTCAGTCCCATGGAATACTCGCATTGGGGGAACATGGCTTGTTTTGTTTTTGTGAATATGGTAGGGTCATTTTATTGTGTATGTCGTACTCAAGTGGTTTATGGTAACCGGAGGATAGAACGCACAAAACAATCGCGATAATACACAAAACAATTTGTGTAGCAGACATCCAAACTAATGTAATAGTTATGTAAGCAATATAGGACACAGGCAATTCAAAGTGATAGTATGTGAAAAAGTGAGATCATATTAATAACCTCTCGGTAATTCTCTGTTTTGGTAGAGAGGGATATGGATATTTACGTCTGTGTCAAAAAGAAAAATTTATTGGATTAGAGAAAGTAACAGCTAACGTTGCCGTTCACATAGATTTTGTCTGTGGAATGTGGAGGTAACAGTGGATGTCAATGGCAGTACGGATTTTTCCGCTGCTGAAATAAGTGATTGCTTATATCAATTGTGTAAGAAGTATCAAGAGTGTATGTAAATTTTGTATATTTCACCGAGTGAATAGTAAATTGTTCTAAACGATTTCATGCCTATCTATACCGAAAAAACATGCATCCAGAATCCTCTTCCGTTCATTGTAGGCCTTTAAGATAGTTTATGTTTGATAGCCTCTATATGCCGCGAACGTTCTTCGGCCCTGAGGAGTCCGTGTTCAGACCTCAGGAACGGGAGAGTAGCTTTGATCTAGCTGAGTCGAATGGTCGATAACTTTTCATGTGAGTGGATTAAGTATACAATCCCAATGAGGAGAAATCGGCACAGACCAAAAAGATCCCTTGACTATCGACTTCCGTGGAGCATGGTCCCATGTGTTCGTGACCCGAAAGGGTTGGTTTGTTGTCACATGGTCCCATGAGTCATGGGGGACGGTGGGAAAGGTCCCAGTATGTATGTATGCTTAGTCCTCAGCCCCAAGGCTGGTTCGATCCTTCACCATCAGCTGTCATAGATGGCCTAGGCATCACTGAAGGGGCGTACTAGGGAAATGAAGAGTGATGTATTTTCCCGTTGCTTTCCTCACTGAGCCAGAAGTTGCTATTACATATCAGTGTGCCAAGCCCACTGAAATGCATGCACCAACCGATCCTATGAGCAACATTTTCGCACCACTCATAGCAGAGACAAGCTGCATAAGGAATGGCATTACTCGCATCGCTCATACCTCGTTCACTTTCATGTTGTCAAAGCCAAGGATGTACTCTAAACACTGGATACTTAACCATTTTTTTATTTTTTTACGTTTTAAAATGTTATTTGTTCGGGGTGTCGACCCATGTGGATCTTTTGCCCCTACTGGCACCATATTGTATGAACCTACATATAATTGGAAAGGCGGTAGTGTGGAATGTTGTGTGTGAGGAAAGGCCAGGCCGGGGATATTAATCATTACAGTTTAAAAAACCTGACCTGGCCGGGAATCGAACCCGGGGCCGCCGGGTGACAGGCGGACGCGTTGCCCCCTACACCGCGTGGCCGGACATATTTAACCCTAATATGAAAATATGATTATGTTATATTACAAACAATAAAAGTGTAATCTTAACTACGGTAGTAATCCTATATTACAAATGCATCTTAATTTTACTAAAACCAAACCAAAACCAAACCCCATGGTACTACAGCCCTTGAAGGGCTTTGGCCTACCAAGCGACCGCTGCTCAGGCCGAAGGTCTGCAGATTACGAGGTGTCGTGTGGTCAGCACGACGAATCCTCTCGTCCGTTATTCTTGGCTTTCGAGACCGGGGCCGCTATCTCACCGTCAGATAGTTCCTCAATTCTAATCACGCAGGCTGAGTGGACCTCGAACCAGCCCTCAGGTCCAGGTAAAAATCCCTGACCTGGCCGGGAATGGAACCCGGGGCCTCCGGGGAAGAAGCAGGCACGCTACCCCTACACCACGAGGCCGGCAATTAATTTTACTACTGTAAGTATATCCATGCAAACTTAAAACCGTAACAGACAATGCCAATTACTCACACTCTTTAAGAAATAATTTCGGCGAGTAGATCTGAAGGTCATCAGATTTTTAGATTTTTAAATATTCACGGGAATAAAGTTCCCAAGTCTGGCACCCGGCACTTGAAAAGGCCTTCAGGTTGAGTAGCTGTAATTTGTGAGGCCAAGGCCCATTTAAGGTTTGTTGTGCCAATGGTTCTTTTTATTTTTATAATTTCTGTGGACTTACTACAAAATTTAAGGAAATTTGGCGGTCACTGGGCACTCTGCCACCGAGGTTGAATCCCCGCCCCATTTTCACTGTAGTTTCCTTTCCTTTGCGACCCATTTCAACCACTTGTATCCCACCAGTCACTCAATACAGCTCGTTTAACATTCAGCCAACACCTTTCTAAATAAAAAAATAAAAAAAACTACTAGTGGCGTTCGGCATCGGAATACCATGCGGCCAACATTTACAGACGGATAACACCTGAGAGACTGAGTGTGGCAGACAGCTAGCTTGTGCGTTGTTTCCTTGTTCAAAGCCAAGTGTAGGAATACTTCTGTTCGGAAGAATTGGACGTTACAACGTAAACTTATTCAATCAATCAATCAATCAATCAATCAATCAATCAATCAATCAATCAATCAATCAATCAATCAATCAATCAATCAATCAATCAATTCATCAATCAATCAATCAATCATCACTGATGTGCATTTAGGGCAGTTGCCTAGGTGGCAGATTCCCTGTCTGTTGTTTACGTAGTCTTTTCTTAAATACTTTCAAAGAATTCGGAAAGTTATCGAAAATCTCCTTTGATAAAGTATATCAATCCCTAACTCCTGTTCATATAAACGAATATTTGCCCAAATCTGTACTGTTGAATTCCAACCTGTCGTTGGTTTTGCCCTTGTGACTGACCTGTGGTGTTCCTGGAAATCTCATACATGTTACCCAAGATAAATAGAGCATGCACGTGAGTCAGAAGTCGCTTACTGCAACATGTTTTACTATACGAATACCTACGTCCGTGTCTGTATATCAATTAGTTCACTTTTAAAAGATAGCGAATGATTGAATGAATATGTGAAAGAACGGATTAAAGGCCTCACGCAGTTTTATTCGCTTGAAGAGCTGAAAATTTATGATGGACCGTTTTCATTTTATTCACACACCGTTTTAGAATGGGTGATTATTATTTTAGTATACATAGTATCATATTTGAAATTTGATGTAGGTCAGATATTTTATTATGGCTTCGTATATTTTTTCTTTATATTTTACAATTTGTTTTACGTCGCACCGACACAGATACGTCTTATAGCGACGATGGTATACGAAGGGCCTAGGAATGGGAAGGAAGCGGCCGTAAACCACGGGGAAACCACGGAAATCCGTCTTCAGGGCTACCGACAGTGGGTTTCGAACCCACTATCTCCCGGATGCACGCTCACAGCTGCGCGCTCCTAACCGCACGGCCAACTCGCGCGGTACTTGTTTTTCTGTCCTGAGATGAGAAGGCACTGAAAGTGTATCGGAATTTGTAGGTGTAATTGCTGAAGTCTTTTCAGTATTATAGTTTGTTAAACTGGATGGAATGAGCTAGCGAGAACAAATGATTTAGGTCGCTCAGTGACTGGTCGTGGCAAGACCAATATGGAGAGTTCCTGACACCTAAACTTGATAGATGTATGGGTTTTAAACACTCGTTATTGCTGTAAACTGACACGTTCTGAGGCTGCACCTGTTACTGTGCTGATTTGTCGTAAACCATGCATCGTCCTGCCCGCACCACTTAATCAGCAGTACCAGCACTAGAAATTCAATACATCGGTTTACCACCTCCCACATAAGTTGGTATTCGAAAACTTGTGGGATCGATAACACTCTTTAATGGACTCCAAATGATAACGATATTATTTTACCCGCCCCCCACCGAAACCCAAAGGCACTTAACGCCCTTGAAAGGGCTTTAGCCTGCCCAGCGACCGCTGCTCAGCCGAAGGCCTGCAGATTACGAGGGGTCGTGTGGTCAGCAGGATGCATCCTCTCGGCCGTTATTCTGGGCTTTCGAGACCGGGGCCGCCATCTCACCGTCAGATAGCTCCTCAGTTTTAATGGCGTAGGCTGAATGGACCTCGAACCAGCCCTCAGGTCGAGAGAAAAATCCCTGACCTGGCCGGGAATCGAACCCGGTGCCTCCGGGCATTTTTTTTACCACGTAGCACAAAAGCCCCGAAGGGCCCTGGCCTATCAAGCGAGCGCTGCTAAACCCGAAGTTCTGCAGATTACGAGGTGTCGTGTAGTCCGCATGACGAATCCTCCCGGCCGTTATTTTTAGCTTTCTAGACCGTGGCCGCCATCTCACCGTCAAATAGCTCCTCAATTGTTATCACGTAGGCTGAGTGGACCTCGAACCAGCCCTCAGATCCAGGTACAAATCCCTGACCTGGCGGGGAATCGAACCCGGGGCCTCCGGGCAAGAGGCAGGCACGCTACCCGTACACCGCGGGGCTGGCAATTAATGACGATAATAATAATAATAATAATAATAATAATAATAATAATAATAATAATAATAATAATAATAATAATAATAATCATCATCTTCTACCACTTTTCCTCCACTTGTGGGGTCGCGGGTGTGAACTGTGACACACATATGTGGATCTGGCCCTGTTTTACGGCCGGATGCTCTTCCTGACGCCAACCCTATTTGGACAGATGTTATCAATATTGCGTGTTTATGTGTGGTTTGCAGTATAGTATGTTGTGTGAATATGAAGAGCAAAGTGTTGGGACAAACACAAACACCCAGTCTCCGAGCGAGAAGATTTAATCAGACGTGATTAAAATCCCCGAACCGGCCGGGAATCGAATCCGGGACCGTCTAAACCGAAGGCCTCAACGCTGACCATTCAGTTACGGAGTCGGAATAGTAATAATAATAATAATAATAATAATAATAATAATAATAATAATAACAATAATAAAGGCGTCTGGCCTCCGGAGAGACCCGGTGTAGGTATTTCGAGTTGATTCCCTATGGACGACCTGCGCATCTATGAGAATGGAGCCCTATCTAATTATGATGATGAAGACGGCCAAACACCCTGTCCCCGAGCCAGAGGAATCAACCAATGAACGTTAAAATCCCCGACTCGACCGGGAATCGAACCCAGAATCTCTCGTTCCAAAGGCTAGCATGCTAACTATTTGACCGAACTACTGCAAATGATAAAATGTGGTTATGAATAGTTGAGAGGTTCCTATTTCAAACAACAATCTTTTTGTACTTTTATTGTAATAACCCTGTGTAGTACATAGTTTGGTATTATGGATCCTTGTACAAACAAAAGCAAAGTCATCTCCGTACAGGCCATGAAGGAACGTAAAGGCTTCCACTATCTGTAATCTCGGCACTTGGTGAGGTAAAAAGGTTACCTAATGATGAAGACGGCACAAATGCCCAGTCCCCGAGCCAGAGGAATGAAGCAATGAACGCCTTTGCCCACAAGATTTAACCTGGTACCCATTTTTGGTGTAGGCTGAGTGAACCTCGGCGCCATGTGCACCTTCGGAAGTGAAAATCTTGTTTCTTAAATTTTTCGACGTCCTGACGGGGAATCGAACCCACGGCCTGCCGTGTGAACCGAGCACGTCTTTGCCGCCTCGGCCCCCCAATATGAATCCTTGTAGTCCGCTGCAATTCCAGTCAGACGAAAATAACATTTATAATAATAATAATAATAATAATAATAATAATAATAATAATAATAATAATAATAATAATAATAGCAACCTTCTGACGTGCCGATTGGCTCGGATGATAGATTGCTGGCTTTCTGAGCCCAAATTAGCATGTTCGATCCCGGACCAGTCCGGTGCTATAAGCCAACCTCGTTGGCTAAACAATAATAATGTTAGTGATTTTACGTCCCACTAACTTTTTTTTACGGTTTTTGGAGACGCCGAGGTACCACGATTTTGTCTCGCAAGAGTTCTTTAATGTGCCGGTAAGTCCACGGATGCGAGGCTGACGTACTTGAGTATCTTCAAATACCATCGACTGAGCTCAGAAAGGCAGCCTTCTACCGCCTGAGTAAACAGTATACCGAGCTCGATAGCTGCAGTCCTTAAGTGCGGTCAGTATCCAGTATTCGGGAAATAGTGGGTTCGAACCCCACTGTCGGCAGCCCTGAAGATGGTTTTCCGTGGTTTCCCATTTTCACACCACGCAAATGCTGGGGCTGTACCTTAATTAAGGCCACGGCCGCTTCCTTCCCACTCCTAGCCCCATCCTGTCCCATCGTCGTCATAAGACCTATCTGTGTCGGTGCGACGCAAATCAACTTGCAAAAAAAAAAAAAAAAAAAAAAAAAGGTAAACAGTATTGTTTTAAGCATTTGATTGGAATATCTATTCAGCAGCATTTTGATCACCAAGGTGGGATTTAAAAGATAAGAAGGCAAGAGTCACGAAGGATACCATGCATGAAACGGCAGTGATTCACAGACTAGATTGTAGAACGATACCAGAGCGCGGTGTACATGTCACACGAGTAAGCAGATAAGCTGTAATTTCAATCCTGGTCTCAACAGACTTTTTTTTTCTTTTTTTTTTTTTGCTAGGGGCTTTACGTCGCACCGACACAGATAGGTCTTATGGCGACGATGGGATAGGAAAGGCCTAGGAGTTGGAAGGAAGCGGCCGTGGCCTTAATTAAGGTACAGCCCCAGCATTTGCCTGGCGTGAAAATGGGAAACCACGGAAAACCATTTTCAGGGCTGCCGATAGTGGGATTCGAACCTACTATCTCCCGGATGCAAGCTCACAGCCGCGCGCCTCTACACGCATGGCCAACTCGCCCGGTCAACAGACCTTTCAAGCTGTTGTTTTTTTGTCGGGTTTTCTTTCACTGTCTCCGGTAACTCTCAGGAGGTACAGGAGGTCGGTGAACGTCGAAGTGCTAATTTCTTTCTTTGTGGTTGCAGATTGAGTGTAAAGGAAATTGAGATGAACAGAAATTGCAATAATAATGGCCATTGGTTTTACGAACCACTAACTACATTTGTGGTTTTCGGAGACGCCGAGTTACCGGAAATTTTGTCCCGCATGAGTTCTTTTACGTGCTGGTAAATCTACCGACATGCTGGATTGAGCGAGGATCGAGTCTGCCACCTTGGGCTCAGAAAGCGAGTGCTCTACCATCTGAGTCACTCGGCCGGCTAACAAAAATTGCTGTGATTAACAGAATTTCAGGCGTTCAAGTAGTAGAACTGTGCTCGGTCTCTTGATCTGTCGGGGTTAAGTGAAGTATTCCTGTCTGTAACTGGCTACAATACTAATTTACTGTGGCGCCTACTTTGGGGGGGGGGGGGCAAGGCGTTTCTTGCCTCCCCCCAAAATTATACCAGGGGGCAGAGTGTCATTTTGCCCCCCCCCCCCCCCCCCAACCAATTCCTCCTAGATGTTAAGTCCCTTTACACTGAAACGTGGAGTTCGGCATCTACACACGGAGGCAGCTAATGCGTTAGATCTGGAGAAGGTGGCCGATGATTTTATGTAAAGAAATGAGATTAGTAAGCGGACATTCCTTTGGAGAACTGTATTTCGTAATGGAGACTGTTAAGGCGGAACATCTAGAGCTTTACATATCATGAATTGAACAATACACAACAAAGGACATTTATACAGAAAATGCATTTGTGAAGCAAGTTCTACTTTTTTCTGTTTACTTGTGGTTAATTTTGATAACTCCGTACATAAGATTCATTCAGAAAATGTAGCCTATTTGAGAAACAAGTTCTGTTATTGTTTGTTTGATTATGAATATTGTCAACATATAGGAATGTTGCACTAATAGTTGTTCATAATTCCACACGCCCTTGTTCATGTTAATCATGCCCCCCCCCCCCACCTCCAATAATTACGCCTGCTAATTTATACGCACCCAAAGCCAGGCTGAGTGGCTAAGAGGTTTCAGCACTGACCTTCCGAGTCCCAAGTTGGCTTTGTTATTTGAAGGTGATAAAAAACGCCATCCTCCTGTCGGTTGATTTACCGACACATAAAATAACTCCTGGGTGACAAAATTCCGACACCTCAGCGCCTCCGAAAACCGTAAAAGTAGTCAGTGGGGCGTAAACCAATCTTCTTCTACCACTTTTCCCATACCTGTGTCGCACATGCGGATTTGGTCCTGTGTTATGGCTGGATGTCCTTCCTTACGCCAACACCATGTGGGCCGAGCTCGATAGCTGCAGTCGCTTGAGTGCGGCCAGTATCCAGTATTCGGGAGATAGTGGGTTCGAACCCCACTCTCGGCAGCCCTGAAGAGGGTTTTCCGTGGTTTCCCATTTTCACACCAGGCAAATACTGGGGCTGTACCTAAATTAAGGCCACGGCCGCATTCTTTCCAATCCTAGCCCCTCCCTGTCCCTACGTCGTCATAAGACCTATCTGTGTCGGTGCGACGTAAAGCAACTTGCAAAAAAAAAAAAAAAAAAATTAAAAACACCATTCGGAGGAACGTACTGTAATACTTTTGCGTGTTTCTGTGGTGGTTTGTAATGCAGTTTTTTGTCTGAATTTGAAGAGGAGAGTGTTGGGACAAAGAAAAACGCCCATTTCCCGAGCCAGAAGAATTAATCACACAAGATTAAAATCACCATCCCGGCCGGGAATCGAACCCGGGACCGTGTGACCCGAAGGCCTCAACGCTGACCACTCACTCAACGAGTCTGATTGTTTTGATATTTCACTAGTACTGAAAATTTAGACGAGGAATTGGTGAGGGAGTAGCTGCTTTGGCGTAAGGGAAAGGAATCAGAGTGATAAATCGTAGAAAACTATTTCGTGAATGTCTTCAGTGAAATGCCCCCTCCCGCCCCCCAATGTCTGATCCGTGTACAGTCCTAAACCCCTCGGTGTTACAGCCCTGATGTGCCTTGGTCTATCAAGCAGCCGCTGCTCAGCCCGAAAACCTGCAGGTCAACATGACGCCTCTTCTAGGCCATTTTTATTAGTTTTCTAGACCGTGGCCGTTATCTCACCGTCAGGTAGCTCCTCAACTGTTCTCACAAAGGCTGAGTAGACCTAAAACCAGACCTTAGATCCAGGTAAAATCTATGACCTAGCAGGGAATCGAACCCGGTGCCTCGCTAACCCTAGATCGCGGGGCCGGAGTAAAGAGACCCGGCTGGGACAAATTCCTCCAATTTTAATTTATATTATTCAGAAGTATATTTGACTGTGTCTCGGGCCTACCATGTGGGAGACGTAATTCTCCTTCACCTGTTCGGATGAATACATTTCATTTTTTTCCTATTCTGTACCAAGAACGATTCTTGTCCTTATTACGCTCTTTGGAGAACCAATCAGAGAAGTTCGAAAGACGCGCGCATGGCTTCCGGTGGAAACACCGCCCTTCCATAGAATGAATCACGCTGACAAGTGGGAGATGTTAGAGTGGCCTTCCGACTGGAACGACCAAGACCAGCTTAGTGTTAAGACGGCCGTGTCCGTAGCAGGTAGTGGACTGCAGCATCGACACCACTTAGGTAAGCTAACCTGCTGTTTCCTTGTAGCTATTTCGTGTTTGTTGGTAGTAGTTTTGCTTAACATCACGTTGCCTGTGCTACGATTTATCTCCACTGGAATTTCTTAAACGTGTGTTTTAGAAAGTTACTGTATGGGCTCTGTATAGTTGTGACGAGTGTCCCGAGTTTCTCTCGTAGTGCGTGTGTCAAGTTATTTGCAAGGCATTTAAAGTGTGTGTGTATTCCCACATGGATGTTGATCGACTGTAAGGAAAATATAAACGGTACGTGTTTCTTAGCCTGTGCTAGGATAAGTTGTGTTTACTAAATTTAGGAGTTCCTTACAGTGTGCAGTATATTTTACCTGACCGAGATCTATAGGTTTTCTGTAGCACAAGACAGTGAAAAAAGACCTGGCGTAGCAATGTTACTGTAACCTTTGTAATCTTGCTGCAAGAAGCCTTTCCTTCTTGGAATGGCAGCATTCAATTCTCTAAACTGATTATGGATGTTTAATCGCACGTGGTTGTGTTGAGCAAAGTCATTTCAGCAATGTGATGTTTCGTGCAATAAGAAAAGGAACGTGTGAGATATTGTGTTTGCATTATCTTGAGAGTGTTAAAGAAAGGCGATTTTAATTCTGGACTTCGAACGTCCGGGTGTCGGCCGACAGTCGGCCCTATCATACAATAGATCTCTTTACATTGCAAACATTGTGAGACAAGTTGTCATGCAAATTGTTCATATTAACCGTCTACTAACGAATGAACAGCCGGTCCCTTGCGAAACTTTCGTTTATCTAAAAGTTTAATAATCTGAGATATTCGTGTTGCTGTGTTGTATTTGTTTAATTAGCGCCATTTTTCTGGATCTGATTTATTGTTTCTTATACTCTCAATTCCAACTCCCCTTCTCCCCTCAGGTAGAACAAAATTGCTCCCACCCCTCCTAAAGGAAAACGTCCGTATTAAACACCGGACTGGAATCTGAGATGGTAAAGAAGTGGAGATAAAATAAGGAGGTCAACCGAATTATTACAATTTATTTAACCCATAAATTGACAAAATACAATATATGTTAATGTTGTGATTTGTCATGTTTCGGAACAGCTTTTCTAATGATAATTTTCCACCCATACCTTCTCGCGTATCAGTGAAATTTTCTGTGTTAATTGCAATGGGTTTAATGCGAGATTGTAGAACCGTGTTAATTCCATGCAGTGGGTATTGTGCGAGGTTACCAAATCCCATTTGCCGCGCTGAGTGGCTCAGATGGTTAGGGCGCTAGCCTTCTGAGCCCAGGTTGGCTAGTTAGGTCCTGGCTCAGTCCAAATATGTCAGCCTTGTGTCTGCAGATTTACCGGCACTTAAAATTTCCACGGAACAAAATTTCGGCACCACGGCGTCTCCGAAATCAGTAAACGTAGTTAGTGGGACGTGAAACCAATAACGTCCGCCTCAGTAGTGTGGTGGTTAGTGTGATCAGCTGCCACCCCCGGAGGCACGGGCTCGATTCCCAGCTCTGCCACGAAATTTGAAAAGGCTCGGGAGGTCAACTAAGTAGAGGGTGGGGGGTTCGATTCCCACCTCAGCCATCCTCTAAGTAGCTGTGCGTGGTTTCCCACTTCTCCTGCAGACAAATGCCGGGATGGTACCTAACTTAAGGCCAACGCGGCCGCTTCCTTCCCTCTTCCTTGTGTATCCCTTCCAAAATCCTCATCCCCAACAAGGCCCCTGTTCAGCATAGCAGGTGAATCCGCCTGGGCGAGGTTCTGGCCCTCCTCCCCAGTTGTATCCCGCCGATCCAAAGTCTCGCACTCCAGGACACTGTCCTTGAGGCGGTAGAAGTGGGAACCCTCGCTGAGTCCGAGGGGAAAACCAACCCTGGAGGGTAAACGGATTAAGAATGAAAGAACAAATACCATCAAATCCCGTTCCTGTTTGTGGTGGGTACATTATGAACTTATCTGAGAAAATAATATGTTCCTTTTACTAATTTTACTCAGGTGTAGGAATTGTTCTAATGGTCTCTCCGTAATAAATAGAGAATGACGATATGAAGTTGAATTCAATCTGTTTCTGTACGTTTCCTTTAAACACTTCTTAACTATCCTTGGAAAGTTCCTGGAAATAAGCGGTTTGGTGCGAGTATAGAGGCCTCTTACCGCAGTGAGTGGCGAAAGCCAAGAAAGGATTGTCGTGTGCGAGGTCGCTGATCAGTAATTCCTGGTAAGATATTCCGATACACAAATTCCCCAGCGCTGTGATTAAGTTGCCGGTACTACTTTGTTGAAATCAAATCGTCAAATCAGTCACCACTTGATCAACATTTAGGGCAGTCGCTCAGGTGGCAGATTACCTATGTGTTGTTTACCTAGTCTTTTCTTTAATAATTGCAATGAATTTGGAAATTTATTGAACATCTCTCTTGTAAATTATTCCAATCCGTAACTCATCTTTCTATAAACGAATATTTGTCCCAATTTTTCCTCTTGAAATCCGATTTTATCTTCATATTGTGATCTTACCTACATTTAGAAACGCCACTCAAATGTATTCGTCTACTAATGTCATTCTACGCCATCTCTCCACTGATAGCTCGTAATATACCACTTAGTCGAGCAGCTCGTCTTCTTTGTCTCAAATCTTCCCAGCCCGAACTTCAGCAACTTTCTCGTAACGCTACTATTTTGTCGCAAATCACCCAGAACAAATCGAGTTGCTTTTTTTTTCCGAATCTAGTAATCCTGGTGAGGGTCAAAGACACTGGAGCCATCCTCGAGTTGGGGTATCACCATAGACTTTATATGCCTTCTCCTTTACGTCCTTAATACAACCCTGAAATACCGTCATAACCGTGTGCAGAGATATGTAGCCTTTATTTACAATCCCGTTTATGTGATTGCCCCAATGAAGATATTTCCTTATATTAACACCTAGGTACTTGGAGATCCTCATAAGGAACTTTCAGCTTTGACAATTCTGTGCACGGTACAGTCACTGGAGAATGAATCTGTTATCTGCTACAATTTTAAAAGCTCGTGGTCTGGAATGAACTATTCTTATATTCGCTACCCTGTCTAGAAAGCCAAGAATAACGGCCGAGAGGATTCGTCGTGCTGACCGTAAGACATGTCGTAATCTGCAGGCCTTCGGGCTGAGAAGCGGTAGTTTGGTGGGCCATCGCTCTTCCGTGCTGTTGCAGCAGGGGTTTGGTTTACAGGCCTGTTTGCCATAGGTATACAATTGTGTGACCATTTGTCATGGTAAACTGCCTGTCCTCTGTAGAGAAAGGTGATCATATCTTGGGTCTGTACAATCGTACAGATTAAAACATCTCGCCTATTTTTTTGTATTATGAAAGTTTTCAAAGCTCTTCTAATTTTAAACATATAAAAATAACGTAGGAAGTGCGAGGTTACGGATAGTGGAATTCTTTTCCTTCCACCCCTCCAAGGGCCTTCGTGGCGTGGACAGAATTGACTTTGCTTTGCTAATCCTCCTTATTCTTACACAGGTGTAAATAATGCATGTCTACTTCTTAGTCCCGTTTCTTGATACGGGCTTGGAGATGAGATGAGAGGAATTTACTCGGCATGTTTTTACGGCCGGAAGCCCTTCCTGACGCCAGTCTCAGTTGAGGAGGTAATGAAGATGAAATGAATGAAATTGGGTAAGGAGATGGAAGTAATCGGATGTGGCCTTTGAATAGGAACTGTCCCGGCATTTTCCTGAAAGTGAAAATGGGGAAATATTGAGAATATGCTCCGGACAGCCGACGAGGTTCGAACCCACTAGTCTTCCGAATGCAGAGACCCATAATCGTACCGCGCACACGCGGCCACTCCAAAGGTGTCAATAATATTGATTTACTTACTTATTTAATCCGTTTACCGCCGGGCTGAGTGGCTCAGACGGTTGACGCGCTGGCCTTCTTAACCCCAACTTGGCAGGTTAAAGGGTTGATTCCCCACCCCCCCGAACTCAGCGAGGGATCCCACCTATACCACCTCAAGGGCAGTGTCCTGGAGTGGGATATATTTGGTCGGGGATACAACTGGGGAGCAGGATACCTCGCCCAGGAGGCCTCACCCGCTATGCTGAACAGGGTCCTTGTTGAGTTGGGTGGACTGGAAGGGATAGACAAGGAAGAGGGATGGAAGCGTCCGCGATCTTAAGTTAGGTACCATCCCGGCATTTGCCTGGCTGGAGAAGGAGGGAAACCACGAAAAACCACTTCGAGGATGGCTGAGGTGAGAATCAAACTCCCCTTTACTCAGTTAATCTCTCGAGGCTGAGTGGACCTCGTTCCAGCCCTCGTACCACTTTTCAGATTTAATGGCAGAACCGGGAATCGAACGCGGGCCTCCGTGGACAGATTTAAATAACACTTGAAAATTTCAAGTGACTACCCCAAAGAGACTTGAAGTAAAGTGATGGTTTAACATGAGCGAAGTAGTCGGATGGTTCTCGCTTTAATACACATTACCGAATATTCACGATACTGTCCGGCGTAAACAGAATCTTGTTAATTTTGTCATTCTTTCTAGCTATGCTGAGCCGGTTCTCTCGGTTCTTAGATCATGTTTGAAGCTCGCTGCTGGGAGTAACCGAATGCCGACACAGGTGAGGAGTGGCCGTGCAGCGCAGTAAGGTCTCTGCCAATGATCGTACGGCAGAGGAATTTCTCTATGTTCCTTTTTCACAGCGGATAAGAAAGGATAACTGGTCCCGCTGCTGAAACTGAGTCAACGAGGGGCTCCCCTGTAAAACCTGATTGCGTCAACAAGGCCGTTCATATCATGTAGGCGTGTGTTACACGTAAGAATGTAGCAGGGAATACCGGCAGAGACTTTGCCCATTCAGGCGTAGTTTTTGTATTCCTCTTTGTTTCACTCGAATTTACAACTTTCGAAATGTCTCTACGCATTCATGGACTTCTTCCCTTCTGCCTTTCATAATACTGTCGTATTGCAGGAAAATAAGAAGATATGTGCATTACAATATGCAAGCACAACTGAAAATGTCTCTTGTAATTTGATCCGAAATATTTGTGGTATATGGTTAAATAATTGATATAAAAGTTATAAAATATATTATTATTCTTACCTGATAACTTTTGCTGAGCTTTTTCTATAAAAGTACTTTCGACCTTGGCAAAGGTCACGTACAGAAAATATATTAACAAAAATTATTTCTGCCCTGTGTATACTGTAAAAGTACCAGCACGATCTTGCTGGCTATGTATTTATTGAACAAGTTTACCCATTGACACAAGAGAATAATGTTATTTGTTTTACGTCCCACTAACTACTCTTTTACGGTTTTCAGAGACACAAGAGAATAATAAAAATAAAATACAGTATGTTAAATAATTAACTACTTGTTTTTGCGCGGGGGGGGGGTGTTAAGAGATTATACTGGTGACTTTTGCATGTGATTAGCATAATTTATATGAAAAGATTGTCAAGTGTTCCACCTAATTTCTTTCTAATTGGTAATTTCTCAGCATTACACACAAGTGATGAACATCTTAAAAAGTTGATTTTTTCGTACTTGTTAAACGTCGCACTAACACAACCAATGATTTCGAACTCGGAGAGTTGGAAAAGGGCTAGAATTGGGAAGGTAGCGGTCGTGGCCTTAATTAAGGTACAGCAGCAACATTTGCCTGGTGTGAAAATGGGAAACCACAGAACACCATATTCAGGGCTCCCGACGGTAGGATTCGAACCCACTATCTCCCGAATGCAAGCTGATTGCTGCGCGACCCAATTCGCTCGGTAATAGTTGTTTTCCCTGGAGAGACACAGGTAGATACAAAACTTCACACAGCGAGTTCCAGTTTATTTTTGTATGGACAGATGCTAGCCCTGATATCTGCTGGCCCAGCTCAGCAACGGAAATAGTAGATACAAGACCCGCACAATTATTGCAATCCAGGTTGAACCGGCAAAGGCGATTAGTTTGCGCGACAGATTGTTTTAAACTAAACCTCACGATCGTGTGGGGAAACGATATATGGAGTCTAGTTTGCCTCTTGTACAATATATAATCAGTTATTAGGAACAACTTGTAGGCTATATATGCTGAACACTGTCCTTGTTGGGGATGGGAGGACTGGAGGGGATAGACAAGGAAGAGGGAAGGAAGGGGCCGTGGCCTTAAGTTAGGTACTATCCTAGCATTTGCCTGGAGAAGTGGGAAACTACGGAAAACTACTTCGAGGATGGCTGAGGTAGGAATCGAGCCCCCTCTACTCAGTTGACCTCGCGAGACTGAGTGGACCCCGTTCCAGCCCTCGTACCACTTTTCAAATTCTGTGGCAGAGCCGGGAATCGAAGGCGGACCTCCGGGGATGGCAGCTAATCACACTAACTGCTACACCACAGAGGCGGACTTAAACATTTTCAAAGAACTTTTACATTTTTCGAACATTTCCCATGATAAATTATTCCAGTGCCTTAGTCCTTGTCCTATAAATTAATATTTGCCCCAAGTTGTCCCCTTGAATTCCAGCTTAATCGACATATTATGATCTTTCCTACTTTTAAAAGCTCCGCTCAAGATTATTCGTTCTACTAATGTCATTCCACACAATCTCTCCACTGACAGCTCGGATCCTACCACTTAGCTGAGCATCTCGTCTCCTTACTCCCAAGTCTTCCCAGCCCAAAGTTTCCAATATTTTCGTAACACTACTTCTTTGGCAGAAATCTCCCAGAACAAATCGTGCTGCTTTCCCTTGGATCTTTTCCAGTTCTCGTATCAAGTAATCCTGGTGTGGGTCACATACACTGGAACCATACTCTAATTGGGGTCTCCTTTATATCCTTACTACAGCCCATAAATGCCCTCATAATCATGTGAAGAGATCTGTAACATTTCGTAACAGCGTCGTTAATGTGATTACCGCAGTGAAGATCATTCCTTATATTAATTAGGTAATTCAGTCATTCCCACACCCTTCTGGTGGGTGCAGGACGCAGACGAAGAATATACCCACGGTATTTTCTGCCTGTCGTAAGAGGCGACTAAAAGAGGCGACCAAGGGATGATCGATCGTATTAGAACCATGAGACTACTTGAAATTAGTACCATCACGCAGCGAGCACCATGGATCGCCTTTGTTTGCGAGTAGTACCACTATGTTAGGTAAACAATAGGTTTGTAATGAGTAGCAACAGCGTGTGAATCAGGGTGGGATTTACAGTACCCGTGATTAGTACCACTATATGCGGAACACCACGAGCTTACGTTGCCTGTAATTAGTACAATTATGCGAGAAACACCACGAGTCTGGGCATTGCCTGTGATTAGTACCACTATATGAGCGACACAGTGGGTTTGCGTTGCCTATGATTAGTACCACTATGTGAGGAGCACCACGGGATAGTACGAGTCTCTGTGATTAGTACACCTGTGTGAGAAACACCATAGGTCTGCGTTACGTGTGCGTATTAAATTACCTGTGAGTAGTACCATAATGTGTGGAATACCGTGAGTCTGCGCTACTTCTGATTAGTACCGCAACATGACAAATACCATGGTTCTACTTTACTAGCAATACTGCAATAACTATCATTATGAGGGCCGGTGACCTGGATTTTGGACCCCTTTGGACAACAAGCATCATCGATTCACGATTGTGCTTTAGAAGCAGTTCCTTGGTCAGTAATACTATTGCTTTACGATAGTTTCTGGGAATGTGGGGCATTGCGGGTCGGTTCCACTGATTGTTTTAAATTCATATTCATCCATTCATTCTTCGTCATCACGTCTTGAATTCTGGTCAGTGGATGATTTTGACTTTTAAATTGTCATTACATTGTGTCTCATTTCGTACCATTAGGGGCCGATGACCTAGATGTTAGGCCCCTTTAAACAACAAGCATAATCATAATCACATTTATTTTCATGATCTTCAAGGAGAAGGAAGTTGTAATCGATGCATGGTGGTGGATTTATGTCAAAGTTCATAATATGAGGTTATAAAAAAAACAGATTTTTTTAGGCTTTTACCAATACTGCTTGTTCTATGGTACATTGGAGCTCATAATTCACAGTGAAGTAAACTATTTCCAATATACAATGGATCATCACGTAAATAGCAAAATTCTAGACTGTGATGCCTAGGCGTGTTCAGTGTATAAGGGAAATATCTTAACTCCTTCTGTTCTGCTCCTTGCCCAATAATAATAATAATAATAATAATAATAATAATAATAATAATAATAATAATAATAATAACAAATATATCGCAATTGGGAAATTTCCCGGTGACAGTGATAACTTATAGACTAGCAGTGTATTAATAAAGTAAAACATAATTATACAACAACAAGTACAAGAGTACAACAAGCAATTCCATGGAAAGAAAACATTACTAGAAATACTACTAGTTTAACATTCTAAATCCAGCATCATTTAGAAATTCACAAATAACTTAAATATTTTCGGTGCTTAACACTACGGCTTACATTGTTATAGGTTGAGCTTACTATTAGCTTTACATTACACCACCATCATATACAAATTCATACGTACCTTAAATATTTCAAAATTTTACTCTGACTTGAAGTAGATTGAGCGGTCCAATTACTATTATTGTAAATACAGCACGTTCATATACACATTCACACACACCTTAAATAATTCAGATGCCTTAATAGCCTACTACATTTTACAGTGGGTTGAGCGTTGCAGTAAAATATGAAACCGTCACATAGAAATTTACACACAATATTTACAGAATGCTGGAGTCTATTCTTGAAGCTCTAGGACAGCTGCAGGAAATGCATTCCAATCATAAATTCCCCGATTTACAAACGAATATTTGCCATAGTTAAGTCTTCGATCTACCTTTTACTTAATGCTGATGATCTGTGCTGCTTATGTAACAGGGCTTTTCTAGTCGACTGTTCAACTCTCCCCAAGTTGGCTTATTCGTATAGGTATTATACATGGCACATAAGTGTTCGTTTCCTTCTAGTCCCCAGTGTCTCCCACCCACGTTTTTCTATCATACTCGTTACACTACTTTTTAGGACTGAAATCGTTAAGCTCGAATCTTGCAACCTTTCGCTGTGCCATCTCAAGTTCCTTCATGAGTCCTGTTTGTTACGGATCCCATACGGCTGTGAACTGTGATGTTGGATTACTTCCTGTGTTTAGAATTATTTCCGTAGTCCTTATCCAGTTAAAGACTGAACTGTATCTTACAAGAGAAAGTACTACAATTGCCTAGATCCATTAAAGTAGTTTCATTGTAAGTGTAATGGTATATTAATTACTGAATGCTGATATTCACGTCTTCTTCGCCACTTTCGTGAAATGAGCGTTTGAGAAATATTAATTCTCATATACGCATTGAATTTCCTCTGTTTGCAAATGAATCCTTGATTGAGCAACAGGAGGAACTGGTTTTTTGCGGACGTTGGAGACTTACGAGATTGAAAGAAACAGGGCAGCTATATTGTTCGGATGATAGGAGAAAACTCCGTGAAATTGGATTACGGATTTAAATTTTGAACACACCAGCCTCTGTTGAGATAGCCATTAGAACGATCGTTAAACAAATAACTTGTTAGATTTTAAAAAAAATGATGGGCTGAGTGGCTCACTGTTGAGGTGCTGGCCCTCTTACCCCAACTTGGCAGGTTCCATCTTGGCTCAGTCCGGTGGTATTTGAAAGTGCTCAAATACGTCAAATAATAATAATAATAATAATAATAATAATAATAATAATAATAATAATAATAATAATCTAAAGTACAATCTTTCCAGGTATATGGGCAGTCGATGAAGTTTTATTCACCTCCATTCACCTTTATACACCTCCATTCGCCTCACAAGATCTCCTTCATCTAAACAGATCAGTTGGCAGTTAGCAGTGCTTCATCCATAGTGTTCATTCCTAACATAGCCTTGATCTCCACACAGTGTGTTCCACTTGTTTTTACCAGCTGTCATTAACCTGTAGTGCTTCAATAAAATGTCCATATTCTGGGACTAAGACTTCGTTCGTGGTGGTGGTCATTCCATTCTCTGTTAGTGTATATATTTAGGGGAATTTATTTAAGAGAAGTTAACTCCCACAACTATAGATAGTGAACTACGAATTACGCACAGGAACTACTTGACAAAATTGGGGAATATAGCAGTAAACAATTAATACATTACAGGTCAAGCAAGAAATTCCACTCCAGAGACAGGGAGATTCTCCGCTTCGTCGGGTGTGACGAAGGATTTAGAAGAACAAAAGACCCCGCATGAATCCCGTTTCGGAAGTACTTAATATTTAGACGTCATCCTAACATAACGGTCATGGGCCGTAGAGTAGGCATGACCTTCACCTTCAGCAGAGTCCTCCAAGCTGGGTAGGACACCATCTCGCACTTTCATATGACGACGAAATTCGATCATGTGGTACAATCAAATTTGTTCAATTCTCCTGGTTGCTGGCACACCACATGAATATCCTATAATGATACTACGGAAATTATAAATATTTTTTCATAGACTTTATATGCCTTTTAGCGTTCAGTCTGCAAGCATATGTGAAGGAGTTCAGCGTAACTTATCGAATCTGCTACCTGAGCCTCCCTCCTCTATTAGTCACTCTATAGATTTAAAAAAAAAGTTTTACGTCGCACAGACACATATGGGTCTTATGGCGACTACGGAATAGGAAAGGATTAAGAGTGGGAAGAAAGCAGCCATGGCTTTAATTAAGGTACAACCCCGGCAATTGCCTGGTGTGAAAATGGGGAATCCACTGAAAACCATCTTCAGGGCTACCGACGGTGGGTTTCGAACCCGCCTCCCGAATCCAAGCTCCCAAACCGCGCAGCCACTTGCTCAGTACTCTGAAAATTATCAAGCACGTTGGTTCTGGCCATGTTTCTGTATTGTATTCGGAGGTTATCGAGTCCGAAATCCACCATCGGCAGCCCTGGAAATCGTTTTCCATGGTAGCCTATTATCATACCAGAGAAATCATTTTGTAGCTTAATCAAGTACACGTGTTAACTTCCCAGTCTTCCCTTCATATCCTAGTGTCACCGAAATCCTACCTGCATTAATGTGACGTTAAACAGCTAGCGAGTATTAATTCATCTCTATTCGTCACTCTGAGTGTCGATCACATTAGCTATATTGTGCGGGTCATGTAGTATTAATTAATTAATTAATTAATTAATTAATTAAATTAAATTAATGCATGCTTTTCTACGAAATTTGATCTTGTTCCTGTAAATCGATGTGGTGTTGCTTCATGTAACGCCTTATAAATTTTACTCGGCATTTTCCGAAGGCTGTATTGCGTATGTGTGTTAATGTCTGTTCTTCTTGGGCCGTAGGACCACGCAAATCATTTTATGATGAGACTTCTTGCTTTTCCAGTATTCCAATTAAATCGTATTGACAAGGCGGACATTTAAATAATTAATAACAGCAATTTAAGTCAGTACGGACAATTGGTGGCCATTATGGTCAAGCTTATAGATATGCCTACAGTACTTTCCAGTGTTGCAGCATTCTTTGTCTATCAACTTCGTCCCTTTCTTCTAAAGCCTCCTTATTAGCATTCCATTATTGAATTTTCATATATGTTCATTGCCTATATCTTTCTTGGTCCCCTAGAACCTTTTTAAGATTGTTCTGAATTTCCGATCAAAGATGTCAAAACGTTTAGTTGGTCTATTGGAACTCTCTCCTTTGGTGCTTCATGGAATCTGTAATCTCCTCAGTAAAATTATATATTTCTTCTCTACTTCTCAGTTGACTTTTCGGCTTGTCTGGACCCAAGGATATTTTGGATAATTTTCCTTGTTCTCTATTCATAAAGTTTCCCAGCTCTCACCATTCTTAAGTCCGGCTCCATGGCTAAATGGTTAGCGTGCTGGCCGTTGGTTACAGGGCTCCCGGGTTCGAATCCCGGCGGGGTCGGGAATTTTAACCATAATTGGTTAATTCCGCTGGCACGGGGACTGGGTGTATGTGTCGTCTTCATCATCATTTCATCCTTATCACGACACGCAGATCGCCTATGGGCGTCAAATCGAAAGACCTGAATCTGGCGAGCCGAACTTGTCCTCGGACACTCCCGGCACTGAAAGCCTTACGCCATTTAATTTTTACCATGCTGAAAAAAATATTCTGCTGCAAGGAGGCATTCTGATTTAATTATGTCGTAATGTTTCAATCTCATTAACGAGGTTTTAAGTAAAGTAAAGTAAAGTTTACAGATCTCTTCGCATGGTTAGGAGTTGCAGTAAGGATGTAAAGGAGAGGGTGTATGAGTCTGGTAATTGCATTCGGGAGATGTTGTGTTCGAATTCCGCCGTCGGCAGCGTTGAAAATGGTTGACAATCGTCAATAAACCCAAAACTGTTAAGTACCGTAATTATCCAGTGAAATTACCGTGTATTCTCTTTAACTTCTTTTAAAATCTATGTTTACAGGCGTATCGTGTTATTTAATTTAATAAATTATTACCTTCGTGATATTTTGAACGGACCGTACGAGTTGGCCGTGCGGTTAGGGGCCCGGTGCTGTGAGTTCGCATCCGGGAGATAGTGGGTTCGAACCCCACTTTCGGCAGCCCGTGGTTTCCAATTTTAATACCAGGCATATGCTGGGGTTGTACCTTAAGGCCATGGCCGCTTCCTTCCCATTCCTAGGCCGTTCCTGTCCCATCGTCGCCATAAGACCTATCTGTGTCGGTGCGACGTAAAGCAAATCGAAAAAAAAAAGTTTGAACGGATATCTATACGAAATAGGGAAAAGTTGCGGCGGAAGTTAAAACTCCTTATGATAATCTGCCTTTGTAAGTATAATACCAACGAACCTACAGATATTTAAAAATATTTTGTAAAAGTTTATATTATTACCTAAATTATTTCCTAAACCTAAATTCGAAACAAGGTACACCTAACTAGCCTACTTAACCTAGAAAACGTAATCTACTGAACACCAACTGAATGACTTGTTATAAAATTCAAATAAATATCACTACTCACAATTTCTACCAACAAGCACTGAACACCAATATGTAAATAGCACTAAATGGATATCTATCTCTCTCTCTCTCTCTCTCTCTCTCTCACTCTTTCTCTCTCTCTAAATTAAACCATTTCAATAGGTTATAACTAATTTCACAACAATAATGGAAGAGCTCTCTCAACATCCGACCGTTCACAAGCGCATCCAACAATGGACCAATGGTGTGAATAGTGTACTTTTAACATAATATTTCCTTTGGATAAATTGTAGTTAAATATTCGATACGTAAAGTTTATCCCCTCCCTAGAAGCACGTTAACAGGTGGGCCTACCATTACAATTCAATTCTCGATTCACTGGAAACGACCCGAGGGAATTCAATTCAACTGTAGCTATTTTAACTTCAGTCTGAATGTGTATTTAGTTAGAAGTTTATATTCCTGACACCCAGCATTTAGTTTCTGTTTTGTACGGTCACAGTGCATCGCTGAAACGAATGCTTAGACGAGAATGATCACATTATTGTCAGTCCTTACCTGCGACCCTGAGAAACGGGGAAAGCAAACTTACCTGGAAGAAACTGGCATCAATCACCGCGTCTTATCACTTCGCCAGGTTTCAAGGAATGAGAAAGAAGTGAATGAGTGTGTATTGTCACTTATCTTGCACAACTTGCTGGGCTTATTCCCACGATGTTATTAGCTACGTCAACTTGAGAACGTGAGGATGCATTAAGCAAACATTTGTATCCACCTTGTGCAAGGACACCGTTATACTCAATGACTGCTGCTTCGGTCATGTCCGTTGACTCTCACGTTAATTTGAACGATTGCAGTAAGGCAACAGTAGAATTCCTTTCAACAATATCCGGTGGAAGACGAATTATTGTAGGGCATCTGGTATCCATTTTTGTGTACGAATCGGTACGGACGATATGCATTCTTGTCCGACAATTAGTTTGAGTCATTTGTCAAGATGTAACCTCTTTTCTCAAGAGGTCACTCTGTATTTGTATTTACTCAAAAGGCAGTAACATTCAGTGATGCCTGATTTGAACAGCAAGTGATAAGAAATAATTGCTCCAAAGACATAATACATAAAATTAATAATATCGATTGTTTAAATAAATGTATGTGTACAACGTAGGGGCTGCCTGGCCGAGACGGTAAAGGCGTGCTCGGTTCGCCCGGAAGGACGTGGGTTCGAATCCCCCTCAGGAAGTCGTAAAAATTTAAGAAATGAGATTTCCATTTCCGGAGGTGCATATGGCCCTGAGGTTCACTCAGCCTACACCAAAATTAGTACCAGGTTAATTCCTGGGGGCAAAGGCGGCCGGGCGTACAGCTAACCACTCTACCTCAAGTGCCGGGGTTACGGGTAGTGGAAGCCTCTACCTTCCACCCCTCCAAGGGCCTTCATGGCCTGTACGGAGATGACTTTGCTTTGCTACATGTACAGTGTGCTACGAGACAACCTTACTCTAGGAAGTAACCGAGAAAGTTGGACAGCAGATATCCTCTGAAGAAACAGATCTCAGACATTAAGAACACACACAAACAGTTGAAAACTGATATAAATACTTCAGTGTTCAAGTCCGCAAATATATGAATTTGAACACTGACTGTAGAAAAATAACCAAGGTCAAGATACAGAAATACCTGGAAGTGTTCCAGCTTAGTAGCTCAGAAGAAAAGGCAACTAAATGAGAATTTGGAAAACAAAAAACAGTAGAAAACTACAACTCATCAGAAATCTGTAAAACAAGACATCTCTGTAGAGCAGCAAAATCAATCAATCAACACTGATTTGCACTTAGGGGGTCACCCAGGTGGCAGATTCCCCATCATTTGCTTACCTCGTCTTTTCGTAAATGATTTAAACGAACTTTACCATTTATGGAACATTTAACTTGAAAAAAATATTCCAATTCCTTAATTCCTCTTCATATAAATGAATATTTATCACAATTTCTCGTCTTGAATTCCACTTTTATTTTCATATTATGATCTGCCCTATTTTGAAACCTCCACCCAAGGTTATTTGTCTAATAATGCCATTCCACGCCATGTCTCCATTGACAGCTCGGAACATACCACTGAGACGAACAGCTCTTCTCCTTACTCCCAGTTCTTCCCAGCCCTAAGTTGGCAACATTTTCGTGCCACTACTGTTTTGTCGGACATTACCCAGGACAAACAGATCGAGCTGCGTGCTGGTTTTCTTTGGACCTTTTCCAGTCTCGTATCAAGTAATGCTGGTGTGGGTTCCATACACTATTATTATCAATCGTATGGTGCACATTTAAATTTTACAGAAAACAAAAGAAAACTAACAAAGTTTATCAAAATCTAAAATCTAAGGTCAGAATGTAGTCTGCTGATTCAGAAGAGGTAAAACCTTGACTCCTCCGTATGCTCTTATGGGACAATCTTCAATAGTTTCAATCGTGTAGGCTGAGTGGACCACGAACCAGCCCTCAGATCCAGGGAAAATTCCCTGATCGGGCCGAACTGTACGAACTCGTGGAATAATGGCAGGAGGGTAGTCGGAACGAGGAGGTGAATTTTAAATTGGTAATGAATTCATTGGATGATGCACAGAGTGAAACTGACTTGTCTTGTGGAGGTCATGAGGGGCGAATAGTGGGAGGGGGCGGAATGTAGGAATAAAAGTAGGAAGTTGAGTTAACTCTACATTCCATAGAGGTTATCTTTAGTAGGCCAGGTTTACATTTACTGGATACAGCGTCCCTAAATTGATATTTCACCGAAGATCACATTATCGTGAGAGAAATTGAATCAATTAATACCAACGCAGCGAATTAGTTTTCAAGACGAAAGTGATTTAAATTTATGTTTATATCGATGTGCCCTCCGACCAGTTTTGTACAGGTATTTCATGCATAAGCTGGTGGCAACAGTCATGAACGTTTTGTACGAGCTGATGGAATAATGACAGGAGAGTAGTCGGAACGAGGAGCTGAATTTAAAATGGGTAATGAATTCATTGGATGATTCAGATAGTGAAACAGACTTATTTTGTGGAGGTCATGAGGGGCGAATGGAGGGAGGGGGCGTGGTTAATGCAGTGGTTCACCCGGATCGTTGAGGTCAAAATCCTGCTCGATTCTGGGTTGGAATTGTCATTTGAAAAATGAAATGGTGTCAGAAAGGGCAACTGGTACTAAACTCCCGGCCAAACCGAAATGGATTCACCTAGTGATGGGATAATCGAATACAAAATAATAGCTTATTCGATTATTTCATTTTATTCGATTACATTTAGTGCCGGGAGTGTCCGAGGACAAGTTCGACTCGCCAGGTGCAGGTCTTTTGATTTTACACCCGTAGGCGACCTGCGCGTCGTGATGAGGATGAAATGATGATGAAGACGACACACACACTCAGCCCCTGTGCCAGCGAAATTAACCCATGGTGGTTAAAATTCCCGACCCTGCCGGCAAATGAACCCCGGACCCCTGTGACCAAAGGCCAGCATGATAACCTTTTAGCCATGGAGCATTTTTCAATTATTCATTCGAATGAATGAGGCAATCTAATATTGAATGCTTTCGAAATAATTGAATGAAAAGTGATGTGATTAAGACAGTTAATTCACTCATTTAGTTTCAATATTTAGAGAAAGGCGTATTTGTTTTCTATAACAGTTCATCTATTCGCTTATCGATTATCGATTATCCATCAGACACACTTAAACCGAAAAATTGATGTAGTTGATGGTAGACGAGGTACTTATAGATTTCAACGTAAGAAACGTGAATATAGTTGTCCATAGCACTAGCTGAGGCGCCTCCGTGGCTCAGGCAGCAGCGCGCTGGCCTCTCACCGGTGGGTTCCGTGGTTCAAATACCGGTTACTCCATGCGAGATTTGTGCTGGACAAAGCGGAGCCGAGACAGGTTTTTCTGCGGGTACTCCGGGTTTCCCCGTCATTATTCAATCCAGCAACACACTCAAATATCACTTCATTTCATCGGTCAGTTATTAATCATTGCCTCAGGAGTGCAACAGGCTTCGGCTGCCGACACAGTTCCCATCCTTGCCGCTAAATGGGGGCTTCATTCCATCATCCCAGACCCGGTGGATTTTCGTAGCACTAGCTGTGTACAAAGGTTATTTAATTTTGGTTCGTTTAGATATTTTCAGATTCAACACTTACTAACACTAACCTCTTTAAACAATATATTCTTGACTACAGTAAATTGTAACTTCGTTTCTAAGCTCTTAATTCTTTGTTCCAGGTGGACGTGAAACCCAGCTGTTCCCTGGGTCATAATTCTTCAAGATACTCCTCGTAAGTAACTCTTTTCTTTGAGAATTACTGCTTTGTACTTTATGTATGAGGGTAAAACTTCGCCAGCTTGGTTATGTTTAAGACTGCACGCAATTCCTTTCTTGAGTTCCAAATTCATATTTTATTCATCGCGAGTCGATTTCTGTTTGTGCCTTTGTCCTTAAACAACTGCCTTGCTCCACTGACCTAGCATTCTAATGGTCCTTATGGTCTCTACATTATCAATGTATACTGCGGTTTGCTCTATACAGAGACCTGTATAAAGCGTAGCCGAAGAATACAGCTCTGCACGGATGCGGATATCCGCGAAGTTAGTGTCTTGGCGGATGCAAACTGTACGACAGTGTGGACAATTTTGCTGATAATGACTAAATAATTATGTTTATTGATTTCCACTCAGGTATACTCTACAAATCTCGCGCCGAGCTGAGTGGCTCAGACGATTGAGGCGCTGGCCTTTTGACACCAGCTTGGCGGGTTCGATCCTAGCTCAGTCCGGTGGTATTTCAAGGTGCTCAAATACGTCACCCTCGTGTCGATAGATTTATCGGTACGTAAAGGAACTCCTGTGGGACTAAATTCCGGCACCTCGGCGTCTCCGAAAACCGTTAAAGTAGTTAGTGGGACGTAAAGTCAGTAACATATTTATTATTATTATTATTATTATTATTATTATTATTATTATTATTATTATTATTATTATTATTATTATAAATCTCGTCAGGTGAGTCTTTCATGCATTTCATGTAGTTATTTTTGCTTGTGGTAAGGCGACCCTTGACATTGGTACGGTAAAATGTTGATATATAAATAGCCTTGAGTTTATAAAGCCGTAAATCTGACCTAAGCCTAATTGGCTCCTGCCCGCAATTAGTGTAAAGAAGGAACAAAGGTTCCGAAAAGGAACCGCTAATTATGTCGGTAGTTGTCGCGAGATGAAATCCCTCATAAACATGTCACTGTAGGGGGGTGTTGCCAGGTATCAGGTCTGTTGTATTGTGCTAACAGATCTATCCGTTTCAAACCTTGTGTGTAATATAGTAATAGTTGCAATATCCGCTGATAACCATTCGCGGACGCGGATGGAGGAAATGCGAATGCGGATAATATTTTGTATATCCGCACAAGGCTGTACCGATGAGTAGTCTGCAAGTATTTGAGTTCTGACTTTGCCATACAGTCCTGAAATAGGATGTTATAGAACTTACTTGGAATGTAGTGCTGTAACGCCAAATGATATATATATAAAGTTGAGAGTAGGACTTGTACTTTACCCGTTTCACTGTAATTTTAAACCAAAGTACGAAATTTCCCATGTAACGACTTTGTCCGAAAATGAATTAGCATTTGAGATTAAACGACCTTCAAAATACGATTAATTGCAAATGATAGAGTAAATTCAAAACTTGACGTGTATTCATAAAAAAAAGGGTATACCATGAGGTTCCCTGTGTACGCACTGTGATCTGACGCCATGTTTCAGTGAGCTCTATGCACATAAACCGAACACTAGAAACTTGAAATGAACATTTTTTTACGTCCAGTTCATGTTCTACATAAAATTAAAGACTATAGGCCTATGTATGTTCACATTTAAAGAGTACATAATGGGATTTGGGAGAAGCTGCGATAATGAACATCCTTTTTGCCTAAGTCCTTACAATATTTACGAATGAGTATAAATAAGAGACTGTTTTTCCTGTTCTGGTGGAAGGAGAAATGGAGAGGGTAGAACATGTGTACAAAGGTACAGGTTTAATTATCGAAATGATATCGACTAAATATAAAGACATAAATATTTTATTTAATGTACATTGACAATGATGTTTCTCTAAATAAGAAATGAATATATAAATGTCCTTTTAACATTCACGAATAAAAACATAGATTTTACTCTTACAAGTTGCTTTACGTCGCACCGACACAGACAGGTCATACGGTGACGATGGAATAGGAAAGGGCTAGGAGTGGGAAGTAAACGACCGTGGTCCTAATGAAGGTACAGCCCCAGCATTTGCCTGGTTTGAAAATGGGAATCCACGGAAAACCATTTTCAGGGCTGCCGACAGTGGAATTCGTATCCACTATCTCCCGGATGCAAGCCGACAGCTGCGCGCCCCGATTTGAATGCTATGAAAATGGGAAACGTTCTTCCGGGCTGCTGTCAGTGGGTTTCGAACCCACTATCTCCCGAATGCAAGCTGATAGCTATGTGTTCCAAACCTCAGAGCCACTTGCTCGGTATGTGACTTAAGATATTTTGCTCATTCAATTCCGACTGCTTGAACTACACAATTATTTGAATGTTCTGTTTTATACTGAAGAAAATACGTTTGAGTTCAACGCAGACCTCACAACATACGACCTTTCACTGCGTTGAGTTACGGCAGGCCCTTCCAAATGGGCAGCCCCGGGTTCCCAGGGCTGGGAGCGAGTCCCGAATGATGTAGAGAGCGAGTGATAGGGAAAGAAACGGAGGGGAGTGAGGTGTATAGACGGCACGGTTTTTTCTTCATCTTCCATTCCAACAACTCTCCAGTGAAAATCCTCAGCCTGTTTCTAGTGATTCGACCAAGTCAGGAATGGAATGAATGAAGCTCGATCTAGCGGCGGGGATAGAAACTGTGCCGGCTGCCGAAGCCTGTCGCACTCCTCTGGGGCAGATGAAGTGAAATGATATTGGAGTGTGTTGCTGGATGAAAGATGGCTTGTAAAAGCGGAGTACCCGGAGGAAAACCTGTTCCGCCTCCGCTTTGACCAGTACAAATCTCACATGGAGTAGCCGGGATTTAAACCACGGAGCCCAGCGGTGAGAGGTTGCCGCCCGAGCCACGGAGGCTCCTTCAATAACACACTCCAATATCATTGCATTTCATCTGTCATTAATCATTGCTGCAGAGTGGTGCGACAGTCTTCGGCAGCCGGCATAATTCCTATCCTCGTCGCTAAATGGAGCTTCATTCTTTACATTCGTAACCCAGTCGAATGACTGGATTTTCAGTTTTCATCAAGGTATAATTCACTCCCATGTAGATACGAACCCTGTGGATACCCACGACAAACATATCTATAGGGTCAGTTGTTTTTGAGAAAAATGTACCCACGAGGAACTTGTGCTCATTCATTTTTTTTAGCATCTTGAAGTCCTTCACCCCTCCACACAGAATTAGCGTCAGGCCGTAAAACAGGGACAAGTTTCTTGTGTGACGCAGCTCGTACCCAAGAATCCACCAGGGTGAAGAACAAGAAAAAATGTAGAACATCCTGGAATGAACTTAGATTGATAACAGTTTATTTTATTTTCTCAAGACCATTCTCAAGTTATTCATACTAATAATAATAAAAAGTTATTATTTAACCTTGGTCGTGCGTTTAGGGGCCTGCAGCTGTGAGCTTGCATTCGGGAGATAGTGGGTTCGAATCCCATTTTTGATAGCCTTGAGGATGGTTTGCCGTGGTTTCCCATTTTTTACACTGACGCAAGTGCGATAATAGGTATAACTTGGAAACAATGTTCTCTCACCCATGGGTAACTAATGTAGATATCGAGCTCGAATATTATTATTATTTTACGATCGTGATTATTATTATTATTATTATTATTATTATTATTATTACTTCTTGTATGTATGGCTGTGAAGTGTTACATCATGTTAGTATTTGTATTACGATACGATCGCCTTGTGTGTGAGGTTATGAAACATGTGTTGTACATAGACATTGATATCAGTTCCGCTAATGTAAATATCTGTGAGTTAATGTTATAATTTATTCTTACCTGTATATATAAATTGTAATCCATAATTATGAAACACACTGTAACTTCCAGAATGGTATACGTAGACGAGAATGATTGAGAAGATTCTGTACACTATTTCTATGTACTGGACGCCCTGGAATATTCAAGAAGGTAGTTTCTTTGACGGTGAAGTTAGTTACTGTTGAGTTACTGAAGTTAGTCATTGGTAGTTGTTGGAAGAGGGTTATTGGTTAGTAGCACGTGGTTGACATGCCGATTAGGCAGTCTCCATGTTGAATTGATCAGTAGTCATCTGTTTTCAACTGTTTTTCAAAGTGTGTGTCAGCTGTCAACTGTTTAAAGATGGCGCCTTGTTGGTATTCTACAAGTGAGGTTTTTTCTTTCCTTTTTTTTTGATACGATGATTAAGGTTATGTGGGTATTAGTTTATGAATAAAAGTATTGTAACCAACTGACAGCATCTCGTGTACGTCTTTGTGGATACGTTAACACTAGGCAAATGCCAGGGCTGTACCTTCCTTAAGGCCACGGCCGCTTCCTTCTCACTCCTAGACCTTTCATCTCCCATCGTTGTTATGGGATCTATCTGTGTCGGTGCGACGTAAAGCAAATTGTAAAGATATGTATATAATTTGCTGCCCAATTTTCCTTCGTGTCTTATGGTAGGGAGTAGGCACTTTATCAGAAACGACGAACTGAAACGGTATGTGATGTCCAGTGTTGTTCAATGATGCAATGAACAGGTGCTACGCCTTACCTTTGTGAGAGGAGTACACAAGGACAATTCGACCCACGACACTCGGAGAGGCACACGCGAGCCTAGTCTTCAGGCGAACACACTCGTATACAAATAATGATCTCACGGAGCAGCTCTCCGGTAAATGTTTGTCAAATACTATTCAGGGGGAGTCATTTACCTGTCCTTCGGATGGAAAATC
Source organism: Anabrus simplex (assembly GCF_040414725.1). NCBI lineage: Eukaryota > Metazoa > Arthropoda > Insecta > Orthoptera > Tettigoniidae > Anabrus > Anabrus simplex. The sequence continues at coordinate 62,962,519 of NC_090266.1, forward strand.
TTACTTTGCCATTATATCTGCAAATGAGGAACAATATCGACAGAGTATAGTAACTAAGACGTAAATACCCGCATCAAGACAAGCGAAATTAATTTGGGAAGTTAAGCAATAGCTCGACATGATCACTTAACTGTATGTCAAACGGGGCGTGCATCCGTCGTCAATCCGAAATTCCTACTCTTCTGAATAAAAATGGCATGACGAATGGAAAGGAAATTCGCTGAGAAGGAAATGGCACTGTTATGAAAATTCGAGTACTGCGGGTGTTTAAAACTCCGAAATCTTGAAATATCCCTGTTGACTGAAGTAAAATAAGTTGAGATGACTTGTAACGTCCTATGTTTGTTAGATGCTGACTGTTTCATCCTGATGAATTTGCTCGGTAGGTTTCAAGTACTCTCCATTCAGTCTTAGTGACAGAGGCTCATTAGGTCAGTGTTTGCCACCCCATGACGCAGTAGAACTGAGTTATGAATTATTTTATGCCACTAACCTACATTTAAGTTTAATGTCAATGTGTTTTTCTTCCACAGAGGAGGTCAGTCAGAAATTTGGCAGTATTTTATTTTATTTCTTATAATTTTGCTTTACGTCTCACCGCCACAAATAGATCTTATGGCGATGATGGGGTAGGAAAGGGCTAGGAGTGTGAAGGAATCGAGCGTGGCCTTAATTAAGGTACAGCTCCAGCATTTGCCTGGTGTGAAAATGGGAAGTCTCGGAAAACGATGTTGAGTGCTGATGACTGTGTGGCTCGAACCCATTAGCTCCCGAATGCAAGCTTATAGCTACGTGACCCAAACCACGCGGCCACTTGTTCGGTGGCAGTCTGGACTGATATAACAACGTGCCAGTACTTTTTTATTTTTTGCTACGTCTTATGGCAACGGTGGGGTAGGGAAGGCCTAGGAGTGGGAAGGAAGCGGCCGTGGCCTTAATTAAGGTACAGCCCCAGCATTTGCCTGGTGTGAACATGGGAAACCACGGAAAACCATTTTCAGGGCTGCCGACAGTGGGATTCGAACCCTCTATCTCCCGGATGCAAGCTCACGGCTGCGCGACTCTAACCGCAAGGCCAACTCGCCCGGTGCCAGTACTTTCATGACTCCACAGTTGTGGCTGACTTCATCCTTACGATAGCAACGTTCAATGCCTTCATGACACAATTATGCTGTTAACGTACTCGAAGACAGGGGAGTCGAGGTTTTCGCCAGTTAGCAGTGTGTTTTATTCAAAACAAAAGAATAAGCCTTAAACTATTCAGGTATTAGACGCCAAGTTGCCGAAGAGTGTGGATGAAGTGTAATGGATCATGAATGAAAAGTTATTCGTGCTGTTAATCACAAGGAATTTCAACAAGCTCTCAATGACCGGAACCATTTGGATAGTTTGTACAAGTTAGACATATTCATTATATCCTGCTAGCCTCTGAAGTGACTACGCACCGCCATAATGCTCAAATGGCAGCTGTCTCCTTGTCTTCGTTTAGTTCTACATCTCTTTACCTCGAAATCATTAAAAACTGAGTCTAACTAGTGTCTGCCTCTGCTTTTCTTACCCTCCATGATCGAGTCCATTATTCTCCTACTAGTAGATAACTTTTCCTCCTTCATTCGCTTCACATGACCTCTACCAGTGAAGGCGGTTTATGTGTAGGCTACAGCTTCGTCCGTAGAGTTCATCCGTAAGAGCCATTATCACCTCATTCCGTGTAACCTCCTGCCATTGTTACCACATGTTTGTACCATCAATCATTCTCGAGTGAGTTGGCATTGCGGTTAGGGTTACGTAGCTGTATGCTTGCATTCGGGTGATGGTGGGTTCGAATCCCACCATCGGCAGCCCTAAAGATGGTTTCCTATGTTCACGCCAGGCAAATGCTGGGAATTTACCCTACGGCCATGGTCATCTAGCCCTTTCCCATCCTTGCGTCGCCGAAAACCTTCAGTGTGTTAGTCCGACGTTAAACCACTAGCGAAAAAAGAAACCTTTTTCTCGCTACTTTCATGGCTGTTATTTCCAACATCTGCATAGGTCCACTCAGCTTTCACTCCCGGTCACCAAAGTCTGTCTGGGAACAGACTGATGTAAAGGTAGTTTCTTCCGAGAACTGACTTCTTTCTTACACAATACTCTTGATCGCAACTGCGAGCTCACTGTATAAGCTTTACTGCATCTCAATTCAATTTCACTTACGCTTGTCAGAATGCATTCATCCTAAATACTTGAAATGATCTACCTGTTCCAGTAGAGTATTCTCGACCTCACCCTCAGTCCTCTTAATGTTTCTTCCTTACTGACAGCAATTTAGTCTTAGAAATGCTAATGTTCATATCGTACTCGTTTCACCCCTTTTTCAAGATTTAAGATATCTGTATTACGCTAGATTTGCAGGCTTTCAGCAGGCAGGTGGGAAAGGTAAAGGTTCTTCACATGATGTGTGCTTCCCGTAGTATCCGGATTTTCGTTTGTAAATGAGTCTATTTCTCTAAATCGCCTGACGTTTTGGCCGTACTTTATATCGAACAGTTAGTTGTCCGTCCTGGATGAAGTTACTGTGATTAAAGGCAGTATCCTAGTTTTCTCCCCTCTCGTACATATCAGGATGCCTTTGCATGTCCTTAAATGGTGGTGGTGGCGCTGGTACTGAACTGTTGTCAGTCACAGGAAATGATTATCTAACGGAGAAAAAAGATTTATTGAATAAACATCATTATATTCTGAAAGATATGATGATTGGAATGTTCTTTACTAAGTTATATGTAGACACCGTCAGCGATGTTCCGGCGATGTAAACAATCACAGGTTCATCTGCGTGCTGCACGGGACCGGGTCACTAAGTCTTCCTCATTTAGTGGTGAACACATTAATCAACCAATCATCAATGATCTGCATTTAGGCCTGTCGCTCAGGTAGCAGATTTCCCATTAGTAGTTTTCCTAGCCTTTCCTTAAATGTTTTCAAAAAGCTTGGAAATTTATCGAACATTTCCCCAACTAAATTATTTCTCATCCTATAAATGAATATTTGCCTCAATTTTCCCCTTAATTTCCAAATTTATCTTGATATTATGATCTTTCCTATTTTGTTTAAAACTCCACTCAAACTTATTCGTCTACTAATGTGATTCCACGCCATCTCTCTACTGACAGCTCGGAACATACCCCTTATGGATCGAACTGTTGGTATGCGGGAGACACGCTGGTGAATAGATTGTTTCTAGGTTTGGATTTTTAGAGGTGATTACTGTCTTTTAGACCGAGCAAGTGGCTGTGCGGTTTGGCTCGTGTAGCTATCAGCTTGTATTCGGGAGATATTGAGTTCGAACCCCGTTGTCGGTGGCCATGAAGATTGTTTTCCGTGGTTTCCCATTTTAACACCAGGCAAATGCTGGCTAGGACTATGCCTTAATCAAAGCTACGGTCGTTTCCTTCCCTCTGCTAGCCCTTTCCTATCCCATTGTCGCCGTAAGGCCTACCTGTTTCGGTGCTACTTAAAGTAGATTGTAAAAAAAATATTCATCATCCACTTATTTTTCTACATTTGTCTTCTTTTGGTCCTCGCTCCTTTGGTTACCAATTCAGCTGCTTTAGTTGCATGTAATAGGTGCTCCTTGTCAATGCGTTGAAGACTCGCCTGGCAGTTTCTTCCTGGATTAAAACCAATTTCCCGTAAACACCAGTCTCCTCCACGAATCTACTACGCTGGCGTAGCAGGGGGAGAGGTGATACTCGCACGTGGCGCGTCCCAGGTGGCGGATAGAGGGGTCCTAACCGGCTTGCCGGCAGACTAGAGGGAAATAAAATACCTCTCGCGGACCAAACACACACCCCCCTGTGGGTGGGGGACGCAGACGAAGAATACACCCACGGTATCCCCTGCCTGTCGTAAGAGGCTACTAAAAGGGGTGACCAAGGAGTGATTGTCTTGGAACAATGAAACTACTTGTGATTAGTGCCACCACGCGGAGAACATCATGGGTCGCTTTTACTTGCGCGTAGTACCACTATGTAAGGTACCAAATAGGTTTGTGATTAGTAGCACACAGGAGCACCGTGCGGTCGGCTTTTGCAGTACCTGTGATTAGTACCACCATATGAGCAGGCCCATGGGATGATAGCTACCATGGTTCTGCCTTGCCTATGATTAGTACCCACTATATGAGGAACACCACGGTATAGTGCAGGTCCCTGTGGTTACTACTCTTATGTGATGAACACCATAGGTTTGCGTTGCTTGTTAATGGCGCCGCAAAGTGAGAAAAACCATAGGTCTGTATTATATGTCGAATTTCATAACCCGTGAGTAGTACCATAATGTGTGGAATACCGCGAGTCTCCGCTACTTTTGATTAGTACCGCAACATTACACATAACATGGTTCTACTTTCCTAGTGATAAGTACCGTTATGAGGGGCCGATAACTTGGATTTTAGACACCCGTTAGACTGCAAGCATCATCGATTCAGTGTTATGCTATAGAAGCAGTCCCTTGGTCAGTAATCCTATTGTTTTACGTCAGTTTCTGTGAATGTAAGGTATTGCGGGTCGCATCCACGGATGGTTTTAAATTCATATCCATCCATTCATTCTTCGTCCTCACGTTTTGAATTCTGGTCAGTGGAGACTTTTGGACTTTTAATTTGTCATTCCATTTCGTCTCATTTCGTACCATTAGGGGCCGATGACCTCGATGTTAGGCCCCTTGAAACAACAAGCATCAGCATCCTCATCACCACCAGTCTCCTAGCCGTCACCCGTTAACGTCCGTCGTTAAAAGTAATTACAGCATTCTTTACTCCGATATTCAGTACCTGTTGACCCACAAAAATAGACTTTGGAACTCTCTCCCAGATGCAGTTAATCATTTGAGTTTGAAGTCTTTCCGTGCAAGCATCTCTTCAGGAGTTCAGGTTTGCTCAGGTCCCAGTAAATAGGTTTTATCATTTCCATTATTGCATAGGGAAGATAATGTTTATGACTGTACGGTTCCCCAGTAATTTGGGATCGCTGGTACGTACAGCAAGAGTCTAGACCTGGGCAGAGAAAATGCTGTGGCGTTTTGTCAATGGAGCACTTGTGTAATAATGACATCCATACAGCCTCACGCATGGCGGTCGAGTTATTGGTGTTTCTTCTTATTACTAATTCAGAGTTAGTCTGCAGTAAGTCTACTTCAGTCAGTCAATCGGCGGGATCACCTAATGCCTTGTGCGACTCGTTGGCTGAATGGTCAGCGTACTGGCCTTCGGTTCAGAGGGTTCCGGGTTCGATTCCCGGCAGGGTCGGGGATATTAACCTTCATTAGTTAATTCCAGTCGCCCGGGAGCTGGATGTTTGTGGTGTCCCCAACATCCCTGCAAATCGCGCATAACACTATCCTCCTCCACAATAACACGCAGTTACCTACATATGGCAGATGCCGCCCACCCTCATTACAAGGGCTGCACCCGGGTGGAAATAGCCACACGAAATTATTATTATTATTATTATTATTATACCTAATGCCTTACTGTCAGTAAGCTTCTGTCCCTTCATGTCCCTCTTCAACTTTTTCAACCTACACACTGAGGTGGGAAAAAAAAAGAAAATCGATAATGTGTACAAAGAGTAGCAAACTTATGTTAACAACCATTCTGTCGAAGGCAAAATACTTCGTCCAAATGTCTTTAATCAGTGAAGAACAAAAATGGAATAAAATGGCGTATGGCTTTTATTCCCGGGAGTGTCCGAGGACATGTTCGGCTCGCCAAGTGCAAGTCTTTCCATTTGACACCCTTAGACAACCTGCGCGTCGTGATGAGGATGAAATGATGTTGAAGACGACACAGCCGCCTTGCCAGAGAAATTAACCAATGATGGTTAAAATTCCCGACTCTGCCGGGAATCGCCAGGACCCTTATGACCAAAGGCCAGCAAGCTAACCATGTAGCTATGGAGCCGGACAAAGCTCATATATTAAGTACGTAAAAGGGGCGTGGTGCCTAGGCGCCTGGTTCAACAAAATCATCAATAACGTCCCGTAAAGAATCATTATGCCCAATAAAATTTATGTTCTGGAAAACCTGAAAGTCCGTAGATAATTTTCCACAAAAAAGTCTTATTTTGATATTTTGCACTATCCGGTTCCCTTGGTTTAAATAAGGAATGTCAATCAACACGGACAGGATTAGCTCCGTTGCCTTTCGCGTACACGCGTGGCTGTTTACTTCACACGAAGGTAAGGTAATGCACATGACGATGTAACTAGTTTTCGGTCAAAATATATTCCCCACTACGAATATTGATTTATCCGCGGAACTTCCCATTTGTGTGTGGCGTCAATATCATTTGAATAGTTTCTTCCCCTAGTGATTTGTGAAGACTATGGACAAACTTGTCCACCATTGAAAGCCTTCAGTGGGTATTAACCTCGCCCCCTGAAGCAGGTGGACCTGTGTTTATATACATCGACCTAGCATCACTGACTATGTACTGTATGTACACCTAACGCTGGTGGGATCCGTAGCTTCTGTTGTGTGGGATTGGTCCTCCTTTAGCCCAGCATTTTCTGTAGAATTTCCTTGTAAATGATGAGTATGTGTAGGTCCTCCAATGTTCCATTTTTATATTTTAATGGATTTTAAACATTGCTTCAGATATATTGATTGTGACTGAAGCTATCTGACGGTGAGGTACGGTATCATTACAAAGAAAGTACGTTACCTCCCTGATGGTGAACGAGATTATCACTTTGTAGAGCCTTCCATTTTCTGAAAAGCTCACGCTTGTTTTCGGTGACGAAGCTGCGCTCGATACTGTTGGTGAGAGACGATGTGGAGTTGTCCGGCTCCATGGCTAAATGGTTAGCGTACTGGCCTTTGGTCACAGGGGTGCTGGGTTCGATTCCCGGCAGGGTCAGGAATCTTAACCATAATTGGTTAAGTTCGCTGGCACGGGGGCGGGGTGTATGTGCTGTCTTCATCATTTCATCCTCATCACGACACGCAGGTCGCCTACGGGAGTCAAATCAAAAGACCTGCATCTGGCGAACCGAACTTTTTCTCGGAAACTCCCGGCACTAAAAGCCATACGCTATTTTTTTTTATTACCGTGGAGTTACCAGTACTGAAAATGAAAATCCACAGCCTGTTTTCAGTCATTCAACCGGGTCAGGATTGTAAAGAATGAAACCCCTATATAGGATAGGAATTGTGCCGGTTGCCAAAGCCTTTCGCACTCCTCTGGGGCAATGGGCAATGATTAATGACCGATAGATGAAATAAAATGAAATGATATTGGTGAGTGTTGCTGGAATGTCCCGCCTCCGTTTTGTCCAGTACAAATCTTGCATGGACTGACCGGGATTTGAACCATATAATCCAGGGGTGAGAAGCCTGCGGGCTGCCGCCCGAGCCACGGTGGCTTCACCAGTACTGGTAATATATCTAAAATATCGGTCTTATTATAACAGCGGGACGATGACCTTAGATGTTAGGCCCATTTAAACAATAAGCAACATCATTATTATAGCAGCCGAGCTGAGTGGCTCAGCCGGTATAAAGCTGGCTTTCTGAACACTAGATAGCGGGTTCGTTCCCACTCAGTCCGCCATGGAGAAGCGGCCGTGACCTTAATTAAGGTACAGCCCCAGCATTTGCCTGGTGTGAAAATGGGGAAACCACGGAAAACCATCTTCAGGGCTGCCGACAGTGGGATTCGAACCTACTATCTCCCGGATGCAAGCTTACAGCCGCGCGCCTCTAACCGCATGGCCAAATCGCCCGGTGCGTGCTGCTGTATTACAATTGAAACACACTATAACACTTCTACTCAACGAACATATACGAAATATTATTTTCAAAAGTCATACTTTCAACAACAATAAAACAATATTTGCAGATATATCTTCATTTTATCGTTGGCCAACTTCATGTTTGACCTGCTGTGCAATTACTGTATTTATTTTCTTAGTGCAATTGACTATATTGTCCAACATACCAGCATCGATAAACAATCCCAAAGCATCGGATGTTGTTTTGACGACCTTAGCATAGCGTTTAGAGCCGGGTATAATGAACACAATGTCACACTTTCCAGCTTTCGCATGAGGTTTGGATGACCCTCGATGACCGTTCTTTCCTTTCATTTAACATGCTCCTGGAACATACGTGCAGTCCTCTCCCGCCTAGTCCTCAAGCAGTGTCCTCCTCTTCATTATTTTTCTCAACAATAAAAGGCTTTTCAAGTCATTTTATTAACCTGTAATTATTTAACGAGTCATAGAAAACAAATCCATTATGTTTCTTGCCGGAGAAACAATTACAGTTCTACAAACACTAAAATACTTCGAAGAACAACAAACTCACGAAAACAGAAACGTGGAATGCTGCATGCCCCAAAGCTACCAGAGCACGGAAAGCAAAGCTCTGCATACTAACAAATATTTATATTCGAATGCTGACTCCCTGGAAGAAAAATCACGTCGTATGGCGGTCACAGATAGCACCAACATAAAATTATAGCGAAAAGAAATTTATGTGGGGCACCATATGCCCCAAGTTTCCATTCTCCGGTCAATTAGCCTACGTAAAGTGTACCCAAATGGATATCAATTCCCCATCGAAACGGAGAACATAAAAATCGCCGGAGATTTTATATGTCTAATACATTCACATAATGTCTTGAAGGTTCCTGGCGCTTCAGCTCCCCCCTCACACGCACTCTTTACAAGCAAGCTGAAATAGACAACAGAAACAACCTATTGTTGGGAGGGATTTAAGAAGGTTTAATCTTGAGGTGACATTGATCGTTGAGCCATTGGTCTCTTTAACTCGTGATAAAGCACTTTGAGGTAAGGGCCCAAGGCCTCGGTAGGTGCGCATGTTCCTAGACCTTGGACTGTGCATTCTCTCGCGCTGAGTGGGAAGGGAGTCTTACTCAAGCTTGCTTTAACAATGCTGACCTCGATAGCGAACTGCTGCGAAAGAAGGTCGTAGACTTCGGTTTCCAGAGACTGCCGTTCATCCAGCACTTTCCGGACCATAAAACGAGTAAATTACTTGCTTCACTTTTGTTTCAGACAAATCTTGAATCTTGAAGTTCTGTGATACAACACGTCTTACGTGCAACGATCACATACAATGATGCCGAAAGTGGAGTCCAGGCGAGCTGGCTGGTCATACAGTGAGACGACTACTACTACTACTACTACTACTACTACTACTACTACTACTACTACTACTACTACTGGGAGGCGGGTTTCCTACACGGTGACGGCGTCTCTCAGGCCGGGAGATGTGTATTGTTGAAGAAGATTTGTGGTAAAGATGGGAGAGTTGGCGGCCGTGGCTTATACTGAGAATTGTCTCAGCATTCGCCTTAGTGCAGAAGTACGGAAAACCAGGACAGCTGACGGACCAGCCCCTCTCCATCTCCCGTATACAGAGGCGTAGAGCCACGGTACCCACCCCTCCTTTGCTCGGTTGGTCGGTCGCAGTGCAGAGCTGTCGGACCATGGACCAGCCTCTTCACTTGTAGACCGTAACCTAACTCTGCAAACGCCGACAGAGGATGCGAGCACTCAAACTTCTCATATATACTGTACTATACGGCATTCGAAACATCTGTACAGAAAGGAATACGGAAGTTTCAGTAGCGATTCCTCGGTCATCGGCTGTTCTTTGTGTTCCAACGTCTCAAGCTTGAATTGTGTGCACTAGGGAACTTGTTGCCCCTTAGAACATGAGCGAAGTCCCGGCTTTGTAGTGTTATTTTTTTGTACTTTTCCATGCTGAAATTAAATAATTTTGTGTTAATTGTTGCAAAATAGACAGCAAATTCGCGAATACTCCGTGATTAAGTTTAATGATCCAATATATAATATCAGTTATGTGCTAATAATTTATCTCGCTTTTTGACACTCGAAAATGCAATGAATTGTGCAAAAGCTGTTCTGTAATATTATTTTTACTATGCTGTGGATGATACATAAAAGGGGTTGTAGAAATATATGCAACAGATGTATGTCTACCCCATAGACCCGTTTCTTGATACCAGTTCGGAGATAGGAATGCATGAAACAGATACATGCACAAATTATTACAGCAGTCTTTTGTTTTGCATCACCAAACGGAAACCACCTTCTTCGTTTCTTTTTCCTCCGGTCGGACGGTATTATCTCTCACTGCTCACGTTAGAAACGGGTAACCACATGCACAAAATAACTTATTAATTTAATCATTAGTAAAAATACAATTTTTCATATTTACCACGACCATTAGATTTGTCGTAGAAATATTCTAGTTCGTGAAAATTTGTGATAAAAAACTGCCATTGATATGCTGTTAGTGAGATGAATTACGCACGTATTTGTTCCTACTATTTCCAGAAAAAATACGCGTTTATCGTTAATACCAAAAGAAACGGACTATGAAGATGAGTCGACTTAAATAATGGTAAAGGGCACCACTTAAACATTATTTGCAGGAAGGTTCCTGATAAGCCGTGGTGACTCCAGAAATAATTGGGATAAGAGGATTTTCTTCTTTCCTGGCCCTTTTCCCTGATTGTCTGGGGTCGGCTCTGATGTGGATCGAGCCCAGTTTTACGGCCCGATGCCTTCCTGACTTCAACCCTATATGGAGGGATGTGCTCGCCATTGCATGTTTTCTGTGGTCGCTGGTAGTGATGTTCTATGACGATCGCGAACACCAAACCGCTGAGCTGGAGGAATTAACTGAACGCGGGTAAAATTCCTAGCCCTGCCGGAAATCGAAATTGGGGCACTGTGAACCAAAGGTCACTACACTGACTATTCAGTTAAAGGAGCTGTGATGGAATAATGTATTGAATACAGTTATTTGGGCTTATAAATGAGGGGCATGATAGCTGAGTGGCATAGCCGTTGACTTCTCACTAAGGCGGCCCCGATTCAAATCCCGGCCAAGGCTTTGAGAATTTTGAAATAGTCACGTCTTTATGGCTTGGATTCCAAGTAAAATAGATGGCTATGGTCTTCATATAAACAGTCGCATAAAACTTCAAGCTTGCTTCAATTTCTTTTTCTTTTAAATACACCAAAACCAAACCCCAGGGCTCAACAGCCCTCGAAGGGCCATGACCTACCAAGCGATAGCTCCTCAGCACGAAGGCCTGCAGATTACAAGGTATCGTGTAGTCAGCACGACGAATCCTGTCGGCCGTTATTCTTGGCTTTCTAGGCCAGGGCCACCATCTCACCGCACGATAGCTCCTAAATTGTAATCACGTAGGCTGAGTGAACCTCGAACCAGCCCTCAGATACAGACCTGGCTGGGAATCGACCCCGGGGCCTCCGGGTAAGAGGGAGGCACGCTACGCCTACACCGCGGGGCCGGCTTTAAATATACACTGACTGACAGAGCAAATGCAACACCAAGAAGGAGTGGTCAGAACTTTATGCCAATTGCAGGGTAGACTGACGTCACTGAGGTATGCTCATGATGTGAAATCCGCCGCTGTGCTGCGCACGTAGCGAAAGATAAATGGGACACGGCGTTGGCGAATGGCCCACTTCGTACCGTGATTTCTCAGCCGACAGTCATTGTAGAACGTGTTGTCGTGTGCCACAGGACACGTGTATAGCTAAGAATGCCAGGCCGCCGTCAACGGAGGCATTTCCAGCAGACAGACGACTTTACGAGGGGTATGGTGATCGGGCTGAGAAGGGCAGGTTGGTCGCTTCGTCAAATCGCAGCCGATACCCATAGGGATGTGTCCACGGTGCAGCGCCTGTGGCGAAGATGGTTGGCGCAGGGACATGTGGCACGTGCGAGGGGTCCAGGCGCAGCCCGAGTGACGTCAGCACGCGAGGATCGGCGCATCCGCCGCCAAGCGGTGGCAGCCCCGCACGCCACGTCAACTGCCATTCTTCAGCATGTGCAAGACACCCTGGCTGTTCCAATATCGACCAGAACAATTTCCCGTCGATTGGTTGAAGGAGGCCTGCACTCCCGGCGTCCGCTCAGAAGACTACCATTGACTCCACAGCATAGACGTGCACGCCTGGCATGGTGCCGGGCTAGAGCGACTTGGATGAGGGAATGGGGGAACGTCGTGTTCTCCGATGAGTCACGCTTCTGTTCTGTCAGTGATAGTCACCGCAGACGAGTGTGGCGTCGGCGTGGAGAAAGGTCAAATCCGGCAGTAACTGTGGAGCGCCCTACCGCTAGACAACGTGGCATCATGGTTTGGGGCGCTATTGCGTATGATTCCACGTCACCTCTAGTGCGTATTCAGGGCACGTTAAATGCCCACCGCTACGTGCAGCATGTGCTGCGGCCGGTGGCACTCCCGTACCTTCAGGGGCTGCCCAATGCTCTGTTTCAGCAGGATAATGCCGGCCCACACACTGCTCGCATCTCCCAACAGGCTCTACGAGGTGTACAGATGCTTCCGTGGCCAGCGTACTCTCCGGATCTCCCACCAATCGAACACGTGTGGGATCTCATTGGACGCCGTTTGCAAACTCTGCCCCAGCCTCGTACGGACGACCAACTGTGGCAAATGGTTGACAGAGAATGGAGAACCATTCCTCAGGACACCATCCGCACTCTTATTGACTCTGTACCTCGACGTGTTTCTGCGTGCATCGCCGCTCGCGGTGGTCCTACATCGTACTGAGTCGATGCCGTGCGCATTGTGTAACCTGCATATCGGTTTGAAATAAACATCAATTATTCGTCCGTGCCGTCTCTGTTTTTTCCCCAACTTTCATCCCTTTCGAACCACTCCTTCTTGGTGTTGCATTTGCTCTGTCAGTCAGTGTACATACGTGAGGTAAACTTCCAATTAATTGTTTGGGGGGATTAATAATAAATAATAAACTATTTTTTTACTTATTTCGGAAACAACGGGGTGCCGGCATTTTGTCATGCAGTTTTTATTTGACAGTAAATCTACCGATACAAGTCTGGCGTATTTGAACACATTCAAATACCACTGGACTGAGACAGGGTCGAACCCCACCAACTTGAGCCCAGAAAGCCAGCGATGTACTCAGCTCGGCTATAGAGACAACATTGCGGATATTATTATTATTATTATTATTATTATTATTATTATTATTATTATTATTAAATGTATTTGTCTGAAATTACATGGATCTAGAATTCTACAGGAAATGTATACATTCTACAGCGGTTATGAATGAAGGTGAAATATAAAAATCAGTACCAATAGTGCAGATATCATTAAAAATCAGCAAGTTATTACCTCCCGTACGAATGACTGGATTTTCTTTTTTCTCCAGAGACATGATACTGAACTTCGCTCATTGCTCGCATACATCCGTAAAAGTAGTTAAGTTAGTGAAATTTTGTCAGTCATACTTCATTCTAAATGTCAGATTTTGACTCATATCTGACGTACTTTTCGGTCATATGCGCACGCATAATTTAATTACATTATTATTATAATTATTATTATAATTATTATTATAATTATTATTATTATTATTATTATTATTATTATTATTATTATTATTATTATTATTATTATTATTATTATTGGCGAGGATGCAAATTCCGAGTTTCCTACCCAGAGTATGGGATCTACCATGGAACAAAGGTGTATTAATGAATGTATAATCGCTCAAAAAGTGAGTACATGTCACTGTATATTCCTCGCATACATAATTAATTTCAGTTATCAAAATATACCATAATTCACCTCCCATGTAGCTACAAACTATCCTCAAGAAACATACATAGGTTCAGTTGTTTCTGAAAAAAGTTGTCCTTGCGAGTAACTACAAAATACCATGCTGGCATTCCTTTTTATTTGAATGATAAAAGATATGTAAGATACCTCTTATGACCAGCAGCTGAGACTTAACCACATAAGTGATTGCACCTGAAATGAAATTCCTGCGAAATATATTACCAAGGCGAACTGATTTGAAGAATTATGCATTTGAAGATAGTTTACATGTAAGTGAGGCTGGGAAGCCCCTTTTCTGTATAAAATTAGATACAGGTCTAAAATTATACTTAATAAATTAATATAATATGAACTTCGTTGAACATTAAACTCATTACAGATTTATATTTTGATTAAGCTTTTCCAGATATTAACTCGTGTTAAATTAAAACGTATATTATTCACCAAGTTTGAAACTAGAGCTTTATTAAAATTATTTTATGCTACAAGAATTATTGAAAATGGCATTAATAATAATATATTGAAATAAATATCTGGCTTCGTGGTTGAGAAGAACAAGTTTATGTGCTGTTAGCAATATTTAATCTAGAGTTTCCCCTTGGTATGCCTGAAGAAAGGAGGAGGTTAAGGACTGTTTTAATAGGATAACAGTATGGAGAAATTGCTGAATGGCATGGACAGAGTGTTGGGGAAGGGGTACAAGTTGAAAATGAATACGTCCAAAACAAAAATAATGGAGTGCAGTCGAAGACCGGTGATCCAGGAAATATTAGATTAGGAAATGAAGACCTAAAGGAAGTATACACATTATTACTTAAGTAGTAAAATAACTAACGATGGCAGAACGAAGGAAGACATCAAATGCAGACTAGCACAAGCAAGGAAGATCTTTAAGAAAAAAAATATTCGCTCACTTCGAAAAAGTGAAATGTGGGCTTTAACTAGCTGAGAAGGAAAGAGATTAGACTCTTTTGAAATGTGGTGTTTGAGAATAATGCTGAAGGTGAGATGGGTAGGTCGAATCACGAATGAAGAGATACTGAATCGAATAAGCGAGAGAAGATCGCTTTGGCTAAATTTGGCGAGAAGAGATGGGATTATATCCTTTTTTTTACAACCTGCTTTACGTCGCACCGACACAGATAGGTCTTATGGCGACGATGGGATTTGAAAGGGCTAGGGGTGGGAAGGAAGCGACCATGGCCTTCATTACGGTTAAGCCCCAGCATTCACCTGGTGTGAAAATGGGAGATCATGGAAAACCATCTTGAGGGCTGCCGACAGTGGGATTCGAACCCACGGTCTCCCGAATGCAAGCTGATAGGTATGTGCCCCAGACCGCACAGCCACTTGCTCGGTGATAGAATTATAGGACACATCTTAAGACACCCAGGACTTGTTCAGTTGGTTTTAGGGGGAAGTGTAGGTGGTAGGAACGGTAGGGGTAGACCATCGTATGAGTATGACAAGCAGATTCGAGCAGATGAAGGATGCAGCAGTTACGTAGAAATGGTTGTCAGAAGATAGGGTGACATGGAGGGCTGCATCAAACCAGTCTATGGCCTGATGACTCAAACAACAGTTTGCAATATTTGCGCAAAGGTGAAGATTAAAGGTGTTAATGATGAGTTTCCATACAAACAAAAGATCTTTTGGTACGTTGGATGGGCAAAAAGCCTATTTTGTTCAGGCCCGGCTCCGTTTGGACAAGGGGAGTTGATGGCAACCCGCCAGGATCGCCTGCAAGAAATACTGTCCGATATCCCGACCAATTATTGACTTTCAGTGCTATCCCTCTCTTTGTGACAGTCACTGTACAGAGAACAGGTTTCGTCTACAACCACAGTTCAATCAAGGGCACGCAGAGCATCACCAATGTCCCAGTGAGTGAGAGGTGTGTCCTTTGAGTTCGGTGGAAGTGATTTAGCTAGGTCATGGCTAACGTCTTTGTAAACACTGCCTTCCTAACCCAGAAAGGATACTTGTCAAGATTTGAACTGCCTCGGAAGTAGGCTTATACCACTGTACCATTAGTAACAGTATACTTCGGCCTTCTAGGAAAGCTCTCCTGATGGAGTCAGCGTTTCTTGGGAAGGTGTACGCAGGAGGCAAGAAAGGAAAGGCGATAACCAGGGTCGCGTAACGCGCTTAGGCGACTCAATTCCTGTGCTTGGGTTTACGGAATCGAATTGCGGCGCCGTCGGTAGACATTTTCACAGAACTTAAATACGATAGTCCTGTGTCAGATGAAAAGGCGTAGAGATGTATCTTCCTTCAGAGCAGAACTCCAGTACGCAAGAGTTTCTTCAATCGAAGGGATATTATTATTATTATTATTATTATTATTATTATTATTATTATTATTATTATTATTATTATTATTATTCGTACGTATTCATTGTGGAATGCCTGTCAGCGTTCAGTCTACAATCCTCTGTTTGCAGCTAACACTTTAGACTCTTCAGTCTGCACACCGCTTGCCTTATAGTAATTGAAAACTTAGTGCAACCATGGCGGATGGTAGCGTCTTTGTAACCACTGCCTTCCTTACTCAGAAAGGTGCTCGTCAAGAACTCAGGTACCTCGGGATCTTCCACCGGTTTTTTTTATCGTTCATAGTCCAGGCCATTATTCTCCTGGTTGCTATATCCACCTCACACGACCCCACTACTTCATCTTCAACTCTTGTTCCTTCTTGACCCCGTACGATATCAAGACATTGGAAGGTTATGGAGGCGTTCGTTTTCCTGCCTGTTATCATCCTGTATATGCTATCTAAATTCCTTGAATAGCGGAAACGCCAATTAGTGTACTTAAGGAAACGCGTCTTATTGCAACACCTTTCTTTATCGATAATTTGGTATGTTCTTGTTTAAACCCGTTTATTTGACTATGTGAGTGTTGCTGTTCGAGTCGTCAGTCTGTAGACTTATCAATTATGTCACCCTATTTTGTGCTAGCTTTTACATTTCTACGCGACTACTCCATCCTACATCTTATCGAGTCCGTTTGTCATAATCTCGCCCTGCTCTTGCCCCTACAATTTTTACGCTCTTCACTTTCCTAAAAAACCGGAGGTTATCATGACCGTTCTAAGATTTCTAGAACGTACGGATAATGTGGAATCTGTCGAAAGTAGAGCGGGAATTGTAGCAAAAGATCTGAAAAAATATTAAGCCAACATAACTGGCTACTGCATTTCAATGTCAAGTAAGGTACCAACCAGACTTGATTCTGTTTATTGTGCTGTATTTTATTGTGCAGTAGATAATCATCTGGCTCCTTGCCTGAATGGTCAGCGTACTTGCCTTCGGTTCAGAGGGCTTCGGGTTCTGTTCCCGACCAGGCCGTAGATTTTAACGGAGTATGGTTGATTCCTACGGCTTGGGGACTGGGTGTACGTGTTTGTCTCAACACATTCCTCTTCGTACTCGCACAATACACCACACGACTAACCACCAGAGAAACGCGTAATAGTGAATGCATCCCTCCACAGAGGGTTGGTGGCATGAAGGGCATCCGGCCTTAAAACTGGGCTAGATCCTCATGTGCGACACAATTCTCACGCGCGACCCCACCAGTGTGGGGAAAGCTGAAGAAGACCACCGTAGATAATCGATGAAACTGAATTCTTTTTTAGGTATATAATTGGTTCTGCCACTATTCCAATAAAAAAAGTTTAATGGAGGACATTCCGATTGTAGTGAACTTCAGATGTAGTGAACCAAATTTCCCGAGTAGTTGGAGGGTTATGTTATAAACAATGAAAAGGGGGTGAATACAATGTAGCCCTGCCTCACTCCTTTCGCGACAGCGGCTTCTTTCGCGTAGCCCACTATTCTTATCACTGTAGACAACCCTTCCTTCATGGTATTTGATCTCGATCGTCGTCGGAATCTCATAGTTTGGGAAAGTCAACGTTATCATATACATATTAGAAGTGCAATTGCCATGTACGTGGGCTTCCCCTTCTTGATCCGATCCTCTAAATTAGACGTACCGGACTGAGTGGCTCGGACAGTTGCGGCGCTGGCCCTTTGACCCCAACTTGCCAGGTTCGATTCTGGCTCAGTCCGATGGTATTTGAAGGTGCTCAAATACGTCAGTCTCGTGTCGGTAAATTTACTGGCATGTAAAAATAACTCCTGAGGGACTAAATTCCGGCACCTCGGCGTCTCCGAAAACCGTTAAAATAGTTAGCGGGACGTAAAGCCATTATTATTATTATTATTATTATTATTATTATTATTATTCTTGTTTTCGAATAGGTCTACTATGGACCACGTTAAGCATCATTCATTTACGGTTCTTCCTCTTTCGATCGGCCCAGTACTTCTTCATCCTTTCGGAGTGGGCTTCTTTACGTTCTCGTAACCAGTTGTTGCCGGTCCGTTTTTTGCTACTTTGATCTTGGAATCCCTTAATTTTGTTGATGATTTTTCTGTATTCCTGTCTGTTGTATACTGCCTGCTGTGATATATTATTTTCCTCCATATCCTCCTTGACCCCTTTAAGCCAGCTAGTTTGTGTCTTCCTGTTCTCCATGTATTCCAGAATTCGCTTGGCTGTTCTCTCTGGTGGCATTCTTTTAATGTGTCCGTAGAAGCAGAGTCTTCTCTTCTTGAAGGATGTTGTGATTTTTTCGGTCCTTTTGTATAGTTCCTCATTTGGTCGCAGTCTAAATTCTTGACCCACTTTCCTGGGCCCTAGTATCTTCCTCAAGATCTTCCTTTCTGTCTTTTCAATGTTTTCTAGTAAGCCCTTCCTGTTCAGTGGAATACATTCGATCGCATATAGACTTTCTGGTTTGATGACAGTGTTGTAATGTCTGATTTTTGCAGTGAATGAAACTGATTTTTTATTGTAGACATTTCGACATAACTGGTATGCTGCTTCCATCTTTCTTGCCCTTTCCTGTAATGCTATTCCTGGTAGTCCTGTTGGGGTTATCCATTCCCCTAGATATTTAAACTTCTGTACTCTTTTAATTGTTCCATATTTGGTGACAATATTTTGTGTCGGATCCTTTTTGTCCTGAATCATTAGTTCCGTCTTTTCGAAGGATATCTGAAGTCCCGTCTTTACAGCAGTCTCTTGAAGTGTTTCAATTTGTACCTTGGCTGTTTCAGTGTCTTCTGCCAGTATTGCCATATCATCTGCGAATGCTAGACAGTCAATTTTGATTCCAGATCTTCCCAGTGATATTCCATTTTTCACCCCTAATTCCATCAGTCTCTTCCTCCACTCTCTGACCACTTTTTCAAGTATAACATTAAACAGAAGTGGTGACATCCCGTCCCCTTGTCGGACACCTGTTTCGATCTTGAATGGTTTTGACAACATACCCATAAACTTAACCTGTGATGTAGTGTCAGTGATGGTTTCTTTGATTAAATTTCTAGTTTTTTTATCTATCCCAAACTCTTCTAACGTGCTTATCAAGGTTGCTCTGTCGACTGAATCATAGGCTTTCTTAAAATCCACAAATACAATCACTAGATTTTTGGCTGTGAGTGCGCGTAGTTGTATTATGGAGATTAGGTTGAAAATTTGCTCGCTGCATGATCTCCCTTTCCGGAATCCTGCCTGGTATTCACCAAGTTCTTTTTCTATTATCCCTTCAGTCCTGTTTTGTAGTGCCTTGGATAGAACTTAACTTATTATTATTATTATTAGTATTATTATTATTATTATTATTATTATTATTAGACGTAGTCATTATTGCTTCGTGTGTTCCTAAATTTCTTCTGAAGCTAAACTGATCTCTCAGTTGGCCTTCAACTTGTGTCTCAGTTCTTCAGTGAAAACTTTATTTATGACGTTCATCCCTAGGACATTTCGCAATCAACAATGTACAATGATTAAGATATTACATATCTTATTCTTATTCTTCCGATTTTCCTACACCTGTGGGGTCGCGGGTGCGAACTGTGTCGCACATGTGGATTTGGCCCCGTTTTACGGCCGGATGCCCTTCCTGACGCCAACCCTATATGGAGGGATGTAATCACTATTGCATGTTTCTGTGGTGGTTGGTAGTGTAGTGTGTTGTATGAATATGAAAAGGAAAGTGTTGGGACAAACACAAGCACCCAGTCCCCGGGCCAGAAGAATTAATCAGATGCGATTAAATTCCCCGACGAGGCCTGGGATCGAACCCGGGACCCTCTGAACCGAAGGCCTCAACGCTGACCATTCAGCGATTAAGATATTGCATGTACTACGTATTAAAATATTAAACCAATGATGCGGTTTTTCGTATATGTCAGCACCTACTTTCTTGGGGATACGGATAACGTTTCTGAATCGGATGGCACTTTTCTTGTGCCTTATAAATGGAATATCTACTACCTGGACATACTGATCCTGCCACTCTGGGACTAGTTTCTTGTTTCTCTTTCTGTGCAGAGAGAATCACACACCCAGACAAACAGGTGCGCGTGTGACGTTGTCAGTGGGCACGCCCCGATTGCAGTATCCTCGTCCCATTTATGAGTTAACCTCGAGATTTTTAGCCTGATGGGAATAATGTGAATACCTTTCCCGTGATTCATTATGGGAAGCAGTACACTTGGATAGAATAATTCTTATGTAGCAACACTGTGATTTCCTCTTTGTATTGCCGAGTATTATCATAGCGCTGTATAACGCTCTTCCTTTAATCCAAGTCGAGAAGTGAGGTAAGCAGGATCTCATTCTCAAACCTTGGTCCATTACTGGAACCAGTTTCCTATTCTTGAAATAAGTTATTTTGCCCGCGCTTCGTCCTTGACATCCAATATTCTACTAGACGTCTATTTCCTTAGTTATGGTTGTGTGGTCGGACATGCAACATGTCGAAATAGAATACCACTCTTTCCTAACCCTGGATACAACTAGGTGAAAGAGAATGTATTACTACCCATCGTTTTAAAGATATTGAGCGTGTTTGGGTTAGCAGTCCATATACTGGTGTAAAGCAGCTCTCCATGTCACCCTAACATGTGCTAATCTTTTCATTTCTACATAACTGCTACATCTTACATGACCCAAGCAAGAAGCTGCGCGGTTTGGATCACATAGCTATAGGCTTGCATTCGGCAAATGGTGGGTTTGAACCCCATTGTCTGCAGCCCTGAAGATGTTTTCTCTGGTTTCTCATTTTTACATCAGGCAAATGCTGGAGCTGAACCTTAATTTAGGCCACGGTCGCTTCCTTCCCACTCCTAGCATTTTCCTATCTTATCGTCACCATAAGACTTATCTCTATCGGTGCGACGTAAAACGAATTGTAAATAATAATAATAATAATAATAATAATAATAATAATAATAATAATAATAATAAAAACTAAACTGATCTGTTTGTCTTATTCATGATTTGGTCTACCCGTACTCTTCTCACCCTCTACATTTTTCTTAAACACTGAGTGTGTCCTCCGAATCTGTCTCTACTGTTGGTCAAACTTCGCTAAATCCTTCTTCTCTCATACACTCATTTCAATATTCCTTCATTCATGGTCCAGTCTACCCTTCTTTCTGTCAGCATTTATCTGTAACACATATTTCATAATATTTATTGACATAAATATCTCCTTACAGCCGGAGGTCATTTGAAGACTTGCGTCACGAAATTAGTGATACAGAATATGTGATGCGAAGTTACCTAGCAACCGTTCAGGCTATGGTGTGAAGTATTAATGGATGGCCATGACTGAGAGACACATAGGGTCCAGCATTTTCTCTCTCTCTCTCTCTCTCTCTCTCTCTCTCGTATGATTTTTACCAGTCTGGCTGGTTTTATTAAGTTGGTGTTGAAAAACCATATGGGTTTTCTTGGGTCGGATTGAATTATAACCCTAATTAAGTGCTTTGAATTTGTCCAATTTCTTATTCATAGTAGTAATGATGACGGAATGCGTTAAGTAATTGTAGCGATTACAAATAACGAACTTCATTTCGGTTCCGTATTGACTTTTAATATCTCGGGTAAAATTCTAAAAAAAGAATTTAATTGTATTAAGACCACCTATTCAATACAAAGTATTGCCATTTAATAAATGATGTGTCTAAGAAATCTACATAGGACATGTTTCAACCTAGCCTAGAGGTCATCTTCAGCTTAAAATAACACAAGGTTGAAAAACATTTATAAAAACAGTGATACATAAAAAACGTAACTGAGATAAAATACAATCAACAATTGCGATAAAAATCCATGTTTAGAAATTTAGAAAGTTTTGAGACCTCAAAACTTCACTCCGTTTCAGAAGCGTGACAAACGGGTAGCATTTGACAGTCCTCATAATTTTAAAGTATTCCTCCAGCCCATCAGTAGTTGTGGTAAGCACGGTTCGACCCACACCTGTTAAAACAAGATTAGTCTTACAACAACTGAAGTAATGAACATTTCTAAACATGGATTTTGTAGGCCTACATGTTTTTCATCCTTGTTATTTTAGGCTGAAGATGACCTCTAGGCTAGGCTGAAACATGTCCTATCGTCGCCATAAGATCTTTCTGTCTCGGTGAGACGTAAAGCAAATAGTTCAAAAAAAGGAAAAGAAAAAGAAAAATGTCCTGTGTAGCATTTTAGACAATAATTTGTATTGAATAGGTAGATTTTATACAATTAAATTTTTTACAATTTTAACCTAGATCATTTTAGCAATGCTGTGTCCGTATGAAATACGAGAATCAACAATGAATTCTCCTCCCCTAGGTTGGTCAGCCGACAAAAATCTGTTATAACATTAAAACATTTTGGTTAAAAGTTGGAATTTGAAATGGAAGGCAAATGCTTCTGGTCATCAAGTCAATAATTTAATGCATTGCAAATAAATAGTCGGATTTCTTTCGCTTTCTCGAGTTAAATAATTTGTCACTGGGTAAAAATAGTGACCACGGTTGTTTTTATACCAATCCTAGCCTTCTATTACTAATAGGCTACGACCAGAACAGACATCGCTTATTAGATAACACACACATCCTATCTGTCTGTGTGTACACGGGGTAAATAACTTTATGCACATCCTTCCTTTTGTCGACCTTTGTGGCACAGTTGTATTGTTATCAATTTGTTTTATGTCGCACCAGCACAGATAGGTCTTATAGTGACGATGGGATAGGAAGGGGCTAGGAGTGTGAAGGAAGCGGCCGTGGTCTTAATTAAGGTACAGCCCGAATATTCGTCCAGTGTGAGAATAGAGAAACCACGGAAAGCCATTTTCGGGAGTGCCTACAGTGGGGCTCTTAACCCACTATTTCCAGAATGTAAGCTTACAGCTGTGCGACCCTAACCGCATGGCCAACTCGCTCGGTAGTTGGTTAATTACTGACCTTATATTCTCAAGATGGCTGGCTCAGTCTCTGCCGAATTCAGTCTAATTTGTGGGTATTTAAATGCAACCATGTCGTGTTGTTGCCTTCCAATACTTTAAGTTAAAGAACATCTGTACAGTAATACATAATTCCGACATCCCGCAATCTGTTCAGACTGTAGCAGTTATTACGGACGTTACACTAATTACTGGAGTATTTCCTTTCTATCTTTCCACTTCGACTGATGATTTTTTCTGATGTAACGTCGCCTTCATTCTTGACGGTTGCAATCGTCACGGCCTGGCTGAGACCAAGTTCGATCCCGGCTCAGTCCGGTGGTATTTGGACGAAATTCCAGCACCTCGGCGTCTCCGTTTTTCGTTCCATTAATTACATTTACGAATTTTAATCTTCTTCTTTTCCGTGGACTTTTCCTAATTACTGGGGGTTGGTATGTCATGCAGATTTAGCTGAGGTTTTCGGCCGGATGCCGTTCCTGACGCTAGCCGCGTGTGTATCGAGCATTGTACTGTATTTCCTATAGCGTGGTTATGTGATGTGTTTTATGTGGATGACGAAGTGTGCGCTGAAAGGAACTTTCACTTCCAGCGCCTGAGCCAGAGGATTTCACCAGACGCTGTCGAGAATCGAACCTGAGGACCTCTGTGCTGCCCATTCAGCCAAGGAACCGGATGGGGCTTAAATTTATTTATTTATTTATTTATTTATTTATTTACTTTTCTTTCTTTCTTAATCACCCCCTGCGGGTGGGGGACGCACATGTAGAATACACCCGCGGTATCCCCTGCCTGTCGTGAGAGGCGACTAAAAGGGGCGACCAAGGGATGATTGAATTAGAACCATGAAACTACTTTTGATTCGTACCATCATGCGGGGAACACCATGGGTTGCTTGTACTTGCGAATAGTACCACTAAATTAGGTGCGAAATAGGTTTGTGATTTGTAGCAGTAAAGAGGCTGGCCTAGGGGTTTCCAGTACCCGTGCGTCGTACCCACGTGAGCAACACCGCGGGTCTGGGCGTAGCCTGCGAGTTGTACCGCTATATGAGCGGCACCGTGGGTCTGCGTTGCCTGTGATTAGTACCCACTATGTGAGGAACACCACGGGATAGTGCGAGTCCCTGTGGTTAGTACACCTAGGTGAGGAACCTCATCGGTTTGCGTTGGCTATGAGTGGCGCCATTGTGTGAGAAACACCATAGGTCTGCGTTCCCTGTACGAAGTACAATACTTGTGAGTAGTACCATCTTGTGTGGAACACCGTGAGTCTTCGCTACTTTTGATTAGCACCCCAACATGACAAATACCATGGTTCTACTTTACTCGCGACATGTACCATTCTGTGGGGTCTTAGACGTGGATTGTGCACCCCTTTAGACATCGAGCATCATTGTGCTTTATAAGTGGTCCCTTGGTCAGTAATACTATTATTTACGATCTTTTTTTGTGTCTGATCCACTGTTTTTTTCTTTTTTGTTTTTTTGTTGGGTTCATGTCCGTCCATTCATTCTTCCTGACATTTTTTTAAATTTTGGTCAGTGGATGAATTTGAACTTTTTGTTATTTCATTTCGTACCATTAGGGGCCGATGACCTCGTTGTTAGGCCCTTTAAACAACAAGCATCATCATCTTTCTTAATCCGTTTATCCTCCTTTGTTGTTTTTTCCTCGGACTCAGCGAGGGATCCCACCTCTACAACCTCAAGGGCAGTGTCCTGGAGCGTGAGACTTTGGGTCGAGGGAGGATACGACTGGGCAGGAGAACTATTACCTCGCCCAGGCGACCTCACCTGAACAGGGGCCTTGTGGGAAGATTGGAAGAGATAGACAAGGAAGAGGGTAGGAAGCGGCCGTGGCTTTAAGTTAGGTACCATTTGCCTGCAACAGAAGCGTGGAAAGAGAGCCTCCGTGGCTCAGACGGCAGCGCGTCAGCCTCTCACCGCTGGATACCGTGATTCACAACCCGGTGACTCCATGTGAGATTTGTGCTGGGCAAAGCGGAGGAGGGACAGGTTTTTCTCCGGGTACTCCGGTTTTCCCTGGCATCTTTCATTCCAGCAACACTCTCCATTATCATTTCATAGCATTTATCACTCATTAATAAAAAAAAATCACCTTGGGAGTGGTGACCCCATTGTAATAATAGCCTATATATGTTTCATTCATTACATCCCTGACCCGGTCAAAGACTGGAAAACAGGTTGTAGGTTTTCATTTTCAGAAGCGTGGAAACCTCTTCGAGGATGTCTGAGGTGGAAATCGAACTGCCCTTTAGTCAGTTGACCTCCCGAGGCTGAGTGGACCCCGTTCCAGGCCTCGTCGTACTTTTCAAATTTCGTGGCAGACCCGGGAATCGAACCGGGCCTCCGGGTATGGCAGCTAATCGTACTAACCACCACACCACAAAGGCGGACTATTTATTTATTTATTTATTTATTTATTTATTTATTTATTTATTTATTTATATTCACCACGTCGTTTGAACCCTCTCTTAAGCCTCGCCATTGTGCTAGCTAGCAAGGCTGTATTAATTGTGATGAGTCACCGAACTTCGAGGTTATTCCACCAGTTCACTTTGGCCGGCCAGTGATAATGCCAGAATATTTAATACTAGATCGCGTGCGCTCGTGCTAATACTGCCCCACATATGTCCAGGGAGATAGTTTTACTCGGCAGGCAGGCGATCAATGGCACGAAGAGCCAGTGAACCATTCCCCCAACACCAAACGATGGTCATTTATATGCAAGGCTGTTGACCGCTTTCCTGGAGTAGAAACAGAAAGACTTCCTAGTCCCAGTTATCGAGGATTTATCGACACTTTGCGCTGGAGATTGTAGTTCAGTACACACAGAGGTCGTAACCGTGAATATTCATTGTTAATATTCTTTTTATTAATTTCTCTTACACATTTATCTTCATTAAGTAAAGGCAATAATTTCCTCAAAGTGAAACAGTCTGAATAATCCGATTCTAGTTACTATCGTTCTGTTCCCATAACGGTGCGTTCAGCGCTATCTGAAGTATTGATCATTTGAGGATGTTTTATATATCACAGTTGTTACGTGGTGCTGGTTTCTTTCTAGAACTAACACAATTCAGACCTCTGGCGTCCCTTAGAATCTGTAGCAACCATAGGAATGTTAACCTATTATTATTTCTTCCTTTCTTAATCAGTTTACCCTCCACGGTTGGTTTTTTCCCTCGAGCTCAACGAGGCATCTCACCTCTACCGCCTCAAGAGCAGTGTCCTGGAGCGGGAGACTTTTGGTCGGGGGTTACAACTGGGAAGGAGGACCAGTACCTCTCCCAGGTGGCCTGGGCCTTGTGGGGGGGATGGGAAGATCGGAAGGGATAGACAAGGAAGAGGGCACGAAGCGGCCGTGACCTTAAGTTAGGTACCATCCTGGCATTTCCTGGAAGAGAATGGGGAAACCACGGAAAACCACTTCGAGGGTGGTTGAGGTGGGAATCGAACCCCTTTCTACTCTATTGACCTCACGAGGCTGAGTAGATCCCGTTCCAGTCCTCGTACCACTTTTCAAATTTCGTGGCAGATTTCGGGGATGGCAGCTAATTACGCTAACCACTACACCACAGAGGCGATTATTATTATTATTATTATTATTTTAAGTCTACCACTTATTCCCGTTTCCTGGTATGGGATTGGGAATGAGGCGAAATGAAATTATACGGCATGATTTTTTTTACGGTCGAATGCCCTTCCTGACACCAACCTCAGGTGAAGAGCTAATGAAGATGAAGTGAATGATTGTTAATGGAATTTGGTAAAGAGTTGCAAGGAATATGTTGTGGCCTATGAATAGGAATGACTGGAAGTGAAAATGGGAACCATAGCAAACTATTCTCAGGACAGTCGACGGCAGGATTCCAAACCACTCGTCTCCAGAATGCGGAATTCGGCTCTATAGCCCCAATGCGTTAATACGCGCGGGGTCGGTAAAGTGGCCACGGCTTTACCGTGGCTTTACGCCTCTGTATTGGAAAGACGGGACAGGACTGGACCTCACGGCTGGCCCCAACCATCGGCTGTCCTGAGAATGGTTTTCCGTGGTTTTCCATCCTCCTGCACTAAGGCGAATGCCGGAACAGTTCCTAGTATAGGCCACGACCGCCAACCCCCTTACTTTCTCCGATCATCTCCTTCACCGTAAGAAATCTCCCGGCCTGAGAGACGGCGTCACCGTCTAAGAGGCCCGCCTCTCCCTTCAGGGGAGGAATGAAAACATTTTACTAGTAGTAGTTACTAGCAGTAGGCCACTACGCTAGGTTTACTTCTTCTTCGCCTCCTTCTTCTACTTCGAAGAACCCTTTGATGGCACGATAAATCAACTTTGGTTGCTTTCTTTTGCATTTAACCTTCGTTTCCAAACTTCCTTCATTTTCTGAGAATGTTGTTTCTTTTCCTCTTGAGTCCATTTTCTTCCAGTTTTTAATTTCTTTCTCTCCTGAAATGCTGCCTATCGTGTTACTTCTTTGAAGCGTGTTCTGTTTTCTATCGTATCTATTTTAATTCCAGCGTTTTTCATAGTATGATTTGTATGCCTGCTAATTGAACAGGCCTCCAGCGCTCAAGATTGCAAGATTTAATCATACATTGACGATCAGCATATTTATTTGCGAGAGACCTGTGTTCGTAATGTAACTGGCATGTCGAACCTCATCTTTACAGGTCGTATTTCCGGGACGCATAGTGTGAGACTAGGGGTTGCCTGACCGAGGCGGTAAAGGCGTGCCTGTTCACCCTGTAAGACGTGGGTTCGATTCACCGTCAGGAAGTCTAAAATTTAAGAAAGATGATTTCCACTTCCAGAGGTGCACATGGCCCTGAGGTTCTCATAAAAAATTAGTATCACGTTAATTTCTGGGAGCAAAGGCGGCCGAGCGTAGAGCTAACCACTCTACCCCACCAAGTGCCGAGGCTATATATAGTGGAAGCCTTTACCTTCCACCCCTCCAAGGGCCTTCGTGGCCTGTAGGAGCTAATTTTGCTTGCTTTATATTGTGAGACTAGTAGGTTGCTCATGCCACCGATGCTTACAATTGCACAGGCCAAAAGATCAGTTAACGTGATCCTAAATAGCACAAATTGTAATTTCTCATGTAGAATGATATATTCAAGTTTCCTCTCTCAGTAAATGTGATTGACAAATAATGATGTTCGATCGTAATTAGTTACTTTTACAGTAAAGTATGTTTAACGACATTCGGCTATGCAATTCGTGAGGTAGCAGTGTGGACAAAATTAATGTGCAGGATTCAACTACA
The DNA here is from genome assembly GCF_040414725.1 of Anabrus simplex. Classification (NCBI taxonomy): domain Eukaryota; kingdom Metazoa; phylum Arthropoda; class Insecta; order Orthoptera; family Tettigoniidae; genus Anabrus; species Anabrus simplex. The sequence goes on from NC_090266.1 coordinate 62,990,806, forward strand.
GAAGGGAGTGTATTTCAACCTGAGATATTCTTGCGGTCTAGGAGACCACACCTCACAAGTTATGGATTAAAGGAACGTGTTTCTAGTGTATATTCGGGCATGTAGGCGTCTCTTAAGACGATCGCTAATTGAAAGGACGTCAGTCTGCCGATCTCCCTTTTTGTAGAATTTTCCTCACATTCTGCTTTCTTACCGCTTCCTTTACAACCCTAGTCGCACTTCGCCAAATATACGTATCTTTACGGACAGGCTTTACGTGTCTAAGTTAACGTGGCTGCTGACCGCGATTTACAAGGTTCTTTGTTTGAAACAACAATGGCATTTATTCTTGTGCAGGCGCATTACGCGTGCGAACTTTCACGTGTAGAATGATGACTAAGCGACAGACAGAGCCATATAAGAGAAACAATAGTGTTTATTAGTCACCGCAATTAAAACAATGCACGACTGTCATCCAATACGGAGAGGATGCGTAAGAAATAAAAACACATACTTAAATCACACCAAGTAAATCATTGTCACAGCACTCTGAACTACAAAATACAAGGGCGATTCGTAACGAAAAGAGAATTTAGCGATGAGAGTATTTTTTATATTTTGGAGACGGAAGATGCAGGTACCAGGAGCCGTCCGTGGCTTCACCCGCGCATTATTTAACACATGATCTCGGTTCATCCCAGGGTGTCCAGTTACATTTCTTGACACAAAAATCGATCGAATGAAAATTGAAGTCTCCGAATAGAAGCATGACGAAAGGAAGGGGCAAGCTATCATAGAGGTTCTTGGGATTTAATACTCGGAGTTTTGTTTACACTTCACCAAAAACAGGGAGCACTAGTATACTTTCAAATCCAATCAACCTGGGGTGAGCGGCCCAGACAGTTAAGGCGCTGGTCTTGACCCCAATTTGGCAGGTTCGATCCTGGCTCAACCCGGTGGTACTTGAAGGTGCTCAAATACGTCAACCTCGTGTCGGTAGATTTTCTGGCACGTAAAAACTCCTGCTGGACTAAATTCCGTCACCTCGGCATCTCCGAAACCCGTAAACCCGCAACACTATTATTATTGTTACGCGGATACCCGTGGAGCAGAAAGAGGTTAAAGAAGGTGCCGGGGTGAATGGGTCTATCTAAAAAAAAAACCCGAACCCCATGGCACTACAGCCCTCGAAGGGCCTTGGCCTACCAAGCGACCGCTGTTCAGCCCGAAGGCCTGCAGATTACGAGGTGTCATGTGGTCAGCACGACGAATCCTCTTGGCCGTTATTCTTGGCTTCCTAGACCGGAATGGGTCTATCTACAATATCAAAATTAATTTAAAACTTGAACTGAAGGTTATATTTCTTTAAAAACAACACCTCAACAAATAACATGTCGGGTACAAAAGCAATCTTGAAACAAGACTAAGAAATTCTCAAGATTAGTGATTTTTACAGATTCTGGGCTTCAAGCCCCTAGTTTTACAATTTTACAAATGGAAGAGGTATTATTTAGTTAAGGGCAGAAATCCCGTAGTTAAAGAGCACTTGCTCCCAAAATAAAATATCTAGCCTTCCAGAGGCACTCGTTACTATTACAAAACTTGAAAACGAGCTAACGGGCTCCCAGTTTCTTACTGCCCACTCAAGGCAACGTTACACATAACTCTTACTCTCTGGCCTCTCTAGGCACAATTTACAATTGACATTACTTTTACAGGGGTATTCATATCCCAACCTACTGGGCCTTCATGGAAAAATAACAGGTTAGATAACTGGCCCAAACACAAAATGCATCGAGGTGTACACTTGCACTCCTAGATAATAAAGAATAAAATCCTAACGGGGCTCTTGGCCCAGAGATACAGGGGATAATCTCAAGCTACTGAAGTGACACGAATAAAGATTGAATAAATGCATTACGGAAAGGCAGAAAACAGTTACAAAACGTAGTCACCTCAAACCAAGATGAAGGGGAGCTCGAGAGGGTGGCTCACTCTCTATCCCCGATTTACAGTTAAAGCTTTATGAAGTTTTACATTAGCCAAAAGAAAATTTACATTTTAGAAAAGTAGGTTACATACCGGTAGTTAAAGATTCGGACCTTTCCCCTCGGATTAAACTGCGGAGGTAGCTACAACAAGAAAGATGTAATTTATGTGGCCATTACCTTATAGATGTTATGCTGCCGACGAAAGAGGCCACCCGCCTCCTGCTTAAACACACACACTCAGAAAGACGACGGTCGATTGGTCAGGAAACATGAAAAGCCGCAGTTTATATACCCTCAGGGAAGGTTCGAGATCATTCAAGACTAATCAGGACACACCCTCATAACTGTATTGGTTAAGTTCAAAAGTAACACTCAAAATCGAACAAGAAGCCTGTGATAGGTTGAAAATTAATTACGGAAATTTTTCATTGGCCAGATTCAAAACTGGCGGAAAGAAAAAGGAAATATTGCCAACCCAAAAATAAATGAACATAGATCAGTTACAAAACCCTAGAAATACAAAACTTCTTTAAGTTATAAGTTATTCCACCTTGAACCAGAGTGCATGATCATAGTTTTTAGTAGTGTCATCTGTAGAAAAATGTCCAAACTACTTCATGTATATCTAAACAAAACAAGGAGAAATTCAGTCAGTTTAGGAAACTGCATAAGAACAAAATTACTTAATATTTCAGTGGAGACATCTTCTGATTAAAGTTCCAACTTGTTGTGTTATTAGTTTCACTTTTGATTGATACAGGAGTTCATTAAGGCGCTTATTTTGAATGCGCGGCGTTGAGGTGTACCTCCCGGTGGTACTATTATTATTATTATTATTATTATTATTATTATTATTATTAAATTCAATTAATTTAATTTAAACATTTGGCACCAACTGCTGTGAACATTCTCTTTTCGAACGTAATAAAAATGCATAACCTTATTGGTAAAGCTTGTATCTGGCAAATAGTGTATTTAAAAATTAATTTGTAAGGCTTTTCAGGCGTTTTTTCTATAAACCAGCGTTTCGTCCTAGGACTGACATTAGACTCATCAGAGTGAGATGTGTCAGGACCTAACAACCGACGCTGGGGTGTATACAGGTGAATTAAATAATTAACTACAAAAGTTTTCGTTCCGTACCCTAAAGGGGTGTGGTGGGCCTCTTAGAGGGAGATTTGGAGCGTGGAAGGTGACGGGTTTGCGGCCGTGGCCTATACTTGGAACTGTCCCGACATTCGCCTTAGTGCAGGATAATGGAAAACCACGGAAAACAATTCTCAGGACAGCCGACGGCGGGGTCCAGCTCCTCGCCGTCTCCCGAATGCAGATACTTAGAGTCGTGGCCACCGCTCCTCTATTCTGCTGTGGACACTTGTAGGCCGAAACCTACTCCGCATTCGCCGACCCCGACTAAAAACTACTACTACTACTACTACTACTACTACTACTACTACTACTACTACTACTACTACTACTACTGCAGTTTCATTTCCCATCCTGTCGGGTGGAGCGGGTCGCCTAGAAGTTAACGCTTTTTCACTGGCCTAGAGATGAAGACAGGTTGAATGGAAGTGAATGTAAAGGATACTCAGTGTGGGTAAGGAGTGGTTTCCAGAGTAGTGGGAGTTGGCAGGGCTATTGTTAACTGTGGGAATTTTCTTTCTTTCTTTATCCGCTTACCGCCCAGTGTAGGTTTTTCCCTCGGATTCAATGAGGGATCCTACCACTACTGCATAATTTGTTATTAATATGAGGAGGAAAAAATTTGACATTGCCATTAAGTTACAAATAGCGACATGGCCAAGTATATTTTTGGATTATCACGCATAGATTATAAAGGTGACATGCATTAGTACATACCGATTGCAAGGAATTTCTCTGGACGTACATTGTCTTTTTACGTTTGTTTTTATTTATTTTGTATGTTTATATTATGCTATTTTTTTTTTGCTATTTGCTTTACGTCGCACCGATATGTCTTATGGCGACGATGGGATGGGAAAAGCCTAGGAATGGGAAGGACACGGCCGTGCCCTTAATTAAGGTACAGCCCTAGCATTTGCCTGGTGTGAAAATGGGAAACCACGGAAAACCATCTTCAGGGCTGCCGACAGTAGGATTCGAACCCACTATCTCCCGATTACTGGATACTGGCCGCACTTAAGCGACTGCAGCTATCGAGCTCGGTGCTATTTTTATTACGATGGCAAATAAATAACATTGATGAAATAATTAGACGTGTACGCAGTTTTTCTTTCTTTTCAAATAATTATTTTATATATACATAATTTTTGTGGTGGTAACACAGATAATATTGCTCAAATTAATCGGAATGGTACTTTTTTCATGACCTTGACGAACGTGACATTGGCGGGTCATTTTGATGTATACATATTCCTTTTTCTTGTTTGGTATACATATACTAGCAGTTACCCGCGGCTTGACCCGCGTGGATTTCGTAATTTGATAAGTCATCGTTCCTCGTTACTGTACTAACACATTATCAGAAAATCCCTAAAGTATAAAAACGCACCGAAAAATTGAGTCGCATTTACCCCAGAAACTCTTTGTTAACCACGTTTGTGATATTGCCTTTTGGGGAAAAGATGACCATGCGACATAGAAATGTACACGCACGCACATTAATGGTGTCACGATATAAACAATCAACACTGCCCCACTCCAGTACTGAAAAGGAGGGGAGAGAGTAAAGGGATAGTGTTGAAGGCCACTCCAGTACTGAAAAGGAGGGGAAGGGAGTGAACAGGTAGTGCTAAATACACAGTGTGTGTATTCCGGCGTTATACTGTAACATTGTAATGCGATGGCTCCTATCCTATCACAGGCGAGTCGAGGCCGTATTATTGGCATGTGGGAGGCTCACATGGTCCCCCAAGCAATAGTACAAGCAATACCATGCAGTCTTAAGACAGTTTGGAGATGGATAGAAATATGGCAAGAACGAGGTGAAGGATTGGTAGACCCGATATAACGCAGCTACAAAATATTCCTAACTACTGTAGTATAAAATACTTTTCGGTTAAAAACCTCCTTTACCTCTTAATACTGTTATTAACAGAGTAGGCTACTTTTTAATATTTTTAATGTTAAAATGCTATATGTTCGGGGCGTCGACCTATAGAGTTCTTTTGCCCCTACTTGCGCAATAAAATAACCTGCATGTAATTGGAATTGCGGAAGTGTTGAGCGTTGAATGTGAGAAACGTTAAGGACGACACAAACACGCAGTCCCCAGGCCAGGGATATAATCATTTACAATTAAAACCCCTTGACCCGGCCGGGAATCGAACCCGGGGCGGCCGGACGCGTTGCCCCGTACACCGCGGGACCGGACAAGTACGTAACCTAATGCTGTACTTCAATACATCCGCCACTGTGCCCATTTCGATCACAACGATGTCTTGTAGCGGGCTGTCTGCATGCAGTCCATGCAGCAATTCGTTAAGCGAGGTGAGTCATTGTGCCTTCGACAGTACCCCTTCACTCTCTCCCCTTCTTTCCAGTACTGGAGTGGGGCAGTGTTGATTGTTTATGTCGGGCACCATTAATGTGCACGTCTGTACATGTTAGAAACAGTCTTCTCTCAGGTCGAAAAAAGTACATACATACATACATACATACATACATACATACATACATACATACATACATACATAATTATAGACCGTTATGCCTTTCAGCGTTCAGTCTGCAAGCCTCTGTGAATTTACTGAACGTCGCCACAATCCTCTATTTGCAACTAGTGCTGTGGCCTCATTTAGTTCTATCTCTCTTATATTTAAATCGTTAGAAACTGAGTCTAACCATCGTCGTCTCGGTCTCCCTCTACTTCTCTTACCCTCCATAAGAGTCCATTAATCTCCTAGGTAACCTATCCTCCTCCATTCGCCTCACATGACCCCAACATCGAAGCCGTTTTATGCGTACAGCTTAATCCATCGAGTTCATTCCTAAATTAGCATTTATCTCCTCATTCAGAGTACCCTCCTGCCATTGTTCCCACCTGTTTGTACGAGACATCATTCTCGCTACTTTCATGTCTGTTACTTCTAACTTATGAATAAGATATCCTTAGTCCACACAGCTTTCGCTCACGTAAAGCGAAGTTGGTCTGAAAACGGACCTATGTAAAGATAGTTTCGTCTGGGAGCTGAGTTCCTTCTTACAGAATACTGTTGATCGCAACTGCGAGCTCACTGCATTAGCTTTACGACACCTTGATTCAATCTCACTTACTATATTACCATCCTGGGAGAACACACAACCTAAATACTTGAAATTATCGACCTGTTCTAGCTTTGTATCACCAATCTGACATTCAATTCTGTTGAATTTCTTACCTACTGACATCAGTTTAGTCTTCGAGAGGCTAATTTTCATACCTTACTCATTGCACTTATTTTCAAGTTCCAAGATATTAGACTGCAGGCTTTCGGCACAATCTGCCATTAAGACCAACCCGTCAGCATAGGCCAGACTGCTTACTACATTTCCACCTAACTGAATCACCCCCTGCCATTTTATACCGTTCAGCAGATGATCTATGTAAACGACGAACAGCAAAGGTGAAAAATTACAGCCTTGTCTAATCCCTGTAAGCACCCTGAACCAAGAACTCATTCTACCAGCAATTCTCACTGAAGCCTAATTGTCAACATAAATGTCTTGGATTGATTTTAATAATCTACCTTTAATTCCATAGTCCTCCAGTTTGGCGAACATCTTTTCCTTCGGTGCCCTGTCATATGCTTTCTCTAGATGTACGAAACATAAACACAACTGCCTATTCCTCTCGTAGCATTTTTCAATTACCTGGCGCATACTGAAAATCTGAACCTGACAGCCCCTCTGTGGTCTGAAACCACACTGGTTTTCATCCAACTTCCTCTCAACGACTGATCGCACCCTCCCTTCCAAGTTGCCAGTGAATACTTTGCCTGGTATACTAATCAATGAGATACCTCGATAGTTGTTGCAATCCTTTGTATTTCCTTGCTTATAGATAGGTGCAATTCACTTTTTTTTTCCAATCTGAAGGTACTTTACCAACACTCCATGCTAATGAAGCCATTTCATCCCTGCCTTCCCACTATATTTCACCATCTCGGGTCTAATTTCATCTATTCCTGTTGCTTTATCAGAATGGAGTTTATTTACCATCCTTTCCAATTCCTCAAGCCAACGGCCGTAGCCGTGTTGAAACACCGGATCCCGTGAGATCTCCGAAGTTAAGCAACATTGGGCGTGGTCAGGAGTTGGATGGGTTGCCACGCGCTGTTGGTGGGGGGTAAGGGAATGGAGGAGCGGAAAGGAACTGGCCACCCTACCGCACGTAAACTCCGGCTCAGGAACACCTCTGCGGAGGTTCGGACCTGCCTTCGGGCAGAATAACCCTTACCTTACCTCCAATTCCTCAAGCGTAATTTCATCAATATAATTTTCCTCCTCCCCATAAGCTTGGGTGTTCGCAACACCACCAGGAAAATTTCCTTTTACGTTGAGATGTTCAAAATATTCCCTCCACCTCTCCAGTTATTCCGTGGGATTTATTATGAGTTCACCTGAATTACTCAAAAAAATCTGTTCATTTCCTTTTTCTCTCCCTCCCTAAGATTCTTTATTACTGTCCAGAAAGGCTTTCCTGCTGCTTGACCTAGCCTTTCCAGGTTATTACCAAAATCTTCCCACGACTTCTTTTTGGATTCAACAACTATTTGTTTCGGTCCGTTTCTTTCATCTACGTACAAATCCCTGTCTGCCTCGGCCCTTGTTTGGAGCCATTTCTGATAAGCCATCTTTTCACGTTTACATGCTGCTGTCACTTCATTCCACCAAGACGTACGCCTTTTACCATCTTTACATACAGTTGTTCCTAGGCATTCCTTTGCTGTTTCTAGTACAGCATCCCTGTATGCCACCCATTCTCTATCTATATCCTGAACCTGCGTACTGTCTACTGTTCGAAACTTCTCACTAATCATATCCATGTACTTTCGTCTAATTTCCTCGTCCTGGAGATTTTTCTGCCCGTATTCTTTTGCAGACAGATTTCACTTTCTCTACCCTAGGCCTAGAGATACTAAATTCACTACAGATCAGATAGTGGTCTGTATCATCGAAAAATCCCCGGAAAACTCGTACATTCCTAACAGATTTCCTGAATTCGAAATCGGTTAAAGTATAGTTTATTATGGATCTGGTACCCCTAGCCTCCCATGTGTAGCGGTGAATAGCCTTATGCTTGAAGAATGTATTCGTAACTGCTAAACCCATGCTAGCACAGAAGTCCAACAAACGCTTCCAATTTCCATTAGCTTCCATATCTTCCCCACATTTACCAATCACCCTTTCGTATCTTCAGTTCTATTCCCAACTCTCTCATTGAAATCGCCCATTAGCACTATCCTATCCTTGCTGTTGACCCTGACGACGATGTCACTCAATGCTTAGTAAAACTTGTCAACTTCATCCTCATCTGCACCCTCACATTGTGAATACACTGAGACAATTCTCGTCCTAATTCCTCCAATTGCCAAATCTACCCACATCATTCGCTCATTTACGTGCCTAACAGAAACTATGTTCCGTGCAATGATATTCGTGATAAACAGCCCTACCCCATACTGTGCCCTTCCCTTTTTACACCCGTCAAGTACACTTTATAATCTCCTACCTCTTCCTCGTTATCTCCCCTTACCCGAATATCTCTTACTCCTAGCACATCCAGATGCATCCTCTTTGCTGACTCAGCCAGTTCTACTTTCTTCCTTCCATAAGCCCCATTAATATTGATAGCTCCCCATCGAATTCCATTTCGTTTGCCAAGTTGTTTCCAAGGAGTCCCTCGCCTGTCAAATGGGAGTGGGAGGCTTGCTTAAAATCTTCTGAGCTCGGTAAATTCATGAAGCAGGATGCTACCCTACTTACACATAGTTAAAATGAGGATCTCTCCTCTAACGGGTTATGGACCACCGGTGGATTGTATATTCCTAGCCGCCTGAGCACAAGGAGGGCCATGACTCAGAATATGTCCCAGATGCCCACTCCCATTCCATAGCAACTGGTATCCCGACTCTCAGGACCACTTACTAGACTGCTCAGCCGTTGCCCATGGTTCACGAACTAGGACGTGACTACAGTAACCCACACCGTGAAAAAAATATCTCTTTATTTTTAAAGTAGATTCCAAATACCAATTTTCAAGTCTATAACGTCTTTAGTCTTTTAGATATTAGTATCCTCATACAAATAATTCAATTAATTTTTCAATTCATTCACCCCCTAGCTGGGTTTTACAAAAACAAAAGAATACGTGTTTCTTTACTTTGAAAGAATATTTCAAATACAAATGTTTGCTTGTAACATCTTCATCTTTTGAGATATAAGTACCCTCATAAAAAGAATTGAAGTCCTTTTTTCACTCCCCAGCCCCCGTTAAGTTGAACCCTACCCCCAAAATGCGTGTTTCTTTATTTATAAAGGAGCTTCTAAATGCCAATTGTCATGAACTCATGACTAACATCTTCAATTTTTCAGATATATGCATCCTCATAAAAAGAATTAAGCACCTTTTTCACCCCCACACCAAGTTGTCTTTCCTCCCAAAATGTGTTTTTCTTTATATGTAAGAGAGATTCCAAATACCAGTTTTCACATCTGTAACATCTTTAGTTTTTGAGATATAAGTATCGTCATAAAACGAATTCATAAATATTTTTTTCACTTTCTTTCGCTCTTTCCCCTTTAAGTGGATTTTCCGAAAACAAGGAAGTACGCGTTTCTTTATTTATAAAGGAGATTCCAAATACCCATTTTCACGACTGGTCCATCTTTAGTTTTTTTGAGAAATAAGTATCTTCATAAAAATAATTCAACTCCTTCTACCACAGTCTCCCGCTTAAGTAACCTTTCAGAAAACAAAACTACGCGTTTCTTTATTTACAAAAGGAGATTTCAAATACCAATTTTTACGACTGTAAAAATTTCCGTTTTTGAGATATAAGTATCCTCATAAAAGGAATTCAACCCCTGTTTCAGTCCTTTTATCCCCACTACTTAAGAGGTTTTCCTGAAAAGAAAAACAATGCGATTCTTTATTTTTAAGGGAGATTCATAACACCAATTTTCACGTCTGTAACATGTTAAGTTTTTGAGATAATCTATAGAAATGCTGATTTTAAAAATTCACCCCTTTTCTCTTCCCCTTATGTGTATTTTACGAAAAACAATTATGCGTGTTCCTTTACTTTTACAGGAGATTCTAAATACCAATTTTCATGTCTGAAACATGTTACATTTTCAGATATACTGTAGATATACTTTTTTATATTGTAATTCACCCATTTTTCTGTCACCCGTTCACACCCCCTGAAGTGGATTTTCGAAAAAAGAAAAAAAATTGTTTATTTTTAAAGGAGATTCCAAATACCAATTAACATGTCTTTAAACTGTTCAGTTTCCGAGATATACATACTCATTTTAAAAAAATTATCCCCCTTTTCACCCTTTTAGCGACCGAATATCCGAGAATCCTCCCTTAGTGAGGACCTGCATTGTAATATGAATGTATCCTCAAAATTTCATTCCTTTATGTCCAGTTAGTTTTGGCTCGGCGATGATGAATCCATCAGGACAAGTTATATATATATATATATAAAATATCTGCAATGAATGTATGGGCATAAATGCTTGTAATAGGTTAAGGGGACAAATGCAATAATATTATCCGAATTTATCAGGTGAATTTACTAGAAGCCCATTAGTAGAGGCACAATCTGATAAGTATATATGGGAGAGTAAACTTCCACAATGGAATTATAGCCCGTCCAGCAATTCCTAATAAAAAGTCTTTCCCGATAAGGGAATTGGATTTTTCACACCAATAGAGCAAATCAAAATTCAGGTGTTAAGGCTTTTCAGGCGTTTGCTATTTAAATGTTGCAGAAAATCTGCAAAACTATGTAATATCAGATAAATTTGGGTAAGGAAATCGAAGGAAGGTGAAAACAGAAAATATATGTTGTTAACAGGAAGGATTTTGTAAGGCGGTATCCTACACTCAGAATTTGTTAGGTATGTCCTGAACCTTCAAGTTTAATTACTAAAGGTACGTCCACGAAGGATGTATGGCATATAAACGAATTGTATTTCAGTTGGTTTTGTGATATGTTATTTGGAATATCTGTAGTATTTTAAACAACTACATGGATGTATTAATTATACTTACAACAAATTAATACTTTCTCCTCAGTTGTAGGTCATCTGTGATTGGGAGAGAAGATTCATTCGTTTGTTCGTTCGTTCGTTGAAAAAAGTGAAGATCCTAGCACGGGAGGAGGTATAGAAAGTTTGACGCCGACTCTTCAATGCTAGAGTAAGCTCAGTTTTAAGAGTAGGCCTACTTACGTCGTCAGTCGCCTTCGATATTTAGTCAATTGTCGCCACTCGGCACCACCTAAGTATCCTCTCGTCGCACATAAGTTGCTGCCTGTTGCTTTTACCATCCTTTACGCCCTCTTCAGTCAGTTTGTTGTCCACGAAGATACTCTTTCAGATTCGACAGCATGTGAACATCCGACGAAGGTTGCCGAAGATGGAATGTCGAATTCTTTGCTGGAAGATCTGACAAGGTAAGGGCGGCAGTTTTCTGGGACGAGAGATTACTTAAAATAGTACGAGTTCCTGACCTGTCCAACGCTACGCCGTGGAGAAGTGTGCTAGTGGGAGGCAATGCTGTACGTTCAGTTTGTTGAAGATCATCGCAATAAATGTTTTTATGACTAAACATTCAGTCACTACTGATCTGCATTTAGGGCAGTCGCCCAGGTGGCAGATTCCCTATCTGTTGTTTTCCTAGCCTTTTCTTAAATGATTTCAATGACATTGGAAATTTATTGAACATCTCCCTTGGTAAGTTATTCCAATCCCTAACTCCCCTTCCTATAAATGAATATTTGCCCCCAATTTATCATCTTGTATTCCAACTTTATCTTCATATTATGATCTTTCCTACTTTTAAAGACGTCACTCAAACTTATTCGCCTACTAATGTCATTCCACGCCATTTCTCCGCTGACAGCTCGGAACATACCACTCAGTCGAGCAGCTCGTCTCCTTTCTCCCAGTTCTTCTCACTCCAAACTTTGCAACATTTTTGTAACGCTACTCTTTTGTAGGAAATCACCCAGAACAAATCGAGCTGCTTTTCTTTGGATTTTTTCCAATTCTTGAATACCGTACGTATCGCCTATGTATGTTTCTCAAGAAACAACCACCTCAATGTCGTACAGTGTCGGGGTTGAAGATCTCTCTTGAAAAAGTAAATAAATGGATTTACGCCCCATTAGCTATTGTTTTGCTATTCCCGGAGACGCCGAGGTGCCCGTATTTTGTCTCGTGATATTTCCTTTCCGTGCCAGTGAATTACTGACACCAGGTTGGCATATGCGAGCACCTTCAAGTACCACCGGTCTGAGTCGGGATTGCATCCGCCACATGGGCTCAGAAAGCCAGCGTTGTACTATCTGAGCCACCCTTCTTCTTCTTCCTTATCCTCATTGGATGTCGACTGTCATCAGGGTGATCTGGATCTTGTTCTCAGAAAGTCGGAAAAGAGTAGGGGGTACTGAGCCCATACCATCCTCGTAGAGTCCGTAGCCAAGATATTCTCCTTCTTCCCCTACTTCTCTTTCCTTGTAAGATAAGCTGCAGGAGTCTATATTTATCATTTCGAATGGTATGTCCAAAGTACTCAAGTTTCTTCTTTTTGATGTTGTGCATGACATCTAGCTCTTTGTTTAGGCGTTGGAGTATTTCATTGTTACGTATTCTGAGCAGGCGTCGGTACCACCAGCCCTCAAAAGGTCGAAGTCATTATGGTAAGATAATGCAACATTTCGATCTTCATGTGGGGGAGATAAAGGGTAACCACAGTGAAGAAGTAGGAAGCAGGTAATGGCAGTCCAGCTAAATATTTAACATTTTAATGTTAACATTGATGCTTTCACTGCCCGTACTTGTTGACATGGTATGGGCTTTTGGGTTTATGCCGTGTCAAGAAAATAAGGTGAAATTCTTTACGTTTCGCAGAGAAGTTGCTCCGCGTCTTCAGAATAAAATTTCGACTGTTCACGAGGAAGTCTTCCCGCAATAATGAGGGTTTGAATTTAAGAACATTTTACCATTGTAGAATTGTGGTACGCTCGTTCATCACCAGGTGGCTCGTTGTATGCTGGCACAGCGCTCCAAGCGGGAGCTTACGACACCATGAAGCTCCAAATGAGATGTGCTATCACACTGTATGCGCATGAGAATAGCGATGGGTCGAACCAGTTCATTCCTATGAACTACCTACTTCACTCATGTATACTCTTCACTGTGAAGCATTCAAATGAAGTAGTTCGTTCATGAAGTAATGAATCCTGACGAACGTTCATGAAGTAATGAAGCCTGACGAAGCTACTCGCTGTCATTCAGCAACAACTTCGTTCGCAGTTTCTCACTCACTAATAAAGCTATTTAATTATGGACACCCAATGGCTTACCCGCTTACAGCTTCTAGATTTTGGTGGATAGGGACAAAGAAAAGAGAAACAGAGAGAGAAGTCTGTCTGATGTAAAGAAGAAAATCCGTCTAAGAACACATTTGACAGGTAGGGTGGGCCTGGGAGTGAAGGGTAATGAGTGACCCCGATTTGGAAGGGGGAACAGAAATATTGAGCGTGTGGCAGACGAATCAAATGAGTTGTGTTGTGGATGTTATGAATTGTGAGAACTGTGAAGTGTTTTGAACTACCAGTTCATTGAAATTGAATGGTTAGTTCACACTTAACAGGAGTGAAGCGTTCATTTTAAACGACTCATTCACGAGCTACCCATCACTACTTGAGAAGTATCAGAGAGGACGCGAAACGTGAAAAGTTTCACCTCGTTTTCTTGACACGGCATAAGCCCAAAAGCCCATATCATGTATATTTAACATTTTCGTTGAGTGAATAGTTAAGCGACGACCATACCTGAAATAGAACTTGCATAAATTTCGAAGTTTATAGGGAAGCGTAATTGAAGTATACACGTACGAATGTGAATAGATTCCAGGATATGGAATAGGTTAGAATCGGTGGTTCTTAATTGTGAGTCATAAGGGTAAATTTCTGAACAACAGTCTGCATGTCTATACCATAGTCTCGTTTTCTGATATGGGTTGGAGATGAGTGAAAATTGGGAAACCACAGAAAACTGTTTTTAGGACAGCCGATAGTGGAGTTCGTACCCACAGATTTCTGAACAAGCGTAACTGATTATAAAATTACTAAAAAATTAACACATCGATGAATGGTAATCGAAGAGTCATGTAAGCGAGCGAATGCGTGGTATGTACGAGGCGCGTTTTTAAGTGCAGGCTTTAAACACATTATTTTGAAAATATTTCTTTGGATTCTAATCACTTTAAACTACTTCTCTATATATTCACCACCCTTATTAAGGCACTTGTCATAACAGGGTACACATTTTGTACGCCTTCGTCATAGAACGCCGTCGCCTACGATGAAAGTCAGTCGTCAAAACTCTTACCTCCTAGGAACTTCTTCAGGTGAAGGTAAAGATGGAAATCAATTCGCGCCAAATCAGGACAGAAGTGGATGGGTGGGGAGTTGTGCCCTTGTTCCCAGCCACTTTGTCCTGTGTTTGATTGGCAGTGTGCCTTTTGGCATCGTCTTGAAGCAAGATAATTCCACAGGAAAGCATTCCACGCCTTTTGTTCTGAATCGCACGACGCAAATTTCGTAGCGTCACTCAGTAGCCATCTTTGTTGACTGTTGCTCCCGAGGCAAGAATTCAACAAGCAAGACACGTTGTCTGTCCAAAAAGTACCGTGCCCATGATCTTCCGTGTGGATATTATCTGTTTGAATTTCTTCTTAACTGATGCCTTGAATGTCTCCACTCCAGGATTGCTGCTGTGATTCAGGAGTGATGTGGGATACCCAAGTCTCGTCTCCTGTAACAGTGTGGTTTCACACAATCACCGTCCTCAGTATGTGTGAGAATCGCCGATGCACTAACCATTCGTTTGGTCTTGTATTTTTCAGTGCGGTGTTTTGGCACCCATCATGCACACAATTTCAGAAATCCTATATGATCTGTCAATGTGGTAGAGAACCGATCTTGGACATTGTGGAAAAAGCAGGTAGTGTGTGTTCAGTCTATCCTCACGAACTTTTGCTTCAACCCTCGCATCATCTGTCACGACGACGACGACGGCTGCGACGGACGGTCAGCCGCGCCGCGAAGGTTCATGCACATGTTGACGTCCTTCACTGAACAATCGAATCCATTTCCCGACCATTGTCAGTCATTGCACTTCACCATACATCTCGCATACTTGGCGATAAAGGCCAGGTGGTTTAATGTTTCGTGCATTCAAGAAACGAACACGGACAGTACCTCTCAGTTGGCGGGTTGAACATTATACACTCACTACTATGTTAATGACTCCAACGCTGTTTGTGGCGTGTCGGCAGACGATGGAAGCCATTGTGCATGCATAACAGCACAACCACAGCGCTGCACCGGAAATAAGCGGAACGGTACTTACTTAAAAACGCGCTTCATCAATTTGAAGCAAATCTTGAAAATTGAGATTACATCGTAGAGAAGAAAAATAGTCAGTTTGATCTGAAGAAAAGTAAGGTTTAACTTTGAAAATGGCCCGATAACTCCAAGTTCGACAGGAAGACCATTTCAAATCAAAATAGAAGTAAGGAAAACAAGATTATTCAAGGATAAATGAATTGACTAAATTTTAGTCAAAACCACGAAAACCGTGAACCTTTTCAGAATATAAATGGAAACTTCTTTATCTTTTTGTTAGTGGCTTTACGTCGCACCGACACAGAAAGGTCTTATGGCGACTATGGGATAGGAAAGGCTTAGGAGTTGGAAGGAAGCGGCCGTGGCCTTAAGGTACAGCCCAAGCATTTGCCTGGTGTGAAAATCGGAAACCACGGAAAACCATCTTCAGGGCTGCCGACAGTGGGATTCGAACCCACTCTCTCCCGGATGCTAGCTCCCAGCCGCGCGCCTCTAACTGCACGGCCAACTCGCCCGGTGAAACTTTTCTGTCGAGGTCTCAGATTATAGGGATTAATGGTTGGATGGTCTGGAGAGAAGCAGTGTTTTGGTCAAATATATGCAAGAAACTGTAAATAGTCAAAAGTATACAAAATTGACGTAATTACTTGGAAAAACATTTCAGTAAATAGCTTGAAGATGTCTTAATCTGGGTTATACAGTCTATAATACTGTGGTTGTGTTGATATGTACGGGATATCGTATTTACTTATCTTTACGCGATTCGGAAGTTGCTCCAGAAAATACCATTATCAGCGATTAATGAAGGAAGTGTTTTTTTTGTAATAAGAGATAACAACTAGGATTGTCCAAACCCATGAAGCGAGATACATACTAGTTTAACATGTACATCACGATATTAACATTTTCCTGCCCGACATATCTGGAGTGATAGGTAAGGGAATTGTTGTGTGAGATCAGTTAGTGTAACCTCTTTGATTCTTGTTACTCCTGAGATTTGTTTTCGAGAGCTTCATTTAAACCTAAGAATTTCATTTTTGTCCGTATTGAACTGAGAATGGAAGAGAGGAAAACTTAAAGGGTCCACCTTTTCAATACAAAAAATGTTATAGTTTATTTACACATGTATTTGCACTTGGAACTAGTTTCGACGCTGTTTGGCGTCATCATCAGCCAAAATGTGGGAAATAGGCCAGCATGTAGGCATGTATATTACACAAGGCGTTACATTAAACAATACACATCTTACAAGGAGATAAAAACAGGGACGAATATAGAAACAAATGAATCGTTGAGAAAGCAAAAGTTATACATATTAAAAATAACCTTAACCACACATCTTGCAGTGCGAAAGTCATCTTCTGGAATGATTCCTGAATATAAAACACACGCGCACACATTTCTGAAGAGCCAGCAGGCAGGACAAAGTAAAGTGAAACCTTACGAGTTCTTCTGAGAAGAGTTCATCATTTTTTCTTTGTTCCGACTAACTAATGAAGTCTCCCTTGAGTTCCTGATAAACATACACAACAGGAAATTCTCCTTCACTCTCAACAATAGCTATAAAGACCAACGGTAAGTTTCATTTTAAATATTGTGCAGAGACGTGAAAGCATGAACTTGAACATGATATAACTCCTTCATTTAACCCAATTTTTTACACAAGGTGTTACATTAAATAATACACATCTTACGAGGAGATAAAAACAGGGACGAATGTAGAAACACATGCATCGTTGAGAAAGCAAAAAGTTATACATATTAAAAATAAGCTTAACCACACAACTTGCAGTGCGAAAATTTTTGCCTTGAATGATTCCTGAATACAAAACGCACGCACAAATACTGGCACAGTCAACCTCCAAACTCTCAAAAACGTATTCCTTAATACCAATTTTATATTCTTGTCGAGCTGAATACCGGACCTGTGAAGATTACAAGATTATTTTGTGCTTCTACAGAATGGTGTGTTAATGAAGCTATGTAATATAGAGAGAGACCTTCAAAGGTGGTTAAATGAAGTTATATTATGTTCAAGATCATGCTTTCACATCTCTGCACAGTATTTAAAATACAATTTACCGTTGGTTTTTTATAGCTATTGTTGAGAGTTAAGGAGAATACCCTGTTGTGTATGTTTATCAGGAACTCAAGGGAGACTTCATTAGTTATTCGGAACATAGAAAGAATGATGAACTCTTCTCAGAAGAACTCTTAAGGTTTCACCTTACTTTTTTCCTGCCTGCTGGCTCTTTAGAAATGTGTGCGCGTGCGTTTTGTATTCAGGAATCATTCAAGGCAAATATTTTCGCACTGCAAGTTGTGTGGTTAAGCTTATTTTTAATATGTATAACTTTTGCTTTCTCAACGATGCATGTGTTTCTACATTCGTCCCTGTTTTTATCTCCTCGTAAGATGTGTATTATTTAATGTAACACCTTGTGTAAAAAATTGGGTTAAATGAAGGAGTTATATCATGTTCAAGTTCATGCTTTCACGTCTCTGCACAACATTTAAAATGAAATTTACCGTTGGTCTTTATAGCTATTGTTGAGAGTGAAGGAGAATTCCCTGTTGTGTATGTTTATCAGGAACTCAAGGGAGACTTCATTAGTTATTCGGAACATAGAAAGAATGATGAACTCTTCTCAGAAGAACTCTTAAGGTTTCACCTTACTTTGTCCTGCCTGCTGGCTCTTCAGAAATGTGTGCGCGTGTGTTTTATATTCAGGAATCATTCAAGATTACTTTCGCACTGCAAGATGTGTGGTTAAGGTTATTTTTAATATGTATAACTTTTGCTTTCTCAACGATTCATTTGTTTCTACACTGACTGACAGTGACAATGCAACACCAAGGAGGAGTGGTTCGAAAGGGATGAAAGTTGGGGAAAAAACAGAGACGGCACGGACGAATAATTGATGTTTATTTCAAACCGATATGCAGGTTACACAATGCGCACGGCATCGACTCAGTAGGATGTAGGACCACCGCGAGCGGCGATGCACGCAGAAACACGTCGAGGTACAGAGTCAATAAGGGTGCGGATGGTGTCCTGAGGGATGGTTCTCCATTCTCTGTCAACCATTTGCCACAGTTGGTCGTCCGTACGAGGCTGGGGCAGAGTTTGCAAACGGCGTCCAATGAGATCCCACACGTGTTCGATTGGTGGGAGATCCGGAGAGTACGCTGGCCACGGAAGCATCTGTACACCTCGTAGAGCCTGTTGGGAGATGCGAGCAGTGTGTGGGCGGGCATTATCCTGCTGAAACAGAGCACTGGGCAGCCCCTGAAGGTACGGGAGTGCCACCGGCCGCAGCACATGCTGCACGTAGCGGTGGGCATTTAACGTGCCTTGAATACGCACTAGAGGTGACGTGGAATCATACGCAATAGCGCCCCAAACCATGATGCCGCGTTGTCTAGCGGTAGGGCGCTCCACAGTTACTGCCGGATTTGACCTTTCTCTACGCCGACGCCACACTCGTCTGCGGTGACTATCACTGACAGAACAGAAGCGTGACTCATAGAACACGACGTTCCGCCATTCCCTCATCCAAGTCGCTCTAGCCCGGCACCATGCCAGGCGTGCACGTCTATGCTGTGGAGTCAATGGTAGTCTTCTGAGCAGACGCCGGGAGTGCAGGCCTCCTTCAACCAATCGACGGGAAATTGTTCTGGTCGATATTGGAACAGCCAGGGTGTCTTGCACATGCTGAAGAATGGCGGTTGACGTGGCGTGCGGGGCTGCCACCGCTTGGCGGCGGATGCGCCGATCCTCGCGTGCTGACGTCACTCGGGCTGCGCCTGTACCCCTCGCACGTGCCACATGTCCCTGCGCCAACCATCTTCGCCACAGGCGCTGCACCGTGGACACATCCCTATGGGTATCGGCTGCGATTTGACGAAGCGACCAACCTGCCCTTCTCAGCCCGATCACCATACCGCTCGTAAAGTCGTCTGTCTGCTGGAAATGCTTCCGTTGACGGCGGCCTGGCATTCTTAGCTATACATGTGTCCTGTGGAACACGACAACACGTTCTACAATGACTGTCGGCTGAGAAATCACGGTACGAAGTGGGCCATTCGCCAACGTCGTGTCCCATTTATCGTTCGCTACGTGCGCAGCACAGCGGCGCATTTCACATCATGAGCATACCTCAGTGACGTCAGTCTACCCTGCAATTGGCATAAAGTTCTGACCACTCCTTCTTGGTGTTGCATTTGCTCTGTCAGTCAGTGTATATTCGTCCCTGTTTTTATCTCCTTGTAAGATGTGTATTGTTTAATGTAACGCCTTGTGTAATATAAATGCCTACATGCTGGCCTATTTCCCACATTTTGGCTGATGATGACGCCAAACAGCGTCGAAACTAGTTCCCAGTGCAAATACATGTTATAAATAAACTATAACATTTTTTGTATTGAAAAGGTGGACCCTTTAAGTTTTCCTATCTTCCTTTCGAGAGCAAAGAAATACACTTCAAGTCTTAGTTTGGGATCTTTTTTGTTCTTCGCAAGATGGCTTCCATGTATATGTGTGTTAAAATAATTGTGTTCGATTATTGTGGAATTGTACCCGTATTTTATCTTTTTCGAAGTGTATTCCCAACATTTGGCGACCGTGACAGAACATTAGACAGTTATAATATAATCATATAAACAGTTGCAAAAGTAGTATTTCAAGCATGGAAGTGAATATAGCCGTGACAAAGAAATCAAGTGCGGTATTACAGCGATCAATAACCAAGATCTACAATGAGCTCGACGCGTTATTACAGATGCCGGAGAAAGATACGGAAAGTATTAGTGCACATATGGATCTATTAAAAACTAAATTTCATGAATTAACAGGTATGGATACTCTTATCTTCACTAATATGATTGAGAACGTGGAGGTTATGGATGACGAGTTAAGACAAAGAAATCAGTATGGCTGATGAGTATAAGTTCAAATTTTATAAGGTTAAGACTGTTGTTACGAAATTATTAAATGAAGACCGGAACTCAGAAGCTACTGCAGTATCCATTCTAACTCGTCACTCCAAGTTAAGCGTTCATACAAAATGGCTTTGTTGGAATTGAAGTTCGGAGGTGAACTAAAAGATTGGCTTCCTTTCTGGTCACAATTTAAGAAAATTGACGCGGACCCTCTTTTAGACCCTAGTGATAAATTCCAATACCTCATACAGGCCACCACTTCTGGATCCAGAGCAAGAGATTTAGTTGAGAGCTTTCCTGCTACTGGAGAAAATTATTGTAAAGCAATATAAAGTCTCAAAGAATGCTGTGGGAAGGATAATTTGCTGGTAGAAGTGTACATTAGGGAGTTGTTAAGTTTAATCTTACAGAATGCTGTGAGCCCTAATAAGGTGTGTTTATCATACCTCTATGATAAGCTTCAGAGCCACATAGGAACCCTAGGAACCTTAGGTGTCACAACGGACAAGTGTAATTCCATGCTTTTACCACTAGTAGAGTCATGTTTGCCCGAGGACATTCTAAGAACTTGGGAGAGAACTTCTTCAATCGCGCTCATTGGCCAGTCTTCTTCAAATTCAGCTGTTGAACCAGGGGGCGCTAGTGTCGGTGACCAGAGTGTGAATTCCAAGAATCGTTTAGACAGTTTGATGCAATTTCTTAGATGTGAAGTAGAACAGGAACAGAAGATTACTTTGGCTATGTCAGGGTTTGGTGTTTTGTCTTCGGTAGCTGTCAAGGGAGGTCTAAAGAAGAAGGAAAGGAGCTTGAATTACACCACTAATCCGAATGAGAACATTCCTACAGCGGCAGGTCTCCTTACTGCATCTGATAGAGAAACAGCTGGGTGTGTGTTTTGTTCGTCTAATCACAAGTCTCAAGACTGTACTAAGGCCCAGAAGATGACTTTGCAAGAACGTCGTCTTGCACTTAAGACTAAAAGATGCTGTTTTTCTTGTCTCAAGGTCGGACATCCAGCGAAGAAATGTAGAAATAGGCCTAGGTTCATCATTTGTGGTCGAGGACACTTGGTGGTTATGTGTGGTAAGTTGCCACAAACCCAGGTAGACTCAGCCGTAGAGAGACCGAAATCAACAGGAGACAAGATGGCTTCTAGTGCGCAAGTCCAGAAAGATGAGGCTTTAGCTAGTTTGTTGAACAATTGTGGGGTGCTGATGCAAACACTAGTTGTCAAGGTTCGGAGCCAAGGAGTTGAGCGGACTGTAAGAGCATTAATTGATTCAGCATCGCAACGTTCCTACATTTTGAAGAGTACAGCCACGGAAATGGGATATCAAACTAGCAGAAAGGAAAATATCCAACACTCGCTGTTTGGAGGTACAACCACTGGAGTATACCATCATTGTGTGTACACTATTTATCTCTCTAGTCTGGATGGTAGCTACAACTGTCACTTTGAAGCATTTAGACCAAACAAGAATTTGTGGTGCCATACCTTCAGTACATCAAGGTCCTTGGATTGAAGAACTAAATAGTCAGGACATTGTTTTGAGTGACATCGAATCTTATGGACCAATAGAAATATTAATTGGAGCTGATGTTGCAGGCAAATTGTTTACAGGAGGCCACAAGATACTAAGTACTGGACTAGTGGCCATGGAAACTCGTTTGGGATGGAATTTAATGAGCAAAGTACCTTCAGAACATAGGAATGAGGAAAGTATGGCTATGGTGGTGACCGCTATGCTAACAAGAGAAGCCACCATCACAGATTTGTGGACTCTAGATACTTTGGGGATTTGTGATCCATCTGAGAAACGCAGCAGATCTGAGATTGAGTCTACTACACAGCAACATTTCCTTGATACAGTATCAGTCAATGAAGAAGAGCGTTTTGAAATTCACCTCCCATGGGTTGAGAACCATCCTCCACTGCCTGATAATTACCAAGTATCACTGAAGAGACTGATGTCTACTGTTCAGGGATTGAAGACTGAAGGTTACCATGATGCTTATTAGGAAGTACTAGATGATTGGCTGAGGGAAGGGGTGATAGAAGAGGTGCCTCCTCAGGAAATTTATGTTCATTGCCACTATTTGCCTCATCGTCACGTTGTAAAACCTGGATCAACACCAGTGCGCCCCGTGTTCGATGCCTCGTCTAAAGAAAATAAACAGCCCAGCCTCAATCAATGTCTTGAGAAAGGCCCTAATTTGAGAAAATACCTTCCGTGTTGGCGCGTTTCCGACTGAAGAAGGTCGGAGTTGTTGGAGACATAAGAAGAGCTTTTCTCCAGATGCAGCATTCGCGAGAGGGACAGAAATTTGATTTTCTTGTGGTTAGACAGAAACGGAAGTCTCAAGACATACAGATATTGTCGTGTTGTATTTGGAGTCTCTCCAAGTCCTTTTCTATTAGAATCATGCATCAAACTTCACCTTGAAAATACATTAGTACTGTGTGAGGAAGGGAAGTCACTATGGCCCAAGTCATTTGTGGAGCTTCTTACCCATAGCTTCTATGTTAATTGCCTTGCCAGTTTGGACGATGAAGAACAAGGTAAACAGTTTATTGATGTAGCTTCAGGTGTCATGAGGGAACGGCAATTTTGTCTTCGAGGGTTGGAGTTGACCGGAATTAATCACGTTTCCGGACCTACCAATGTGTTAGGACTCTTATGGAACAAGTCCGACGATTCCCTAGCAATCAACATAGATAACCTTCCTTCAATTAGCTTCGAGAAAATAACAAAGAAAGTTATTTTGAGCGCTGCCCATAGAATTTTTGATCCGGTGGGTGTCACATGAAGTGTAGCATTAATACCAAAATTGTTGCTTCAACAGACTTGGAGGGAAGGTTTGACATGGGATGAAGAAGTCAATGAAGAGATCAAAATGAAATTCTTGAGTTGGCTTGAAGAAGTTCCTCTTTTAGCTCAAGTCAAGATTCCTCGTTGGTTGTCTAACTGCAACAGCCCAGACGACTCCTGGACACTTCACATTTTTTCAGATGCCTGTCAGACATCATATGCAGCGGCTGTATTCCTGCGTGTTGAGCAAGGGGGTGAAGTGAGTGTTCACTTGGTGGCTGCCAAGTCAAGAGTTGCACCAACTGGAAAATCAGGCAAGGGATTGACCATTCCCAGGTTAGAACTTTTAGCAGCTTCAATAGCAACGAGATTATATGCATCGATTGTAAAGGATTATTGTATTCCCGATATTAAGGGAATTTTTTGGACAGATGCTTCAACTGTTCTCGCTTGGATTCAGCGAAGTGAAGCATGGGATGCTTTTGTCATGAACCGGATTAAAGAGATACGAGAACTGTCAGGTGGTTGTGAATGGCGACATGTTCCTAGAAAAGAAAACCCGTCAGATCTTCCATCACGTGGATGTTCTGTGAAGAAGTTGATACAATGCCGTTGGTGGGAGGGCCCTGGTTGGTTGAGAGAAAATCCAGACTGCTGGCCACAAAGTGACTTTTCTTATAATGAGGAAGAGATAAATTCGGAGAGAAGGAAGAATGTCGTTTCATTGATATCAGGTAATTCAGAAGACCTCAGTAAAGATTGGTATTACCGACACTTTTCTCAGTACAAGAAAATTGTAAGGATGGTAGGCTGGATGTTGCGCTTTCTGACCAACTGTCGCATCAGCAAAGCTCAACGCATACATCGTGACATGACAAGTGAGGAATTTGTCACGGCAGAAAGGAAGATTTTACGGTGGGTGCAGGAGGAAGTGTTCATAGATGTTTTCAATTCCAAACTAAAGAGCTTACTTCCATTTGTTGACGAACAGGGATTGATTCGTTTGATGACCAAGATATCTAACCGGGATGATGTCGGGGACTTTTGTCATCCCATTGTGCTCCCAAAAGCTGATCACCCAGTCGTTCAGCGACTGATTATGGACGCCCATCTTAGCAACTGTCATGCTGGTACGCAGATGCTTTTGTCAATTCTGAGGCAACAGTATTGGATTCTAGGTGGTAGACAAACAATTAGAGCTGTTATTAACTCCTGCATGATTTGTAAACGGCACAGTTCAAAGAGGTTGGCAACTCATCCTTCACCATTACCTGAGAGTAGAGTGCGTGATGCAAGAATTTTTGAAGTTACTGGAGTTGATTTTGCTGGTCCTCTCTACATCAAAGCCGATGATGGAACATCGAAGATGGCATGGGTTTGCTTATTCAATTGGAACTGGTGTCTTCGTTATCCACAGACAGCTTTCTACAAGCTTTCAGACGTTTCTGCAGCAAACAAGGAAGACCTGTCATTGTCTACAGTGATCAGGGAACAAATTTTGTTGGGTTTAAGAACTCCTGTCACAAACTGGACTGGAATGCAATCTCACAATACAGTTCAGCGCGGAAGATAGATTGGCGTTTTAATCCTCCAGCTTCGCCATGGTGGGGAGGTTGGTGGGAACGACTAGTAGGAATGCTCAAAACTCTTCTCCGTCGCGTGCTTGGTCGATCATCTGTCAACTATGAAGAGATGCAGACAATCGTCTGTGACTGCGAAACCGTCATAAATTCTCGGCCATTAACCTATTTGTCTGACAACCCATCAGATCTGGCTGCTCTAACTCCAAACATGTTTCTACGCGACATAGAAGAAGTAGGAGTACCTGAGTATGACCTGTTCGAAGCAACTGATCTTCGGAAAAGACTGCAGTATCGCCATCAGTTGAAAAAGAATCTTAGAGAAAGATTTCGTACTGAGTATTTAGGTCAGTTGAAGTTATTCGCCAGCAAGGATAAGCCACATGATCTCAAACTGGGAGAAATTGTTTTGGTTGGCAATGATGACACTAGAAGAATGGATTGGCCATTGGGACGAGTTGTCGAGCTTGTTAAGGGAAAGGATGGCAATGTTCGAGTGGTTCGGGTCGTCACTGCTACAGGCGAGCTTATAAGGCCAATTCAAAGAATATACCTACTAGAACTCGAGTTTCAACCACCTGAGGATACCCAGGAAATCCGAAACCACCTAAGGAAAGACTTTGTTCCAAGTGAGGAAAATATAAAGGATAATCACGAGGCCGGAGCATGTGACTCTTCTACTCCTCCTGAAGATGGGCCTCAAGTTTCAAAGCAGACAGTGAAAATAACTCGTCTAGGACGATTGATTCACAAGCCAGAAAAGTTAAATTTGTGATATGTGTCAATTAACATATTTATTTGTGTTTATATCATTGAATTTTATCATTTTGTAATTGTTTCAGGACTATTTTATGAAAGTGGCAATTTGTGCAAAAAGAGCAAGTCAATTCATGTTAACATTCATTTGACTTACGTGGGAGGATGTTGTGTGAGATCAGTCAGTGTAACCTCTTTGATTCTTGTTACTCCTGAGATTTGTTTTCGAGAGCTTTGAAATAAGCAAAGAAACACACTTCAAGTTTTAGTTTGGATCTTTTTTGTTGTTTGCAAGATGGTTTCCATGTATGTGTGTGTGTGTTAAAATAAATGTGTTCGATTATTGTGGAATTGTACCCGTGTTTTATCGTTTTCGAAGTGCATTCCCAGCAGGAATAATTGACCAGCTATTGTAACAAATGTTGCGTCATGGCTGAGAATTCATATTATGGATGCGGAAATTGTCTCACGGAACTGAAGTGTAGAGACAGGCTAGGAACGGTACGATGGAGAGTTTTCACACTGGTGAAAAAAAAGAATTTGTAAGCTACGAAGAAGTTTAGGGTGACAAACATGAAATTTGAGGTGTAAGGCTCATATCTAAAGATAACAGGCAACTTAAAATTTTGGGGTGTACAGACCTGGCAAGTGTAGGGGCTGAAGCTGATCTTGAATTAATTGAAGGACACAGAACCGAACGTTATCGTAGCGGGTGATCTTAATAATAATGTTATTGGCTTTACGTCCCACTAACTACTTTTACGGTTTTCGGAGACTCCGGAATTTGTCCCGCAGTGTTTTTTTCGTTCTAGTAATTCTATAGACACCAGGCTGACATATTTGAGCACCTTGAAATACCACCGGACTGAGCCAGGATCGAACATGCCGAGTTGGGGTCAGAAGACCAGCGCCTGAACCGTCTGAGCCACTCAGCCAGGCACGCGTGATCTCAGTTTATCAAATTATAACTGGGAGGGTAATGCGAACAACAGAATGCATAAACAATAAATGTTGATTACGTTAATCTAGGAAAGCACGGCTGAATCAGAAAGTCATGGAACAAACTAAAGGGGAAAAACCTCCTATAGAGCATCCAGAGTTAAGAAAAGACTGCAGGCCTTATGGGCTTGCTGTCTTCCACTGTTGCCATATTCGCTCACTCACCGCGGGTCGGTCAATGCTTGTGAAATACAGTGATGACATAAAATTATACATCGCTTGGTTCAGCTGTTTCAAGACTGTGTAGTACACATAATAATAATAATAATAATAATAATAATAATAATAATAATAATAATAATAATAATATAAATGCCCTATTATCTCATCTCCATTATCTTTATCTATGAAATTACAGTTATGAAATTTCGTTTTGCCATAACGTTTCGAAGGATATCAGCCCACTGACTGTATCATTCGAAATAGAGTAAGAGTTTGAACATGTAGGGATGCGAACTAAATAATAATAAAAGCAAAGTCATCTCCCGACAGGCCATGAAGGCTCTTGGACGGGTGGAAGGTAAAGGCTTCCACTATCCGCAACC
Organism: Anabrus simplex; assembly: GCF_040414725.1. Lineage (NCBI taxonomy): Eukaryota > Metazoa > Arthropoda > Insecta > Orthoptera > Tettigoniidae > Anabrus > Anabrus simplex. The sequence goes on from NC_090266.1 coordinate 63,018,023, forward strand.
TCGGCACTTGATGGGTAGAGTGGTTAGCTCTACGCCCGGCCGCCTTTGCCCCCAGGAATTAACCTAGTACTCGATTTTGGTGTAGGCTGAGTGAACCTCAGGGCCTTGTGCACCTCCGGAAGTGGAAAACTCGTTTCTTAAATTTTTATGACTTCGTGGCGGGGATTCGAACCCACGTCCTTCCGGGCGAACCGAGCACGCCTTTACCGCCTCGGCCAGACTAAATAATAATACCGGTAACATAAATAATAACATGCGTGTCTAGAACCGGAAATGATTGTCTTGCTTCTTATATCTGAGAAAGTTTCATGATCGTTGTTTTGCTTTAAGGGAGGTCAGTGCTGAGTTTATTAGCCCCCAGAATCATTTCACAACCCAGGAAGCTGACGGCGAGATATCTCTATCTCGGTGATGTATCCTACAGCTCATTTCAGACAACAGGTGCAAGGGCTTCGTCTTTATCACAAAATACGATAACTTACATATTCTTCCGCAACATACAATACCGAATGACCTATTCGTATGAGAACGCGAAAACACACAAGCACAGATAGAAAAAAATACAGTGAAATAAAAATATAATTTTAAAATAAATCCATCTACTGTTCTTACATTGTCAGCAATGTACAGACTTCAAGACAGAGGTGGAATGTTCTTCTCTTCCATTTACACACTGCTTGAGGTACCTTCGTCTGAAGTCACCGACGTGGACGATAATGGGTTCGATGTCGTCCTGAATTTCATCAGCCTTCCACATATAGTCTTCAGTTTTCTTAACGTGATTCACATAATTCCTCCAGTTATCAGGTGTGACACACGCTAAACCTTCCTCAGTTAATCTTTGCATTTCTTTCACTTTGAAGTCCGTATTATGTAAGCTCACATAATGTTTCGCCTGAGCCCATACGAGTTCAATGGGGTTTAATTCGTAGTGGTAGAGGGGCAGCCGAAGTACTGTGTGTCCTCTTTCTAAAGCAAATTCATTATCTTATATTTATCGTATTTTCCGTTTCCCAAAGCAATAATGTCCATTAAGTCTTTTTGCAACATTTCATCTTCGTACTGAATATGATGTTCCCTCATCCATTCTTGCATGGCGCATTTCTTCCGGCTTCTTGTCTGTATAGGCTCCTTCTTTCTGCTGTAATAAGAAGCATTGTCAATAACAATAACAGAATTTGGAAGCAAGTTTGGCAAGAGCTTTTCTAAAAAGTATGTTTCGTAACACACTCCGTCCATCTCATCGTGTGCGTCGGCATTATTTTTTTACACAAATATTCAGGTTATGCACGAACCCGTTTTTGTTACCTGCGTGAACGATAGCAGATCGCGGCCCACGAGCGGTAGGAGTTCTCATCCCAATTGAAAGCCCTGCAAGAAAAGTTTGTCTTGGCGTTGTAATTGTTTTATCTTTCCACTCTTTAACAACAGTTGTTCCAGTGTTAGCCCAACTTTCGTCTGTATAAACAATGTTCCGGCCTTCTTTCTACTTTTCAATTTGTCGGAGGTACTTATGAAGCAAAGACACAATATCTTCCCTTTCTGTTAACATTGCTCTATTTCCCCTTCTCTCGTACACAAAGTTCATTTCCTTGAGAATAACATGCAATGTAGATTTCTTAAAATTGGGTAGTTCGGAGTTAATGTTTACGGAAGTGAGGATTGTGTTCAGAGTTGGCGGTTCATTTCTAAAGTAGAATTCATGAACAATGCGCCGTTTTCCGCTTCTGACAAAATCATCGTATTTAATGAGTATTGAATTACTGCGAATTAACTTTTTCCGTTACCGCTTCTTGCTGGGACTCTGGAGTGGCCCTTCGCTGGCTTCCTTCCTTATTTTGAAGACGGAAGACCTCGAAATTCCTAACGCCTTTGCGGCTTCATCTACTACCCAGCTTACACTTGGTCCTGGATGCTTTATTTTCAAATATGAAAATGTATTAAGCACCATTTGCCGCTCCTTTCTTCCGAGAACTTCACCACTTCTCCTTTTCACATGTTCAGCCATAACTTAAAAAAATATTACTCGCTGATTGATTATATAAAATACTAAACAGACAAAAACAGTACACGACATACACAACCAAAAGCAATGCAATACACCGAAAACGAAACACAGTATATTGATAACGAAACACTATGCACTGTGCACCCCAGAAAGACGATCACTTCAATCTCAATCTGCCGAATATCTCACTTACAAAAGCAATTACTGTAATGAGTGACACTCGCAAAATGGGAAACATGCCGCACTGACCTCACCAATGATGATTCTCAGTAGTTAAGCTGAGTTATTAGACGTGTTGACTACTGTACACACTTCCGCACCACACGCTGAAATGTGGCGCGCGATGCGACAAGCATGGCCGGAAAGTTATCAAAATGATTTTACGGCTTCTTCAGAATTGTATGGCACAACCAATGTTTGTTTCATAAGAAAGATTATACATTTTGATAGGAATTCATTATAATTATTATATATGCATACTTTTATTTATTTATTTATATCGTGTCAGAAGCATACATAAGTTTAAAATTAAAGATAAGGAGAAACATAAAACATAATATAAATACTCCAATGGCGAAGAGCCACATTAAACTATGTGAGCCCAAAACCTTGCAACATCAAGTGCATTTGGCTTCGCTTTAACCGGGTCTTCTGTTGTGCAGCTGAATGGGCATGAACTGCATTGCAGCAAATGGGCTGTGGTCTGCTCTTCTCCACATACACACAACGTACTGTTCACTTCGAAACCCCATTTCTTCTGGTTTACCCTGCACCGCGTAACACCAGAGCGCAGTCTGTTCAGTGCTCTCCAATTCACCCAATCTGTGACATGGCCAGGAGGGAGTTCCTCTTTTGGGGTCATCCATTGACTACTCGTATGTTGACTCCTGACGCGCCATTCTTGAATTCTTGCTTGCTGCGCTGTTACTGCAAGTGTTTCGGTTACTCTCAAGAAGCTTTTCCTAGACTTAAGTCGCTGGCGTGGTGGCTCATATCCAAACAAAGGGTGGGCTTTCGATGTCAACACCTTTCTCTTTTCTTTCTTGGCTGCCACTTCACGGCGAATATCGGGAGGTGCTATCCCTGCAAGGCAATACACTTTTTCCAAAGGTGTAGGTCTCAAACATCCAGTAATAATGCGGCAGGATGCATACTGTATATTTAAAACTAAAGTGGGTAACACCAATAGAAGTAAAAGCCCATAAGACCTGTAGCCTTTTCGTAATCCTGGATCAGTAGCGGCGACTAAGGGGGGTGAGGGGGCGGTCGCCCCCACTTTGTAGAGAAACATTACATTTTTATTCCATTTTAGCCGGCTGAAACTAGGAATTATAGGAATTATTTTAAAAATTGTGCAAATTTTTAATTAACACAATTACTATCGAAAATACGCACAAAATGTCGTTCGTCGCGGCTAACGTTTTTGTATAGCGTCACAGCAAGTAGTGGAGATATCGCAAATACTATGAGGAAGGGTAACAGGGACATATTTTTTGCCAAGGTCGTGGACACAGGTATGATTCACTTGCTTGCAGCGTGCATTCGTCAGTCTAGCAGTCTGTTTAATATTGTCTGTTAGTTTCTTAGAGTGTAGTCAAATACTAAATGATTTTTTAATTTTATAATCACCCCATACTTCTATTTAATTGTAATACGTGTGTAATATTGTTTCTTTGGTGAATGATTTATTGTATAGTATTGAATAAAATCTCAAATAAAAAAACTATTATTGCCGCACTTAAGTTAGTAAACTGTCAACCTTTACCTCTGTCGAAATTCGCTCAAAGAACATCAAAAACTTACCATTTTGTAGCTTTCATGTTCAGTTTTGATGCGTATAACCCCCCGCCCGCTATATCCCTCAACCCGGCTACTTTCTGTTGTCTGGGATATAGTGGGTTCGAACTCCACTGTCGGCAGCCGTGAAGATGGTTTTCCGTGGTTTCCCATTTTTACACCACACAAACACTGGGGCTGTTAATTAAGGCCACGGCCACTTCTTCCCCACTCCCAGCCGTTTCCTATCCCATCGTCGCCGTAAGACCTATCTGTGTCGGTGCGACGTAAAACCAATTGTAAAAGAAGAAAAAGGTATTTGTTTTCGTGAATCATATCCGTGCGTTCTTTAGTTTTACGTGGAATCCAAACCGCAGGCAGGGGACTCTACATGTTTAAGATCCCTCTAACTTCGGCCGGGTATCGAACCGTGGCCGCCTTAATGGGAATGTAGTGACAGTGCACTGAGCTGTCATGTACACTTAAGTCGGGAATTAGCTTCGATCGATGAAGCGGTGCTTGTAGGTTGGTAATGTGATGCGAATGGAGAAAGATAAGCTACCTGGTGGAATAATTAACTTGTCTTTGGAGGGTAAGAGAAGCAGAGGGGGAGATACCAAGGAAGCGTGATGGCTCGGCTCGGATTTTAATGATTCCAGTGCAGTGTAAGATGTGGCATTGCTAGTTGCAGACAGTGAAGGAACTTAGTTCATTCGCAAGACGTTTGCAGACTGAATGCTGAAAGGCGCGTGTCTATAATATTTCGTTTATTTATTTATTTCGTTTATTTATTTATTTCGTTTATTTATTTATTTCGTTTATTTATTTATTTATTTATTTATTTATTTATTTGGGGGTAAAGCTGATTACTGCTCGTGGTGCCCCTGTATAAATTTATTTATTTATGTCGAAGTAGTCTTATCAACTTTCCGAAGTTCATTACTTACGTTGGGTTTTTTTTATGACTGGGACAGTGTTATCTGGTTTGTGATCGGTGGCATTTACAGGTAAGCAAGCCTGGGTATTTCAAAATTTGTATCGGTGTATACGGAAGTTGTGACACGAATTCTTAATTCGAGCCATAGTTGGCAGAGTGCCCGGGCTGGAGGAAGTAACAGCCTCTCCATATCGGACCGCTTGTGTCTTGGAAAGGAAGAGGGATCTTTTCCTCGTTCGAGAGCTGTGTTGGTGGTGGCACCGTCATTTCCCTGTTAGCTGAAGCTGTGACTAAAGGCTACTAAACTCTTTCCGGGCTCATCTCGAAGTTCAAACGCCAGGCATCGTGTTCTAATTGAGCAAAACTATTAAAGTACGAACTTCTTATTTTTACACCTTCCATATTCTTACCATGCTTCATTGCTAGCAGTGTTTCCATTAATGAAAGTTTATCAGCTTTTGGCAATACCACATGGCCGAATTTTGTTCATATTTATACTGACGGATCCAAGACCACAACAGGCATGGGCTATTCATTCTTCCGTGTTGCATCTCAAGTGTCAAGAAAGTACTCCATACCTCAAGATACAGTCTATCGTTACTGCAGAAATTTCAGCTATCCACTCAGCCATTAGCTGTGGAATTCGTCACTTCCGTAAAATTGAAGTATTTTCTGATCACAATGTACCCTTCGAAAGCTACAAAATTCTCGTTGGGACCTGTCTGCACATCATTATATTTTAGACATTTTGAACTTAACCCTCTCGGAGTCGCTCACTCATTTGAAACGTTAGTAGTTGCGCGGGGTGATGACAAAACCTCCAACTATCATTTCACAATACAACCTACATAAAGAATTTTTTCAGAAATGTATTTTATGTGTAATATAGATTTACAAACGAGACTAGCATATGAAAGTCATAAAATACGCAATATCAAAGCATACGAAAATATTGAAATTATTACTACATTTCTGCATTTCAGTGCAAAACAAATTAATACATCAATATTTTTGAATTACACTCAATATGGCGTGCGGCTTTTAGTGCCGGGAGTGTCCGAGGACAAGTTCGGCTCGCCAGATACAGGTGTTTTGATTTGATTCCCGTAGGCGACCTGCGCGTCGTGATGACGTTGAAATGATCATGAAGACGACACATACACCCAGTCCCAGTGCCAGCGAAATTAACCAATGATGGTTAAAGTTCCCGACCTTGCCGGGAATCGAACCCGGGACCCCTGTGACCAAAGGCCAGCACGCTGACCATTTAGGCATGTAGCGGGACGGAATCTGTGCAGACGGACTGTTGCATGAAATATATCTACTCCGGAACCAGTCTGATCCCATAAGTGTTTGAGGTTTTGTTGTCCAGAGTGATAAACACCTGCTAGTATCAGAATACCAATCACACACCTTATTTCGCATTTATCGGAATGCTTAGTATCGCGATCTCTCGAATAATTTCCGGCAACAGTGTGTATGTAAATGTTTGTGCTATTAGTAATAGGTCTGATCATTACATCATCCACGAATAGCGAAAAACATTCGAGCACTGACTTAGCACTTCTAGCACGGGCCTTGACCCCAGGGAGATGTAGTACAATGTTTTGTTGACGCGTCCTAACGTTCCTTGAAGGGGGATCTTTCTTACACTTAGTCTGTTTATCATTACACAAGTAATGATTTCCTCTCTCATGGTGAACTGAAGTGGCGTATGGCTTTTAGTGCCAGGAGTGACCGAGGACATGTTCGGCTCGCCAGGTGCAGGTCTTTTGATTTGACTCCTGTAGGCGACCTGCGCGTCGTGATGAGTATGAAATGATGATGAAGACGACACATACACCCAGTCCCAGTGCCAGCGAAATTAACCAATGATGGTTAAAGTTCCCGACCTTGCCGGGAATCGAACCCGGGACCCCTGTGACCAAAGGCCAGCACGCTGACCATTTAGCCATGGAGCCAGACGAATCGTTATCATTCTGTCAGTCATTATCTTCTTCACTGTCAGCCTCTGTATCACTGCCTTGGATAAGTTCCTCACAATTGTCACTTTCTTCTGTGGATCTGACTCATCGAAATCTGCCTCACAACTTTTCATCTTCTTCTAAAAGTTCGCGTATTCTAGCCTCCTGTAGTTCATAGCTACACATTTTCACAGAATGACTTTCACCACTCAAGCGAGAACTGAGTACTCAGCCGGAAATGTTACGATAGTGGTCGCGCGGGGGTATGACGACACCCCGCGTGTGAAGAGTGCTAACGCCTGTCACAGCATTCGCTCAACACTTCATGGTCAAGGTCAGTTAGAGAGGTATAAGAGATTACAGCAAGCTAAATGAACTATATCACAAGATTTAGTCTAAAAAATGAACGGGTGGTGATGGTGGTGGTGGTGGTAGTAAGTTTAGTAGTTTTTTCTTTGCTATTTGCTTTACGTCGCACCGGCACAGATAGGTCTTATGGCGACGATGGGGCAGGAAAGGCTTAGGAATGGGAAGGAAGCAGCTGTGGCCGTAACTAAGGTACAGCCCCAGCATTTGCCTGGTGTGAAAATGGGAAACCATCTTCAGGGCTGCCGACAGTGGGGTTCGAACCCACTATTTCCCGGATGCGAGCTTACAGCTGCGCGCCCCTAACTGCACAGCCAACTAGCCCAGTAGTAGTAGTAGTAGTAGTAGTAGTAGTAGTAGTAGTAGTAGTAGTAGTAGTAGTAATTATAAGAAGGTTCTGTATACCTCTCACCTTCATTGGGTTCAAACTGTGGATTTCTGTGTTGCAAACTCTGACATCATATTCGAGAAACAGATGGTGACTAATAAACATAAAGCGGATAATTGCAGGGAAAGCATTCTTTCTTATTGTATTAGATACGTTTGTGAAATTACTGATTTGATAATCGGCAGTTCGGGGTTAGGAAAAGTAGTTCTAGTGAAGATCAACGTGTACGATTCCAGCCAGATATAGCAGATATTTTAGATTCAGGAGGTGAAGTGGACTGTATCGCTGTTGACCTATCCAAGGTTTTTGATCACGTAGATCAGTCCCTCTCAAACGCCCAAAGTCTCACGCGTGCAAACTGAGGCGCAGAGTTCCTGTGCACAGTGCATCGGTCCTACTCGGCTAGGACCAACGCTTCGTCTCTGGGCTACTCGGCTCAACTCGGCTCGGATTTGGGGCGCTACGGAGCAAGTGAGGAAGAGGGAGACAGTCGGAGCGAGTGAGACAGGCATGGGGAAAGAGACAGCGCTATTGCTCCAAATCGAGGAGTGGGGGTCTGCACTCTGGTCAACCAAGCGAAGTAGTCTTTTGCACCGTGCACAGGTGCATGCACCCTGAGAGGCCCTGGCCTAGATCATTGGAGACTGCCGACAAAAATGAGGGCTGTTGACTAGACAAGAGTGATTCATTGTGTGAATAAATTCCTGGAAAACAGAACTAAGATAGAGTACGTGAAGCATTATCTGATCCTGTAAGGATTAAGAGCGGGGGGGGGGGGGGGTCCCGCAAAGCAGTGTTATTGGACGTTTGTTTTCTTACGTTTATAGATGACACGACTAAAGGACTGGAATCAGAGATAAGGCTTTTTGCGGATGATGTTATACTGTATAGAGTAAGTAATAGGTTACAGGATTGTGAGGGTCTGCAGAAAAAAGCCTCGACGACGTTATGAGGTAGACAGCAGACAATGGTAAAATGGGATGAAGAATCAGGCTGTAAGTTTCATCACGAAGAAAAGTCCTCTGTTTTAATTACTGTGTTGATGGGCTGAAAATACATCATGGGAATCACTGTACCAGTACCTAGGTGTTAATATAAGGAAATACCTCTATTGGGCTAATCACATTAAAGAGGTTTTAAAAAAAGGTTACAAATGTCTTCATGCGGTTATGAAAGTATTTACTGTTTCTTGCAAGAATATAAATGAAGGCGTATACGTCTCTGGTAAGACCCCAATTAGTGGTTCCAGTGTATGAGGCCCTAACCAGGATCCCTTCATACAAGAAGTGGAAAAGGTCCAAAAGAAAGCAGCACGATTTGTTCTGGGTGATTCCCGACAAGAGAGTAGTGTTCCGAAAATGTTGCAAACTTTCGGCTAGGAAGACTTGGGAGTAAGGAGATGAACTGCTCGACCAAGTGGTATGTTCTGAAGTGTCAGTCGAGTGTTGGCTTGGCGTGACATTGGTGGACGAATAATCTTGGGTGGAGGTTTTAAAATTAGGAAATATTATAGAATGAAGATAAAGGCGCAATTCAACTGGGGCAAATATTCAGTTATAGGAAGATGAATTAGGGATTGGAGAAGTTTGTCGAGGTATATGTTTGATAAAATTCCTAGTTCTTAGAAATGATTCCAGAAAATACTAGGTAAACAATTGACAGTGTATTTGCCACCTGGGTGACAGCCCTAAATGCAGATAGTAAAAGAATGATTGATTGAAATAATAGTTCATAGTACCTACTTACGTATTTGCTAATCTGATTCGCTAATAAGAGCAAAGCTGGGACTCATTTTCTGCTAATTTAACCAAATACACACTTCGAATCACATCGTAAATGCGTTGCAGATTATATCATAAACCGCCAGACCTTTCCACAATAATTTAGGTTTGTCATTACACACACACACACACACACACATATATATATATATATATCGGGCGAGTTGGCCGTGCGGTTAGGGGCGTGCAGCTGAGAGCTTGCGTCCGGGAGATAGTGGGTTCGAACACCACTGTCGGCAGCCCTGAAGATGGTTTTCAGTGGTTTCCCATTTTCACACAAGGCACATGCTGGGGCTGTACCTTAAGGCCACACCCGCTTCCTTCCCACTCTCAGGTCTTTCCTATCCCGTCGTCGCCATAAGCCCCATCTTTGTCGGTGCGACGTAAACCAAATTGTAAAAAATATATAAAAAAACAATATGGGTATGGCTCACTTTTACGGCCGAATGCCCTTCCTGACACCAACTTTGTGTGGAGAGATGGATTAGCTATTGAGTGTGTCTGTGGTGGTTGGCAGTGTAGTTTAGTGTGTTGTGTGTTTTGTTATTGCTAGGGGTGACATTTGCCTAATTTATTCCTGTATACGGAAACGTAGGCTTTTAAGATGTAAATCCGGTTTAGGCTCTTCTTAGCTGGAATTCCTTGGTTTTATTGCGCCTATAAATGCCTCTTTCAGGGTTTCGTGCCTATTTGAAGTATAATTGCCCATTTAATGCCTTTTGATAGTCTTAAAGAATCCAGTATTCTTCCAGTGCATTGTATTCTAGCTGGTGTGGTCGACAGAATTATTTCCTCGTTTCTCAATATCTGTTTACGCCAATACCACTAAGGAGAATTCTTGAAGGCTTCAGAAATAGCTCTTGGGGAATTTACTTTAGGATTAACAAAGAACAATTCACTTATCCCTGGCAAAAATGTCATTTTTTTTTTTCCATTCTTTATCATTTTTGCAGTAGGCTAACCTTTGACACCAAGATAAGTCTTTTCGTCATTATATTGAAGTAATAGCCAAATTTTACTTTCAGATTATTCAAGAATACAGAACAGTCACCAGTAAGGTCCGGCTCCATGGCTAAATGGTTAGCGTGCTGGCCTTTGGTCAAAGGGGTCCCGGGTTCGATTCCCGGCAGGGCCGGGAATTTTATTCATCATTGTTTAATTTCTCTGGCACGGGGGCTGGGTGTACGTGTCGTCTTCATCATTTCATCACCACCACCACCACCACCACCACCACCACGACGCGCAGGTCGTCTACGGGCGTCAAATCGAAAGACCTGCACCTGGCAAGCCGAACATGTCCTCGGACACTCCCTGCACCAAAAGCCATACACCATTTCAGGTTTTTCACCGGTAAGAGCCCAGATAAGTTGAGTTATCATGTTCATATTCTGAATATTGTTATTAAGTGGCTTCAGACAGATAAGTCAGTTTGTCTTATAGTTCTATTGGTTATTGTGTACGTGGATATTATCATCCAGTAAATTAATTATTGACGGTGAATTTACACAGCAGTTTGTGTTAAAGAGAACTATTAAATCTTACTAGCTAACATTGCATAAATGTGATTTATGAAAATCCACAGCCTGTTTCCAGTCATTCGACCGGGTCAGGAATGGAATGAATGAAGCCCCTATCTAGCGGCAAGGATAGGAATTATGCCGGCTGCCGAAGCCTGTCACACTCCTGGGACAATAATGAATGAATGACAGATGAAATGAAATGTTCATGGAGAGTGTTGCTGGAATGAAAGATGCCAGGGAAAACCGGAGTACCCGGAGAAAAACCTGTCCTGCCTCCGCTTAGTCCAGCACAAATCTCACATAGTGACCGGGATTTGAACCACGGTAACCAGCGGTGAGAGGCCGGTGCGCTGCCGCCTGAGCCACGGAGGCTACAAATGTGATTTATACGCTTCGTTTTTTTTCTGGTCCACATAAGTTAATGCCTGGTCAATATAAGACAAGTCAGTTTCATTCGCGAGCCAGAGCAGATACTTTATTCATTCTTTGAATTAAAATCTAACCAAAACCATTATTTAAAAAGCTGTTTCATAACGCAGAATGGTTTGACAACATTTGGTGAATCGGTGATTTCGTATTTAAAAAAAAAAAAAATATTGCTCCCCCCTGAGAACTTTAATTCTTGACTTATCTTTTTATTCCCTGAGATGAGTGAATTTGACCCTCTCACCTCCTAAGATGATTTGCGAGAATCAGTCAACGTCGAACTACATTGTTTACACCCATATCCTCCACCTCCATCTCGCTGCAAATTGTTGGACGCTTTGTTTTGAGATCTCATTTAAAGAAGTAGTGATTGTTGTTTAAAGGGGCTTAACATCTAGATCATCGGCCCTTCTAAAGAATTGTTTGACAAAGCCTAAAGAAAAATCTTCCAAGGCCTACTAGCTGAAGCAGTGTATCCTAACTTCACTACCGATGGAAGGGTAGAAGGAGGTCCCTATTATCTTTTTGTAATCGAGGACTAGGATCTCAGTTCATTGTAGCATTTATAGGCCTATTCATTTCTGTAGTGTGGCAAGTTGTTCTGTTGCAACGCTATATCATTTAGGCCGTGGACAATGAAGATGCTGTCTCTATAAGCAAGAAAGTCATGTCCTGCCAGTCGGTTCGATCAGATTTGGCGTTCCTAAACGCAACATCAGGTAGCTGCCGGGGGTCATCACAGTTGGAGAGCAGTGCCGTGTCTTTTGTGGAGTCCACTAGGATTGTGAAAGAAGTTAGTCTTGAGCAAATATCTGGTAAGGTAACCGATATCAGAGAAACGTTTGATAGGGCCCTGCAACGAAATCCAGAGTGGAAAGAGATAGTAAAAGTACCACTTAATGTGATGTGATGATGGGAGATCCTTCTCACAATACAGAAACATTTTTCATGACAATAGAACACGATTGTTTCCTGAAAATATTGACAGTTTGTTAGTTATAAATTCCTTCCCTTGCCATTATGTGTACTGTTAAATTAAAAGTAATTTTTCATGCCTGTTTGGTTGCCTATTTACGTGGATGTTGGGCTATTTTAGTGCCTATTAATCGTGACCCTAGCTATTGCTATTTGTTTTACGTCGCATTGACTTGGACAGATCTTTCGGCGGCGATAGGACAGGACCAGACAGGGCTAGGAGTGGGAAGGAAGCGACCGTGGCCTTAGTTTAGGTACAGCCCCCAGAATTTGCCTGGGGTGAAAATGGAAACCACGCAGAACCATCTTCAGGGCGTCTACATTGGGGTTCCAACCCACAGTCTACCAAATGCAAGCTCACCACTGTGCGGTCCATACTGCTCAATTCGCCTTACTCGGTGATATATTGTGGATGTATGTATTGTGTGTATTAAGACGAACTCAAAACACCCAGTCCCCGAGCCAGAGGAATTCGTAAACTACAGCAAAAATCCCAAGGAATCGCACCCTGGACTGAAACGACGGCCGCTATGCTGACCATTTAGCCGAGGAGTCGGACATGGATTTTATCAGCGTGCAGCAAACTATCAGCTGTACTTTCGAAGAGCAACGCCGAATTAATCTCGATCTTTTCAGAATGAAATCAGCTTTGTGGTACGGATTCAGGCTGTTTCCTTTTAGGGTAGTACTCCGCGAACTTTTGTGTGTGTAGGCTGCAGGTCCGAAAAATTACACGGCTAGATGCTGATAGGTTTTCGCAAACATCATTGTGAGCAAGCGATTAAAATAATAATAATAATAATAATAATAATAATAATAATAATAATAAATGCTTAACTTCTCTTAAATTGTTTCTCATTTAAAGAGACGGCAGACTATTGGAATTGCTCTGGATTTTTTAAAAAATACGCAAGTAAGTCTAGTGATGGGAGTGCCTTGTATTTTGTACACTCCTCTGCTCAGACCTTGGAGGTCCTTGAAGTGTAGGAGGTTTAAAGCTTCCACTACTTTCAATATCGGTCTTAGGTTAGTTGTACTAGTACTCTTTAGACATAAACCTAATAATTATTTGAACCCGAACTTCACCGAATAACATAGTAAAGATCGGTGCTGGCGAATTTGCTCTGTCGACATCTAGCATTTACGACGGACATAAAACAAATAACATTAATATTTTCAGTGAAATACAAATTTAGATGGGATGATAAACTAAACGATGTGCAATTACTCTATAAGGCGCCATCAGAGACCACGGGTCTCTTATACCAGTATACACCGAATATATCGTGTCGTCTCAGAAATCACGAATCTTAAAAATTCACGAATTCCAGGAAAAGGATTAGTAAGAGTAGGTTTCTTTTCCTGGGCCCGTCTCAAAACTCACGAGCCAGGAGACTTGTTCTTTGTATGGATAAATGCCCACCCTACTCGCATAACGACTGTAGATATTTAAAAATGTAATCGGAACTGTGCTAAAAGGTCCGTTGTTACCACCAGCTGGAACTGCGTGCCCTCTGTAATTGGCAACTCTCTCATCAAAAGGTGGGCTGTAGTGTACCTCGCACAAAGTATACGCAACAGGAGGTTGAAAAACCCACGGACATCACTGTTTCACTTAAAACTCTATTGTCACTTGCAGTTATAACTTCACCGGCACACACGGTTGCCAGTCTTTTATGACAAAACCGTACTATTTCGTCCGACTTGTTTTCTCCCTGCTTATAAAACCAATAACCGTTGTACATAAATTTAGTTTATCCTTTTGCGAAGAAATGAATTCCATGTTCAATCAATCAATCAATGAATACTGATCTGCATTTAGGGCAGTCGCCCAGGTGGCAGATTTCCTATCTGTTGTTTTCCTAGCCTTTTCCTAAATGATTTCAAAGAAATTGGACAGAATGAATACTCCCCCTCCCACCATTCCTATCCTATCTCTACGATACACACTCCAGTTCTGTGAGAAAATTTCTGTATCCATTATATCATTTCTCAGCCATGATTCAACTCCTATTACAATATCTGGTAAATATATATCTGTTAAATTACTTAATTCTATTCCTTTCTTTACAATACTTCTACAGTTCAACACTAACAATTTTGTCATTCCTACTTGATTTCCCTATTCCCTTATCACCGCTCCCTACGCCACCCCGTTTCCCTGAATGTACCTCCCAATTACCCTTCCAAAAGAATTTCCTAACTTATACGTACCACTGCGATTTATGTGAAGGCCATCCGAGCGCAGATCCCTATCTCCTACCCACCCATTAGGATCTAGAAATTTCACTCCCAGTTTCCCGCATACCCACTCCATAGTCTCATTTAAATCCCCAATCACCCTCCAGTCAGTATCCCTCCTGCAGAGTATTCCACCAATAACAATCTCCGCTTTCTTAAACTTCACCCGTGCTGCATTTACCAGATCCCACACATCTCCAACTATGTTGGTACTTATATCAGCTTGCCTTACGTTGTTGGTACCAACGTGAAACACTACCACCTTCTCCTTCCCCTCCTCCCTCTCTCCTACTTTCTTCAACATCTGCCTCAACCTAATTCCTGGATAACATTCTACACTGGATCTCTTTCCTCCACACACTTTCCCCACGTGTCTAACGATGGAATCCCTCATGATCAGAGCCTCAACCCTACCCACCTCATCTGATCCCCTCCCCTCCTGGTCAGCCCTATCTTTCCTGATAGCTGCAGAAGCTACTTCCTCCTCCCTTTTCTCCTTCCCATGACCCTGTTCCACTTGTCTTTTCCTATCCTCTACTCTACATTTCCCTTTCCTACCTTTTCCCTTCCTCCTACTTCCACGGATCTCAGCAACAGTTCCCTGTCCCTCATCTTCCCTCTGTTGTTCTACCTGGAGTGACTCGTACCGATTTCGCACAGACACCTGTCCTGAATTCTGATCCTGAATAGAGCTCTTAGCCTGCAATCTCCTTCCCCTTAGAACATTAGACCACCTGCCTTCTACAACTCCCCCCCTTTCCTTCCTGTCCCTCTTGTGTTTTGCACTGCTCGATGACACCAAGCAGAGTAACTGAGTAAAGATCAGTGTTATACTTGGAGAATTTAATGTGTGGAAGGGTGATAATTCCTGTTAACAATACATGGGATATCCCATTCTAAAACTGGGTGGACAAACATGGGTTGAAGGGCAACATCAGCCAACGCACACCTTGACGTAACCGAATGTGTCCCTGAATAACTCCGAAAGGTTCGGGTTCACCGTGTATAACATTTATTTATTTATTTATTTATTTATTTATTTATTTATTTATTTAGTCTCCGTGGCTCAGGCGGCAGTGCGCCGGCCTCTCACCGCTGGGTCCTGTGGTTCAAATCCCGGTCTCTCTGTGTGATTTGTGCTGGACAAAACGGAGGCGGAACAGGATTTTCTCCGGGTACTCCGGTTTTCTCTGTCATCCTTCATTCCAGCAACACTCTCAAATATCATTTCATCTGTCATTCATTAATCATTGCCTCAAAGGAGTGCGACAGGCTTCGGCAGCCGGCACAATTCCTATCCTCGCCGCTAGATGGGGGCTTCATTCATTCCATTCCTGACCAGGTCGACTGGAAACAAGCTGTGGATTTTTATTTATTTATTTATTTATTTTAGTGCCGGACATGTTCGGTTCGCGTGGTGTAAGTCTTTCCATTTGACACCTATGGATGACCTGCACGACTGTATGTGGGGGAAGAGGAGGAGGAAGAGGTAGGGAGAGGGTGAAATCCGGTGTCAGCACATAGTCTGCTTCTGTCGAATAACACCAGGGGTTCTGCCCAAGGTTTAACATCCCCATCCGACGGGCGAATCACCATAAACAGTTTGACGACGACTACTACTACTGTTTTCATTACTCCTCTGAAGTGGGAGGCGGGCCTCCCAGACAGTCCCGCCGTCTTTCATGCCAGGAAATTTGTATCGAAAAAGATGTGCGGAGAAGGTAAGAGGGTTGGCGTCCGTGGGTTATACTAGGAACTGTCCTGGCATTCGCTTTAGTGCAGGAGAATGGAAAACCACGGAAAACTATTCTCAGAACAGCCGACGGTGGGGACCAGCCCCTCTCAGTCTGTCCGATAGAGCCACGGTAGAGACGTGGCCACCCCTCCCCTGCTCCGTTGGCCGGTCGGAGTGCAGAGCTGTGGGACAACGGAGTGGGCCGAGACCCACTCTGCATTCACCGACGTCAGTGGTGTGATACGCTCTCACTCCATATCAACACTGCGGAGAGGTTTGGAATTGAATCCAGGCTTTTGCACGCAATCTGTTGATTAGAAATTGTATAGCACCATGTCTCCTACCCTGCCGGCCAACATATCTGATGTAATAATTTTCTCGACGAACGAAACTTCAACCGACTAACCGCTGTGTCAGACCATGCAGACCTCATGCCTTAACGATCATGGCCACCAGGCGAAAGAAGAATTGATTACTTTTTATTTATTTCGTTCGGAATGATCGGGGGTTCATGATAGCCCAGTGGTATAGTCACAAACTTCTAACCAAGGTGGCCATAGTTCGAATCCCTGCCTATGTACGTGGGGCTTTGAAATAAAATCCCAAACTTGTGATTGGGATTCCTCGTAGAACTAGATGCCTATTGGCTGTGATCACAGTATCAACAGTCTCATAAAAGTAAGAGTTTGGTTCCTTCTGAACAATCGCCTTCAAGCCTGAAATCCTCTGTGTAGTGACTAGAGTTCCGATAGTAGAGAGTGCATTCTTTGCACGCACGGTGCCTTTCTTTCTTCTCAGAAAACGTGAATTGTAAACAAAGCCTGTCTCCTGGCCTCAATCGCAACTCGCTCAAACAAGAGTTCACTGGACCACCATCCTTTGCCTCGCTTCGATTTGTATTACAGGCGGCCTCAGGTACGAATTATCCGTGTAGTGCAAGAAACACAGGAGATGTGAACCACATCATCTTAGAGTGCAGTGGAACTGCATCATTTCGCAGAGAATTGTTTGCTACCCTTGTGCACCTTCGGGTTCCCTTACCCACACATATTCAGCTATTACTGGCAACTGGAGACTTACGTGTGTACATTGCAATTGCAACATACTTGACAAAAACTGGTGTAAATATCTAAAGAAAAGTGTGGTTTGCTTTCTTTTTGCTCTGTTCTAGGTTCTTTCTGTTATTTTATGTCTTTTTAACCTGTTGTCCCTTTTTCTTTGTATTTTCTGTAACATTGTTATTGTACATTGTTGATGGCCAAATGTCGTACGGACGAAGGTCATAATAAAGAAAAAAAGTACGAATTACCGTTCCAAAATCTCATAAACATAATTAACTGATCATAGCAGTGCACATAAATAAATAAATAAATAAATAAATAAATAAATAAATAAATAAATAAATAAATAAATAATAGTGGCCTTAAGGGACCTGGGAAGTATGAAAGGATCAAAGAATGCATTTTTGTTTTTTTTTATTATATATTTTTTTTTTTTTTGCAAGTTGCTTTACGTCGCACCGTCACAGGTCTTTTGGCGACGATGGTACAGGAAGGAGCCGTGGCCTTAATTAGGTACAGCCCCAGCGTTTGCCTGGTGTGAAAATGGGAAACCACGGAAAATATAATTAATTTTATAAGGTTTCTGAACATAATGGTATATTATTTTATATTACTTCCGCATTTATTTCTTAGAGAAATATTCGAAAGAACTGCGTGTCTTATTAAGGTTATGGAAATTGCATCTTTAAATAATTTTTTCTCGGTACTGTGTTTTCTTAAAAGCAAGACTCCTTGTCTGAATGGACAGCGTTGAGGCCTTCTGTTCGGAGGATCCTGGGTTCAATTCCCGGCCGCATCGGGCATTTTTAATTGCGTCTGATTAATTCATCTAACCCGGGGATTGACTGTGCTTGTCCCAATTGTCTCGTCTTCATATTCAGACAACCACCACAGAAACACGCAATAGTGGTTACATCCCTACACATAGGGTTGCGTAAGGAAGGGCATT
The DNA here is from genome assembly GCF_040414725.1 of Anabrus simplex. Classification (NCBI taxonomy): domain Eukaryota; kingdom Metazoa; phylum Arthropoda; class Insecta; order Orthoptera; family Tettigoniidae; genus Anabrus; species Anabrus simplex. Next base: position 63,036,150 of record NC_090266.1, read on the forward strand.
CGGTCGTAAATCAGGATCAACTCCATATGTATCACACAGTTCGTACCCGCGACACCAGTAGGTGTTGGAAAAGCGGTAGAAGGAGATTGCATTTTTGAAAATTTCGGTACCGGTACATTTTTCAGGAACTTTGTGCCATGAAAAGCAGACATTTGGACCAGAGGCCGATATATCAGAAGTACGAAAGAGTACTGATAATCAAAATTACATACTTGGGCCCAGTAGACTCTGACATTATTTTTTATTTTGAAGAAATTGGTAGAAATTTTGTTGCGCCTAATGGTTATTTTCTCTACTTATATCTGTTTGAGTAAGAAAGTAGACTTTTCTTATCAATATCTTGTAAAAATGGCAGAGAAAGTAAAATTCTTGGCGTGAGTATTATAAACAATTCTTCGGAATTTTTAGTATTTTTTAAGTACTTTGAATGTTGTTCAGTTCCTTTACGTGACGGAAACCTGACGACGTAGAGTTAAATGCCTCTAATCTCAACTGCGATTGAATCTGCTGTCTTCAGCAGAAAGCAAACGACTAACCACGGACATCGGCTACCTGAGAATTTCCCTTGTTGTACGAAGAGTTGGTTTTACGTCTAGATACAGTCGCTCAAAGAAAGGAATGAGCACACGCTATTTAAGTTCCTCGTAGGTACACTTTTCTCAGAAAGAAATTGAACCTATAGATACGTTTAGTGTGGGTATACACAGGGTTTGTATCTACATGGGAGATGAATTATATTATGATGATTCAAACTACGTCTGATGTATTAAAAGCGACTATATATTATTCTCGGCCCCATTACTTTCTGGTGTCCGCCTCCGTAGCATAACGGTTAGCACTATTAGCTGCCGCCCTCGGGAGATCGGGTTCAATTCCCGGTACTGCCAGAAATTTAAGGTTGTCAGGAGGGCTGGTATGTGGTTAAAAAGGTACATGCATGCAGCTCACCTCCGTTCGGGTTGTACCGGAAAAGAGCTGCATCACCTCGGGGCGAAGACACGACGTTACTTACTTTCTGGTGTCAGTTCTCGCTATTTTTTTTTCTAGGGGCTTTACGTCGCACCGACACAGATAGGTCTTATGGCGACGATGGGATAGGAAAGGCCTAGGAGTTGGAAGGAAGCGGCCGTGGCCTTAATTAAGGTACAGCCCCAGCATTTGCCTGGTGTGAAAATGGGAAACCACGGAAAACCATTTTCAGGGCTGCCGATAGTGGGATTCGAACCTACTATCTCCCGGATGCAAGCTCACAGCCGCGCGCCTCTACGCGCACGGCCAACTCGCCCGGTGTTCTCGCTATTGAGGCTGCATGTAATGGGTTTGGGGCATATCGGTCAAGTGTCAAACTATTAGCGCATGCGTGGTCTCTGTCTGTCTTTTAAATTTACAGTTTGCTTTATGTCACACCGGCACAGATAGGTCTTATGTTGACAGTGTGATGGAAAGCGCTCGAAGTTGGAAGTGACCGTGACCTTAATTACGGTAACGCCTGGTGTGAAAATGGGAAACCACGGAACTAGCTTCAGGGCTGCCGACAGTAGAGTTCGAACCCATTATCTCCTGAATGCAAGCCGATAGCTACGAGACGCAAACCGCGCAGCCACTTGCTCGATTGTAGTCTGACTACTAGCCTGGCCGAGTGGTCCGTACTGCTGTGTCCGTCCGGCTTTTTTCCTTATGGTCCTTGGGCTACATTACCATTTGGTCTTCACATACCGGGCGAGTTGGTCGTGCGGTTAGGGGCACGCAGCGGTGAGCTTGCATCCGGGAGATATTGGGTTCGAATCCCACTGTCGGCAGCCCTGAAGATGGTTTTCCGTGGTTTCCCATTTTCACACCAGGCAAATTCTGGGCTGTACCTAATGGCCACGGCCGCTTCCTTCCCACTCCTATCCCTTTCCTGTCCTATCGTCGCCATAGAACCTGTCTGTGTCGGTGCGACGTAAAGTCACCAGCAAAAAATACATTATAGGCCTACGCAGGGCAATACAAAAAACTTTATAGCATATATTACCGTAGAATAGAGGTTTTGCACACATTTTGGTCCAACTTGAAATAGTTCATGTCCGTATTAAGTCGGAGTAGTAAACATCACATCATTGCACGATTATATTCTAATACCACACGGTTTCAAAAACTGTATTAATGTTTCTACAACTCCTAAGTGTTTTAAATCTAGAAGCGGGGAATATGACGTTGGAAAGGGAACTCCCAAACGTACCAACGTATGCATGAATTGAATCCTTGTCCCAGAATAATAAGCACATTTGAATATGTAATTAAGTCACCAGTTCCTAGAGATTGACACTGACATTGTGAAGAATTGACCACTCCTATGCAGAAAAGGTATATTCCGTCATTAAACGGCATGCGAATTATGGACACTTTAGACTCTCGGCTGTAGCGAAGATCCGTAAACAATGGTTGTTGAGAGATTTTGGGTTGAGTTAGAGCATAGTCGCGTCCTGTCAATCTTGTTGATATTTCCCAGGCCAGTAGCCAGTGTTGGTAGGCTTGTTGTCCAACAAAGTGGATAATAATCCGTATACGGCAGTTGAGGCATGTTGCAAAGTCCATCACGTGCACCAGTTTTTGCTCTCTCGTTGCCAAAGATGCCAGAAAATCTTTGCTCCGGAGAAATGCTACTTGATGACCTGTTGATTTTAAGTGTAAAGTCTATTATCGGCATATCAAACAAACAGGCGTGTGTCTGATTATTTCATTGAGGATTCCCTAAGGACGTGATTTCGATGGTCGAGTAACATTTTGTCAGTTGGAATTACGCAGTGTGACTAATGATGCAGCCTTCTTATCAAGACTCCTATTTTCAGATGAAACACGAGTTGACAACAAGGGTACAAAATGCACTATTGTAGCGCGGAGAATTCCCACTGGGTAAGACAAGACGCATTTAAAGTGCAGTTGGGAGTAAAAGTCTGGTGTGGTATCTTGGTCAGGCACCTAATCGGACGGTCATCCGACGGGAGCACGTTACTTTCATTTTCTTCAAAATGAACTCCCAGTTGATGGAGAACGTGCCACTGCTCGACAGATTACGAATGTGGTTTAAACAGGACGGGGCCCCACCGCACAGATCAGTAGTCGGTCGGAACAGTCTTCTGCTTCATATCCTAATAAATGGTTAGGAGGGGAGGAGCCGTTCCCTGGCCCGCCAGATCACCTGATCTTTCACCACTTGAATTCTTCCTGAGGGGTCACTTAAAGCAGGTAGTGTATGCACAGTAACCTGAAAATCCTGGTCACCCCCGGTAACTGATAGCCAAGGCATGCCAAGCTGTTACACCTCGCATGTTACAACAGGCAAGAATGTCTTCATAACGCTGTTCTGAAATCTGTACAAACAGACATTTTCAGTACTTACTGTGCTGAATATACAGGGTATCTTGTTTCATACCTACTGATCCTGTCGCAGTCTAACCTGGCTACATAACATCCGATAAAAAGGGTGTTTTCAGGACCAAATATTTTTTTAAATTGGCTTTACATCGCACCGACACAGGTCTTATGGCGACGATGGGGCAGGAAAGGGCTAGGAGTACCTTAATTAAAGGGGACCCGGAATGCCCTATCCTTACAATGTTAAATTGGCAATGTTGGATGTACCTTTTTCCAAAAACTAGCCAAGGCAGACGTATGCAATTTTTATATGTTTAAGATGTGAACCTTGCCTAGCTACTGAAGCATGCATAATTGAAATTGTGCCTCGGGTGTAATAAATATAATTTTTTCTTTCCAAGTGGAAAAAATGTACATTTTACAGAACATAACATTCATTAAGGTGAACATTAATTTGAAACCAGGCAGTAAAAGACCTTCAATATACACAGAATCCTCGAACAAACAAACGGTGAAAGTTTGAAGTTTCTACATGTAGTAGAAGCTAAGAAAAGGTACATTAAGTATTTAAAAAAAGTAAACTCCCGAAAAAAGTGTCCAAAGTTGGAATGTCAAAATAAGCCTGCCCCATGACTTGGATGATCTTCCTCTTCAAACTGGTCCAGAAGTTTTCGTTTGGCAGCTCTATGACTTTTTGGCTTCTTTGGTTAATTCCTGGAACTTTTAGCATTTCGGAGACTTTCCTTGTCGCATCGTAGCATGGTATCAACAGTTCGACTCCCGACACCCAATCCCAGGTTTTCCAAAACCTTACATCTCGTTACATTCCCGTCATTGAATGCTGCTACTGCATCAAATACTCCGAAGTGTAGGGTATGAATACCTACAAACACTGTCTTGGGAATCCGACTCCAGATGACATTGTTTACACTCTCGTTTGGATTTTGTGTTCGGCCGTGCAGACATTTTTTCAGGAGATCGGGGTGTGCTAAGTCCCTAAAAACTGGCTTTATTGATAAATCAATTACTTCATTTGTTTCATTACCCTTATTTATGCTGTTATACACTTCTAGGTGTTTTAGTTTCTTCCCTGAAGCACTTTTAGCACTAAGCCAAACTGTATCATTAGCACTGGGTATGTTAGTGAGGTTAGATAACACTGGTTCCTGAACTTGCGGTTGTAACGCAGGTTTTACCGCATCTTCACTTACACTACTAGTTATTTTAGTTTTCTTCTGGCAACACACCCGCTTCTTAAAAACTCTCTTCTCACCTCTTAGGCATACTGATCTTCAAAAATAATGTTAGAACAATATACGTTACATACACTGAACAGTCAAAGATGACAATTTGGCGGGAATAGAGGCAAGCATCCAGCAGGTTTGCCAACCACTGAGGTTAAAATTACTTTCCTGAGTGTAAAACGCCTTTACAGAAGTTAAAATACTCTCACAAACCACACACTGAAACCTTAGAGAACCTTAGAGATAAATCCGTCGGCCATGACTGCTACCAGCTGACAACTTTTCATGCATGAGTTATTTGAAAAATTAAAAAAAAAATACTTTCACGTATCATAAAAGAATTATTTATGTCATTTGAAAGCAGAGATTCCAGAGTTAATTTTAGATTTAAAAAACTAAATTTGATTTTTTGGCGCTATATCTCCATTCCGAGTCCCCTTAAGGTATAGCCCAAGCATTTGAATGGTGTGGGAATGGGAACCACGGAAAACCATCTTCAGAGCTGCCTGGCAGTGGGGTTCGAATAGACTATCTCCCGAATGCAAGCTCACAGCTGCACGCCTCTAACCACACGACCAACTCGCTCGGTCAAATAATATTAACTCGTTGGAGCAAGTAGGTATGTAGCCATATCACATCCACTATTAAGGTCACAAGCGAAAACAAGTGTACTGGCCTGCGAACTGAACCCGTTGTCCAGCAGCTTGGCTCCGCAACAGCAGCGATGCTACGAAGTGCGTTGTCATATGACTGGCACGTATGGAATATGTTCGTAGTCCTAATACACACTTCCTGTTCAGACGTAAGGTAGTGTTATTTGCAGCTGTGATCGTTTTAAACATTCATTGTAGTTTACGCCATTGAAGTAACACTTGCGCTATATTAATCTGTATTCTCGAGCATGAACTTACCGGTATATTAGTACTTAAACAGGTACAAATGTTTTAGTTCGCTTCTGGTGTAGTGGTTAGTGTGATTAGCTGCCATCCCCGGAGGCCCGTGTTCCCGGCTCTGCCACGAAATTTGAAAAGTGGTACGAGAACTGGAACGGGGTCGACTCGGCCTTGGGAGGTCAACTGAGTAGAGGGGATTCGATTCCCACCTCAACCATCCTCGAAGTGGTTTTCCGTGGGTTCCCACTTCTCCAGATATGTGCCGGGATGGTACCTAACTTAAGGCTATAGCCGCTTCCTTCAAATCTTCCCATAACCTCCTGTTCAGAATAACAGGTGAGGTCGCCTGGGCGAGGTACTGGTCCTCCTCCCCAGTTTCGTCTCCGACCAAATGCCTCACGCTCCAGGACACTGTCCTTGAGCCGGTAGAGGTGCGATCCCTCGCTGAGTCCGTGAAAAAAAACACTGACTAAACAGGCTAAATAGATTAAATAAAATAATAAACAATTATTTTTAGATTGGCTATGGTGTAAGTTTTTTTTTTTACGTCGCACCGACACAGATAGGTCTTATGGCGACGATGGGATAGGAAAGGCCTAGGAATTGGAAGGAAGCGGCCGTGGCCTTAATTAAGGTACAGCCCCGGCATTTGCCTGGTGTGAAAATGGGAAACCACGGAAAACCATCTTCAGGGCTGCCGACAGTGGGGCTCGAACCCACTATGGTGTAAGTTCGTTGTGTTGCGTATCTCCGAAAGCGATAAGGGGCAGGTGGGCTACAAGGTATTTTATCGTAGTCTCTCCCAGATAAGTACAGTACAGAAACTCTCATATCATAATACTTTGAACAACATAAGATAGCGGATTAGGGTTTTCCCTGTGGGTGTTAATCTGAACATCATTAACGGTTATATAATAGCGTGATAAGTATAATACAGTGATAAGACGTCAGAAGAACTTGGCTTGACGTAGATGGCAGAATATGGAGTTAGTGCAGTAAGTACCTCTGACATTGGAATACATGAACATATGGATTTCGTCCGCCTGGCTTTAATTATCTGTATAGTGCACATTCCAGCACTTCAATCCCGTACACATTGAGACGCCACGGAATCTTGCCGATGTAGAATCTGTGATTTATGTTGGTAATGGAACGCTACAACTGCCCCGTCCATGTCTATCCGCTTATCTAACTCTTACTCTTTGTTCACGGAGTTCGTCGAGGTCAACATATGTAGCTAAACGATCAATTTATTTTTTTAAAAACTGACAGGGGTGGAAACGTTAACTCATCTTAAGAATCGCATACTTTCGTTTAATTATATGCCTTGTGATTTGTTTCAAATTGAATTCGAAGATAATATTTCAATCTGTTACACGCGGTGCGAAATTAGAAAATCCGGCGGTCAAAAGCAAGACGATTTCAATTAAAGAAAAAACTCCTCTATAAGACAGGTGTAAAATGTATAGTACTGTACCAGTAAGGAAACATACATTTTTGTGTATTATATTTTGAAGTGTTTTCAAGTGTCTAGTGCGAATACATGGAGACTGTGCACTATTTTCTAGTACGCCTTCATTAAATGGAAACCTGGCTTTAGCAGAAAGATGACTTGGTCCCTTGCGATTCCGTTTAAGACAGGTTTCACTGTAATACACAATCTCATGATTAATATACTGTATTCTCTTACCAAATGTCTTGTGTGGGATTGTAGAATTAAATTAGAGAAATTAACATAGGATAGCTATCGAAAACTTCAGTGTGGAGTTCAAGTTCATAACTTTGACGTCGGAGTCAATATGAATTCTGTTAAAAGGGGCAGGTTCTCGCCTTATCACCCGCCGCACCTTGCAATCGAGATAAGATAACCCTTCAAGTGAACTGTAAACTCCTTTAGTTATAAGTGATTATGCGATTAGTATATTGTGCTTCACTTCTTAGAACCATCCGCTTAAATCCTTTGTCGGAAATATCATTAGCTGTATACTTGGTGGACGAAGTAGACATAATATGTGGAGAATTGAATTTACCAAGTAATGTACGCTTGCGTGCAGAAGAACTGGGCCATAGGAATTGAAAACTTATTTCTGTAGTTATAACGAGAATGTGACATTTTTACTATGTTCTGACATATTATTGGGTGCCAACAACAGTAATATGGTTCATGTATTTTTAAATATTGACTCCCTCTGTATATCCATTTCACAGATCATTTGCTGCTAGAATCGCAGATATGTTCGTGCCTTTCTTTTTCTTTTCAAAAGGAACATTCTAAGATCAGGATATGTTTTCATGCACACTTACCAGGGCCTATATGTGAGATATCACTTAATTTTGAAAACCTAGTGAGGTAAGATTCATGTTCCAGTCCAACAGTGGGTAAAATAGACAATAAAATGAAAAAAAAACCAGCGAAATAAGTGGATACAGATAAATCAAAGGTAGGCCAAATGCTATACATATATGCATTCCTTCTTTCTCTTGTCACTTCTTTGTTGTGAACGCTGACTGCAGAGACAGTATTCACAGTTCACCTCTACGTTCCCGCCCTCCGTGATGAACGAACCCTGGCAAGAGAGGTGACCACCTTCTAGGTGGCCCGCCCTCCCCTTGAGGGAGGTGAATAAAAACTTTTCCTGACCTGACGAACGAGCCTCACCTCTAGCCTTCATTCTGTCTATTGCGGGTAGTATGAACAATACAGACTTAATTTGTGACCTTTTGCGACCACTGCTTTCAAACATGAGTACACATTCACTTTCAATATAAGCACCTTGGGTAGCTATACAATATCGCCATTCATATCTTGCTACCTGTTGGGCTGATTAGCTCAGACGCTAGTGCTGGCTTTCTGAGCCCAATTTGGCAGGTTCAATCCTGGCTCAGACCGGTGGTATTTGAAGGTGCTCAAATACGTCAGTCTTGTTTCGGTAAATTTACTGGCGCGTAAAAGAACTCCTACGGGACACAATCCCGGTACCTCGGGTCCGAAAACCGAAAGTAGTAGTTATTGGGACGTAAAACCAATAACATTATCTTGCAACCTCCCGTATTGCTTCCTGTAGTGTTTCTTTTACCTTATATGCTGATGCAAAATTATGTCCTTTCAGGTATTCTTTTTTTTTTTTCATTATTGGAAAGAGTAGCATCTCGGCTGTCTAAAAGTCGTTTAAATAAGCTGAATGTTAGATCACGGGACGTCCATGTCTATTGTTAAACTCTTGAGACTAGGAGGGACCGGTGTATCTTCGGGCCGCTTACGACTGATAAGGTCCGATAAATATCTTGCAACTATCCAGATGCAACTCTTTGTCTACTGGTTTGTCCTCGAGAATGGAATATTCCCTGCGAATATAAAAAGAACACCGTGAAATTATATTCCACATTCCATGAAGTGCCTTTTTAAAGATTTTTTCGCTCTAATAATTTTCTCGATGATGATCCGGGCATCGAATCATGACCCTCTTTACCGAGGACCACTGCGCTCACCATTCAATAAATAATAATAATAATAATAATAATAATAATAATAATAATAATAATAATAATAATAATAATAATAATAATAATAATGTAATCGTCGTTACCGCAGTTAGGAATTTTTCATTTAACGCCTTTTAGATGGCATGCGTGTCAATTTCGATGCTCCGATTTATTGACCAGATGACATAAAACTCATTAATATTATTGGTTTATGTCCCACTACCTACCTACTTTTACAGTTTTCGGAATAATCAAGATGCTAGTATTTAGTCCCGTAGGATTTCTTTTATGTGTCAGTAAATTTGCTGTCATGCAGCTGACGTATTTTTTCGAGTAGTAGTAGTAGTAGTAGTAGTAGTAGTACAGTGAGATGCAGTATTCATCTTTCTTTGCACATCATGAAGAACAAAAGATTTGAAATAAGCTGTTGCAGAGCAATTATGAAGCTTAGAGGAGTTGATTAGATTGGATTAAATCACAAATGAAAATGAATCGTGGACCAAACTGTAACGGAAAGCTATTTGTCGAAATTTGACGAGGCGAAAAGATAGACCTCTCCGAGACATAGAGGAACTGTTCAATTGGTTATGGAAGAAAAATGTACGGGATTGAGTAGCTAAAAAACCTCCAAGATAATGAATATAGATAAATCTATTGGCTTCAATAAATGCTATGTACAACTAAATCTAGTCGTGAAATACGCATTTCTGTCTATAACGTGTACACAGAGTGTACAAAGAATCCCGTCTAACAATCCCTGAGCGTGACAGAAGCGATCAGGACAATGACAATGGCGATAGGAAACAGCCCTGTATATATTTTACATTGTGCTCTTTTATTCTGACTTAAGGAGTCTGAAATGTCCATCTAATTGGATGAAACGTGACAATCTGAGTTGAATAACGAACTTAATTCAGCACTTATGTCTTCATACTTGGTTTGTATTATAAATATTGTGTTTTGACTGGAAGGTGTTTTTCCTTTCACATTTTTAGATAAGAAGGCGACAGATTAAAGTAGATGTGTGATGCAGTAGTTACGTAGAGATGAGACGGGATTGGCTGGCATGGAAGACTGTAGATTGATGAGGGAAGCAATGACAGTGACTTGTTATCTAATCCATGTCCTATGATAAGAAATGTTTTCAAATATCGTGACTTCGCGTTTGTTCTGCTAATTGAGGCTCGAGTCGGTGAGGTGAGTAGCTGTGTGCACAGTGACTCTTCTACTTATGTCTTGTTTAGAAAACGTCTGAGTTAAAGAGAGCCAGATGGCGTTCAATTACAGAGATTGTGAGGCTGATAAGGGCTTAATCCAACGTTAGTTCTAGGCTTTACTGGTAAAGTACTATTCTTCGTGTTGGTCACAGCAGTGTGTAGTCGGGCCCTGGGATCAGTTACACCGGACCGCGAGATATTTGCGTGGAATTTGTCATTTTACTTTTCTCTCAGAATGTTTCACGAGTAACTAATTTATAGTGAAAATATTATTCGGAGAATATTGTTAATGATTGCATAGAAAAGCGCAGTCCAAGGTCGTCTGTAACCTTTAAATTCTACAATGAAACATCGGGAATTTGCAGACATAGAAATATATCTAAATTCGGGAAAGGGAAAACCACTTTTTATGACAGGTTATAAAAATTACATAGAAGCCGATAACAGCAGCGGACGGTGAAACCTCTGTCCTCAAAACTGAACGAAATAACATCTTAGATGGAAACTTATTTACGAGTTAATTTATTATGGCCTGGCCCTCTTTTTTCTCATAGAAAAAAGAATTTGCCGGGCTGCAGTTTCTCGAAGATTGAGTAGGTTTACTTTCTAGCCCTTGTCAAAATCTAGGTTGAATGATGTTCGTTAGGTTTACATCGCAGTTAGACTTTGGTTTGATTTTATGGTGATTTGAGACGCAATAACGCCACCGCTATTCAATTAGTGGCTAGCCCCGTCCGTGATGTAGCGGTAGCATGTCTGTTCTTAAGCGGAGATCTGTTGTCGATTTCTGGATCGTCAGAGGATTTTAATCCTGGGCTGATTGTGAGGCTAGGTCAGGGTCACTCCTTCTCTTCGGGAGATGCAACGAACATGGTCAAGAAAGCCAAACAATACGCCTGAGGATGCCATCACACCGACACTTCAGTACCTGCAGGCCATCTGGCTGGGCAGACCAAGGCTGTGAATGAGCTGCATGTGTCGTAAGGTTCGGGGAATTCAATTAATGATAAAGTAAACACAGGTCATCTTCTGAATTCGACGTGCTGGAGTGAATCCTGAACCAGTGGGTTGGCACTTACGAGTAGCTTGTCAGTGATTTTACTGGCACGTTGAAAAATGTTTCCAAGACAAAGCCCTCGATAGTAGTTGAAAGGACATCATATTTATTTATTTATTTATTTATTTATATCTTTTACATCCCAGTGACTACTTTTGTGGTCTTCGGAGACGCCAAGGTGTCAGAATTTTGTCCCGCAAAAGTTATTGTGTGCCGGTATATTTACGGCCATGAGCCTGGCTTAATCGAGCACCTTCAAATACCATCGAACTGAGCCGGTATAGAAACCTCTAACTCTTGAGCTCAGAAAACCAGCACTGTACCGCCTGAGCCACGCAGTCCGGTATTATTATTATTATTATTATTATTATTATTATTATTATTATTATTATTATTATTATTATTATTATTATTATTATTATTCAGTGGGCTCGCAGTTGCGATCAACAGTATTCTGTAAGAGGGAAGTCAGTTCCCGGACGAAACTATCTCTACATCGGTCTGTTTTCAGACAAACTTTGCTTTACGGGAGCGAATGCTGGGTGGACTCAAGATATCTTATTCACGAGTTAGAAGTAACAGACATGAAAGTAGCGAGAATGATTGTTGGTACACACAGGTGGGAACAATGGCAGGAGGGTACTCGGAATGAGAAAATACAGGCTGTTAGGAATGAACTCGATGTATGAAGCCGTACGTATAAACCGGCTTCGGTGGTGGGGTCATGTGAGGCGAATAGGGGAGAATAGGTTAACTAGGAAAATAATGGACTCTGTTATGGAGGATAAGAGGGGTAGAGTGAGACAAAGACGACGGTGGTTAGACTCGGTTTCCAGAGATAGAACTAAAAGAGACGACAGAGGATTGTGCAGGCGATTAGTAAATTCAGAGGCGTGCAGACTGAACGCTGAAAGGCATAAGTCTATAATGAAGATGTATATTGTTGTTATTATAACATTGATACAAATGGCTTCACAAGATGCATAGTCACCTTGACGAGTTTGATGGCCACTAGAAATGGGTTTGTTATAGAGACAAGAAATATACTTGGAATTGGAGCGAATCAATGTAAAGGAGTGTGTGTTGGAAGAAACATGTGGTCCAACAATAGAAAGTGTATTTCAGATACGTTGTATTGCTCCTATAACAACGATAATGTGATGTATCAGATGAGACGTAAAGTAAAAAATATTACTAGAAACGCCTAGATATAACAGCTTCTAGCAGTGGCATCCCCTAATTCTCTTCGGATACAATCTAAGTGTATGCCTATAGGGAAAGATGTGAGGTAGAGGGAGATTCGATCAACTAGTGACATCTCCGGCTTCTAACCTAAGCAGTTGCGATTAATGTCCCGGCCAGTGCACGTGAGATTTTTGGAACTGAGTCACGTCAATGTGGTTCTAATTCCACGTAAAGCCGGAGGCCCCGTGGTTATAATAACAGCAAGTAAATTTGTATAATAATAATAATAATAATAATAATAATAATAATAATAATAATAATAATAATAATAATAATGTTATTGGCTTTACGTCCCACTAACCACTCTTTTTCCGTTTTCGGAGACGTCGAGGTGCCGGAATTTTGTCCCACAGGAGTTCTTTTACATGTCAGTAAACATACCGGTACGAGGCGGACGTATTTAAGCACCTTCAAATACCACAAGACTGAGCCAGGATCGAACCTGACAAATTGGGGTTAGAAGGCCAGCGCCTCAACAGTCTGAGTCACTCAGCCCTGCAATTTGTATTCTTGGGCGACCGTTGATAAATCTAAAAAAAACTAAATTATTACATTTTTGCTGTAAAAATGGCGATTTACTGTAAATAATTTTCCGAGTATACGGGATCCTACAAGACTATCTCAATGGGGAGTTTATACAGAGTGAACAACAATTATTCAAAATTACTTATAACTTTTAAGATTTTAGTTTTTTGAAAATTCTAAATATAGAAGTTATTAACGATACATTGCACATTATTTGGAGAAAAAATTCACTTGTAGAGGGTGTTAAACAAATCATGTATTTTTCAAATGGGAATGCATGTTTATCGTTAGTTTTTTACTCTACGCACAATTCTGTGCATGAATATATTTTTAAATTTTTTCTGCCCAGTTTTTATTAGTAAAGGGTATTTTTGGTTTTGATCAGAGTAAACTTTAGGCAAAATATAAATAAAATTGATTTTCTCTATACACTTTTTCGTCTTCGTCGTTATCATGGATTAGGTTTACTGAAGTCGAATGTAAATTTAGTTCAATATGTATTGCGCCACGGGAAATATTTTGAGCAGAATATTTCGAAGGTTTGTTTTTAAATTCAGGGACAGCCCAGTTGTGCTTGATCATGCTAGCCTAGCCTATATAGCAAGTGGAGAAGCACCGCATTTGAGCTTATCACATCCAGCTTGCAGTGGTGTCGGAGTTTGGCTGTTGCATAGGAGGGGTGGCCACGGCTCTACCCTGGCTCTACGCCTCTGTATTCGGGAGACGGGACAGCGGTTGAGCCCCCACCGTCGGCTGTCCTAACAATTGTTTTCCGTGGTTTTCCATTCTCATGCACTAAGGCGAATGCCGGGACAGTACCTAGTATAGGCCACGGCCACCAAATCCTCACCTTCACGGATCCAAATATCCTGGCCTGAGAGACGGCTTCATAGTCTGAGAGGCCCGCCTCCCCCTTCAGTGGAGGAATGTAAACAGTAGTAATGTCGGTACCGCATGCTAGTCTGCCAATATCTTGGAAAGTTGCAATTTCTAACTGATGAGCCCAACTGATATTTTTACCTGAATTTATTTAGCTACCTCAATCGGGAACCATACATTTTTTCTTAGGTTATACAGTATTTTGGGTGTTTTCTGCCCGATGGCAGGCCCGAACCTCCGCAGAGGTGTGCCGGAGCCGGAGTTTACGTACGGTAGAGTGGCCAGTTCCTTTCCGCTCCTCCATTCCCTTACCTACCACCAACAGCGCGTGGTAACCCATCCAAATCTTGACCACGCCCAATGTTGCTTAACTTCGGAGATCTCACGGGATCCGGTGTTTCAACACGGTACTGCCTCCAGCGCTCAAGATTGCGAGATTTAATTATACACTAACGATCAGCATATTTATTTGCGAGAGACCTGTGTTCGTAATGTAACTGACATGTCGAACCTCATCTTTAGAGTTCATATTTCTGGGACGCATAGTGTGAGACTAGGGGCTGCCTGGCCCAGGCGGTAAAGGCGTGCCTATTCACCGTGTAAGACGTGAGTTCGAATCCCCGTCAGGAAGTCGTAAAATTTAAGCAACGAGATGCCCACTTCCGGAGGAGCACATGGCCCTGAGGTTCACTCAGCCTACACCAAAAATGAGTACCAGGTTAATTCCTGGGGGCAAAGGCGGCCGGGCGTAGTGCTAACCACTCTACCCCCATTAAGTGCCGACGATACGGTTAGTGGAAGGCTTTACCTTCCACCACTCCAAGGGCCTTCATGGCCTGTACGGAGATGACTTCGCTTTGCTTTTGCTATACTTGATTTTTTTTAGTGCACAGCGTGTAACAATATAGTACGGCCAAACTTTCAGCACATATGTAGAAGAAGAAAATGTTGTATCGGCATGGGTGCGGCGACGCTTTATTTCCATGTTAGAGCTAATTTTCTACGACTCTACATATTACAGGGTCTCTCAAAAGTCCAAAATCTTACGCGTGCAAGGCGAGACGCAAAGGTTCTGTGGACCGTGGATCGGTCCTACTCGGCTAGGTTCGGAGCAGCATTTTGTCCCAGGGCGACTCGGGTAAGCTCGGCTCAACTCGGCTCAGGTGATGGAGCCCTGCTGAGCAAGTGAGGGAGGGGGAAACAGGCGGAACGAGCGAGACAGGCGTAGGGAAAGAGAGAGACAGCGCTATTGTACAAAATCGAGGAGTGGGGGATCTTCACTCTGGTCAACCTAGTGAAGTCGTCTTTTGCACCTTGCAGTGTGCACTCTGCGAGGCCCTGACACAGTACGTTAATCATGGGAAGTATACAGGAACAGAACTTACCAGCAAACCACATCAGCACATCCGGGATGCAATGAGACGGTGGATTGATGCATGTATCATTGCTAACGGAGGGCATTAAAACTTTTCATGTAAGAAATTTTCATGTGGTATGCTGGTACGTTCTGTTCCTGTGTGCACGATTAATGTTCTGTGCAGAATGGTGGAAAGTGAGTTGTAACGTGAAAATATTTTCTGGACCTATGTCCATATAACATATTATCTTCTTCTACGCGTGACGGATGTGTCCTGAAACTTTGGCCTATCTTATTATTACACTATATATAGTGGCTTAAAAACATTAAGGGGCAAAACAAGAAATGTCAGATTTCTTCTCTAATATTAGCTACGTAGAAAAACTATACATAGTTAAAGTTGCGCAAAATATAATTTCCAATCTTTTCTGTTTTAAGCACCTTTACCGTACGAGGAGAAACGGAGACAATCGCGATTAAATGTCCAATTACGTACGTTGATCAACAAAGACTGAGACTGACTTTTCCCTGTAGCTTCCGTGATAGTTCCTATCTGTAACAAATATTTGAAAAGAGCGGGTTTGTATGTGTAATGTTCGATGTTCGTAGGCGGCAGCACTCTCGTATCGGTAGGTTGGTAGTAATGCTCTATTGTGTAGACGCTACGTGCATTTCGCATACCAGACAATGGAGGTGACGCGAGAGGAGCAGTACACTACTGTTTCAGCAGCATACTACACGTCAGTATTGGCTACACTGAGGAAGCACATTGCAAATAAACGACCAGAGCTTTCTCGGACCGGGTGGTGACTTCATCATGACAATGCACGGCCTCACGTCGCAAATCAAGTCATGAGTTTCTGGCTCGATTCAACATTACCTGTGTGCCGCATCCACCTTATAGACCTGATCTTGCACCCTGTGGTTTTTTTATTCCCATCAGTAAAGGCAAAGCTCAGGGGCATTCAATTTGAGTACTCTGAAGCAGTGCTCAAGAAAAGTGAGGCGATTCTCAAGGACCTGACAAAGAATGGTCTGCAGTATGTGTTCAAGGACTGGCAGAGACGTTATAAAAAGTGCATTGAAGTAGGAGGGGACTACTTTGAAAAAGATCATGTAAACATTGAAATGCAGTAATAAACATCTGTGAAAAAAGTCAGTCTGTCTTTGTTGATCAGCCCTCGTATATCCGCAAATAGTTTAAATACCTGTGCTTAACAGAATGTGTAGAATCCAGAATTTTATGTCCCATTCTTCCGTACGATCTATGAGAACGGAGATATGAAGGAACTTAGGATCAAGTCCTGTGACTGGGGGACGCAGACGAAAACTACACCCACGGTATCCCCTGCCTGTCGTGAGAGGTGACTAAAAGGGGCGACCAAGGGATGAGACATTAGAATCATGAGGTTACTTGTGATTAGTACCATTGGGTACGGAACACCATGGGTCGACGTTATACTGTATAGGAAATAGTACCATTATTTGAGGAACGCTACGGGTCTGGGCGTTGTTTGTGATAAGCGTCTCCACTGTGTTCAGAATGGGTCTGCGTACCTATGAGTAGTACCACTTTGTGAGAAACACCATCGGTCTACGTTGCCTGTGATTGGTACCACTTCGCGAGGAAAACCACGGGTTTGGTAGGCGCCCGTGATTAGTACCACTATGTGAGGTACAACATAGTTCTGCGTTGCTTGCGAGTAGTACCCTTATGTGAGAAACACCATGGATTTGTGTTGCATGTGAGTGGTGCCATTGTGTGTGACATACCAAGAGTCTGCATTGCCTGTGATTGGTACCGCCATGCGAGAAACACCATGGTTCTGATTTACCGGTGACTGGTTCAGTTACGAGGGGATTTTGGACCCCTTTACATAGTATGCATCATCCCAGTGATTAAGACATTGCAAATTGGATCCACTGATTGATTTTGTTTCACGATCATTTTTCCATCGTCATTCGTATTAGATTCTAGTCAATGGATACATTTTGAAGTTTTAATTTTCATTTCGTTCACCCCGTACCATTCAGGGCCGATGACCTAACTGTTAGGCCCCTTTAAACAATCATCATAATCATCTTCATCTAGAACTTAAGATCTTTATTGTAAAGTCCGTAACTGACATTTAAATATCACCAACTGGAGTGCTACCAGTTTTGTCAGTAAAAATGCTGACTGCCAGAACCCGCAGTCTTGAGGATTGCTTGTACTTCCGCACTACCCGTTTACTTGGTTAAGCTTACGGTGTGTTTCTGCACATGTAAGCCATCATTACTTCTTGGTGTATTTTGATTAGGTACAGTTGTTTGTGCTGCGGGCTACGACTGTGTTTAGCATGTTCCCACTTTCTCCTACGTCTCCACACGGACAACCTTACGAAATTAACAGCTCCTTTATTGAAGTGTGCTTGACGCTTCTTGCATAGATAATTATATGCTGCCTTCCGTTATGCGTGTACGTACTAAGACACGCGCCATGATAAGACTGTGAACGACCCGAGTACGATCCACAGTAGCTCTCGACGGCAATATTACACTTTGCACAATTCTTCAACACTTGTGTAATAATTCCCTCCAAATTAGCGCCGTAGTCACAGATGAAATGGATAACGACCGATCCCCCCTTCCACTGAAATTTGATTGAATGATCAATTTGGCCTTAAAAAATGCTAGTTGTTTAATCTCGCACTAACACACCCAGGGATGGGAAAGGTCTAGATTGGGAAGGAAGGCACAGTCCAAGTATTTGCTGGTGTGAAAATGGGAAACCACGGAAAACAATCTTCAGGGCTGTCAGCAGTGGGGTTCGAACCGATTGTTTCTTTGCTTTAATGTTTCAGTGTCGCAAGTATTTTACGGCGACGCTAGGATGAGCAGAAGGCAGTCGTGATTTTACCTAAGATTGCATTTGCCTGTTGTGAAAATTGGGAAACGGGAAAAGCCATTTTCAGGATTGTCGACGTGGCAGAGAGGTTCGAACTCGCCATCTTTCGTATGGAGCTTACAATTACGTGACGTGTGCCAACTCCTTCGCTGTCTTCCACGGTACCATGGAAAATCTGTACTAGAATATCGCAGATGTTCCCGAACCTCAGTGCACTCCCTTCCAGGCCGCCAAACAAGTTTTAATTTCGTGATAGAACCAATAATAAGACTCGGGTTAACCGGACTGGAAAGCTGTGTGCCTTGATTTTGGTCTATAGCCTCCCTGGCTCAGACGGCAGCGCGTCGGCCTCACCGCTGGATTCCGTGGTTCAAATCCCGGTCACTCCATGTGAGATTTGTGCTGGTCAGACTGGAGGTGGGACAGGTTTTTCTCCGGGTACGTTGGTGTTCCCTGTCATCTTTCATTCCAGCAACACACTCCACTATTATTGTATTTCATCTGCCAATCATTAATCATTGACCCAGGGGAGTGTGACAGGCTTCGGCAGCTGGCATAATTCCTACCCTCGCCCAAGATGGGGGCTTCATTCATTCCATCCCTGACCCGGTCATTGACTGGAAAACAGGTTGTAGGCTTTCATTTTCAAAATAGAAAAACCTCATATTTTAAATTGAAAATCGAATCTTAACTGCAGAAACTGCTACATTTGAATATTTTTCGAAATCTCTGGATAGCAGACGTCCTAGCTTCTAAAAGAACTAATTTGGACTTACGTCCCAAAGCCTCCGTGGCTCAGGCGGCAGCGCGTCGGCCTCTCACCAATGGGTTCCGTGGTTCAAATCCTGGTCACTCCATGTAAGATTTGTGCTGGTTAAAGCGGAGGCGGGACAGGTTTTTCACCGGGTACTCCGGTTTTCCTTGTCATATTCAATTCCAGCAACACTCAATATCATTTCATCTGCCATTAATTAATCATTGCCCCAGAGGAGTGCGACAGGCTTCGACAGCCGGCACAATTCCTGTCCTCGCCGCTAGATAGGGTCTTCATTCATTCCATTCCTGACCCGGTTGAATGACTGGAAACAGGCTGTGGATTTTCCTTTCATTGGACTTATGTCTCACTAACCACCTTTTTACGATTTTTGGGGACGCCGAGATGCCGGTATTTAGTCCCGCAGGAGTTCTTTTACGTGCCAGTAAATTTACCGACACGAGGCTGACGTATTTGAGCACCTTCAAATACCAACGGACTGAGCCAGGTTCAGACCTGCCAAGTTGGGTTCAGAAGGCCAGCCCCTCAAGCGCCTGAACCACTCAACCCATGTATAAGGACTGTTACATGCTGTAAGTTTTCTGCGAATTATTTTACATTGAATTAAGTATTGGTGCGTGCTCACATTCCAAATATTTACTATTATAATTTCCTTTACCTCACGTATGGTACTGCAGTACTCTGGTTAGTTGCCTTTGTTCTGCCATGTCTGATAACATTATCAAAAGGTGCTCCTGTTATTCTATTGTTAACTCGCCGATCCTGCATAACAGTTCTTTGTTTCAATACAGCATAATGACCGGACATGTTTGTGCCAACTTGTCCCGTTAAGTTTTGTGCTTTTGTAACTCCTCGGTACGAAAAGTATCCGAAACCTGAGATCCTTTTCGTATCTTTCAGGATTTTTTAAATCAAAACCAAACCCCATGGCGCAACAGTCTCGAAAGGCCATGGCCTACCAAGCGGCCGTTGCTCAGCTCGAAGGCCCGCAGATTACGAGGTGTCGTGTGGTCAGCACGACGGAACCTCTAATCAATTATTCTTAGCTTTCTAGACCGGGGCCGCCATCTCACCGTCAGATGGCTCCTCAATTCTAATCACGTAGGCTGAGTGGACCTCGAACCAGCCCTCAGGACCAGGTAAAAATCCCTGACCTGACCGGGAATCGAACCCGGGGCCTCCGGGTAAGAGGCAGGCACGCTACCCCTACACCATGGGGCCGGCTTTTATAAAATACACATAAATATGTTATGTTCAAACAGTAAAGATACACTGACTGACAGAGCAAATGCAACACCAAGGAGTGGTTCGAAAGGGATGAAAGTCGGGGGAAAAACAGAGACGCCACGGACGAATAATTGTTTATTTCAAACCGATATGCAGGTTACACAATGCGCACGGCATCGACTCAGTAGGATGTACGACCACCGCGAGCGGCGATGCACGCAGAAACACGTCGAGGTACAGAGTCAAGAGTGCGGATGGTGTCCTGAGGGATGGTTCTCCATTCTCTGTCAACCATTTGCCACAGTTGGTCGTCCGTACGAGGCTGGGGCATAGTTTGCAAACGGCGTCCAATGAGATCCCACACGTGTTCGATTGGTGAGAGATCCGGAGAGTACGCTGGCCACGGAAGCATCTGTACACCTCGTAGAGCCTGTTGGGAGATGCGAGCAGTGTGTGGGCGGGCATTATCCTGCTGAAACAGAGCATTGGGCAGCCCCTGAAGGTACGGGAGTGCCACCGGCCGCAGCACATGCTGCACGTAGCGGTGGGCATTTAACGTGCCTTGAATACGTACTAGAGGTGACGTGGAATCATACGCAATAGCGCCCCAAACCATGATGCCGCGCTGTCTAGCGGTAGGGCGCTCCACAGTTACTGCCGGATTTGACCTTTCTCCACGCCGACGCCACACTCTCTGCGGTGACTATCACTGACAGAACAGAAGCGTGACTCATCGGAGAACACGACGTTCCCCCATTCCCTCATCCAAGTCGCTCTAGCCCGGCACCATACCAGGCGTGCACGTCTATGCTGTGGAGTCAATGGTAGTCTTCTGAGCGGACGCCGGGAGTGCAGGCCTCCTTCAACCAATCGACGGGAAATTGTTCTGGTCGATATTGGAACAGCCAGGGTGTCTTGCACATGCTGAAGAATGGCGGTTGACGTGGCGTGCGGAGCTGCCACCGCTTGGCGGCGGATGCGCCGATCCTCGCGTTCTGACGTCACTCGGGCTATGCCTGGACCCCTCGCACGTGCCACATGTCCCTGCGCCAACCATCTTCTCCACAGGCGCTGCACCGTGGACACATCCCTATGGGTATCGGCTCCGATTTGACGAAGCGACCAACCTGCCCTTCTCAGCCCGATCACCATACCCCTCGTAAAGTCGTCTGTCTGCTGGAAATGCCTCCGTTGACGGCGGCCTGGCATTCTTAGCTATACACGTGTCCTGTGGCACACGACAACACGTTCTACAATGAGTGTCGGCTGAGAAATCACTGTACGAAGTGGGCCATTCGCCAACGCCGTGTCCCATTTATCGTTCGCTACGTGCGCAGCACAGCGGCGCATTTCACATCATGAGCATACCTCAGTGACGTCAGTCTACCCTGCAATTGGCATAAAGTTCTGACAACTCCTTCTTGGTGTTGCATTTGCTCTGTCAGTCAGTGTATTTTTAAGGATTTTATATACAGATTTAACATTACAATTTATTTGAATTTCTCATTCAACATTTAAAGCTTTAAATGGCCGCGTTTTAAGAATGTTTTAAAAAAAGAATACTTTTAAGTGCACGCGTGTATATTACTTACTCATTTACATTTGATGACGAGCAGTAGATATCCACAGCCAGTTTAGTTATTCGACCGGGCCAGGAATGAAATGAAGCCCCATCTAGCGGTGAAGATAGGAATTTTTCCAGCTGTCGAAGCCTGGTCCACTTCCGGGGCAGTGATTAATGACCGACAGATGAAATGGTATTGGAGAATGTTGCTGGAATGAAAGGTGACGAGGAAACCGGAGAGTACCCGGAGGAAAGCCTGTCCCGGTTCCGCTTTGTCAAGCAAAATTCTACATGGAGTGACAGCGATTTAAACCACGGAACCCAGCTGTGAGAGGCCGGCGCGCTGCCACCTGAGCTACGGAGGCTCACTAGCATTGCTTCCACATATTTGAATCAGAACCTAGAAAACTTTCGTCAGCTCTGGGGTAGCTGGAGCCAGCCCGGCTCATTTTGGATTTGACAGAATGCCCTTCCTGGTATTTTTAAGATGAAAAGCCCAATCCAGGACTTACCTGGATTCGAACCTCAGCCTTCCGGGTGGGTAGCCAGCATTTGGCCGTGAGCTAATCACGGTCACCATATTTGAAACACTCTACTCTTTAATTTTTTCTGTTCGAAACCCCTTGGTGAACTCGGTTTCTTTCGACCGCCAGGTTTGTGAGACGCAAGTTAATATTTCAATTATCTTCACATGTCTTAGCCCCTTTCTTTAACAGATATCCTCATTCTCCGGCGATTTGGAATATTAAGGTATCAGAAAGAGGGTCTGATTATATCAGCTATCCGCATACTGCAAAACACGATGGGAATAACAACAATAATAATATCGACTAATATGTGCAAGAATGTCCGCCTCTGTGGTGTAGTGGTTAGCGTGATTAGCTGCCACCCCCGGAGGTCCGGGTTCGATTCCCGGCTCTGCCACGAAAATTTGAAAAGTGGTACGAGGGCTGGAACGGGGTCCACTCAGCCTCGGGAGGTCAAATGGGTTGAGATGGGTGTGATTCCCACCTCAGCCATCCTGGAAGTGGTTTTCCGTTTCTCCCACTTCTCCTCCAGGCAAATGCCGGGATGGTACCTAACTTAAGGCCACGGCCGCTTCCTTCCCTCTTACTTGTGTATCCCTTCCAATCTCCCCATCCCTCTACAAAGCTCCTGTTCAGCATAGCAGGTGAGGCCGATGGGCGAATTACTGGTCATTCTCCCCAGTTGTATCCCCCGACCCAATGCCTTACACTCCAGGACACTGCCCTTGAGGCGGTAGAGGTGGGATCCCTCGCTGAGTCCGAGGGAAAAGCCGAACCTAGAGGGTAAACAGATGATGATGTTGATGATGATTTGCAAGAATTTTTATCTTAAAACTTTTAGGCTGTCCACATGGAAACTAGAACTCGACGGGGCAGTGTATTTCTGAGTTTTTAATTAATTTTGTGGGATATTCACGGAATATCACGAGATGTTTTACATGCCGACATTGAAGGACATGCGGTGCCGTATGTCCTTTTCTTCCTTCAAAACTCACTGTCTGTCCAGCAGACACTCGACCACTTATCCACAGAGAGCTTGGCTATCTGGCAATGAGTCACAGCGGTCATTCACCTCACAGTTAAAATACCCATTTCTTCTAGGAATTGATTGTTCTTTATGAGCCGAAGCAAATGATAGTTATTAAACGACTGATAAGAGAGTTATAGCCTTATACATCTTCTCTCCATCAATTCATTGTACTGTACTACCGTAGATGACTTAAATTTTATAGTGTTTATGCTGAACCAGTGTCAGGGAGGAAGAATTTAAGGGAGTATAATCCGAATGATGGTGACAGATCTAATCTTTTCTTTGCCTGAAAGTCCAAGACATTCCTTGGCCGAAATGAGACAGATAAGAAAGATAAATATTCGTCACAATATTTTCTATTTTTTCTCCATGATCTAGCTGGTTGACTACGTCGTATGCGCCTTGTATTTCTTGCAATTTCCTCGTTAACGACCGGCACGCTTTTGAACCTAGCTGGCTGGATGTGTTTACATTCCTTGCCCGCGGGTGCCAGGATTTCCCCAACGCGAGACAGAGCGTTGTCAACTCTCCGCTTTAACTACTTCGTCTCTGAGAGCGAGCAACGAGACGGGACAGAACTGCGTGCGGCTATGCAACACTTGAGACCTGACAAGCGAGCTGGCTCCAGGACAGACACACCTTTCAAGTACTCCACATTGATTGTCGCTGACAAAACAAGGATTCTTTTGGTCAAGGGCCATCTGCTATTGGTCACAGCAGAGGCGACTGTAGACAGACATACATCTGGTTACTGTCGGGGGATGGGGTACTGCTTAACGTTTGAGTCGCCGGTCACTAAACGAGTAAATTGAGAGAACTATCTGTAAGCTTCCACTTGGAAGATCGTGCTTCGAACCCCATCATCAGCAGCCCTGGTTTTCTGTGGTTTCCCATTTTTACTCCAGGCAAATGTTGGGTTAGATCTTAATTAAATCTTCTTCTTCCTAGCCTTTATCCCACTTATCTTGGGTCGGCACTAATGTGGATTGAGTCCAGCTTTACGACCGGATGCCCTTCATGACGCCAACCCTATGTGGAGGGATGTATTCATTATTGCGTGTTTCTGTGATGTGTTGTGTGTAAATGAAGATACGTATTAAGACACTCAACTCGCGAGCTGGAAAAATTAACCAGATGCGGTTAAATCCAGGACCCCGCCGGGAATCAAATCCAGGAACTTCTGAATTGAAGGTCACCACGCTGACCATTCTGCCAAGAAGATGGGCTTAGATCTTATTTAAACAAGTTTTAATAAATCTTTGTGCGAGGGAGTAAGAATGTCATGTTATATCGGGTCCTCGTAGTACAAATTACGGATTTAATTTTCAACAGTTAGCAGAAGAAAACGATTGCCCGCCTGTTGGCCATGTCAAGTCTACATGTTCAGACACCGTAATTAGCCGATTCGAATCCCGCTGGTTGAAAAAATATCTCCAGTGGATTATTGGTCGGCAGGGTAGAAGAGGCAGTGGAATATAATTTCCAATTACTGGATTGCGTGTCAAAACATACATACATACATACATACATACATACATTATCATTATAGATTGTTATGCCTTTCAGCGTTCAGTCTGCAAGCCTCTGAGAATTTACTAAACGTCGCCACAATCCTCGATTTGCAACTAGTGTTGTGGCCTCATTTAGTTCTATACCTCTTATCTTTAAATCGTTAGAAACTGAGTCTAACCATCGTCGTCTTGGTCTCCCTCTACTTCTCTTACCCTCCATAGCAGAGTCCATTATTCTCCTAGGTAACCCATCCTCCTCCATTCGCCTCACATGACCCCACCACCGAAGCCGGTTTATGCGTGCCAAAAGCCTGGATTAAATTCCAAACCTCTCCGCAGTTCTCATATAGAGTGAGGGCATTATGGCGCAGTTGATCGTGATTCCTCCGTCGGACGGGGACGTAGTCTTGAGCAGACCTCCTGATGCTATTCGACAGAGGGGTATGTGCCGGTACCGGGTTTCACTCTCTCCCTTCCTACTATTATACATCATTTCATTAATTTCGTCTCATTATCTCCTCTGATGAGGCTGACGCCAGGGAGAGCCTAATAAATGCACACACACACACACACACACACACACACACACACACACACACACACATATATATATATACACACACAATTCTAACCAGTTGTGAATGGCCATACTTACTAGTTACTGTATTTACAAATCGCTCTTCCTTATGGCGCAGCAGGAGGTCCAGCCCGTTCCTCTACCTGGGGACGCTTTATCCTTGCTTTCGCTTCCCCAAGTCCAGTCACCTCGTACAGCAGCTGTGTGTAGACCGCTGGATCTGAACACAGGGCTACGGGCCACTCGATACACGACGACTGTTCGTTGGTTCGACTCCACAGACAGTCCAGTCCAGTCACAGTCACATGCAGCAAACAACTAAACAACTCAACAATATTCAATAGCAGGGCAATACTCACAACAGCGAATATTAACTCAGGTCCATTTATCCTCGCACTCGCGATAATGGGTTGCCTCGCTGACTCACGGCGATCCATAGTACACGTCTTCCGTTCCGTCGTCTCCAGCCCATCTACTCACTGGTCTCTCAGACACCACAACGACAGCTCCTCGTTCAGACGACGGCGGGACAGTGGCGACAGCCAACACTCTGTCGCCCTAAGCCCAGCCACCAAACCCAAACTCAATTATAGTGTCACACTGACTCCACCACGAAGTCCATCTCTGACTCCAAGTTCAGCACTGACTGTCCGCAGCTAGCCTCCCTTTTTATAGCTCTGGTGATTTCAGCTGGAATTTTCGCGAGGTGGCTAGAGCAGAACTTTCCCGTTGATTCTCTAAGAAACTCACACGTAAGCCGGCCGACGAGAAGAATGCACGGAAAGGCGGGCCCAACCGACAAGCCGGCTGGGAGATCCCAGGTCGTCGGAGTCACCAGCCCCTTCCTAGAAGTACCGAAAGGGGCTATCATGGGGCTGGCACGTAACAATACATACAGCAGAAGGAAACGATTATTAAAAATGAAAATACAGTTTTTGAAATATGTTGATGTATGCCTATTCACTTCAAACACTCCACATACACCTAGCAAGTGGCTGAATGGTTTGAATCACGTAGCTGTCAGCTTGCATTCGGGAGATAGCTGGTTCGAATCCCACTATCGGCAGCCCTGAACATGGTTGTCCATGGTTTCCTCATTTTCACACCAGGCAAATGCTGGGGCTCTGCCTTAAGGCCATAGTCGCTTTCTTCTCACTCGAAGCCTTTTCCTATGCCATCGTCGTCATAAGACCTAACTTTGCCACTGCGTCGTAAAGCAGATTGTAAAAAAAAGAATCTGCAGTGAATAGTCTCTGGTTTTAATACTTCAAACTTACGTCCTGAAATGCAGCTACTTTGACTTATACTCTTTAGTCCTGGCACGAAACAAATGTTAATTAGTATAGGCCCTATCTGCTGAAAAGTTTGCAAAAGAAATTTCTTATATCGTATGTGTTTACATTTAAAATAATCATCTTGCTATTTATATATGACTTCGTAAAAATGTGCTTCTGCTAAATTTAGAAACGGAGGGTTTAGAAGACCGAGGACAGAAAGATGCGGTAAAGTTCGTTTGCAAAATAGCAAATCCTCAGATTGATGATCTTGATTTTTCTTTCCCTCGTGAATTTCCAAGTGCCGCGCCCGAATTTCAAAACGTAAGGTAACACTTGTAAAATAAACTGACCACAAATTTAGAGTATAGTACATTTTTTTTTGCTAGGGGCTTTACGTCGCACCGACACAGATAGGTCTTATGGCGACGATGGGATGGGAAAGGCCTAGGAGTTGGAAGGAAGCGGCCGTGGCCTTAATTAAGGTACAGTCCCAGCATTTGCCTGGTGTGAAAATGTGAAACCACGGAAAACCATTTTCAGGGCTGCCGATAGTTGGATTCGAACCTACTATCTCCCGGATGCAAGCTCACAGCCGCGCGCCTCTGAGTATAGTACTGTATTTGAACCGAAGCGATACCATATTCTTATTTTGTACGTATATCGTTAAAATGAACTAAAATGTTATTGCTTTGAACGGGCTATCGAAGAGGGTCATTGCTGTGAATCGCAAAGAGGTGGGCTATAATTACTTGTCAATCACGTGAGTTTCGAATTGTCATGTTTATCGGAACCGAAAATCCACCCAACACACTTCAGTGCTTTTAGAGGTCATTATTTACGAATTATCTGAAGTCTTGAGCACGCCAAGTGCAAATAATTGATAGTGAGATCCCGTTAATCCTCCCATTATGATCTCGACTTATCTCATCACTGTATTATCAGATAAGAGTGCTAGATGATCAGTTTCAGCCAGACTGTGCGCGTCATGCGTCACATTGACCGGATGTTCTTTGTCGGCATATCTACTAACTGGTACAGGGATAAGAAACTTGAGGCATTTTAAATGAAACATTTCGCAGCCAAATGGTCTAGAGCTAAGCTTTCCACCAGGCTACCCGAGATTTCATTCACGGCTCTGTCTCGAATTTAAGACTGGCTTGGAGTTCTGGAACTTTGTGTGCTCGCATCCAATTAATTAATTTATTTATTTATATTCATAAAGTGGCGAAGTTAGGGTTCTTGGCCCTCTCCTACACTTACACCCAACCACTTAAACACCAAATTTAGGTAAGTAAATGCAAACTTTGAACATGATTTATTTAATTTTATACAATACTTCCGCGCACTAGTTCCGAATGACGTGGAACTGAGGCGCGAGTTTCCATTTACAGAAATCCAAACTGCTTTTGATACAGGCATTTGATATTTCTTAATTACAATAAGTTTGTGTATCACTACATCGTGTTTGTCCTAGATGTGATAGTGTTATGTATATTCTTGGACAAACTTGTATCCTGCCCTTCACTGGTTAAATTAATGGTTATTTTCTCCTAGTTTCTTTTGCCACATATTTTTTCCCGGTGTGATCCACTCATTGCTTAATAATTTTCATTTTAAGGAATTATTTCTCTTTCTACTCTTGGCTTTATATTCACCATCCAGATATTTGCCCTATGTCACTGTCAAAAGATCTACCTCTTACTCCCTGTGGGTGGGGGACGCAGACGAAGACTTCACACACGGTATCTCTTGCCTGTCTTAAGAGGTGACTGAAAGGGGCGACACCATGGGCCGACGTTACTTGAGACTAGTATCACCTTGCGAGGAAAACCCTGGGTCTTTATTGCATAGGAACAGTACCATTATGCGAGGAACACCACGGGTCTGGGTGTTGCTTGTGATAAGTGCCATCGTGTGCATTCCACCGGTCAGTTTCACAGTTTTCACACTGGCCCTGAGTTACCTATGAGTTATATCACTTTGAGAGAAACCATGAGTCTGGGCGAGTTGGCCGTGCGGTTAAGGGCGCGCGGCTGTGAGCTTGCATCCGGGAGATAGTGGGTTCGAACCCCAATGTCGGCAGCACTGAAGGTGGTTTTCCGTGGTTTCCCATTTTCACACCAGGCAAATGCTGGGGCTGTACCTTAAGGCCTCGGCCGCTTCTTTCCAACTCCTAGGCCTTTCCTATCCCATCGTCGCCATAAGACCTATCTGTGTCGGTGCGACGAAAAGCCACTAGCAAAAAAAAAATTATGTCAGGAAATCCATGGGTTTGTGTTGCCTGTGGGCGTTACCATAATGTGTGATACACCGTGGGCCTACATTGCCTAGGATTAGTACCACTAAAGGAGGAACGCCATGGTTCTGCTTCGCCAGTGATTAGTACCATTATGAAGGGCCGGTGACCTGGGTTTTGACCCCCCCCCCCCCCCTTTGGACAATATCATCCCAATAATTAAGGCATTGTGAATAGTATCCACCGATTGTTTTTGTTTCTCGATCATTCATTAGTTTTAGATTCTAGTCGGTAGATAACACATTCTGAAGTTTTTATATTTCATTTCTTTCACCTCGTACGATTAAGGGCGGATGGCATAGCCGTTAGGCCCCTTTAAACAGCAATCATCATCATCAGATGTTCCTCTTCCATTGTTTCTCCACATACCAAAGAACGAATCTCGTCATGTTTGTCTTCGACCATTGTTCATTATAGATACTCACTAACCACCATACCATGCCTCTACATCTCTATTTGTAAGTCTTTCTTTCTATCTTTCTTCCTGTCTTTCTTGGCAACTTTTGGATAATTTCTAGTAAGTCTTCCTTCTGACATAATCTGCTTGACACTAATGGTTACTTTCCTACTCTACTTCTTCTCTGATTCATATTCTGTCTAGCATCCTTTTCACCTTAATTACTCAGTAATCACCATTTAGAGTTTTCATCTGTCGTTGATGTGCTAAATTCAGTATTTCTTTCTCGTTTTCCCCTCGTCATCTTACCTGTATTTTATGATCTTTCTAGCTATATTTGCTTGTATCTTCACATATAAGTCTAACTCCACTATCAGCTATGCATTCTGGTAAACCCATTCTTATTTTGTAGAATTTATTACCTGTTACATAAATTTCTTTACTGCCTTCTTCAATGCCCCATATTTCTGGATTTTACTGGCATTTAGATTTTTTCCGCCTGTTATATTGAGTATTCGGCAACTTCCTCTCTAAACATCTCGTTCTAGTTAGAGCGTCAGCCATTCCAATTTTGCTCGCCTTATTTGTTCATTCTAATTATCATTAGATGGTACTATAATCTATATACTGTATATAAAATAACATGTCCTGACTGACTGACTGACTGAGTGACTGATTCATTATCGCCGAGACAAAACTACTGGACATAAAGAAATTGAATTTGGGGGTACATTTATACTAGGGTGTAGGTGCTCACTAAGGGAGGATTTTTGAATATTCCATCGCTAAGGGGGTGAAAGGGGGGTGAATTTTTAAAATGAGGATATCTATATCTCAAAAACTTCAAAGTTTACTGACGAAAAAGATGGTATTTGGAATCTCCTTTAAAGATAAACACGTATTTATTTGCTTTCGGAAAATCCCATTGGGGGGATGAAAAGGGGGGTAAGGGGGTTGAACACCTATTATGAGGAGACTTATATCTCAAAAACTGAAGATGTTACAGACATGAAAATTGGTATTTGGAATCTCCTTTGAAAATAAAGACGTATTTTTGTGTTTTCGGTAATCTGACGAATAGGGGGTGAACGAAAGTGACAAACGGGGCGAATTAAAAAAAACTATATCTGCAAATTATCTCAGACACGTAACATATTACAGATTTGAAAACTGGTATTTGGAATTTCCTGTAAAAGTAAAGAAACATTTTTTCTTCGGAAAATCCACTTAAGGGAAATTGAAAGAGGGGGGGGGGGGTGAATTTTTAAAATTAGCATGTCTACAGTATATCCCAAAAACTTAACCTGTTGCAGACGTGAGAATTGGTATTTGGAATCTCCTTTAAAAATAAAGAAACACGCATTTGGGAGGGGCGAATCAACTTTGAAGAGGGGGGGGGGTGTGTGTTGAAAACGGAGATGAATTCCTTTTACGAGGATACATATATCTAAAAAACTGAAGATGTTACAGTCGTAATAATTGGTGTTTGGAAGCTCTTTTAAAGTAACGGGTACTGTTTGTTTTTAGAAAATTCACTTCAGTGGGGAGTGTGCAAGGAAGTTAAAAAATTGAATTATTTTTATGGAGAAACTTATATCTCAGA
The DNA here is from genome assembly GCF_040414725.1 of Anabrus simplex. Taxonomy (NCBI): domain Eukaryota; kingdom Metazoa; phylum Arthropoda; class Insecta; order Orthoptera; family Tettigoniidae; genus Anabrus; species Anabrus simplex. The sequence continues at coordinate 63,067,078 of NC_090266.1, forward strand.
AAATTAAGGTTACACACGTGAAAATTTGTATTTGGAATCTCCTTTAAAAATAAAGAAACACGCACTTGTTTTTTCGGAAAATCGACGTAAGAGGTGGGGTTGAAAATAAGTAAATGAGGAGTTGAAATATGTTTATGGGGATACTTTTCCTTGAAAACTGACGCGTTTACAGACGTCAAGGTTAGTATTTTGAATTTCCTTTCAAAATTAAAAGATGTTAAATCACATATGGTTTAAAACATTCAAATTCTTCCGTACGGGCTTCAAGACAGTGGTAGATTATAAAATAAGTAATCATTCCCCAAAACCGTTTGACGTACGAACTGACGAATTGTTTTACAGGCTCAGGTGACAGTGGACTCTCCTAATATGTAAAACTTTGAATACTAACTTTCATATTAAAGCCGTATCGAAGCACGGGTATCTTGCTAGTTCAGAAATATTTTATTGACTCTTTCTCATTGTGCACCTTCCACCCACCGCCTTTCTTTTTCCTTAGTTTATATCCATTTTTACATACTATTACATTTGTTTGCGTAATGTTAATTTTTAAATTCCATTCTCTGCAATATTCAACAGTTTTTGTGATGCTGATATTATTTTATACATGTTGAAGTCTGGTGTTCCTTTCGTATGGAATTCAAGGTATTTTAAGTCGGTGGCGTTAGTTCCCAAGGTAACCGGAAACAATATTTACAGCGCACTTAAATGCTAATAATGTTATACGCCTATCAGCTTGATGGGATACTTAATGCACATCTGTGTCACCGAGCAAGTGCCCGTGCGGTTAGGGGCGCACAGCTGTGAGCTTGCATCCGGAAGTTAGTGGATTCGAACCCCATTGTCGGCAGCCATGAAGATGGTTTTGGGTGGTTTCCCATTTTCACACCAGGCAAATGCTGGGACTGTACCTTAAGGCCACGGGCGCTTCCTTACCACTCCTATCCCTTTCCTATGCCATCGTCGCTATAAGACCTGTGTTGGTGTGACGTACAGCAAATTGTAAAATATATATCTGTGTCAAGTCATTAGACGGGTAGTTGGTTGGATTCAGAATCAAATCAAAATCACTTTATTTGCAAATGAGGTGTCTACCTCAGTGGCGTCCGGCTTCATGGCTAAATGGTTAGCGTGCTGGCCTCTGTTCCAGAGGGTCCCGGGTTAGATTCCCGGCTGGGTCGGAGATTTTAACCTTAAAATGGTTAATTCCCTTGGCTCGGAGACTGGGTGTTTGTGCTGTCCCCAACATCCCTGCAGCTCACACACCACACACAACACTATCTTCTACCACAATAACACGCAGTTACCTACACATGGCAGATGCCCTCCCTCTCATCGGAGGGTCTGCCTTACAAGGGCTGCACTCGGCTAGAAATAGCCACACTCAATTATTACTACCTCGGTGGCAAATGATACATAAAATACATTATTATCAAGCACTAAATTTTAAATAAATACAAAGAAGACATTTTCCTAAAATAATTATACAATTAACACTAACAATTTTTCTATTAAACACACAACTCATCCTTAATAAATTGTATATCATTTACAAACTTCTACTCATATCTTCTGTACTTACACACGTAATCAACTCATATACACTATGTGGAATCACTTCCAATAGTGCTAGGCTATACAACTGCTATATGATACACGTTTACGTTGCATTTTTTATTCTTCTTTTTTTTTTTTTTACACATTTTCGTACCTAACATGCATAACGACTGGCTGCGTCTTAACCAGAGCCACATTTGCCACCGCTTTTCAGAGATTCACAAATACCAGCATTGAAGTTTATACGATTACCGGGAAACTGCAAAACCCAATGGGGGCGTTGTTGCGGGGCGAAGTAGGAGAGGCGAAGTGTGAAGCAATTCACCATTGCTTTCCTCACCGAGGAGGAATGTTCTCCTGCTGCACGGCTGGCCTTGCGAGTAGCATTTTTCTTATCATTCAGATGCACTGAGACGAAGTGTGAGGCAGTTCACCATTGCTTTCCTCACCGAGGAAGAATGTTCTCCTGCTGCATGGCTGACCTTATGAGTAATATTTTTCTTATCATTCAGATGCACTATTTATGCTCTGAATGTCATTACCCAACAACCTCCATACTGTCAGTTATAAATGAGACAGACTTCTGGGAAAGCTAAATTTAGCTTGTCACTCAGCCAAGAGGCAGATGCAAATATACTGCATAAACCAAAAAAGTATCAAAAGGCTATAAAGCTCATTCAGAAGCTGCATTTCTCTGTTTTCTAGTTGAAGTTTTCAACAGTCAGGTCGTGATAAAGTTCCAAATAAATTGCTGATGTTTGATCAAATCGAACACACCGAGCGATTTATGGGTGTGCAGCTGTGAGCTTGCATTTGGGAGATAGTCGGTTCGAACCCCACTGTTGGCAGCCTTGAAGATGGTTTTGCGTGTTTCCCCATTTTCACACCAGACACATGCTGGGGCTGTACCTTAAGACCACGGTTGCTTCCTTCCCATTCCTAGCCCTTTCCTATCCCCATCGTTGCCATAAGAATTATCTGTGTCGGCGTGACGAAAAGCCACTTATAAAAAATCGAACAATAATAAAACATCAAACCAAACCAAACCCCATGGCGCAACAGCCCCGAAGGGCCAGAGCCTACCAAGCGGCCGCTGCTCTGTCCGAAGGCGTACAGATTTGAGATGTCGTGTGGTTAGCACGATGAAACCTCTCGGCCATTATTCTTGGCTTTCGAGACTGGGGCGCCATCTTACCGCCAGATAGCTCCTTAATTGTACTCACGTAGGCAGGGTGCACATCCAGGTAAAATTCCCTGTCCTGGCCGGCAGTCGAACCCGAGACCTCCGGGCAAGAGGCACGCACGCTACCTCTACACAGTAGGGCCGGCCAGTAAAACATATGAGACTGAAATAAAAGAATGGTAGACATGACAATATTTAGTTATTTTGCCATGTCAGAGAAATGGATCGTAAAGAGGTATTTACTTGTCAATCACGTGAGTTTCGGATTATCTTGTTTATCGTAACAGAAAATCCACCCAACACACTCGTTCATTTCTTTGACGCGGCAAAATCCCAAGAGTCCACAATTATGAATAAAACACTGTTACAGCGAATGAAAACGCTTCATTAATTACTGGTTATTTACAAGAGACTCTTGTCCGCACAGTCCTGCAATGGCGATCCATCGTGATCTTGACTGACTGGTCTTCACCTTTCATTTAGCTGCACACGCACCGCATTCGCTTTACGCAGCAGTTTCATGTAATAGGGTTAGAACACATGAACGTTGGCTATCACAACTCACGTGAGCTCTCAGCAGTGAATACTATAACACTTCAATTTCCTGCAGATTGGACGGTACAATGTACCTCTGTATTTAGAACACTATCACATAGAAATTTACACAAAATGAAGGAGTCTTTCTTAGAAGCTGTAGAACTGTTGAAGCTAATGGCGTCACAGGCGTCAACTCCCCGATTTACAAACGTTTTTCCGGGGTAGATGGCTGTGCGGTTCGGGTCGTGTAACTGCGAGCTTGTATTCGGGAGGTGGTAAGTTCGAATCTGTGTCGGCAGGTCTAGAGGACGTTTTTGTGTGTTTTCCCGCTTTCACACCAGGCAGATGTATGGGCTGTACCTTAGTTAAGGCCACGGTCACTTCCTTCCTAGTCCTGTCCTATCCCATTGTTGCCATGAGACCAGTCTTACTTGTGCGACGTTCTACTTTCTTTCCCCTGTACCTTAACTCGGGTGGAAACTCATAGTACAAGAGGAACTTTTATTTCAAGTATAATGACAATTCTACTGTTTTGTAATCCTCTTTTTGTTTTACAACTTCAGTGTTTATATATCTCTTCACAAGTGCACTACGCTTCTGTGGTATTATGTCCTTTCTCCTTGACTTTTACAACTTTTTAACGTGTAAGTAGTCACCGTTCGCTATAGTTCGGTAGATCTACATAGTCTAAGTTTATGAATGCTTAATGTAAGATTACAAGTTATATATCAATCTACTTTCCTTACTGGTTAAGAGTAATACAGGGGCAGCCGTCCCAAACTTTGCCAAGATAAATTGTTCACCGGGCGAGTTGGCCGTGCGGTTAGGGGCGCGGAGCTGTGAGCTTGCACCCGAGAGATAGTGTGTTCGAACCCCACTGTCGGCAGCCCTTAGGATGGTTTTCCGTAGTTTCCCATTTTCACACCAGGCAGATGCTGGGGCTGTACCTTAATTAAGGCCACGGCCGCTTCCTTCAATCTCCTAGGTCTTTCCCATCGTCGTCGCAAGAACTATGTGCCGGTGCGACGTTAAGCTAATAGCAAAAAAAAAAAAAAGTAAAAACAAATTATCAACTATCTAAAACGAACAGAAAAAAAGTTTACCGCGGGCTCATTTCTGTCGCGGTCTGAGTGAAACATAGAGGTATAGCACGTTTCTAAATTTCTTGACTAACTGACTGGGAACCCAGCCCGATTTGTGATCACCTTGACTAGGGAACAGAGACACGGGAATGTCTTGGCTTAACTGAACTATGTTGCAGCAATACTCTGTGAGTAAATTGTGAACACATACATACATACATACATACATACATACATACATCTTCATTATAAACGGTTATGCGTTTCAGCGTTCAATCTTCTTTTTTTACAATTTTCTTTACGTCGCACCAACACAGATAGGTCTTATGGGGACGATGGGACAGGAAAGGGCTAGGAGGGGGAAGGAAGCGGCCGTGGCCTTAAGGCACAGCCCCAGCATTTGCATGGCGTGAAAATGGGAAACCATGGAAAACCATCTTCAGAGCTCCCGACAGTGGGGGGTCAAACCACTATCTCCCGGATGCAAGCTCACAGCTGCGCGTCCCTAACCGCACGGCCAGCTCGCCTTGTAGCGTTCAGTCTGCAACCCTCTGTGAATTAATAAACGCCTCTACAATCCTCTGTCTAGCTCTATGGCCTTCCTTATCTCCACACCTTCAGATCATTACAAATTGAGTCTAGCCATCGTCGTCTTGGTCTCCCTCTACTTCTCTAACCCTCCATGACAGTCCATTATTCCCGTTGGTAACCTATCCTCCTCCATTCGCTTCACATGACCCCACCACCAAAGTCGTTTTACGAGTACAGCTTCATCAAAGGAGTTCATTCCTAACTTAGCCTTTATCTCCTCATTCCGAGTACCCTCCTGTCATTGTTTCCTACTCTTTGTACCAGCGACCAATCCCGCTATTTTCATGTCTGTTATTTCTAACTCGCGAACTAGAGATCCTGAGTCCACCCAGTTTTCTCTCCCGTAAAGCAAAGTTTGTCTGGAAACAGACCGGTGCAAAGAAAGTTTCGTGCGGGAATTGACTTCTTTCTTACAGAATACTACTGATCGCAACCGCTGGCTCACTGCATTAATTAACATTAACCGTCACTCAACCCGGCTTGCTCCATAAATTTTTAGGAATGCTCTGAATATAAGGTACTTTCGTTGACGCAAAACATGATCAGCTGTTAAGTCACAGAGTACAAGCACGACCGAAAGAAAGGCGCATATTATTATAGAGTTTTCTTCACTAAAACAGAGGCTTCTCCGTACTGTACATTCTACACTTTTCCAATGAAAGGTTGCAGTTGTATGTTTTCAGGAAGAGTTCAAATCTTAATATCGACGACAAATTCTTCTAAACGTTGCTAGTCACTTACCTGACATTATTGGCAAAGTGTGTATGAAAAAATGCGTGTTAAGGAGTAAGACAAGAAATATTTTGTCATGAAAGGCGATTGGACTAGACGAGGTGCACAGTTCGACGTTGAATCTTCCGTACAAGAGTCCACTGAGTTTTTGTATCGGGAAATGTACGACCCCTGCATTCGCCTGGTGTTGAAGTGGATATAACTCCAGAAGTACCAGTTATAGTCTCAAGGCTTGAGAGGTCCTCCTTCCAAACCATCAAACTAGTAGAAGGTAGAAACTAAATTCTCAGCCATTCTAGAAGTGGTTTTCTGTAGTTTACCTCTATAATTTTGAAATCTTGGAAACGTTGTGTCGCTATGGTTTATAGTCACGGTATCTTCCGTCCTTCAGTCACGTAAAATCTTCTTTAACTTCCATAGTTTACCTCTTCAACTCCAGTACCGAAATCATGCCCGACATACAGACCACGGTTGGTTTCCTCTTGATCCTAGTCTCAATTAACTATTAATTCGCGCTATTACAGACACCACAGTAACTCAGTATATCAGACAGAGTACACGCAAACTGGGTACGTGTCCCTGGTTTCTCACACTAAGCAACAGCATACCCTCAGTGAGTTTTAGCGACAATTTCAGGACCACTGGTGGATTGGGTTTCCTCCCACCGAGCGAGTTGGCTACAGGGTTTGGGTTGCATTCGGAAGATGGTGACTGCGAACTTCACTGTCGTCAGCCCTGAAGATGGCTTTCCGTGGTTTTCACTTTTCACACCCGGCAAATGCTTAAGTTCACGGACGCTTCCTTCAAAATCCTGGCTCTATCGTATCCCATCGTCGTCCAAAGACCTACCTGTGCCGGTGTGACATAAAGCAAATCTGTTTAGGCCCTATAAATATAAAATAAGTTGTGCCTGTCCATTGCTCAGAATTTTAAAAAGAATGGTATTTCTGTATCGGACGTGTCCACAGTAACAAGGAAATGCACTGTTTGTCTGTACGCGCATCACGAGAAAATGACTGAAGAGAATTTAATGAAAATCGGTATCTAAAGTCGGGGAATGAGCCACTACAATCTAGGCTATAATTAATTTTATTCCCGCTGAGAGAAATGGTAGTTTAGGGGAAGGCCTAACATTTATTTATTTATTTATTTATTTATTTATTTATTTATTTATTTATTTATTTATTTATTTATTTATTTATTTATTTTATTAATGGACCTTGTCGATAAATACCACATTACTAAAGTTATATAGAATTAAATTTCCGATCATTTATGTCTTAGGCTTATACATTTTTACCATGTAAGAGGCAGTAATGACTTTCTATTTCTTGTCCACGAACCTGGTACGCTGGTGTAGCAGGGGGAGAGGTGATATTCCTACGTTGCGCGTCCCAGGTGGCGGATAAGGGTTCCTAACCGGCTTGCCGGCGGACTTGAGGGAAATAAAATACCTCTCGCGGACCAAACATACACTCCTGTGGGTGGGGGAGGCAGACGAAGAATTCACCCACGGTATCCCCTGCCTGTAGTAAGGGGAGACCAAGGGATGATCCAATTAGAACCATGAAACTACTTGTAATTAGTACCATTACGCAGGGAACACCATGGGTTACTTGCGCGTAGTACCACTATGTTAGCTACGCAATAGGTTTGTGATTAGTAGCGACAGTGTGTGAATCAGGAGGTGGGTCCTACTGTACCTGTGATTCGTACCCCTATATGAGCGACACCATGGTTCTGCCTTACCTATGTTCAGTTCCCACTATGTGGGGAATTCCACGGGATAGTACGAGTCCCTGTGGTTAGTCCACTTATGTGAGGAACGCCATAGGTTTGCGTTGCCTGCAAATGGCGCCGCAATGTGCGAAACACCATAGGTCTGTGTTACATGTGCGCTTTACACTACCTGTGAATAGTACCATAATGTGTGGAATACCGCGAGTCTCCGCTACTTTTGATTAGTACCGCAACATTACACATAGCATGCTTCTACCTTCTTCGCGATAAATACCATTATGATGGGCTGATGACCTGGATTTTGGAATCGTTTCGACTATAAGCCTAATCGATTCAGCAGCGTGCTATAGAAGCAGTCCCTTGGTCAGTAATACTATTGTTTTGTGCCAGCTTCTGTGCATGTGGGGCACTGCAAGTCGGATCCACTGATCGTTTTAAATTCATATACGTCCATCCATTCATTCTTCGTCCTCATGCTTTGAATTCTGGTCAGTGGACGATTTTGGACTTTTAAGTTGTCATTTAATTTCGTCTAATTTCATACCATTAGGGGCCGATGACCTCGCTGTTAGGCCCATTTAAACAACAAACATCAATCATCAATCATCTATTTTTGTTGCTAAGTCCATATCAGTGCCGAGCCACGAGAAAATGGTTGAACAGAATGTAATGAAAATCGATATGTAAAGTAGGGGAATAAGGCCCTACAATCTGGGCTATTTATAACTGTATGCACGCAGTATGAAGCGGTTGTTTAGAGGAAAGCGTCTGAACTGTAAATACGTATATTGTTATTCAATTTAATACAATTTAATTCACAACGTGTAAACAACTTAATTTGGAATTATGTATACAATCAATCACTACTGATCTACGTTAGGGCAGTCGCCCACGTGGCAGATTCCCTATCTGTTGTTTTCCTAGCCTTTTCTTGAATGATTTCGAACAAATTGGAAATTTATTGAACATCTCCCTTGGTAAGTTATTCCAATCCCCAACTCCCCTTCCTATAAGCGAATATTTGCCCCAATTTTTTCCTGTTGAATTCCAACTTTATCTTCATATTGTGACCTTTCCTACTTTTAAATAATAATAATAATAATAATAATAATAATAATAATAATAATAATAATAATAATAATAATAATAATAATAATAATATTATTTGCTTTACGTCCCACTAACTACTTTTACGGTCTTCGGAGACGCCGAGGTGCCGAAATTTAGTCCCGCAGGAGTTCTTTTACGTGCCAGTAAATCTATCGACACGAGGCTGTCGTATTTGAGCACCTTCAAATACCACCGGACTGAGCCAGGATCGAACCTTCCTAGTTGGGGTTAGAAGGCCAGCGCCTTAAGCGTCTGAGCCACTCAGCCCGGCATTTCCTGCTCTTAAAGACACCACGCATACATATTCGTCTACTGATGTCCTCCCACGCCATCTCTCCACTGATAGCTCGGAATATACCCCTTAGTCGAGCAGCTCGTCTCCTTTCTCCCAAGTCTCCCCAGCCCAAACTTTGCAACATTTTTGTAACGCTACACTTTTGTCGGAAATCACCCAGTACAAGTCGAGCTGCTTTTCTTAGTATTTTTTCCTGTTTTTGAATAAAGTAATCCTGGTAAGGGTCCCATACATTGAAACCATACTCTATTTGGGGTCTTACCAAACACTTGTATGCCCTCTCCTTTACATCCTTTACATCCTAGAATTCCGTAGCGAAGCGCGGGTACAGCAGTTAGCAGTAAAAATGAAAAGTACTCCCGCGTACTGCGTGGAAACTCGTATCCCGACTCTCAGGATGACGTAGTAGACCTCTCAGCTGTTGTCCGTGGTTCAAGAAGTAGGGCGTGACGTCGGTAACCTTCACTTCAACGTACGGAAATGACTTCGTAGCAAATCTCATGAAATAACGTGCGGCTGATATACTGGTACTTGGTATTAAACAATCGCGAAAGGGAAAGTCAAGGAGACTATAGTCAGTGTTCAAATCAGCTCTGAGAACACCTTTTCCCAGTACGAGAAGCTCATGGCGGGGTAAATAATAAATGTCCTATGAGAGATGACTGCACTTCCTGCTGAAGGTACAGATAACTATTAAAGCGTTTCGTTCCCCTGGGCGAGAAAATAAAGCACTCTTCTCAAGGTCGCTGAATGGCATTCACGTGCAATCTGTCGTCAGTTTTAGTGTGACACAACGACTGGATTTAAGCGCTTACGATGCACTGATGGAATGATGCGTTAATCTCCGCTTAATCTCTGGTTTTAGTACCACCAAACCCCCAATATCTCTTCACTTCAGTCATAAATCTATGTCCATTGATTTTAAATCCTTCCGTCAACTGCTAGAAACTGTCTTTCTTTTTCATTAAGCCCCGGAAGTTATGCCTATTTAAACCACGGTTGTCAAACTAACAGTATTTCTGCATTAGGATTTGTCCTATAGGTAGGGGTGTGTTTTTTATGGTGGACTTTTTCCCTTATTTCGGTGCTTACAATGGTATGATTTCGGTGAATATTTAGAGGATATAAACAGGTATTTCGTGCATTTACGTCCTGGAATAATAGGGGATCAAGGATATAAGCTGTTAGCATCATGATGGGAACCCGAGGAGCAAGCAAAGGCAGGCGAAGGCATGTGCACAGAGGAGACGCTTAAGTCTCGATCCACTACAGTGAAATTTGTACAAAAATATTTTAAAACACAATTTTCCAGTATTGTTTGAAACTGTTATCGAAACTAAAACATTCCTGCATGTCAAATAATTAATCGTGAACAGTAATTACATGCTTTCCCGATTTCATCCATACACAGGCTAAGAACGCTTTCGATACTTGTGCAAGGTAGGATACCCCTCCACCAGATAAATCGTCTTAGGGCCTGTACTACGACTGTCAGATAAACAGCCAGATACGTAGGCTGCAGTTTTGCAAACTAGAAGTTAAATATTTTCTTGCGTACTACCAACGGATTTTAACTACGGTATTGTAATGCGGAAGATGTAGTAACATTTTTATTGGGTTGGTAATAAGGTTACTGAAAATATAGTGAAATTTAGCGCGGTGGTATACGTGTTCCCTGGTGTTTTCGTTTGTTTAGCGCTATTCCTTTTGAAATTGTATTACTAGAATCCAATATCAGACTCTTATTAAGCTATAATGTGGAAGTCCAGGTCAAGAACAGAATTAGGACTGAAATCCACACATACGAAGAAATGTTAAAATTATTTAACTGTATAACGAAACTGTTTTAGAAAATAAAAAGACTGAGAATGTAACCTGGACGCAAAAGTTAAGATTCAGGTTATGTATCTTTTTTGTCTAGTACTATTTACGAGGTTGCGCGAAGTTTATATTCGTAATTAATACACTGATGCAGCGTAGGATCATTAATTTTATTATTAATTCAAAAATTGTTTGCTCATTGAATAAGTAGTTAGTTTCTTTCTTTTCAATACAACGTGAGAATAGTAACTGGCAAGCATTTATCTCACTTTAGCGTAAATACTTTTGTAGCAAGTTGTTATGAAGTAAAAGAAATATAACCTCCTTAACATCCTCATTCGACGAACGAATCGCCATGAACAGCGTCGTATACCTTTACTCAATATGTGCGTCGCGGATAGATTTGGAATAGAACCCACACTTTTGGCACGCATTTTAATGATTAGAAAATGTGTACTATCACCTCTAGTACCCTACCGACTACCATTTACAAAGTGAAAAAATGTTAGACTATTGGGACTCGAACCCACGAAAAACTGTTTATCATCAAACTTTGCTGCCTAAACGACCACGGCTACCCACAAAGCTTTGCGGTTGGCTGCTTGTGTACTACTCATATACTCAATAGCAACAACTTATTACCTTGGGAAATCTTTAAGAATTCTGTGATAGCTGGACAGGAAGCATGACATACTTCATAAATATATACATAAATTACATTGTAACAACTTAATTTCGCACAGCATCATGCAGATGTAGATTCATTTTCATGAGTAGCCATCTTGATTCTTTACAGAAGCGTCCCCGATAAGAGCTAAGTCCCAGATAAGAGCGTTAACAGCCTCTCCATCTTCGGCATAGCTATACTCGAGAATATTTTCCCAGATAGCACATAAACGAAAGTCGTAGTACGCGGTTTCAACCGAACTTCCAGATAAATGTCCAAACTGCCAAATAAATTTATACCGCACTTTTATCTGGCTGTCGTAATACAGGCCCTTAGAAAATGTTCTTTCACTTTCTATACCCTTGGAAACTACAGAAGCTGCTGATACTTCCAAGAACAAGTATGGTGATCAAGCATCCTTGTCAGAATAGTGTTCATGTACTCCCTATCACCTTTCTCTCCACGTTCCTTCGCAAACTTCCATTCTAGCATATTTTCATTGTTTACTTGAAAGAAACTAAAATTCTACATGCACCGCCCATAATACTAGTCTGTCGTTGAGTATATCGTGATTATGCGTAATTTCGCTATAATGCACATATATTATTTTATAGCACAGTTTTAGGACATTTTATTAAAGCATTTGGCTTTTCTGTGCAAAAACTTGCTCTATTAATCAAAATGTCACACTCCTACCTATAGCTATCTGACCTAGATTTTTGCATAGAGTCTTCCCTCCCTGTTGGCTTAGAGTTCGATTCCCAATTTACTGGGGATTCAAAACTGGGTCGAGGGATAGTTACGGGCCCGTCCCCCAATCAATGGTTACATACAGCCCATTGAGGGAACTGGCCTACTGAGACAACTGCTGCTGTGGCGGAGATGGTACAGCCCAAGTTTTGGCAGGTTCGATCCCTGCTCAGTCCGATGCTATTTGAAGCTGTTCTGATGCGCTAGTCTCGTACCGGCAAGTAAAATAATTCCTGTTCAATGAAATTCGACAACTCAGCGTCTCCTAAAACCGTAAGCGTAGTTGGTGGGACGTAAAAATTAATAGCATTATTACGACTGCTGCTCAGCCAACTGGCCTGCAGATCTGAGTTTCACGTGGTCAGCGTAACGCAGGGCCGGATTAAAGGGGGGCCTAAAGGGGCTGCAGCCCGGGGCTCCGGCCCTTGGCCGAACCATAAATTGTATAAAAATGCCTGCTGCTCCACCTCCGTGCATGTATATGAATATTTAAGCTCGCAAAATATCGAGCACGCACTCTTCCTTCCTTCTTATAAGCTGTCCGCGTTAGTATTTCATCACTGCTAGAATAAATTACCGTCCGGAGACACGAATCCTCGCTACTTCTTTTTCTTAATCTGTTTATCCTCCAGGGTCGGTTTTTCCCTCGGATTCAGCGAGGGATCCCACCTCTACCGCCTCAAGGGCAGTGTCCTGGAGCTTCAGACTTTTGGGTCGGGGGATACAACTGGGGAGAATGACCAGTACCTCGCCCAGGCGGCCTCACCTGCTATGCTGAACAGGGGCCTGGTGATGGGATGGGAAGATTGGATGGGACAGGCAAGGAAGAGGGGAAGGAAGCGGCCGTGGCCTTAAGTTAGGTACCATCCCGGCATTTACTGGAGAAGTGGGAAACCACGGAAAACCATTTCCAGGATGGCTGAGGTGGGAATCGAACCCACCTCTACTCAGTTGACCTCCCGAGGCTGAGTGGACCCAGTTCCAGCCCTCGCACCATTTCTCAAATTTCGTGGCAGAGCCGGGAATCGAACCCGGGCCTCCGGGCATGGCACCTAATCACACTAACCACGCTAACCACTACACCGCAGAGGCGGACCATCCTCGCTACTTACGCACTGTAATTATTGTAAAGGTTATTGTTGACGAAAATTTAAATCTGGCAGCTTGCGAGTACGGGCAGAGGGAGAAGGGGGAAAGAGGTCTAGGAAGTGAGCGGGAGGGGACAGGCGAAGCACGGTGGAATGCGCATGCTATACTATATCTTTGCATCAGGAAGAGAACTTCCAGTTCACCTCTGATTATTGAACCATTCGTAAGTTACAACTGTAATGTTCTTATAAAATGGATAGAAAATATCCTAGTGGTGCCAAAAGAAACGTAAGTTCTGTTTTGTATGTCGATTTGATAGTGATGAAGAGACAAATGTAAAATATGTTTTGGCATTATGAAATATTAACATGAAAAATAGAGAAAAATTGTAGTCTATTTCAACACTTCCCTATTTATCAATTTAAGTGGATGTAGTTCTATAACGACTTCAGTATGCTAGTCTTACGTGATGTTACCAAGGAGCCCCACATTTTTAAATAGCCCAGGGCCCCCAAACACCTTAATCCGGCACTGGCGTAACGACATTTTCTGCCATAGATTTTTCCTTTCTTGACCGGGTCCTTTGCCTCCCATATCAGTTAATTAATAATTTCGTGTGGCTATTTCTAGCCGAGTGTAGCCCTTGTAAGGCAGACCCTCCGATGAGGGTGGGCGGCATCTGCCATGTGTAGGTTACTGCGTGTTATTGTCGTGGAGAATAGTGTTATGTGTGGTGTGTGAGTTGCAGGGATGTTGGGGACAGCACAAATACCCAGCCCCCGGGTCATTGGAATTAACCAATGAAGGTTAAAATCCCCGACCCGGCCGGGAATCGAACCCGGGACCCTCTGAACCGAAGGCCAGTACGCTGACCACTCAGCCAGCGAGTCGGACATATCAGTTAATTGATGTCCAGAGATGTGTGTCTGTCCAGAAGTGGAAGTCGCGTTCCTAAACTTCCTGGTGGGGAATCGAATCTCTGTCCTTCCAAATGAGCCGAGCACGCATTTTAGCGCCTTGGTTAGGCATCCTAAACTTGCATAAATGAGCATCTAGCAAATCTAAGACTTCTATATTCGAAATCTACACTTTCAATGGTTTAACTTTCGTTCCGTTGTAATCTTTAACCTTTGTTGTTTATAGTCCTCTTAGATCATTTTCTGAAAGGTATTAAGTGGCAGTTTATCCTATGCTGACGACTTGGTCCTAATGGCAGATTGTGCCGAAAGCCTGCAGTCTAATATCTAAGACTAAATTGATATCGGTAGTAAGAAATCCAACAGAATTGAATGTCAGATTGAGGATGTAAAGTTGGAACAAGTATTTAGGATGTGGGTTCTTACAGGATGGCAGTATAGTGAGACTGAATAAGATGCTGTAAAGCAGTTGCGATCAACAGTAAGTTATTCTGTAAGAAGGAATTCAGCTCCCGGATAAAACTCTCTTTATATATTGGTCTGTTTTCAGACCCCTGTTCTCATACCAGGCAAATGATGGGTCTGTACCTTCATTAAAGCCACGGTCGCTTCTTTCCCATCCCTAGCCTTTTCCTTTCCCAACGTCGCCGTAAGACTCACCTGTGCCGGTAAAACAGATCGTAAAAAAATGTTTTCAGACCAACTTTGCTTTACTTGAATGAAAGCTGGGTGGACTCAGGATATCTTATGAATAAGTCAGAAGTAAGACATGAAAGTAGCGAGAATGATTGCTGGTAAAATCAGGTGGGAACAATGACAGGATGGTACTTGGAATGAGGAGATAAAGGATGATTTAGGAATGAGCTCGATGGATGGAGCTGTACACATAAACCGGCTTCGGTGGTTGGGTCATGTGAGGCGAATGGAGGAGGATAGGTTACCTGGGAGAACAATGGACTCATGAGGGGTAAGAGAAGTAGAGGGAGACTAAGACGACGATGGTTAGACTTAGTTTCTAACGATTTAAAGAAATGAGGTATAGAACTAAAGGAGACCACAGAACTAGTTACAATTAGAAGATTATGGTGGTGGTTAGTAAATTCAGAGACTTGCTGACTGAACGCTGAAAGGCATAACAGTCTATAATGAAGATGTATGTATATACGTTTCTGGGAAAGAATCTCTTGCTTATAGGGGAGCTTGAGAAATCCTTTCCTCTGCGTAAATAATCACTGCAGCTTTATCGGAGTCTGGAACGAGAAAGAAGACTCAAAATACTGCAACATACGCGATGCCATTAACCTTAAGAGGATATAGGCTAAGGCCGCTTCCTTCGCAATTGTAGCCTCGGTTAGACAACATACATTATACCGACACACTATACATGTCGACGAATTTGGCCTCTCTGTGTAGGTCGTAGCCATAACCCGACATTCGAGATACTGGATCAGAATCCAAGCATATACAGGTTCGGTTCAGGGAGGAAACGGGTCTATTGGTTGATATCCGAAGCAAAGTGCTGGCAATACCAATAATGGAAACCGCTAGAATATTCTTCAGAGAGGCTTCCACTTCTGCGGATATTATTGGAGTAGATCTAACCATCTACGTGTCATCTTAGAAACTCTTTCGTGTGGGTATGTCATTGATAAAGTGACTAAAGGAAACTATACAATTGTACTTACAAAAATACAAATCGTACTACATGCCTGTAACTTTGCACAAACTCTTGGTTCATGGAGATGAGGTAATTAGGCACTGTATTATACACATTGGACAACTCTCCGTGGAAGCCCGGGAGACCAGGAATAAAGATAACAGTAAACCTTCCAGAAAGGACAGGTTCATGGAGATGAGGTAATTAGGCACTGTATTATACACATTGGACAACTCTCCGTGGAAGCCCGGGAGACCAGGAATAAAGATAACAGTAAACCTTCCAGAAAGGACACAAGTACTGACCTTTTCCATAGGCTGCTTATATCATCGGACCCTTACATTACCAGATTAAGGAAATCAGGGAGGAGGAAGTTGATTCCGCTTTCACGAGAAGTGCTCAACTTAATGTCTGAGTCCCCTGTATCTGGTTCTGCCGAAGGAGATAATGACAGTGAAGTTAGCGATTCTGATGTTACTGCATCTAATAACTAAGTACATGTATTCCTATATCTGTTTTTAAACATTCTAAACAGCATGTCCCACTATTAACATCTATTTAATTTCTTAAAGCTATAACGAAAAATGATTAAAAATACAAAGATTACTAATTCTATTCCTGGCGTAGTAATTTGTTCTTTGTACTTGATTGACCACACACTTAATTATCTCCAATAATAGCAGTTACATACTAAGTTTCTTGTAAATCGGTCCATTAGTTTCCGAGATACGATTTTTGGCCGGCTAGATTCCTGAAATTAAACACTGTGCTTCAGCAGCATTGAAGAGGTATTCCACGATTTCCTATTTTTCACATCAGGTGAGCGCCAAGACTTGTCATGGATATTATATTCCAATCTAAGATTTAATACCTCGGCTACTACCTCCTTCATTGTCGTAGCAAAAACCTGTGTCAATGCGACAGTAAACCGTAACAAAAGAGAAAAGTGAGGATTCGATGGAGTGTACGGAAATCAGTCTCCATGATTAGCGTGCTGGCCTTTAGTTCAAGAGGTCCCGAGTTCGATTCCCGACCGGGTTAGAGATTTTTGGTTGTTATATGGCTTGGAGAATATGTGTGTTTTTTGTTTTTAACATAACTGTGTTAATTTCAAATCTATAAGTTCATAATGTTAATTTAGTTAGTAGAAGCTTTAGTTAGTAGAAAATTGCACATAGTAGGTAGTAAATACGATATAAATGGCTCATTAACAACTAAAAGGTCCGTCTCCGTGGTGTAGTTGTTAGTGTGATTAGCTGCCACCCCCGGATTCGATTCCAGGCTCTGCCACGAAATTTGAAAATTTGTACAAGGTCTGGAAGGATGGGGGTTAGATTCCCGCCTTAGCCATCCTCGAAGTAGTTTTCCGTGGTTCCCCACTTCTCCTCCAGGCAAATGCCTGGATGGTACCTACCTTAAGACTACGCGCGGTTCCTTCCCTCTTCCTTGCTTATCCCTTCCAATCCGCCCATCCCCCACAAGGCCGTTGTTCGGCATAGCAGGTGGGGTACTGGCCGTCTCAAGTTTTCCTTGAATTACTCCGTTCGGCAGACCACAAAAGTATTCATGTTGTGCTTCTGAAGAGCTGATGATAAAAATACTCAGCCCATTTTTAAATGATACTGCCAAAAGGGTTGCAGTTACCGAATTAATGGTTCACATACGGCGTGCAAACATGTTTTATGTCAACATGAAGGAATCTGAGGACATTTGCCGTGAAAGAGACAATGTACTTGCTCTTTGTTTTGATTTTATGCAAAATCTACCTTTGCCAAATATTCCCGTCCAGGAACGGTTCTATCTACGGCAGTGGTGGGTCAATGTATTTTGCATACACAATATTAAGAGTGGGAAAGCTGTACTGTACGTGTATGATGAAAGTACAGCAAAGAAAGGTGCCAACGACGTGTGTTAGTTCCTTTGTAACTACATAGAGGAGTACGTTCCACGTTCTGAGAAGGTCTTGCATTTGTACTCTGACTCATGTGCAGGCCAGAACAAGAATCGTTCATTGATTCGGCTTCTCACAGCTCTCACTGACACTCACCGGGTTAAAGAAAATGTTCATAGATTTCCAATTCGTGTTCATTCATACCTACCATGTGATAGAGATTTTGGACTCGTCAAGCGAGCTGTTAATAAGTTAGTGTGTATACCAAAAGAGAATGTGAGGATTATTGTAAACTGTGCCCAGAACAACAATTTTACAGTTCACATGGTAGGTACAGAGGACATTTTGGATTTTAACACGTGGTGGCCAAATCTCTACAAAAAAAGGAGGACTCTCCATGGAATCTAGAGGAAGAGCAGTTGAACGCCAGTCAAAGGTATCATTCAGTCCTTACAATTACTGTGAATTCAAATATGTCAATAATTCCACACACTGTGACCACTTTCGACTTCATTGGTGGACTTGTAAAGCACACTTTTGATTTAAGTTTGCCAGGAAATCATCGCATTAATCTTCCTCAATGCCCTGTGTACAACGGACGTGTTCCCATTAACTCGAACAAGATGGAATACATCAAGAAGTTAGAACTTATATTTAGTTGGTGAATATGGATACTTGGCTTTATATAGATTATACATTGCCTTAACATCCAGTCTTGAATCAAGGCAAGAATAGTCTCTAGAAGTGTAGTGAGCCTCCTTGACAGGAAATGATTGTATTAAAATACATAAACATATGCATTCTTCTGGAGCGGTGACTTTCGTAACATGCTTTCCACGTTGATCATGGGGAGAATGTCCTAACAATAATAGGTTTCTAAGTCTACGTATCCGTTTCTCTCCAATGCCATAGAAACTTAGAAAAGCTTTCCTGCAAACTTCCACTTTCTCTACTTGTGGATACTTGAAGGAACTGAGGTGAGATGATTGTGGTTGATCCTTGTTTTTAGGGCAGCGGCGCTTCACTGGGACGGCTTTGATTAGTCCCTGGAGATGTATGTCTTGTTCATCTTTAGTGGTAAAGGAAGAAAACTGTGACAGAATCTGAAGCTGCAGTTCCTGAGGAAGCTTCATGAAGCATTTCTTGTTAAAACTAAAACAAAATGAATATACATCTCACCATGTGAACTATAGTATATATATATTTTGTACGAAAACGCTTTAGGCTTATTTCTGCAGTTTGTTACCTGTGTTTTAGTTAACATAACCTCCAATTCTAACACTATAAGGTCCTACCCAGTGTGAATACAAAATGATGATTGACTAAGAATATTACTTTTCAACATGACTTTCTGTTATATAATAAAAAAACAATACCGACAGTCTCCACCTGTTTTCCTCTCTGGTATTACTTTTCCAGAGTATGTAATAAGAGCAATGCCCTTCAATTTGGCCTTCTTTAGAATGTTTCTCCGGTCATTTTCCGGATTACTGGTACACCTTCTCCTTGTTCTACCTTCTTCCTCCATTTCTTCTTATATCAATTCGTGCGTTTCTAATCGATCAATCAATCAATCAATCAATCAATCAATCAATCAATCAATCAATCAATCAATCAATCGGGCAGTCGCCCAGGTGGCAGATTCCCTATCCGTTGTTTTCCTAGCCTTTTCTTAAAAACTATGAACTTAACACAGATCAGTCCGAGAAAGAACCTCTTATGTTTCTCATAGTATCATAGAGCAGCGGTTAAGAAGTTCCCTTTTTCTCCACCAGATGGCATCTGTATCTAGCTAGCTATGGTTCCTTGCTAAACCGCCCCTTCTACCGCAGAAAGGGCCCTTTAGAAATGAATGCAAATATCATTGCCGTCCTGTGACTACACTAATAGGTAGAAAGAGGTCGTTTCATGGAGTGGTGTGTTTACGTCTAAACAACAAAAATCCATACTTAACTCATTTTCCCACAAAAATGTCAGAAAGGGCCTTTTTAGAAATGACCGATTCAGATGTTAAAAATCAAGGATTACATTAAATGGTAAGTAAGAATGTCTAATATTGTACTGATGTGTGTCTTCCTTATTTCACCAGTAGTTCACCAAGGGGCTACTCCGCCACATTCTTTATGAACATACGAGATTTCTCGCACGGGTCCCCTAGTATAATAATAAATTAATGGAAACATTTACGTAATAAATCGTCCATTCTCATACCCATGCATTCGTACAACATGCCTGTCACAGTTACTTTGCTTTTATGCTTCAAGATAGTTATTTCTTTTTCAGATCGAGCAAGACTGCTGGCGAGGCTGAAGACCCAAGAAAGAGAAGTGACGTAAATTGATTTTTACATCTGAAGAAACAACACAAGAAACTCAGGTAAATCTGCATTTCTCTTTTTTCCATTCCCAGCGGTTTTTAACGATTTCTTCCGCTGTTTGAGCAAGTAAATTCCTGCCTCATCCTTCTGTTCAATAGTACGAATGGTTTATTGCCCCTGCTTTACTGCGACAATAACTCGTAGTTATTCATTGGTTTTAGTTATTTGCAGGTATGGCTGAGTAATGTAGTTGGCTCGCTCCTGATTACGATATCAAATCCTTTCGCGATCAGTTTTCATTTACAGAGTGCTTATACGCGAAACTCGTGTTAGTTAATTTGTTGTCATATTTAAAGGAATAATTTTTACACCACGCCGACATCTCTTAAAAACCAACTCCTTATTTATCACCCGCGTTCTTTCCAGATTGCTTTGGCTTGAGCTGAACTTACAGTACTTTTGTTATCTGGAATTTTAAGATATTCTTTCTTTCCCTCTTTTTCTTTAAATAATTTTAACGTATCCAAACTGTAATTATTATTATTATTATTTTTATTATTATTATTATTATTATTATTATTATTATTATTATGCATGAAACATCGTGTAGTCTCAGAACTCGCGAGTCTTAAAACTCACGCGTATCAAAATTCACGAATTCCTGGAAGAAGATTAGTACAGGTTTCTTACCTGGCCCAGTCTCAAAACTCACGAGCCGGGCCATTTCATTTTAAATGTATAAATGCCCACCCTACTCGCATAACGTTTGTAGATATTTGAAAATATAATCATAATTGTGCGAAAAGGTCCATTCTTGGCGTCAGCCGGGACTGGTGTCCTCTTGTAATTGGCACCTCTCATCAAGAGGTGGGCTGCCGTGTAGCCTTGCACGAAGTATACGCGGCAGGAGGATGAGAAACCCACGGTGGGCTGTTTCACTTAAAACTCTATTGTCAGTTACATTTAAAACTTTACCGACACACGCGAATGAGTCTTATATGACAAAACCATACTGTTTCGCCAGATTTGTTTTTTTCTTTTCTGTTTATAAAACCTATAACCGTTGTCCATTAAATTTAGTTCACCCTTTTGCGAAGTAATGAATTCCATGTTGTGCACTGCTCGATGACACCAAGGAGAATAACTGAGTAAAGATCAGTGTTATACTTGGAGAATTTAGTCTGTAGTAGGGTGATAATACTGATAATTCCTGTTAACAATACACGGGATATTCCATTCTAAAAGTGGGTGGACAAACATGGGTTGAAGGGCAGCGTCAGTCACCGCACACCTTAACCCTCCTGCGGTCATTGAAGGCACTTGCTGTCCGGAGTCGTGAATTTTGAGACTCATTAGAGTATGAAGATGGCAACCGTATTACTGATAAGGACAAAGCAATAGAGAGGTGGAAACAATAGTGTGAAATGCTGTATTGCAAAGGAAATAATTCTGCCGAACAGAAAATGTCTATGAAGTATGACAAAGAACCTGATATTTTATTCACTGAAATTGTGAATGCTGTCAATCATTTGAAGAATAACAAAGCCCCAGGTATGGATGGTATTTTGGGAGAAATGCTGAAAGTGATGGGGAGGAGGGCATTCGTGTTTTACATTCGGTATGTAATATGGTGTAGAAAACTGGGGAATGACCCAAGGACTGGACAACATCAATACTAATCCCTCTTAACGAGAAGGGGTCTACAAGGGATTGTTCCAATTATCGTACTATTGCATGAATATCCCATGCAGGCAAAGTTCTGCTCTACATAATAAATGCCTAAAACCATTCCTTCAACCTCATATATCCGCGTAACAAGTAGGCTTTGTTGCAGGTAAAGGAACACGAGAATCTATCCTGAACACGAGACAGATAATTGAGAAATGTCGCAAGTTTTGTGTTCCTGCCTTTATTTGCTTCCTGGACTACAAAAAGACCTTTGATTGTGTTATGTAGGACAAGTTGTGGCAGGTGCTAAAGGAATTTGGGGTTCCACTGCATTTAATATCGTTATTGAAAGGCCTGTATAGAAACCACGCAGCAACCATAAAGGTGGATGGTGATCTCTCAGGCATTTTCAATGTGACAAATGGAGTAAGGCAAGGTTGTATATTATCACTTCAACTCGACAACAGCTATGCCGAGTGTGTCATCAAAAGAGCTCTCAATGGCTGGAATGGTGGAATCTCGATTGGTGGCAGAAAAATTAACAACCTGCGCTTTGCAGATGACACTTCCCTCGTCGCTGGAAGTGAAGAGGAACTTCCTGACCTCCTTACAAGGGTGAAGAACACTAGTCTTTCAGTATAGTCTAGAGATAAACATCAAAAAGACCAAACTAATGGTAGCTGATCGGCAAGGTCAAATCCGACTTACAGGATGCCTAAAGGACCTGGATATAGTAAAGGAATTTGTATACACGGGGTCAGTCATCAATGACATAGGAAGCTGTGATAAAGAGGTAAAAAGACGTATTGTCTTAGATCGTGCTGCAATGGTTGAACTTACTAAGATCTGGCAGAACCGGGCAATATCAAAAGCTACGAAGATGCGCTTGGTAGAATCACTAGTGTTCTCAGTCTTTTTGTACGGCTGTGAGAGCTGGACCGTGAATGCCAAAGACCAAAACGCATTGGTGCCTTTGAGATGTGGTGTTGGCGGAGAATGCTACGTGTACCCTGGAGAGAGAGAACTGTTTCCATTCTGGACGAACCCTGCGTCAAGAAACGTCTATCTTCCCGTGTGAGTGAGTGTTACCTCCAGTTCTTTGGCCACATTTTCAGACGAGACAGAGATAACTTGGAAAAGATCATTTTTCAAGGCAAAATCGAAGGCAGTAGACCACGAAGAAGAACAGCAAGTAGATGGATAGATCAGGCGAAGATCACTGGTCTACCACTTCAGATCATATTAAGGAAATGTGATGGAGATATCTCGTCAAGGTTGAAACACGGAAATGTTAGAGTTATGAGGTCACGACGCTCAGTAATAAGCATAACGACTAATGATGATGAGTGTTAATTTACCTACTAGTTTGTAGTCGTGAGTTTTGATACTCTTTCCTACTAATTTTAACCCGTGAGTTTTGAGACGTAACCGGAAACAAGATCACGAGGAAGAGTGCCAGAGGTTGTTCTGAATAACGGAACTGGGCCAACAAGTCAAATACCAATTTATTTTAATATTGAGAACCAGGATTTACTTCTGGAATAACCAAAAAATGCATAAATGACGATACAGATACCTAAACGGACAAGCCAATGCCCAGTTAATCCCATGTTAAGTTTAATTACTCACAAGATTCCATATTCAAGGAATAAACCCGTGCTACACAATTTTGAAAGATCAATGTTTGTAATAAGTTTTCAATTAAGCCGGAATAAATAATCACCTAAGTGGACATTTGACTTGTCCATTAAAACAAGGGGTAATCCCGTGGTACACAATTTTATAAGATCCTGCGTTACATCAAGTAAATACACTTGCGGATCCTGACATTAAACAGGATTTGCATTAAATTATACATACAAATAATTTACGATATTGAAGGAATCCTAGAATGAGTTTGCATGGTTTCTATAACCTCTACCTTCTCCATATTACCCTTCGGCCTGGTGTGAAGTAGAGACATAGGAAAGGCAGGGCTAGCTGCCGAAAAACTTACCTCGAACATACCTACTATGCCTCCGGTCAGCTAGTAGCTACCCTACAGCACGACCAAACACGCTTCCAAGCTAGAAAATCGGTGTAGGAAAGCAAGATAATTACCAAGTTGTCAGATCGAAGAAGAATCATGGACTACTAATTTTCCCTTATTGCATTCCAGGCATCTAGTAGAGCAGAGGAAAATGTGGAGTACAGTGTGTCGCCATGTCAGCATGGCATTACAAGCTTTATATTTTCAGGACACTTTAATTCGTTCCGTACGTCTCATTCTCTCCTTCCTCTACTTTTTTGTAACATCACTTCCCAGAAGTGTGATTTCTTCACTTTGTATAGAGCTAAACCATCCCCACAGATATGCAGTACGACGTAGGATCCAAAATACTTTACTATGCACTTCGTTAAGCTTTCGGAAGTCTCTCTTTTGTAACCTCTTTGAATTCCTCCAGAGTTTTGTTCTGACAAGGGGCCCTTTAACATCAGTATGAATCATCTGAGACAGATCTCTCGCATTTAAGCACTCTTCACTGTTAGACTGGAGGGTGGAGTATCCTGGGTCCAAATCTCGTATACTGAGGTAAAATTCTACCGACACGGGGCTGTCGTATTTGAGCACCTTCAAATACGACAGCCCCGTGTCGGTAGATTTACTGGCACGTAAAAGAACTCCTGCGGGACTAAATTCCGGCACCTCGGCGTCTCCGAAGACCTTAAAAAGTAGTTAGTGGGACGTAAAGCAAATATTATTATTATTATTATTATTATTATTATTAAATTCGTCCCTGTTCGGCCAAAAGGTCACATCTCCCAATTCTCTTCCTATCCATTCAAGACTGGGCACGCCTCCCAGCCACATATGGATATGCAATCCATCACAACGATTTTCGTTGTGTTCATTTCGTATGCAAACGTGTAAAGGAAAATGAACGTTAAGTACACTAAACTTATACTGCAGGAGTGCGTCAACAAGTCATGCAAACTTGCATTGCTAGAGTGCTGTACGGTAAGATTCATTTTCCTGTACACGTGAGCATAGGGAAATGAACACAACTAATATTGTTCTGATGGGCTAAATATCCATATGTGGCTGGGAGGCGTGACCAGTCTCAAGGAAAATAACAGATAGGAAGAGCATTGGGAGATATGGCCTTTTGCCCGAACAGCGACGAATTTTACACAGGAACGAAGGCAGGATATACGGCCGTAAATTCCCTGCCAAGTACTAAACAGAGCAGAGTTCTCTGCCGATTTCATATAAACATGGGAAGGTGGCAATGAAAAGAGTCAACCAACTGCACTGAGATTTGATCTTGCAGATCTGAGCATAGGTGGTGAGCACTACGCTGCCATTCGGGATTTATAGGACTTACTGTACTTTCCTCAAAATGTCGCGAGAAGCGACCGTACCGGATGATAATTTTCCTTAAGTTACTCTGTATAGGTTATTTAATTTGAATGTTACAGTAGCCTGTAACATTGCACGTCAATGTGGAGCTCGATCGTTTGACGAGATATGCACTGCTAGTCACAGCAGCACGCTATGCGACACCTGAGTGCTTATCCTATATTTCTTTTGTTCCATTATTCTTCCCTTAAAAGCGTTAGAATTAATTCATATTCTCGTGTTTCAAGTTCGTTCTTCGAGCTTGGGCTTTGTCCCATGTTTAGCGAAGACTGAAAAAGTTTGCATATCTTCCCTATAAGCCGGAGGTAGCGTGAAAGAAGCGGCTGGGTAGACCATATCATAGACCGCATTTCCCTTACCACATAGATTTACTGTAGCTTCCCAACATATCATAGAACGTGTAATATTCTGAACGATCACAGTGGTGTTAATCTACATTAACTGTACATACCTGTTAAAGCGTTTAGCGACTTCTTATGGGTGCAGCATTCATAGTTTCAGAAAGTCCGTATTTACAACAGGAGATGCATTTATATTTATTTATTTATTTAAATATACACCACCAAGAGACAACCTCCATACAGACTTTTATACATCATAATGCGCATTATAACGAACAGAATTTGTGAACAAATAACAAGAAAGTAATATTTTAAAAATGAAGAGAATAAGAGAACTAAAAAACAAACATAATAAATAATACAATAACTTAGCACGATTGTTGTTTGCACCAACATATTTACTATAAATATTAATGTTATTGTAAAGAAATACAATTTTTCTAATATAGTATTTTAACAAAAACTTGTTACACATTTTTTATTTACACTAACTACTATACAATGATACATTATTTGATTTTTGATCAGATGATGTTATCTGTGTGAAACTACCGTTCAGTTGCACCTTTTTCTTCCTCGACCAGGTTTATCTGGCTGACCAATCTCTTTCAAGGCTGTCTTGATCACGTATTTATGCGGAATAATCGGATGCGTTATCTACCAATGGCACGAAGCAGTGAGTTTACTATACACTGCAATTGACATACATTAATAAGACTCGCATGTCTCACCCATATATTTACAAATAAATCCCATCAGGTCGGTAAACACATACCTACATAAAAACACAGTCTTGGGACTGACACATTTTCCCCAAAAAGCACTGAATTTACTATCACGGGATCCGTCACGATACAATTGAAGAGGTCAAAACCACGCGACCAAAAATACAGCACGCGCTGTCAGCACTCTTGAATAACGTCGTGCACACAAATGTGATAAGACAAATATGAATATACGTACCAAAAAATACAATGCACTGAAAACACCTTTTGAAATAGAAACGTAAAAATACACTTGATATCAATGCCTAATATCCTGGCTGCACGCTCGGGATATCAACTGTCGAGTCCTGCGTATGTGACAAGTCTTGGGACGTCAAGGCGAGGATTACCAGCTGACCAAAATGAAAGTACGGAAATTGAACTTTAAAAGCAGACAGACCTGGCCTTGCCTTGGTTATTATATAACAGCACTGAGCGTACACATACCGACCGCGCCTCGGGTCGCTGACATTTCGACTACCTGCTTTCCACACAAAATATTTGCCCTCGTGGCTTACACAAACAAGCTTCAGCTGCTCACTCAGCAGGGAAATGATCCCAAATAAGCCTTTATCGCAGTCTATCATTTGCGTCAAAATAACTCCATACCAGGGCGTACGTCAAACCGTATTTCAAATAAATATACTCGTCGGCGCTATTGGCTTCTCATATCTCGAATACGCAGGTTCACATCTCAGCACATTCTCAGCCTCTCAACACAGTCGTCTCACGACTAACACAGCTATATCGTGGCGGTGGTACTAAAGTCTCTAGGCGCATTCTGGCTTCAGTCTGCCCCCTTCTGGGTTCATATCACACCCTCGGCTACGGATCGGTTTGTTGCGTTATAATTCTGAAATAATCTTGCTCATCACAACGGTGAAAAAATGTGTTACTGATCTGGCTCCAAGTTGAAAAATCATAAGTCATGCACAGCCTAGCCTTAACTACTTAATACCCTGTCCCATATTCCCACACAAACACTAGAGGTGATATTACCTCCGAATTAAATAATGACAGTGACATCGTTAACCTTGCACCCAAGCAAATGGTGCTACAGAAACTTCATAAAACAAAAAATACAAACCATTAAACTATCGTTCCCCCAAACCTTAGAATCAAAGCTAATAAAATACGCACACGGAACGTCAACCCCAAGTTAAATTAATTTAAATAACATGAAATCATTATGTTTAAGGCATAGAATTTACGTAATGAAATATATGCAAGATTCAAAATAAAAAGAACAGGGCATGTGACGAGTCTACATGATGTCAAGCTTAAAAATTGTAGATTAACTTATTTGATGTCTCCCGACATAGCCTCCGTCTACCAGCTGGGACCCGTGGTGGAATTAAGCCATCGTGTTGCCGTGGACGTCAAGTCTGGAACACCGGCACTCTATTCCCTGGAATGCCATCACTGTTGCCGTCTGCTTCTCTCTTGAGCTTAGATAGTCCTGGATCCGGCTGCTGCAAAATTAATACTCTTCCTGTTACTGTCTTGTACGTAACCATGCACAGGCGAAATAAATTGACACATCTCCTACTTCTAAATTGGTTCTTTAAAAGTCGAGCCTGTTATGGTTAAAAAACCAGTTACAGTGAAGTTCATAAGGCAAATATCTGCACGAAGAGCAGTAAAAATCGCGAACTCGATTTAGTTCATAATTCTCAAATTCATTCTAAGCTCGGATGAGCTAGTTACATCTTAGTAATACGTTTAAATTCTCAATCAAAGCTCGGATGAGCTAGTTCCATCTCGTAATCAGTTTAAATTCACCTTGTTCTAAACAGTTAGATTAGGCACGCGGTTCCGAGGTTACTCGCGAACGATACGCTCTGCGCACTGGATTGTCAATCACAAGGCCTGAGCTGCTCGGCTCCGTTCGCTGTATAGAGAAAGGCGGTTTCCGTTACAGTCGGTAGTTCCCCAGACCCTTTCCAGCCCGTCTTTGTGAGGCGGCGGTTGACTCTCAACGGTCTTTTGAATTTGACCACACAAATTCAAGATTAGCATGGATCTCACCGCAATGATACAAATACATTTCCAAAAATTAAGTTAGCTTGTATTATTATGCAATAAATGATATGACTGGCGCTCGTGTAGAAATAGCTTGCTTCACTGACTACCTCTCAAGCCTGGAATGCTCGTATTTGGCTACGTGGAGTTGGCACACTTACCTCCACGTGACAAATTCAAAGTTCTCTGTCGCGCTCCTCACTCTCTCTCGTTGGCTGATTTCAAATAATTTGAAATAAACGTTCGTTCCATTCCGGGCTCTACCCAAATAATCGCACGGTCTCTAACTCACTCTATGAAGTCTTCTCTTAACTCACGGAGTTTGGGCTCTACATAGCGCTATATTTAAAATATGCTGGCTGATGATGATAAATTTGACTATGCCAGTTAATAATATAAGCATAATTGAACCGTGAACAGGTGATGCGGTTCAGTATGAAACCTTTTCTTTTGGTGCTGAAGTATGTGTGTTGTAATACAGAATGCAAAGGAAACTTTTCCGAACTTTTTTCTGATCTTATTTATGGGACTGATAATGAGGTGTCCACACCACACATGCATATTCGAGTTTACTAC
Organism: Anabrus simplex; assembly: GCF_040414725.1. Taxonomy (NCBI): domain Eukaryota; kingdom Metazoa; phylum Arthropoda; class Insecta; order Orthoptera; family Tettigoniidae; genus Anabrus; species Anabrus simplex. Next base: position 63,095,785 of record NC_090266.1, read on the forward strand.
GCCCAAATGTATTATAGAGAATAATTAATGTATCATCATTTTTTAGTTCCCTCGAACTCCGAACCACATAACCCAAGGATCCCGTAGGCTTCATTTGTAATTTTTTCAATTTGCCCTTTAAATGACAACATGCTATCCATTCAAATTCCCAATTCTTTTACTAATTTAGACCTTCCTAAACAGTGTTTGCCGGGCTGAGTGGCTCAGACTGTTAAGGCGCTGGCCTTCTGACCCCAACTTGGCATGTTCGATTCTGGCTCAGTCCGGTGGTATTTGACGGTGCTCAGATACGTCAGCCTCGTGTCGTACATTTACTGGTTCGGTACGTAAAAGAAATCCTGCTGGACTAAATTCCGGCACCTCGGAGTCTCCGAAAACCGTAAAAGTAGTTTGTGGGACGTAAAGACAATAACATAAAAAATGAATTATTATTAAACCAGGGTTATCCATTTTATACTCAAATGGTAGGCCTACTGTAGATTTACTCTTTGTCAAATCTTGACTTCTCGTTACTCCACTAAGGAAGAAATCTGGAAATACCCCTATTTTTGTAATTTTAATTGTGCATTTGTTGTGCTAATTCCTTTTTTTTTTTTTTTTGTGTAGTATAAAGTGTTACGTGCTTACTTATACAGCATGTCATTGTTATGTTCCAGACTCTTTTTCAGATTAATATTCCGCGACAGCTGGACGTTTGTTTCATGGTCAAACGTAAAAATTAAAATACTAATTTGCATGTTGAATTTTTGGATTGAGTCATAAATAATAACTATCTCAGAGAGGTACTGACCGAGCAAGTGGCTGTGCGGTTTGAGTCGTTTACCTATCAGCTCGAATTCGGTAGATAGTGGGTTCGAACCCCATTGTCGACAGCCCTGAAGGTGGTTTTCCGTGGTTTTCTATTTTCACACTAGGAAAATGCTGGGCTGTACTTCAATTAAGGCTACGGCCACTTCCTTTCCACTCCTTTCCTGTCCTATCGCCGCCATAAGACCTATCTGTGTCAGTGCGACTTAAAGCGCATTGTAAAAAAAAATCGGGCGAGTTGGCCGTGCGCGTAGAGGCGCGCGGCTGTGAGCTTACATCAGGGAGATAGTAGGTTCGAATCCCACTATCGGCAGCCCTGAAAATGGTTTTCCGTGGTTTCCCATTTTCACACCAGGTAAATGCTAGGGCTGTACCTTAATTAAGGCCACGGCCGCTTCCTTCCAACTCCTAGGCCTTTCCTATCCCATCGTCGCCATAAGACCTATCTGTGTCGGTGCGACGTAAAGCCCCTAGCAACAAAAAAGAAAAAAAAGAAAAACAACAGTTTCCTATGGCTAAGATTGGAATGAAGACCGGACATATGGCACCTCAAAACAACCAATGTGCTAAGATAAATATGAACATGTTGGTTGTTTGTTAAGTTATCCGATTGAACAATATGTGGTTTAGCATTGCCTTTATATCGGTAGTCGCATTTTGTAATTGTATAACAATGCATACGATATTCATAAGTTAGAAGTAACAGACATGAAGGTAGCGAGAATGATTGCTGGTACAAACAGGTAGGAACAGTGGCAGTAGGTATTCGGAATGAGGATGCGAGTATATAGACTAAGTTAGGAATGAAATCGTTGAATAAAGTTGAACGCATAAACCGGCTGCGCTGGTGGGGTCATCTGAGGCGAATGGAGGAGGATAATTACCTAGAAGAATAACGAACTCCATTATGGAGGGTAAGAGCAGTAGTGGGAGACCAAGATGACGTAGGTTGGAGGTGGTGGAGGTAATTGCTCCCAGAGGAAGTACAACTAGGTAACCATACTCTCAACGTTGGTTAGACTCGGTTTCTAACGATTTAGAGGTATGAGGTATAGAACTAAACGAGGCCACAGGGTAAATATAAAATAGAGGTTTGTGGTGGCGGCTAGTATATTCAGAGGCTTGTAGTCTCGCTTCTGCGGGTGGAAACAATTGCAAGACCTGTAACATACGTTATCGTGGCCTCCCTCTACTTCTCTTACTCTTCATAGCGGAGTCCATTAGTCTCCTATGTAACCTATTCGCCCCATACGACCCCACCACCGCAGCCGGTTTATGAGTTCAGCTTCATCCATACAGTTCATTCCTAACTTGTCTGTCTCCGTAGCGTAACGGTTAGTGTTATTAACTGCCGTCCTCGGGGGGCCCGTGTTCGATTCCCGGTACTGCCAGATTTTTTTTGCTATTTGTTTTACGTGGCACCGACACAGATAGGTCTTATGGCGACGATGGGTTAGGGAAGGCCTAGGAATGGGAAGTAAGCGGCCATGGCCTTAAGGTACAGCCCCAGCATTTGTCTGGTGTGAAAATGGGAAACCACGGAAAACCATCTTCAGGGCTGCCGACAGTGGGGTTCGAACCCACTATCTCCCGGATGCAAGCTCACAGCTGCACGCCCCTAACCGCACGGGCAATTCGTCCCGTTGCCAGAAATTTAAGATTGCCAGGGGGGCTGGTATGCGGTTGAAATGATATATGCAACTCACCTCCATTGGGGGTGCGCCTGAAAAGAGCTGCGCCACCATGGGTTGAGGGCAAGAGTTTACTTTATTCCTAAGTTAGCCTGTATATCCACATTCCAAATACCCTCCTGCCTCCGCTTTGTCCAGCACAGATCTCACGTGGAGTATCTGGGATTTGAACCACGGAACCCAGCGGCGAGAGGCTGGCGCGCTGCCACCTGAGCCATGGAGGATGTTTATGTGTGAGTGGTGTGTAAGGTAAATAAAGAGAAGTGTCCAGTCGCTCGCAGGTAGGCTACACTTTTCTCAGAAACAGTGTATTGCGGTTATCCACTGCGTTTGTGTCTACAAAGGTGAATTAAAATTGCAACATGACACTTATCTTCCTAATATTTCGTTGATAGCAGTAACATCAAGTTTATGATGGAAGTCAACTCACAAATGGAGTAATTTTAATCTACACACCAGGTTTTCTTTATAGATAGAAGACTAGAGATTTCATCTCAAGACAGTGATTTTCAATAATATGTCACCAGGACACTACAGCAAGATTTTAATAATTTTAAAATAGAGTTTTATCGTAACTTGTGTTTTTAAGACTTAATTTCCACTGATGACTCTAAAATGGGTCGAAACATATATGGTTAATGCAGATATATAATCTTTATAGATCTAGTATGTTACAATATTGAAATGGAGGACTTGATACATTTAATTTGATGTAATTCTCTACACAAGTTTTGTCTGCCTAGTAATGGTGCGGACATTATAATTCCCTCCCTACATCCACAACACTAAAGAATAGGGTGGTTAAATTCCAATGCCTTAACGAAGCAGACATGGTAAACTCGCAAGCACGATCAACAGCGTTCTGCAAGAAGGAAGAGAATCCATAAACAAAATTATCTTTAGATCGTATCCTTGATGTGAAGCTTCCACGGTATGTAGAGTTATTTTGTTCTTCTGGGTTGAATACATTGCAGTATTCTGTGTCAGAGACTGAAATACCCCTACTCGATGCAAGTAATCACGCCTCCCAGGCGCTAATCGACTATCGCTTATTCTGTGCAGTGTATTCGAAACGGTCCGCCTCTGTGGTGTAGTGGTTAGCGTGATTAGCTGCCACCCCCGGAGGCCTGGGGTCGATTCCCGGCTCTGCCACGAAATTTGAAAAGTGGTACGAGGGCTGGAACGGGGTCCACTCAGCCTCGGGAGGTCACCTGAGTAGAGGTGGGTTCGATTCCCACCTCAGCCATCCTGGAAGTAGTTTTCCGTGGTTTCCCACTTCTCCTCCAGGCAAATGCCGGAATGGTACCTAACTTAAGGCCACGGCCGCTTCCTTCCCACTTCATTGTCTATCCCTTCCACTCTTTTATCCCCCCATAAGGCCCCTGTTCAGCATAACAGGTGTGGCCGCCTGAGCGAGGTACTGGTCATCCTCCCCAGTTTTATCCCCCGGCCCAGAGTCTGAAGCTCCAGCACACTGCCCTTTAGGTGGTAGAGGTGGGATCCCTCGCTGAGTCCGCGGGAATAACCTACCCTGGAAGGTAAACGGATTAAGAAGAAGAAGAAGAAGAAGAAGAAGAAGCGTCGGCAGACTGTACGGAATGTACTGAAAACAACACGGTTCAACCCGGAAGAACAAAATCTCTTTAGATTGCTCTGGTTTCAGGCCGGCCTCGCTGCACGATAGTGAAAGCTAGACAGACTCTTGGATATCTGCATTGTACCACGCATGAAAAAAGTGATAATGATAGTTGTACTAACAAATGGGAACAATGACTAAAGTGTATTCAAAATAGATATGAAGCTATGTTAGGCACGAACACGATAGACGAAGCTACACGTATGAACTCGCCTGGGCAGTGTAAGTACACTATCCAGCAAAACGTAATTTGGCACCCATGAAAACTCCACAGCCTGTTTAGTCATTCGACCGGGTCAGGAATGGAATAAATGAAGCCCCCATCTAGTGGCGAGGATAGGAATTGTGCCGGCTCCCGAAGTCTGTCGCACTCCTGGGGGCGATGAGTAATGACTGGCAAATGAGATGAAACGATATTGGAGAGTGTGGCTGGAATGAAAGATGACAGGTAAACCCGAGGTACCCGAATAAAAACCTGTCCCACTTCCGCTTTGTCCAGCACAAATCTCACATGGAGTGACCGGGATTTGAACCCAGTGGTGAGGGGCCAGCGCGCTGCCGCATGAGCCACGGAGGCTGTTCGGCACCCGTGATGGTTGGTAATGCAGTACGTCAGTTGACATGTGTGTTCGACATATGCTTCAGGACGTACGAGGACAAGCTGACAAAGCTGGAGGTACAGAGCAGTCTGTGGGCTGTCTAGCAGCGCGATTGCAGTGAAGCAGATCAACAGTAGCATTAGTCCTGTTAAGTGGAAGGTGGATGGGCATTGTATCAGTGGGCGACCTAACGTTTTGACAGACAGAAAGTTCAGAACGATACAACGTGAAATTGTCCAAAATTGGGCACACCCAATGGGTACTGTCAAACAGGAGTTTGATGCAGCAACAGAAATGTTTCCCTTGGAACATTGCGTACAGACGACCACGAACTGTGATGCTCCGGAAGAACAGCGGCATGTAAGACTCGGTGGTGTTTGGACTGGAGCAGTGGAAATTGGTTCTGTGGAGTGACGAGTCGAGACTCACATTGTTTTGTCCGATGGACGTGTACGTTGTATGGGTGTGGCATATACAGCTTCGTGCCGGAGTGCAGGAGTGGTGGAGTGGTGGAGTGATGGTGTGGAGATGTGTCTCGGACTTGGCGTGGGACACTGCTGGTGTTTCTGTGGCAGCATGAACACAGATGCATATTGTAACATTCTGAAAAATTGAATGCTCCGAACAATAGACCCTTGTTACTTTCAGAATGACAGTGTTGGATTCCATGTTTCGGGCTGCTACCATGCAGTGGTACGTCGACAAAAATGTTCGCCAGTGAACTGTCCCACCCAATCCAATAGAACATCTTTGGGACTAATTGGACCGCCAGGTAAGTTCTTGTGAGGAGCGGTCAAAATCCATTATCCAGCTTTCGGAACGGTTGCTAGAGGAATGGTGACGAATCCCAGTGAATGTCCTGTGCCAACTTGTCGAGAGCATGCCACATAGGAAGGCTACTGTCACAGCCACAATAAGTGGCACTACGAGTTTCTAACGGAGTGACAACCACAGAACAACCATTGTGGACAGGTGCCCAGTTAGTTTTTGGTATATGAAGCGAATGAAGGTGGTTTGGTTATTTAGGGCAGTGGTATTCTACCACTTTCGTTCGCGCGTACTCCCTAAGAGTAGCGTAGCCTGGATCGACCGATACGAGGGGGGGTAATTGTTACAAAATGATAGAACATAATGAAGGTGCTTGTGCTTGTGCGTGTGTGGTGCGCTCATGCATGCGTGTTATTATAAGGACACTTAAAACAAGTGAATTATGTTGATATTCAGATTACAGTACACTACAAAATCTTACATTAAAATACAGAACAAGAACGATATAATTCAGATGAATAGTTTTACGGCGAATGGTATGTTCAGATTAGTCTAAAATCCAACTTTCGAGGCTTCTTAGGAAATAGGTTCAAGAGATCTGTTGGTTTTAAAAGTATGTCTCTGTGAATATTAAAGAGCCAGATTATCAAGTCTATTTTCACTTGTTTATTGTCGGTTTCTCTTTTTCTTTTGTAAAAATTCCATCGGGGTTTCTAACCCCCCAGTAACCCCCACCGCCCCCTTGGCTACGACCCTGCTCTCTAATATTACTTCTATATAAAGTTTAGTCTGACAGTTTGAGGTATGATTAAAACTCTCGATGTCTGTCTGTCCGCGAGCTGGTTGGATCCTCAAACGACACCACCAAATGTTACGCGATTACAGGGAGCAGCGAGAACAGATGGCGGTGCTACAATGAGTCCAATTTTTTTTTTTTTTTTTTTGCTATTTGCTTTACGTCGCACACACACAGATAGGTCTTATGGCGACGATGGGATAGGAAAGGCCTAGACGGTTGAGGCACTGTCTTTGTGTCCCCCAACTTGGCAGGTTCGATCCTGGCTCAGCCCGGTGGTATATGAAGGTGCTGAAACACGTCAGCCTCCGGCGGTAGATTTACTGGCACGTAGAGCAACACCTTTGGGGACTAAATTCCGGCACGTCTGCGTCTCCGAAAAACCGTAAAAGTAGTCAGTGGGTCGTAAGGCAAATGACATTAATAAAACCACACATCTAGGAAAAATAAATTTGGCCATGGATGATACGAACACTAAGGGCATATAAGATATAATCATTTCGTGTTGGCCTGGGGTCTAGTGCAGCCGTTGTAACGTAGATCTTGTGACAAGGGTGGGCGGCGTCTGCTGTGTACTGGAAACTGTGTTAGTGTGCTGTGTGAATTATAGTAAGGTTCAGGACAGCACAAACACCCAACACAAAGACAAGGGAATTAAAATTGTACTACCTGGCCGTGAATCGAACCCCAGACCCCAATGCTGACCTGTCAGTCAGGGTGCCGGACATTTAAGATCAGAACAGCCTGGCTGAGTGACTCAGACGGTTGAGGCTTTGGTCTTCTGACCCCAACTTGGCAGGTTGGGTTTGGATCCCACCGTCGGCAACCCTGAATATGGTTTTCCCTGATGTCTTATTTTATTAAGTGACATGCTGGGGCTGTACTTTATGATCACGGCCGCTACCTCCCCAATGAAAGCCCCTTTCCGTCTTTGCTTCGCCGAAAACGTTTGATGTGTTAGCGCGACGTTAGATCACCAGCAATAAATAAATAAATAAATAAATAAATAAATAAATAGTCTTAGGTCCTCCACAGTGTCTGTGACAGCCAGTTCCTGTCCTTCTGTTCCCTAGACAACAGGTTCGATCTCGATCGAGGTTAAGTGGCATTTCAGGGCATACCTTAAAATTTGTAGCAATGGGAAGGGCATTTAAGTTAACTAAATAATAATTTGTATAGCCCATTAACTGTCAATTAGGCGAATAATTTCTCTAAATTTTGTTCGTATTAACAGCTGGAACGACCTTCTCAAATATGTACATACCTTACTAATGAGCCTCATTCAGAAATACGCTTCCAGCACTTAACGGTGGGTCTTGTGTAAGCGACGCCCTGGAGAGTAATGCGCTGGTGTTAAATACGGCTCAGTATTTTATTTATAAATCCATTGTTTCAGTCGGACTTGGCCTGATAGAAAGAGTTGCTTTATATGTTAACGCCGGAAAACATCTACACATCAGCTTGACTCGCAGTTTCAAAACTTAGGGCAGTGTGACCCTAGAATACTGGTGGATTAGCCAGCTTTGTGGTCATGATCGATAAGTCTGACGCTGTGGTTAGCCGGTTCGAGTCCCGTTGATCGAATAAAATTCACCATCATATTAAGCGGAGACTCCTAGTTCTTCTCACGATCGGTGGTGGTGCACAAGTTCTAATCTCTAGATTGCGTGTCAAAAGCATGCATTCAGTTCCAATCCTCCCGGCGTCAATCAATCAATCAATCAATCAATCAATCAATCATCCATGATCTGCATTTAGGGCTATCTCCCAGGTAGCAGATTCCATATCAATTGTTGACCTCATTTACATTTATTTACAATTGTTTACCTAGCTTTTCCTTTGCCGGGCGAGTTGGCCGTGCGGTTAGGGGCGCGCAGCTGTGAGCTTGTATCCGGGAGATAGTGGGCTCGAACCCCACTGTCGGCAGCCCTGAAGATGGTTTTCCGTGGTTTCCCATTTGCACGCCGGGCAAATGCTGGGGCTGTACCTTAATTAAGTTCACGGCTGCTTCCTTCCCATTCTTAGCCCTTTCCTATCCTATCGTCGCCGTAAGACCTATCTGTGTCGATGTGACGTAAAACAAGTTGTAAAAAAATAAGCTTTTTCTTAACTTTTCAACGAACTTGGAAATGTCTCCAATACTTCCCTTGATAATTTATTCCAGTCCCTTATTCCCCGTCCTATGAATGAATATTTGCCCCAATCTGTCCTCTTGAATTCCAACTTTATCTTCACATTAGGATCATTCCTGTTTTTAAGAGCTCCACTCAAGCGTGTTCTTCTACTTACGTCATTCCACGCCAACCCACCACTGACAGCTCGAAACATACCACTTAGTTGAGCATCTCGTCTCCTTACTCCCAAGTCTTCCCAGCCCAAACTTTGCAACATTTTAGTAACACTACTCCTTTGATGGAAATCACCCGGAACAAATCGTGCTGCTTTCCTTTGATTTTTTTTCAGTTCTCGTATCAAGTAGTGCTGGTGAGCGTCCCATACTCAAGTCTTACCAGAGACTTATACGCCCTCTCCTTTACATCTTTCCTGCTCCATATGGAGCTGTTGATGGCGATTCGTCCGTCGGATGGGGAATTAAAGCTTAGAGCAGATCCCTTCGTGTTATTCGACAGGAGTAGGCTACACCATGTTTCACCCTCTCCCTACCTCATTATCATAATCAGATTCGCAGGTTACGCATGGGCGTCAAACAGATAGACCTGCACCAGGCGAGCCGAAGATGCCCTCGGACACTCAAGGCACTTAAACGCCATACGACCTACCGTCATCCATCTTGTCTTCTCGTTTTCCAAGCAAATGCTGGAACGGTACCTATCTCAAATCTATCGATGATTCGATCCGAGCAAGTTTGTTTCGCGTTACGCGCCATTGGACTGTAAACAGTGACTTCAAACCCCCACCGTCTGCAGTCTTTCGTATGGTTTTCTGCGGTTTGAGATTTTTGCGCCAGGTAAACGCCGTTATGGGCCGTCTGGGAATTCGCAGCACTTCTTCCATCACGCCGTAGGTGAATACTGGTTTCAGTACGACGGTAAACAAGAATAATCCTTAACAAACCAACTTATATCCACCTTAAGGGTGGCACGACTATTTCTCCCTGCCACATAGCCTACAGATTTTGGAGTATGCGTGGTCAGCGCGGTGGAATGCTTGAGTTATATGATCTGTCTCCCAAATCAGATGGCTACTCGCTCGACCTCACGAGGCTAGTTCCAAATCCCAGGCCAGGGATACAATCGTTGGACCGAGTTGGAAATCGAACCCGGGGCCTCCTCAATTATAACTACATAAATCGGACCACATCGCAGGAGCACAGGTTTTACATGAAGTTTAAGCTTCATTATTTTTTTATTTTCATGAGATACTGTTTATTATTTCAGTGTTCCTTCTGGAAGCGTTTGCGTGAGATTCCACTCACTCTTAAGTCCGAATATTTGATAAATCATTACCGTAATCTTCTTCTTCTTCTTCTTCTTATTATTATTATTTAATGTTCATGTTTGTGGGTTACTGTAGTCACGTCCTAGTTCGTGAACCATGGGCAACGGCTGAGTGGCCTAGTAAGTGATCCTGAGAGTCGGGATACTAGTTGCTATGGAATGAGAGTGGGCATCTCGGACATATTCTGAGTCATGGCCCTCCTTGTGCTCAGGCGGCTAGGACTATACAATTCACCGGTGGTCCATAACCCGTTAGAGGAGAGATCCTCACTTGGACTATGTGGAAGTAGGGTAGCATCCTGCTTCATGAATTTACCGAGCTTAGAACATTTTAAGCAAGCCTCGGACCTATGGGAGTAATGAAGTCCCACTCCCATTTGACAGGCGAGGGACTCCTTGGAAACAACTTGGCGAACGAAATGGATTTCGATGGGGAGATGGGGAGCTATCAATATTAATGGGGCTTATGGAAGAAAGGTAGAACTGGCTGAGTCAGCAAAGAGGATGAATCTGGATGAGCTAGGAGTAAGTGATATTCGGGTAAGGGGAGATAATGAGGAAGACATAGGAAATTATAAAGTGTACTTGACGGGTGTTAGAAAGGGAAGGGCAGAGTCTGGGGTAGAGCTGTTTATCAGGAATACCATTGCACGCAACACAGTTTCTGTTAGGCACGTAAATGAGTGAATGATGTAGGTATTGTCAGTGGGAGGAATTAGGACAAGAATTGTGTCCGTGTATTCACCATGTGAGGGTGCAGATGAGTATGAAGTTGACAAGTTTTATGAAGCATTGAGCTACATCGTGGTCTAGGTCAACAGCAAGGATAGAATAGTGCTAATGGGCAATTTCAATGCGAGAGTTGGGAATAGAACCGAAGGATACGAAAGGGTGATTGGTAAATGTGGGGAAGATATGGAAGCTAATGGGAATGGGAAGCGTTTGCTGGACTTCTGTGCTAGTATGGGTGTAGCTGTTACGAATACATTCTTCAAGCATAAGGCTATTCACCGCTACACATGGGAGGCTAGGGGTACCAGATCCATAATAGACTATATCTTAACCGACTTCGAATTCAGGAAATCTGTTAGGAATGTACGAGTTTTCCGGGGATTTTTCGATGATACAGACCACTATCTGATCTGTAGTGAACTAAGTATCTCTAGGCCTAGGGTAGAGAAAGTGAAATCTGTCTGCAAACGAGTAAGGGTAGAAAATCTCCAGGACGAGGAAATTAGACAGAAGTACATGGATATGATTAGTGAGAAGTTTCGAAGAGTAGACAGTAAGCAGGTTCAGGATATAGAAAGTGAATGGGTGGCATACAGGGATGCTGTAGTAGAAACAGCAAGGGAATGCCCAGGAACAACTGTGTGTAAAGATGGGAAAAGGCGAACATCTTGGTGGAATGATGAAGTGAGAGCAGCCTGTAAACGTAAAAAGAAGGCTTATCAGAAATGGCTCCAAACAAGGGCAGAGCAGACAGGGATTTGTTCGTAGATGAAAGAAACAGAGCGAAACAAATAGTTATTGAATCCAAAAAGAAGTCGTGGGAAGATTTTGGTAATAACCTGGAAAGGCTAGGTCAAGTAGCAAGGAAACCTTTCTGGACAGTAATAAATAATAAAGAATCTTAGGAAGGGAGGGGAAAAAGAAAATGAACAGTGTTTTGAGTAATTCAGGTGACCTCATAATAGATCTCCAGGGAATCACTGGAGAGGTGGAGGGAATATTTTGAACATCTTCTCAATGTAAAAGGAAATCACCTTGGTGGTGTTGCAAACAAGCCAAGCTCATGGGGAGGAGGAGGAAAATGTTGGTGAAATTATGCTGAAGGAAGTGGAAAGGATGGTAAATAAACTCCATTGTCATAATGCAGCAGGAATAGATGTAATTAGACCTGAAATGGTGAAGTATAGTGGGAAGGCAGGAATGAAATGGCTTCATAGAGTAGTAAAATTAGCGTCGAGTGTTGTTAAGGTACCTTCAGATTGGACAAAGGCAGGAATTGCACCTATCTATAAGCAAGGGAACAGGAAGGATTGCAACAACTATCGAGGTATCTCATTGATTAGTATACCAGGCAAAGTATTCACTGGCATCTTGGAAGGGAGGGTGCGATCAATCGTTGAGGGGAAGTTGGATGAAAACTAGTGTGGTTTCAGACAACAGAGAGGCTGTCAGGATCAGATTTTTAGTATGCGCCAGGTAATTGAAAAATGCTACGAGAGGAATAGGCAGTTGTTTGTTTCGTAGATCTAGAGAAAGCATATGACAGGGTACTGAGGGAAAAGATGTTCACTATACTGGGGGACTATGGAATTAAAGGTAGATTATTAAAATCAATCCAAGGCATTTATGTTGACAATTGGGCTTCAGTGAGAATTGATGGTAGAATGAGTTCTTGGTTCAGGGTACTTACAGGAGTTAGACAAGGCTGTAATCTTTCACCTTTGCTGTTCATATTTTACATGGATCATATGCTGAAAGGTATAAAATGGCAGGGAGGGATTCAGTTAGGTGGAAATGTAAGCAGTTTGGCCAATGCTGACGACTTGGTCTTCATGGCAGACTGTGCCGAAAGCCTGCAGTCTAATATCTTGGAACTTGAAAATAGGTGCAATGAGTATGGTATGAAAATAAGCCTTTCGAAGACTAAATTGTTGTCAGTAAAGAAATTAAACAGAATTGAATGTCAGATTGGTGATACAAAGCTAGAACAAGTCGATAATTTCAAGTATTTAGGTTGTGTGTTCTCCCAGGATGGTAATATAGTGAGATTGAATCAAGGTGTAGTAAAGCTAATGTAGTGAGCTCGCAGTTGCGATCAGCAGTATTCTGTAAGAAGGAAGTCAGCTCCCAGACGAAACTATCTTTACGTCGGTCTGTTTTCAGACCAACTTTGCTTTACGGGAGCGAAAGCTGGGTGGACTCAGGATATCTTATTCATAAGTTAGAAGTAACAGACATGAAAGTAGCAAGAATGATTGCTGGTACAAATAGGTGGGAACAATGGCAGGAGGGTACTTGGAATGAGGAGATAAAGGCTAATTTAGGAATGAACTCGATGGATGAAGCTGTACGCATAAACCGGCTTCGGTGGTGGGGTCATGTGTGGCGAATGGAGGAGGATAGGTTACCTAGGTGAATAATGGACTCTGCTATGGAGCGTAAGAGAAGTAGAGGGAGACCAAGACGTCGATGGTTAGACTCGGTTTCTAACGATTTAAAGATAAGAGGTATAGAACTAAATGAGGCCACAACACTAGTTGCAAGTCGAGGATTGTGGCGACGTTTAATAAATTCTCAGAGGCTTGCAGACTGAACGCTGAAAGGCATAACTGTCTATAATGATAATGTATGTATGTATGTGTGTATGTATGTTATTATTTCATGCCAGAGAGAGTAGGCCCGACTCGCGAGTGGAGAGGGTAAAGTTGTTGCTTCTGTGATGCTGAAAATACTCGTAATCCAAGGACTATTGTTTCCTTGCCACTTGAAGGCAAGGAGAGTCACGTCTCCGATTAGGTACGAGAAGCTTACTACTTGTATCGCGATTCTCACGAACTAGAACGTGATTACAGGAACAACAGGGGGTCTCAGATCGTTGGTCTCATTAAAGTGTTCGTGTTTCGAATCCCGGTCAGAGTAATTGTATTCCTTGTGTATTCGAATTCTACAGAAAACTAGAGGTTCCGTAATTTGGTCGGTGATTCTTTCCGGCCCCATGGTCAAGGGATAGGGACCATGCCTCTTATGGCTAGTCCACACCGAAGTTAATAAACAGTGTTATTGAAAACTTTTCTCAACATAGTTAATCAACAAACTTCTTTAACATTATGTCCACACCAGAAAAGCTGTTTGTGAGGTTGTGGTGCATAAAGTCAGGAAGAAGAAAATACACGCAGTGTGTGGCAAAGGAAAATATTGGAAAGGTGTTACGAATTGCGCGCTCTAATTGCGTCCCGCGGGACTAAATTCCGGCACCTCGGAATCACAGTCCATACTGATCTGCATTTAGGTTTGTCGCCCAGGTGGCAGGTTCCCTATCTGTTGTTTTCCTAGCCTTTTCTTAAATGATTTCAAAGAAATTTGAAATTTATTGAACATCTCCCTTGGTAAGTTATTCCAAACCCTAACTCCCCTCCCTATAAATGAATATTTACCCAGTTTGTCCTCTTGAATTCCAACATTATCTTCATATTGTGATCCTTCCTACTTTTAAAGACGCCACTCAAACTTATTCGTCTACTAATGTCATTCCACGCCAGTTCTCCGCTGACAGCTCGGAACATACTGCTTAGTCGAGCAGCTCGTCTTCTTTATCTCAGTTCTTCCCAGCCCAAACTTTGCTATATTTTTGTAACGCTACTCTTTTGTCAGAAATCACCCAGAACAAATCAAGCTGCTTTCGTTTGGATTTTTTCCAGTTCTTGAATCAAGTAATCCTGGTGAGGGTCCCATACACTGGAACCATACTCTAGCATCTCCGGAAACCATGAAAGTAGTTAGTAGGACGTAAAGCCAATGACATTATTATTATTATTATTATTATTATTATTATTATTGTTGTTATTAAATAATGTTATTTTATTTACGTCACACAGGCACATACAGGTCTTATGGCGACGATGGGATAGGTAAGGAAGCTACCGTGGCCTACTGTGAAAATGGAGAGACCATGGAAATCGTGTTCAGGGCTGCGGACATTGGGTTTCGGATCCACCATCTTCCGAGTAGAAGCTGGCAGCTACGTCACCAAAACTACGTTGCCACTCACTCGACTATTATTATTATTATTATTATTATTATTATTATTATTATTATTATTATTTGCAAGCAGCTTTAAGGCTGTCGCTTCTTTTTGCGAAGTTACTCAGAAAAAAGGGTAAGACTCCAAGAAAAGTATGACACTGTATGTCCCTCAACTTGTACACATCATGAGTTTTGCAATTGCTGTGGATGGAATGGAAGACCTTGTCACCGCTGGTTTAATGTGTTATTCATTAGTGATGCATGAGGATGAGAAGCTTGGTGTTAAAATGGGAAGCACACAACGTTGAGTGCCACTCAACGGAACAGCTGAAACCCAAATTATATTAGTACATTTAAACTGATGTTTCCACGGCCTGTGTAACAGACATAATAATCCTTGGGATTCTGCTGTGCCAGAGAAACTTTACGTTTCGCGGAGACTTGACCTCGCGTCTTCATGTCTGTCGACGACTAGACTTCTGCAACATTGAAGGTTGAAACTTGAAACCACTTAATCGTTGGTATACTCTGTTTCTTTAATGGCTAGTCCACGCCAAAGTTAATAAACAATATAAAACATTTCTCAACATTGTTCGTAAACATTTGTTAACAAACTTCTTCAAGATCATGTCCACACTAGAAAAGCTGTTTGTGAGGTTACGATGCATTCGGTCAGGAAGAAGATACGCTGGTTCAAGAAGCTGTAGGAAATTTTTTACATGTAATGAGAGATTCCAATTATTTGCAACTTACATAGAAGACCTTTATCCCAAACCTTATCAAATGCCTTTGTAATGTCTAAGAATGCCTGCTATATTGTGATGCTTGAGCTCGAAGCCTTGAGCATTTTTTTCCGTAATACGCAGTAGTTGGTGAGTAGTCGAATGGCCCTGACTGAAGCGAAATTGATGTGGGAGGAAAGATGTGCTCTCTAAAAGTTATTTAGGCGGTTTTTGAAAGTTTTACAAATAATTTGGATAACGTTTGTAATACATTTATTGACCGGTAGCTCGTTGATAGCGCCAAAGGTTTTCCACGTTTGTGAATTGCAATTAATTCTACCTGTTTCCATGTGTCGGGAAGGTACCTTAGACGAAGAAGTGAATTAAAAGTATATGTAAGGAATGACGGTGTTTTTTGGGTGAGATGTTTCAATGCCATGCTAGTGATGAGTTCATGTTCGTCAGCTTTCTTGATGTACAGGTTCTCCATCAGATTTTGGATTTCTCCCAGAGAGGAAAGTTTCTTTCCCGAGCTGTAGGGTTGAATGTTCGAACATATTATATTTCTCTGTTAACTCGTGTTTTATTGGTGTGTTTAAAGTGTGGCGGCAGTATTAAAAATATCTGTGAGTATATTTTATTTCTTGGGTGTCACTCAAATAACGGACATCACCTAGTTTCAGAGGTGGAATAATGTTAGGTTCACGCAGTATTACAGTAGTCTGATTTCCTTTCAGAGCGTGCAATCATCCGGTGATAGACCGAGAGATGATTCTGGCACGGCGCAAAATGGTGGTTGTCTAAAGCTGTATGTACTAATCTGATGAGGTGGTTTATCTATGATGTTGCCAAGATATATGCTGAGCCTGCCATAAACACCGGAATTTAAGTTTTGGTCTTGACAAGTTGTAAAATTCTGAGATGAATGACTGAGTAAGTAGTCGTGGTTGTTGTTGTCGCTTTGGGGTACTGTGGCTGCTTTGTGAGGTACATACGACGGCGGTGATGTGGTGAATACCAGTGTCAGTATCTTCACTGGTTTTTAATGACATGTTTGAAGATGAGAATTAAGCTGTTGTTGATGAATGACCCCATTAAATGTAACCATGAATGAGGGAACGACGTTGTTGAATGAACGATTAAGTAGAAAATGACGTAATTACCGGGCAGTGATTCGAATCTATTTCAGCTACAGATCTCCTGTAAAGCGGGAGTGGGAAATTTTTGATTAGGATGACGTTTAACATATCAGGCTGCTAGTTTGTTAGATGGTCAGAGAGTCCGTTCTTCTAGAGCAATGACGCTTGTAGTAGTATTTGTTTGGAAAACATTGTATTCCGGCGATTTCCGTCCACCCTTACTGAAAATCACATGCCCAGTCTCCTCCGTGTTAACCTGTAATTCGTTGTTATCTGCCCATTTCTACAGAGCATCGATCGCCTTTTTTGGTTCTTTCATGCCATGAGACCCCGGAACCATGTCGTCTGCATGGATGTATATCTTCGTTCCCTTTGATTCTTCTCTGATTGTCCTAACTATTTTTTTGCGTGGCGACGTTGAAAAGCAGCGGGCCAAGGGGGTATCCTTGGAGAGTACGCCATTAGTTTGTACGATCTCTCTTGAGAATTTGGACGTTGTTACTCCTCGGTATTTAGTGGATCAGAATTGTAAGTGCTTTATTTTCCTTCACTATCATATCTAGTTTTATCGAGATGATGGTCCTACTTACAATGTCGGAGGCTTTCGAGAAATCTATTCATCGAATTTGCATTGAGGTGTTGTAAGGATGTTGCGATTTTTATTGTCTGGAGCGTGTTCCTCCCTCTTCTAAAACAAAGTTGCTCTTGTGAGATTTGGTTGTCGATTTCTTCGGTGAGTCTTCCTATCCCAAGCTTTGCGAAAGTCTTCAATACCTTATTTTCTAAGGCGATCCTTTTGTAGCATTATGGTCACACGGATGTTCGTTCGCTTTGTAAAGCACCGTTATTGTTGAAGTTTTCCACGCTATTGGAATATCCCCTGATCGCAGGCATAGATTCATGAGATCTGTAAAAGCTGAAAGCAATGTGTTAGCTACTGTCATGATATGCTAATTGAAAATGCTGTCTGGTCCATATTCATACAGTACAGGGCACTATGAACTAGTGTTGGCTACTGAGTGTATGATTCGAAGCGGTGCATCGATTCATTCTTGTGTCCGAATGAATCGATTCACATGAACAGCGAGCTCACGGCACATGATTCAGTTCATTCGCAGCAGACAGTGCTGAGTGGCTCACTCACGGATCAGTGAGACACCACACACGGTTCATTATCAGCACACTGGACATTGGCGGGAAGCCGAATTTCCGCTGCGGGCGAGACATACAGAGCCATGGCACACTGAAAGAATCGTACGCAATCACGGCTCACTGAGACTCAACACACACACACACGGTTCATATCGGCACAGTTGACATTGGTGGGGAGCCGAACTTCCGCTGAAGCGAGACACAGAGCCATGGCACACCTGAAAGAATCGTACGCTAAGACGGGTTCTCGCTCTCAGCTCATTTGAAAATAATGAGCCGACAGACGCAATAACTTGTAGCCTATACAAAATATGACGATTTAAAAAATCCTCTACTGATAGACATATTTTCAAAGATGACCGAGCGAGTTGCCCGTGCGGTTAGAGTCGCGTAGCTATGAGCTTGCATTCGTTGGATGTGGGTTCGAATCCTACCGTCGGCAGCCGTTAATATGGTTTTCCGTGGTTTCCTATTTTCACACCAGGCAAATGTTGGTGTTGTACCTTAATTAAGGGCACGTGCGCTTCCTTTCCACTCCCAAGCCCATTGTCGCCATAAGGCCTGTCTGTGTCGGTGCGAGGTAAAACAAATTATTTGATTTATATTTAATATGTGGTCTACTTATTGCGAACACAGGTATTATCACATCTAATTCTGTATATATAATAGAGTTGTGACTTTCAGAGAACTGAGGGGAAAACCATAAGTTAGTGTATACAATTTGAGCTATGTCGGTTCATCTACTACTTTTTACTATTTTTATTATTATTACTATTATTAAGTACGTAGGTTTTGTACTATAATATAAAGAGCATGTATAGTACCGCACAAGTGCCCACTTTTTCCTGAATTTCATTTTTAGCTCATTTGTTTTGTATTGTGTACTTACCGTGAATACGATGAAATTTCCGTGCTCTTTGAAATCGTTTAAGAAAAGACTAGGCAAAGAACTGATAGGGAATCTCCCACCTGGGTGACAGGTCTAAATGCAGATCACTGATGATTGTGCGTAGACATTGTTTCATCCAATCTATCTGTATCTATATATATAAAATAACTTGTCCTGACTGACTGATTCATCATCGCCGAGCCAAAACTACTGGGCATAAAGTAATGAAATTTTGGGGATATATTCATATTAAGATGTAGGTGCTCGCTAAGAGAGGATTTTTGGATATTCCATCGCTAAGGGGGTGAAAAGGGGGGTGAAATTTTAAAATGAGTGTATCTATATCTCAAAACTTTAAAAGTTTAGAGATGTAAAAATTGGTATTTAGAATCTTCTTTAAAAATAAGGAAACACATATTTTTTTGTTTTCAGAAAATCCCAATAGGAGGGGTGAAAAAGGGTGAAAATGGGGGAAAATGGGTTGAATGCCTTTAATCAGGATACCGGTACTTATATCTCAGAAACTGAAGATATTACAGACCTGAAAATTGGTACGTTTGATCTTTTTTAAAAATAAACACGTATTTTTTTTTTGTTTTTGGAAAATCCAATTAATGGGAGGGTGAAAAGGGGGTGAATTTTAAAAATGAGTGAATCTATATCTCCAAACTTTTAAAGTTTGCAGATGTAAAAATTGGTATTTAGAACCTTCATTAAAAATAAAGAAACACGTATTTTTTTGTTTTCGGAAAATCGCAATAGGAGGAGTGAAATGGGGTGAAAAAGTGGTTGAATGCCTTTAATGAGGCTACTTATATCTCAGAAACTGAAGATATTACAGACCTGAAAATTGGTGTTATAATCTCCTTTAAAAATAAAGAAACATGTATTTTTTCGTTTTTGGAAAATCCAAATATTGGGGGGGGTGAAAGGGGGGGGGGGGTGAATTTTTAAAATGAGTGTGTCTACATCTTAAAACTTTAAAAATTACAGATGTAAAACTTGGTGGTTAGAATCTCCTCTAAAAATAAAGGAACACGTATTTTTTTGTTTCCTGTAAATCCTAATACGAGGGGTGTAAAAGGGTGAAAAATGGGTTGAATGCCTTTAATGAGGATACATATATCTCAGAAACGAAAGATATTACAGAACTGAAAATTTGTATATGGGATCTCCTTTAAAAATAAAGAAACACGTATTTTTTAGTTTTTGGAAAATCCAATTAATGGCGGTTAAACAGGAGTGACAAATTGGGGTGAATTTTTTGAAAGACTATATCTACAGAATATCTTGGAAACGTAAAATGTTACAGACGTAAAAAGTGGGTGTTTGGAATCTCCTGTAAATGTAAAGAAACATAGGTGATTTGTTTTTGGAAACTCCACTTAAGGGGAACTCAAAAGGGGTGAAATTTTAAAATGAGAATTTTTACAGTATATCTAAAAAAACTTAACATGTTACAGAAGTGAAAAATGGTATTTTTATCTCTATTAAACATAAAGGAAACGTGTATTTTTAGTTTTCAGAAATACCACTTGGGTGGAAGGGGGGGGGTAAAAGTTACTGAAAATGGTGTTGAATTCTTTTAATTAGGCTACTGATATCTCAAAAATGAAGGTGTTACAGACGTGAAATTTGATATTTGCAATCTGCTTTAAAAGTAAGGAAACACGTATTCTCGGAAAATCCAATGAAGTGGGAGGGGGGGGGGGTGAAAAAATATGAAAAAATTGACTTAATTGTATGAGAATACATACATCTAATAAAAACTAAAGTTTTTACTGACGTGAAAATTCGTTTTTGGATCTCCTTTAAAAACAAAGAAAAACGCGTTTTGGTGGGGAAACCATCTTGGAGGGCGGGAGTGTAAAGGAGTTGAATTCCTTTCATGAGGACACATAAATCTTGAACTGAAGAAGTTAGAGTCGTCATAATTGGTGTTTAGAAGATCCTTTAATATTAAAGAAACAAGTATGTTTTGCGGGAAAATTCACTTAGGGGGGGAGGAGTATTGTGAAATGAAGTGAAAAAAGTAAATTATTTTTATGGGGATACTTATATCTCAAAACTGAAGGTAATAGACGTGAACACTGGTGTTTGGAATCTCCCTTAAACATAAAGAAACAAGCATTCTTTTAATTTGGGGGGGGGGGGGGGTTGGCAGTAAATAAACTTAACGGCGGTGGGGTGTAGAAAGAGGTGAGACCAATTGATTTTACTGTTATTAATGTACTTATAAGGATCCTCCGTTGCTCAGGCGGCAGCGCGCCGGCCTCTCACAGCTGGGTTCCGTGGTTCAAATCCCGGTCACTCCATGTAACATTCGTGCTGGACAAAACGGAGGCGGGACAGGTTTTTCTCCGGATACTCCGGTTTTTCCTCTCATCAGGCATTCCAGCAACACATAATAATAATAATAATAATAATAATAATAATAATAATAATAATGTTCCGGACCGTCGTCAAATGTGCGGACCGCGCTGGAAACGGCTCCTGGACGGGTAATGACTAAGAATGCAGTCCGGCCGCGGGTTCAGTGCCGCCAAGGCACCCAATATGACACCACGCCGGATCTCCTGAAGGATTTTATCCATATTAAAAATATTATAGGAAAAGATGGCAAAGATTTACGGACCCAACTCACCGGCAGGAATACCTGAGCCTAGCCCGGGAAGTACGAAATCGATTGCTGGAAAGGAAGATTTAAAAGTGGGAGGAAACGTGCCGTAAAATCATAGAAAACCAGTCAGATCGGGAATTTTGGTGGATTCTCGCAGCAAACGAGTCAGATCGCGAATTTCGGCGGATTATATATCTAATATAATAAGCATTCAATTATACATTTCAGTATAATACCGTAGCGAAGCACGGGTATCTTGCTAGTATATATATAAAATAACTTGTCCTGACTGACTGACTGACTGACTGACTGACTGACTGACTGATTCATCATCGCCGAGCCAAAACTACTGGCTATAAAGAAATGAAATTTTGGGGATACATTCATATTAAGATATAGGTGCTCGTTAAGAGAGGATTTTTGGATATTCCGTCGCTAAGGGGGTGAAAAGGAGGGTGAAATTTTAAAATGAGTGTATCTATATCTCAAAACTTTTAAAGTTTATAGATGTAAAAATTGGTATTTCGAATCTCCTTTAAAAATAAAGAAACACGTGTTTTTTTGTTTTCGAAAAATCCTAGTAGGAAGGGTGGAAAAGGGTGAAACAAATGGTTGAATGCCTTTAATGAGGCTACTTATATTTCAGAACCTGAAGATATTACAGACCTGAAAATTGGCATTTGGGATCTCCTTTAAAAATAAAGAAATATATTTTTTGCTTTTGGAAAATCCAAATAGTGGGGGGGGGGGCGTGAAAAGGGGTTGGATTCTTAAAATGAGTGTATCTACATCTCAAAACTTTGAAAGTTTGCACATGTAAAAATTCATATTTAGAATCTTCTTTAAAAATGAAGGAACACTTTTTTTCTGTAAATCCCAATATGAGGGGTTAAAAGGGTGAATATTGGGTTGAATGCCTCTAATGAGGATACATATATCTCAGAAACTTAAGGTATTACAGAAATGAAAATTTGTATATGGGATCTCCTTTAAAAATAAAGAAAAACTTATTTTTTTGTTTGTGGAAAATCCAATTAATGGCGGTTAAACAGGAGTGAAAAATTGGGGTGAATTTTTTGAAAGATTACATCTACAGAATATCTGAGAAACGTAGAATGTTACCGACTTAAAAAGTGGTATTTGGAATCTCCTATAAATGTAAAGAAACATAGCGATTTTTTGGAAACTCCTCTTAAGGGGAACCAGAAAGGTGGTGAAATTTTAAAATGCGAATTTATACAGTATATCTAAAAAAACTTAACATGCTACAGAAGTGAAAAATGGTATTTTTATCTCTATTAGATATAGAGAAACGTGTATTTTTAGTTTTCGGAAATACCACTTGGGTGGACGGGGAGGGAGGTAAAAGTGACTGAAAATGGTGTTTAATTCATTTAATTAGGCTACTGTTATTTCAAAAATGAAGATGTTACAGACGTGAAACTTGATATTTGGAATCTGCTTTAAAAGTAAAGAAACGCTTAATCTCGCAAAATCCAATGATGGGGGGGGGGGGGGTTGAAAGTATTTAAAATTGACTTAATTGTATGAGAATACTTACATCTAACAAAAACTAAAGTTGTTAGGGGCTACAGACGTGAAAATTGGTATTTGGTTCTCTTTTAAGAGCAAAGGGAAACCCATTTTGGGGGGGAATCATCTTGGGGGGCGGGAGTGAAAAGGAATTGAAGTCCTTTCATGAGGACACATAAATAAAAAACTGAAGAAGTTAGAGTCGTGATAATTGGTATTTAGAAGATCCTTTACTATTAGAGAAACGAGTATTTTTTGCCGGAAAATTCACTTGGGGGGGGGGTGAAAAAGAAAAAAGTGAATTATTTTTATCTCAAAACTGAAGGTAATAGACGTGAACATTGGTGTTTGGAATCTCCTTTAAACATAGAGAAACATGCCTTCTTTTAGATTTTTGTGGGGGGGGGGGGGTAAACAAACTTAACGGCGGTGGGGTGTAAAAGGAGGTGAGACCAATTGATTTTACTGTTCATAATAAAAACCAAATTTGTTAGGAGCCTCCGTTGCTCAGGCGGCGGCGCGCCGGCCTCTCACAGCTGGGTTCCGTGGTTCAAATCCCGGTCTCTCCATGTGACACTCGTGCTGGACAAAACGGAGGCGGGACAGGTTTTTCTCCGGATACTCCGGTTTTCCCTGTCATCATTCATTCCAGCAACACTGTCCAATATAATTTCATTTCATTTGTCATTCATTAATCATTGGCCCGGAGGAGTGCGGCAGGTTTCGGCAGCCGGCACAATTCCTATTGTCGCCGCTAAATGGGGGCTTTATTCATTCCATTCCTGACCCTGTCGAATGACTGGAAACAGGCAGTAGATTTTCGATGTACCTATTCTGATCATAAACCGGTCATTTTAAATCTTTCCTGGGTTCGTTTTCAAGAGCCATCTTTTCCTTCGGAGAAAGTTCTTAGATTACAGTAGATTCTCCTGGCATATAAATGAAAATTTAAACACATTTGAAATAAACGACAGGAATGAGATTGGCCGTCCAATTGTTCACCTCTATAATAAGGTCAATAATGCACGGAAGTATGTCATTCGTATCGCCAGAAATCCCGCACACATGCCTACGCGCGACAATGGTGCCGGTCACATTCTCAACAATGACAATGGCAGCAGATGTAATTTACCGCCAAATAGCGTTCTTGCATCTTGCTGTGGGCTCCAGAACATAACAACAACAACAACAATAATAATAATAATAATAATAATAATATAATAATAATAATGTTCTGGACCGTCGTCTAATGTGCGGACCGCGCTGGAAACGGGTCCTGGACGGGTAATGACTAAGAATGCAGTACGGCCGCGGGTTCTGTATCGCCAAGGCACCCAAGACGACACCACGGTGGATCTCCTGAAGGATTTGATCCATATTAAAAATGCTTATAGGGAAAGATGGCAAAGATTTAGGGACCCAACTGACCGGGTGGAATACCTGGACCTAGCCCGGGAAGTACGAAATCGATTGCTGGAAAGAAAGATTGAAAAATGGGCGGAAACTTGCCGTGTTCTATTAGAAAACAAATCAGATCGCGAATTTCGGCGGATTATATATAAAAAGATAAGCATTCAATTCTAAATTTCAGTATAATAGCGTAGCGAAGCACGGGTATCTTGCTAGTCTATATATATAAAAAAACTTGTCCTGACTGACTGACTGACTGATTCATCATCGCCGAGCCGAAACTAATGGACATAGTGCCCCCATCATGCCGGGCTCAGCTCGCCGGAGAGCGAGGGTCTCAGAGGTGGACCGTTCGCTATCGGCTGTGCAGAAAATGTTAAAGGCAGGAATAGATGAAGGACTAGCGATAAATGAAAGGAAACTAAAATAGGTTTATACATTTATTAAAAACTAACACTCTTCCAATAAAACAATTAAATTCACAAAATCTGGGATTAATTCTTCAAATCTCTTCTCCTCGTGCTATCGTCTATAAGGGATCTTGATCAAATTAAAGCTCAACGAATGTTCTTGTCTGTAATAATAATAATAATAATAATAATAATAATAATAATAATAATAATAATAATATAATAATAATAAGGATCATTAATTTACGGTAAAATGGATTGAAAATCAAAATAATATCTGGTATCACACTCTCCTATAATGATAATTAAATTGCTTAAATTAAAATATTCAGTCTGGATTTCATTTTATTTTACAAGAAAATGATCATTTTCTCTTCCTTATTAAAAATTATTGAAAATTATTTAATTCGAGAAATTGTGGTTAATAAGTCTTCCTTAGACTTTTCCTTCATCAATTAATTCATTTTTATAATTATTCAGTGACTAAACTTCTCTTAATTAATTCTTATTTGAACTCATATCAACCTAAATTTTACTCGTTTTTATGCAATAAGTGACGGTACAATAACTAATAATTCAGTCTCGTGACATCAATCCACGGACGTTGCCTTCTCTTATTCACTTTAATTTAGTGAATTAGACCCTAATCTACCTTAAATTATAATAAACTCTTCTAAAGATTCATAATTCATCAAATCACGGACACGCGAAAATAACATA
Source organism: Anabrus simplex (assembly GCF_040414725.1). Classification (NCBI taxonomy): domain Eukaryota; kingdom Metazoa; phylum Arthropoda; class Insecta; order Orthoptera; family Tettigoniidae; genus Anabrus; species Anabrus simplex. Next base: position 63,120,890 of record NC_090266.1, read on the forward strand.
AATCGGTCAAAATTTGACGCGCACAGTGGAGAATATCATCACAAAATCATCCAAGAAATATTCACAAAACACAGAATATAATCAAATCACACATCACACATTCTCACATAGGTACACGACCATATTATACTATTATTTACACGAACACTAACCCATTATTATTAAATTTTGGATTTATTCCAAATTAGGGAAATCATTCTGTAGATGACCATATCATGTATATTCCAGGTATCGATTTAGAATGTGATAGAATTGAGGTTATCACTTTTATGTAGAAATTATACAACGATGTTCAAGGGAATCTTTTGAACAGAAATCATCCAAAATAAGCAAGTAAAATACCTACAACACAGGTCAAAATATTAGAATACGCGCTTACGGTACATGAGTTGCGGCATTTATTTTTATTCACCTATAATATCGTGGCTCTCGATTAATCGACACTCAAGCTCGAAGAAATCATGTCCAGTGACACATTCCTTCCAAAATGACTCTAATGGATGCATAAATTATCACACAAAATATAATGTCCATCTGCAAGTCATACTCAAATTAATAGCGCAGCAAAATATACGTATAATTCATCATTACTCCGTCCGGAGGCTTGCCATGTTCCAGGCCTACTTTACATAAAGTGAGCACACGATAATTCTTTCCAAGAACAAACCAACATTAAACCCATGACCTTATTCAATTTTTAGCCCGTAATTAGGTTTAATTATTTTTACTCATTATTATTATTATTATTATTATTATTATTATTATTATTATTATTATTATTATTGACCGTGCTTAATCTCACTTGCAAAGCTATCGTACGAAATTATTCAGATGACCCTAAACGAACTAAAGCCCACAGCAATGTCGTATAATCGTAGAATGAAATTTTACACTTAGAAAAACGCTAGAACACTGTCCTAATCTGTCTCAATTAATTTTCAAATTATTTCAAAATCATTCAAGATTAACGCGGGGTTCATTTACTTTTATTTCTCCTGCCTTCTAAATTTTTAGGACAGTTGAGGTCTCTCTCGATGACATTCACCCTCATCTCTAACTAATAGAACCAAATACACATTCATTCCAGAACACAAACTACCTCCCACCGAAGAAAGATGAATGAAAAGTCAAACTACTGCTAAACTAATAGAAATCTAAATGAATAAGGTAAGGCTATGTTTTACAAACATTTTACAGAAAGATAGAAAGATAAATTCTTAAAGAATACTCATGTGGCTGGTGTTAACTGGATTCTGGCTGATGACCTAGTACGTGGTCACATCACCTTCCATCGAACAAAGTCTTGCCCATGTCCGGCGCCTTACATAATTAGTGACTCATGGAGGAGCTGAAGGTGCACAGGAAACGGTAGTATTCATCTCGGAAATGGATAGCCATCTTGAAGCGAGCTCGAACCAACGACCTTCCTTCTTCTGAGTTCTCGCAGAAAAGCTGAAACTAACAAAAGTCTTAGCAATAGTCCAGGATACACACGCGATGTTTAATAATTTGGAGATGGACACTTATCTTATGGCAGTCATAAATAAATCGTGGAGAATTTTTCCAAATGTCTGAATTGCAATTTATTCAGTCCTCAGTGCCTTCTCTAATGCAAAGTCTCCCAGTAAAGCAAACGACGTCCAGTCTCAATCGTAGCTGCCTTCAAAGTAACCCTCAAAATAAGTGTTCAGAAGTAAAAACCCTCTATAAAATTTCCTTTGGAATTACCATTAATTCACTGTCTTAAGACGTAGGTGTGCCTCTTAATTATATCTGATTGGTGGATCTGTTGCATTCCTGTGAAGGTTGTTATTTTTATTGGCTGCTCTAGTTTCACGTCACTCGACCTTGCATTTATTGATCGATCGTAATCACGCTGCTCGCTCGATCACGTGGTACACACACATGTGTTTGAAGGACATCTAACAGGAATTTCACCCTGCTTCCTCGTTCTCTTGGTAGGTCGGGAAAACCGGTTCGCAAGCGGCTGGCTCATGCTAGCACGGGAGTGTAAAATCTCACCCTCCTGGCGATTAAATAATGTTACAACTCGCTGATGAAATAAATCATTCTCCCATAATAAATTATTTCCTCTTTTGAAGGGGACAATAGAGAAATGAAATTTCGGGGATACATTTATATTAACATGTAGGTGCTCGCTAAGGAGTATTTTTGGATATTCCGTCGCTAAGGGGGTGAAAAGTGGGGTTAATTTTTAAAATGAAAAATCTGTATCTCAAAAACGTAAAGGTTTAGAGTAATAAATTTGGTATTTGGTATCTCCTTTAAAAGTAAAGAAACACCTATTTTTTGTTTTCGGAAAATCCCATGAAGGGGGTGAAAAGGGGGGGAAATTGGTTGAACACCTTTCATGAGGAGACTTATATCTCAAAAACTGAAGATTTTATAGTCATAAAAATTTAAATTTGGACCTTCCTTTAAAAATAAAGAAACACGTATTTTTTCGTTTTTGGGAAATCCCAATAGGAGGGGTGAAAAGGAGCGAAAAATGGTTTGAATGCCTTTAATGAGGATACTTATATCTCAGAAACTGAAGATATTACAGACCTGAAAAAAGGTATTTGGGATCTCCTTTAAAAATAAAGAAACGTATACTTTTTGTTTTTGGAAAATCCAAATAGTGGAGGGTTGAAAGGGGGATGAATTTTTAAAATGAGTGATCTATATCTCAAAACTTTCAGACTTTACAGATGTAAAATTGGTACTTACAATCTACTTTCAAAATAAAGAAACACGTATTTTTTTGTTTTTGGAAAATCCCAATAGGAGAGATGAAAAATGGTTGAATGCCTTTAATAATAATAATTTTATTGCAGCCAATGGCCATTTTAAGAAAAAAAATATCTTTCCACTTATTGTCACAATGTTTTTTTTTTTTGCACTTCTAATTGTCATTTCCACTATTCATTAGCAAGTTGGGTGATCGTTTGTTGCCTACGCTTGCACTGTAAAGCGTGATACTTCTCACAGTGTTGGTCAGAGTCTACACACGCAATCCGGGCCTGGTTCATGATAATTCAAGGTCTGGCATACTTTATGATGAAACCCATGTATGGCAAACCTCGTAACTGTATGCCGTAAGTCATATCCTGTGCGTGTCCATTCACGGTTGATCATGGCGTCTGTCCCGTAGAAATCCATCCCAATATCTGCTCTTTTTTCTTTTAGTCCTTGTAAGAGTTCTCGATAACTTGTTGTGGATGGTAGCAGTAGGTGAAGTCTTACATCCTCCACTAAAAACGTTTCCCTCGCCAATACATAGACTAGTCGAGATGGAGTGTATTTCGAGACGCTTAGAACTCGCTTGAGGAACCTCGCTTTCAGACTTTCCAATTCTTGCAGTTGTTTCTTCGGGAGGAACTCCCATATTAACTCCAGACCATATGTGGCTACATGAATGCCTTTAATAAGGATCCTTATATCTCAGAAACGGACGATGTTACAGACCTGAAAAATCGGCATTTGGGATCTCCTTTATAAATAAAAAAACATGTTCTTTTTATTTTTGGAAAATCCAAATAGTGGTGGGTTGAATGGGGGGGGGGGAGGGTGAATTTTTAAAATGAGTGTATCAATATCCGAAAACTTTGAAAGTTTACAGATGTAAAAATTGATGTTTAGAATCTCCTTTAAAAAAGAACAAGTATTTTTTATTTTCTGTAAATCCCAATAGGAGGGGTGAAAAGTGTAAAAGTGTGAATAACGGGTTGAATGTCTTTAATGAGGATACTTGTATCTCATAAACTGATATTACAGACCAGACAGTTAGTATATGGAATCTAACATTTTTTTTTTTTTGGAAAATCTAATTGTTGGGGGTTAAACAGGAGTGACAAGTTGGGGTGAATTTTTAGAAACACTATATCTACAGCATATCTCAGAAACGTAAAATGTTACAGACGTAAAAACTGGTATTTGGAATCTCCTGTTAAAGTAAAGAAACAGGTATTCTCGGAAAATCCAATGAAGGGAGGGGGGGGGGTGAAAATTTGAAAAGTTAATTGAATTAATTGTATGAGAATACTTACATCTAATAAAAACTAACGTTGTTACAGACGTGAAAATTGGTATTTAGATCTTCTTTAAAAAAAACGACGCGTTTGGGGGGGGAATCATCTTTGGGGCGGGTGTGGAAAGGAGATGAATTAATTTCATGAGGACGCATATCTCAAAAAACTGAAGACAATCGGTATTTAGAAGATCATTTACTATTAAAGAAACAAATATTTTTTTGCCGAAAAATTCACTTAAGGGGCGGGGGGAGTGTGAAAGTAAGTGAAAAAAGTGAATTATTTTTATGGGAATACTTATATCTGAAAACTGAAGGTAACACACGTGAACATTGGTATTTGGAATCTCCTTTAAACATAAAGAAACACGCCTTCATTTTTGGGGGTGGGGGGGAATCAACTTAACCGCGGTGGGGTGAAAACGGAGGTGAGACCAATTGATTCTACTGTTCCTAATGTACTTATAAGGATCCTCGTAGCTCAGGCGGCAGCGCGCTGGCCTCTCACCGCTGGGTTTCGTGGTTCAAATCCCGGTCACTCCATGTGAGATTTGTGCTGGACAAAGCGGAGGTGGGACAGGTTTTTCTCTGGGTACTCCGGTTTTTCCCGTCATCATTAATTCCAGCAACATTCTCCAATATCATTTCATTTCATTTGTCATTCATTAATCATTGCTCCAGAGGAGGGCGCAGGCTTCGGCAGCCGACACAATTCCTATCCTCGCCGCTAGCTGGGGGCTTATTCATTCCATTCCTGACCCGGTTGAATGACTGGAAACAGGCTGTGAATTTTCAATGTACTTATTCTGATCATAAACCTATCATTTTAAATCTTTCCTGGGTTCGTATTCAAGAGCCATCTTTTCCTTTGGAGAACCTTCTTAGATTACAGTAGATTCTTCTGGCATATAAATAAAAATTTACAAACATTAGAAATAAACGTTAGGTATAAGATTGACCGTGCAATTTTTCACCTCTATAATAAGGTCAATGATGCACGGAAGTATGTCATTCGTATCGCCAGAAGTCCTGCGCACTTGCCTACGGGCGACAATGGTGCTGGTCATACTATCATCAATGACAATGGCATCAGATGTAATTTACCGCCAAGTAGAGGTCTTGCATCTATATGTGGGGTCCAGAACATCAATAATAATAATAATAATAATAATAATAATAATAATAATAATAATAATAATAATAATGTTCTGGACCGTCGTCAAAATGTGCGGACCGTGGTGGAAACGGGTCCTGGACGGGCAGTCCGGCCGCCGGTTCAGTACTGCCAAGGGACCCAAGACGACACCACGCCGGATATCCTCAAGCATTTGATCCACATTAAAAGTGCTTATAGGAAAACATGGCAAAAATTTTGGGACCCAACTGACCGGGTGGAATACCTGGACCTAGCCCGGGAAGTACGAAACCGATTTCTGGAAATAAAGATTGAAAAATGGGAGGAACTTTGCCGTAATCTCTCAGAAAACGAGTCAGATCACGAATTTTGGCGGATTCTCTCAGAAAACGAGTTAGATCGCGAATTTCGGGGGATTATATATAAAATGTTAAGCATTCAATTATAAATTTCATTATAATACCGTAGCGAAGCACGGGTATCTTGCTAGTTCTATATTCTTATTTATTGGAGTTGCCATTGTGGGAGAAAGGCTTTGTAACATCAAAATTTGATTCGAAGAGGTGGCTGCCAGGAGGAACCTGAATCTGAAAGCTAAATGACGCGTAGGAAAACAGTTCATAGAATGAAGATCAGATGGCAGCAGCAAGCTTTGAATGCTGTTGCTGCTGTCTTATCAGTGGACACTACACAGATGTAATAGGAACGGTGACTCTAATGTGCCGTCAATCGAATCACTGTATCGATTCAGTAACGTGAACGGAATCAAATGAATCGATTCTGTAAATTGAACCAAATATCCCATCACTTGTGAACCTCCTCTGCTGTAGACGAACTGATATTGGTGTTATCTGGTTGGATTGTTTTCTTTCGGTATGCTGTTTTGTGTCCCTTCTGGTTTAAGATAGTGGTGAAGTGTTCCTCCCAAATGGTCATATCGATTTTCCCTGCAGTTTGTGTTTTCTTGGGTCTTAGTGCCAAATGAGGATCCTTCTTATCTTCTGCCATCCTGGCTGTTTCAAGTTCATTGAAATCATTCCGCATTTTCTTGAGTTGATACTTGCATTTCTTTCTGAGGCAACTATAAGTTGCTAGGTCTTATTGATATTCCTGGCTTTTCCTATGTGGAGGGCTTGCATGTCTCTCTTTGTCTCTAAGTAACAGGTTTGATTGAACCATTTTGTGATTTTCGCTCCGTTATTGTGATAGATGAGAATAGATTTCCTGTAGGGTAAAGGTGGCAGAGTCGATATCATACGCCTTTATTCTCTTACTAAAGTGAATGTTTTTGCCTGTACTTTGCTTCAGTGTGCTTTCATTCAACTTTACTGATCTGCATTTAGGGCAGTCGCCCAGGTGGCAGATTCCCTATGTGTTGTTTTCCTAGCCTTTTCCTAAATGGGCTTATCGCATTATCTTGTGTACGACCAGCTATTGCGCAACTTGCTACGACAGAACGATGCTTCTTAAGTGGTGTTTCTGCTCCTGAGTAACATGCTTTGTAGTCCGTTAACTGAATCACGACTCCCTTGAAGGAAACTGTATCTATTGTGTTACTACCATTGTATGCGAAATACATTTTGGCCTCCCTTTTATTTGTCGAGTTTCCTTCTTATTCTTCCATTACCAGTAGTAGCCCCTTACTCCTGTGGTTGTCAGTGTCCATTGTGCAGTTGAAGGCTCCGGCAATGATTATGATGCTTCCGGGGGTTGTTTTCGATGGTGTAGGCATGATTGTTGCTATGCCATCTTGTGAGGGTGTTAATGATTCGATGCAAAGGCCTATTAGTGTCAAGTTGTTTGATTTTAGGACTGTTGTGTCGTAGTTGCCGTAGTCGAGTGATAACTTCCCGAAGGTGGGTTTGAAGTAAGCAAGATATATCTCTTATGAGTCTTGGTCCTTGAGTGACGAAGACATGTTCCGAGTAAAATCCAGTCATATCCGTTGCCTTGGTTGCGAAGGTTTCAGCCAAGATGAAAATGTCTTGATCTAGATCTCTCGGGGTTAGTTCCATAAGGCTTTTTAACCCTCAAACCTTGTTCCTTTTCCTTGGGGGTGAAAAAGACTATATCGTCTGACGATGACCACTTGTGGCCAAAGTTTCGGAGTGATAAATTTGTGAAGGTTCATAAGGGAAATGCCAACTTTGAAGTTTTTAGCACTATATTTTGTTATATCAGCGTAAGATTTTCATGATGCTGGGAGATCATAACATAGTAATTTATTGTATTTCATTTGGTATCGTAAACAAAAATTAATCTATAAAGCAGTGACATAAAGTGCTCTTGGACAAATTAGTTTTAGTTTTATCATTATTCATATTTTGGCAAATGTCTTCATATTTTGCTTGTCTCCAGTGATGAGTGATAGTCTTCAGGACAAACTGTCATTCAGGCACCACTGATCTGGCAGATTCCCTAGAGGTTTTTTTACCTAGTTTTTATTCCAAAAGCGTTGGAAATTATCGAACATCTCCCTTACTAAATTATTTCAATCCCTAATTCCTTTTCCTCTAAATAGATATTTTCCCCAACTTCTCCTTTTGAATTTAAACTTTACCTTCATATGTTGATCTTTCATACTTCAATTTAAAAAAAAATATTCAAACTTATTCGTCTGCTAATGTCATTCCACACCATCTCCCACCGACAGCTCGGAAAATGCAGCTTAGTCGGGCAGCTCGTCTTCTTGCTCCCCGATATTCCCAGCCGAAAGTTTGCGGCATTTTCGTAACGTTGTATTTCATTTGGTATCGGAGCGAATCGTGCTCCTTTCCTTTGTATCTTTCCCAGTTCTGTGTTTGGGATATCCCTTACGAGTTTTCCGGAGATATTCTCCGGGGAGTGCGAGTCAAGTGTTTGATCGCAGTTCAACTTCCAATAAAATAGGAAGCATGATGTGTTCTATAATTCACACTGCAGCAGTCTCCAACATGTCTCGGCGTGTATGGGGATGTTGCAATGTCGCATTTTCCGTGCTTTGCCCGTACTATCACAGCGTATCATTACGAGTCGTTAAAGGAACACAATGGGTCTTTTACATCTTCAGCTCCTGCTAGATAACATTGTGAGTTGAAGTTGAGAATGGTTCTGTTATGGAGTAAAGAAGAAACAATCTTCCATAGCAAATAATAAGTAATTCCTGTGTCATTGTACTGGAAGAGTGGCTGGGGACTCTTTTCTGGGTAAACACACTCCAAGAAACATTACGTTTTGTGTTTTGATTAAGTTTTACGGTGTTCACATTGTTTCTAACAAAAGTCTTGCTTGTAGTTGGATTCAAATGATCCCGAAATATTTATTAGTTCCAGTATGGATTCTCTCTGTGCTCGGGCAACATACCTTTATTCTACTACGTGTATACTGAAAAGTTTTGGAAAAAGAACTGCTCTTGAACTGTACGTAGGCACACATTTTGTGAGTGGAGTCAGGAAAATGTATACAAGGGACAAACACACCTCTATGGTTGTGTAAACAGAACAAACGTTACTGTAGTTCTGTTGAAACTGACTTCGTACATAGTGTCCTTCCATGACGCAGACATCGGTGTATGATGTCTCATCAGTGGTGAAAGTATCATCGGACCAATTTTTAGAGAATACGATTGCTTCTATTCCTTATGTGAATACCATACTATACCCTCCCCCCCTGTTCTTCAGAGAATCGACAGGGTGCGTGATTTTGAGTTCTTTTACAACAGGACTCTGCCAGTGTTTACACTGCGAATAATTCCATGAGAGAAATTCACAAAGTGTTTCCACAGAACAGAGTTATTAGTAGAGATTTGTGGCCTCCTCGGTCCCTGATTTATCCACCTGCACCCGTTTAGACGCCATCTCTTTATGTAAAATACATGTCCTGACTGACTGACTGACTCTTATCAACGCCGAGCCAAAACTACTGGTCATAAAGAAATCAAATTTTGGGGATACATTTATATTAGAGTGTAGGTGCTCGCTAAGAGAGGATTTTTGGATATTCCATCCCTAAGGGGGTGAAAAGGGGGGTGAATTGTTTAAATGACTATTTCTATATCTCAAAAACTCAAAAGTTTACAGATCTAAAAATTGGTAATTTGAATCTTTTTCAAAAATAAAGAAACACGCATTTTTGTTTTCGAATAATCCCATTAAGGGGGGTGAAAAAAGGTGAAAAAGGGGTTGAATACCTTTTTATGAGGATACTTATATCATCTCAAAAACTGAAGAAGTTACAGACATGAAAATTGGTATTTCGAATCTCCTTCAAAAATGGATTTTTTGCTTTTGGATTATCCGATGAATGGGTTGAACAGGAATGACAAAGTGTTGAATAAAAAAGACAATATCTACTGTATATCTCAGAAACGTAACATGTTACAGACGTGAAACTTTGTATTTGGAATCTCCTGTAAATGTAAAGAATCATAGATATTTTTCGGAAAATCCACTGACGATGATGATGATGATGATGCTTGCTGTTTAGAGGCCTAACACGGGAACTGAAGAAGGGTGTGAATTTTATATCTGGAATATATCTCTTGTTACAGACGTGAAAATTGGTATTTATAATCTTTTAAAATTAAAGGAACATCTATGTTTTTGATTTCGGAGAAACCACTTAAGGGGTTAAGAAAGGACTGAAAAGCGGGTTGAATTATTTTTGTTAGGGTACTGATATCTCAAGAACTGGAGATGTCACAGACGTGAAAATTGGTAATTTGGAGTATCCTTTAAAAACAAAGAAATGAGTACTTTTTGTTTTCGGAAAATCCACTTAAGGGAGTGAAAGAATTTAAAAATGAGTTGAATTCTTTGTATGAGGATACTTGTGTCTAAAAAAAAGCCCTAAAGACGTTCCAGAAGTGAAAATTGGTATTTGGAATCTCCTTTAAAAAACACGCATTTTGGGGGGAAAATCAGCTTGGGGGACGGGGGGGGGGGTGTTGTAAAAGGAGTTGAATTCCTTTTATGAGGATACATATATCTCAAAGTCATCATTTTTTAAAATGAGTACCAGTATATTTACAGTATATCTCAAAACTTAACAAGTTAGACATGAAACTTGGTATTCGAAAAGCTCTTTAAAAATACAGTCACTTAACGGGGGTGAAAAGAAGTGAAAATTGGTATTTAGAAGTGATAATTGTTATTTAGAAGCTCCTTTATAAACAAACACGTATTTCAGTTTTCGGAAAATTCATGTAAGAGGGGAGGATGAAAGGAAGTGAAAAAATTGAATTACTTTAATGGGGATACTTTTATCTCAAAAACTGAAGGTTACAGACTTGAAAATTGGGATTCTGAATCTCCTCTAAAAATAAACAAACATGTATTATTTGTTTTCAGAAAATCCACTAAGGGACTGAAAAGAATTGAGAAAGCGGGTGGAGTTTTAAAATGAGTACCGGTATATGTGCAGTATATGCCAAAACTTAACAAGTTGGACATGAAACTTGGTATTCGGAAAGTCCTTTAAAAATACAGGAACTCGTAATTTTTGTTTTCGGAAAAGTCACTTAACGGGGGTGAAAGAAAGTGAAAAAGAGTTGAATTATTTTTATGTGTATACTTATATCTCACATATTGGGGTTACAGACGTGGGAATAGGTATTTGGAATCTCCTTTGAAAATAAGGAAACATGTTGCTTTTTTTTTTCTTGAGGGAAGATTGTTTCTCACATGTACAATTCTACGTCGCATGGTTTTCTTAGCCCCAAAAGGCGATACTAAAAACGTGCTTTACAGAGAGTTTCTGGGGTAAATGAAACTCAATTTTTCGGTGAGTTTTCAGATAATGTCTTAGTACAGTACCGAGGAACGATTACTTTTATCAAATTACGAAATCCACGCGAGCTAAGCCGCAGGTAACTGCTACTATGATTATAAGTCTTCCTTCTCCCTCTCTTTCCGCCAACCTCTGTCTTTATTTGCCGCCACAATATGGCAGGTAAACATTATTCTTCACCACCTAATTCAGGGTGGGCAAAATAAAACTAGCCCGGAAAATATTTATAAGACTGATGCGGAATTGATGTACCTATCACAGGAAATGCTGGAAATCGTGATTTCGATGCACCCGTTGGTTGTTGTTGTTGTCTGCGCCTGCGTATCTCCCAAATACGTCGCTGAGTCATTACATGTGAGTGAGTGAGAGGAGCAGACGTGTTTAGTGACCAGTTGAATGCAGCACAAAATGACGCTCACGATAACACAGCCGCGTTCATTGTTGAGTGTTATGCCCAGCACGATTCCTGGAAAACCTGTGCGTAACTGTTTGCTCAAGAGTTTGACTGGAAGTCTGTTGGCAAAACCTCCAGACAAGTATGCAGTGCAAAACTTCCTTGGAACGAAGTCCGACGAAGTCTCAACGCCGTTTATCTGTTGTTTGTTGCTATTTGCTTTACGTCGCACCGACGCAGATAGGTCTTATGGCGACGATGGGACGGGAAAGGCCTAGGAATGGGAAGGAAGCGGCCGTGGCCTTAATTAAGGTACAGCCCCAGCATTTGCCTGGTGTGAAAATGGGAAACCACGGAAAACCATCTTCAGGGCTGCTGACAGTGGGGTTCGAACCCACTATCTGCCGGATGCGAGCTGACAGCTGCGCGCCCCTAACCGCACGGCTAACTCGCCCGGTCCGTTTATCTGTGGGGGTGGGAGTTAGAGAAATCGTCGTGTAGAAACATAATCAAAAAGGATCTGCATATGTATCCTTACACATTTACTGCTGTGCATGCGTTAAAGTGTCCACACGAATCTGTCGGTGTTTCTGAGTGAAGTGGAGTCGGTACATTTGGATACTCAATTTATCATTTCTTCAGATGAGGCTATTTCCAGCATCATCTGCATCATTTGCCCACCCGGTATTACTCTCCATGAGTCGTGGAAGTGAAAAATCCACTTCCCGTGACAGTGGAAACCTCTGTCTTCTACTCCGTAACTCTCACAGGGTTTAAGTGGAGGGAAGAGGGAATGCAGAACAGACCCGCCTATATTGGTCAAAGAATGGATTCCTTGTGCAAGGATGTACTGTAATCCGATATGACCAACTACCGAATGAAATGAAGACTGGGGAACCACGCACATAGTCGACCATGGCAATAAGGGGGGGGGGGGGGGGAACTGTAGTAACAATCAATATTTCAGAATTATCATTACGTGGCTGTAAGAAGTGTTGAAATCTTGTCATAAAATTGTTAATCTACGACCCTTGATTCCACGTGGTTCTCCTGCAGGAAGTAAGAATTCACACTTTTAAAGAAAGTTGACTAACTTATGTTGTATGCAACAATCTCACTATGAAAAGGAAGTACATAAAATATTATTTAATTGTACATGTTTCGAGAACACTATACGCAACATTCCCTTCATCAGCGTAAAACAGTACCTCCTAAAAATTTTGAGGACATGATCAAAATCACATGCTACAACATAAAAATGTTATGGACACAACCTTGAAGAAAGAGTAAAAGATGAATAAATAAATAAATAAATAAATAATAAATAAATAAATAAATAAATAAATCCAAAACAAACGTAATGGAGTGTAGTCGAATAAGGTCTGGTGATGCAAGGAATATTAGAATAGGAAATGAAGTTTTAAAGGAAGTACAATGGATCCCGTCTTAACCGAAATGCTCTGGCGAAATTATATTTTAATATTTTTTGTTTTTACCCTTTCGTTCTTAGCCGTCGATATTAGTAATTCTCTTGCTATATATGCTGAGAGCTAGTAGGCAGATCCTATTTTTATATTATGACTAGCTGATGTACCCGTGCTTCGCTACGGAATTCTACATTGTATACAGAATTCTAGGTTAGGTAGTGAACACGTGAGCAAGATTGTATTATATTGCATAGCTCTTAACGTTACCCTAGAAACGCGACGGGGAAGCCACCAAACGTCTTTTCACATATGAAGACTGGGTTAGGGAATTTTCATTGTAATGGTAGGCCCGCTTGCCTACCATCAGTCACAATCAGGTTGGGGAGTTTTCATTATAATGGCAGACACTCACTCTCCACCTGCTATTTTTACATCCTCATCAAGACTGTCTTAGTGCTTTTCCCAAGTGAAATGAACATACGTCATCGCAATGACGTCCGTAGGAATAGCGCGATTAAAAGCAGTATGAAATACTCTATCAAATTAAAAAACCACGCATTTTCTCACTTTTAATGAACAGTACTATGCTGCCGATCTAACAGTCCAAAGTTCCAGAGCAGGAATGCCCAAGCCGCAGACAGCCGTGATCCGTGAACACTCTTCTCTTCTCGGCGGGTGGGGGAGGTGGGGGGGTTGAATAGTTGAGAGTCCCAGGGCAAATCGGTGCCCTTTTACTAATCTGTTTCCTAGGAGTACCCGATGAGTCGGAAAATCTCATTTCACTACGCTGACGAGAGAAAAATCTATCTGACTTTGAGGAAAATTTTTCCTCCAAGCCAGAGGAGAAAATCGCTCTTCACTGCCAACTTGGAATAAAATGAATGTAGAATTTAATAAAAGTGAAGAGGAAGACGCTTTTCTTAAGAAACGGCTCTTTTCAGGGTTGAATTTTGAATTATTTAATGAATTGTGGTGCTATAATTTGGAATAGGCCTCAATTGTAATTATAAACCAGGTCATACTACTGTACTATTACTAAGTGAGCATCTGCCATATGTGCACACTACTCATTCAAAACAGTGCGTCAGAGTAGGGATCGATTAGCTGAAATACTATGATGAACCAGTGTATTACGTACCAGCAGTATCAGACAATGTATGAACCAGAGGAATGGCATACTAAAGAAAAAAAGTTTTTTAACTCCCCAGCAATTTCCCGCCAATAGTCAGTCAAGCTGTTGTACTCGGTACGCAACAGTAATCCCATCTATCGGAGCTGAGGGCACCATAAGAGGCAAAGAACATCACAACAAACAATGGTCAATGTAATGTTATTGTTGATCAATGTTACACGCTTTCGATATTGTAGGCCTTCACATTTAGTTTTCTTCAGACTCTGAAGTACTACTCTTATCATAGTCGGTACGGTAAAACTGAATAAAACATAAATGATCGGAAATTGCATTTTCTATAACTTTTGTTATGTAGTACTTCTCTATAGGACCAATAACATAGGTATTCAAAAATTAAATTTGAGGCGCCTACCCCTAAACTACCATTTCATCCAGGGTCAGTAAAATTTTTTATAGCTTAGACTATAGTTTCTTCTTCCCCGACTCTACATACCGATTTTCATTAAATTTTGTTCACCAGTTTTCTCATGGCTCGGCGTTGATGTGGACTTAAAAAAAAAAAAAAAAAAAATCGAAATTCATGAATATCTGTGTTATCGTAGGCAGTGCGGTAAAAATGTATCAGACATTAATGATCGGAAATTTAATTCTATGTAACTCTAGTTATGTGGTATTTATCGATAGGACCACTAATATAAATATTTGAGAATTGAATTTTAGGCCTTCCCCTCAACTACCATTTCACTCAGCATGGGTAAAATGATTTATGGCCTAGATTGTAGTGGCTCATCCCCCGACTTTACATACCGATTTTCATGAAATTCTCTTCAGCCGTTTTCTCGTGATGCGTGGACAGTCGCAGACACAGACACACAGACAGACATTACGGAAAAGTAAAAAGTGCATTTCTTTCTTACTGCAGACATGACCGATACAGAATTACCATTCTTTTCAAATTCTGAGCAGTGTACAGACAAAACCTTTATATATATACTTATGCCAGAATGCACGTGTAGCATAAAACAAAAGTTTCTTATCCTCTAGTTCGTTCCATGGTGCATTTTTTCTCGACAAGCCGCAATAATAATAATAATAATAATAATAATAATAATAATAATAATAATAATAATAATAATAATAATAATAATAATTATAATTATTATTATTATTATTATTATTATTATTATTATTATTATTATTCCATGAAGTTTATGTAGACTGTGGTTAACGTTGCTTCAGCTGGGGAGTTTCATCTTGTTTACTGCTCGGACTATACTGCAGCTTCTGTTAGAAAACAGGGAAGTAGAGCGACCCTTCTCCATTCATATTTTTCTTTCAGCCAAAGTCGTTCAACTGACCTTGCAGTTCTGTACTGTAGTTCCAATGATTTTTTACCCCATTGCAACATGAACTACCTGATCATAACGGTACTGTATCTTAACTTATTCTTATACTACCAACGCTGTTCCACGCATCTGGACTGGGTTCTTTTGAAATACAATAGCAAGGTACAATATACAGTAATCACTAGAGGCGGCAAACTATCCATAGTAATCGCCATCGATATTTTCCGATATTATGAGTTCTACTACCGATAGCAATCGATAGTTTTCAAAAAGTGGAACGAATCATATCATTATGCCTGAAAATAGAAAGTTTATTGAACACGTTCCACAAAAAAATCAGTAGAAATCTCAACTATTTCATGCTATGTAATTTCTGAGATTCAAATCGGAACCACTCATAAATCTCTTCAGCGGCACGTCCGAGACATTCTCGGGCTGCACGCGCTTGCCCATAATATAGGAAGATAGGACTCCCTCAAACAATGTACAGGTTACAGTAAGTGTACAAGAGGGAGGGGAAGGAAAGGGAGGAGTTGTAGAAGACAGGTGGTCTAATGTTCTAAGGGGAAGGAGATTGCAGGCTAAGGGCTCTATTCAGGATCAGAATTCAGGACAGGTGTCTGTGCGAAATCGGTACGAGTCACTCCAGGTAGAACAGAGGGAAGATGAGGGACAGGGAACTGTTGCTGAGATGCGTGGAAGTAGGAGGAAGGGAAAAGGTAGGAAAGGGAAATGTAGAGTAGAGGATAGGAAAAGACCGGTGGAACAGGGTCATGGGAAGGAGAAAAGGGAGGAGGAAGTAGCTTCTGCAGTTATCAGGAAAGATAGGGCTGACCAGGAGGGGAGGGGATCAGATGAGGTGGGGAGGGTTGAGGCTCTGGTCATGGGGGATTCCATCGTTAGACACGTGGGGAAAGTGTGTGGAGGAAAAGGAACCAGGGTAGAATGTTATCCAGGAATTAGGTTGAGGCAGATGTTGAGGAAAGTAGAAGAGAGGGAGGAGGGGAAGGAGAAGGTGGTAGTGTTTCACGTTGGTACCAACAACGTAAGGCAAGCTGATATAAGTACCAACATAGTTGGAGATGTGTGGGATCTGGTAAATGCCGCACGGGTGAAGTTTAAGAAAGCGGAGATTGTTGTTAGTGGAATACTTTGTAGGAGGGATACTGACTGGAGGGTGATTGGGGATTTAAATGAGACTATGGAGTGGGTATGTGGGGAAACTGGGAGTGAAATTTCTAGATCATAATGGGTGGGTAGGAGATAGGGATCTGCGCTCAGATGGCCTTCATTTAAACCGCAGTGGTACATATAAGTTGGGAAATTTGTTTGGAAGGGTAATAGGGTTTACATTCAGGGAAACGGGATGGCCTAGGGAGCGGTGATAAGGGAACAGGGAACTGGAAATCAAGTAGGGATGACATAAAATTGTTAGTGTTGAACTGTAGAAGTATTGTAAAGAAAGGAATAGAATTAAGTAATTTAATAGATATGTATTTACCAGATATTGTAATAGAAGTTGAATCATGGCTGAGAAATGATATAATGGATGCAGAAATTTTCTCACAGCACTGGAGTGTGTATCGTAGAGATAGGATAGGAATGGTAGGAGGGGGAGTGTTCATTCTGGTGAAAGAAGAATTTGTAAGCTACGAAAAAGTTAAAGATGAGACACATGAAATTCTAGGCGTAAGGTCATTTCTAAAGATAATAGGCAACTTGATATATTTGGAGTGTACAGATCGGGAAAGGGTAGCACTGACGCGGATTCGGAATTATTTGATAGGATAGTCAGCTATGTGGGAAACGACATGGAAAGAAATGTGATTGTAGCGGGAGATCTGAATTTGCCAGATGTAAATTGGGAAGGAAATGCGAACGACAGGAGCATGACCAACAAATGGCAAATAAGTTAATATGGGAAGGACAGCTCATTCAGAAAGTGATGGAACCAACCAGAGGGAAAAATATCCTGGATGTGGTGCTGATAAAACCAGATGAGCTCTATAGGGAAACTGAAGTAATAGATGGTATTAGTGATCATGAAGCTATTTTTGTGGTAGTTAAAAATAAATGTGATAGAAAGGAAGGTCTTAAAAGTAGGACTGTTAGGCAGTACCATATGGCTGATAAAGCAGGCATGAGGCAGTTTCTAAAAAGTAACTATGATCGGTGGAAAACGGTAAATAAAAATGTAAACAGACTCTGGGTTGGGTTTAAAGAAATTGTTGATTAATGCGAAAACAGGTTTGTACCTTTAAGGGTGGTAAGGAATGGTAAAGACCCACCTTATTATAATAGAGAAATAAAGAGACTAAGAAGGAGGTGCAGACTGGAAAGAAATAGTTATAAATGGCTGTGGAAATAAGGAGAAATTGAAGAAACTTACTAGAAAATTGAATCTAGCAAAGAAGGCAGCTAAGGATAACATGATGGCAAGCATAATTGGCAGTCATACAAATTTTAGTGAAAATGGAAGGGTATGTATAGGTATTTTAAGGCAGAAACAGGTTCCAAGAAGGACATTCCAGGAATAATTAATGAACAAGGGGAGTGTGTATGTGAAGATCTTCAAAAGGCAGAAGTATTCAGTCAGCAGTATGTAAAGATTGTTGGTTTCAAGGATAATGTCGAGACAGAGGAGGACACTAAGGCCAAAGAAGTAATAAAATTTACATATGATAACAATGACATTTACAATATGATACAAAAGTTGAAAACTAGAAAAGCGGCTGGAATTGATCAGATTTCTGGGGATATACTAAAGACAATGGGTTGGGATATAGTACCATATCTGAAGTACTTATTTGATTATTGTTTGGTCGGAGGAGCTATGGCAGATGAATGGAGAGTTGCTATAGTAGCCCCTGTGTATAAAGAAAAGGTTGATAGACATAAAGCTGAAAATTACAGGCCAGTAAGTTTGACATGCATTGTATGTAAGCTTTGGGAAGGCATTCTTTCTGATTATATTAGACATGTTTGTGAAATTAATAACTGGTTCGATAGAAGGCAATTCGGTTTTAGGAAAGATTATTCCACTGAAGCTCAACTTGTAGGATTCCAGCAAGATATAGCAGATATCTTGGATTCAGGACGTCAAAAGGACTGTATCGCGATTGACCTGTCTAAAGCATTTGATAGGGTGGATCATGGGAGACTACTGGCAAAAATGAGTGCAATTGGACTAGACAAAAGAGTGACTGAATGGGTTGCTATATTTCTAGAAAATAGATCTCAGAGAGTTAGAGTAGGTGAAGTTTTGTCTGACCCTGTAATAGTTGAGAGGGGAGTTCCTCAGGGCAGTGTTTTCGGACCTTTATGTTTTCTTATATATATAAATGATATGAGTAAAGGAGTGGAATCGGAGGTAAGGCTTTTTGCGGATGATGTTATTCTCTATAGAGTGATAAATAAGTTACAAGATTGTGAGCAACTGCAACGTGACCTCGAAAATGTTGCGAGATGGACAGCAGGCAATGGTATGTTGATAAACGGGGTTAAAAGTCAGGTTGTGAGTTTCACAAATAGGAAAAGTCCTCTCAGTTTTAATTACTGCGTTGATGGGGTGAAAGTTCCTTTTGGGGATCATTGTAAGTATCTAGGTGTTAATATAAGGAAAGATCTTCACTGGGGTAATCACATAAATGGGATTGTAAATAAAGGGTACCGATCTCTGCACATGGTTATGAGGGTGTTTAGGGGTTGTAGTAAGGATGTAAAGGAGAGTGCATATAAGTCTCTGGTAAGACCCCAACTAGAGTATGGTTCCAGTGTATGGGACCCTCACCAGGATTACCTGATTCAAGAACTGGAAAAAATCCAAAGAAAAGCAGCTCGATTTGTTCTGAGTGATTTCCGACAAAAGAGTAGCGTTACAAAAATGTTGCAATGTTTGGGTTGGGAAGAATTGAGAGAAAGAAGAAGAGCTGCTCGACTAAGTGGTATGTTCCGAGCTGTCAGCGGAGAGATGGCGTGGAATGACATTAGTAGACGAATAAGTTTGAATGGCGTTTATAAAAGTAGGAAAGAACACAATATGAAGATAAAGTTGGAATTCAAGAGGACAAACTGGGGCAAATATTCATTTATAGGAAGGGGAGTTAGGGATTGGAATAACTTACCAAGGGAGATGTTCAAGAAATTTCCAATTTCTTTGAAATCATTTCGGAAAAGGCTAGGAAAGCAACAGATAGGGAATCTGCCACCTGGGCGACTGCCCTAAATGCAGATCAGTATTGATTGATTAATTTTAATGTGACCGCCTGAGAAATTCTTGTTCAGCTTCAGTGTTCATTTTGCGATCGCCCAACATTTTCTCGGTATTGTAATGTCTTTGGAAACTGTTTTAAAGCATTATCAACAGATGGCAGGAGGGTTTTCAGTTGCTTTCATGAAGTCTTTGATAAAAAATGTTCCTTATCTTCTTTCGCCTGCGTACAATCTATGACAACTTACAAATCTCCCTTTTTTTTTGTCCCGTATTGGCCTCAACTCAACTAAAGTTAGGTTGAATGGAGAATCCCACCTTCCAAAATGCTAAATAGTCTTTTTGCTGGCACTGAAGTCGCAGGTACACAGGGATAGTTAAATGCACACCTCTGAATTGGAACAAACTCCTCACCAGTTAACTGCAAAGAGCTGTACAATTTCTGTTAGCGCGAAAACTAAGCCAATGAGGATAAAAACCCTATCGTTGACTATCGATAATAAGCAACTTACTACCGATGTCAGACGATAGTGGTCGCTATCGATAGGCCTAGCTATCCATAGCCCTATTGGATTATGTCAACTAAACGAAAACGCGTAGTTGTAAGCATCGAAAAACAAATTGAAGCAGTGAAACAGGTGGAAAATGGTGCGATATTGTGAAATGTTTCTGCGGATTATGGAGTTGGTGTGTCAACAGTGGCGAATTGGGTAAAGACAAAATATACATTAATTGAGCATTCCTCTAAGATACCAAACCGCAAAACTAAGAAAGAGGGAAGGGGGCGGAGTATGAAAAGGTAACCGAAGCGGCATTTCTTTGGTTAACAACTCCTGTGCATGAGGGACGCAGACCCACGGTATCCCCTGCCTGTCGTAAGAGGCGACTAAAAGGGGCGACCAAGGGATGATTATATTAGAACCGTGAACTTTTGATTAGTAGCACCACGCGGGGAACACCATGGGTCGCTTTACTTGCGCTTAGTACCACTATGTTAGGTACCAAATAGGTTTGTGATTAGTACCACGTTGGCGGCTTCTACAGTACCTGTGATTCGTACCCCTAAATGCGTAACACCATGGGATTAGCGACACCACGGTTCTGCCTTGCCTATGCTTAGTACCCACTATGTGAGGAACACCACCGGATAGTGCGTAAGTCCACTTACGGGAGGAACGCCATAGGTTTGCGTTGCCTGCATATAGCGCAGCAGTGTGCGAAACACCATAGGTCTGTGTTACATGTACGAATTTCATTACCTGTGAGTAGTACAATAATGTGTGGAATACCGCGAGTCCACGCTACTTTTGATTAGTACTGCAACATGACAAATAGCATGGTTCTATTTTCCTAGCGATAAGTACCATTTTCAAGGGGCCGATGACCTGGATTTTGGACCCGTTTCGACTACAAGCACCATCGATTCAGTATTGCGCTTTAGTCGTAGTCCCTCGGTCAGTAATACTATTATTTAACGCTGGTTTCTGGGAATGTGGGGCATTGCGGGTCGGATCCACTGATTGTTTTAGCTTCGTCCTCACGTTTTCGAATCTGATCAGTGGAGAATTCTAGATTTTTAAATTATCAAAATATTTCGCCTCATTTCGTACCATTAGGGGCCGATGACCTAGATGTTAGGCCTATTTAAACCACAATCATCATCATCATCATCATCATCTTTGGTTTACACAACGTGGAAAAGGAACACCATTATCCGGTCCTATAATTCAAGGGAAAGCTAAATTATTGGCTACACATTTAGGGATGATGGAAAGGACTTAAAGGCTTGTTCAGGATGGCTAGACAGATTTAAAAATAGATATGGCATACGTCAGTTACATCTAACTGTCTGCTGATGTTTCTAAAACATAATTATTAATAATAATAATAATATTTGCTCTACGTCCGACAAACTACTTTTACGGTTTTCGGAGACGCCGAGGTGCCGGAATTTAGCCCCGTAGGAGTTCTTACATGCCAGTAAATCTACCGACACGAGGCTGACATATTTGAGCACCTTCAAATACTGCCAGACTGAGCCAGGATCGAACCTGCCAAGTTGGGGTCAGAAGGCCAGCCCCTCAATCGTCTGAGCCACTCAGCCCGGCTTAAAACAGAATGTGAAGAGCTCAGTGCAGGATTGACAAAAGGTCAGGTATATAGTGCTGACGGAACAGAGTTAAATTGTAAAATGTGGCCAAAAATAACCTTAGCATCAATAAAAGAAAAATCTGCACCAGGTCACAACAAGAGTACGGTTTTCAGGCACTCGTTGGCTGACACTAATGTGCATAGGAAAATCGAAAAACCTAGAGCTCTTAAAAATATTGCCGCCACTGCCTTACCAGTTTACTGGCAAGATACCCATGCTTCGCTACGGTATTATACTGAAATTTATAATTGGATGCTTTACGTTTTATATAATCCACCGAAATTCGCGATCTGACTAGTTTTCTGAGAGATTACGGTAAAGTTCCTCCCATTTTTAAATCTTTGTTTCCAGAAATCGATTTCGTACTTCCCGGGCTACTTCCAGGTATTCCACTCGGTCAGTTGGATCCCTAAATCTTTGCCATCTTTTCCTATAAGCATTTTTAATATGGATCAAATCCTTGAGGAGATCCGGCGTGGTGTCGTCTTGGGTGCCTTGACGGTACTGAATCCGCGGCCGGACTGCATTCTTAGTCATTACCTGTCCAGGACACATTTCCAGAGCGGTCCGCACATTTTGACGACGGTCCAAGATATTATTATTATTATTATTATTATTATTATTATTATTATTATTATTATTATTACCGGGCGAGTTGGCCGTGCGCTTAGGCGCGCGCAGCTATGAGCTCGCATCCGGGAGATAGTGGGTTCGAATCCCACTGTCGGCAGCCATGTAGATGGTTTTCCGTGGTTTCCCATTTTCACACCAAGCAAATGCTGGGGCTGTACCTTAATTAAGGCCACGGCCGCTTCCTTCCCATTCCTAAGCCTTTCCTGTCCCATCGTCGTCATAAGACCTATCTGTGTCGGTGCGACGTAAAACAAAATAGCAAAAAATCTTATTACTATTATTATTATTATTATTATTATTATTATTATTATTATTAGTTATTCTGGACCCCACAGCAAGATTCAAGACGGCTACTTGGAGGTAAATTACATCTGCTGCCATTGTCATTGCTGGAAATGTGACCAGCACCATTGTCGCGGTTAGGCAAGTGCGCGGGATTTCTGGCGATACGAATGACATACTTCCGTGCATTACTGACGTTACTATAGAGGTGAACAATAGCACGGTCAATCTCATTCATGTCGTT
Organism: Anabrus simplex; assembly: GCF_040414725.1. Lineage (NCBI taxonomy): Eukaryota > Metazoa > Arthropoda > Insecta > Orthoptera > Tettigoniidae > Anabrus > Anabrus simplex. Next base: position 63,143,641 of record NC_090266.1, read on the forward strand.
TATTTCAAAGGTGTTTAAATTTTTATTTATATGCCAGGAGAATCTACTGTAATCTAAGAACATACTCCAACGGAAAAATGGCTCTCGAAAACGAACCCAGGGAAGATTAAAAATGATCGGTTCATGATCAGAATAAGTACATTGAAAATCCACAGCCTGTTTCCAGTCATTCTACCGGGTCAGGAATGGAATGAATAAAGCCCCCATCTAGCGGCGAGGATAGGAATTGTGTGCCGGCTGCCGAGGCCTGTCACACTCCTCTGGGGCAATGATTAATGAATGACAAATGAAATGAAATGATATTGGAGAGTGTTGCCGGAATGAATGATGACAGGGAAAACCGGAGTACCCGGAGAAAAACCTGTCCCGCCTCCGCTTTGTCCAGCACAAATCTCACATGGAGTGACCGGGGTTGGAACCACGGAACCCAGCGGTGATAGCCGGCGCGCTGCGGCGTGAGCCACGGAGGCTCCTTATAAGTACATTATGAACTATAAAATCAATTGGTCTCACCTCATTTTTCACCCCACCGCCGTTGATTTACCCCCCCCCCCCCCCTCCCCCCCAAGGAGGCGCGTTTCTTTTTGTTTAAAGGAGATTCCAAATACCAATGTTCACGTTACATTCAGTTTCGAGAGTTAAGTATCCCCATAAACATAATTACCTTTCTTTCACTTCCTTTCACGGTACCCCCGTTAAGTGAATTTTCCGGCAAAAATACTTGTTTCTTTAATAGTAAAGGATATTCTAAATACCAATTATCACGACTCTAACATCTTCAGTTTTTGAGATATGTGTCCTCATGAAACTAGTTTAACTCCTTTTCACTCCCGCCCTCCAAGATGATTCTCCCCCCCCCCCCCCCAAAAAAAATCCGCTTTTTCTTTGTTTTTAAAGGAAATCCAAATACCTATTTTCAAGTCTGTAACAACTTTAGTTTATATTAGATGTAAGTATTCTCATACAATTAATTCAATTCATTTTTCAATTATTTCACCTGCCCTCCTCCCCCCCCCCATTCATTGGATTTTCCCAGAATACGTGTTTCTTTACTTTAAAAGCAAATTCCAAATATCAGTTATTACGCCTGTAACATTTTACGTTTCTGAAATTTCTAAAAATTAACCCCAATTTGTCACTCCTGTTTAACCCCCATTAATTGGATTTTCCTTAAACAAAAAATACGTGTTTCTTTATTTTTAAAGGAGATTCTAAATATCAATGTTTACATCTGTAAACTTTTAAAGTTTTGAGGTATAGATACTCATTTTAAAATTGCACACCCTGTTTAACCCCCACTATTTGTATTTTCCAAAAACAAAAAGTGCATGTTTCTTTATTTTTAAAGACCAGTGTTTTTATTAATCTACTAAAATAATGGTAATAAATATAAGTTGAGTTATCTTGATTTTAGTATTTTTAATAGGAGTGTGAACTTTTTGTTCTAAACGTAAACATTTATTGTCTATATTGTTGAGTTTAGAGTTTATTGTATTGAGTTTATTTGGATTACTTTATTTATATTTAAATTTTTTGATCATGAAATATATTTTAGTATGCTTTTTTAAAACATTTCTGTTTGTGAAGGGGCATTAGGATTATCTGTACTGGTTTCTATAATTCGTACTCACGGTAATGATTTTTTTCAAACATTTAGAGTTTTACAATGTTAAAGTTTATATTTATAATTGTATTTTTAATCCCTCTGTTTTTGATTGATAATTGATGGATGGTTTACCAATTTTCAGGTGTGTAATGTCTTCAGTTTCTGAGATATAAGTAGCCTCATTAAAGGCATTCAACCCCTTTTTCACCCTTTTCCACCCCTCTTATTGGGATTTTCCGAAAAGAAATGTGTTTCTTTATTTTTAAAGGAGATGGAGATGCCAAACTTTTACATCTGTAAACCTTTAAAGTTTTTAGATATAGATACACTCATTTTAAAAATTAACCCCCCTTTTAACCCCCTTAGCGACGGAATATCCCAAAATCCTCTCTTAGCGAGCACCTACATGTTAATATGATTGTATCCCCAAAATTTAATTTCTTTTATGTCCAGTAGTTTTGGCTCGGCGATGATGAGTCAGTCAGTCAGTCAAAGTTTTTTTATAAATATAGAGCTCAAAACAGTGCCTTGATGTTGTCGCAACTTTTCGAAGAATGGCTGATTCAAAAGTTTGTACCAAGCGTTGAATATTTTTCGAAGTCTTAAGGGATTGCCCAAAAAAGCAGTTTTGTTGATTGACAATGCCCTAACACACCCAGGAAAAGTGGTGATATTGTTGTTCGGTTTCTGCCCCCTAATGTGACGAGCTTAGTTCATCCCATGGACCAGGGTGTTCTGGAAGCATTCAAACTCCACTATCGTACGTTTCTGCTACGAACTATTCATAGTGATTAAGAATTATCCGGTAAAAGTCTTACAGATTCGTTGAGTCTGTGAACATCAAATATGTGATTTATTGGTGTGCCCAATCCTGGGAAAAGATTACATCCGTGACTTTGTAATTCATGAAACAAACTGTGTGAAACAGAGCTCGATAGCTGCAGTCGCTTAAGTGCGGCCAGTATCCAGTATTCGGGAGATAGTAGGTTCGAACCCCACTGTCGGCAGCCCTGAAAATTGTTTTCCGTGGTTTCCCATTTTCACACCAGGCAAATGCTGGGGCTGTACCTTAATTAAGGCCACGGCCGCTTCCTTCCCACTCCTAGCCCTTTCCTGTTCCATCGTCGCCGTAAGACCTATCTGTGTCGGTGGGACATAAAACTACTAGAAAAAAAACTGTATGAAGGGAGTTTTTTCGGAAGATGAGGAAAATACAACCTGCAAGAGATGGTGAAATAAATTCCGGGATGTGAGAATGTTAACCAGTGTGAGATGAACGAGTGGTTACAATCAGATGATGCTGAACTTGATCTAACAGACCAAGAAATAATGCGTTGATGCAGACGACTCCGACCTTGACAATAGCAGTTCTGAGAATAGAGTTACAGCAGATATTGAATTTAATGCATTGGAGGTAAGATTGATTTCGAATTTTTTATTAAAATACAGTACCACACGCTTTAATTAGTCTTCTTCCTCCGCTTTTCCCACGTCTGTGGGGTCGCACATGTGGATTTGGCCATGTTTTACGACCGGATGCCCTTCCTGACGCTAACCCTCTCTGGAGGGATGTAATTACTATTGCGTGTTTCTGTGGTGGTTGGTAGTGTAGTGTGTTGTCTGAATATGAAGAGGAAAGTGTTGGGACAAGCACAAACACCTTGTCCCCGAGCCAGAAGAATTATTTAGACGCGATCAAAATCCCCGACCCGGCCAGGAATCGAACCCGGGACCCTTTGAACCGAAGGCCTCAACGCTGACCATTCAGCCAATGAGTCGGACACACGCTTTAATTACAGTACTGTAATAAAATTACTGTATACAGTATTCAGTACAGTAGTAACAAAATAAATGGTTTTATTATTTCAGATTGCTTTGCGCTTTGTGGAACAAAGCAATGAATCTACAAACGCTGATGTATTGTTGATTAAACGGTGGCACGACACCAAGAAAATTCAGAAATCATCAATTTTATACAATGACATTATGCAAAACTTTTTGAAGTTCATATACAGTATGCACAATTCCTTAAGGGTTTATGCATTTTTATTTCCTGTCTAGAAAACCAAGAATGACGGCCGAGAGGATTCGTTGTGCTGACTACTTAACACCTCGTAATCTGCAGGCCTTCGGGCTGAGCAGCGGTTGCGTAGTAGGCCTTGGCCTTTCGGGGCTATATCGCCATGGTGTTTGGTTTGGCTATACCGGTATGTAATTTTTAATTAATTGTCAACTGACATGATGAAATGCACTTTTACAGTTGAGACGAACACAAGCGCCCAGTCTCAGAGTAGGAGGAATTAACCAGTCGCGACTAAAATCCCTGTCCCTATCGGAAATCGAACCGGGGGCTCTCTGATCAGAAGGTCGTTATGGTGACCATTCACCCAAGGAGCCGAACATTGTTATTATTATTATTATTATTATTATTATTATTATTATTATTATTATTATTGTTGTTGTTGTTGTTATTGTTATTATTATATGGGTTCAACCAACTCCAACACTTCTGTTTGAGCACACGGCGCTGTGGATAAACTTGAAGCTCAGCTGTGTTATCTCAGCGTTTACAGTTTCTCGCCATAGAAACGTTATTACCCATTTTATCAAGGTTTATTGGTAATGGTGCTGACGCAGCGTAACAAGTTACGATTCGTGTTGTTATCGGATGTATTGAACAGGGTCAGGTCTCGGCGTGTCTCCCCGTCCCTATCTGATAAAACACCTTGCGTTCAGTGAAGTATGGAGCAGCGAGGGCGGACCGTTTTTGAACACGTTGCTCTCAGAATTCGGTATTGTATGGGTACCCAGTGTCCCATGCGAGGACAAATGCATGTTACATATTTTAAAATTGGCTTTATGTCGCACCGACACAGATAGGTGGGGCTAGGAGTGGGAAGGAAGCCTTAATTAAGGTACAGCGCCGGCATTTGCTTGGTATGGAAAAGGGATACCACGGAAAACCATCTTCAGGGCTGCCGACACTATCTCCCGAATGCAAATGCATGTTAATCTGAGTATCAATGTAATTTGAATTGTCCAACATTCGTATTTAGGTCGTGTTCTCAAGAGGTTTTATAACCTCCCTGACTATAAATTTGATGGATCTACCCACTTTCTGTCCAGCTGATGACAGAGCAGTTACAATGGCCGAGATAAACACAATTTTATCACTTTCCGGAATTGCAATATGAACAGCTATAAGAGCAGCTTTTCCTCCTGCAACCAGAATTCACATGTATTTCTTGTCTCCTTCGCAACAGATTCTGGATCAGGAACAATAAATTCGTAAATCAATCGTTTAGCGATTCTATCTTAAAGTAACTTTGCATTGATGTGATGAAAGTTCCTTATTGGGATCACGATACGTATCTAGGTGTTAATATAAGGAAAGATCTTCTTTTTGCTAGTGGCTTGACGTCGCACCGACACAGATAGGTCTTATGGCGACGATGGGATAGGAAAGGGCTAGGAGTTGGAAGGAAGCGGCTGTGGCCTTAATTAAGGTACAGCCCCACTATTTGTCTGGTGTGAAAATGGGAAACCACGGAAAACGGTCTTCAGGGCTATCGACAGTGGGATTCGAACCCACTGTCTCCCGGATGAAAGCTCACAGCTGCGGGCTCCTAACTGCACGGCCAACTCGCCCGGTGGAAAGATCTTCATTGGGGTAATCACATAAATGGGTTTGTAAATAAAGGGTACAGATCTCTGCATATGGTTATGAGAGTATTTAGGGGTGTTAGTAAGGATGTTCAGGAGAGGGCATATGTCTCTGGTAAGACCCCAACTAGAGTATGGTTCCAGTGTATGGGACCCTCACCAGGATTACTTAATTCAAGAACTGGAAAAATCCAAAGAAAAGCAGCTCGATTTGTTCTGGGTGATTTCCGGCAAAAGAGTAGCGTTACGAAAATGTTGCAAAGTTTGGGCTGTGAAGACTTGGGAGAAGGAAGACGAGCTGCTCGACTAAGTGATATGTTCCGAGCTGTCAGTGGAGAGATGGCGTGGAATGACATTAGTAGAAGAATAAGTTTGAGTGGTGTCTTTAAAAGTAGGAAAGATCGCAATATAAAGATAAAAGTTGGAATTCAAGAGGACAAATTGGGGCAAATATTCTTTTATAGGAAGGGGAGTTAGGTATTGGAATAACTTACCAAGGGAGATGTTCAATAAATTTCCAATTTCTTTGAAATCTTTCAAGAAAAGGCTAGGAAAACATCAGGTAGGTAATCTGCCACCTGGATGACTGCCCTAAATGCAGGTCAGTAGTAGCTGATTGTAGTGATTGAATTCCTGGTAGACCGAGCTCGATAGCTGCAGTCGCTTAAGTGCGGCCAGTATCCAGTATTCGGGAGATAGTAGGTTCGAACCCCACTGTCGGCAGCCCTGAAAATGGTTTTCCGTGGTTTCCCATTTTCACACCAGGCAAATGCTGGGGCTGTACCTTAATTAAGGCCACGGCCGCTTCCTTCCCACTCCCAGCCCTTCCCTGTCCCATCGTCGCCATAAGACCTATCTGTGTCGGCGCGACGTAAAGCAAAAACAAAAAAACAAAATTCCTGGTAGAAGCTATTGTACATCCTGTTCGTAGATGCTGCATGCCACAATACGAATACAGTGCAGTTATTAATACAAAGCCCTTACTATGACTTTCTTCGTCATACATTTTAAGGAAAACGACAATCATGATTTAAGTTACTTTAAGATAGAATCGCTCAACGCTTGATTTACGAATTTATTCCTCCTACAGTTACAGAATCGGATCCAGAATCTGTTGCGAAGGAGGACAAATAATACTTGTGAATTCTGGTTGCAGGACAAAAAGCTGCTATTATAGCTGTTCATATTAAAACTCCGCAAAGTGATAACATTGTGTTTACCCCCAAATATGGGCGCCGGTTCTAAACAGACTTGGAAATATTCTGAAAGTCAGTTTGAAAAGGTATGTCTCCAGAAGATTTAATTCCGTCCCTCCTAGACGGTAACGTAGTCTCTCGGGCCAGGGATATTTATTTCAGTTTTATAGGCTTCACGTGCCACCAAACTTATTTTACGGTTTTCAGAGACGCCGAGGTGCCGGAGTTTAATCCAGCGGGAGTTCTTTTACGTGCCAGCAAATCTACCGACACGAGGCTAGCGTATTCGAGCACCTTCAAATACTTACCATCGGACTGGGCCAGGATCGAACCTGGCAAGTTGGGATCAGAAGGCCAGCGCCTCAACCGTCTGAGCGACTCAGCACTGCGAGATTTATTTCGGTGATAGAGATGTTCGGATAAGGTGGGGGATCACGGAATACCATTCTTAGGACAATCGGCGGTGGAGATCAGTCCCTCTCAGTCTCCCGAATGCAGAGGCTTAGAGCCACACTAGAACCGTGGCCACTCGTCCTCTGCTCCGTGGGTCGGTCTTAGTGTAGAACTGTCCGACGACGGACCAGTATGCCGCAACCTACTCTGCAAACATCTCACCAGTTGCTGGTATAAAAGCTATACACTTCCCTTTCTTCAGATCATTGCTAAGTCTTTGTTATATTACACCCGACTACAACATGTGCACCTACGCTAACTTACAGTTTCTTCTTTTTTGCTAGTTGCTTTACGTCGCACCGACACAGATAGGTCTTATGGCGACGATGGGATAGGAAAGAGCTAGGAGTTGGAAGGAAGCGGCCGTGGCCTTGGGTACAGCCCCAGTATTTGCCTGGTGTGAAAATGGTAAACCACGGAAAACGATCTTGAGGGCTGCCGGCAGTGGGATTCGAACCCACTATCTCCCGGATGCAAGCTCACAGCTGCACGTCCCTAACCGCACGGCCAACTCGCCCGGTCTTACCAGTTTCGGAGGTAGTTCAAATTACAGTAAATAGGCCTATCAGGACTGATTTCTTTCATTTTCTGAATTTGTTATACCTCCAGTAGTGGCGATTGGGAATACAGAGTTGGGGGGCAAAACATTTACAGACAACAAAAAGCAACCGGGTTTGTGAGGGGGGGGGAGGGCTGGTGGGGATATATACATCAAAACTAAAAGAAAAAAAAGCTACAGAATGGTCAATGTTTTATGCTCTGAGAGAATTTCAACAGAGAGGTAAAGGTTGACAGTTCACCAACTAAAGTGCGGTAATAATAGTTTTTTCCTTTCAGATTTTGATTCAACGCTATACAGTACCAAAGGAACAGTACTAGACATGTATTACAATTAAGTACACTTACGGCGAGATTATAAAATTAAAAATAATTTAGTAATTGACGAGACACTAAAGAGACTGCCAGACTGACGAATGCGTCCAGCAAGCGGGTGAATCATACCTCAGTGCCCATGACCTTGGCAAAAAATTTACCCCTTCTACCCTTCATCGCAGAACATGTTATACGCTGCTGCGGGAGTCTCCGCTACTTGCTGAGGTGCAATGCAGATCGGTTAGTCGCGAAAGATATTTTGTGCGTATTTCCACTAGTAATTTTGTTAATAATTAAAGAAATTGAACGAAAGAATTACGTCATAAGACAACAGCGCTTGTACAGTACAAATTGCTTTTATATAATTCGTATGATTCCTAGTTTCTGTTCAGCTGGCTAAAATGGAATAAAAATGTAAGGTTTTCTGTATGAAGTGGGGGGGGGGGGGGGCTGCTCTACTACCGCTATTCCCAGCCAAACTCTGACTGTTTATAACATTTTTATAGCTCTTTAGGACATGTTTCCCTGAAGCGCAGTGAACTCTGTAGATATGTAGTTCAATTGCGTTGTTTGCGAAGCGAGAACCTGGCCGTTCAATAAAACCTACAATCTCCACTTTCCAATAACGAATGCGAGTTCAGGATGACTGACCACGCCAATGCATTCACCAACTTTCTATAATGTTTAAATTGATTATTGGCTTGAATGGGGTTTGTTCAGTATTCCGGTACACAAAACAATGAAGTCCGGTTTTGTCAGTGAAAGGAACATTTTTCAGCAATCAGGGTTAACTTAACTTCCCACATCTGCTCGTATGAATGGCCACGCTGCCTTTTCGAGCCAGTTGATATTCAGATTGTAAAGAAGGGACTTCCCCTAGTTTGTGTCATTCCACGTCAACTCTCCACCGACAACTCGAAACATACCACATAGTCCAGCATCTCGTCTCCTTTCATCCAAGTCTTCCCAGCCCAGGCTTGCATACTTTTACCATAGAATATGGATTAGATAAATAACATTCCGGCTAGTTGACCCACGTTATAATGATTTCGTGTGGCTATTTCTAGCCGAGTGCAGCCCTTGTAAGGCAGACCCTCGGATCAGGGTGGGCGGCATCTGCCATGTGTAGGTAACTGGGTGTTATTGTGGTGAAGGATAGTGTTATCTGTGGTGTGTGAGTTGCAGGGATGTTGGGGACAGCACAAACACCCAGCCCCCGGGCCATTGGAATTAACCAATGAAGGTTAAAATCCCCGACCCGGCCGGGAATCGAACCCGGGACCCTCTGACCCGAAGGCCAGTACGCTGACCATTCAGCGAACGAGTTCCCACGTTAGATATCCGGCTCTATCACAGAAATTTGAAATCAAAGTATGTGTGAGGAGAAAGGCGGCACACTCGACTTTGCGAGAAAAATGTAAGAGGTATTACATCCCAGTAACTACTTTAACGGTTCTCGGAAACGCCAGGATGCCGAAATTTTGTCCCGCAGGAGTTCTTTTACGTGCCAGTAAATCTACCGACACGAGGCTGACGTATTTGAGCACCTACAAATGCCACTGATCTGAGCCGGGAGCGAAGAGTGCCAAGTCCACGTGTACGACAACGTTCGGTAGAAGACCTATTATTATTATTATTATTATTATTATTATTATTATTATTATCAAATAGCCAATGACGGATACCTACAACAAATAATGAATAAGACATAAAGTTAAGCTAAAAACAATGTTCGTTGTACTAATAACTGAGCTAGGTTGTTGTAATGTTGTGCAGTACGTTGCATTATATCCACTTGTGCGCAGCTTGTACGACAATTATAGCTTGCAACTATTTAAGCCGTGTTCCTTTTCGGGGACAGTAACGACTTTACAATCATGTGTCGACAACCTTAATTTTTGATGTGATTTGAGGAATCTGGAAATGTCCATTTGATTGGACAAACCGTGTCATTCTTTGCTTGTTTTTATTGTTTATTCTTCGTCTCCTTGGCCATTTCCCTCCACTTTATTAGGGTAGACACTTTCGGCTCAGTTTTACGGCTGGATGCCCTTCCTAACGCCAACCTTTTGTAGAGGGATGTATTCATTATTGCGTTCTGTGGTAAATGTTCCTTGCAGATATAGAGATCTGTGTTGAAACGAAGCACCACAGAATCCCCGAACCAGGGGAATTAATCTTACATACTACAGCATCTCTGGCCTGGCCGGGAATGGAACCCAGGCCCTCTGAACCGAATGTCAGGACGTTGACCATTCAGTCAAGGAGCCGGACATGTCAAACTGTATTTAATACAGATTTGTTTCAGTCTCATGTCTTACATATATTCGTTTATACATTGAGTTCGACCGACATTTTTTCAGTTATCAATCAATCAATCAATCAATCAATCAATCAATCAATCAATCAATCAATCATCATTGATCTGCATTTAAGGCTGTCACCTAGGTGACAGATACCCTATCATTTGTTTACCTATTTTTTTCTTAAGCATTTTCAAATAACTTGGAATTTTTTTAAACATTTCTCTTGATAATTCATTCCAATTCCTTTCCCCTCATCCTATAAATATTTGCCGCAATTTGTCCTCTTGAATTCCAACTTTATCTTCATATTATGATCTTTCTTACTTTCAAAAGCTCCGCTCAAACTTATTCATCTACTTATGTCATTCCACGCCAACTCTCCACTGACAGGTCTAAACATACCGCATAGTCGAGCATCTCGTCTCGTTTCATCCAAGTCTTCCCAGCCCAAATTTTGCAACATTTTTGTAACGCTACTCTTTTGTCGGTAATTCCCCAGAACCAATAGAGCTGCTTTCCTTTTGATTTTTTTTTTTCAGTTCTCGTATAAAGTAGTCCTGATGAGGGGTCCCATGCGCTGGAACCATACTGTAACTACGGTCTTACCAGAGACTTATACGCCCTCTCCTTTACATCCTTACTTTTTTTTTTTACAAGTTGCTTTACGTCGCATCGACACACAGGTCTAATGGAGACCATGAAACAGGAAAGGGCTAGGAGTGGGAATGAAGTGGCTGTGGCCTTATTTAAGGTACAACCCCAGCATTTGCCTGGTGTGAAAATGGGAAACCACGGAAAACCATCTTCAGAGCTGCCGACAGTGGGGTTCGAACCCACTATCTCCCGAATACTGGATACTGGCCGCACTTAAGCGACTGCAGCTATCGAGCTCGGTACATCCTTACCAAACCCCCTAAAAATACTCTCATAACTTTGTTAAGAGGTCTGTAACCTTTCTTAACAACCTCATTAATGATTACTCCGTCCGGCTCCATGGCTAATTGGTTAGCATGCAGTCCTTTGGTCACAAGGGTCCCCGGGTTTGATTCCCTGCAGGATCGGGAATTTTAACCTTAATTGGTTAATTTCGCTGACACGGGGGCTGGGTGTATGTGTCGTCTTCATCATCATTTCATCGTCATCACGATGCGCAGGTCGCCTACGGGGTCAATTGAAAAGACCTGCACCTGGCGAGCCGAACTTGTCCTTGGACACTCCCGGCACTAAAAGCCATACGCCATTTTATTTCAATTACCCCAATGAAGATATTTCCTTATATGAACACCTGGGTACTTAGTGTTGTTTCCCATGAGGTACTATCACCCCATCAACATAATAATTAAAACTGAGAAGATTTTCCTCTTGGTAATCTTACAACCTGAATTTTCCGCCCGTTTACCATTATACCATGGACTACTGTGCATCTCACACCATTATCTAGGTCCCATTGCAGTCGCTGACAATCCTGCAACAGTTCCTACTCTGGAGAGATTAACATTCGCATTCTCAAAGTGCAGTTGTAAGATCTGTAGTAAGTCGGCTGCTATATATAAAGTGTGAGGATTGCAGGAGGAAGCTAATTGCCAACCAACTGCCAAAGCTAAAGAAAATAGTTTAAGAAATTGATGTATACATCCGGTTATTTGGCCTATCGTCGCCCGATTGCCATCCTACACGTGGTGTGAGAGGTGCAGCATTACCAGACAACCAGGAATGTATAATTCTGTAAGTCCGTAAGGGCAAAGAAAGTCCCTGGACAGAAAAGAGCTCGAAAATACTTCCTAATGCTAAACATGCGTACCCACTTAAGTTTCGCCGGGCTTTGTTTACAAATTTACTGTTTAAGGCTGTACTTTGTATGCATACATCATTGCTGAAGTATTATTCGCGAAAGTGTAACCAGTGTTGCCAACTTATATTTTCAAGATCCGCTAAATACTACTAAAAATCCGCTAAAATTCCGCCAAGAAGTCCGATCTCAAATAATGGGTAATAATAATAATCTGAGGAAAATTCTCGGTCCCCGAAAAACAGAAGATGGATATAGACTGAGGTCACGCAAAGTGACAGAAGAGCTTTCCAACATTGCAGCAGACATCCCCAAAAGACGTCTGAAATTTTATGGGCACGTCCGCAGACTGCGGCAGGTAGACTGACACGCAAGATTCTCACCTACATAGAACGGCTAAAAAATATTCCATGGGTAGTGGAATTGAAGAAAGATCTGGAAAAAGCCGAGGTGAACTCAAATGACTGAAACGTCTACAGGAAAAAAAAATGATGGATGGAAAGTGCAACCAGAGGACGAAGTCAAAAAGAAGACTGGAGCAAAGTGGACAGAAGAACGAAGAAGGATCCACGGAGAAAGGATGAGAACTGTTTGGCAACTCAGAAAACAGAATCGTTAGAGGTCTGCGTGTTCCATTGGCTCCATACGCACATAATAATAATAATAATAATAATAATAATAATAATAATAATAATAATAAATGTCTGTAGGCACCTGATCTGTGAGTTCCACTGGGATTAACCCCCTGCTTGCGAGCCGGCGAGCTAAAATTTGTAGGTGTTTTAAGGCCGGGTGCAAACTAGGTGAATCCCCTACCTGAAGGGCCACACACAGAACAGGCCAGTTCATTAAACGGTCTTCCTTCGTAACATAAATATAAATGCTACTCTCTCACAGTTTCATTATCTGTCGTCATTCGTTAACTAAGAGATAAGTAACCTCTCCCCACGCATTGCAATTTTATGATACCACGATCTCATAACATCAAATCAAAATAACATGTTTTCCTCATGTGACTGCTAGCTCCTGACAAGAAATACGGAATAGCTCAGAGACAGACTGGAGAACAATTTAAAAAAATGAATAAAACGCTAAATTCCGCTGTAATAAATCTAGAATTCCGCCAAAAAATCCGCTGTCCGCTAAATGGTATATTTCTCCGCCAACAGTCTTCTAATTCCGCAAAATTTAGCGGAAAATCCGCTAAGTTGGCAACACTTGAGTGTAATATACAGTGAAAATTCGATCTACTGAAAGAAAAGTTTATGTACTAATATTGACCAGTATAGAATTCTTAATGCTGAGTTGGTGGAAGTTCTATTATCTCCATTTGTAGACCTTCAAAACTTCTCTTTTCTATAACTATTAAGCTTGTTTCCCATAGTTATTTAGCCTAGTTGTAAAGCCTAGGTTTTCGTGCTTTTCCAATTCATGCTGTTCATAGAATGCTTGTGATTTGCTTTGACCCGATCTTCCAAACGCCGATACAGTTGTGATAGGACGTCCTAAAATGAGTCAAGGTCATAGTGTGTGGGTGGCTTGTTTATCACACTGTGCTGGTGAGATATGACAAAAAAAACTTTGTGACTAGACACAATTTATACTGCATAAAGATGTTAGGACTTAACAATACGTTATTAAATACAGTATGGCGTGTTTTGTAGACATCCTCAATCCGATTCTTTGGCTGAATAGTCAGAGTAGCGGTCTTTGATTCCGGGAGTCTTGGGTTTGACTCACGGTCGGGCTTGGGATTTTAGCCGCGACTGGCCAATTCGTTTGACTTGGGGACTATGTGTTTGTGTTCCAACACTCGCCCCTTCATATAAACCACGTAACCAGCCACCACAGAAACATTGAATACACTCCTCCTTTTTAGACCATTGTCCGGAGTCCGGGTGGACTTTTTAAAAACCGAAATGTCCTCTTTTTTTAGTGAATCTGCTTATATTGGGGTAATCTGTTTTCCTGCTTCGTTTTTTCAAGTATACTTCAATACACGACGCCATCGTCGTTATATAGACATGTGATTATGGATATACAGTACATGCGATTATTCTATTAATGCCTTGTATCGTGATAAGAGACTCTATTTACAACTCTGTATAATGACGGCATGCTTCTCTCTCAGCAATATCCCGCCTGAACACTGCTCAATCAATCAATCAATCAATCAATCAATCAATCAATCAATCAATCAATCAATCAATCAATCAATCAATCAATCAATCAATCAATCAATCAATCAATCAATCAATCTCAGCATTTAGGGCAGTCGCCCAAGTGGCAGATTCCTTATGTTTCCTAGCCTTTTTTTAAAAATGACTGCAAATAAATTGGAAATTTATGGAGCATCTCCGTTGGTAAGTTATTCCAATCCCTAACTCCACAGCTGGGAACATACCACTTATTCGAATGGCTCGTCTCCTTTCTCCCAAATCTTCCCAGCCCAATCTTTGCAACATTTTTGTAACGCTAATCTTTTGTCGGAAATCACCCAGAATAAATCGAGCTGCTTTTCTTTGGATTTTTCCAGTTCTTGAATCAAGTAATCCTGGTGAGGGTCCCATACACTGGAGCCATACTCTAGTTGGGGTCTTACCAGAGACTTATATGCCCTCTCCTTTACATCCTTACTACAACCCCTAAACACCCTCATAACCATGTGCAGAGATCTGTACCCTTTATTTACAATCCCATTTATGTGATTACCCCAATGAAGATCTTTCCTTATATTTACACCTAGATACTTAATGATCCCCAAAAGGAACTTTCACCCCATCAACGCAGTAATTAAAACTGAGAGGACTTTTCCTATTTGTGAAACTCACAACCTGACTTTTAACCCCGTTTATCAACATACCATTGCCTGCTGTCCATCTCACAACATTTTCGAGGTCACGTTGCATTTGCTCACAATCTTGTAACTTATTTATCACTCTATAGAGAATAACATCATCCGCAAAAAGCCTTACCTCCGATTCCACTCCTTTACTCATATCATTTATATATATAAGAAAACATAAAGGTCCGATAATACTGCCTTGAGGAATTCTCCTCTTAATTATTACAGGGTCCGATAAAGCTTCACCTACTCTAATTCTCTGAGATCTATTTTCTAGAAATATAGCAACCCATTCAGTCACTCTTTTGTCTAGTCAAGGAATTTACATCTGCATCTTTTTTTATGTTAGACACGCCACAACTCCTGAAGGCAATTGAATCTTCAGAAAAGTATCGTACCAGCAAGGCATGTTAGTTTCAGTGTTTAAATGTTGTAAGAATATACTGTATAATATGGAAATGGATACATTTTGTTTATGTGAAAATTAGAATATATGTCTGAATTAGAATATATGCCAAATTCAGACTCGTAATGGAGGATTTTTGTGTCCTTTATTTACCGGCATTGTCCTCCTTTTAAATTAGCTGTGTCCTTTTTTAAGTCTACTTGCGTCTGGTCACACTATCCAGTTTGCCTCAGGAAGAGCATCCCACAGTAAAGCAGGGCCAAAGCCACAATGCTGCACAGTTTGCACCTGCGACCCCACTAGGATAATAATAATAATAATAATAATAATAATAATAATAATAATAATAATAATACCCGTGTGGGGATTTACCGGTTACCTCCATCGGGCGCGTCCCGTTGGAATTGGGGAAGCTCGCTGGCTCTGCCGCCAACAGAGTCAGAGGGTAGTAGGGAAATAAAATACCACAGTGAAAAAAAAAACTGGTCCCTTGCCAGAATTACGGCGAAGACTGGTAAATGACCAGAAGCCAGAAAACATCTTGAGGCAACCTCTAGGGCTAACAACCCTAGTTGTAAAAGGATGGGTACCCGTCCAAAGCAAAGTCAAGTCAAAAAGCATGATGGCACAACATTTCAAGAAACATACCCCGGGGGGGTAAATCTTAGGATAAATCCCTCGTCGTGAACACCACGGCGCACGAGCCTCGTTCGGATTCTGGGGGAGACTCGACATCATGCAAGAGACGAGTCGGAGCGTCTCGGTGTACCCTGAAGAGTCAAAAACTCAGGCCAAAATCTAAAACCTTTCTAGCAACTTTCAACATAAATTCACTTACACAAACTGGCAAGCTGAAAACCCTTACCAACGCTCTTCACGAAAATCAGATATCCATAATGGCCCTACAGGAAACAAGGTACCCAGATGAAGAGATTTTTGAATCCGAAGGCTACCGATTTTTCAAGAGCAAAGCGCAAAGAGGAATCTTCAATGGAGCTGTGATGCTTGGAACCGCGTTTGCTGTTAGAACCAAGATCCTTAAATCGGTTTGCAAATTTCGAACCTGTGAATGACAGATTGTCTATACTCGCAATTAAATGCGCAAACAAAACCTACGCCCTAGTTAACGCACATGCTCCTACAAACGATAAGAACAGGTCTGATCCAGACGAAGTTGATAATTTCTGGGACCTACTGGATGAAAAATTAAACAAAATCCCCAAACACCATGTCAAGCTTCTTTTGGGTGACTTCAATGCCCAACTAGGTCGTGAACAGAAGTACAAGAAAGTTATAGGAAATTACCCTGCTCACAAAAGAACCAATCCCAACGGCAAAAGACTGGTGTCCATTTGCGAAAATCACAACCTGCAGGTCATGTCGACCCACTTTCGCCATCTACCCAGAAAGCAAATGACTTGGCGTTCTCCCGTCCAAGCTCTCGGAGAGTTCCAAATTGATCATGTTGCAATCTCCAGGAGAAACAGCCCTGAGATTATGAATGTCAAGGTAAAGAAAGGCATCAATGTGGCCTCAGATCATTATGTCTCTTATCAAATTCAAACCAATTCCCGCAAACACAAGGAAGACAACCAAACAGATCACACGCTTCGACAATGATAAACTTCGGCAAAGGGTCGAGGAGTTCCAGGAGAAGGCTAGACCAAATGACTGGGACTTTAACAATGCCAAAAGTCTCCTTGTTGAGGCCGCCAAAGACGTTGCAGAAATCAAGAGAAACAAAAAGCATGCCTGGTGGAATAGTACCTGCGAATCAGTCCTCCAAGAAAGACTCAATGCGTGGAAACAGTACTACTCTACGAAAGCAGAAAATGATTGGGAAACCTACAAAACCCAACGTGCCCAAGCAGCTAGTGTTCAGAACTGAGAAACGTAAATACGAAAAATTTCTCATTGAAAAGATAGAACAAAACTTTAGGAAGAATGAAAGCAGAGAGTAATACAGAGCCTTCAAACGCAAACTCACTGGCTATAAACCACCATCTCTATGCTTTGGGCGAAAGAACGGCACACTGACGACGTCAAATGAAGAAAATTGCTGCATTCTGGCATATTACCTCAAGAATTTACTTAATTGCTCTAAACCGCAAAGCGCCATTGATACCAAGGACCCCTTACTCAGGTACCCAGATTCCAGACCACCCGACAGAGATGAGATCAAGCGCCATATTGCCCGTCTCAAAAATAACAAAGCGCCGGGGGAAGACTCG
Source organism: Anabrus simplex (assembly GCF_040414725.1). Lineage (NCBI taxonomy): Eukaryota > Metazoa > Arthropoda > Insecta > Orthoptera > Tettigoniidae > Anabrus > Anabrus simplex. Next base: position 63,161,009 of record NC_090266.1, read on the forward strand.
GTAGTAGCAGAACTATGGAAATATGCCCCAGAGGAATCACTTGATATCTTGCAAAAGCAAATAGAAGAAATTTGGAACAAGGAGACCCTACCCGAAGATTGGAAAATAGCTTTGATCCATCCATTACACAAAAAAGGCAACATGAAGAACATCAACATCAACAACTACAGAGGAATATCTTTGCTACCCGTGACTTACAAAATTCTATCACTTGCCATCCTGGAGCGTTTGGAAGCACAAGTCGAACATCAAATAGGTGAATACCCAGGAGGGTTCAGAAAAGGTCGCTCAACAGCTGAACAGATCCTAAATCTGAAAACGATCATCAGATATTGTACACTAAGGTCCAAGCAGTATGTGTCTGTCTTTGTGGACTTTAAGAAAGCGTACGACTTCATTGACCGGGAAGTCCTGCTAAACATCTTAAATGAATTTGGAGTTGATTTGAAACTGCTGGCATTAATTAGAGCCACCCTGACCGATACAAAATCCAAGGTGAAGTTCCACGGATGTCTCTCGCATTCCTTTGACATCAAAACAGGAGTCCGACAAGGTGATGGGCTATCCCCGATACTCTTCAACTGTGTTCTTGAAAAGATCATCAGAACCTGGCGGGTGAGATTACAGGAAACAAACTACAGTCCATTGAGAATAGGAACCAAATCCAAGGGGATCGCAACAGACTGCTTAGCATTTGCCGATGATATTGCTGTTCTCTCAAACGACATAGAAACCGCTAGAGCTCAAGTTGAAATTTTAAAGGAAATTGCCGAACAAACTGGTTTGCAGATATCGTTTGAGAAAACAGAAGTAATGACTAACATCAAAGAGGCTCCACCAAAACTCCATACAAAATACGGGGACATCACCCGAGTAGACAAATTCAAATACCTGGGTGAGATCATCATGAAAAATGGACTGGACAAAGAAGCACTTCAGGAGCGAGTACGCAAAATGGAAATAGCCTACCAAACATCCCGCACAATCTACAACAAAAAATGCCTTTCCCAAAACACCAAGATATGTCACTATGAAACAGTTCTGAAGCCAGTAGTTCTATATGCAGCCGAAACCCTGTCTCTAAATGCCAACAAAGGACTCCTTGAAGAACTGGAGAAAAGAGAACGCAAAATTGCGAGAGGAATCTTGGGATCAAAGTACAGAAATGGAATCCATCAAAAGAGATCCAACAAGGAAGTCTACAGCAAAATAGAGAAAATTACCGACACAATCAGAAAAAGACGGGCACGATTTTACGGTCATCTGAAAAGAATGGATGGAAGAAAGTTAACTAAAGAAATCTTTCACTTTTTTTATTCAAACCCCAAAACTACAATTCCCTGGTTTAGAAATACCAAAGAAGACCTGCAAATGCTACATATCTCAGCTGAAGACGCTTAACAGAGATCTCTTCCGCAAGAAAACATTGACGAACGGGCTAAACCAAGACGAGCAACCGAAGAGAAGACACGGTGCCCCATGGACAGAGGAGCGTAAGCAGGCCCACTCACAAAGAATGAGGGAAATTTGGGCTCTAAAGAAGGCCAAGTTCAGTGTCAAATGCAACAAGACTTAACGTGGTCCTTGATGGCCCCAACGAATTATATAATAATAATAATAATAATAATAATAATAATAATAATAATAATAATAATAATAATAATAATAATAATAATAATCGTCGATATATTCTTCTTTCCGTCGTATCTCCACTATTTTTCTAAACCGAGATTGCTCGAGGTAAAATTTGCAACATCTTATAGTCGAATTGGGAAAACTAATTTTTTAACAGCTTTGTAGGTAGCAGCAGGTAATGTTTTCTGTGTATAAGGCGTCCTTTGCATAATTTTTGAATTAGTTTCCACATTGTAAGGCAAAATTTAGAAGAACCATTATTCTGTGTAAAACTCATATGCGGATGCCACATAGTTCGTATCTTATTCCAGTTGTTCGAAATAGAGTATGTTCCAGTGTATGGGACCCTCGCTAGGATTACTTGATTCGATAACTGGAAAAAAATATAAAGAAAAGCAGCTCGAATTATTTTGGGTGATTTCCGACAAGAGTCGCGTCACAAGAATGTTGCTACCGAGCTCGATAGCTGCAGTCGCTTAAGTGCGGCCAGTATCCAGGATTCGGGAGATAGTAGGTTCGAACCCCACTATCGGCAGCCCTCAAAATGGTTTTCCGTGGTTTCCCATTTTCACACCAGGAAAATACTGGGGCTGTACCTTAAGGCCACGGCCGCTTCCTTCCCACTCCTAGCCCTTCCCTGTCCCATCGTCGCCATAAGACCTATCTGTGTCGGTGCGACGTAAAGCAAAAAAAAAAAAAAGTTGCGAAGTTTGGGGTGAGACGAACTGCTCGACTAAGCGATATGTTCCCAGTTGTCAATGGAGAGATGGCATGGGATGACATTATTTTGTAGACGAATAAGTTCGAGTGGTGTTTTTAAAAGTAAGAAACATCATAATATGAAGATAACAAGGGGACAAATTAAGCAAATATTCATTTATAAGAAGAGTTAGGGACTGGAATAATTTACCAAGGGAGATGTTTAATGAATTTGCCAATTCTTTGAAATTGTTTAAAAAAAGGACTAGGTAAACAACAGATAGGGAATCTGCCACCTAGACGACTGCCCTAAATGCAGGTCATTGGTGACTGACAATCTAATTTTTGCTAATTTTTTCTTAGTAGTGATTTTTTAAATTTTACGACCCACTACCTACGTTAATGGTTTTCGGAGACTCCGAGGTGCCGGAATTTTGTTCTGGAGTTCTTTCACATGCCAGTAAATCTACCGACATGAGGCTAGCGTATTCCAGCACCCACAAATACCACCTGCCAAGTTGGGGTCAGAAAGCCAGCTCTCTACCGCCTGAGCTACTCAGCCTCGCACAAGTTATCCTAAGTTGCTCAAATGGCCGTCACCGCTCTTATCAAATCTAGTCTTTTTTTTTTTTTTTTTTTTTTTTTTTCCAGACTGCTTTTGATATTACCCACTCAACACGCAGAAGGAAAAGTTAGTTGAAGTTACAAAGAAAGGAACTGAAATAAATCTTTACCGCAATTCAGTGAAAAGAGTGGGCACAGCAGATCAGGCAGCCATACATGTTGTTCCCTGTGAACCTAGATCTTGCAATAACTAGACCTTGTGTAGACAAGCAGTCACGAAATGTGTATAGATTTCAGAAATCCATAGGTATGGGTATGGATGCTTCACGTAGTGGAAACTTGGCTGTATTGTGGAACAGTCACCATCAGGAGCTCAAATAGGGAAACGTGGAAGGAGGAACAAATTAGTGCCCTTGTATAGACGGTGATTATAAGACGTGCTTTCTCTTACTCAAAACTCGTAACATTACAGTATAGCAGTTGTTAAAGAAGTACGGTAGGAAAATATCCACGCTTGTATGACAAATTACGTGATTAGTGAAATGTTGTACATTTTAGGCTAAAACGTTTAAAAATAATGCTCACTAGATTGCAAATAACGAGTTATTAATAGTCTGCATGTCTTCACTCATTGCTTATTGCTACAACATAATATGAAGATACCAAGGGGGACAAATGAAGCAAATATTCATTTATAAGAATAGGAGTTAGGGAACTTGAATTCATTGTCGCTGTTTTGTGTCATCGCAATGTTGTGTTTATTGCAGAAGAACAGTACGGTACATGATATATTGATACTAACTACTTTTGACGGTTTTCGGAGACTCATAGGTGCCGGAATTTTGTCCCGCCGGAGTTCTTTTACGTGCCACGAGGCTGACTTTTTTAAGGATCTTCAAATACCACCAGGCTGAGCCAGGCTCGAATCTAACAAGTTGGGGTCAGAAGAATCGTCTGAGCTACTCAGTCCGGCTATGATATATTGGAAATACATACATACATACATACATACATACATACATACGTCTTCATTACAGACTGTTATTCCCTTCAGCGTTCAGTTTGCAAGCCTCTGTGAATTTACTAACCGCTGTCACAATTCTCTATTTGTATGTAGTTCTATGGCCTCCTATAGTTCTATTATCTTTAAGGGGAGACTGTAGAAAGAATTACAATATTCTTTCTTAAAATATTTTTATTTGTTAACTTCGACCTTCCTTTACGAATAGATAGCATTGTTTTACTTCAGAGCAATCTAAGTGCTTTAAATCTACATTTTAAGGTCCCATTGCACTCTGTGCCAGACCCACTTTTTATGCTTCTTCTTCTTTATCTGTTTACCCTCCAGGGTCGGTTTTACACTCTGACTCAGCGAGGGATCCCACCTCTACCGCCTCAAGGGCAGTGTCCTGGAGCTCCCGACTCTGGGTCGGGGGATACAACTGGGGAGGATGACCAGTACCTCGCCCGGGCGGCCTCACCTGCTATGCTGAACAGGGGCCTTGCGGGGAATGGGAAGATTGAAAGGGATAGACAAGGAAGAGGGAAGGAAGCGGCCGTGGCTTTAAGTTAGGTACCATCCTGGCATTTGTCTGGAGGAGAAGTTGGAAAGCACGGAAAACCACTTCCAGGATGGCTGAGGTGGGAATCAAACCCACCTCTACTCAGTTGATCTCCGGAGGCTGAGTGGACCCTGTTCCAGCCCTCATACCACTTTTCAAATATTGTGGCAGAGCCGGGAATCGAACCCGGGCCTCCAGGGGTGGCAGCTAATCACACTAACCACTACACCACAGAAGCAGACCTTTTTATGCTTGCTGCAATATTTTCCGGATTTTGTCAAATAAAGTTGCTTGATGGGAATATTCTTATCTTGGTAGCACATTTCTGTTCTGTTATTTACCGCAGCCGACTTGACGCGTCACTCTAGGCCATGGGTTCCGAATCTGGGGGTAATTACCCTTGCGGGGGTTAAATAGCTATTCTGCGGGGGGTATTAACGCTGGTAAAATTTAGTATGTAGGTAACAGAATGACAGGTCAGCGCCACTTGCCCAGCGCTCTCTCGCGCTGCATGCACACTTCACGATGTCCGCATCACCGATTTTGTTCAAACTTTGTAGGTTAGTAGTACTAAATCACAAAAACACACTGGCAAAGTAGTAGCGCATTCTGCAATCAAATCTTACTACTGCCCAATTTTCAACATAAATGCCTTTGATTGATATTAATACAGTTATCTACCATTAATCCCAAATTCCCCCATTATGGAGAATATCTTTTCCCTCAGTATTGTCATATGCCTTATCTAGATCTACAAAACACCAAGCTCGATAGCTGCAGTCGCTTAAGTGCGGCCAGTATCCAGTAATCGGGAGATCGTGGGTTCGAGCCCCACTGTCGGCAGCCCTGAAGATGGTTTTCCGTGGTTTCCCATTTTCACACCAGGCAAATGCCGGGGCTGTACCTTAATTAAGGCCACGGCCGCTTCCTTCCATTTCCTAGGCCTTTCCCATCCCATCGTTGCCATAAGACATATCTGTGTCGGTGCGACGTAAAACAAATAGCAAAAAAAAAAATAGATCTACAAAACATAAACACAACTGTCTATTCTTCTCGTTGCATTTTGAAAGTAGTGTTTTTTAAATGTTTATTTGGCAAGTAGCCATGCAGCCAGCAAAACATCATATACAGATCAAAATCAAAATCTCTTTATTTGCATATGAGGTGTCTACCTCGGTGGCAAATGGTACACTAAAATACATTGTCAAGCACTAAATATTAAATTAACAAGAGAATAAAATGTTCCTATAATAAAATATTATATAATTTACGCTAACAATTTTTTATATTAAACACACAGCTCATCCTTAATAAATTTAAATTGTTTACAAAATTCTACTTATAATATCTCCTGTACTACTTACAAATATAGTCGACTGTTATACAGTATGTGCACTTACTTCAAATGATACTGTACAACTGGTATAAGATTAAAATTTACATTGCATTTATTTACTTTTTCTTTTCTTTACCCATTCTGGAACCTAAGTAGCATAACGACCTGCAGCGTCTTAACCATAGCCCCTTTTACCACCACTTTTCAGAGTTCCTGAAGGGCCTTCACAGCTACCGTAGCAGTCCCAGGGCCCTCGAAGTCCCCACTGTACTTCACCCCTACAGGCAGTCCCCTACTTCGGCTGTCCAAACTCCTTAGACCAGGGGATGGAATTCATTTATTCACACACATTTTTTATTTACATTAACCTGCACTGGTCGAATGCCCTCTAACATTTCATTTATTTTCTCTGTTGCTGTTTATTCTCTTTTTGAATATCTGTACAGATTTTGGAAAAGGATCAAACACTACCCCTGGTAAACTGTTCCACTCCTTCACACCCTTCCCATTGAATGAAAATTTACCCCAATCGCTTCGGCTAAAATTCCTTCTAATTTTATATTTGTAGTCAGTCCTGCTGATATAATTATTTTCCAACTGAAGCCTCTCACGGATATCTCCCCATGCTTCTCCTGTATAGGCCCTATATAATCCTATAAGTCTAGTTTTCTCCCTTCTCTTACTTAAAGTTTCCCACCCTAGTTCCTTTAACATTTCTGATACGCTACTGTTTCTCCTGAAATCCCCTGTTACAAATCTTGCTGCTTTCCTCTGCACACTATCTATTTCTTTTATTAGGTATTCTTGGTGGGGATCCCAAACACTGTTTGCATATTCCAATAATGGACAAACCATACTTAAGTAAGTTTTCTCTTTTAATTCTTTGTTGCATCCTTTAAGTAGCCTCATTATGACATGTAACGATCTGTATGCTTTCCCAACAATGTCATCCACATGACCCTTCCAATGCAAATTACTTTCAAATCTTACACCTAAGTATTTGCACTTGCCATCTTTTGGGATAACTACCCCACCCAAAGTATATTCAAATTCAGTTTTAAAACTCCTGTTTGTAAATGTTGTAACAGTTGATTTGCCTCCATTAACCTTCATGTTATTCTCTTCAACCCATTGTTGGATACTCTCAAGGTCCCTTTGTAATTCTGAACAATCCTCAGTGGTATTTATTTCCTTATAAACAATTATGTCATCTGCATACAATCTTATTTTGGATGTTATATTGTTCCCTAAATCATTTACGTATATTAAGAAAAGTAACGGACCGATTATACTACCCTGTGCAATTCTCTTCCAAACTTTCTCTTCCTGAGATACATTATTTCCTACTTTGACTTTCTGAACCCTTGAATTTAGAAATGTTTTTACCCAACGTGTAACCCTTACGTCCAATCCTATTCCCTCCAATTTCTTTAATAATATTCCATGTTCCACTCTATCAAAGGCTTTGGAAAGATATGTGGCTATGCAATCTAACTGGCCTCCTGAATCCAATTGATCTGATATGTCCTGCTGAAATCCCACCAGTTGTGCCTCACAAGAAAATTTCTTTCTAAATCCATACTGGCTCCTCATGAACCAATTTTTATCATCACATATCCCTCTGATGTACTTTGATATTAAACTCTCCAGTATTTTACAAACTATACTGGTCAGGCTGATTGGTCTGTAGTTCTCTGGTTTCCTTTTATCACCCTTTCCTTTATAAATTGGTATTATTATAGATTCCTTCCATTCCTTTGGTATTACACTATTATTTATGACATAGTCAAAGAGAAATTTTAAATAAGGCACTATGTACCACCCCATTGTCTTTATCACCTCCCCAGTAATTTGATCACTTCCTGCTGCTTTTCCTTGCTGAAGCAGTTGGATTTCTCTGCAAATATCTTCATTTGTGAATGAGAAGCTTCTTGTTTCCCTCTGTGTCTCTCCCTCTGTATCTTCTGTTTGTTTCCAACTCCTGACAATCATCTACTGAATCTCTGAATTCCCCACTAAAGAGGTTTGCTTCCTCAGTATCTCCCACCATTGTAGGAATTTGGATTCCTTTTCCTTTGTGATTCCTGATATATGAATACAGCTTTTTCCATTTCCCTTTGTGGTCGTTACGCTCTTGAAGAATGCCATTCATATAATTCTCTTTTGCTTCCTTTTTCACTCTATTCAGTTCCCTTATTAGCTATTTTCTACTTTCTCAACTCTCCCTACCTTCTTTGATTTTTCATTTTACCCTTCTTAACAGTCCGCCTCCGTAGCGTAACGGTTAGTGTTATTAGCTGCCGTCCTCGGAGGCCCGGGTTCGATTCCCGGTACTGCCAGAAATTTAAGAATGGCAGGAGGGCTGGTATGTGGTTCAAATGGTACACGCAGCTCACCTCCAATGGGGGTGTGCCTGAAAAGAGCTGCACCACCTTGGGATGAGGACACGAGTTTACTTTACCCTTCTTAACAGGTACAAATCTCTTCTCTCCTTCCCAAACGATTCCTTTGAATTTAGCCCAAAGTGTTTCCACATTACTCCCTTCACTTATCCAACAACTGAATTGTGATTTAAGGTAAGTCCCAAATTCACAAACTTTAGTTTTTCTGTACAATTTCTTGTCTTGTGTGACCCTCTTATTAAGCCTTTTTGGTACCAGTCCTACATCCATTATTACGGCCTTATGGTCACCTATTCCTTCAATTACCTCAGTTTTATCAACAATTTCCCATGGTTTAACCAAGAATACATCTAGTAAGTTATTGAGACGAGTCGGTTCTTGTACTACTTGTGTAAATCCTCCCTCCCAAATTAATTTATTTGCCAGTTTCTGTTCATGGGCTTCACTTGCAGCTCCATTCCATTCAACCTCAGGCAAGTTTAGACCTCCCCCTATTATTACCACATCATTATTATTGTTTTTATGAGTATAATCTATTTTCTCAAATATTTCCATGTCTCTTTCCTCTCTTCCAGGCCTGTATGTTCCTATAATTCCCACCTCCTTCATATTATGACAAATTAATTTTATCCCTAATATTTCATCCCTTTCATCGGTAAACCATTCATGTGAACAATAAGTTTCCTTCACCAGAATAAACACCCCCCCCTCCCTTTTCATCTCCTCGGTCTCTACGATAGACTGTGTACCCTTCTGGAAATACTTCTCTATTACCCACCCCTTCTCTCAACCACGATTCTACTCCTATCACCACATCAGTCTCATAAGATTCCATCAATGTACCAATGTATCAATGTACTACACTCTGACAGTTTACCAAGAGCAATCTCGGACCCCCTTCCTCCCTAAAACTTGACTGTTGCAATTGGCTAACTTGAAATTCCTTACTTTCCTGAGTTTCATTTTCTAGTTGGCTGAGCCAGCTTGAAGTACAGCTGGCTCTTTCTACTAGTTTTCCTGGTCAGTATTATAACTCAAAGGAGTTGCCTTTTTTACAGTACATATCTTATGATTAATAAAATCTAGAACAATATTTGCTATCTTTCGTTTACCTGAATTGTTTAGATGAAGGCCATGCTTTGTGTAACAGTGTCTCTCGAAACTGCTGCTATCAATTACCTGTGTATTACGAAAATGTTTACAAATTTTAACCATATCTGTATTAACTTTGTCCACTTCAATGTTCACACACGAGTCTCGAATCAAATCATGCCTGTGGGGCACGTTCACTACAAAGATGTTAGTGTTGAGTCAGCTTACCTAGTGTACATTTAAGTTCAGAAATAACATTCTTAGTGTCGTTGTGAGCTACGTCGTTCGTCCCGCCGATGATCACTACTGCATCGCAACTTCCGAGATTTTTTGCCGCCTGCTCCGTGTTTTCCAATACCTTCTTCATTGGGGCCCCAGGATAGATGACTGCCGATGCTGCAATATCTTCACTGACCATTTTCTCCACAATTCCCCTTGCCTGGCTATCACCAAATATAAGAATGTTCGACACTTTCGCCGGTGCACTGTGTGGGATTTTAGGCCTAACTTTGCCGCTTCTCGTAACGGATTTTGCGCTATAAGTTTGCTTCCTATTCGGATACCTTGCGTATCACTTACTTCCCTCAGGGCTGAAAATCTATTTTTGGTGCCAATTACAAAGTTGTCCTTATTTAACTGTACACTTTTCCTCCTAGAATCTGAAGCAACTTGACACCATGCGCTAGAATTCATGGAGCCACCTGTGTTCTGAGTGTTTACTGGTACCGGTACTTTTGATTCCAGTAAACGTACCTTCTCCTTTAAAATCTCATTCTCCGCTTTTAATGCTTTTAAATCCTGTTGCAATAAAGAGAGAATTACAAGTACATTATCATTACCTCCATCCTCCAAGGAATGAGACGCCAGCGATTCGTTGACCGTTGTAGGCCTAGGTTTGTTACCGCTATTCAAATTGCTCTCGCCACAGCTAACACAAGTCCAAGTATCTTCATTTTTAGCAAAACCAGCACTACATATACATGAAGTACGTAACATACATAAAATAGCTCTATATAAAGTACATGCAATAGATGATTTATTTATTTGTACTTCCTACAATGATAGGCTGCCTAAATCTGACAAAGTATACCATAACACTTGAATATTGAATGCATGTGTAACCCTGAGGAGATTTCTGGAGTAAATCCTTCTCATATGCAGTACTATGGAGGTGATTTCTAAAAATTTAGGCTGAGCCTTTAATGGCCAAGACAGCTAAATCACAGTACAGATTCTTGGGAATGCCCACACTTTTGAAAAACTGAACAAAGAATTTTGATATGGTTCCTCTTGCTCTGATGAAAAGTCTTACAATCCTATTACAAGAGATGAAGTATGATTCTTTGAAGTAACTGATGGTTGGTTCATAGATACCTCACTTCTGTGTCTACCTCTGCTGGCTGACTTGAGTTGACTTTCGTATCTGATGGTGGGGGTCCAGAATATATGCAAAATCTTTTTCTCGGTCAGTTGCGATTATGTCTATTCTCCAGTTGCTTCCACCATCAGCAACACATATAACCTCTTCATGTACCTCGTTGCCTTTCTGGGAGAATGCTGCTGCAATTCTAGATCTTATTGTGTTGTGTCTAACAATCCTAAGAAAGTCCTCCTGTGGACATGAACCAAGAATATGAGCTGGGGTTTCAGGATCACTACAGTATCTGCAGTGTACTCCATCCTGGCTACGTCCAGGGGAGTGCCCATACAGGAACCATGTTGTATTACAGTTTCAGCGCGTCTTTTCTCTCTGATCTGGAGAGTCCATTGAGGGTATTGATCCATGATCCATCAGTTAGCAGGTGTGTGTGTTCCTGATAGAGGATGGCTCCCTTACCGTGAGTTCTTAACGCACACCATTTGCTATACTCTTTTTCTTTTTTCCTTAGCATTTATCTTAACTTACTTTTGGTAAGTTCTACGAGTTGGGTGTTGTCTGCATTTCTTAAGTCAAGTCTCTGAATGCACAGTTTCCTCTCTTCTACCAGATTGTGCAATGATGTTACATACTCATTACCAGCCTTCTCTAGTAAGTGACAGATGTTAAAATGTTGATGTGGTGCCTCCCATTCTGCCTTCCACAGCCCCTTAGGTTTCTTTGCAGAGTATAGAGAGCTGTCTAGCGTGTCTGCAGGTAACTGAAGATTTTCTTTGATTGTGCTTCTCACAATCTTGTCGACATGTATTAAGGAGGACTGCAGAATTTTAGTGGTCTTAGCATTCTGCAGAGTGTATATAGGAGTGGGCCATATGAGCTGATTTACAACCAAGAACTTTTGCTGAGCTTTTAATAGAGGACTCTTTGATAAATTGTCGAGATTGCATTTTAGGTCATTTATAACTTTTTGCTGATTGAACACAATTTTGTCATGAAAGCCGACTTCCAAATATTGAATATTTTCGTCTGGTTCAAGGTGTTGAATAGTAAAAATGCTCTCTTCAATTACCAAAGAGGAGTAAGAAAGCCTTCCCTTTACAATATTTATAGCCACTGATTTAGATGGATTTAGCTGAAGCCCGATTTCTCTCAACACCTCATTGGCCATGCCAGTTATTACCCTATCTGTGGTGAAGTTAGGGCTCCCGGCTCTCTCTTACACTTAACCATATGCATATTATTACTTATTAATATGGTACTATGAAACTGACTGAAACTTAAAATACGAAGAACTACAAATAACACTAATGTTTAAGTCAAAAATATATACATACCAAAAAAGGAACTGTCTGCATAATACATATTTGAAAAATAACAACTCAGAGAAATGCAAAGGTACAAATAAATAATATTTAACCAATTCTTGCAGGACCTGATCAGAATTAAATACTGTAATTACTACTATGTATAGATACCAATATTTTTAATTTAATCAAATTATTGATAAGACTTTTTAAAACCACATTTAGTGAAGAGTTTAATAAATCTAGATATATCATGAAAGTTACAGATTTCAACCAATTTATTACTTCCCGAGAACTGAACTTATTCTGAGTTATTGTATTATCCCAATATTTTCTTTAACAGTACAATAATCTTGTAACGTCATGATCATTTGTGTTTTTAGAATGAGACTCCTTTTGACTACTGGCATCCTTGTGATCTTCTTGGTGGCCTTCAGCGACTCTCGTTCTGATGGTGCCCCAGAGAAGGCGTGCACCTCACTAGAACCAGAACATGGTGCCAGCAAACCCAAGGCTTCTCTGTCTCCCTACGCAGTGAAAGTCTCAAAGGTCTTGGTTGTAAAGGGAGAAAAACTTCAAGTGATGATTACATCTTCACCTGAAGGGGTTAATTTCCATGGCTTCATGATGCAAGCAAGAGCCCCAGGAACTACCACTCCACTGGGGACCTTCACAGAGTTTCCATCTGAGGCGCAGACTCTCAATTGCCAAGACGGTAACCAGGTAAATATGTCATATCTGCCTTGCCTACCTTCATAGCAAAGTTACAGGCAAAGTGTGTCAAATCAAAGAACTAGTGTGTTTGGCGAGAAGACTGCTGTGCTTCTTTTCAAACGGTTGTCACATAATGTGGGAGGGGAAAGAAACGTGTAGTTGCAAAATTTGGTAATTCATTTTTTTATTACTATCTGTAAATATATTTTTTCCTGTTTGTAAAGTAATCAGCCTGAAGGCTGGTTGGATCCTCAAATAACCAAAGGTTATGCGTTATAGGGAAACCGCAAAAACCGATGGTGGTGCCTAAATGAGGCATACTAGGCAGGATGAGTTGGTTTGCCATTGCTTTGTCACTGAGCGAGAAAGTGCTATTGCAGCTCGACTAGTGCTATGGAAAGCACCTTTCATAACACTGATACACTAGTTGTGGTCTGAATGTCATTACCATACATACATACATACATACATACATACATACATACATACATACATACATATTTTTGTATACTTTGATTAATTAATTACTATTGGGTCTGCCTTAATTTTCTTGCTGTTTATCTTTAGAACGACAACACCTGTATGGTCTTATTTTTCTAAGAGCTAAGAAACATGCATGTAATATGTCATTCTCAACTCGTTTCAATATGACCTTTGTTTCTTGAGATAGCACTACTGGCTAACGGTATGTTGGTGTCCCCTTCTTTGTTAACCGTAATCTCTAAAGAGATGTGACTTATCCGACATCTTTGGATTGGTGAAGCATCTAATGTACACGGGACTTGCCTTTTTTTCACTAGACCATCCATAAAGTCTGTATGATTTGTGGTTAACAAATAAATTGAATGAATGAATGAATGAATGAATGAATGAATGAATGAATGAATGAATGAATAAATAAATAAATAAATAAATAAATAAATAAAAAAAAAAAAAAAAGCTAGTAATCCAAAAACAAGAACTATATAGGTACAGTTGGTGACTTCACTACTGTCAAAGTGTGGAATAGATCTTGGATATTCTGCACTTTCTGGTTCAGAAAAAAACACACGTAGACTATGAAGGGTTCAAGAACCAAATGACCAAAAAGGAAATTGCATTGACTTTTCTGTAAGGGAGTGAAAGTTGGGTGGACTTACAAGGAAACCTTCTGAAAATGCAGCTCGCAGTGCAAAATGTAACCCATTGCATTTGTAAGAACTATTATAGAGAATGTATACAATGTACACTCATTAAAATCCATTACAGTATGCATTTAATGTTTGGACATACATTGTATAACTTACCGATGTTTAGAATTATAAGGCTGAGGATGATCCCTGGTTGGGTTGAAACCGGTCCCTTAAATTGTGAAATGGTCTAAAAATCCCTTTGCCATTTTACTTGTGTAGTGTAGTGTACGTATTATTCTGAATACATGACAGTACGGATAAAACATCCAGTTGCCGGGCTGAGTGGCTCAGACGGTTGAGGCGCTGGCCTTCTGACCCCAACTGGCAGGTTTGATCCTGGCTCAGTCCGTTGGTATTTGAAGGTGCTCAAATACGTCAGCCTCCTGTCGGTAGATTTACCGGCATGTAAAAAGAACTCCTGCAGGACTAAATTCCGGCACCTCGTTGTCTCCGAAAACCATAAAAGTAGTTAGTGGGATGTAAAGCAAATAACATTATTAAACTTGTTCTTTACTTATAAAAAGAGCAGTGTTACAAAGATTTTGCAAGTGTTGGGCTGGGAAACTTGGGAGTAAGCAGATGAGCTGCTTGACTAAGCAGTGTGTTAACACAAATATAGTAGGTCCATTATTGGACATTATAAATTTTCCAGCTAACTCATTCCTGGTTGCCAGCGTTTTGCCCCAGTGTGCTAAGTTGGGCTTATCAGTATTGCCAAGCTGGAAAATTTATAATGTAAAACAACGGACCAACTATATTGGTATTATAAATGTACTCATTCAGGACAAATATTTCAGGTTCCCTGTGGGAATCAACATCTATATCATAAGCAGTATGTCCCGAGATGTTGGTTGAGAGATGATGTGGAATGACTTTAGTAGACAAATAAGCTTGGATTGAGTTTTTAAAGTAGGGAAGATCATAACATGGATATAAATTTGGAATTTCAGAGACAAATTGTTGGTAAATATTAGTTTATAGGAAGGGGAATTACGGACTGGAATAATTTACCGCAGGAGATGTTGCATAACTTTCCAACTTCCCTGAAATAATTTATGAAAAGACTGAGTAAACAATTGATAGAGAATCTACCACCTGGATGGGAGCCCTAAATGGAAATCAGCAATGATTGATTGATATTTTTCAACACTTAGCACTTCATAACATGTTTTAATATTTCAATGCAGTACAATGGTCCAAACAGAGGATACATGTAGTGTACATTGAGTGCATCTGATATCACTAATCCATCACACATTGAACAGTTATTACCTGTGAATGCATCAAAACAGTACCCCTGAGGTGTCTGATCCATTTCTGGTCTTTTGCCCAGAAAACCATAAGGGAAAATACACATTACAGCCATTGCATGTGAAATGTTAAAAAAAGTTACGAAATGCCATGCGACTTAAAATATTTCTCATTTAGGTCCAAATGCCATGAATTTTGATAGAATACATAAATATTCTATCAACCTATTTCTTACACGTGTCAGCATAGGACTGTTTTCATAATGTTTGTCTGTAATGGTTCTTTCATATGCAATTGGTTAATTTTACTGCGAGTCACATTTTAGGAAGCTTTCATTGTCTGTATTAGTCGTGCATGAACTGGAGGTGAAGGACAGGGAAGTAGCATGAATGATTTGGCTACTCGTAAAAATAAGTGGCGACAATGGCAGGAGGGGTGTAGAAATTACAAGGTGAAGGCTAAATTAGGAATTAACTCAAAGGATGAAGCTGTACATACATGCCAGCTTCAGAGGTGGGATCATTTGAGGCAAAAGTTATCTGAGGGTTTAATGGGAAGATATAGGAAATAATTAATAGACTCCATTCATAATGATTCACCATAAGGGATATAGACGTAAAGGAGATTATAGTGCTATGTATGTAATATATTACACATTCTATTATTATTATTATTATTATTATTATTATTATTATTATTATTATTATTATTATTATTATTATTATTATTATTATTATTATTACTACATACATAGTATGTACATCATCATTATCAACCGTTATGCCTTTCGGCATTCAGTCTGCAAATCTCTGTGAATTTACTAAATGTCCCCACAATCCTCTATTTGCAACTAGTGCTGTGGCCTCATTTAGTTCTATACCTCTTATCTTTAAATCTTTAAACACTGAGTCTAACCATCATCGTCTTGGTCTCCCACTACTTCTCTTACCCTCCATAATGGAGTCCATTATTCTTCTAGCTAGCCTATCCTCCTCCATCTGCCTCATATGACCCCACCACCGAAACCAGTTTATGCGTACAGCTTCATCCATGGAGTTCATTCCTAACTTAGCCTTTATCTCCTCATTCAGAGTACCCTCCTGCAATTGTTCCCAACTGTTCAGCAGTCATTCTCGCTACTTTCATGTCTATTACTTCTAGCTTATGAAAAAGATATCCTGAGTCCCTGAGTCCACCCAGCTTTCACTCCCGTAAAGCGAAGTTGGTCTGAAAACAGACTGATGTAAAGATAGTTTCGTCCAGGAGCTGACTTCCTTCTTACAGAATACTGTTGATCGCAACTGCAAGCTCACTACATTAGCTCTACTGCACCTTGATTCAGTCTCACTATATTACCATCCTGGGAGAACACACATTCTAAATACTTGAAATTACCGAGCTCGATAGCTGCAGTCGCTTAAGTGCGGCCAGTATCCAGTAATCGGGAGATCGTGGGTTCGAGCCCCACTGTCGCCAGCCCTGAAGATGGTTTTCCGTGGTTTCCCATTTTCACACCAGGCAAATGCCGGGGCTGTACCTTAATTAAGGCCACGGCCGCTTCGTTCCACTTCCTAGGCCTTTCCCGTCCCATCGTCGCCATAAGACATATCTGTGTGGGTGCGACGTAAAGCAAATAGAAAGAAAAAAAAAAAAATTGAAATTATCTACCTGTCCCTGTTTAGTATCACCAGTTTGACATTCAATTCTGTTGAATTTCTTAACTACTGATATCAATTTAGTCTTTGAAAGCCTAATTTTCATACCATACTCATTGCACCTGTTTTCAAGTTCCAAGATATTAGACTGCAGGCTTTCGGCACAATCTGCCATTAAGACCAAGTCGTCAGCATAGGCCAGACTGCTTACTACATTTCCACCTAACTGAATCCCTCCCTGCCTCAGCAGATGATCCATGTAAACTACAAACAACAAAGGTGGAAGATTACAACCTTGTCTAACCTCTGTAAGTACCCTGGACCAAGAACTCATTCTACCATCAATTCTTACTGCAGCCCAATTGTCAACATAAATGCCTTTGATTTATTTTAATAATCTTCCCTTAATCCCATCGTCCCCCAGTATGGTGAACATCTTTTCCCTCAGTACCTGTCATATGCTTTCTCTAGATCTACAAAACATAAACACAACTGTTTATTCCTGTCGTAGCCTTTTTCAGTTACCTGGCGCATACAAAAAATCTGATCCTGACAGCCTTCTGTGGTCTGAAACCACACTGCTTTTCATCTAACTTCCTCTCAACCACTGTTTGCACCCTCCCTTCCAAGATGCCTGTGAATACTTTGCCTGGTACACTAATCAATGAGATACCTCGATAGTTGTTGCAATACTTCCTGTTCCCTTGCTTATAGATAGGTGCAATTACTCTTTTTGTCCAATCTGAAGGTACCTTACCAACACTCCATGCTAGTCTTACTACTCTACGAAGCCATTTCATCCCTGCCTTCCCACTATACTTCACCATTTCAGGTCTAATTTCATCTATTCCTGCTGCTTTTTATTGTTATTGTTAGTGTTATTGTTGTTATTGTTGTTATTACCCAGTTTTCTGTTCAATCTGTTTGCAGAACACAGTATCTCATACAAATGCATACCAGAAGAAATCAATGAAGTTTGAATGGCAGGCTCCTTCAGATTATGAAGGTGACATTATCTTCAAGTAAGTACAAATATTATTTCACTGATCTGTTTTCTTTTCTCAATGAAATTTAATCTTGCATAGTTTCTGTGTTCAAAGGTTTAACACAAAGACCCACACTGATGCACTATTTCTTGTTGAGCATTGCTGTTATGTTGAACAGTTCTAATTCAAATCTGTTTTGTTGTTTGGGACATCAGTCCATTGCCTGGTTTGATGCAGCTCTCCATGATAACCTTTTCCTTTCTGTGTAGCTACTACATCCAAGAACTGGAAAAAAATTCAAAGGAAAGCAGCACGGTTTGTTCTGGGTGATTTCCGACAAAGGAGTAGTGTAATACCACTATAAATGGTCCGTTATTGGACAATATAAATTTTCCAGCTAACTCATTCCTGGTTGCCAGCATTTCGCCCCAGTGTGCTAAGTTTGGCTCATCAGTTAGTAAATAGGACAGCCACAAAGACGCATGGCTAGTGCATACCGTGGAGGCCACTGCGAAGGCTACTTGGAGCCACCGGCAGTGCCAATGCACTATGAGAGACTTTGTCTCATTACCAAAAATTGATGCCTGCCTGGCCTATGGGAATAAACATCTCTATCAAAGGAGTAGTGTTGCGAGAATGTTGCAAACTTTGGGCTGGGAGGACTTGAGAGTAAGAAGAAGAGATGCTCGACTATGTGGTACGTTTCGAGCTGTTTCAACTTTTGTAGTAGGAAGAAAGGCCGAGAAGGAGGAGGAGACGGAAGAAGGAGATGAGCAACAAGAAGAAGATAAAAACAAAGATTCAAACCCACAAACAGGTCCTACAGTGTATTTGTGCCATAGAGCAATTTGCCATTACATCTAACTCTTCCACGCTTCTTGAAGTAATGTACTCAGCTCAGGACTGCATTCAGAAAGACATGATTAGATAGAAGAGGAAACAAGTTTCTTTGGTTGATCTGTTCATGAAAGCTTTGTGTTTTGAATAACTGTATAGTGCTGGGATGGAAATAGGTTTAAGGAATGTATATTTAGTGTTGTGAAATGGTGTAATATAGTGTTGTCATAGTGCCAAAATGAGCAAGTTTTACTGTATATACATTTGTTCAGGACATGCTGTATGTAATAACGAAGCACAGTAATAATAATTAACAAATCAGTATACTACAGTACTATGTACATCAGTGTGGATAGCCGAGCGCCATGCATAGGCAGATACAGGTAATCACTAAATAATATTTAAAATTACTGTATATTGTATCATGTTTTGTTTAGTTGGTGGTGGTAATTTGTATTTTAAGGCAAAAGAAACAATGTTTGGTGTAATGCGGAAACTTGTCTAATTAAAAAAAAAAAAAGCCCCAAATATATATATTGTGGTCCCTTGACATTCTGCTTTGAGCAAGTTTTACTGCATATACATTTGTTCAGGAATTGCTTTCTGGAAAGTCTTAAGTTATCAAGAAAATAACAAAGGTATTTTATTGGTCCACCTATTCAATATTATCCACCGTTACGAGGTTACATCTACATTCAGCTATAGAGTTTTACGGTACATGTTTTGCCCCTTCTAAAGGGAATCTTCAGCCTTTAGTCCATCTTAAAATGTTGAACTTAAATGTTAAATAAAATTGTGAAACCAGAAGCTAGACACTTAGTATTGTAAAACATTGAGAACTTAAAACTAGTGTACAAAGTCATTTAAAAAATATAGACAACATTAATTTTAAAATTTGATAACATAGTAGATTTAAAACAATCTCAATGTTAGTCTAAAACCATGCATCTGAAACTAAAACTAGATCTTCATTTTTTTTTTTTTAAGGGGCTTTACGTCGCACCGACACAGATAGGTCTTATGGCGACGATGGGATAGGAAAGGCTTAGGAGTTGGAAGGAAGCGGCCGTGGCCTTAATTAAGGTACAGCCCCAGCATTTGCCTGGTGTGAAAATGGGAAACCACGGAAAACCATTTTCAGGGCTGCCGATAGTGGGATTCGAACCTACTATCTCCCGGATGCAACTTCATCTTTCTAGAATGTATGGAAACATGTATAATCTCGAATATATAACATCAAGATTGTCACAAAAAAAATCTGCCCAGAGTTAAAGTTCGTATAATCCATTTGAATGAAGATGGTTACATTTGTACAAGAATAATTTGCATGAGTTATGAAGTACGCAGTTCATACTGTTGTAAAAATATAACTGGAAAGAATGTAAAGTACTGCACCCTACGGGTCAGGGTAACCACAGTATTTCCCAACTAGTCAGTTATATATCTCAGGGTATTCATGCCTCCAGAAAAATGGTTAATTTTTCTATGTTTTGGTTTAACGTGTGTTCAAAGAGAAAGTAACGGTATCATACGCGGTTCAGAATTACGTAATTCAACGCTCAGTAGTAGATTTTGTGAACGTAAACTTCAGTCAACCTTTCAAAAAAAAAAAAAACATATTCGCATAACGAGAACCTTACTCACTAAGTACAACTACTGACTACCATTATAAATGAAAACTCATTCCATTATATAAAAATTAATCAAGAAACACATTTATTAAACTATCAAGATTCGCGAAAGAAATGGTTAATGTCAAATATTGCTCATAATCTTCCAATTATCAACCTAATAAATAAATATTTTAATTACTGAATCAAATATTCTAGGTCAGCGCTGCCTTACTCCTAAACTAAGTTTACATATCTTAACATTTTGGGTCGCGTATTCCTGAAATGAATTGTTGCTTTGTTTCATCTTCCTATTAAAATTTACATCTGGTCACTTAAGTATATTACATCACAGTCTTCAGACCATGGTCAAAATTTGGTATACCAATAAGTTATTCCATCACTCACGGTGTTAATTATACAACCTCATCAAAAAATACAACCATAACATTGTTCAAGTTATCGCGGAAATGAACTGAATTTGAATAAAGTGTCCTGAATACAAATATCAGTGACCTAAGTTACATTGAAAATTATCTGAGTTCGTTGGTGCAGACTATAGTGAAGAAAATGAAATATTGAATGACGCACTAAGTTTCTCGGTCCGATTGCCACTTAAATTACGGCTCCTAACTAAATATTCGCTCTAATAATATTTCAGATTAACAAAACATCGATGATATCCTACGAAAATCTCAAATAATTTCCCTACTCTAGCTAGATAATTTCTTATGTAACGTATTCCAGTTCAATATACACATAGCCAATAAGCATTTTTCATATATAGATGTGCAAATGCCTACACAAAGATATTTCAACACTACATTATCATACTAGTTGTATACAAGTTTGATCTTCCACGCAATTACCATTCATTCAGAATATGATACAATCATGTATTCATTTACCCATCACTGGTTGTTATTATTGTCAAACCACTTTCACACTTCATTAAAATATGCGTAATTTTATTGTCCATACCTTGCTATAGTTCCTTCCTGGGGCATACTTATATTCCGTAGTCGCTTTACATGTGCTCCTACATCGCATATTATATAAATCATATACGTTTTACTCCCTGTTAATCTGCGCAATATATCATTTAAAATACCATATACACTTCCATTATCTCATTATTAACCTTCAATTCAACCCATATTTAATTCATTTAACATCTATAATTACCGCGTTTAACCTCCAATATTAATTAAACACAACGATACGTATCTCTTCAATAGCGCAGAATTCGTTCCTCAAAACGCATTTTGTCATACAATCCAACATATAACCCCAAATTCAGTGTCTATTCTTTCAATATATTCACACAGCAAAGAGTATGGTAATTTAACTTAACCAATTCAAACATGCATCCCTCTGTGACATAACTGGGTTTGACTGGTATTATATCACTCATGGATCTTTCTAACTAACCGGGATTCTTTGAAAACAGCTGTTACATTATGTCACATTTTTAAATCGTATTCCTTCATCCTTGGATAAAATAATGTAGTAAACACGTTACCATTCTGTCACGAGATATCGTCTAAAATATTTCACACTGCACTTTCTTATATTCACAGCACACGTAATTATCTCACGCTTAGGCTATTCAGATCTATTGCATATACTGGTAATACTCTACATAAGAAATTATACTACTTAATACTATTACTTAGCTCGCCATTCAATATCTCGGGCCTTAGTTGCTCTTCGGTCTGGTCGTAGGCCTTGGATTGGGAATTGGGCAGGATCTCCACCACTGGTATCTCAGGTAGAGTGACCTCCTCCACACGGGTCGGGTGGTTTTAACAGCCAGGATGACATCTCCCTCCAGGTTGGTCTATGCCGATTTAGCAAGCCATCATCTGTTCAGGAACACAGTAGACAATATGCGTCGATTCTGGAAAATATGAATTCATCATGGTTCTGCGTAATATATATATATTTTTTATAGTGATTGCTTCTTTATTTAGGCTGTTCTTGCTATTATTTCCACTAAATATATAGCTCAACCTCGAGTTCTCACGTCTCAATCAACTTCTTGTTTCCAAATGACTTTGTGTCTAAGTATTTGGACGGACTTTTCAAAGCTTCTGGATTTTATTCCCACTTTACGGTATTTCAACGTTTATCTCTTCGTTTCGTTCACTATTTCCATCCTCTCAGCTTAAAATTTCACGTTAGATATTGCAAATCTTGCTTATTTTTGAGAACGATGTTCAGGATATCTTGTCCTCACCACGTCAATTTTTTAAGTCAGTTTTTATAATAATCTGTTTGATCCTTCTTATTTTTTAAAAAACAATTCTATCGATTCTACACCATTGTACACCGCCTTCATAGTGGTAGGTTTAAGTTAGTCATGGCCTTCTAGCATATATCAATATCGATACCCTATTACACATTTCTTTGCCTAGGCTGGCCTCTACCTTCCGTAGGCGCCATTTTTAATACGTCCAGTAAATGCATCGGGTACAGTATGCAATGGAGACAGTTAAGAAAAAATGAGTTAGCTAGAACTGCTGAAAATATAAAGGTGAACTGGGGAGCAATGTAGTCGCACTGGATATCATGTTCTCTGTAGAGAATACCGTACTTATAGTTGAGTGGACTATCAGTTCTGTGGAATAAAATGGAAAAGAAAAACTTAAACCCCTGTGAGAGCTAAAGGATTCTCTTTTGACCAAAATAGAACTAGTACTTACACGTTAATCTTACATCCTTACCCGTTATATTTTTACAACAGTATCAACTGCTTACTTCATCTCTCATGCAAATTATTCTTGTACAAATGTAACCATCCTCATTCAAATGGATTACAGGAACTTCAACTCTGGGCAAGATTTTTTTTTTGACTATCTTGATGTTATATATTAGAGATTATACATGTTTCCACACATTCTAGATAGATGAAGATCTAGTTTTAGTTTCAGATGCATGGTTGTTGACTGACGTTGAGATTGTTTTTAATCTACTGTGTTATCGCATTTTTAAATTAATGTTGTCTATATTTTTTAAATGACTTTGTACACTAGTTTTAAGTTCTCAATGTTTTTTGCTTTTGGCTTTACATTGCACCGACACAAATAGGTCTTATGGCAACGATGGGGCAGGAAAGGGCTAGGACTGGGGAGGAAGCGGCTGTGGCCTTAATTAGGGTACAGCCCTAGCATTTGTCTGGTGTGAAAATGGGAAACCACAGAAAACCATCTTCAGGGCTGCCGACAGTGGGGTTCGAACCCACTATCTCCCGAATACTGGATACGGGCCGCACTTAAGTGACTGCAGCTGTCGAGCTCGATTCTCAATGTTTTACAATGCTAAATGTCTAGCTTCTTGTTCCACAATTTTATTTAACATTAAAGTTCAACATTTTAAGATTGATTAAAGGCTGAAGTGACCTTTAGAAGGGGTGAAACATGTATCATAAAACTCTGTAGCTGAATGTAGATGCAACCACATAACAGTGGATAGTATTGAATAGGTGGACCAATAAAATACCTTTGTTATTTTCTTGCTATAATAACTTTCAATATGGATAAATCATGAGGATAGTAATTTGTAAGTCTTAAGTTCCCGATGAGGGAATTCATTTTTCATGGCAATAGAGCATATGAATATTAAAGGTCTAAGGCATTTCAGGCATTCACTTTATAAAACCAGCCTGACACTAGACTTACCATAGTGGAATGTGTCAGGCCCTACCCACTGACGCTGGGGTGTATTCAGGTGAATTTATCAGAAGCCCATTAGTCGAGGCACAAACTCATAATGGTGCTCCTCTCTTTTGGTTGTGCATGCGCTTGTGGTAACCGATCCCTTTTTACACTATATCATTAGATGCCACAGGCAATTTTCTGGTTTCATTTTATATGTGTAGGTATTTTTATAAATCTGACACGTGCCACGATCTGCTGGGGAACCATGTGCCTTATTGTCTTATGAAATTTATTGTCTGTGCCTTATGTTTTTTTTTTTTTTTCTTTCAATTTGTTATGTGTGAATTAATGTTTCAGTGCTACTGTAGTCCAAAATTTTGGTACCTATTGGACTGGAGTTATTTCGGATATAGTTAAAGTTGCTGACCACTCGGGAGACAACAGCTCTCATTCGGTGGGCATCTCGACTACAAAATCTCCTAAAACTACGACAACACCGGAGCCATATACCACAGAAAAAGTAGTAAAGGTATGTTAACAAATTCTTAATTGCTTGAAACAAATTTAAAGAGAAATAAGTAAAATCTGAGAATTGGTAGACAATATTGGTGGTGTCTATTAAAATTTAATTGGATAGGATAAGATAAGATGTTTTATTTATCGTGACAAATTTAGGAATGTGTTCTATTTTTCACACTTAAACAGTCTTAAGTCCGGCTCCATGGCTAAATGGTTAATGTGTTGGCCTTTGGTCACTGGGGTGCCGGTTCGATTCCTGGCAGGGTTGGAAATTTTAACCATCATTGGTTAATTTTGCTGTCTTGGGGGCTGGGTATATGGGTAGTCTTCATCATCATTTCATCCTTACTGTTACTGTGTTTTTGTGGACCGCAGAGAGGTGAAAGGAGGTGCTGGTGGGAATAGGTCTATCTACTATAGCAAAGATTAACTTAAAACTTTAGAATAGGTTATATTTCTTTTCAAATTTCAAACTTAACACAAGAAAGGTCAGGTACAATAACAATCTTGATACAAGAATTGGAAAACCCAAGAATAGGGAATTTAACAGTTTCAGGCTTTAAGCCCCAAATTCACAAGGTTACAATGACGCCTATGTAGCGTTTAATTAAACCAATTTCCAGAGCACTTTGCTCCAACTGTAACAATCTTACGGCCTTCCAAAGGCACTAATAGTATCCCACAAAACCAGAAAGATTTTACAAACTCTCCGAATCCACAAAGGAGACTGGCTCCCAAATTCTTACAGCCTACTCAAGGCAACATCACAAAAATCTTACAATTTCCGATCTCTCTAGTCCTAACCTACAATTAACAGTTTTTACACAGTGGTATCTATTACCTAACCTACTCGGCCTTCGTGGAAAAGAACAGGATAAATTACTGGCCCGGACCAAAATGTATGGAGGCATCAACTTGCGCTCCTAGAAAATTAAGTATAAAACCCTAATTGGGCTCGCGGTCCGATGATGCAGAGGCTAAACCCAAGCTACTGAGATGACTTGAATTAAGGATAATTTAATGCTTTACAGGAAAGAGAAACTGTTACAAAATCGTAGTCACCAAGATAAATTGAAGGAGAACTCGAGAGGGTAACACACTCTCTATCCCCGATTTAAAATTGAAGTCTTTATGAAATTTTACATTAGCCAAAAGAAGGTTTACATTTTAGAAAACAAGTGGTTACATGGTTAGAAATTAGAACCTTCCCTTCGTGTAAGTCTGCAGAGGTAGCTACAGAAAAATAAGACTGGGGCCATTACCTTGGCATACATCATGCCTAGACTCAGCTAAAGACCCTTAGTTCGCTAACCCATGTTCTCTCAAGTCAGGTACCCCTTTTAGTAGCCTCTTTCGACAGTATTCCATAAGATGACGACATCCTATTGTCTGAACGTGTCAGAGGTCGTAATGCGTAGCCAGAGGTGGATTGGAGGTGACGGCCATCTTGCGAGTAGCCCTAGAGGTGGATTGCACGTGGCGGCTATCTTGCGAGTAGCCGTAGAGGTGGATTGCGCGCGGCGGCCATCTTGCGCATTAGCCCCTGGCCCAGAGTCCTGTCTTCACACACACACACACACACACACACACACACTCAGTAGGACGATGATCAATAAGACAAGGTAGCTGTAAAAGCCGCAGCTTATATACCCGAGGGGACAGTTCGAGATGGTTCTGGACTAAATCTGGACACACCCTCTTATTTTTAATGGCTAGTTTTGAAAGTTACAAGGGGCCAGTGATTGGCTGAAAAATACTGAAAATTTGTGATTGGCCAGATTCAAAAGCTGGCAGACTGAGAAGGAAGTGTTGCAAACCTTGAAATAACAAATTAAATGAAAGTTAATTTAGTTGTGAAAACCTATAAACATAAAACTTCTTTAAATCACTAATTCTTCTGTCTTACATCAGACTGCGTGACCTCAGTTTTTTCCAAGGACATCTATGGAGAGGGAGCCTCCATGGCTCAGACGGCAGCGCGTCGGCCTCTTACCGCTGGATACCGCGGTTCAAATCCCGGTCACTCCATGCGAGATTTGTGCTGGACCAAGCAGAGGCGGGACAGGTTTTTCTCCAGGTACTCCGGTTTTCCCTGTCATCTTTCATTCCAGCAACACTCTTCATTCTCATTTCATACCATTTATCAGTCATTAATAATCACCTTGGGAGTGGCAACCCCATTGTAATAATAGCCTATAACTAGTTCATTCATTACATCTCTGACCTGGTCAAGGACTGGAAAACAGGTTTCAGGTTTTCATTTTCATCTATGGAGAAAAGTTCAAACTTCTTGACGTAAGCCAAAACAAAACAAATAAATACAGACAGTTTCGGCAACTTCAAAATAACACATTACTCAATAATTCAACGGTGACATCTTCTGGTCAATGCCCCAACTTCATGCCGTAGCTGTGTCAAGTTTTGTTAGATAGACAGCGTTCTTTAAGGTGCTTCTTTTAAATGAGCAGATTTGAGGTGTACCTCCTGGTACACTTATCATGGCGCGCAGGTCACTTACGGGGGCGTCAAATCGAAAGACCTGTACCTGGCGTGCCGAACAAATCCTCGGACACTCCCGGCACTAAAAGCCATACACCATTCCATTCCAACCAGTCTTAACCTAATACACTATTGCTAGTAGCAACTAAATAATAATAATAATAATAATAATAATAATAATGGAATAGTCTAACCTAGTGATATTAACGCATTGATGGGCCCCGAGAATTTTCGTAGTTTCTTGGCTATGAGAATTCTCGTTTTTATGTACCTCATGTTTCCTTGATCGCTGCTACAATCTGGTGGCAAAATTATTAGTTTTAAATGGTGTAGTCATGGAATAAATAGTATAAGGCAGCTATTGCTCCATCTTCTTTTCTTTAAACCTTCATAACAAAATAATATTGGAAATGTCAAGGTATTCCTTGGAGCTTCAGTCCAGCTGTCAACATGGCGCACCGCATGCAGTTGCTAACAGATCTGGATATCTGTGGTTAATTATGTGCAGACTGGTTGTCAGATATACCTACGGTTATTAGATGTGACTAGAGACAGTGAATTTTATATTTCTAATTATGTGAGTGATTCTGACAGTGCTTTTGGTCCTTCTATGCCAAATCGTGGACAACAATCTTGTGTGTTGGAATACAGCAGAGACTCAGATGTACACAAGTCGAGTATAGATGGCATTTGTATTATGTAGTAGAAGTAGATATAGATACAGTCAGTGGCTTCTCAAAAGATAATCCAGTTTGTAGTTCATAAGTTTCAGGTCGATAGCCAGAATAGTTTTCGCGTTACATGAGTTTGAGTGCAGCAGTGTAAATTTGTTCTTGCAGGCTTGAACCATCCGGTCAACAGGGCGTAGTAGCTTCCTTTCGGACCCCGTCACCCATGTGTTAAAATAGAATCTTATCATTTATAACTAGACCTGAGAATTATATGCAAATGCAAGTCATTACAGAGTTGTTATGTCTAAACCAAATGCTGGGATTTGATGAATCTCTTGGAATCAAAGGAATAGGGCAGAATTTATAGTAGGCCTACATATTTTAGCATATTATTTTGGACGTCATTGTATATTTAGGATTCAAGTGCATATTTGTGCATATTCTGTCATATTTGCAGTGTGGCCTTTGTTTTATAGGGCCATGGGTTCGATTCTCAGCTGGACCGGGGATTTTAACCATGTTCGCTTAATTCCTTTAGCTTGGGGCTGGGTGTTTGTGATAGTGTTAATACACATCTTCACCTATCCCGAACATACCACACTACTAACCACTACAAAAACATGCAACAGTGAATACAACCCTCCCACGTTGGGTTATAGTTGGTAACGGCATCAAGCTGTAAAACAGGGCTTGATCCACATCAGTTTGCCAACCCCAGATTTCAAGTAGATTCTACAAATAATGCATAGGTTGGTAGTACTGCATACATTAGTGATGGACATACCAATTGCAGTTAAAGGCTTGAGCAACACAAACGGGTATTCATTTTGTCCATAGCATTACCTGTGTGTACATAATGAGAGCTAGAAAATGGAGCCTGAAGGTTTGTTGGGTGCTATGATATTGACTAAGAGGTCGTACATAAAAACCTTGCACATATCCACCATGGATTATGTGTTGGCCGTGCTAGTACAGATGGTGAGCAAAGATCTGCAAGGCCAAAAAGAGCCACAGTTGAACAAAGTGTGAAACTCGTGGTGGGTGTTCTTGTGAGGGATCACCGTATAACATGTGAAGAAATTACAGAAGCCACAAGGATTTCACCATTGTCAGTGTTCTGTATTTTGACAAATAATTTAAGAGGTAAAATTTGTTAATAATGGGTCCCTCACTGCTTGACTACTGAACAGAAGCAGAAATGCATATACACTGCAAAGTTTCTGAAACAAGTATTGTGCCCAGTGACTGCTATTGATGAAATTTGGGTTAATGACTTTGAGCAGGAGTTGAAATTACTGTCTAAGGAGCGGAAAACTTATTTCACATGAACAGAAAATCTTTTGTCGAGTGCAATCAAAGTTCAAGCAAATTATCTTTGGTTATGATCATCGAGGAATCATTATGACCAATAGTTCCTTGTAGAACAAGTGTCACAGCAGTGTATTAATGCAAACCTGAGCAGAGAAATGCACAAAAACTTTTCTCAGTTGCTTGATTCTTGGCAATTCCTCCTCCTTGACAACATCAATCTGCACGTCAGGAATGTTTTGTCCACTAACCTGTGTGAATATGGGTGGGAAGTGTTATCTCACCTGACCTACAGCCTGGCTCAATGGCTGAATGTTTAGTGTGCTGGCCTTTGGTCCAAGATGCCCCAGATTGGATTCCAGGCTGGGGCAAGGATTTTAACCTTAACCCGACAGTGTGGAGTGATGTGCAGCAAACGTCATGCAGTAGCAGTCTGCTGCTGTGGAGTGACGTGTCTGACACGCATTGTGCCACGCCTGCATTGTCGTTCTGTCTCGTGAGTTTACTTCGAACTATGTCAGAGATCTCTTCACAGCCATCTAGATAAAGCTTCATTCTTTTGTTTAATATATCTATAAATTCATTTTAATGATTTTACACCTCATTATCGATGTGTAAAATTCATAGACTATTCGCTCATGTATTTTTCCCGCAATGGTTAATTTTTTTTAGTGTTGCTATACAAGGCATATTAAATAAATTAAATTTAATTAATTAAATTAATTAAATTAAATTAAATTAAATTAAATTAAAATGAAATAAAATCTTGTGCATTATTTATGGAATCATCCTTAAAACTTGGGGGGGGGGAAGAACAAGAAGAATTTTTTCTACATGCGCTTATTTTATCTTTTGACGCATACAAAGCAATTCGCTTGGAAAATTTATAACGTGTGGACAACTGAAATTTCTAAGTTATTACATTAAGTAGTAATTGCCTCAACCAGGCTGCATCTTGGTATGTGGGAAATTGCATGTAACTATTTGAAAGGAATGAATCAATCGTCAATCACCACTGATCCGCATTTATGGCTGTTGTCCAGGTGGCAGATTCCCTATCAGTTATTTACCTAGTATTTTCTTAATGGTTCATGTTTGTGGATTACTGTAGTCACATCCTAGTTCGTGAACCATGGGCAACGGCTGAGTGGCCTAGTAAGTGGTCCTGAGAGTCGGGATACCAGTTGCTATGGAAAGGGAGTGGGCATCTTGGACATATTCTGAGTCGTGGCTCTCCTTGTGCTCAGGCGGCTAGGACTATACAATTCACCGGTGGTCCATAACCCGTTAGAGGAGAGATCCTCGCTTGGACTAAATGTAGCAAAGGCTTTTCAGTCTGTCAAACACATAGCAAATACAATGTAAATTAAAACACTAAAAGCATATCTGTAAAACACACACTAACATACAAAGAATGACATGTTTCGTTCTACAAGAACATCCTCAGATTCTATCAAATCACTTAAAATAAGATATTTTTACAGATATGCTTTTAGTGTTTTAATTTACATTGTATTTGCTATGTGTTTGACAGACTGAAAAGCCTTTGCTACATTTAACTAAGTCAACACTGGAAAACATGGCTTCATTTTTAACAAATCACTTGGACTATGTGCAAGTAGGGCAGCATCCTGCTTCATGAATTTACCGAGCTCAGAACACTTTAAGCAAGCCTCGGACCTATGGGAGTAATGGAGTCCCACTCCCATTTGACAGGCGAGGGACTCCTTGGAAACAACTTGGCGAACGAAATGGAATTCGATGGGGAGCTATCAATATTAATGGGGCTTATGGAAGAAAGAAGGTAGAACTGGCTGAGTCGGCAAAGAGGATTCATCTGGATGTGCTAGGAGTAAGTGATATTCGGGTAAGGGGAGATAATAAGGTATAAAATGTACTTGACGGGTGTTAGAAAGGGAAGGGCAGAGTCTGGGGTAGGGCTCTTTATCAGGAATACCATTGCACGCAACATAGTTTCTGTTAGGCACGCAAATGAGCGAATGATGTGGGTAGATTTGTCAATGGGAGGAATTAGGACAAGAATTGTGTCCGTGTATTCACCATGTGAGGGTGCAGATGAGGATGAATTTGACAAGTTTTATGAAGCATTGAGCGACATCGTGGTCAGGGTAAACAGCAAGGATAGAATAGTGCTAATGGGCGATTTCAATGCGAGAGTTGGGAATAGAACTGAAGGATACGAAAGGGTGATTGGTAAATGTGGGGATGATATGGAAGCTAATGGGAATGGGAAGCGTTTGCTGGACTTCTGTGCTAGTATGGGTTTAGCTGTTACGAATACATTCTTCAAGCATAAAGCTATTCACCGCTACACATGGGAGGCTAGGGGTACCAGATCCATAATAGACTATATCTTAACAGACTTTGAATTCAGGAAATCTGTTTAGAATGTACAAGTTTTTCGCGGATTTTTCGATGATACTGACCACTATCTGATCTGTAGTGAACTAAGTATCTCTAGGCCTAGGGTAGAGAAAGTGAAATCTGTCTGCAAACGAATAAGGGTAGAAAATCTCCAGGACGAGGAAATTAGACAGAAGTACATGGATATGATTAGTGAGAAGTTTCGAACAGTAGACGGTAAGCAGGTTCAGGATATAGAAAGTGAATGGGTGGCATACAGGGATGCTGTAGTAGAAACAGCAAGGGAATGCCTAGGAACAACTGTGTGTAAAGATGGGAAAAGGTGAACATCTTGGTGGAATGATGAAGTGAGAGCAGCTTGTAAACATAAAAAGAAGGCTTATCAGAAATGGCTCCAAACAATGGCCAAGGCAGACAGGGATTGGTACGTAGATGAAAGAAACAGAGCGAAACAAATAGTTGTTGAATCCAAAAAAAAGTCATGGGAAGATTTTGGTAATAACCTGGAAAGGCTAGGTCAAGCAGCAGGGAAACCTTTCTGGACAGTAATAAAGAATCTTAGGAAGGAAGGGAAAAAGGAAATGAACAGTGTTTTGAGTAATTCAGGTGAACTCATAATAGATTCCAGGGAATCACTGGAGAGGTGGAGGGAATATTTTGAACATCTTCTCAATGTAAAAGGAAATCATCATGGTGGTGTTCCCAACAGCCAAGCTCATGGGGAGGAGGAAAATGATGTTGGTGAAATTATGCTTGAGGAAGTGGGAAGGATGGTAAATAAACTCCATTGTCATAAGGCAGCAGGAATAGATGAAATTAGACCTGAAATGGTGAAGTATAGTGGGAAGGCAGGGATGAAATGGCTTCATAGAGTAGTAAAATTTGCATGGATTGTTGGTAAGGTACCTTCAGATTGGACAAAAGCAGTAATTGCACCTATCTCTAAGCAAGGGAACAGGAAGGATTGCAACAACTATCGAGGTATCTCATTGATTAGTATACCAGGCAAAGTATTCACTGGCGTCTTGGAAGGGAGGGTGCGATCAGTGGTTGAGAGGAAGTTAGATGAAAACCAGTGTGGTTTCAGACCACAGAGAGGCTGTCAGGATCAGATTTTCAGTATGCGCCAGGTAATTGAAAAATGCTACGAGAGGAATAGGCAGTTGTGTTTATGTTTCGTAGATCTAGAGAAAGCATATGACAGCGTACCGAGGGAAAAGATGTTCGGCATACTGGGGGACTATGGAATTAATGGTAGATTATTAAAATCAATCATTTATGTTGACAATTGGGCTTCAGTGAGAATTGATGGTAGAATGAGTTCTTGGTTCAGGGTACTTACAGGAGTTAGACAAGGCTGTAATCTTTCACCTTTGCTGTTCATAGTTTGCATGGATCATCTGCTGAAAGGTATAAAATGGCAGGGAGGGATTCAGTTAGGTGGAAATGTAGTAAGCAGTTTGGCCTATGCTGACGACTTGGTCTTAATGGCAGACTGTGCCGAAAGCCTGCAGTCTAATATCTTGGAACTTGAAAATAGGTGCAATGAGTATGGTATGAAAATTAGGCTCTCGAAGACTAAATTGATGTCAGTAGGTAAGAAATTCGACAGAATTGAATGTCAGATTGGTGATACAAAGCTAGAACAGGTCGATAATTTCAAGTATTTAGGTTGTGTGTTCTCCCAGGATGGTAATAGTGTACTGTAAGTGAGATTGAATCAAGGTGTAGTAAAGCTAATGCAGTGAGCTCGCAGTTGCGATCAGCAGTATTCTGTAAGAAGGAAGTCAGCTCCCAGACGAAACTAACTTTACATTGGTCTGTTTTCAGACCAACTTTGCTTTACAGGAGCGAAAGCTGGGTGGACTCAGGATATCTTATTCATAAGTTAGAAGTAACAGACATGAAAGTAGCAAGAACGATTGTTGGTACAAACAGGTGGGAACAATGGCAGGAGGGTACTCAGAATGAGGAGATAAAGGCTAATTTAGGACTGAACTCGTGGGATGAAGCTGTATGCATAAACCGGCTTCGGTGGTGGGGTCATGTGAGGCGAATGGAGGAGGATTGGTTACCTAGGAGAATAATGGACTCTGTTATGGAGGGTAAGAGAAGTAGAGAAGATATAAAGGTCCAATAATCCTGCCCCGCAAAACCCCCCTGCAGGATCACTCAACGCTTCACCTATTCTAATTTTTAGAGTTCTATTTTCTACAAATTTAGCCACCTATTCAATCACCTTTTTGTGTAGTTCAGTAGCCCTCATTTTCAACAGTAATCTCCCATGATCTACAGTATCTCAGCCATGCTTAGTGGCTCAGATGCTTGTGGCGTTGGCCTTTTGACCCAGACTTGACAGGTTCGATCCTGGCTCAGTCCGGTGGTATTTGAAGGGGCTCAAATATATCAGCCTTGTGTCGGTAGATTTACTGGCATATAAAAGAACTCCTGCAGGACTAAATTCCGGCACCTCAGCATCTCCGAAAAACTATTAAAGTTATTGGGACGTAAAAAGCAATAATAATAATAGTAATAATAATAATAATAATAATAATAATAATAATAATAATAATAATAATATTATATCAAAAGCCTTAGATAGGTCAGTGTGATACAGTCCATTCGACCTTCCTCTGAATCTAAAATATCTGCTATATCTTGCTAGAATCCTACAAGTTGAGAGCTTCACTCTAATAACCTTTCTTTAACCAAACTGCCTTCAGTCAAACCAGTTAGTAATTTTGCAATTGCTCCTAATGTAATCAGAAAGAATGCTTTCCCAGAGCTTTTGTTCAATACGTCCAACTGACTGGCTTTGTACACAGGGGCTACTGTAGCGACTTTCCATTTCTACAAACAGTAATCAAGTATTTCAATAATGACACCATATTCCAATCCATTGCTTTTAGTATTTGCCAAGAAATCTTATTTCCAGCCACTTTCCTAGTTTTCCACTTTTGTATCATTGTGTAAATATCTTATAGTAGGTAAATTTCAGTACTTCGTTAATATTAGTTACCACCTCAACCTAGACATATCCTTGTCCAACTGTCTTTACGTACTCATGATTGAATACTTCTGCCTCCTGTAAATCCTTGCAAATTTTCATTTATGATCCCGGGAATGTCCTTCCTGGAAACTGTTTCTGCCTTAAGGTACCTCTATATACTTTCACATTTTTCACTAAAATGCATATGACAGCCAGATCCTTAGCTGACTTTCTTTTTGTTAAATTCAATTTCCTCTTCAGTTTCTTCAGTCTCTCCTTACTTCTGGAGCCATTCTTAACTCTCAGCTGTATCATGTTAATTGTTCTTTTAACTGTGAGAGTAACTTCTTGTCATGAAAGGTAATGAAACAAATGGAAGGCTACTGATTAAACAAAAAATAAGACCCTTTTTCTCGTATACAAGTTCAAATTTTGTTAAAAGATATTTGGACTATATTCTCAACAATATTGTTACTTTCTTCCACTGTATGCATTGTTCACCTGTTAACAAAATTTCCTTTCTGGGTGTGATTATAATGTTTTAAAATTTTGCAAGTTCACCTTCTTTCTATATTATTCTGCTCTCTTTTTTCTTTACAGGCAACTGTGAGGGCTGATCCTGTGTACGATGGTTGTGGTGAAACAAAGGCTTGTTTTGGAAGTTCTCCAGATTGTGTGGAAATGCAGGACTGTCCTGCATTTGTTTCCATCCTTGTTAAAGGTTCTTACTATGAATTTGAAATGAAAGGGACTGATGTACAGTACGTTGCTGTAGGACTCTCAGATGATAAATTTATGGTAAGTTATACTCTCATCACATATATTAATAAAATCTACAGATATGACTATATTTGACTGTTGCCAGAGGCCGATGGCCTAGATGTTAGGACCCTTTAAACAACAACCACCATCATCATCGATTGTTGCCAATGGAATATACACAGCCTGGAAAGGTGCTTCCATTTTGATTATAAAAACTGGACTTGTAAAGCTCACATTTTGACAGATGTCTGTTAACTGAGATGTAATTTGCTGCTGTTGGCATTAGTGAAGTAGGACATGAAAAATGACTTCCTATGTTTTTTAAAAAGAAAATTTGTGAACATAGTGAATTGCTGCATCTCAAATTATTCATCAGACACTGTTAAGGAGGTAGGAATGGTTATTTTTCATCTGCTTTTTGTAGATCCAGTTCCGAGAAAGAAATTGTAATTTGCTATTTCCGGACAGGAAGAGAAGCAAGATTCTCTCTGTTTGCTATTTCAGTAATCAAAAAATTCATTGCCTCCATTAAATGACACCTTCACTGTAAATGAAGTATCAATAAAGATTCACCCGTTATGGTCAGAAACACAGAAGTGTAAAATCAGAATACATTGCGAATAGGAACTCAAATCGCCAACTGGGGCAAACTACATAGACAATAATTAATATGTAACATTTCTGAAGACATTCAAGGAGAGTAAAATGTCTGTTTGCACTTGAAATGAGGAGTTTATGATCAAAACCTCAAAATTGTAAGGTTTCAAAATTGTAATCCTCACTATCGGAAAATCAAATACAGTACCACTAATTAGTAATTTTATCATTTGATACTTCTTCATGCATTGCATCTGTAACTTGCTTAACTAGACCTGTTATTTAGTCACAAAACCAAATTACATAGTTCTTTAACTTTAAACATGGAATGTTAAATTTTCCATAGTTAATTAAGAAAACCAAAGCATGATTTGCTTGCAGTAAAGCTAGAGTAAACGAGTGGGTCTTTGCATACTTTTCATTTAGGCATATGTGGATCCAAATCTCGGAAAGTACTCTGGCGGTCTTCTGAAGAACGACATCATCCCCTCTATCAAACTTTTCATTTCCTCTCCTTCTGTTGTCTAGTTGGCAATGGTTTGATACATACAAAATTAATTTTCTTCACTAGCATCTACAGTGCTTGTCAAGTTATAAATCCACAAAGAAATCGGCATAAAATACTGCTTCAGATCTATTAGTCACAAATAGATGTTATGTTTTACCTATAGTATACTGGCACTCCTGTCAATAAAATTTATTCCTCAAGGATAAGATCTCAATTTGCAAGAAGAATTATCACACTGAAATGCATTTGTGTAAGCTTTAAAACAAACTGGACAGCTTCTTTCTCTCTCACCCTAGCAGTCCTTAACATCATTTCTATTTTCTCATCTTTCCCCTCATACTGAAATTGTCTATTTATCCTTCTCTCTTGTACCTACAGGGTTACTCAGTAAGCAGACAGCTGATTAGGCACCTGGCGTGAATACAATAATAATATCCAACTGTATGTTCGGTTTTGGCTTGCGCTGAATTAAAAATGACTTCTTGGATGATGATGATGAGGAGGATAAGGAAAATGATATGGATTTCAGGGACTACATTATTATTTTTTTAGAAGCTGAAAGGTATAAAATGGCAGGGAGGGATTCAGTTAGGTGGAAATGTAGTAAGCAGTCTGGCCTATGCTGACGACTTGGTCTTAATGGCAGATTGTGCCGAAAGCCTGCAGTCTATTATCTTGGAACTTGAAAATAGGTGCAATGAGTATGATATGAAAATTAGCCTCTCGAAGACTAAATTGATGTCAGTAGATAAGAAGTTCAACAGAACTGAATGTCAGATTGGTGATACAGAGCTAGAACAGGTCAATAATTTCAAGTATTTAGGTTGTGTGTTCTCCCAGGATGGTAATATAAGTGAGATTGAATCAAGGTGTCGTAAAGCTAATGCAGTGAGCTCGCAGTTGCGATCAGCAGTATTCTGTAAGAAGGAAGTCAGCTCCCAGATGAAACTATCTTTACATCGGTCTGTTTTCAGACCAACTTTGCTTTACGGGAGCGAAAGCTGGGTGGACTCAGGATATTCATAAATTAGAAGTAAAAGACATGAAATAGCAAGAATGATTGCTGGTACAAACAGCTGGGAACAATGGCAGAAGGGTACTCAGAATGAGGAGATAAAGGCTAATTTAGGAATGAACTCGATGAATGAAGCTGTACGCATAAACCGGCTTCGGTGGTGAGGTCATGTGAAGCAAATGGAGGAGGATAGGTTACCTAGGAGAATAAGGGACTCTGCTATGGAGGGTAAGAGAAGTAGAGGTAGACCAAGACGACGATGGTTAGACTCTGTTTCTAACGATTTAAAGATAAGAGGTATAGAACTAAATGAGGCCAAAACACTAGTTGCAAATCAAGGATTGTGGCGACGTTTAGTAAATTCACAGAGGCTTGCAGACTGAACGCTGAAAGGCATAACAGTCTATAATGATTATGTATGTATGTATGTAATGTATGTATGTATGTATGTTTCTTTTACAGTGATTCCAGGTCTTCTATTTTCTCATCTTGTCTATTTATCCTTCTCTCTTCTACCTACCTACGTACCTATTGTAGGGTTTTCTATATCTAGTTGGATTGCCAGTTCTTTCACATCAACTAAGTACCCTGAAATTTAATCATTCCTGATGTTAGTGTTGGCTTTACAAGTAAGTTGATAGTTCTCAAAATACAATAACTGTGTTCAAGCATTGTACAGTTTTGGTGATGACGTTACTATGGAGTAACATGCCATACCATCACCACTGAACTAAGAAACTGAAAATCATGTATAAAGTTTGCTACACTGCCAGCCTTGTGTGCAACCATTCAGTCTGTATTTTCATTTTTTTTCATTTCAACCAGTGCATCATAGACCTCCTAATGTGTTCTACTCAAGAGGAGTGATGGTGTCAATCTTACTTTCCCCATTTTGTTGTACTTAACAGCTGCAGCATTGGAGTATATAAACGTCTGTTCAAGACAGCCTAGTGTTAAGTTGATTCGGAAGAGAAATCGTAAATATTTCTCACCAAACTAAAGAATGAAAACGGCTTATTCTTATGCCTTTGTAGCTACTGCATGGAACATAAAATGCCCTAAGGTTTATATCTAGAATCTACTTTTGCATTTATTTGTTATTGCCTGTCATATGTGCCTGCTGCCATTTCTTGATGGATACAGTACTTTTGTATCCATCTCTTGGCACAGGCCAGAGTAAAATGTAGCTTCCACCGAAGTCCCAGTCTCATCCATGGCTGTGACAATATGGAAGCTGCTGGGGTATGGGTGGTGCTGAGTAATGACATTCAGAGCACGACTAGTGCATCTGAGTGCTATGAAAGGTGTTGCTCATAGGGTCAGTCGTGCTGCAATAGCACTTGCTGACCCAGTGAAGAAAGCAATGGCAAACTACCTCACTCCTCAACTTGCCTAGTACGCCTCATTTTGGTGCTGCCATTGGTTTTTGCGGTTTCCTTATAACCGCATAACCTTTGGTGGTGCTATTTGAGGATCCAACCAGCCTCTGGGCTGATGACCTAACAGACAGACGGCCTGTCATATTGGAGCTCTCCTTTACATTGATGATGGTGGTGATGATGATGATCATCATCATACCCCTGGTCCCTCATGTCCTCTAAATGAACAAAATGTACAATTATTGTCATTTGCTAAGTACCAGAAATATCTGGTGAACAGTCCAAAATTGTACTGTATTATTTAGCCAGTTTTTAGTAAAGACAAGGTTTGGTTTTTAATTTGTTGATAGAGAATGTGAACAATTTCATTTTGCATGACCAAAATATGGCTTCCAATTGAGATAGCTAAAAATTAAATTCAGGAAACTCAATCGTCAAATATTATCAGTGTGATTTTTCATTTTGCATGTTTTCCCCCAAAAATGACTTATTTCCACCACAAGTTATTCTTCTATATTTTCATCTAATACTGAATCAAATTTTACAATTAATTCACCGAGCTTTAAGGAATTCCTATTGTTGTGGATATATAATTTGTCTGAAGTTCCTGTTAATGGAGCCAAAACTGAATAATAGCTATAAATTGTTCAATCATGCCTTTCCAATGGTGAGTTGGGCTTCAGCAACGACATTGTCCGATTTTAATCTTAGTGAGAGCTCTACTCACTTCTGATGCGATTGCAGGTGTGTCAAGGATTTGTCACAACTAGTAAAGTGTCTCAGCGAGTGACATGTTAATAGGTATTTGAAAAGTGCTTCCAATAGAAACAAAAAAAGAATAAATAAAAATACATTTTTACTTTCTGAATAAACTGACCATTCTCTCCTAACAGTTTCACCATTGCACAATGAATCATCCTTAGGAGAGCTGTCGGATTCTTTTCCGCTCTAAAGTGGAATCTTGTTTCATTAAGTTTGTCATAACAAACTTC
This sequence comes from Anabrus simplex, assembly GCF_040414725.1. Classification (NCBI taxonomy): domain Eukaryota; kingdom Metazoa; phylum Arthropoda; class Insecta; order Orthoptera; family Tettigoniidae; genus Anabrus; species Anabrus simplex. Next base: position 63,200,489 of record NC_090266.1, read on the forward strand.
TCTTCTTTCGGACCATTTTGTGGGATCATAATAGACTACATAACCAGTAACACGAGTGAAATGAACAGTAACATGAATCAAGTGTTAAAGTTTGGCACTCATCAGATGACTCCCATATGATGTTCAATGAACCCTGCCAAAGTTTGCCCCTTATTTATGTGCAATTCTGAAATTCTGAATTCATGCATGGATTATATCAGGTTCTCCTTTAGGCTGAAGTAGTATATCTAGGGAAATTAAAACAAAACTCCTTAATTTTCTCTTTATTGTTCTTATTTTCATTTCTTACTGCCAGAGGGGCATTTATTACCATCAGACATTGCAAGAATTTAAATTATTTACATTCATAATATAGACTAATTAAAATGTGTCATGTCACTGTCAGAGGGCACTTTCACACAACAAACCAGACATTATTAAAACAATCAATAGATATGACTAAATGCACTTCGACCAGTGTTCAGGTGCACTCGTGTGCATGAACACTTTATCCTGACCTAACTTGTATATTCTTTTGTCCAGATATGCGGTTCCCATGTTTTGATCCTATATTCACTTATCATATTCCTTCGGCAGGCTCAACAAAGTATAGGTGACATGCATACATTTCGCCCGGAGGCTCCAGGTTTGATTCCTGGTCAGGTCTGGGATTTATACCTGGATCTGAGGGCTGGTTCAGGGTCTAATCATCCTATGTGATCACAATTGGGGAGTTATCTGATGGTGAAATAGCGGCACTAGTCTAGAAAGCCAAGAATAACGGCCAAGGGGATTTGTTGCTCTGAACACGCATCACCTTGTCACCTTGAGATTAAAGTGATGGCCATCTGAGCATAGATACCTATTTCGTATCCACCCATCAGGATATAAAAATCTTTCTCCCAGTTTCCCACATGCTTACTCCATACTCTCATTTAGGGCCGCTTCACACTAGGCGACGGGAATCGGCGACAGGAATCGGAGACCAGCCGCCTGTGCTTGTGAAACATTGTTTTTAATGGCGCTCTTCACACCATTGTTTTGTATAGGAGTCTTCACACTAGGCGACTGTGTAGCCCAGCTACTCGTCCTCTTTGCGTTCCATTCAAAACATCCTTCAGTGTCGTTGTGCATTTAAAGTTCCTTTCCGTTGCGTATTCCGTTTCAGAGTATTACAAACTGTACTAAATAAATATATTAAATTCAGTATGAATGATTTAATTATATAAACTGAGCAGCGTCCATCTGGAACTTAAACTATGAAGAATAGGCTGTAGTAATGAAGTTGAGAAAAGAAATACATGGTATGAAGTAATGCCACAGTTTTTCAGCGACTTTAAAGAAAGAACATCCCACGAAAGGAACGAGCTTTGTAATTAAACGATTACAAGTATATGCGACAACACTTTTATTGAATGTTCAATATAATTGAGATTTTGATGTCCGACTTGTTTTGCTGTATGCTCAGCACAGCGTCCTTCGGTCCACAGGGTCCTGGGTTCAATTCCCAAATGAGTTGGGAATTTTTTTCACAATTTGCTTTAGGTAGCACCGACACATACGTCTAATGGCGAAAAGGGTACAGGAAAGGGATACGAGTGGGAAAGAAGCGACTGTGCCCTTAATTAAAGTACAGGCCTAGCACTTGCCTGGTGTGAAAATGGGAAACCACGGATAACCTTCTTCAGGACTGCCTATAGTGGAGTTCGAACTCACTATCTCCAGAACGCAAGATGATAGCTCCGTGGCACAAACCGCGTGGCCGTTTGCTCGGTCGGGGATTTTAATCTCATATGGTTAATGCACTGCCTCGAGGACTGGGTGCTTTTGTTCGTCTATACACACCACACGCAATAGTAAATAGATCGCTCCGTAAAATTGGGTCAGATGCCAACCTCAATTGATTGGAAAGAAAATGGAGAAGATTTTGCCAATACAAGGGCAGGCAGGAATTTTTTTATTATCAATTAAGTTGTGGAGAGAACGATATTTAAGGCACCTTGTTGCGAGCGTTCTTGATTTTACTAAAAAAAATGAAGGTGGAAGGAAATCAACAGTTTTCAAAATGATGCTGTACAAACAACTATAGTACCGTCTTCTCGGTAGTCTACAGAGAATAGTGAAGTACCGTAACTATAAAAAAACTTGGTACCATTATCAAATAAATCATGGGATAGTTTATAGAAAAGTCCTTTTTCCAAACGATCTTTCATCATAGATTGTAAATGAAACCTGCGAAGCTTTCATTCTTTCTTTTTGACAATAATAAGAGCAGCAAGACACACTCCTCTGCCTGAGAACTCGTTATAAAAACTGTCACTAGGCCGGGGAAGGCGGCTAAGTAGTGCGGCCGGCTACCGCACGGCGACACGGAATTCACCTGAGCTACTCTGTAGTCGATTCTGGTCGCAGATTCCTGTCGCCTAGTGTGAAGCGGCCCTTAAAGCATTCAGGACCCTCCTGTCAGTATCTCATTGATAACAGTCTGTGCTCCTTTAAAAGTTCTCTTGTACTGTCATAAACTAGAACCCATTCACCATCAACTATGTTAGTACCTATTTCTGCTTGCCTTGCATTGTTGGTACCAACTTTAGAAAATGGAAAATACCACCTTCTCCTTTAACTGAGTGAGATGGCCCTGCGGTTAAGGCTGCGCAGCTGAGATGTTGCATTTGGGAGATAGTTTGGTTCGAACCCCAGTGTATAGCCCTGAAGATTTTCTGTAGTTACCCATTTTTACACCAGGCAAATGCTGGGGCTGTACCTTAATTAAGACTATGGTCACATCCTTACCACTCCTAGCCCTTACGTATCCCACTGTCATCATAAGACTTATCTGTGTTGGCGTGACAAAGCAAGTGAAAAAAAGAATAACTTCTCCTTACACTTCTTTCCTCAATGCCTGCCTTAACCTAATTCTTGGATAACACTCTACTTTGGTTCCCTTCCCTCCACACATTTTCCCCACGTGCATAACAGGAGAGCTTCAACCCCATCCACCTCATTAGATGCCCTTCTCCCCTGGTCTGCATTAACTTCCCTGATGGCTGCAGAACCTACTTCCTAGTCTCTTCTCTCCCCGTCACAATCCTGTTCCACCTCCCTCTTCCTGTCCTCTACCCTGCATGTCCCTTTCCCCTTATCTCATCCTTCCTCTGTGACACTTCCCTGTTCCCCATCTTCCCTGTGTTGTAGAGGGTAGGAAGAACGAAAGTAGGTATGATCAAGGCCGAACGATAGTAGGAAGGTAATCATAATGAGGAGATTAAGGTTCAATGAGAAATGGATATGTTGGTTATAACTGCAAACATTAACTGCCCTTGGTAATGGAATCACACAAGGTAAATGAAAGTGAAAGAGAATCACACTTACGAGGAACCGTTCGCTCTTCATGGTAGGGAAATCGCTAAGTTGTTATTGTTGAATGCACCACACAAGGTCTTTCACGTATGCAATACTACCTGCTAATGAAAAACCTTGTCCACTAGAGAATGATGGAATATTTACCTTTGGGTGATGCAAAATGCATCTGCTTATGAATACAGTAGACGCCCTCTAGTTCAGCCACCTTGGGACTGGACACTAGGTCGGACTAATGAAAGGCCAGACTGACAGTAGGGCCTATGCTATAAATAACCAATATTTAGCTTAAGTGAAATACAGGACATAAATAAAGAACTAATTATAAGGCAAATAGTGTTACCGAGCTCGATAGCTGCAGTCGCTTAAGTGTGGCCAGTATCCAGTATTCGGGAGATAGTGGGTTCGAACCCCACTGTCGGCAGCCCTGAAGATGGTTTTCGGTGGTTTCCCATTTTCACACCAGGCAAATGCTAGGGCTGTACCTTAAGGCAACGGCCGCTTCCTTACCACTCCTAGCCCTTTCCTGTCCCATCGTCGCCATAAGACCTATCTGTGTCGGTGCGACGTAAAGCAACTTGCAAATAGTGTTAATGTGTCTTTACCAAGTATACTCACCCGAAGTCAGTTGATCTTTGATGTCTCCTTACACTGTTAAATTTTGACCCCGATGAGAGATAAACAGTTGTGGAAAGTTAAATGCAGGAAAACATATTTAAAAAACTCTAACACTTCGTATAAACATCACAGACTGTCTTAAACAAAAGGAACTCTCATTATAGTACAGTACTGCATCATAAAATCTGCAGAATTAAAAAATTAAAAGAAATCAGTTATCTATCTCTGCGGTGTTCTCTCTGTGTGTGTGTGTGTGTGTGTGTGTGTTTTTTTTTACCAAAGCCAAACTAGAGGGAGTCTACTGTAGGAAGATATCCTACAGCTGATTGAAGTGATGGAAAGGAACGTACATGTGCAAATAGGCATATATAGAAATCAGAGAAACCAAACAAATGCTTATCAAGTCATATATAGAAAAATATTTTGTTCCTGTGTGCTTGTTACTTTTATTGGCTATGCTGTCTCAGGTCTAGGATTATGATAATCATCAAATTTTACCTGTGGTATATTTTTATGTATGTTTGATTCTTGCTCTTTGAATGTTGCAACTTCTTTTCATTTACTATCGATTTGTTCATTGGTATTGATCTTTTTTTGCAGGGTGACGATAGTGTGATAGAATGTGCAAATGATGGTTCGGGCTCAAAAGGTGTCAACGCATACATGTCTTGGAATCCAGGAAAATTTAATCAACGGCTAAGTGATAATATTGTAAGTTGGCTACTATACTACTTAGACACTTTCTATTGATTCTAGAATTATTGAATTCTTTGTTCTATCTCATCATTAATTAAAATTTAGAAAGTGCAGTAGCGAGAGAAATTGAGCTTCTGTGTTGATTTTGAAGGTATGTAATGGTGGCCTATAGATAGAAAAATGATGCTAGTTTTAGGCCAGTGTGGCTGTTCATACAACACTCTCCCTATGATTCATCGGGAAAGAAATACCAGGTATAAGGAGTACTATTCAGTTTAGTTAACTTGCTGTCTGTGAAGTGGTCCCAAATAAACATATACCTTTATAAGATTGAAGAGCATGGTATTACAAACTGTTGCAGTTTGAGAGGGCTTGGGTGGGTTATCTCAAGGTACTGTAGCTGCATATGCTGGTCAATCTGCATCTCTGGTATAACATGTACAGCAAACGTGTTCAGATTATGGTGTGCGATCATGGAATTGGCACAGGACCAACCCAACAGACAACTGTGCAATATGATCACCACATTATTCAGGTGGTCCAAGGAAGATGAATACCACTGTTGCTGAAATTTGCATCCCACATTAGGTGAAAACAATTGGTAATCATTTGTGTGCAGCTGGCTTGATGAGCCCATGTCCCAGCAGGAAGTGTTTATTGACTTCACAGTAGTGATGGGATATTAGATTTATTTTTCTGAATCGATTCATTTGATTCTGTTCACGTTACTGAATCGATACAGTGATCTGATTCACGGCACATTAGTCACCGCTCCTACTGCATCTGTGTAGTATGTACTGGTAAGACAGTAGCAACAGCATTCAGTGCTCACCGCTGCCATCTGGTCTTCATACTATGAACTCCCTACTTAGACAAAAATGCTAGTCACTCTAATACATTGAAGGTTTCTGGCGATGCAGGATGGGAAAGGTCTGGGATTAGGAAGGTTGCAGCCATGGCCTTAATTAAGGTACAGTCCCAGCATTTCCTGGTGTGGAAATGGGGAAATTACGAAAAACAATCTTAACGGCTGACGACGGTGGGATTCGAACCCACCATCCCCCAAATGCAAAGCGCATAGCTACGCGATACTAACCGTACGTCTAGCTCTCTGTCATTTTTGAAAATATGTATTTTTCTATCAGCAGAGGATTTTTTAAAATCGTCATACTTTGTACAGGCTACCCGAGATGTACAGTAGCCCACTGGTTTTCTGATTCAACATACTGTTGGTTAAGTTATTGCATCAGTCGGCTCAATTACTGTCCACATATGATTGAAGTCTTGTGCAACGATGTGACATACGAACTGAGAGAATACTGAGCCGTTCTTCCCAATATAAAACGGGTACTTTTGAGTGGTCATAAGCATGACTCATAGTCATAGGGCAGGGTAGAGTAGAGTTTAATTCATTGTCAATTGTATACTAAGCTATAATACTAAGATTAACACGTTGGGTGCCACATGCCGCCATATGGCGTCACGGTGGTCTTCAAATTTGAGATGGCGTGACGCCATATGGCGGCACACCGTTCTTGAAATCAGAGTTGGCGTGACGCCATATGGCGGCACAGTTGAGTTTCAGGCGATGCACCGTAGATAATCAGCTGTGACATCTATGCGCGTAAAATTGGTACTACGTGAAGGGCGAACTTCAGGGTCTATTCCAGCTATGTATTTTTACTCTATACCACCATGTGGCGCCATAGTATTCGTCCGAAGCCACTGACTGGCCAGTGGCCATTGTCGCAGGTGAAAGCGTGCCAGGCATTGTTTATTCCTCGTTTACGTACGTATTGTCACTCAGTTTATATAGTTGTGCAAAAATATAAAAAATGGAAGATATTGGTAATAATCTTACGAGGGAACACATACATGTGTTACACTCGGATTCGGTTGAAATTTGGTAGGAATATTCATGGGAGGCAGTAGAATGCTAAGGTGAAAACTGTATGTACCCAGCGCAAGTTTAAACGCCAAAATTGAACAAATAAATAGTCATAAAATTAGAAGTGCCGCGGGAGTATCGGGCTGTGGTGGAGAGGTAGGGAGGAGCGAAGCAGCGGACATGAACCAACCGGGCTGCGTCGAGCTGCGCTAGCAGCCAGGTAGCGTATAGTTAGCGCGTTCCCCTTAACTTCCCGATCAGATATGCAAAATGTAAATATGAAAATAGCACATGAAAGAAGTGTACAAAGGACAATGTTTGAACAATGATGCCAATAATGTTTGAAAAATTAAGAGTAACAAGAACTCGGGCATGCCCAAACGCATATTTTCATTGTTTAGAGTTATCAGAAAACTGTTCACAACAATATGTAATGTAATATAAGTACTTGTTTTGCATTTTACTAGGTTTTCATAAATATTGCGTTAATTTGAATTAGCAAATAAATATCCCGCATTTGAAATTCGTATTGCACATTCCATGTCAAAAAATTCTGTGACACCATATGGCGTCACGTTATATTTTATCTTTCCTAAAAATTGATGTGACACCATATGGCGTCACACATGACCATGGTATGGTGAGATAAAATTTACTTAGTACATCATATAAATACATCCCAAGATTATATAAACAGACTACAACGCGTACAATTGCTTTGGCACCAGCGGAATGCAATTCAAAAACATGCCTGGCACCTGTGGAATAGTGTGCTACAATCGGCTCGGCACTCAACGTGTTAAACTAATAAGTAGTATAACCTAATAGCCTACCTACTTACTAGCTACTTAAGAATTATGTTTTGACTGCCTTCTTAACACTGCAAATAAATCTCCCTGTAAGAAGAGGACATGAATGAAAGTGGGTATTATTTTCAAATGAGCTGAGCTCGAGAGTCCATTATAGCATACGATTCTTTCAGTGTTCCATGGCTCTGTATGTATTGCTTCAGAGGAAGTTCGGCTCCCCGCCAATGTCCAGTGTACCGATAATGAACCGTGTGTGTGTGTTGTCTCGCTGATCCATGTGTGCCACCATGGCTTGTATGTCTCGCTGCAGCGGAAGCTCTGCTCTCCGCCAGTGTCCAGTGTGCCGATAAGGAGCCGTGAGTGCGCCACTCAGCACTGATCGCTGGGAGTAAGCTGAATCATGTGCCGTAAGCTCGCCGTTTCTGTGAATCGATTCACTCGGACACTTGAATGAATCGGTACACTGCTATCATTCTAAGTTGCGATTTTATTTGACGTAAATAAATATCACACGAGAACACGTTCACTTCCTTTTATAAATTACTTCATTTACAGTGTACGTCACAACACACAACTATACACAGTAGCAAATGACACTATATATAACACTAAATAGCGGAGCACCCTGAAGTCTATTCCGACAAGTACAGATATCAACAACACTGACGCGCGCACTATAACATCCTTTCTCTTGAATTCCCCGCCTCACTCACTCACTCACTCACTCGAGTCCAATGATCTGACTCCACCTCGCAGCCCAACAGTCACTCCCAGTCCATTACTTGCCCGAGTCCCAAGAACCAAGATCTGCGAACTTAGAACTAGGAACTGACTTCACTGACTGACAGCTTGATATTTATACTACTCGGGCAACCATCTAGAATGATCGACTTCTGGAAGAGTTCTTACAACACTCTAATGGAACACACTCGAAACATCGATCGACCAGCTAGTCGAATGGGTATTCGAATGTTCTTTCAATATTTAAAAATGTACATGGAAATATCTACAACATTCGTAATGTCTCTACATGTATCTGGATAATAAAACCTTACAGTAAGTTTCCAGAACCCTTCATATACACCAAATGTAGTACAATAAGTCTAACATACGAACATTATGGAATTTTCTACCGCTGTCGACTCTATAGATCTTGAGTTTAAACAACACGTAATACGTATTTGAGGTTATACAATTTTATACTACATATTTACAGAGGAACCATATATTAGTCATGTTTAACACTTAATAAAAGATAATTTAGCATTAAATAAACTATAATTAAAATATATTAAACATAATAATTGAAGGTTTTACGCCAATTACGATGTCGTACCTACGACACTGCTTCGAATCGTGCATTCAGTAGCCAACACTACTTCACAGCATCAACGTGCAAGGTTGACCTAGTGTCTGGAACTATCACTCTGGTCTGATGAATGGCATAATGTTGTCTCGGGTGACAAATGATGCTTCTGTTGTGTTTGTGATGACCATCTCGGTCACATCCCGTGAGAGGAGGAAGAGGAGGGGGAGTCAGAGCATATGTCTTCGAATCCAGGAAAATGGAATCAATGGCTTAGTGATATTATTGAAAGTTGGTTGCTATACTGCTAGATACTTTCTATTGATTCCAATTATGCAATGTACAATTCTTTGTTCTGTCTCATCAATAATCAAAATTGAGCCTTATTATGTTGGCCCCGGAGAAAAAAAATCTCTAGTTACATGACCCTGGTCAGGGGCATAACGTTAGGGCCTGCAATGCAGGTGGACCTTCGCCTTTTAGGGGCCCTACAGATTCCTCGCAAAATAATAAAAAAATAATATATATCTACCTTAATGCTACTCTGCACGGAGATGATCTAGGCTGTTTTGTAGGATCAGGTGGGTTTTTTTAAAATACAATTTACGTTGTTGTTTGAGTCATCAGTCCATAGACTGGTTCGATGCAGCTCTCCATGCCACCCTATCCTGTGCTAACCTTTTCATTTCTACGTAACTATTGCATCCTTCATCTGCTCTAATCTGTTTATCATATTCATACCTTGGTCTACCCTTACTGTTCTTACCACCTACACTTCCTTCAAAAACCAACTGAACAAGTCCTGGGTGTCTTAAGATGTGTCCTATCATTCTATCTCTTCTTCTCGTCAAATTTAGCCAAATCGATCTCCTCTCACCAATTCGATTCAGTATCTCTTCATTCGTGATTCGATCTATTCTCTTTCTTTCTGAGCTAGTTATCGTCCATGTTTCACTTCCATACAATGCCACGCTCCACACGAAAGTCTTCAAAAACCTCTTTTAATTCCTATATGAATGTTTGAAGTGAGCAAATTTCTTTTCTTAAGAAAGCTCTTCCTTGCTTGTGCTAGTCTGCATTTTATGTCCTCCTTACTTCTGCCATCGTTTATTTTACTACCCAAGTAACAATATTTATCTACTTCCTTTAAGATTCATTTCCTAATCTAATATTTCCTGCATCACCTGCCTTCGTTCGACTGCACTCCATTACTTTTGTTTTGGACTTATTTATTTTCATCTTGTACTCCTTACTCAAGACTTCGTCCATACCATTCAGCAGCTTCTCGATCTTCTGCAGTCTCAGATAAAATAACAATATCATCGGCAAATCTCAGGGTTTTGATTTCCTCTCCTTGGATTGTGATTCCCTTTCCAATTCCTCTTTGATTTCCTTTACTGCCTGTTCTATGTAAACATTGAAAAGGAGGGGGAACAAACTGCAGCCTTGCCTCACTCCTTTCTGGATTGCTGCTTCTTTTTCAAAGCCCTCGATTCTTATCACCGCAGACTGATTTTTACACAGATTGTAGATAATTCTTCGTTCTCGGTATCTGATCCCAATCACCTTCTGAATCTTAAATAGCTTGGCCCAATCAACATTATTGAATGCCTTTTCTAGATCTATGAATGCCATGTACGTGGGCTTGTCCTTCTTGATTCGATCCTCGAAGATCAGACGTAAAGTCAGGATTGCTTCACGTGTTCCTACATTTCTTCTGAAGCCAAATTGATCTTCTCCCAACTCAGCTTCAAGTTGTTTTTCCATTCTTCTGTAAATAATACGTGTTAAAATTTTGCAGGCATGCGATACTAAACTCATGGTGCGGTAGTTTTCACACCTGTCAGCACCGGCTTTCTTGGGAATAGGTATAACAACATTCTTCCGAAAATCGGATGGGACTTCTCCTGTCTCATACATCTTACACACTAAATGAAATAACCTTGCCATGCTGCATTCTCCTAAGGCATTCAGTAATTCAGAAGGAATGTCATCAATTCCAGGTGCCTTGTTCCTGTTTAGGTCTCTCACAGCTCTGTCAAACTCTGACCTCAAAATTGGGTCTCCCATTTCATTAGCATCAACAGCCTCCCTCTTCTTGTTCCAGAACCGAATTATCTACATCTTTACCTTGATACAACTGTTGGATATGTTCCTGTCATCTTTCTGCTTTGTCTTCTTTTTTATTTTTTTCTAGGGGCTTTACGTCGCACCGACACAGATAGGTCTTATGGCGACGATGCTTTGTCTTCTTAGAAGTGGCTTTCCATCCGAGCTCTTAATTTTCATACACCTAGATTTCTTTTCTCCAAAGTTTTCCTTGATTTTCCTGTATGCAGCATCTATCTTTCCCAGGACTATACAACCTTCGACATCCTTGCACTTCTCCTTCAGCCATTCTTCCTTAGCTACCTTGCACTTTCTATCCACTTGATTCATTAAACGCTGTATTCTTTTCTGCCCTCTTCGTTTCTAACATTCTTGTATTTTCGTCGTTCATCAGTCAGGTCTAGTATATCCTGAGTTATCCACTGATTCTTAGTTGATCTTTTCTTCCTTCCTAACACCTCTTCAGCAGCCCTACTGACTTCATTTTTCACGACTATCCACTCTTCCTCTATTGTGTTTCCTTCAGCCTTTTCATTTAGCCCTTGTGCCACATGTTCCTTGAAACAATCCCTCACACTCTTTTCTTTCAACTTGTCTAGATTCCATCTTTTTGCATTCTTTCCTTTCTTCAATTTCTTCAACTTCAGATGGCATTTCATGACCAACAAGTTGTGGTCAGAGTCCACGTCTGCTCCTGGGAAAGTTTTGCAATCCAACACCTGGTTTCTGAATCTCTGCCTAATCATAATGAAGTCTATTTGATATCTTCCAGTGTCTCCAGGTCTCGTCCACGTATACAGCCGTCGTTTGTGGTGTTTTAACCAAGTATTGGCAAGGACTAAATTATGATCAGTGCAGAATTCAACCAGCCGAGTTCCTCTTTCGTTTCTTTGTCCCAATCCGAATTCTCCTACTGTATTACCTTCTCCTACTGAGCCTACCACCGCATTCCAGTCTCCCATCACAATTAGATTCTCGTCACCTTTTACATATTGTATTAAATCTTCTATCTCTTCATATATTCTTTTGATTTCCTCGTCATCCGCTGAACTAGTAGGCATATAGACCTGCACTATTGTGGTGGGCATTGGTTTGGTGTCTATCTTGACAACAATAATTCTTTCACTATGCTGGTCGTAATAGCTTACCCGCTGCCCTATTTTCTTATTCATTATTAAACCAACTCCTGCATTTCCCTTGTATTATTTCATGCTGATAATTCGGTAGTCACCTGACCAAAAATCCTGTTCTTCCTGCCAACATACTTCACTTACACCAACTACATCTAAGATTAGTCTATCCATCTCCCTTTTCAGATTCTCTAACCTACCACGATGATTCAAACTTCTAACATTCCACGCTCCGACTCGCAGAATGTCAGTATCCATCTTCCTGATGATCGCCCCCTCTCGTGTTGTCCCCACCCGGAGATCCGTATGGGGGACCAGTTTACCTCCGGAATATTTTACCCGGGAGGAAGCCACAATTTATATGTAGAGGAATTGCCACTTGGTTGCATCTAGTAGCAGTTTATTTTGAGTGCTTCACAGCACAGCTGTAAACAAATGCTTGCCCTCGCCATTTCTTGCAACACCATGACACACTCCTCAGAAAAGACCTGCTCCAAATTATTTTGAGATAATTACAGCAATGAAAACTGATACCAGCTAATTACATTTTAGTTAGGAAATAATTTCTTAATGTTCAGTGCACCTGAGATCATGCTATGTACAAATTTTGCAAAATATTTCACTTTTGTCGCACATTTATTCTACAACAGTTTATAATGATAATAAGAAATTGGTATAGTGTTTGTTGTTTAAATGGGCCTAACAGCCAGGACATCGGCCCAGTTGGTGTAGTAACAATCAGTCAGCTCAGTTTCGAATGAGCTGTCTTTGCGGGAAGTTAATAAATATTAGGCTTATCAGTTGTGCGGTTTGATATTTTTTCAAACTTTATTTGAACAGTTTTTTATTTAATTTTGTTATATTTTTCCTTGTTGTAATCAAATAAATTATTATAACAGAGACTTTGGCATCGGCTACAGAGTATAGTCCTTTAGTTACTGAAAAATGGAAACCAGTTACAGTTAAGTACGAACATCTAAGCAGGTCATGATTGGCAGTTCAGCAGCTTATCCATTAAATCACGGAGGCAGTCAATGAAAACCTATTAAACATTATTTTTTAATATAATAATGAATAATCTGTTTGTTCATATGACTTGACAGTACATTGCATTCTACCTGCTGTATTTAAATTTATATTAAGATAGTTGTAGATTTGATATTTTATTTTAGGGGCCCAAATTTTTATTTTAGCAGGTGAGCCAGTATTACATTTGTTACGCCCCTGACCTTCGTGGCCATTGTTGGTCACCTTTATGCAAGATGAGGCAATCAGGAATCGGCTGATGAGCAATGTTTAACCTGTTCCATTGATCTTCGCCATTGAACTCTCGATTCATTCGGTGCTTCATTTTGCTGTAGAATCGCACAAAGACGTCTGACAGTTGCTGCATAACTTTCTCCATTCTGATAACTATTTCACAATTAGCACACATTGTGCAATAGTAAACTGCTCCATGTCTAAATATACAGTGAAGGAATGCAAGAAATTCAGACTGAAGCAACAATTGGAATGTTTATGGATACCGAAATGATATGCAAGGATGTAGACAACCGAGAAACAAAAATATACCATGCAGTTCAAAACTGGCATGATTTTTGAAGGACCCTGTAGATATTCTGACAGTTTAGGCTCCTTCGGTCATTAGTAATTTAGCAATGTTAAAGCAGAGAGGTGATGGACATACAATAATATAGCAGGCATTTTGTGCTGACATAATCTATGATGCCTGTGCATCTGTTTTGATATTGTTTCACCCTACCAGATGGCAAAGTACACCAAAATCCGGTTGAATGATCTGTGGCAGAGTTTTAATTAATTTTTGTCAAGTAAACATCAATAAATTGAATACAATAATTTGGTTCCACCTATTCAATACAAGAATGTTTATGCGAGTTAAATCACATATCATTTACAAATGGTACTGCTTTCGACTCCAGAACTGGGTCATCATCAGCTGATAGTTCAAAAAGTGCAAGATACAAAAAACACAAAATCAATGCACAGACACTTAACAAGAAGCAAAAAGGCATAAAATTAACAGTTGTTTGTAGTGAAAGTTCACATGGAGCTGTATATCATATCAATATGATGTGTTAGATTGGGGCATTAAAAATCTTTAAAATCATTATGTGAAGATAAACAAATAAAATGATAAATGTTACAAAACATGCAAAAGATGGATGATTCTGGGTCATTAAAACTTTTAAATACATATAACTATTTGTCTTGCTGCAAGGAAGATTGAAGTCAAACACCAAAGTGTTGATTAATATAAAATGCAGGTTTCAGCAACAAATAAAAATCATAGTTGACATTTGACGGTATCTTTAAGATCTGTGTTCAAGTAATTCCCCACGAACCTACTACACTGGCGTAGCAGGGGGAGAGGTGATACTTCCATGTGGCGCGTCCCAGGTGGCGGATAGGGCGGTCTTAACCGGCTTACCGGCGGACTTAAGGGAAATAAGACCTCTTGCGGACCAAACACACAACCCCCTGTGGGTGGGAGACGCAGGCGAAGAATTCACCCACGGTATCCCCTGCCTGTTGTAAGAGGCTACTCAAATGGGCAACCAAGGAATGATTGTCTTGGAACCATGAAACTACTTGTTATTAGCACCACATTCTTCAGATTATCTATATATATAAAATAGCTTGTCCTGACTGACTGACTGACTGACTGACTGACTGATTCATCATCGCCGAGCCAAAACTACTGGACATAAGGAAATGAAATTTTGGGGATAAATTCACATTATGATGTAGGTGCTCGCTAAGAGAGGATTTTTGGATATTCCTTCGGTAAGGGGGTGAAAAGGGCGGGGTGAAATTTTAAAATGAGTGTACCTATATCTCAAAACTTTAAACGTTTATAGATGTGAAAATTGGTATTTAGAATCTACTTTTAAAATAAGGAAACACGTATTTTTTTGTTTTCAGCAAATCCCAATAGGAGGGGTGAAAAAGGGTGAAAATGGGGAAAAATGGGTTGAATACCTTTAATCAGGATACCGGTACTTATATATCAGAAACTGAATATATTACAGACCTCAAAATTGGTACTTTTGATCGCTTTTAAAAATAAAGATACACGTATTTTTTTGTTTTTGGAAAATCCAATTAATGGGAGGGAAAAAAGGGGGTGAATTTTTAAAATGAGTGAATCTATATCTCGAAACTATTAAAGTTTGCTGATGTAAAAATTGGTATTTAGAATCTTCATTAAAAATAAAGAAACACGTATTTTTTTGTTTTCGGAAAATCGCAATAGGAGGAGTGAAAAGGGGGGTGAAAATGGGTTGAATGCCTTTAATGAGGCTACTTATAACTCAGAAAATGAAGATATTACAGACCTGAAAATTGGTGTTTGGGATCTCCGTTAAAAATAAAGAAGCACTTATTTTTTTGTTTCTGGAAAACCCAATTAAGGGGGGTGAAAAGGGGGGTAATATTTTAAAATGAGTGTATCTATATCTCAAAACTTTTAAAGGTTATAGATGTAAAAATTGGTATTTAGAATCTTCATTAAAAATAAAGAAACACGTATTTTTTGTTTTCGGAAAATCGCAATAGGAGGAGTGAAAAGTGGTGAAAAATGGGTTGAATGCCATTAATGAGGCTACTTATATTTCAGAACCTGAAGATATTACAGACCTGAAAATTGGTGTTTGGGATCTCCTTTAAAAATAAAGAAACACGTATTTTTTTGTTTGTGGAAAATCCAATTAATGGGGGGGGGGGGGGTGAAAAGGGGATGATTTTTTAAAATTAGTGTCTATATCTCAAAACTTTTAAAGTTTATAGATGTAAAAATTGGTATTTAGAATCTCCTTTAAAAATAAAGAAACACGTATTCTTTAGTTTTCGGAAAATCCCAATAGGAAGGGTGTAAAAGGGTGAAAAATGGGTTGAATGCCTTTAATGAGGCTACTTATATTTCAGAACCTGAAGATACTACAGACCTGAAAATTGGTATTTTGGATCTACTTTAAAAGTAAAGAAACACGTATTTTTTCGTTTTTGGAAAATCCAAATATTGGGGGGTGAAAAGGTGGGGTGAATTTTTTAAAACATCTTAAAACTGTAAAATTTACAGATGTAAAAACTGGTAGTTAGAATCTCCTCTAAAAATAAAGGAACACGTATTTTTTGTTTCCTGTAAATCCTAATAGGACGGGTGTAAAAGGGGTGAAAAATGGGTTGAATGCCTTTAATGGGGATACATATATCTCAGAAACGAAAGATATTACAGAACTGAAAATTTGTATATGGGATCTCCTTTAAAAATAAAGAAACACGTAATTCTTAGTTTTTGGGAAATCCAATTAATGGCGGTTAAACAGGAGTGACAAATTGGGGTGAATTTTTTGAAAGACTATATCTACAGAATATCCTGGAAACGTAAAATGTTACAGACGTAAAAAGTGGGTGTTTGGAATCTCCTGTAAATGTAAAGAAACAGAGGTGATTTGTTTTTGGAAACTCCACTTAAGGGGAACTCAAAAGGGGTGAAATTTTAAAATGAGAATTTTTACAGTATATCTAAAAAAAACTTAACATGTTACAGAAGTGAAGGTATTTTTTATCTCCATTAAACATAAAGAAACGTGTGTTTTTAGTTTTCGGAAATACCACTTGGGTGGAGGGGGGTGGTAAAAGTGACTGTAAATGGTGTTGAATTCTTTTAATTAGGCTACTGATATCACAAAAATGAAGACGTTACAGACGTGAAATTTGATATTTGCAATCTGCTTTAAAAGTAAAGAAACACGTATTCTCGGAAAATCCAATGAAGGGGGGGGGGATAAGAATTGAAAAATTAATTGAATTAATTGTATGAGAATACATACATCTAATAAAAACTAAAGTTGTTACAGACGTGAACATTCGTATTTGGATCCCCTTTAAAAACAAAGAAAAGCGCGTTTTGGTGGGGAAACCATCTCGGAGGGCGGGAGTGTAAAGGAGTTGAATTCCTTTCATGAGGACACATAAATCAAAAACTGAAGAAGTTAGAGTCGTGATCATTGGTATTTAAGAAGATCCTTTACTATTAAAGAAACAAGTATTTTTTGCGGGAAAATTCACTTGGGGGGGGGGGGGGGAGTATTGTGATATGAAGTGCAGAAAGTAAATTATTTTTATTGGGATACTTATATCTCAAAACTGAAGGTAATAGACGTGAACATTGTTGTTTGGAATCTCCCTTAAACATAAAGAAACAAGCATTCTTTTAATTTTGGGGGTGGGGGGTGGCGGTAAATAAACTTAACGGCGGTGGGGTGTAGAAGTAGGTGAGACCAATTGATTTTAGATGTTATTAATGTACTTATAAGGATCCTCCGTTGCTCAGGCGGCAGCACGCCGGCCTCTCACAGCTGGGGTGGTTCAAATCCCGGTCAATCCATGTGACATTCGTGCTGGACAAAACGGTGGCGTGACAGGTTTTTCTCCGGATACTCCGGTTTTCCCTGTCATCAGCCATTCCAGCAACACATAATAATAATAATAATAATAATAATATTCCGGACCGTCGTCAAATGTGCGGACCGCACTGGAAACGGCTCCTGGACGGGAAATGACTAAGAATGCAGTCCGGCCGCGGGTTCAGTGCCGCCAAGGCACCCAATATGACACCACGCCGGATCTCCTGAAGGATTTTATCGATATTAAAAATGATTATAAGAAAAGATGGCAAAGATTTACGGACCCATCTGACCGGGAGGAATATCTGAGCCTAGCCCGGGAAGTACGAAATCGATTGCTGGAAAGGAAGATTGAGAAATGGGAGGAAACGTGCCGTAAAATAATAGAAAACCAGTTAGATCGGGAATTTTGGTGGATTCTCGCAGAAAACGAGTCAGATCGCGAATTTCGTCGGATTATATATCTAAAACAATAAGCATTCAATTATACATTTCAGTATAATACCGTAGCGAAGCACGGGTATCTTGCTAGTAAATTATAAATTCCTAACTCCATTCTTCGTTTCTTACAGACATACATCAGCAATTATAGACGACAAAAGAGCCACCATTCTGCAATTGACACCTATGCACAAAAGCAGACTGTATTTTAATACTTTAAGGCAACATTCAATCACAGCTGCACATATCTACCTCTGGTTACACATTAGACTTGTCATCAATAATTGAAGAATCTATTAATCATACTAGTGGATAAGCCTAACATACAGCAGAACCCCAAGAGAACACCGCCTATGAATACAAGCACGGACATTCTCCATTTATATTTGGATAAAAACAAGAAAATCGACAAACCCAAGATGTTAAACTCATTTTAATGAAGTGATCATAGTCATTATAATGCATTTTAACTGTACATTTTAATATGTGATTTTAATATGTACAGTAGAGTGTCGATTATCCGACCTAAACGGGACCTGGAGTACGTCGGATCACCGAAAATGTCGGATAATACAGAATAACTTTTAAAATGAACTAAAACAAACAGGAAGACTACTGTATACTGAATTACGTACCATGTTTTACGGGACTCTATTTATTGTCTTATTAATTCAATTGTACAGTAGATGCAGTACTCTTTTCTTACTACGCCTGTAGCCAGGTGCAGATGTCTTGGCTTGGGCTGCAAGAGTTTTGATGTCAGCATCTTGAAATTCAGCACAGTCTCATCACAATTAAAAATCTGATCACTGGTTAATCCTTCAGCAAGAATTATTTCTTGAAATTGTCTTTTAAATTTCACAACCTCATCGGATTTGGCTGACAGTTCTCCTCCACAGATATTAAGCTGCCCAATGCTGTACCGTTTTTCCCACCGATCAAGCCACCCAGCAATAGCAGTAAAATCAGGGTCCCTTTATTAAACTCCTTCTGGATATACACGGCCATTTCTTGCAGAATGGGGCCAGATTTTGACAAGCCCTTTTCCTGGTTTTTAGTGAACCAAAGAAATAGTGCTTCACTTACTTTTTCGTACTCACATTTTTCATTGTTTTTTTCTAATTTTCAGTGCATCACTTGTTGCTCTGGTAGAGCACCACTATTCAATTTAATCCCTCGTATGTTTGCAGTCTCCCACTGTAACACGTCCAACACCATAATCTGAAGCCATTTTTTGGAGAGTTTCCCCTTTGTCCAGTCTCTTTAACCCACTCTACTTGTCTTCCACAGAAACAATCACTTCCTTACGTTTACTCGCCATACTCACAGAGGATATGAAAACTATAACATCCGCACCCAACCAATACTACATTGCAAAATCCTACCGCATGACTGCTAGTGCTTGTCCCACAGTCGCACCCTTCACACCCCGTGTCCCAGAATTGCATCCACCTAAAGTTCAAATTAAGCCTATCAGTATCGGATAACACGGAGTGTCGGATAATCGAAGGTCGGTTGAGCGAGACTCTACTGTACTATATATTTTAAAGTGTTTATGTACCTGTACTTTTAAAATAAGTTAATCCACACAAATTTTAGGCCTAAAAGATACACCCACACTCATTTTTAGATTGTACATATAGCCAGCTTTTACTTTGAAACATGCCCAATTTGAACGTTGGACACATTCCATTATTATGACTTTTCTACTAGGCAAGGCATATTAACCAATTTTGACTTATGTGAAGGTACTAATGTACAGCTGAGGATGACTGTATAAAAAGTCAAAACAAGTACTGCAAATAGGATCTTATATAAATAAAACTTGTATTGATAAGGTGGAACCTTTCTCATCTAAAATATAGGGCAGGTCTTTTGATTTGACTCCCGTAGGTGACCTGCGCGTCGTGATGAGGATGAAATGATGATGAAAACAGCACATACACCCAGCCCCCGTGCCAGCGAAATTAACCAATGATGGTTAAAATTCCCAACTCTGCCGGGAATCAAACCCGGGACCCCTGTGACCAAAGGCAAACACGCTAACCATTTAGCCATGGAGTCGGACAGGAAATGTACGAACCAGAGGAGTGGAATGCTAAAGAAGAAAGTTTTCTAACTCTCCAGCTATTTCTCGCCAATATTCAGTCAGGCTATTATACGCAGTACGCAGCAGTAATCTAGTCTATCGGAGTTGAGAGGCAGCATAAGAGACGAAAAACATAACAAACAATGGTCAGTGTAGTGTTATTGTTGATCAATTTTATGCGCTTTCAATATTGTAGGCCTTCACATTTAGTTTTCTGCTGACTCTGAAATACCATTCATCATTCGGTACGGTAAAACTGAATAAAACATAAATGATAGGACCCAAAATAGGTACCGGTATTTAACACGTTGAGTGCCAGACTGAATTTAATAGGAATGCCGTCTAGTGCTGTGAGCTAATAACATTGAGTTACTCCCTGGTGCCAAAACGTTCACAGGCTTAACGAAGCAAATAATCGCTGAAATTAGGATGTATTTATGATATATTACGTTAACTTACTATATTAGGTATAATAATGCATCCCCATATTGGGTCGTATTGGTCATTACGAATTGTACACGTACACACGCCCCTATATGGGGTCGTACTTATACAGTAGTTATTGTCCCGACGCTCGGTCATACTTACATTTTCCTTTGCAGGGACGCGTTATATGCTGTTGATTTTGATAGATATGTTAGCTTATTCATACTGGAGCCGTAAAAATATACGATCCCCGATTTTAGGTCAGGAAATATTTGTAAATGATTTTAGGTTAGGAAATTTTCGTATAAAATGTAGTTACATAATGTAGTGAAAATCATGTGAATTTCGTAAATTAGGATGTAAGAGAACAATATTGTAAGAAGAATTAGTAGATACGGAATATGTAATAAGTAATGTATATAATTTTGTTTGTATAACTTTTTAATTTGAGTAAGAGAACCTAGCAGCGATGATTGTGCAACATGGGAACCAGTGAATATATCGTTGAATACAGTCATAATTGTTGCAACAGCTAGCTTGGAAACCCGGAGTACAGTGAAGTTGTGTATGCTGAAGACTGTAATTCATCAATGTGGATGAACATGCGGGATCGCTATTTGCTCTATACTGGCTTCAAAATCACTGTAACTATATACTTCGTCTATATCATCATTGTTCGACTTGTTCGATATATCGTCCAGACTATCTGCACTAAGTCTTTTACTGCTCGATTTACTCGTAACGACTTAAAAAAAAAAGAAAAGGAAACTCGGAGCACTACACACTTACATAAAAAATTCGTGCTCGGGATAGACAATCACTTTGTCACCCTACAAAGCACTCTTTTTGTATCCATATGGGGTCGCGCCAAAACAGGAATTGAGGAATGGAAGGTGGACTACGCATGTACATAAATAGACAAGCAGATGGCAGGAAGAGACTTTACACATCATCGAAACACATGCATACTGCGTACCCAAATGGGTTCACACCATCCTCGATTTAGAGCGAACGTACGACCCAATATGGGGACGTGAAGTTCAAAAACTTGACTACTCTCACGTACCCATATGGGGTCACATGGCACTCAACGTGTTAAAAAATAAATTTTAAGCGCCTTCTCCTAAACTACAATTTCTTCCAGGGTGAATAAAATTGTTTATAGCTTAGACTGTAGATTCTTATTCCCCGACATTATATACCAATTTTCATTAAATTCTATTAACCCTTTTTCTTGTGGCTCGGCGTTGATATGGACTTGGCAACAAAAATACAAATTCATGAATATCTGTGTTATCATAGCCGGTACGGTAAAAATGTATAAGACATAAATGGTCAGAAATTTAATTCTATATAACTTGGGTTATGTAATATTTATCGATACGACCACTAATAATATCAGTATTACAGTATTAAATTTTTAGGCCTTCCTGTAAACAACATTTCGTTCAGCGTGAATAAAATTATTTATAGCCTATATTGTAGAGGCTCATTTTCCTACTTTGTATACTGGTTTTCAATTAGATAGGGCCACTAATGACGTAAATATTTAGGAATTAGATTTTAGGCCTTCCTCAAAACTACCATTTCACTCAGCGAGAATAAAATTATTTATAGTCTAGATTGTAGCGACTTATTCACCAACTTGGCATACCAATTTTCTTTTTTTTAAGATAGGACCACTAATAACATAAATATTTGAAAATTAAATTTTAGGCCTGCCCCTAAACTACCATTTCTATCAGCATGAATAAAAGGCAAGCAGGCAGGCAGACATTACGGAAAAGAAAAAAGTGCATTTTCTTGTTACTGTGGACATGACCAATACAGAAATACCATTCTTTTAAAATTCTAAGCAATGTACAGACAAAACTCTTATTTTATATATATATGTATGTCCAACCCTTGTCCAGTTTCTCTACAGGGTTGGGTATGAAGTGAGATTAATATTCGTAGCAACTTTTTATGACCTGATGCCCTTCCTGGCGTCAAGCTCATCAAAGAAGTTAACAAGATGAAATGAATTACGATAGTAGGAAGGGAGACGGTGAAACCTGGTGCTGGCACATAGCGTACTCATGCTGAATAGCACAAAGAGGTCCCCATCTGATGGACGAATCATCATCAACAGTGTCATGTGCCTTCGCTCCACAAGAGCACTGCGAAGAGGTTTGGAATTGAAACCAGGCTTTTGGCCCACAGTCTAGTGATTAGAAATTGTGGACCACTACCACTCTTACCCTGCCAGCCAACATTCTGATGGTGAAAATCTTTTCGACCAACAGGACGCAAACCAGTTAAACATGGTGTCGGACCATATAGATGTCACGCTTTAACATTCATGGCCACCAGGTGGGCTTTGAATACTACCATGTATTGTGAATAAATGTGTACCATTCATACTGAGGTGGACATGGTTAAATACTGAGAATTCCAGTAGTTAGTAAAATCCATGTTTGTGGATTGATCAGCAGTATATTCTCCAAACTGCAAGAAATATATTAGTAATAGATTTGGTCATTAAATGCCTATGAACTAGACTTCCAGTTCACTTCAATTTCTATTGACAGAGCAAGTTGGTTATGCGGTCAGGGGCGCACAACTGTGAGCTTGCATTCGGGAGATAGTGGGTTTGAACCCCACTGTTAGCAGCCCTGAATATGATTTTCCATGATTTTCCATGATTTTCCATGGTTTCCCATTTTCACACCAGGCAGATACTGGGGCTGTATCTTAATTATGGCCACGGCTGCTTCCTTCCAACTCCTAGCCCTTTCCTATCCCATCATAGTCATAAGACCTATCGATATTAGTGCGACGTAAAGCCAATTGTAAATTTCTATTGAATATTTTTCTTTTTCCAGACAAATAATGCAATTGAACTGTTGACTGGTACTGCTGCTGATGGCACGTTGCACTGCAAGGTATCCAGATCAGAAGTGACTGAAATAATGGGCAGGACTTACGATCTTGCTAATAACAAATACTTCCTACTCTTGGCTGCAGGAAATTTGAAAGGTAAACATTTGATTTCATTGTGAAATGCAGGATGCTAATACTTGGCTGAATACAAAATTGAAGGTATGTTCTAATATTATAAAGGGAGAAAGTTTGTGAGTTCGATCAGTCACCACTGATCAGAATTTAGGGCTAAGTAAATACAAGACAAACTTCTATAAATGTAAAATATAGGACACTGAGGAAGAATTTTCCAGCACCCTCAACGGCTGACATTACAATCGATCATCAATGATCTGCATTTAGGACTGTCATCCAGGTGAAAGATTCCCTATCAATTGTTTACCTCATATTTACATTTAATTATAATTGTTCACTTAGCATGTTCTTAGATATTTTCAACGAACTTGGAAATTCATCGAAGATTTCCCTTGATAATTTATTCCAATCCCTTGCTCCTCATGCTATAAATGAATGTTTGTCCTAATCTGTCCTCTTGAATTCCAACTTTATCTTCATATTATGATCTTTCCTAATACTGTCATTCCATGTCACCTGTCCACTGGCAGCTTGGAATGTTCCACTTAATCATGCTATTTGTCTCCTTACTTCCATGTTTTCCCAGCCCAAAGTTGACAACATTTGTGTAACAGTACTCTTTTGTTGAAAAATGCCCAGAACAAATAGTTCTGGTTTTCTTGGGATCCCATCCAGTTCTGAAATCGGGTAATCCTGTTGTGTGTCCCATTAATGGCGTATGGCCACTCCTATAAGTGACCTGCGTCTATGAGGATGGGGCCCACCTAGGATTTCTAATGCTTAAGGAAAAAAACACATGCACACCTACCTGCCGAGCCATTGGAATTAAGATTAAAATCCCCAACCCTGCCGGGAATCAAACTAGGACTCCTTGGACCAAAGTCCAGTATGCTAATCATTTAGCCATGGAACCCTAATTGATTTCCCAGTTGCCTGTTCTGTTAATATGAAAGAAATACACGATTGTATGGAAACAATTCTTAAGGCTTTAAACTATACAGAATTGAAAACATGGGTGGCAGACTTGTGCAGATAGAACTGGAATGCAGCCAGGATTCACAACATTTTGGTGTTTTCTCTGTGAGTGGGACAGTCAAGGTAAGCGTAATCATGATGGAATTAGTGTGTGGCCATCAAGAGAAAGTGTAGTATTAGCACAAAAAAGTGTTACAAACTTGCCACTTGTTGGTCTGAACAAAATAATTTTGCCCCCATTGCATATTAAACTGGAGCTGATGAAGAACTTTGTTAAATCGATAGACAAATCAGGAAGGGTATTTCAATATTCAAGGGGAAAATTTCAAAGGTTGACCGAGGCAAAACTAAAGGAAGGTATCTTTGTAGACCCACAAATATGCGATCTGTTACATGATTCTGAATTCAAGGGGACCCTCATTCCCGTTGAGAAAAGAGCCTAGCTTGCTTTTAAATTGGCCTATGTGAATTTTCTGGGAAACTATAGAGCAGACAATTGCAGAGATGTGGTGGAAGGTTTGTTGAGGTCTTACAAGACACTGGGATGCAACACGTCCCTTAAGATTCACTTCCTCCATTCGCACTGGAATTTCTTTCCACCGAACCTTGGTGAGGTCAGTGATGAGCATGGAGGAAGGTTCATCAGGACTTGTTAGAAACGGAAAGGCGATACAAAGGGAAATCAGTGTCCAACATGCTTGCCGATTACTGCTGGTAACTTATCACAGATGTTTCGGAACCATTTTATAATTGCAAGTCTTTGAGGAAAAAGTTAAGAAGGTAAGAATTTTTGCCATATGAAGTCTTAATTGCAACATAAATACAATTTTAGAATACTTAAATATATTTCTGTTATGTATTTTGGATTATGTATGATTTGGGTTGAAATTACAACAAATATAATAATGGAAAACTGCAAGTGAGTAGCAGTGAACTATATAGGCTATGCAGTATGTTATGGGAAGTTGATCATTTCTCTCAAGGAAAACTGTTTGGTGATAGAGAAAAATAAACTTTAGATTCAAAATCAGCATATGCAAATTAACTAAAATCACACATTTTCATTTCTGAGAGCAAAAAACGGTTTTAATTTGTTGTACTGTGTTATGGATATCGTGGGTAAAACCACAGATAAATTCTATGTAAATAGAAATGAATGTTAAATTTTATTATTATTTCAATCATCACATAAATGTTTTTTACATTTACTCTGTTGCAGTAAAAGATTATAACATGCAAGCGATGGCCTGACAGAAATACATGCCAGTGATCCCGGGTTAAATACATTGATAACACGTTTCGATATGGACTTAAATCTGTACAATCAGACCAGAGTGGTTTAGGTTTTTTTGGGGTTTTGCAAATATTTTTTTCTCATTAACTGTTAGTTATGTCTGAGCCTGTTTATTCACCACATTGGGTTGACTTTCTTCATTAATTTGGCATAGAAATGTCAAACAAAGCATCCACTGGTTAGTTTCCTGTTTTACAAAATAAAAGACTGTGTTTTCAACCGAGCGGAGTGGCTGCACATGTTAGTATTCTATGGCTGTGGAGCCAAGCTGTGTGTTGGGGAGAAGAATGGGTTCAAACCCCACCGTCAGTTGTCCTGAGAATGGTTTTCTCTAGGTTCCCATTTTCACTTCAAGACAAATGTCGGTACAGTTCCTATGCATAAATAACAGCAGATTCCTCCCACCTCCTTACACAATTTCATTCACGATCATTCATCTCACCTTCGTTAGATCCTCAGCTCAGGTTCGTGTCAGGAAGGGCATCCAGCCGTAAAAACCTGCCAGATAATTTAATCTCCTCAACCCTGGTTTCTTATCAGGAAAGTGGATTAAGGGGTAGACATATTGTGACTGCATTTTCATGTTGTCCTCTGCTAATTCCTTGTTGGTGACAATCTACTACACTTTGTGGGCAATGATGGGATATTCTAACAGCAGTATTGAGGTTTTACATGAGCAATTGGAGAAGCTTTCTAAAGAGCTCCATTACATTAGCTCAGATATAGCCAGTTCCACACTTACAGACTGCTGTGAAGAGGTCTGCTCATGTCCAAAATCTTGTTCTTACAAACACCAGTGAACTCGGGGAAAACTTTACAGATGTCCACAGGTGTGGAATCCACACCATGTACTTGAATCACTTCTTCAAGCTAGAGGAACAACAGGGGCATCTCATGACTGTTCAGTTGTCAATGTAGTTTACAAAAATACTATGTCTTTAGTACCTATATTTACTGAGAATAATTTACCACATGTTACTACAATTAAATTGTATGATTTCTCTAATTTACAACCTCTGTATTTTGACAAATTTCTTCTTTTATTTTTGCAGGGGACAAATCTTTAGCTTTCCATGATGTATATGTAGCCTCAGCTGAGAGCAACTATTTGTCGGATGTGTCTGGTTTTACTGCAGCTTCAAAACTTTTGATAAGGCTTCATGGAGCTTTCATGGTTACTGCATGGATTGGCTCTGCCAGCCTTGGAATACTACTGGCTCGTTACTTTAGACAGACTTGGGTTGGAACACAGTTTTGTGGCAAAGACCTGTGGTTTGCAGTGAGTATGATTATTCAGCTAATTCTTCTTTTACTAAAATATAAATAGTGTATGATTAAGCAGAAGATATGAACAGCTGAACTTAACAGCTTCCCTATGCATTGTCTGGAGATTACATAAGCACTCTCTGAATGCTGCATTATGTTTGCCTAATGTTTCCTTCTTTCACATACAGATGTAAAATGCTCTGTGCTAAGTCACTGGGATCCCAAAGATTTTTATGCTCTCCATGCTGGATTTTGTCTACTTCTATCTGAGCCACCAACACAGTGCACTTCACTGGTAATATTTACTTTGGCTATCCTACCGCCAAACAGCTTAAGAGCTGAAATGTGCCCTAGTTTGTGTTTGTGTTTGTGAATATTAAAATTTATTATCAATTTGTAGGGTTGCTGAATTGCAAAAGAGGCATTGTTTGGCAAGTGATTAATCCAGAAGTAATAATTCCTTATGATAAAATGTACCTTTGAATAGGTGGTTATTACAACGGACTCATATTCTTCAATGAGGGGAAAGACTTTGTTGCAGAACATGAGTGCCTGTCAATTCCTGAAGACCAGGTTAGGGCTCTGTTCAAAGATTGTGATGAAGAAGAGTTGTCGTTCAAGAACTTCATGGAAATGAAGAGGAAAAGTTCCAGTTTGGGTGGTTCACCAGGAACACCAGATGTATTCTTGCAGGCTCCTAGAAAGGAGAAATTCAGGCTCTGTCCTCTCTCTGATTATCAATTCTCTTCAGATGGATGGTTTTATGTCTGATACAGTCTTAAGGAATACTCCACCATACAGAAACTGTTGAAATATATAAAAGAAAACTTCTGCTCGGTACTTCTTCTACCCTAAAAACATTGCTTTCCTTTATCTAATATTGTTTTAGTGGTAAAATGATAAATTATAACGGGAGTCAGCTCAATTTATTACTCTTGTGTTTGAAATGCTAAAACATTTCTTTCATGTTCCAATTCTGTAAATAATCCATATCCATGTCAGTGCTGTTATTTACTGGTATTATGTTGGTTAAATTTATAGTTGTTGAAACAGCAAGGTGATAAAATTTTAATACTTTCCCTTTCCTATTCAAATATAACTAAAACAAATGCTTTCAATCTGTTTACTTATGGTATGGTCTTCTTCTTTTCTTTCATGATGATAACCTGTGTAATGTCCAGCTTTATGGCTAAATGGTTTAGCGTGCTGGCCTTTGGTCACAGGGGTCCCGGGTTTTATTACCGGCAGGGTCAGGAATTTTAACCATAATTGGTTAATTCCCCTGGCATGGGGACTGGGTGTATGTATAGTCATTATCATTTCATCCTCATCATGAAGCGCATGACGCCTACGGCTGTCAAATCAAAAGATCTGCACCCGGAGAGCCGAAGTCCTCGGACACATCCTGGCACTAAAAGCCATACGATACCAAGCTGCAGGTCGGTTAAGTACAGCCGGTATCCAGTATTCGGGAGATAGTGGGTTCAAACCCCACTGTTGGCAGCCCTGAAGATGATTTTACCTGTTTTCCCAATTTCCTGTCACATCGCCGCCATAAGACCTCTCTGTGTTGGTCCGACGTAAAGCAGCTTATAGTGATGATGATGATATTGAAAATAATAATAATAATAATAATAATAATAATAATAATAATAATAATAATAATAATAAAGCCATACACCATTCCATTTTTATCTGTGTAATGTAATAATTATTCAGGTTGATCAACCACCAATTAAAAAATTATTCCTGATATCTATTAAACATAAAACTATAGAAGCCTGCTTTGCCCTTTTTTGTTGAAACTTGAGTAAAAGGAAATTGAATCAGTCTTGTAATTTTACTGAATGGGTTTCAGAGTCCTTACTGTGGTATGTGGATCTAATGGTTGAAGCTAATTTAGTGTTCTCTCATTTCAGTGGCATCGGATGTTTATGGTGTTAACTTGGAGTCTTACAGTGGTTGCCTTTATCTTGATATTTGTGGACCGGCAAGATTGGTCTGATGGTCCTCATGCAATTCTGGGAGTAATCACTACATTCCTGGCATTCATACAACCATTTGGAGCAGCATTACGGCCTCACCCGGATTCGAGGAAAAGACCCATCTTCAACTGGCTGCACTGGCTTGTTGGAAATGTGGCTCATATTCTTGCCAGTATGTATTTCCTGCTTCAGTTACCAGAAAAAACGAGTGCTTGCTCTAGTGTAAAATTATTCTATGCCATGCAACATGCTATACAGGGTGAATAAAAAATGGCGCACTAGGAGTACACCATGCGAGTCTGTATCATCCTGTAAAACAAAGGTGATTCAGCAAAATGTAGCTTGGCCTATAAGTTTAATTGAGCAGGGATTTACAAAATGAGGTGCTTGAAACACTAACTGTGTGTGGCGAAGCTTTGTGCAGGTATCATGAATACAAGGGATGTACCTGGGAAAGCATTAAACACAAATGCCGGTGTTAGAGTTTCGCTTCCGCACGTGTTCTTTTTATTTTTACGTTCTTTCTTTCCTTCAGCTAATGCATTTAATTGTATCTAATTTCATTCTGTACAATGCAATATATTTATTTATAATTCGTACTTTTACTGTTGCCTTTATCTCAACGTTGAGACATAAGATTAATTTGTTATAGATATAAACATATGCCCCTTTCCCCTCGTAATGCAAATAAATCTAATGGAGAACAATAAGGGATACAGTAACATATGATGTGCCCGCCCCGTAGTGTGGAGGTAGCATGCCTGCATCTTGCCTGGAAGAGATTCCTGGCCAGGTCAGGGATTTTTACCTGGATCTGAGGGCTGGTTCAAGGTTCACTCAGCCTGTGTTATTACATTTAAGGAGCTGTCTAATGGTGAGTTGGCGATCCCGGTCTAGAAAGCAAAGATAACGGCTAAGAGGATACGTCATGGCGACCACATAGCGCCTCGTAATCTGCAGGCCTTCGGGCTGATCGGTCGATTGGTAGGCCAAAGCCCTTAAACGCTATTGCATCATGGGGTTTGGTTAGTAATATACACTGTATGAAATGAGGTACAAAAATTAAATACAAGTGGAGACATACTGTGCAGTTTTCTATGAAAGATTAAGAAAGTTATTCATGTGATGGCTGTATAAGATTAAGTGCAAAGATATACAGTACATTTAAAAAAATGCTGATTATACCAATATTTAATAGTTACCTGGTATGAAGATGAACATTTTTACATAGCTTTTTTTTTGATAATTTGTAAGTAGTTTCGGTTTACATTATTTGTTTCTGTAATCATTTTATCCATTCATTGTTTTTAATATATGGCTGAAAAGGGCCTAAATATTGGCTGAAACATTTACCAAAAATGTTTGATAATTCCTTAAGTGTTTTGAATATACTGAATTGTATTGGCTAAGGTGGATGTTTTAAATTTTTTTTTAAAAGGGAATTTTGTGTATTTCGCAGTGTATGTACTCCACCAGAAAGCTGTACAAGTTGACCTTAAAAGAACCAGTTATGTTACTGCAATACTCAGTTTGTAGACTAATGCAAACAATTTCAAGGACCCCAGTGTCATAGGGAACCCGGCTTGTGATGGGCTGTCGTCATCCTGTGATTTAGTAATAAAATGCTGTACTGTTTTTAAATGATACGAGCTAACCAGCGAGTTTATAAAGAAACCGACTAGACTAGGATTCGAAACCAGCCTCTGTAAATTTGGTTTGCTAATCCAGCAGTATACTCGCTGAGCTATTATGGCTGTTGTGATATTGTCGTGATGCAAGTCACTACATTCCGACGTGCCGCAGGTTGTGGCAGTGTTGGCAGATCGTCTTTCGCTTATGAGTGTTTTCGAATGCACCCGATTTTTCACCTTTCACTTCATCTTACCACTTATTGCAGCTGTAATTATTCACCTTCTATTTCTTCACCAAACAGGATCAAATAACCTCTTAGGTTTGAATAGCAATTCAGATAAGATCCCTTCCACCCGTACTCTCCTTTAACGACGTCTTTGGATTTATTGTCATAATAACTGTATTCTTCCATTGCCTATAATAATATAATATAATATAATATAATATAATATAATATAATATAATATAATATAATATAATATAATATTATTATTATTATTATTATTATTATTATTATTATTATTATTATTATTACATATGATTTTCAAATCAATCTATGCATAACATTACGTATGACTTAAAAAAAATGTTTTACTCTTTTCCAGTTGTTACAATTTTCTTTGCTGGGAAGCTGACCAATGCTGAACTACCTGCATGGTTAATTTGGATTCTGGTAGCATATGTTGCCTTCCATGTTTGCATGCATCTTATTCTCTCTGTAAGTATAGTAGCTGTGAAACTATTTGTTACAAAATAATTTTTATATCTCGCATAAATAAATTATCCAAAACAAGACAGTGGTTCGTCATAGACTTAAGTAATTAATTAAAAATGTTTACATAAAATTGTTAATAAGAACTTTGATAATTTATATTTCTTAGCCCCAGAATTGTTTCAATATCCTTTATATGTATTATTGGTATTCTGTGTTGTTAAAAACAATGTCGCAACCAACTGCTTGCATCTATTTGCCACCCTATACTCCGCAGGGCTTTACTTCTAAATTGACGTTTCGCAAAACAAATGAGCATCACCTTACCTCTGTTGCCAGCGCGTTACCACAGCGAGAACAGCCGATCCAATACAACCGCTAAAAACAGCACTCGTAAAATGTAATCTGGATTGAAAACAAATTCACAAAACACTCTCTAGCAACATCCGACAGTAAAAAGAGAACATATTAAGAATAAAAAGGAATGAAGAAATAACACATCACTCACCGCTAATGACTAGCACAGGAAGGAGGTTATGGCCTACTAAGGGAACACTCCACTGACCTCAGAGTCACTTTCTTGCCACTTTTCCGAATTACACTGTGACATGCTAAATACGCACAAAGTATACTAGCCAATACACGGACTTAAATCAAACTACAGCTATGTTCTTATACACTGAACTATTAAACCTGTATTGTACTAACTTATGCTATGCTAAACTGTAAATTACACTATACTGTACTATACTAGAAAGATGAAGACTAATATGAAAAAGACAAATCGCTGAAGAAAAATGCAAAAGATCGCAAACCGTAACAAATACCATACATGCTGAGCGAGATACGTTAACCATGTGGTGAATGCAATTTAGAATCGGCAACTAGGCTTCAAGATAGCACTCTGCCAATATGTTGATATGAATGGCAGCTTGGGATTGGTCGGATGTCTTATGTTTCAGTGCATAACCACCAGACAGAGCCAAATTCGGTCAAAACATCAATTAGAAGTAAAGATGAAGATCTGGCACAGGAAGGAGGTTATGGCCTACTAAGGGAACACTCCACTGACCTCAGAGTCACTTTCTTGCCACTTTTCCGAATTACACTGTGACATGCTAAATACGCACAAAGTATACTAACCAATACACATGTCATTCCGTCATTAATTTCCATGTATATTATAGTGATTTCATAAATTTGTGTTTTGTGTTCAACAAATGGGATAATTTAGAGGTTATAAATTATTTTATGCTATCAATGAAAATTAGGCTATACAGACATGTAAAAATGCAGTCATTTGTGTAGGTGCTCTGCAGTTGGGTCCTTTAACCATGTTGTGGATCATTAAGTTTCATGAAAGCTTTTAATTCTGTCCGCCAATTCAATGGAGTATTGGTCATGTGATCCCAATCTCGCTAGTGGCCTCCTAGCAGAGGTAGTTGGATTTTTCAGGTACGGAAGAAAGTACATTTGACATCCATGTTGTGCAATTTTGGCATGTAAAAGATCTTTAGTGATACCTGGCAGAATTAATGCAATTTGAAACGGACTTTCTGATTATTAGATTATGTCGAGTACCTACAAGCAAAGGGATGTTAAGCAGTGGCGGCTGGTGGTTTAAAAGTTCAGTGGTACACAATTTTTACTATTGATATAATATGATTACAGGCTAATTTTCCAATCCAGGTACATCAACAACACTTTTTGTTATTAAAAATAAAACAAACATTTTACATTTCTATTTTCAGGAATATTACTACAACCCAGTAACATATTTTTCATTTAAGAACTCTTTTGCCATATTGAAATGGAACACTTTGAGGTAGCCTAATTCTGATATTGTATCTGGTTTCGAAATTAAACGTTGCGTGGGCCTACTGATTCATTTCACCTCGGATTTTTCTTCGGCAGTCCGTTGCGGAAACGGCCCAGACATTAAAGACTGCACTGAATTCATGATCTGGCAAAATACCACTAACTGATAAAAATGCACAATAATAAAAACACACACGCTGACACGAATGTTTACACAGTGAGATCAATAAGCTACGTAGCTTGTACGCACATAACGAAGTTCACGACTATACTCAAAGAAATGGTGGTTTTTATTTTCAAATTTAAAGCCATTAACTGTATATCCAGCAGATTAACTTCTATCCAATGTCGCTAGGTGACATCCCTGTTATATAACAGACTCTCACATTGAGCACCAACTGTCTCTAGCGATTTTGCTAGTAGTTGGTTATGTAGGAGCACGGCCGACTGGATCCCTCGCTGTGCTGCAAGGAGCTAGCTAGAGCGACGCATCAAGTCGGCCGTGGTAGGAGGAGCCAGGTTGATAAACCTCCATTTAAGCAATGTATAAGAAGCCACGCCTATCTTTACCTCTCCCCGCGCACACCTCAAGCAACCTAAAAGCACCCCTCGATCAGCCCCGCGCACCCCTCTGGCAGCCAATGTTTCATCCTACCTCAGATTGACTCTCTGTTGCAAACTTTTCAGCTCCTGCAGTGAACATCTAAGAGTACCGGCTTGTAGTCTTCTGTAGTCAATATTTGCTCTTTCAAGCTCTTGAAAGGTTTGTCTTGTTGAATGAAAATACAGTAGTTGAGTAATCCAAATTATAAAACTTCACCTAAAATAAACATAAAATATTAATGGGGGTAGCGCAAACCTGCAAACTTATGGAGAAACTGCCCCTGATGTTAAGTAGGGAACAATGGGCACTAGAGGTGGGGACAGAGTGATAGAATTGTAGAGAAATTCAGTTCTAGCAGTTCTGACGTCACAGCAGAGCACCAATTCTACTGAAGTACTCCGTGTAGTATTAATTATTTTAACCACAATGGTCAACTAATTAGGTCCGCATTGACTGCAAGTTAATCATACATTCGTATATTTAACACTCTTATTCTATCTTGTCAATATATTTGGCAGATTGTCATTAACATCTGTACATGTTTCAAGAAGTTCCATATAGTGCGTGGGAGTTTCTGTTCACTTTCCGCTAGGCTCAGCAGCAGAATTTTATTGCTGTTTCAACTGGAGATTGACACATTTCATTGTCCTCTTTGTTGGTTTTTGTTATAGGCACTTCTATGTTTAAAGTTGGTGCATTACATTTTAGTCAACATTTCTTAAATAAGAAAGACCTTGTAAATGCCGATGGCAGATTTAACATTTCTGCATCCCAGGGCACAATGCACCTTCCAAAAATTAACAATAATCGAGTAATCGACTAAGATGAAAATGGTTAGTAAATATCATAGAGCTTTTCATTTCTCTTTGATAGTAGTGAACTCGTTGATCAAATCTTCATTGTTCTTGTTTCTCGTTTAGTTTTTTAGTGGATGTCAGACAGGCCGCTCCTCTGTAGAGTCTGCAGCTTGCCAACAAAGAGAACATTGACATACATTTAGCCAGTAGCGATATTCCGAGAAACAAACCTGTCATATTGATTAGGGTTGAGAATGACTGGTATTAAAAGTGTGTTTCTTAGTTACTAGAAAAGTGAAATCAGGCAGGTGCTGTGTTATTCTAATAATAAACAGTGAAAAATTAAGTCGTTAACTTCCAATTGTAGTTATTCAAATTGTACAAATATATTATTTTAGATACAGTTTTGCAAGAGAGTTTAGGGGCACACTATAACTTGAACAAATGCAACCCTCTCCTTACATTTTTAGGTGGCATTAGTGTTTTTAATGTTAATTGACATTGGGAAACTAGTGTTTCTTTTTTGGCGTAAACTAGGAGTTTCTAAAATGATAGTTTCTCCTTCTAGAAAATTTTATATTGTTTTAAGCAAATGAAAATGTCTGAACTTTTTTGAAAATAAAATTCAAATTAACTGAGTAACTAACTGTGATTGATTTTTTATTTACTGCTCAATCATTTCTAACATATATTTTAAATTTTAAGGATGAAATGTCCCTTGAAAATTTACTTTGCAATTGTCCGAACATTATCAGAGTGTGGTTTTTCTGGACAAGGGTGGGGGAAATCATGGCATGAGTTGTTTGAATGGAAGCACCTTGCACACCGGTGTTTGCACAGTCGATTTCCTTGGGATCTGATCTGTAGGCAAGAAAAGTTCTGCGCATGTTAGGCGATTCTATTCAAAAGTTATATCAAATAATTCATGCCACGATTTCCACAACTTTTCTCTAGTAAATTCAAAACTCAGAAAATGCTTGGATGTTTGTGAAAGAACTTTTTAACAGACATTTCATCCTTGCTAATTTAAAATATTACACTTGGAAACAATCCAGCAATGATTCAAAATTGCATCACAGTTAGTTACTCAGCCATTTTGAATTTTACTGTCAAAAGTTAAAATATTAGTTTGCTTTGAAAGATGAACAGTTTCTAGAATGAGTAACCATCGTCAGAGAAATACCTAGTTTGTGCCAAAAAAGTATTTATTTTCCCCAATGTTAAATAACAGTTAAGAACATAGTTATACCGCCTAATAATATAGAGACAGGGTCGCATATGTTCAAATTATAGTGTGTCCCTAAACTTTCTGGCAAAACTGTATAAACAAAAAAGTTGTGTTAGCCAACATTTGCAGCCCCTCCCCCCCCCCCCCGCCAGTGTCACCTCGCCTAGACATGTGCCTAGCAGGCCTATATTATAAATCCGTCTCTGGTAAATCAATCGATCAGTCAATACTGATCTGCATTTAGGGCAGTTGCCCAGGTGGCAGATTCCCTATCTGTTGTTTTCCTAGCCTTTTCTTAAATGATTTTAAAGAAATTGGAAATTTATTGAACATCTTCCTTGATAAGTTATTCCAATCCATAACTCCCCTTCCTATAAACAAATTTGTCCCCTTGAATTCCAATTTTATCTTCATATTGTGATCTTTCCTACTTTTAAAGACACTGCTCAAAATTATTCGTCTACTAATGTCATTCCATGCCATCTCTATATTGACTGCTCGCAACATACCACTTAGGCATAGAATCTCAAAGATAATTTAATAAAACCACCTATTCAATACTTTCCCTGTTTAATGTGGTTTGAATCTACATGAATTTATGTAGACTTATCAGGTTCGGTACATGTTTCACCCATTATTTGGGCATCTTCAGCCTGTAGACAACCTTTAGGTCAAGGTTTGGGACCTTTTTAACCATATATAGTATAATATCCAAATGTTAATAATCTCTTAAGACTAACATTCCAGGATAATAATTTAAAAAATGTGAACAAAACATAACTGTGGGTAACATAAATTAATGGTGTTTTAACACAATTAAAACTTGTCAGTCCTATTCTATCTAACTTTAAAATATGTCCAAAACTAAAACGGATCTTCTTCCTTTATCATGTCTTGAGAAAAGTGGATATTGATACTGGGGCTTATTTGACCCACATTTTTTTTTTCTCATGATCTTGACGTAACTAATGTTGAAACGTTGTTCTGAATAAAACTGTAAGCGTCTTGACTTCGGGTCTTATGTAACGACAAGGAATTGTAAAGAGTACAGTATTAGGCTGTTTCTTAGTTTTAGACTGCTGCTTAATTGAGAAGGAACATACTAGACACTTCATGCAGTCTTGTATGAATATTATTTCCGTTGATGTGTTGCTTGGTCTTTGGGAGGGATCTTAAGATTATCTATAATGAAGTAAAAAAGAAATTTTAATTAACAATTTAGGGCACGCGTTGTGACAAAATGTATTAAACTAACATCTCATAACTGTACAATGACTTACTTGTTCAATTCATACTAGGTGGACCTGTCTGTCCTGGCAGTGCCTGTCTTATTAACATTTCTACTCCTGGTGTTTTATTGGTGCGGTAATGGAGGGGCGGGGCAAGGAGGGAGAGTGGGGTCGTGGTTGACAATACATTCTGACATTAGTTATGGTATGTCAAGAACATGAAATGATACAGGTGGGTCAAAAGAACCCCAGTATGTAATATCCTCTTTACCCAAGACTTATGATAGAGGAAGAAGATCCATTTTAGTTTTGGACATATTTTTAAGTTAGATAGAATAGGAATTTCATTCTTCGGGTTCTGTATTGAATAAAGATTCACAATAAACAAAGAAAATGATAAGATCCACCTTTTCAATATTATATATTACGTGAAAATTTCTACATTTCTGTTAAATCATCATGGTTATGAGCTTTCGGTACCGGTTTCGACAAAACTATATATCATCATCAGCCTAGGACAAATTCTACAAAGACAGTAAAATACATTGACCATGACTCTTATAGTAATATCATAATAGTAATTTAGGAAATATACATGTTAAAACTAAAATAATCTATATATATAAAATAACTTGTCATGACTGACATGTAGGTGCTCGCTAAGGGAGGATTTTTGGATATTCCATCGCTGGGGGGGGGGGGGGGCGGGGGGGGTGGATGGGGGTGAATTTTTAAAATGAGGATATCTATATCTCAAAAACTTAAAAGTTTACAGATGTAAAAATTGGTATTTGGAATCTCCTTTAAAAATAAAGAAACACGCATTTTTTGGGTGGGGGAAACCAATTTAACGGGCGGGAGTGGAGTGAAAAAGGGGTTGAATTCTTTTCATGAGGATACTTATATCTCAAAAACTGAAGATCTTACAGACATGAAAACTTGCATTTCGAATTTTCTTTCAAAGTAAAGAAACACGTAATTTTTAATCTTTGGAATATAAACTTAAACAGGGAGAATTAATAGAAAAATTAGTTTAATACTTTGTATGAGGTTACTCTTATCTCAAAAACTAAAGACGTTGCAGACGTGGAAATTGGTATTTGTAATGTCCTTTAAAAATAAATAAACACGCACTTTTGAGGAGGGGAATCAACTTAATGGGTAGGAGGAGGGGGTGAAAAAGGAGTTGAATTACTTTTATTAGGATACTCATATCTCAAGAACTGTAGATGTTACATACGTAAAAATTAGTATTTGGAATCTCCTTTTAAAATAAAGAAACACGCATTTTTTGGAGGCAGGGGGAATCAACTTAACAGGCTGGGGTAAAAAAGAGAGAGTTGAATTCTTTTCACGAGGATACTTATATCTCAAAAACTGAGGATGTTACAGACATGAAAATTTGCATTTGGGATTTTCATTCAAAGTAAAGAAACACGTAATTTTTAGTCTTTAGAAAATCCACTTAAAGGGGGTGAATGAATTGAAAAATTAGTTGAATTCTTTGTATGAGGATAATTATATCTCAAAAACTAAAGATGTTACAGATGTGAAAATTAGTATCTGGAATCTCCTTTTAAAATATAGTAACACGCTTTTTCTTCTTTTTCTGGGAAATCGACGTAAGGGGTGTGGGGTTGAAAAAGGTAAATGAGTTGAAATATGTTTATGAGGATACTTTATGTTAAAAACTGAAGCTGTTACAGATGTGCAAGTTGGTATTTTGAATTTCCTTTCAAAATAAAGAAATGCGTATATATTGTTTTCGGAAAGTCCACTTTAGGCGGGAGAGGGGTGGAAAGAAGTGAAGAAGGAAAAGTTGAATTATTCTTAGGAGTATACATATATCTCGAAAACTGGTATTTGGAATCTTCTTTAAAAATAATGAAACACGTATTTTTTGTTTTCGTGAAAATCCAGTTAAGGGGCTGAAAAGAATTGGAAAAGCAGGTGAATTTATAAAATTAGTACTGTTATATCTACATTATATGGGAGAAACTAAACATGTTAGAGACAAGAAACTTGGTAAATGGAAAGTCCTTTAAAAATACAGGAACATGTACCTTTTTGCTTTCAGAGAAGGCACTTAATGGGGGGTGAAAAGAAGTGAAAAGTAGTTGGAGGATACCTATATCTTAAAAACTGAAGATGTTACAGACAAGATAGTTGGTATTTGGGATCTCTTTTAAAAATAAAGAAACATGTATTTGTGTTTTCGGAAAATACACTTAGATGGGTGTGGAGATGGGGTAAGGACTGATCAATTAATTGAATTCTTTTTATATTTATACATTTCTCAAAAACTGAAGATGTTACAGATGTAGGAATAGGTGTATGGAATCTCGTTAAAAAATAAAGAAACATGTATTTATTTCTTCGACTTGAGAGAAGACATTCTCACATATACAGTTCTATGTCGCATGGTCGTCTTAGCCGCAAAAGGTAATACCACAAATATGGTTTACAAAGAATTTCTGGGGTAAATGAAACTCAATTTTTGGGCGAGTTTTTATACTTTAAGAATTTTCAAATAATGTCTTAGTACAATGCTGAGGAACGATTACTTTGATCACATTATGAAATCCACGCGAGCCAAGCCAGGGGTAATTGCTAGTATTATATATATATATAGTAAAAAAAATTCTTTTTAATTATAATTGCTAAGGTGTACACTCTACAGAAAACAACCACTATTGTATTAATGACTATCAGCTTATATATGTAAATATTATTTTAGTTTTAACAAGTATATTTCCTAAATGATATTACTATAAGAGTCACGATCAATGTATTTTATTGTCTTTGTATAATTTGTCCTAGACTGGTGATGACATATAGTTTTGTCGAAACCGGTACCAAAAGTTCATAAACGTGATGATTTAACAGAAATGTAGAAATTTTCACGTAATATATAGTACTGAAAAGGTGGATCTTATCATTTTCTTTTTTTATTGTAGATAGAATAGGACCGACAAGTTTTAATTGTGTTAAAACACCCTTAATTTATGTTACCCGCTGTTATGTTTGTTCACATTTTAAAAATTATTATCGTGGCATGTTAGTCTTAAGAGATTATTAACGTTCGTATATTATACTATATATGGTTAAAAAGGTCCCAAACCTTGACCTAAAGATTGTCTACAGGCTGAAGATGCCAAAATAATAGGTGAAACATGTACCTGACCTGATAAGTCTACATAAATTCATGGATGATAGGGTGGATCATGGGAGACTGCTGGCAAAAATGAGTGCAATTGGACTAGACAAAAGAGTGACTGAATGGGTTGCTATATTTCTAGAAAATAGATCTCACAGAATTAGAGTAGGCGAGGCTTTATCTGACCCTGTAATAATTAAGAGAGGAATTCCTCAGGGCAGTATAATTGGACTTTTGTTTTCTTATATATATAAATGATGTGAGTAAAGACATGGAATCAGAGGTAACACTTATTGCAGATGATGTTATTCTGTATAGAGTAAGAAATACGTTACAAGATTGTGAGCAACTGCGGCGTGACTTCAGTAATGTTGTGACATGGACAGCAGGCAATGGTATGTTGATAAACGGGGTTAAAAGTCAGGTTGTGAGTTTCACAAATAGGAAAAGTCCTCTC
This sequence comes from Anabrus simplex, assembly GCF_040414725.1. Classification (NCBI taxonomy): domain Eukaryota; kingdom Metazoa; phylum Arthropoda; class Insecta; order Orthoptera; family Tettigoniidae; genus Anabrus; species Anabrus simplex. The sequence goes on from NC_090266.1 coordinate 63,240,920, forward strand.
AGTTTTAATTACTGCGATGATGGGGTGAAAATTCCTTTTGGGGATCATTGTAAGCATCTGGGTGTTAATATAAGAAAAGATCTTCATTGGGGTAATCACACAAATGGGATTGTAAATAAAGGGTACAGATCTCTGCACATAGTTATGAGGGTGTTTAGGGGTTGTAGTAAGGATGTAAAGGAGAAGGCATATAAGTCTCTGGTAAGACCCCAACTAGAGTATGGTTTAAGTGTATGGGACCCTCACCAGGATTACCTGATTCAAGAACTGGGGGAAAAAAAACAACAAAAAAACAAAACAAAAAAAACAAAAAGCAGCTCGATTTGTTCTGGGTGATTTCCGACAAAAGAGTAGCGTTACAAAAATGTTGCAAAGTTTGAGCTGGGAGGAATTGGGAGAAAGATGAGCTGCTCGACTAAGTGGTACATTCCAAGTTGTCAGCGGAGTGATGGCATGGAATGACATTAGTTTGAGTGGCGTCTTTAAAAGTAGGAAAGATCGCAATATGAAGAGAAAGTTGGAATGCAAGAGGTTAAACTGGGGCAAATATTAATTTATAGGAATGGGAGTTAGGGATTGGAATAACTTACTAAGGGAGATGTTCAGTAAATTACCAATTTCTTTGAAATCAATTAAGAAAAGGTTAGGAAAACTAAGGACACTTCCTCTAAAGCATTACTTTGTCAATTTATATATTTTTTTCATCTAAACAGTGTTATGTGGCTGAAGATGTTGATAATATACAAAACATGTACCACTTTTGACCATTAAAAATTGCCTTAAGCAATCGTATCGACTAGGTGGAAAATAAATAAATACTTAATTGTGAATCAGTTGTTACTTGTAACATATCAAGTCAAGCAGCTCGTCTCCTTTCTCCCAAGTCTTCCCAGCCCAAACTTTGTAACATTTTTGTAACACTACTCTTTTTTCAGAAATCGCCCAGAACAAATCGAGCTGCTTTTCTTTGGATTTTTTCCAGTTCCTGAATCAAGTAATCCTGGTGAGGGTCCCATACACTGGAACCATACTCTAGTTGGGGTCTTACCAGAGACTTGTATGCCTTCTCCTTTAAATCCTTACTACAACCCCTAAACACAGTCTTAACTATGTGGAGAGATTTGTACCCTTTATTTACAATCCCTTTTATGTGATTATCCCGATGAAGATCTTTCCTTCTATTAACACCCATAAGGAACTTTTACGCCATCTATGCAGTAATTAAAACTGAGGGGAATTTTCCTATTTGTGAAATTTACAACCTGACTTTTAACCCCGTTTATCATCCTACGATTGCCTGCTGTAGATCTCGTAACATTATCAAGGTCATTTTGCAGTTGCTCACAATCTTGAGTTATTACTCTATACAGAATATCATCTGCAAAAGCCTTATCTCTAATTCCACTTCTTTTTTCATATCATTTATATGTTTAATCAAATAAAGAGGTCCAATAATGCTGCCTTGAGGAATTCCTCTCTTAATTATTACAGGGTCAGATAAAGCTTTGCCTACTCCAGTTCTCTGAGATCTATTTTCTAGAAATATAGCAACCCATTCAGTCACTCTTTTGTCTAGTCCAGTTGCACGCATTTTTGCCAATAGTCTCCCATGATCTACCCTATCAAATGCCTTAGATAGTTCAATAGCGATACAGTCCATTTGACCTCCTGAATCCAAGATATCTGCTATATCTTGCTGGAATCCTACAAGCTGAACTTCAGTGGAATAACCTTTCCTAAACACAAACTGCCTTCTATCAAACCAGTTATTAATTTTGCAAACGTATAATATAATCAGAGAGAGAATCCTTTCCCAAAGCTTACATGCACCGAACCTTAACTCTTTTAAAGAATACTAGCAAGATACCCGTGCTTCACTACGGTATTATACTCAAATTTATAATTGAATGGTTATTGTTTTATATATAATCCGCCGAAATTCACGATCTGACTGGTTATCTGAGAGAATCCGCCAAAATTCGCGATCTGACTCGTTTTCTAATAGATTACGGCAAGTTGCCTCCCATTTTTCAATCTTTCTTTCCAGCAATCGATTTCATACTTCCCGGGCTAGGTCCAGGTATTCCAGCCGGTCAGTTAGGTCCCTAAATCTTTGCCATCTTTTCCTATAAGCATTTTTAATATGGATCAAATCCTTCAGGAGATACGGCGTGGTGTCTTCTTGGGTGCCTTGGCGGTACTGAACCCGCCGCCGGACTGCATTCTTAATCATTACCCCTCCAGGACCGTTTCGAGCGCGGTCCGCACATTTGACGACGGTCCAGAACATTATTATTATTATTGTTGTTGTTGTTGTTGTTGTTGTTCGTCTTCTTCTTCTTCTTCTTCTTCTTCTTCTTCTTCTTCTTCTTCTTCTTCTTCTTCTTCGTCTTCTTCTTCTTATTATTATTATAAATTTTCTGGACACCACAGCAAGATGCCAGACCGCTACTTGAGGGTAAATTACATCTGCTGCCATTGTCATTGTTGACAATGTGACCAGCACCATTTTTGCGCGTAGGCAAGTGTGTGAGATTTGTGGCGATACGAATGACATACTTCCGTGCATTATTGACCTTATTATAGAGGTGAACAATTTGACGGGCAATCTCATTCCTATCGTTTATTTCAAATGTGTTTACATTTTTATTTATATGCCAGGAGAATCTACTGTAATCTAAGAACGTTCTCCGAAGGAAAAGATGGTTGTTGAAAACGAACCCAGGAAAGATTAAAAATGATCGGTTTATGATCAGAATAAGTACTTCGAAACTCTACAGCCTGTTTCCAGTCATTCGACAGGGTCAGGAATGGAACGAATAAAGCCCCATCTAGCGGCGACAATAGGAATTGTGCCGGCTGCCGAAGCACTCCTCTGGGGCAATGATCGATGAATGACAAATGAAATGAAATATTGGACAGTGTCGCTGGAATGAATGATGACAGGGACAACCAGAGTATCTGGAGAAAAACCTGTCCCGCCTCCGTTTTGTCCAGCACGAATGTCACATGAAGTAACCGGGATTTGAACCACGGAACCCAGCTGTGAGAGGCTGGCGCGTTGCCGCCAGAGCAACGGAGGCTCCTTATAAGTACATTATGAACAGTAAAATCAAATGGTCTCACCTCCTTTTACATCCTACCGCCGTTAAGTTGATTTACCCCCCCCCCCCCCCCCAAAAAAAATTAAAAGAAGGCATGTTTCTTTATGTTTAAAGGAGATTCCAAACACCAATGTTGACGTCTATTACCTTCAGTTTTGAGATACAAGTATCCCCATAAAATAATTCACTTTTTTGTCACTTCCTTTCACACTCCTTCTCCCCCCCCCCCCCCCAGGTGAATTTTCCGGCAAAAAATACTTGTTACTTTAATAGTAGAGGATCTTCTAAATACCAATTATCATGACTCGAAGGCTCCTATTACACTAGGCCGCCAGGTGGCGCAGCCAGTCGCGCCACCGGTGGCGCTGCTCGTCGTTGGGCATTGATTTTTATGGAGCTTATTAGATTAGGGCAACCGGTGGCGTCGCCACAAACTGGCTGCTGTCTGGTTGCCATGCCCCGCGACCGCATTGGCAGCCACGGGTGGCGGTGAGTCGTGGCAGGGCATTGTGTCATACCGAGCTTATTACACTGGACAGCCAGGTGGCGCAGCCAGTCGCGCCACCACTGAGTTTGACAGAATCATACATAACAAATTTTATTTCTGTAGTTGAGACAGATGGAGAAAAGCCTTCACAAGAATGACACAGTTTCAGTTAGAGCTTGATGTATAAAGAAACTTTCTGTTTAGCGACATTACTTAAGCCAAGGACTGCTGCTCGAAATCAAGTAGGAATGTACGAATGATTTCATTCCAAGCATTCAGTTTTACTTGCTTATTACTATAAGCTTCAGAACTGGCGTCCCAAATGGCGGGTTGTTGTTCAACAGCACAAATGAAATCTTCTGTATTCACTTTGTTGATATAGATAGATATGTCCAATAACGGACCATTTATATTGGTATTCACTTTGTTGTCCAATAACTTCTGGCACTCTTTCAGGGCTTCTTCTTCTTCCTGCTTCTTGCTTTTCCCCTTTGTCTTGTCTACACTCTCACTCTCATTTCCACTCATTTCCACAGTGACAATCTGCACTTCACTACTTTGCGTAAATAAAACAATGCGCAGAGGACAGTGCGAGAAAAACAAAGACCAGATTTCTCTGCCTGCTAGAAGTACCGAACTATCGTAGGACCGAACAACGAGTTATTGGCGGCGCCACCGGCTGCCCTGAACGTGTCGCCAACTGAGTCACCAGTCACCTGGCGGCCTAGTGTAATAGGAGCCTAACTTCTTCAGTTTTTGACTTGTCTCTCCTCATGAATGGAATTCAACTCCTTTTCACTCCCGCCCCGCAATATGTTTGCCCCCCCCCCCAAAACGCGTTTTTCTTTGTTTTTAAAGGAAATCCAAATACCAATTTTCACATCTGTAACAACTTTAGTTTTTATTAGATGTATGTATTCTCGTACAATTAAGTCCATTAATTTTTCAATTATTTCACCCTCCCCACCCCACCTTCATTGGATTTTCCGAGAATACGCGTTTCTTTACTTTTTAAGCAGATTCCAAATGTCAAATTTCACGTCTTTAACACCTTCATTTTTGAGATATCAGTAGCCTAATTAAAAGAAATCAACACCATTTTCAGTCACTTTTACCCCCCTCCACCCAAGTGGTATTTCCGAAAACTAAAAATACACGTTTCTTTATTTTTAAGAGATAAAAGTAACATTTTCACTTCTGTAACATGTTAAGTTTTTTAGATATACTGTAGAAATTCTCATTTTAAAATTTCACCCCTTTTTATTTCCCCTTAAGTGGAGTTTCCAAAAACAAATCACCTATGTTTCTTTACATTTACAGGAGATTCCACCTACCCACTTTTTACGTTTGTAACATTTTACGTTTCTCAGATATTCTTTATCTCCAGTAGTTTTGGCTCGGCGATGATGAATCAGTCAGTCAGTCAGGACAAGCTATTTTATATATATAGATGACACTCTGTATGTGACATACTCCCAAACCATTATTAAGGGTTAAATGCAGAGGAACTTTTCAGTTAATTAATCCAAATGTATATTTGAACTCTGAGTAACACTTTTGATGAGGATGGATGTAGCTGTTATGCAAATTGTTTTCATGCCACTTATTTAAAAGGTTTATACTTGTATTTTAAAATTTCATTTTACTTTGGTGTACATCATTAATGTATTATTGACCTTGAATGTTTCTTAGATTGCTGGTTGCATAAGTGAACGTCAAAGTGGAAAACGTGTGAACTCTTTCCCCATGAAGGATATTACAAATAGTAGGATGCCACTCCAGTCTGCAGAGAGGAAACAAGATGCTCCAGTAAGTTTTCTAATTTCACTTCAACTGTGTTCAATGTAGATCAAGAGCAAACATAAACGTAATAAATCTGTTTTTGAGCTGGAAAGGAGAGACTTTGCAAAATAAGACACAGGATCAGGGTAACTGGTAAGTGGGCCCACATTTAGGTAACCGTACACACCTGGGCAAAAATACTTTGATGCCCACTTCAAATGAAGTTCACAGAACAATATTGCATTGATTTTTTTTTTTTTAATGTGCATATTATGTTAGTTTACTGTTATTTATTTTTATTACTTGCACTTACTTTAATATATTTTATACAAAACTGAAATTGCAAACACAGATTATTACGGAACTTTTATCAGAGCTTACTTTTAGATTCTGTCAGAAACCAGAACAGAGCCTTGTTTAGATCATAAGCTGCTGCTTCCTTCTTGCTCTATCATAGGCAAATTAGTTTGTCAATTTTTCATAATCCAGTTGGAAACAAAACATACTCGCAAAGACAGTCATTACTAGGTAAACAATGCTGATTTGTGGTATCCCTATTATATAAACCAGAAGCCTTACTGACTCACTCACTCACTGACATTGTCTATCCACTTCCAGATGAGCTAGGAACTTGAAATTTGGCAGTCTGATAGCTATATGGATGTAACCAAGGAAAACATTCCAAAAAGGACAAATTTTACTTATTTAGTCCCTTCCCTCAACAAAATGGCGGACTCAAATTTCAGGTACGCTAGAAAATTGAAATTTGGCAAACTGATAGCCGTTACCCTGTAACCGACAGAGAAATTATAAAAAGTTCCAATGTTTGAATTTTACCCCCCCCCCCCCCCCCAATATCAAAATATTGAGGCAATTTTCATGCTGGTGCAGACCTGGTGCCTGAAATTTAATTTCTATAAAAAAAATGGATAGCACTTTTGATCCCAGAAACAGAGATCTACAACTTTGGTCCTATGACTTTTTGTCGTATCTAGACTCCTTCTACCTTAAATCAAACTTCATTTTCCGATTTTGGGTTGATTTTGTTTTTCTGTATATTATTTCACTGCTTGAAACAGTTAAAAGACAGGTAGGATCACGAAATTTAGCAGGCCCCTTGCCACGTCCATTGGTTGTACGCAAACAGACTTTCATTATTCCTGTCGCCATGCAGGTACGGGAAAATGGAAGCGATATGTGGAAACACTACTCAAATTTCAGCCTTATCCATGTTTCTAAAGCAATCTAAGGTGAAGCCGACAGTGATACAACAAAGTGTCAAAGAGCCAGAATTACAGATTGTTTCATGGTCGATACTCCTGCCAAGTTTCAAGATTGTAGCTGTCTGGTAATTTGGCAAAATAATTTCTCAACTTGTGAAAAACTTATGAAATTAGATCGAAACATTTACCTCTGACTATGCCAAAAATAGCAGAGATACGATAAAATTCTTAGCAAAAAAAATATAGGCTACTAAAGGGGCTGTCTTATGCCACAATCCATTTGTCGATATGACCAACTGTTCCGCCACAGAAAATTTCCAAGTGAAGGTCTGCACATATAAACGTGCACATCTTACATGCTTATCTGTAGTATATAAAACCGAATGGCGACTGACAGACATTAAAAATTGAAGACTTCCAGATGAGGTAGAAACTTGAAATTTGTCAGTGTGATAGCTATTAGGTCGTAACCTATGGAAAAGTTTCAAATGTTCAATTTTTTGTTATTTTTACTTCCCTTTCCCTAAACTAAATCGTGGACAGTATGTTGCAGTGCGCCAGAAAATTAAAAATTTGGCACAGTTATAGCTCTTGACCTGCAACCAACGGAAAAATTCCAAAAAGTTTCAATGTTTAACTTTTTACCTCGAAAAATTGTCAAAAAGTGGAGGCAATTTTCATCATGGTGCAGACCATCATGCCGAGGTCTTTTTTTGTGGCTGAACGGTAAGTCGTATTGCCAACTGGACAGAGTTCGGAACTCATCACGAAGAGATCTACAACTTCGGTCCTGTGACTTTTAGTCGTATCATGATCCCTTATGCCTTAGATAGAGCTGCATTTTCAGATTTTACGTCATCTTCCATAATTAAGTTTACTGTTTTACATGCTTACGAGACCGATAGAATAATGAATTTCGGCAGGCTCATTGGAACGTCCACAGGTCATATGTGAGCAAAATGCATAATTCTAGCAAGGTGTAAGAATGGAAAAACAAAAGGAATATGTGGACACTGTACTCCTAATCTATGGTTCTAAACCAATCTACGGTGTAGCCCATACAGATACGACAAAACATCAAGGAACGAAAATGTAGAACATTTCAACCACAATACACCTACTGAATTTCAAGATTGTAGCTTCCCATTAGGTTAGGAAAATAATTTCTCATCTTGTGAGAATCATACGTAATTTGCACCAGGTCAAAACTATAAATTGTGAATATACTGTATGAGAAAATATTATAGGGCCAAATATGTACACAAATATATGGGCCATCTGGTGGCACAATCTGTTTTTCGTAACGATGTACCGGTTCGTCACAGTAATTTTCCAAATGGCCACTTCTAATGTACAGGAATTGGAGGTTTAGGGGCAGAGCCCCCAAATGTGCGAAAGCGAATTTATATATATAAAATAAAGTTCATTTCTAATAATTATAAATATATGAGGGTTGGGGCAAAAGTCATTGCAACTTTTTTTTTAGACTTTCAGATATGTGAGCAGATCACAAACTTCTATTTGTCGCATGGAAGTTATGCAGGCATAGTGTGTATTCACAACAACAAATGGCTCTGTGATTGCTGGTAGTAGCACAAAGCACACTTTGAAATCAATTGTGTGGTGAGTGCCGTGTAAAATGGAAGTAACCCAAATTGAGCAGCGCGCATACATCAAAACAGCTGTTCTCCGGGGGAGAAATGTGAGAGAATGTCACAGTGAATTGGTGAAAGCCCTTGGGAATAATTTCCTACCCATACTGTACAGTAGCATTGTGGGTAGAAAAGTTTTAACAAGGACTTGTGGCAACCGGTGATCAGCAACGCTCAGGGCAATCTGGACTGACGTGGCACGCGTTGTCATCGAGCAGCTCCTGGAGGAAAACAGACTATGGACACTAGTGGAGTTAGAGAGCGCAAGTGGCATCGACACATGCACCATACACAGAATATTGCAGACAGTGCTGCAACTTTGCAAAATCGCATCGTTGTCGGTACCGCATGCACTGACGGAAGTTCAACGGTGGATGCAACATGCAACATGTTCAGACTACCTAGCACGCTGGCAACAGGATGGCATGTCGCCACTGCAGGGACTGACTTTTTGAGTTCTGGTTCGTATGTCCTGGCCCAAAATTCATTGATGGCGATTATTTGTGGCAGGAAGTGGTCGTAACGTTCTCTCGCATTTCTCCCCTGGAGAACGGCTATTTTGATGTATGTGCACTGCTCAACACGGGTTATTTCCATCTCGCATAACGCTTGCCACACTGGTGATTTCACAGCGCTTTGTTGTTGTGAATACTCATTATGTCTGCATAGCTTCCACGCAACAAATATCGGTTTGTGATCTGCTCGCATACCTGCAAGGAAAAAAGTAGTTGCAATGACTTTTGCCCCAACCCTTGTGTCTATACAGTGGAGTCCCATTAATCCAAACTAATTGGGACCAGAGTCTGTTTGGATTACAAAATTTTTTGATTAACAGGAGAATAGTTTCTACAATATAATACAGTACATAATATTAATAAAATGCTGTATATAATTACAGTAGTTAGGAACCCATAGAGGACAAAATGACTAAAACCAGGTTAAAACTTTTCTCTCAAAACTTCTGAAGTACGGAAACTTTTGTTTTGTTTATGTTTATTTAAAAGTTCTGCAACTTTCTTGGTAATAGCACTGCAGAATGTGAACATGTGACTCTTGACACAGCACACCACAGTTGTGAAGGTCTCTGGGCGATTCTGCCCTCCACAGTTGGCTGCTGGCTTTGTCTCAGCTTCCTAGCAGCGCTATACTGTGATAAATTCAATCAAGTTAAGGCTTGAAAATGGCATGCATACGAAAATGCAGGTCGTGTACTCTTCAAGAAAAACTTGAAGTGCTGAAACAGTTGGATAAGGGTGACGGTGCATCAAGATTATCTCTCGAGTTTGGTGATGGAAAAGCTATGATTTCAAGATTGGAAAGAAAATAATTCTAAAATCGAACAGTTTTGTATGGCATAGTCAGCAGAAATGAAAACCTACAACCTGTTTTCCAGTCTTTGACCGGGTCAGGGATGTAATGAATGAACCATATATAGGCTATTATTACAATGGGCTGCCACTCCCAAAGCGTTGTATTAATGACTGATAAATGCTATGAAATGATAACGGAGAGTGTTGCTGGAATGAAAGATGACAGGGAAAACCGGAGTACCTGGAGAAAAACCTGTCCTGCCTCCGCTTTGTCCAGCAGAAATCTTGCACGGAGTGACTGGGATTTGAACCATGGTATCCAGCGGTGAGAGGCCGATACACTGCTGTCTGAGCCACGGAGAGCATAGTTGGCAGACATCCTTAAAACCCTCCAAACTTCAAAAGTGTCCTAATTCGATAAACATGAAGTGTTTTGTTTATGGTTTTCACAGGAGAGGCAAATAAGTACTCCGTTAAGTGGACCTCTTGTTCAAGAAAAGGCACTTCAATTAAATAAATTATTGAATGGAGATGTTTCGTTCACTGCCAGTACGGGATGATTCGATCGATGGAAGAAAAGGCATGGAATAAGTCTGTTAACAATAACAGCAGAACTGTTATCAGTTGATCATACTGCTGCAGAAGATTACATCAGTGACTTTAATGACTTGGTAGCATTAGGAAATTATTCACCGCAAGAAGTGTATACCACCAACGAAACTGGTTTAAATTTCAAGGCCCTTCTTAATAAAAACCTTGCATCTGTGGAGGAATCTTTTGTACATGGGTTTAAGATGAATAAGGAACGTGTTACTGTATTAGCGTGTAGTAATGCTGCAGGAAGAAATAAATTGCCCTGATGGTTATCAGTAAATCAGCAGAACCAAGGGCATTGAAACACTGTAACATGAACACACTTGCAGTTTACTACTGGAATCAAAGAAAGGCATGGATGGATGCACAACATTTCAAGGAATGGTTTGAAGAACAGTTTGTTCCCTTGGAAACAAGTTTTAGTGCGAAAAGTGGTTTGCCTTCTTGGGCTTTGATCTTGATTGACAATGCTCCATTGCACCCAGCAGTGAATGAATTAACTTACGGTGAAATAAGAGCAATTTTCTTGCCTCCTAATGTTACGTTAATATTGCAGCTAATGTACCAGGGCTTTCTGCAGAATGTAAAACTTGTGTATAAACAGAAACTTCTTAGGTATGTCATTCAGAATGACAGTTCACTCACTATTCTTCAAAACCTGAAGAATGTGGATATTAAGGGTGTGATTTACTGGGCAGCAGAGGCATGGGAGGAGGTTGTCAATAAGCAGTTCATGAGGAGAACTTGGAAGAAATAGTGGCAGTCTCTGTCGCCGAGAGTCAAACGGAAGTGTCTGCATCTGTCATTCTCCTTGAACTTGTTCAACAAATTCCTGGGTGTGAGGAATCCAATGAATGATGATAGTGAGTGGATGGAAGATGACTGTCATCAATTCCAAACAGACGAAGAAATTGTGGCTATGGTGGAGAAAGAATCTGGAGTTGATGAGGAACAGAATGACAACAAAGAAGACAACAATGAACAACTAGTGTCCCATTCAGATACCGTGGCCTCCTTAGAACTTGCTGTACACTACGTCGAGCAACACTCTGCTGCTGCGCCCACTGATGTGATGTTTATGAGACGCTGATTTAACACTGCATCTTTGAGTAGGTTCCAATCACTGCGGCAAAAGGAAAGTAATAGACTTTGTAAAGATAAATGGTCAGTGATTGATGGTTTATTAATTAATTATGTTAATGTAACGTAATGTAAATGTAATTATGTTTACATTAAGTTCTTCTTCTAAAGTATGACTAATAAAATGCAAGTAAATCTTCATTCTGTAATATGTTCTTTCATTTCAATAAGGGGGAAAATTTGAACAAAATAGAATATTTCTGTTCGGATTAAGTGGATTTTTGGATTTCTGGGGTTCAGATTAACGGGACTCCACTGTATAATGTCCAAGGAGAACACACTGCCTACATAATTGATTCAATATTCTTTGTGAAAGTAAAGTTGCCACCAGAATCGGATCCAAATTTGAGCCAATAGACTAACGCATTATGTTCGTCGGTGTTATCACGTATCATGCATACCATATTAGCACTGCGGAACGTCTACAATCCCATCAGAGAAGACACCAGGTTCTGCTCGTTTCATTTCATTCCATTCCATCTTTCATATGAGATTCGAAATCCTGCTGCCCTGGACAACTGCCCAGTTTGCCACTCCATTGGTAGGTCTCCACGGTCAACGGGGTACATCTTAGTTCTTGAATACTAATGTACAGTGCGTTTGTTTTTGATCCTGGCAGGACGATTGCATACAAGTTTGGCAGGTGGTCTGGGACCAAAACACAACACTAGCACAGATTTATTTCATTTGGGTAATAATAGCATGCACTAGAATGAGTACTATCCTTGTCAGAGATGATATTAAGTGTTATCCTCCTGCATTTACATATTTCTGACACCTTTTGATGAAATCTCCAAAAGTACACACTTCACACACTTAAGTTCTGCTTCCGTAATTATCCTGATTTCTGTTATGTTTTCTTTAAGTCTATCATATTTAGTGATCCCCTTGTTCTTAATCTACGAGGGACATACTATATTGTTTTACATTTTATTTTTTATACGTTCGTTTATGGTTCACATTTCACTTTTGAAGGTGGTGATGTGTAACTAGTGTCTCGTTTCACTGTTTGGTAGCAGCACATGCACAGAGGGCAACGAATGCAGTCTTCAAGCCATTTCATAACCACACTGTCAGCGTAATAGCAGACAACATGGAAAGCAACAGTCAGGGACAGCGCTATACGACTTGGTTACTATGAAAAGAAGGCATAACCACTGCAGAAATTCATCGATGCTTGGTGGCAGTCTGTGGAGAACATGTGCCGTCACGGAAAACAGTTTACAACTGGGTGGAAGATTGGAAAACAGGGCGTACATCGGTGGGCAAGGGAACCAGTTCTGAAAGGTGTGACAGTGTCAACACCAGCCAACATTGCCCGGGTCGAACAGGCCATCCAAGGAAACAAATGCATCGCATTTATGGAAATGGAGGCAGCCACGCGGATTAGTGGAATCGCCCTGCAGCGGATCGTGCACGGCCACTTACAGTTGGGAAAGACGTCATCCACCTGGGTGCCTAGACTCTTGTCTGCAGACAAAAATCAGAGGCGTGTGGACATGTGCAGAGAACTTTCGCAACGTAATGATCAAGATCCATAGGAACCAAGTCATACAGCGCTGTCCCTGATGGTTGCTTTCCATGTTGTCTGCTCCTACGCTGACAGTGTTATGAATTGGCTATGACGAGTGCATTTGTTGGCTCCTGTGCCTGTGCTGCTACCAAATGGTGGAACAAGACCCTAGTTACATGTCACCACCTTCAAAAGTGAAATGTGAACTATGCACGGACGTACAAAAAATAAAGTGTAAAACAATATAACACACCCCTGATATTAACAAGGCATCTCATAGTCTCTGTACTTGGGAGCTGGAATGCCAGGAAATGTGTCCTGATGGGGCAGCTAGAGTGTGAGGATTATTCCTGTACACTGTGTATTGATGCAACTGTTTTTGGGCACCTTTTGCTGTGACATGCGTATTTCATTTGGTCTGAGTTTGTAAACATACACTCTTGCAATTAACTACCTGTCCCATCGCTTGTGAATAAAATTATCTTGTCCTTGTGGATGTTGCACATTTTTCTTTTGGCAGTGTATTTTCTATGGTACATGCGTATTAGCCACATGCTGAATGTACCATATTTTCTCGCATAATTAATGCCCTTGCATAATTTATGCACCCCAGTATTTTTGGGTCCAAAGTGGAGAGAAAAGAAATGTTCATGTTTTGACGAAGCCACTTCTTTGAACATCCATCACGCAACTCCGGATGACTTTCGAAATAAAGATGTCAACTACTCAAGTAGCAACCTTCCTATTGCTAAACCGGGCATTCCAAACACTGGGCAATGTGCTGTTATCTGCTGGTAGAAAATACCACTGCACTAGTTCAGTGAGAGAATCAGCGCAGAAGTGACTAGTGACGCTCTATTCCAGTCTGGTACAAATGTATTTTATGAGTGTTTCGGGTACGGGACAAGAGTTTTCTCTGATCTCAAAGTTGTTTATTAGTCCACAGTGAGCAAATAGGTACTCCATTAAGTGGACCTCTTCTTCAAGAAAAGGCACTTCAATTCAAAAAAATTATTGAATGGAGATGTTTCATTCACTGCCAGTACTAGATGATTTGATCGAATCATGTGAATTCCTCGAATAATTTCTGCGTGCAAAGTTTTCGCCTGTATTTTTTTGTTAAAAAATGTGCGTTAATTACACGAAAAAATAGGGTAAACTATACATTTCAGACTAGGACCACAGGGCATATGACTTGATTTGACACTTGTTTCCTTCTTTTGAGTACTTATATTGACCTGTTGGGATCCTTTTCCTTTTCCGTGTCTGTCCTGTTCTCTTTCACTGCTTGCATTCATCTTTATCTTATGCCTCTTCTTTTTTCCTGTGTTTATCTAATGTTCTTCTTACCCTACACTTCTCACATCAAGAAAAGTTCTGTCAAGACAGCTTCTGAGTGTTGATGCCTGCCCTCCTGGTGAAGCTGGGAAGTAGAAAATAGTTCATAGGGGACTGAGAAGAACTGGGATTGACTAGGAGAAAAGTCCGCAACCTGTTTCCAGTCATTCAACCAGATCCTGAATGGAATCAATAAAGCCCGCATCTACAGGGTCCCTTATAAACCCAGATCGAATGGACTGTGTTTGTACTCTGGGCTATGACTGCTACAGTATGGGAGGCGCGCACATAGTTCTTGACCTTGCAAGCAGCCTGCACATGTTCGACGTCGCAAGCATCAGTCGCCATTCTGAATCTCAGCTGTTAACATGGTGAGACAGTTATCATTGCAACACCGTATTTTCTTATGTAAGAGTTGTGGTTTCATCTTAATGGTCATATGAACAGCCATAACTCTTGCTGTTGGTGTGCAGAAAATCCTAATGATGTTTATGAAGTCTCTCATTATGATAGGAAGATTGGTGCGTGGTGTGCTGTTAGTGCAAGATGAATAATTGTGGCATTTTCTTCGAGACGACAGTAAATGCAGAGAGGTACCAAGATGACATTTTGAGGCTGTTCTTCCATCAGTTAATGGAAGAAGAAAAATCATGTGGGTGGTTTCAACAAGATTCAGCCCCTGCTCGTACAGCAGAAGATTCCCTTTCTACAATCTTGGAAGTGTTTGCAGACAGAGTGATGTGTCCTGGCCTATTTCCCGTCGTTCTCCAGATCTAACTGTGTGTGATTTTTACTTGTGGGGTAAACTGAAAGAAAAAGTGTATCAAACAAATCCTTGCACATTGGAGGAACTGAAGGAAAACATTACGAATGAAATCGGAAACATTGCAATGGCAAAACTTGCTCGCATCAGCCAGAATGTGGTTACCAGGTATAATGCCTGTATAACCTGGGAAGGTCGACTGTTTATCTGTTTAATTCCTATTACTGCTGGGTGGAGCATAGGGCACATACAAGAGTTCTCCATCTGACTCGATTTGCTGCCACAGTTTTGATGTTCTTCCAAGACTTCCCAACTGAAGCCGCCTCTGCTTCCACTGTTCGACGTCATGTTATCCTTGGTCTCCCTCTTCTTCCAGCCCCTTGTGGGTTCCATTCAAGAGACTGTTTTGGAATGCTGTCAGGACCTTTACGCAGTGTGTGACCTATCCATTTCCATTTACGTTCTTTTATCTGGATTTCAGCCTTGCGTTGTTGGGTACGCTCCCACAATTCCTGATTTAATATCTGGCCATCGCACTCCTAGGATGGTTCTCAAACATCTGTTAATGAAAGTCTGGACCTTGCTTGTTATCTCTCCAGTCATCTTCCACGTCTCACACCCGTAGAAGAGCACTGATTTCACATTTGTCTCAAAGATCCTCAATTTAGACCTTGTTCTCAATTCTCTGGACTTCCACACTGGCCAGAGCTGGGCAAAGGCCCCTTTGGCCTTGTTTACCCTATTTTGGACATCTTCATTTGCCCCTCCACTTCTAGAAATAATACTTCCTAGGTAACAGAAGTTGTCAGTTTGCTCTATCTCATTCTCTAATACCAGTGGGTTCGTGTTTCTGGCATTGATCCTTAACTCCTTTGTCTTGGCATTGTTTACTTTGAGTCCCACCTTTTGTGCTTCCGTTTTGAGGTCTTTCATTTTCTCAGTCATATGTCTAAATGAGTGAGATAATAGACATATATCATCCGCAAAGTCCATATATTCCAGACGATCTGTCATCCTCCATTGTATTCCCCTCTGATTCCCTTCAATCACTTTTCTCATGACCTGATGTAATGTCAAGAACGGCAAAGGTGAGAGCAGGCACCCGTGTCTCACTCCCGATTCTATTTGAAAGGGCTCTGAAAGGTCTCCATGTTCCACTTGGCAGGTGTAATCTCTGTATAACATTTTTACCATGTTGATGATTTTCGTTGGAACCCCATGCCCCTGCATCGCTCTCTAGATTGCTTGGCGCTGTAAACTATCAAAAGCTCTTTCAAAGTCAATGAATGCCAAATACAGTGAAGACTGATATTCCATGGACTGTTCTAGTATAATTTGTTAGCTATTCATTTGGTCTATGCAGGATCGGTGTTCTCTAAAACCTGCCTGCTCTTTCCGGATCTTGGCCTCCAATGGTTCTCTCAATCGATTCAGTATGATTCTCGAAAAACTTTACTTGGTATAGACAAGAGTGTAATTCCTTGTCAGTTGGTGCAACAAGTCAGATCCCCCTTCTTTGGTAGTTTTATCAAAATGCCCTTCTTCCAATCCTCTGGGAGTGTCTCCATTTTCCATATGTCTTCGAACAATGGCAAAAGCATCTCAGCTGTCAACTCATAGTCTACATTCAACACATCAGTCACAATATTATCCACTCCAGGTGCTTTGCCTGCCTTGCAGCTTTTCAGTGACAGGAAGGTCGACACTTCAGCATTATTTATAAGGTAAGATTTCGTATAAGATTGTATACACACTTAAAGCAGGGCGGCCGCGCGTGGCATAAGTTCAGCTGAGGCAGCTGCCGTAGCGCAGAGTACAAACACAGTGTGTTCTTGGGTTTATAAGAGAGACCCTGTATATTGCTTTCCTCTGGGGCAATGATTAAAGGCTGACAGAAAAAGTAAAATGATATTAGTGTGTGTTACTGGAATGAAAGATGAATATTCTCTCAAGCTGATTTTAAACTGTGTGAAAATTTAGCACCACCACCTCACAAAGCCCTTTTGAATTTGCCCATGAAACAATGTGATTGGTTAACTTCAGCAGCTGATAAAATGACCAACTGTGCGTGATATAGATTTTAATTTTTTTCAAGTTATTCATCAGTGTGACCAACCCTCTAACCCTTATATACCTGATTAACCCTTATATATCTGATTCATGTCGTTTCCGATCACCCTGTATGTAACTTCACTGATATAAAGTCATTTCAAGCTTGCATATTTGCATTAATTTTGTTCACTATCAAATGCTACTGAGTGTTTCTTTCTTACTCAAAGTAATTGTTTGCATTTTTGTTTCAGCACTCTTGTTTCCGGAAGTTAATGCTGGCTGTGTACATCGTTGGGATTCTTGCCATCACTGTGGCCATTATCGTCATCATTGTTTTGGCACCGATCGAGGAAGAATGGGAGAGGCTTACAAGTCGTGCATCGGGTAACTGAACCCTCTAGGGGTATGATCTGTAAATTGTGATAGTGGACAGTGACATGTGTTATTTCTATACACAGTACTTTTTAAGACTAGGTTATCAAGACTTAACTGACTCAAGTGTGCAGTGACAATTTTAGCCTTGTAATTATTGCTGAATGTGTGGCACTTTTATTTTAGAATGAAATGACTGCATATGTACTGAAGAAACCAACAGATGGACTTAGGTTTATGAAGTAACAAATATATACTTCCATTAGATTTTTAGATTTGGTGATGCTGTTTCACTGATTTCATAGGAAATCTAATTTCTTGTCATTCCCAGATTTAAAGGAGTATTTTATTTAACAACAAATTGAAACATCACTATTCTATACACAGAACAGTTTTTTTAATATATCATTACAGTATTGTATAAATTTCTATAGCAAGATACTCATTACAACCAAATGTAGATTAGTTTTAAAAATACCTCCTTGTTTTAAGAACTGTACAAATTGTTACCTTACTTCTAGCATGTATTTTTAATGCTGTAAAGTGATAAAATGGAATGAGATACTTATGTGAAACCCTTTAAGTAGTCTTTCATTTTGTCATTAATCCAGGAAAATTAATCCTGTTCCAAAATAACCAAACTTTGAAAATAACTCTTTAGGAAGCTCTGGTAGGCACTTTGTAGTATCTTGCGTAGTTAAAGCTGTGATTCCAGACTGATTTTTTTAATTGACTGAAATCATCGTCCTTTATGGGTGAATTTCAGTTAGGGGGATAGGAACAAGTTTACCAGGATTTGTCAGATGAATAGGTTGGCTGGGGAAGACGGTTATCTTCATGCTTTTCAACATTTGCAGATCAGCAGTGATGTATGAGCTGATGTGTTGTCTTGCTGGAGGATGCTTCAGAAGTTATTTCTTCTCAAGTCCGGTCTTTTTCTCCTGATGTTTTCTCTCAAATCTCTCAAGATTTCAAGAAAATATCAGCGATTTGCCGTTTGAACATCAGTTAGTGATTCATGGTGAACTATATCGCTGATGTCAAAGAAGACTATCAACAGCACTTTCATGCTCTACCTCACTTGCCACGCTTCCTTTGGTCTCAGTGAATTGCCATACACTGTGTTCATCATTTGGTACAACTCCATAAATATTTTCCTCATTTTGAAGCTGAAGCAAATGTTGATATGTTGCTCGTAATATTCAGACATCTGGACTAATTGCAACGTGTACTCAACAGGCTTGCAAACTATTAGCTGCTGAGTGATACCTAATTGATTCAGAAATGCGCAGCAAATGGCCGGTTACATAGGACGGCGAGCACTATGCAGTGCCACTTAACAAGAACCACCAAGACTTCTTATTTGCACAGTATTTTCAATGTTTGGTTATACAGGCCTTGTATATCTGTATTATTAGAAACAGGGATGTGAAAAAATGTGTTTGAGATGTTGGTTTCTTATAACGCTGATGTCCAAAGTTCCATTGTTCAGAGCAGTGAATTGTAAGATATCTCAAGTAAGTTGGTGCATTCATTCACGGCCATCGTCTACTGATGTTAAGCTAGTGGTGAATATTCCCAGCATTATTGTGTGCTCTTGTGTACTGCAACCACTGTTAAGAACAATAAACATTGATGACATATGTTGTTAAACTTGTTTTCATGTATTTAAATAAAACAAACCAAAAACATTTATCTTTTTTAATTAACATAACATTTCCATATCATTGTTATAATGTGTATTATTATTTATATTAATGGTCCACTGTAAAGTTTCCTCTTTGTGATCCATGGGCAATGGCTTAGTGGCCTATTAAATGGTCTGGAGTGTTCAGATTATCATGGACACAATCTGAGTCATCCTCATTCAACTCGGATCGCTACCTATCCAGTCCACTGGTGTATCCTACAGTGCCTATATATATACAGTGAGGCCAACTTGGTTTTATTTCCGATTGGCTGCACCTGGAGTTGCGCTCTATCTGCCATAGTCGTCCCTAGTGCTGTATTGTAATTGTATTGTAAACTCGTTTAATTGGTCGTAGTTCAGCGATTTGGTGAAAATGCTGGATTGTTGTGCTTTCGGCTTTACCAACAGGACGGAGATAGGATTTATCATGAAGGTATTTCCCAGCGACCCAATTCGAAGAAAGCAATAGGCTGCCATGGTTAAAGGAGAAGGGTGGCCTCCTACTGACACATCGTGTTTATGCGAAGTAAGTCCATGATACTTACATTTTTTAAAATGTAATCTAAGTGCCCACAATATAGTTGGCTGGAATGACTGGTATTTTATTTTATTTCACTAGGCACACTTTGAGCTGTGTATGTGGTAAAATGTATGAGAGGATGGGAAAAGAATTGAGTTGAAGTGCCTTTCCCACATTTTTCTCTCACTGAGAGCCTCCAAAAAGAAAGAAGCCTCCCATCACTCGGAAACCATACAGTCCAAAAAGGAAGACATAAGCAGGAAGAGGAGAGAATAAATGTTCTAATCTACCAGAAAATGCAGTGAAGGATAGAAGAGAATGCTGTAATTTTTAACTTGGCACTTGCTTCACCGAACAAGCCTGCAACAGCAAGTTGCAGCCTGCCTCATTCAAATATGGACACAGTAAAATCTTTGAATGATAATTTGCAGCAGTATGAAAATAATTACAAAAAGCTTGAAGCAAAATTGCTGACTGAAACATATATATTCTGATGATGATGATGATGATGATGATTGTTGTTTAAAGGGGCCTAACTTGTAGGTCATCGGCCCCATACATATTCTAAATTGAATGTATTATCAGACAAAACAAAACAAATGATATGCACATAATAAAGACAAACCTAAGAAATGTATTCAATAGTGATCAGATTTGTTTATTAAGTGCAAAAAAGATATTTTTATTTTGGTCAAATGAGACAATAAAAACCTCTCTCAAATTAAAATTTTATTGTGGATATACTGTACAGGCTATGAAGAGCTCTTAGAGCAAAATTATCTGCTTCCCTTCCTAATAGCTCTTCGTAGGAAAGTTCAGAAGCTTGCCCCGTGGTGTAGGGGTAGCGTGCTTGCCTCTTACCCTCAGGCCCCAGGTTCAAATCCCAGCCAGGTCAGGTTTTTTTACCTGGATCTGAGGGCTGGTTCGAGGTCCACTCAGCCTACGTGAATTGAGGAGCTATGTGATGGTGAGATAGCGGCCCCGGTCTAGAAAACCAAGAATAATGGCAGAGAGGAATCATTGTGCTGACCACACAACACCTCGTAATCTGCAGGCCTTCGGGCTGAGCAGCGGTCGCTTGGTAGGCCAAGACCCTTCAAGGGCTGTAGTGCCATGTGGTTGGCTGGTTGGTTGGTTGGTAAAGTTTAGAATATTTCCTTTCAGCCTGGCATTCTAGAGGGTGTTATTAATTTCCTTGAAATAAAGCTGATCTTAACAGTGAAGAAAAACAATGTTTTCTATTAATGGATAAAACGTCAATTACACTAGGAAATGCAATGCATTCAATGGCAAAGTACCTTACCTGACCATAATTGGCAAGCTACACATGCTTTAATATTTATGTAGTATCAAGTAGATGGAAACGGACAATTGAATACTTTTTCGCTGCAGACAGTACAGATGGTGGTGTGTGTGGTAATATTATTTTGGACATTATAATGAAAACCCAAGAAATAGGTCTTAATTAAATAATTAATCATTAATTAATGATCTGCATTTAGCTTTTTCTTAAATATTTTCGAAGAACTTGGAAATTTATCGACCATTTCCCTTGATAATTTATTCCTGTCCCTTATTCCTCGTCCTTTAAATGAATATTTGCTCCAATTTGTCCTCTTGAAGTATTTACGTACCTCTTAAATAAATTTAGAGACGGTTGTCGGCCTGGTAAGGAAAGAGTCACTTTAGACAAAAGTCTGATGTGGAAGGGGCGACTGGGGTTGAAGCAGTTAGGATGAAAAGGGCCATGTTTAGAACAAACAATTTTGATTTATATGCGAGTGGGACCGGATACCTTTATGACAGCAGTATTTACATAGGGTTAACGTACAGACAGCACCAGAGGCCAGGCTTAGGGCTTTTGTGTTCAATTGTAATGCATCTAATGGTCCCACTACTAAACCAGGGCAGAACAGTATATCTGGACCATTCGTTAAGTTCTCCAGAACAGTTTATAGCTCTCCATAATAAAGGAACAAATACAATTTGAACTGTCTAAATTAAGAGGGATGGGCTACTGAAAATTGGTAACACCAAAAAAATATGGAGGAAAGAAATGGAAGTAAGGTAGCATTGTGCTTCACAGAATTTTCACCGAACACACTCCAAACGTTTTAAACAAGCCTCGGACCTACGGGAATAATGGAGTTCCACTTCCATTTCACAGGCGAGAAAATTCTTGGAAACAACTTGGCAAACAAAATGTTATTTGATGGGGAACTATCAATACAAGTGGGGCTTATGGAGGAAAGAAAGTTGAATGCTGAGTTTGCAAAGAGGGTACATCTGGATGTGTTAGTTCATGATATTCATGTAACTGGAGATAACAAGGAAGAGATAGGAGATTATGAAGTGTTTTGATGGTCATTAAAAACTGAAGGGCAGAGTGTGGACTAGGACTGTTCATCAGGAATACTCTTGCACACAGCATAGTTTGTTGGGCATGTAAATAAGCGAATGATGCAGGTAGATTTAGCAGTTGGAGCAATTAGGATGAGAATAGTCTCATTGTATTCACCATGTGTACAGATGAAGAGGAAGTTGACAAGTTTTATAAAGCATTGAGTGTCATGGTAGTCGGGATCAACAGCAAGGATATGATAGTGCTAACGGGCAACTTCAATGAGAGAGTTGGAAATAGAACTGAAGGATACGTGAAGGGGATGGGTAAATGTTGGGAAGATATGGAAGCTAATAGGAATGGGAAACATTTACTGGACTTCTGTTTTTATATGGTATTAGCAGTGATGAATATATTCTTCAAGAATAAGGCTATTCATCGCTACACATAGGACGGTAGGGGCAACGGATTCATAATAAACTCTATCTCAATCGACTTTGAATTCAGGAAATCTGTTAGGAATGTGCGGGTATTCCAGAGATTTTTCAGTGATACGGATTACTCTCTGATATCTTTAGGTCTAGGATAGAGAAAGTTAAATCTTTCTGCAGACAAATAAGTGTAGAAAATCTCCAGGACAAGGAAATTAGACAAGAGTACATGGATATGATTAGTGAAGAGTTCCAAGCAATGGACAGTAAATAAGTTCAGGATATAGAAAGTGAATGAGTGGTATGCAGGAATGTTTTATAGTCGTATTAAAACAATGTGCGTGTTCTGACAGCTCGCAGCACGTGGCACAGAGCAAAGCAAAGGTGAGGGACCACTGCGTTGCCACATGTTCAGGCTGGTGTTACTGCCATCACAATCAATCCCTCTTGCTCTGTACTAGGCACTGTGCAGGAATCATGAGAGCATTAGCATCATATTGTTATTATTAGCATCATATTGTTAATATTATTCCAAAGTTGCTCAGCAGTAATTTTATCAGCTCAAATATTGTAAGGCATACTCCTCTTTCCCCTTCCTCTCAGTAGAAATGGGACATTCAATCATTTTACTGAATCGATTTATTTGATTCCGTTCACGTTACTGAAACGATGCAGTGATCCGATTCACGGCACATTAGTCACCACTCCTACTGCATCTGTGTAGTATGTGCTGGTAAGACAGCAGCAACAGCATTCAGTGCTCGCAGCTGCCATCTGGTCTTCATACTATGAACTCCTTTCTTAGAAAAAAATGCTAGTCACTCTAATACATCGAAGGTTTCCGGCGACACAGGGTGGGAAAAGTTAGGATTAGGAAGGTAGCAGCCATGGCCTGAATTAAGGTACAGTCCCAGCATTTCCTGGTTTGAAAATGGGGAAACTACGGAAAACCATCTTAACGGCTGCCAACGGTGGGATTCGAACCCACCATCCCCCAAATGCAAGCGCATAGCTACGCGATACTAACTGCACGACAACTCGCTCAGTCATTTTTGACAATATGTATTTTTCTATCAGCAGAGGATTTTTTAAAATCGTCATATTTTGTATAGGCTACCCGAGATGTACAGTAGCCCGCTGGTTTTCTGATTCAACATACTGTTGGTTAAGTTATTGCGTCTGTCCACATATGATTGAAGTCTTGTGCAACGATGTGACATATGAACTGAGAGAATACTGAGCCGTTCTTCCCAATATAAAATGGGTACTTTTGAGTGGTCATGAGCATGACTCATAGTCATAGGGCAGGCTAGAGTAGAGTTTAATTGTCAAATGTCAACTAAGTTATAATGCTAAGATTCATTAAACTAATAAATAGTATAACCTAATAGCCCACGTACTTACTAGCTACTTCAGAATTATGTTTTGACTACCTTTTTAACACTGCAAATAAATCCATCTACTATTTAAACCTCCCTGTAAGAAGAGGACAGTGAATGCAAATGGGTACTATTTTCAAATGAGCTGAGCTCGAGAGTCCATTATAGCATACGATTCTTTCAGTTTATCATGGCTCACTGTATGTTGAATTAAAATCTAGCAGGTTCCACCTTTTCAATACAAAATACAATGTTGTTGGATAGTATTTACAAAATTATTTTATTACAGAATATGTTTCGGTGTTTCATTTTGACACCATCATCAGCTGTATAGTAAATGAAAAAAACTTGGAGATATAAACAATGAACAACAACATATTGCTGAACTTGACTCCTTAAAAACTAACTTATGCTAGGTTTGAAAACTCTAATTTACAGCAAGAAATTCTTGTGATGTCGTAAGTCTTGTAATGTCGTAAATGTATTAGGACATCAAGATTTTTCTTGCTGTAAATTAGTTTTCAAACATAGCATAAGTTAGTTTTTAAGGAGCCAAGTTCAGCAATAAGTTGTTGTTCATTTTTTATATCTCCAAGTTGTTTTCATTTACTATACAGCTGACGATGGTGTCAAAATGAAACACCGAAACATATTCTGTAATAAAATAATTTTGTAAATACTATCCAACAACATTGTATTCTGTATTGAAAAGGTGGAACCTGCTAGATTTTAATTCAACAGTGATCTCAGTTCAATACGGATAAGAAATGTGAAGTTCCTTACGTTTAATCACTGTATGTCTCGCTGCAGTGGAAGCTCGGCTCTCCGCCAGTGTCCAGTGAGCCGATAAGGAGCCGTGTGTATCTTGTGTCTCACTGAGCCGCGCTCGTTCACGATTCTTTCGATGTGCCTTGTTTCACTATCTCACTGCAGCGGAAGCTCGGCTCCCCATCAACGTCCAGCGAGTGCACCACTCAGCACTGTCCACTGGGAGTAAGCTGAATCGTGTGCCGTGAGCTCGCTGTTCCTGTGAATTGATTTACTCGGACACTTGAATGAATCAATACACTGCTTCGAATCATGCATTCAGTAGCCAACACTACCTCTCAGGCTTTTATCAGTCTATCTCCAGATGATTGGTTTCCATTTTTAGGTAGATTTCAGCAGCAGAAAGGCAAATTTAAAAATACAACCTGTCTTTATATTTGTTATATTATCATGGAAATGTCCGTTGACATCTTCACCAATAATAATTAAACTGGCCTGCTCATTATTCTGGGTTCAAAACCAGGTGAGGATGGGAAAAATATCTAACAACATGCTTTTCTTTGGATAAAAAATTGAAATAGGTCAGACCCTGCCATAGGGTGAGATGAGAGTTGTGATTGGTAAAAGTCCGTCCTCCAGCTTGTCGTTTTGCATGGCTTTTAATCTTGTGATATTAAGTCATTGGGCTTATTTTTACTGAAATCCAAAGCATAGTGCTGAGTTTTCCCTGATGCTTGTTACCCGTCATGTGATATCCAGGTACATTCTCTCCTTCTCTTGCCCTTCTTCTTCTTCTTCTTCTTCTTCTTCTTCTTCTTCTTCTTGTGTTAGCTCCTTTTCTTTCTTTTCCTTTCTTTCCCCTATTCTAATTACAGCAGCTCGACTGTCTTTAAAGCTGCTGCTGTTCATTCTACAACTTAATTAACATCTATCAGTAGGCCTCTATTTTCCCTTTCAGCCTCAAAATATTCACGTAAGGCACACACCATATAGCAAGTTTGACCACAAATAACAAAGCCATGTCTCCACTTTACGCTTGCCTTTTATTGAGGTGAATTCATTCTTGTTAGCCCTCATTGTTCAGCAGCCCTTTGGACTGTATGGAGCATTTTCTAGTTCAGTAAATAAGAAGATTAAGTTTAATATTACGCTTTACTACACAATACTAAAATTTACACTACACTAAACTGGTATACACAGTCTTGACAACAATACAATTATTAACACAAAAATTACTGATTTCAAAATCACATAAAACAGATAATGATGTAATCACTCAAAAGCAGCCAATTAGCCAAGGCCCATGAATTGGCAATGTGGAACTTGGACCAGCCACCTCAGGGAACTTTAAGACAGGGAGGTTAAGGAAAGGGGGAGGGCATGACTACCTGCGATTGGCTTAAATGGGAGACGTGTACCGATTGCCATAAAAGCTGTCAGCTGGAAATACCATGCTATGAGCTGTCAGAACACGCATGTTGTTTTAATAGGACTGCAGTAGAAACAGTAAGGGAATGACTAGAAATGACTGTGTGTAAAGAGGGGGAAAAAGCTAATATCTTGGTGGAACGATGAATGCAGGTTAGCTTATAAATTTAAAATAAGGCGTATCAAAAATTGCACCAAGCAAGGACTCGTGCAGAGAAGGAACTGTACGTAGATGAAAGAAAGAGAACGAAACAAAGTTGTTGAATCCAAGAAGAAGTTGTTGGGAAGATTTCGGTAATAACCTGGAAAGGCTAAGTCAAGCAACAGGGAAATCTTTCTGGACAGTAATAAAGAATCTTAGAATGGGAGGGGAAAAGGAAGCAAATAGTAATTTCTGTAAATCAGGTGAACTCATCATAGATCACAGGGAATCACTCGGCAGGTGGAAGGAATATTTTGAAAATCTTTTCAACGTAAAAGGAAATATATTTTTGTGATATCGCAAACAACTGAGCTCATGGCGAGATTGATGTTGGTGAAATTACGCTTGAGGAAGTGGAAAGAATGGTAAATAAACTCCATTGTCATAAAGCAGCAGGAATAGACAAAATTAAGCCTGAAGTGGTGAAATGTAGTGGGAAGACAGGGATGAAATGGCTTCATAGAGTAATAAGATTGGCATGGAAAGTTAGTAAAGCACCTTCCGATTGGATGATAGCAGTAATTGCATCTGTCTATAAGCAAGAGAAGAGGAAGGATTGCAACAACTATCGAAGTATTTCTTTTTCTTCTCTTTTTTACAATTTGTTTTGCATCACACTGACACAGATAGATCTTATGTTGACGATGGAATAGAAAAGGCCTAGGAGTGGAATGGAAGTGGCCATGGCCTTAAGGTACAGCCTTACCATTTGCCTGGTATGAAAATGGAAAACTACAGAAAGCCATCTTCAGTCAAGGTATTTCATTGATCATTGTTACGAGACAAGGTGTTTACTGACATTTTGGAAGGGAGGGTGTGATCAGTGGTTGAGAGGAAGTCGGATGAAAACCAGTGTGCTTTCAGACCACAGAGTGGCTGTCAGGATGAGATTTTCAGTATGCGCCAGGTAATAAAAAAATGCTACGAGTGGAATAGAGTTATGTTTATGTTTCATAGATCTAGAGAAGGAATATGGCAGAGTATCGAGGGGAAAGGATGTTAGCCAAACCAGGGGACTATGGGATTAAGTGTAGATTATTAAAATCAATCAGAGGCATTTATGTTGACAATTGGGGTGGCCTACGGGAAAGACAGGCCGTGGTGCGCACTTCACACATTGAACGTCACGTGACTGTGCAAATCTGCTTAGGGAATACATCCTGAGGACCACGCTACAATAGTCTCTCATGTCACCCATGGAACTTGAAAATACTGTATGTGCAATGAGTACGATATGGAAATTAGTCTTACAAAGACTAAATTGTAAGTAAGTTAATCACCTCTGATCTGTATTTAGTGCTGTTGCCCATGTGTCAGATTCCACATGAGTTTTTAACCTATTCTTTTCTTAAATTATATCAAAGAACTTGGAAATTTTGTAACTGTATTCTTTTCTGAATATCAACTTGTGTTGAAAATATGGACTCCTTTGCTTTTACTTAACATCAGCACTAACCTTTTGTCGGATATCATCCAAAATAAACCGTGCTGCTTTCCTTTTGACAATTTCCTGTTCTCGAATCAAGTAATCCTGGTGAAAGTCTCATACGCTATTACCGTACTCTAATTGGGGTCGTAGCAGTGACTTATAAGCTCTCTTTTCAATCCCTACTACAACCTGTAAATACCTTAATAACCATATGAAGAGACCAGTAACTTTATATACTATCCTATTTATGTAATTACACCAATGAAGGTCTTTCCTTACATTTACTTCATACTCCTAGGTAATTATGGTCACCCCATCAACAAAGTAACTGAAACCGAGAGGGCTTTTCCTATTTCCTGACTTTTTACATGGTTTACCATCATTTTGTTGTCCGCTGTCCATCTCGCAACATTGGTGAAGTCTTTCTTTTTAATTTTTGTACAATTTGCTTTGCATCACACCAATACAGATAGGTGTTATGGCAACGATGCAAGAGGAAAGGGCTAGGAGTGGAAAGGAAGCAGCCATGGCCTTAATTAAGGTTCAGGTCCAGCATTTGCCTGGTGTGAAAATGGGAAACCACGGAAAACCATTTTCAGCGCTGCCGACAGTGAGATTCGAACCCACAACCCATTGTCTCGTGAATGCAATGTGATAGCTACGTGACCCAAACCATGCAGCTACTTTCTCCGTAGAGGTCTTTTGCAGTCGCTTGCAATCGTGCGAATTATTTATTAATCTATACAGTATACGATCTGCAAAAAGACTTATCGATGAGTCTGCTTCTTTACTTATGTCATCTATATATATAAAATAACTTGTCCTGACTGACTGACTGACTGACTGACTGATTCATCATCGCCGAGCCAAAACTACTGGACATAAAGAAATGAAATTTTGGGGATACATTCATGTTAAGATATAGGTGCTCGCTAAGAGAGGATTTTTGGATATTCCGGCGCTAAGGGGGTGAAAAGGGGGGTGAAATTTTAAAATGAGTGTATCTATATCTCAAAACTTTAAACATTTACAGATGTAAAAATTGGTATTTAGAATCTTCATTAAAAATAAGGAAACACGTATTTTTTTGTTTTCAGAAAATCGCAATAGGAGGGGTGAAAAGGGGTGAAAATGGGGAAAAATGGGTAGAATGCCTTTTTCAGGATACCCGTACTTATATCTCAGAAACTGAAGATATTACAGACCTGAAAATTGGTACTTTAGATCTCTTTTAAAAATAAAGAAACACGTATTTTTTGTTTTTGGAAAATCCAATTAATGGAAGGGTGAAAAAGGGGTGAATTTTTTAAATGAGTGAATCTATATCTCCAAACTTTTAAAGTTTGCAGATGTGAAAATTGGTATTTAGAATCTTCATTAAAAATAAAGAAACACGTCTTTTTTTGTTTCCGGAAAATCGCAATAGGAGGAGTGAAAAGGGGTGAAAAAGGGGTTGAATGCCGTTAATGAGGCTACTTATATCTCAGAAACTGAAGATATTACAGACCTGAAAATTGGTGCTTGGGATCTCCTTTAAAAATAAAGAAACACGTGTTTTTTGTTTCTGGAAAATCCAATTAAGGGGGGATGAAAAGGGGGTAATATCTGAAAATGAGTGTATCTATAACTCAAAACTTTTAAAGGTTATAGATGTGAAAATTGGTATTTAGAATCTCCTTTAAAAATAAAGAAACGCGTGTATTTTGTTTTCGGAAAATCCTAAGAGGAAGGGTGGAAAAGGTTGAAAAAGGGGTCGAATGCCTTTCATGAGTCTACTTATATTTTAGAACCTGAAGATATTACAGACCTGAAAATTGGTGTTTGGGATCTCCTTTAAAAATAAAGAAGCACGTATTTTTTGTTTTTGGAAAATCTAATTAATGGGGGTGAAAAGGGGGTGATTTTTTAACATGAGAGTAACTATATCTCAAAACTTTTAAAGTATATAGATGTTAAAATTGGTATTTAGAATCTCCTTTAAAAGTAAAGAAACACGTATTTTTTCATTTTTGGAAAATGCAAATATTGGGGGGTGAAAAGGAGGGGGGTGAATTTTTTTAAAATGAGTGTGTCTACATCTTAAAACTTTAAAATTTACAGATGTAAAAATTGGTAGTTATAATCTCCTCTAAAAATAAAGGAACAAGTATTTTTTTGTTTCCTCTAAATACCAATGGTAATGTAAAAGGGTGAAAAATTTGTTGAATGCCTTTAATGAGGATATATATATCTCAGAAACGAAAGATATTAGAGAACTGAAAATTTGTATATGGGATCTCCTTTAAAAACGAAGAAACACGTATTTTTTAGTTTTTGGAAAATCCAATTAATGGCGGTTAAACAGGAGTGACAAATTGGGTGAATTTTTTGAAAGACTATATCTACAGAATATCTTGGAAACGTAAAATGTTACAGACATAAAAAGTGGGTGTTTGGAATCTCCTGTAAATGTAAAGAAACATAGGTGATTTGTTTTTGGAAACTCCACTTAAGGGGAACTCAGAAGGGGTGAAATTTTAAAATGAGAATTTTTACAGTATATCTAAGAAACTTAACATGTTACAAAAGTGAAAAATGGTATCTTTATCTCTATTGAACATAAAGAAACGTGTATTTTTAGTTTTCGCAAATACCACTTTGGTGGTGGTGGTGGATAAAAGTGACTGAAACTGGTGTTGAATTCTTTTAATTAGGCTACTGATATCTCAAAAATGAAGATGTTACAGACGTGAAATTTGATATTTGCAATCTGCTTTAAAAGTAAAGAAACACGTATTCTCGGAAAATCCAATGAAGGTGTGGGGGGGGGGGGGTTGAAAGAATTGAAAAATTGACTTAATTGTATGAGAATACATACATCTAATAAAAACTAAAGTTGTTACAGACGTGAAAATTCGTATTTGGATCTCCTTTAAAAACAAAAAAACGCGTTTTCGGGGGAACCCATCTTTGAGGGCGGGAGTGTAAAGGAGTTGAATTCCTTTCATGAGGACATATAAATCAAAAACTGAAGAAGTTAGAGTCGTGATAATTGGTATTTAGAAGACCCTTTACTATTAAAGAAACAAGTATTTTTTGCGGGAAAATTCACTTGGGGAGGGGGGGGGGGGGTAGTGTGAAATGAAGTGAAAAAAGTAAATTATTTTTATGAGGATACTTATATCTCAAAACTGAAGGTAATAGACGTGAACATTGGTGTTTGGAATCTCCCTTAAACATAAAGAAACAAGCCTTCTTTTAATATTTTTTTGGGGTAGGGTGGCGGTAAATAAACTTAACGGCGGTGGGGGGTAGAAGGAGGTGAGACCAACTGATTTTACTGTTCTTAATGGTTTGATAAGGATCCTCCGTTGCTCAGGTGGCAGCGCGCCGGCCTCTCACAGCTGGGTTCCGTGGTTCAAATCCCGGTCACTCCATGTGACATTCGTGCTGGACAAAACGGAGGCGGGACAGGTTTTTCTCCGGATACTCCGGTTTTCCCTGTCATGAGCCATTCCAACAACACATAATAATAATAATAATAATAATAATAATAATAATAATGTTCCGGACCGTCGTCAAATATGCGGACCGCGCTGGAAACGGCTCCTGGACGGGTAATGACTAAGAATGCAGTCCGGCCGCGGGTTCAGTGCCGCCAAGGCACCCAATATGACACCACGCCGGATCTCCTGAAGGATTTCATCCATATTTAAAAAGTTATAGGAAAAGATGGCAAAGATTTACGGACCCAACTGACCGGGAGGAATACCTGAGCCTAGCCCGGGAAGTACAAAATCGATTGCTGGAAAGGAAGATTGAAAAATGGGAGGAAACGTGCCGTAATCTAATAGAAAACCAGTCAGATCGGGAATTTTGGTGGATTCTCGCAGAAAACGAGTCAGATCGCGAATTTCAGCGGATTATATATCTAAGACAATAAGCATTCAATTATAAATTTCAGTATAATACCGTAGCGAAGCACGGGTATCTTGCTAGTCTATATATATATAAAACTAGCAGTTACCCGCGGTTTCGCTCGCGTGGATTTGGTAAAATAATAAAAGTACCGGTAATCGTTCCACGGTGCTGTACTAAGACATTATCTGAAAATCCCTAAAGTGTAAATATTCACCGACGAATTGAGTTTCATTTACCCCGGAAACGCTTTCTAAACCACGTTTGTGTTATTGCCTTTTGGGGCTAAGACGACCATGCAACATAGAACTGTACATATGAGAGACAGTCCTCTCTCAAAACGAAAAAAAAAAAAAAAAAAAAAAAAAGTTTATTTTTATAGTAGATTCCGAATATCTATCTCCACTTCGTAACATTTTCATTTTTTGAGATAGGCTATAAGAATCCCCACAAAAAGAATTTAACCCCTTTAGCAGTCCTTCCCATTTACCAAAAACAAAAAGAAATACATGTTCCTTTACTTTTAAAGGAGATTCCAAAAACTAATTTTCGCGTCTGTAACATAATCAGTCTGTGAGATATAAGCATCCTCGTTAAAAATTATTCACTTCTTTTTTCACTTCTTTTCACCCTCCGTTAAGTGCCTTTTTCGAAAATAAAAAGTAGATGTTACTGTATTTTTAAAGGACTTTCCAAATACCAAGTTTCATGTTTGTAACATGTTAGGGTCTTGACATATACTGTAGACATACCGGTACTCATTTTCAAAATCACCCACTTTTTCAATTCTTTTCAACCCCTTAAGTGGATTTTTCGAAAACAAAAAAGTACGTGTTACTTTATTTTTTAAGGAGATTCAAAATACAGTACCAAATTTCACGTCTGTTACATCTTCAGTTTTTGAGATATAAGTATCCTCAGAAAATGAATTCAACATCCTTTTTCCCTTTTTTCCACCCCCTCTCCCTTTAGGCGGACTTTCTGGAAATAAAAAATATATTTCTTTTTATTAAGGTGATCAAAATACCAACTACCACGTCTGTAACATCTTCCGTTTCTGAGATATAAGTATCCTCCTAAACAGAATTCAACTACTTATTTTCACCCCTCCCACCCCCAAGTCGATTTTCCAAAAACGAAAAATACATGTTTTGTTAAGGAGATTCCAAATACCATATTTTTGTCTGTGTTATCCTTATCTTTTAGAGATATAAGTATCCTCATAGAAATAATTCAAAGATTATTTCAAATCTTTCCCCCCGTAAGTGGATTTCCGAAAACAAAAGAAGACGTGTTTCTTTATTTTTAAAGAAGATTCCAAATACCAATTCTCGCGTCTGTAACATCTTTTTTATAGATATAAGTATCCTCACAAAAGGAATTCTACTCCTTGTTCACCCCACCCCCGGTTAAGTTGATTCCCCCCAAAATGCGTGTTTCCTTAATTTAAAGGAGATTCCAAACACCTATTTTCACGTCTGTAACCATCAGTTTTCAACTTTCAGAATTCAACTTTTTTCACTTTTCACCCTCCCTCCTTAGGTGAATTTTCCGAAAACCAAAAATAAGTGTTTATTTATAAAGGAGCTTAGCTTCTAAATACCAATTATCACGACTGAAACAAATTCAGTTTTCGAGATATGTGTCCTCATAAAAGGAATTCAATTCCTTTTCACCCCCCTCCTCCCAAGTTTATTTTCCCTCAAAAATGCGCGTTGCATTATTTTAAAGGAGATTCCAAATACCAGTTTTCACGACTGTATCAACTTAAGCTTTCATAAAATGTAAGTATCCTCATACAAATAATTCTATGAATTTTGCAATTCTTTCACCCCCCTTAATTGGGTTTTCCGAAATCAAAGGAATATGTGTTAGTCTACTTCTAAAGGGGAATCCAAACACCAATTTTCATGTCAGCAACATCTATAGTTTTTGAGATATATGTAAACTCATACAAATAATTTAACTAATTGTTCAATTTTTTCACCCCGCCTAAGCGGATTTTCCGAAAACAAAAAATATGTATTTCTTTATGAGATTCCAATCACCAATTTTTACGTCTGTAACGTCTCTAGTTTTTGAGATATCAGTATCCTAATACAAAGAATTCAACCTACTTTTCAGTCCTTTCCACCCACCCCTCCCCCCTTCCCCCAAGTGGTTTTTCCGAAAACAAAATAAATACGTGTTTCTTATTTTTGAAAGGGATTAAAAGTACCAATTTTCACTTCTGTAACATGTTAAGGTTTCGAGATATACTGTAGATATGCTCATTCTAAAAATTCACCCCCTTTTTTGTTCCCCTTAAGTGGATTTTCCGAAAAAAATATCTATGTCTCTTTACTTTTACAGGAGATTGCAAGTATCAGTTTTCGAGTCTGTAACATGTTAAGTGTCTGAGATATATTGTAGACCTAGATATATATTTTTTAAAATTCCACCTCGTTTGTCAATCCCGTTCACCCGCTATCCTTTGGATTTTTCAAAAAGAAAGAAATAAGTGCTTCTTTATTTTTAAAGGAGATTCCAGTTACCAATTTCCACGTCTGTAATATCTTCAGTTTTTGAGATACAAGTCTTCTCATAAAAGGTGTTCAACCAATTTTCCCCTTTTCACCCCTCTCAATGGGATTTTCCGAAAACAAATAACTTAATACGTGTTTCTTTATTTTTAAAGGAGATTCCAAATACCAAGTTTTACGTCTGTAAACTTTTAAGGTTTTGAGATATAGATATCATCATTTAAAAATTTCACCCCGCTTTTCACCCCTTTAGCAACAAAAAAGTACGTGTTTATTTATTTTTAAAGGAGATTCTAAATACCAATTTTTATATCTGCAATCTTTTAAAGTTTTGAGATATAGAATGATACACTAATTTTAAAAATGTCTAAAAATTCACCCCATTTGTCACCCCTGTTCAACCCCCATTAATTGGATTTTCCAAAAACAAAAAATACATGTTTCTTTGTTTCTAAAGGCGATTCCAAATACCAATTTTCAGGTCTGTAACATGGTCAGTTTTTGAGATATAAGTCTCCTCATAAAAGGTGTTCAACCAATTTCCCCTTTTCACCCCCTCAACGGGATTTTCCGAAAATAAAAAACGTTTTTCTTTATTTTTAGCCGGGCTGAGTGGCTCAGACGGTTAAGGCTCTGGTCTTCTAACCCCAACTTGGCAGGTTCGATCCTGGCTCAGTCCGGTGGTATTTGAAAGATGCTCAAATACGACAGCCCCGTGTCGGTAGATTTGCTGGCACGTAAAAGAACTCCTGCGGGACTAAATTCCGGCACATCGGCGTCTCCGAAGACCTTAAAAAGTAGTTAGTGGAACGTAAAGCAAATAACATTAATTAATATTCTTTATTTTTAGAGGAGATTCCAAACACCAGATTTCATGTCTTTTCCCTGATTCAGCAAGGGTTCTCACCTCTACCACCTCAAGGGTAGTGTCCTGGAGCGTGAGACATTTAGTCGGGGGATTCAACTGGAGAGGAGGACCAGTTCCTCGCCCTGTGGCCTCACCTGCTATGCTGAACAGGGGTCTTGTGTGGCGTGGAAAGATTGGAAGGGTTGGGCAGGGAACGGGGAAGGAAGCAGCAGTGGTCTGAAGTTAGGTATCATACCGGCATTTGCCTGGACGAGAAGTGGGAAACCAGAGAAAACCACTTCAAGAATGGCTGAGGAGGGAATCGACACCCCCTATACTCTGTTGACCTCCCGAGATGAGTGGACACTGTTCCAGTCCTCGTAACACTTTTCAAATTTTGTGGCAGGGCTGGGAATCAAACCCGGGCCTCACGGGGTAGCAGCTAATCACACTAACCACTACACCAGAGAGGCGGACTAGCCCTCTCATTTTCGTAAAAAATCTTCCATGATCTACCCTGTCAAAGACTTGGGACAAGCCAAGTAAGGAATGGATGAGGCCGTCCGTATAATCGGGTATCTGTTGTGGAGACATGTGAGGCTATTGGAGGAGAGGGTAGAATACTTGGAAATATAATGGACTTGGATATGGAGAGTGAGAGAAGTAGAGGGAGACCAAGCTTTTAATAATTTCATGATAAGAAGTTCGGAACTGAACGAAATCGCAGGGCTAGTTGTAAATAGGCCTACATGGTAATGAAAATGTCCAGGTTATTCACAGAGGCTTGCAGACTGAACTCTTAAAGGCATTATAATAGTTTACAGTGAAGATGTATATACTTTATCATCATCATCATCATCATC
The DNA here is from genome assembly GCF_040414725.1 of Anabrus simplex. Lineage (NCBI taxonomy): Eukaryota > Metazoa > Arthropoda > Insecta > Orthoptera > Tettigoniidae > Anabrus > Anabrus simplex. The sequence continues at coordinate 63,276,567 of NC_090266.1, forward strand.
ATCATCATCATCATCATCATCATAATCATCATACTTTTCGTCACGTTGCTGCCTGGCAATTAGGAAGGGAACTCCAAAGCATGCGGGAGAAAACCCAAAGGGAAACTTTCGCAGTCCAGAGAGGATAGGTTTGGTGCAATGAATTGTCCTTTATTGCAAGTGAAATAGAGCAATATACCGGACAGATCACGCTTTTCTTTGGTGTACACAATTTATATAATGATATTGAATGGTTCGACTTTATTGATAACTTCAAATTACGAAATGTAACGAACACTGAGGGCCGATTGCAGAAACGATGACTAGTTTTAAGCCTTAGACAACGTCTACCTAAACGACGTCTAAATCGAGCACGCTCTTCCATTGCATAAACAATGTTCAGTCGATGTTTAATTAGACATCGCTTAAAGTTTCAATATTGGTTTGAAAATGGAAATAGAAGTATCTTTCATGCAACTCTTTGCTTGTCGCAACCAATGAAATTCGTCAGTGCGCGCGCCGAACGCCAGTCAGCTGTTTGTCTTCCTACACATTACTCAAATATGGCTAAACATGAGCATGACTTGCCCTCAGGTAAGAGTATCGCTTTCGGTGGAAATTAAATCTCATAATATTATCGACACTAAAGCGACACGCCATCGTACGGGGAAGTGTAGCTTTGATTATACCATTGTTACAGTGAGTGTAATCTACTCATAAATATGGTAGCTTCGACGAAGGGAAGATGAAGCAATAGTAATGTGTAACCGAGTGTGTTGTACGGGCCATATAGATGTAGCTTGCATTCTGGGGATCGTAGGTTCGAAACGCATCATCGGCAGCCCTGAATATTGTTTTCCATAGTTTCCCTATTTTTACACCAGGCAAGTACTAGGGCTGTTATTATGGCCACGGTTCTTCTTCCCGAGTCCTCTTTAAACAATAATCACCACCATCACCACCACTTGCCTTTTCCTATCTGATAGTTGCCGAAAACTTACACGATTATATATATCAAAAACCCCATACAACCTATTTTTTAGTTTTCACTATTAGTTTTCTTAGCAATAAATACACTGACTGACAGAGCAAATGCAACACCAAGAAGGAGTGGTTCGAAAGGGATGAAAGTTGGGGAAAAAACAGAGACGGCACGGACGAATAATTGATGTTTATTTCAAACCGATATGCAGGTTACACAATGCGCACGGCATCGACTCAGTAGGATGTAGGACCACCGCGAGCGGCGATGCACGCAGAAACACGTCGAGGTACAGAGTCAATAAGAGTGCGGATGGTGTCCTGAGGGATGGTTCTCCATTCTCTGTCAACCATTTGCCACAGTTGGTCGTCCGTACGAGGCTGGGGCAGAGTTTGCAAACGGCGTCCAATGAGATCCCACACGTGTTCGATTGGTGAGAGATCCGGAGAGTACGCTGGCCACGGAAGCATCTGTACACCTCGTAGAGCCTGTTGAGAGATGCGAGCAGTGTGTGGGCGGGCATTATCCTGCTGAAACAGAGCATTGGGCAGCCCTGAAGGTACGGGAGTGCCACCGGCCGCAGCACATGCTGCACGTAGCGGTGGGCATTTAACGTGCCTTGAATACGAACTAGAGGTGACGTGGAATCATACGCAATAGCGCCCCAAACCACGATGCCGCGTTGTCTAGCGGTAGGGCGCTCCACAGTTACTGCCGGATTTGACCTTTCTCCACGCCGACGCCACACTCGTCTGCGGTGACTATCACTGACAGAACAGAAGCGTGACTCATCGGAGAACACGACGTTTCGCCATTCCCTCATCCAAGTCGCTCTAGCCCGGCACCATGCCAGGCGTGCACGTCTATGCTGTGGAGTCAATGGTAATCTTCTGAGCGGACGCCGGGAGTGCAGGCCTCCTTCAACCAATCGACGGGAAATTGTTCTGGTCGATATTGGAACAGCCAGGGTGTCTTGCACATGCTGAAGAATGGCGGTTGACGTGGCGTGCGGGGCTGCCACCGCTTGGCGGCGGATGCGCCGATCCTCGCGTGCTGACGTCACTCGGGCTGCGCCTGGACCCCTCGCACGTGCCACATGTCCCTGCGCCAACCATCTTCGCCACAGGCGCTGCACCGTGGACACATCCCTATGGGTATCGGCTGGGATTTGACGAAGCGACCAACCTGCCCTTCTCAGCCCGATCACCATACCCCTCGTAAAGTCGTCTGTCTGCTGGAAATGCCTCCGTTGACGGCGGCCTGGCATTCTTAGCTATACACGTGTCCTGTGGCACACGACAACACGTTCTACAATGGCGGATCATGTGTAAACTGCCGGGTTGCGTGGCTCAGCCGGTGGAGGCGCTGGCGTTCTCATCCCAACTTGGTAGGTTCGATCCTGGTTCAGTCCGGTGGTATTTGAAGGTGCTCAAATACGTCAGCCTTGTGTAGATAGATTTACTGACACTTCAAAGAACTCCTGTGGGAATAAATTTCGGCACTTTGGCGTCTCCGAAAACCGTAAAAGGAGTAAGCGAGACTTAAACCCACTATTATTATTATTATTATTATTATTATTATTATTATTATTATTATTATTATTATTATTATTATTATTATTATTATTAGTATCATTATTATTAAGTATAAACCGGAATGGTAATTGTACATTTTAGGGATTCAGCCGAGAAGTGCGATAGCAATATGTCACTTTTCTATATAATGTCATAATTTAGAACCAAAGGTTTCCCATTATTAACAACTTATCGATTTAATTCTCGAAGAAGGAACGGGAACATATTTGCAGCCAGTTACGGACGAATTCTATTCCGGTACTACCATCGAATCGCTCTCTCATCTAATGGCTCTTTGAGTTTTTCAAACAGTAATGAACATGATAGTGTGATAAATCTCATCTGTAAGCGGGTGTTCTAGTGAAGTCCAGTGAAGTTCTTCTGCATTAAAGCGGTATAGGTACTTGCATTATAAAGGTCGACATAATTTGTTGCGATAGGCAGCTTTTGCGTTGTCCAGAAATTGGCAGAAGTAGACATCATTCATGGAGGAAATCAACTAACAAAGGGCCCTTGGAATCTCGGAAAACAGTTGTGAACTTTCCAGCTGACAAACGCTTTTTTGCCTTTATCGCCGGCGCAGCCACTCCGAGGTATAGTGGTGGGCCCAATTTTCACCTCAGGTGACTATATGGCGTAGCAAGTCAGGAGCTTCAGGCAAATTTTCAGACGAACTCGTCTTTGCTGTTTCGCAAGAAGACGAAGAACCCACCTGGTAGGCAGTTTCTGATGGACTATGTATTCCTATAAATTATTTTTACTACTAATGCTATTTCGGAAATCTTATGTGGCCATCTGTTTCCAGAAGGTCATGAAGAGCACGAACATCTTTGGTGACATTTGTTCAGGGCCGTCGTGGCTGGAATATGATTTCAACAGCTTGCCGCCGCAACAAAAACTTTTTATGTCAATCAAACACTTGCTTCTTTGAAAGAGTTGGTTTGATGCCATCTTTGATGAGAAACTTTGTGATGACACCTTGTACTTCTAGAGTGCACTCATTTCCCTACCGACGAGAGGGAAACCTCAAGTAATGTAATGTACCTTGATCCTTATGAAACCGGGAGAGTTGGCCGTGCGCGTAGAGGCGCGCGGCTGTGAGCTTGCATCCGGGAGATAGTGGGTTCGAATCCCACTATCGGCAGCCCTGAAGAAGGTTTTCCGTGGTTTCCCATTTTCACACCAGGAAAATGCTGGGGTAGTACCTTAATTAAGGCCACGGCCGCTTCCTTCCAACTCCTAGGCCTTTCCTATCCCATCTTCGCCATAAAACCTATCTGTGTCGGTGCGACGTTAAGCAACTTGTAAAAAAAAAAGATCCTTATGAAGAAGAATCATCTAATCATAAAATTAATTATGTGGTTTTTATGTTGAAAATATTTCTTAGCAGACAAAGTAGGTGTCATCATCCTAAAAAAATGGAAATTTCCTTGATTGTGCAGAAAGTTGAAGAGAGAATATTCTCAGGCATTTGTTTATTTTTAGAAAAATATCCACACCGAGTGTAGTTATAAGGGCTTATGTGAAACTCTGCATTAACTTGTAGCGCTTGTAGTGGTAGAAAATGCAAGCTGCTAATCTAATCGACCGGATAACGATTATTGAGAAAATGATTGCAAATTTTAGGAATGAATACAGAATGAATTCTCACACTTAATTATATTTTATTTACCTAAAATCCGCAGCTCACATCCCTAGGAAGTTTTCAACATTGGGCTGCTTGCCTGAAGGCCTAGTACTGTGGATTTTTCCACAGTTTTTGTTTTTAGGTCTACGATGAGATGAATAAATATCAATTAATTTTTGACTTAATTTCATCACTGCTTGCAGCTGATCATCGCTGATGCTCTCATACGGTTGTTTGTATGTTTATACACTAAGTATACTTTCCACGAAATTTTTATAAAGTTTCTGCAGTAAACCTCGTACTTTCCTAACGGAGTCTCTATTGGACAAAAATGATTCCTGTAAGAGGTACGTCTTTTACTGGAGAATATATTAGCCAATTGCAGTAGCGAATTAATATGATTTTCTTTTGCTAGTGGCTTTACGTCGCACCGACACAGATATGTCATATGGCGGCGATGGGATAGGAAAGGGCTAGGAATTGGAAGGAAACGGCCGTGGCTATAATTACGGTACACCGAGTTCGATAGCTGCAGTCGCTCAAGTGCGGCCAGTATCCAGTAATCGGGAGATAGTGGGTTCAATCCTCACTGTCGGCAGCCCTGAAGATGGTTTTCCGTGGTTTCCCATTTTCACAGCAGGCAAATGCCGGGGTTGTAACTTAATTAAGGCCACGGCCGCTTCCTTCCAATTCCTAGTCCTTTCCTACCCCATCGTCGCAATAAGACCTACCTGTGTCGGTGCGACGTAAAGCAAATAGCAAAAAAAATAAGGTACAACCCCAGCATTTTCCTGGTGTGAAAATGGGAAACTACGGAAAACCATCTTCAGGGATGAATATTTTTTAAGTTATGAAGTAATCCCAGTGTACACTGGGGTTACAATAACCATTACGTGATTGTTCTAAAGTAAACGGTACAGTTGAATGATGGTTGGAATTGCAGGCGAGTAAAGTTCATTTCAAAGACATAGCATTTTATTCTCCTGAAAATATTCTAATACAATCTACAGTGGTACACTCTTTAGAAATAAATGTGGTAAAAATGAGATTTATTTCCTCACTTTTCATGCAGATAAACACTGTCTTTTAAACGTGCAAAACAGGAAAACACTGCATATGCTTCAAAACCGGGAAAATGGAAGATTTTCAACCATTTTGGTCGATAACTCTTAGTCCTTGAGCAATACGCTCAGAGTTGCTTGGGCCACTGAAATGTGTTCAGACTGAAGAAATATAAGCATCATTAAGTCATTTTGCTTTTATTCGTTATAAAGAGTAAATCGCTCATTATCAAGGCCAAACTTGCCTCTATATTATCCAAAATAGTGACAGGAGGGCAGCATTCTGTTCTGTAAACATATTTGCTTGGCAAAACCAATCCAGACATTCGACGTCACACTTATACATTCCTGTATATGAGTTACTGTTCTGGATAGATTTTATCAATAAGCACGTGAAATGGCGTATGGTTTTTAGTGCCGGGAGTGTCCAAGGACAAGTTCGGCTCGCCAGGTGCAGGTCTTTCGATTTGACATCCGTAGGCGAGCGAAATTAACCAATGATGGTTAAAATTCCCGACCCTGCCAGGAATCGAACCCGGGGCTCCTGAGACCAAAGGCCAGCACGCTAACCATTTAGCCATAGAGCCGGACAATAATCACGTGCCTACTTGTGAAGAGCCTTTTTGTAGCAAGGCTTCCTGTTTTGCTTGGAACAGAATTCCAGAAACATTAAAGGTTTGTTCCGGCAGACAATCATTATTCCAGCCCTTTAGAGATGACTTACAGTTCGGCATACCCGTATTTTCCGAAATTTAGAAGTTTGTAGAAAACAAAGAAAAAAAGGAAGTTGCGCGTGATGCAATTCTAACTTCAACTAAGTGATAACATCAGGACGAAAAACTTGGTAAATTGTAAAGTTATCTCACAGTTAGGTCTATATTTATAAACCCCCTCAAATTAAAAGATTAACTCCTCGAACCTTGTGTATTTGTAGATTAAAACGCACATACTCTTAAAATCCTACCCTTAGATAGTTTTCCAGCCCGCCCATATATTTTTCGACCTAGATCATAATTAGGATGGTACCTTCTATATATAGTGGGCCGATGAGCTAGATGTTAGGCCCCTATAAACAACAAGCGTCATCATCATCATCATCATCATCATCATCATCATCATCAATATACAGCAGAGGATCACAAGTCCGCTGTGTGCAATGCATTGTGCAAGCATGAGGGGATGAAACGGCCCGGCTCAGCACACAACAGGGCCTCTGCTTGAAAAGGAAGTAGCAATCCAGAAAGGAATGAGGCAAGGCTGCACTTTGTCCCCACTCCTTTTCAATGAAATGAAATGTCGTATGGCTTTTAGTGCCGGGATATCCCAGGACGGGTTCGGCTCGCCAGGTGCAGGTCTTTCTATTTGACACACCTAGGTGACCTGCGCGTCGTGATGAGGATGAAATGATGATGAAGACAACACATACACCCAGCAGCTCCCGTGCCATTGGAATTAACCAATTAAGGTTAAAATCCCCGACCCGGCCGGGAATCGAACCCGGGACCCTCTGAACCGAAGGCCAGTACGCTGACCGTTCAGCCAACGAGTCGGACACTCCTTTTCAATGCTTATATAGAACAGGCGGTAAAGGAAATTAAAGAGGAACTTGGAAAGGGAGGAAATCAAAACCAGAGATTTGCCGATGATATTATTATTTTATATGAGAATGCAGAAGATCTGGAGAAATTGCTTAATTGTATTGGCACAGTTTTCGGGAAGGTGTACAAGATGAAAATCTTTAAGTCCAACATAAAAGTACTGTAATGGAGTGCAGTCGAACGAAGTCAGGTGATGCAGGAAATATTAGATTAGGAAATGCAGTGTTAAGGGAAGTAGATGATTATTGCTACTTGGGTAGTAAAATAACTAACGATGACAGAAATAAAGAGGACATACAATGCAGACTAGCACGAGCAAGGAAGGCTTTCTTAAGAAAGGAAATTTGATCACATCGAACATTTTTGTTACAAGTTGCTTTACTTCGCACCGACACAGATAGGTCGTATGGCGACGATGGGACAGGAAGGGGCTAGGAGTGGGAAGGAAGTGGCCGTTGCTTAATTAAGGCACAGTTCCAGCATTTACCTGATGTGAAAATGGGAAACCACAGAAAACCATCTTAAGGGCTGCCGACAGTGGGGTTCGAACCCACCATCTCCCGGATGCAATCTCACAGCTGCACGCGCCTAACCACACGGCCAACTTGCCCGGTGAACATTGACATAGGAAATAGAAATATGTTTTTGAAGACTTTCGTCTGGAGCGTGGCATTGTATGGAAGTGGAACATGGACGATAACTAGCTCAGAAAGAAAGAGAATAGGAGCTTTTGAAATGTGGTATTACAGAAGAATGCTGAAGATGTGATGGGTAGATCGATTCACGAATGAAGAATACTGAATCGAATTTCTGAGAAGGTATCGATTTGGCTAAATCTCGCAAGAAGAAGAGACAGAATGATAGGACAGATCTTAAGACACCCAGGACTAATTCAGTTAGATTTTGAGGGAAGTGTAGGCGCTAAGAACGGTAGGGGTAGACCAAGCAGATTAGAACAGATGTGGGACATAGTAGTTACGTAGAAATGAAAAGATTAGCAGAGGATAGGGTGGCGTTGAGAGCTGCAGTCTATTGACTGATGACTCAAAGAACAACACATACTTATGAAATAAAAAAAATTGCAAATTTGCGTAATTCTGTGTATTTTAGGTACTAATATTAAAAAAAAATGGAAAATGTATGATTACCATTTATTTCTATATTAGTTATGATATTGGCGATATGTGCATTCATTTAACTACATACTGGGGAAGAGAGACAAGTATCTTGAGAGAGCGCATTGTCCTCTGCAAGGGAAGGGGAGAGTGGGAGGGAAATTTGATCTGCTTGCTACGTGCAGTTTGACCCAGTCACCTTGCACACGTGCGTAGTGAGCTTCACCCGTGCAAGAATCCTCTGCAACTCGAATGTATAGAATTGAGACCTACAGGGAATGCCAAATTCTAAATCTTCATATGATGGGGACCAAGTATGAAATTAAGACTCTTACAGAGATATTCATTCATCTTCAGTAATGACATCGAAGGAGACAAAGATAATGATGATGGTGGGGGAAGCTGTTTATGCTTATTAAAATTCTCTTTTTTAGTATATGCCACTCAATTTTTAAGATTTTTGGAGATATCTCACTTACATTACGTCACAATACATCTATTTCCAAATAGTAAACCTCTAAAAGGGCGCAGGTTTCATGTACGTAGACTATGTGGAATCGACACGTAATAGAAATCAATCAATCAATCAATCAATCAATCAATCAATCAATCAATCAATCAATCAATCAATCAATCAATCAATCAATCAATCAATCAATCTGCATTTAGGGCTATCGCCCATGTTTGAAGATTCCGTATCAATTGTTTACCTAGCGTTTTCTTAAACGTTTTCAATGAACTTAGAAATGAAATTCTACAGTCTGTTTCCAGTCATTTGACGAGGATAGGAATGGAATGTATGAAGTCCCCATCTAGCGGCGAGGATAGGAATTGTGCCGGCTGCCGAGGCCTGTCGCACTCCTCTGGGGCAATGATTAATGACTGAGAGATGAAATGAAATAATATTGGAGAGTGTTGCTGGAATGAAAGATGGCATGGAAAACCGGAGTACCCGGAGAAAAACCTGTTCCGCCTCCGCTTTGTCCAGCACAAATCTCACATGGAGTGACCGGGATTTGAACCACAGAACCCAGAGGTGAGAGGCCGGCGCACTGCCGCCTGAGCCACGGAGGCTCATTCAAGGAACTTGAAAATTTATCGAATGTTTCCATTGATAATGCACTTCAATCCCTTACTCATCGTCCTATAAATGAATCTAATCTGTCCTCTAAAATTCCAACTTTATATTCATATTATGATCTTTTCTACTTTTAAAAGCTCCGCTCAAGCTGGCTGGCTCAGATGGCTCAGGGAATGTGTGTACTGTTCTACAGCACCGATGACACACATTGGCGTTCTCTTACTAACACACGGCCGGGCTGAGTGGCTCAGACGGTTGAGACCTTCTGGCCCCAACTTGGCTGGTTCGAACCTAGCTCAGTCCGGTGGTATGTGAAGGTGCTCAAATATGTCAGCCTCGTGTCAGTAGATTTACTGGCACGCAAAATAATTCATGCGGGACAAATTTCCGGCACCTCGGCGTCTCCGAAATCCGAAAAAAGTAGTTAGTGGAACTTACAAACAATAACATTTTTACTGTTAATAATATACGCCTTGGGAAGGCAGCAGTTAATATATTTAGCTTGAACACTGTTACAGAGCGACTGGCTACACGGTTTGCTCCTGTAGCTGTCAGCTTGCATTCGGAATTTAAGAGGAAATTTTTTTCAAATATTCATTTAAAGGAAGAGGAATTAGGGACTGGAATAATTTTCTCAGGGAAGTGTGAAAATAAATGTGGAAAGAAATTATTTAAGAAAGAACTAGGTAAACAACTGATAGGGAATCTGCCACCTGGGTGACTGCCCGAAATGCAGATCAATGATGACTGAAAAAAAAAAAAATTCGGGTTTCGGCACCCCACTGTCGGCAGTCCTGAAAATCATTTTCCGTGTTTTCTCCATTTTCAAACCAGGCAAATGCCGGCTGAGGCTGTTCCTTAATTCAGTCAACAGCTGCTTCCTTTCTACTGCTAGCCCATATTCACCGTAAGTCCTATCTGTGTCGGCTGATGGCGAGCCTCTGCCACTGACAGCCGGCTCTCTCTAACCTTTCCCCACATATTTTCCACCACTTGAACAGCCTAGCCAGCAGGCGTTTGCACATGTGATCGGGCAGGCAAGCGGGTTTGATCACTATGCAGCATTTTAGATCGGTTCTCTGGTATAGTGATGTCTGTTCATATTTCTTGGTGGATGTATTACTTTTGCACCTTTCTCTTGTCATAAGCCACAGGGTCTCTCTTATAAACCCAGACCGAACGCACGGTGTTTGCACTCTGGGTTACGGCAGCTGCAGAATGGGAGGCGCGCGCATAGTTATTGACCGTGCAAGCAGCCTGCACGTGTTCCATCTGGGAAGCATGAGTCGCCAGTGTGAATCTCAGCTGTTAACATGGTGAGACAGTTATCATTGCAACACCATATTTTCGTATATAAAAGCTCTGGTTTCACCTTAATGGCCGTGCGAACAGTCAACTCTCGCTACCGGCGTGTAGAAAATTCTAATGGTATTTATGGAGTCCCTCATTATGATAGGAAGATTGGTGTGTGGTGTGCTGTTAGTGCAAGACGAATAATTGTGTCTATTTTCTTCGAGACGACAGTAAATGCAGAGAGGTACCAAGATGACATTTTGAGGCTGTTCTTCCATCAGTTAACTGAAGAAGAAAAGTTGCATGGGTGGTTTCAATAAGATTCAGCCCCTGCTCGTACAGCAGAAGATTCCCTTCTTACAATCCCGGAAGTGTTTGCTGACAGAGTGATTACTGCTGGTCTATTTCACACTCGTTCTCCAGATCTACCAGTGTGTGTGTGTTTTTTACTTGTGGGATAAATTGAAAGAAAAAGTGTATCGAACAAATCTTCGCACATTGGAAGAACTGAAGGAAAACATTACGAATAAAATCAGAAATATTACAGTGGCAGAACTCACTCGCGTCATCCAGAATGTGGTTACCAGGTAGGACGACACTTCCAGCATCTTTTATACGGTAAGATTTCATATAAGATTGTATATACACTAAAGGCAGGGCGGCCGCGCGCGACAGCTGGCAGCTCTGGCAGCTGCCGTAGCGCAGAATACAAACACCATGCGTTCGGTCTGGGTTTATAAGAGAGACCCTGTGTAGCAAAATGTAACTTCCACAGAAGCCATGATCACATTTCTAGCTGTGAAAGCATGGACGATGAAACCAGGATCTTACTATAGAACAAGACATTACTACGTTATCACTCCATGTCCTCTGGATGACAGCACCATCAGCCTTCCACTTTCTGTCTTGTTCTACTGAATATGACTGGAGTGGCTTCAACTAACTTTATGTACAATCTTGCAGGGGCCTGTCGAAGACCTTACACCAGAACAAGACCGGGAAGTACCGTATTATTAGTGGAAGACTGACTCTACTGCCACCTAGCGGGCGTTGAGTGTCGTAAATCTTTCATGAGTTTTTATCAAAGTTCCTGTCTTCTTCTAGTATAAGGTTTCTGGATGAGATACGGTGGTACTGAGTGATGGCACTCAGAGCGCGACTAGTGCCTCTGGAGACCATAAGGTCAGTCGTGCTGCAATGACACTTTCTGGTTCAATGAGGAAAGCAATGGCAAGCTACCCTACGCCTCACCATGCCTAGAACATCTCACTATAGCTCCGTCATTGATTTTTATGGTTTCCCCTGTAACCAATTGTTTGGTGATATTAAACGGGGATCCATGGGATTATTTAAGTAATTTGCTTTACATCGCACAGACACACATAGGTCTTATGGCGACGAAGGTAGGAAAGGACTGGAAGCGGGAAGAAGTGGCCATGGCCTTAATTAAGGTACAGCCAAAGCATTTGACTGGTGTGAAAATAGGAAACCATGGAAAACCGTCTTCAGGGCTAGTCGCTCGGTAAATGATTTTAATAATGCAGAACTATCCAGTGGACGTAGCAGAAACCAAGCCATAATTCGTGACATGAGTTCTCAGAATTCGTTCAGGCGAAAAATGCTCGGCGTTAGTTCCAAGTGTTCCTTTTTCTTCTATTTGAAGAGATACTGATGCCTTTGCTGGCAGGACCCAGTGTTTACAGTGCACTATGTCTTCTGGTATGGGCTAGAGCAGTTTTGTTACTTTCATTGATCTGTCTCTATCTTATCCTTGGCTTTGACAATATGAAAGTGACTGAGGTATGAACGATGCGAGTAATGCCATTCCTTATGCAACCAGTCCCTGCTATGAATGGTGTGAAAATGTTTCTCATAGGGTCGTTTGATGCATGCATTTCAGTGGGCTTGGCAGACTGATATGTAATAGCAACTTCTGGCTCAGTGAAGAAAGCAACGTGAAACTACTTCACAGAAATAAAAACAGAAATAAAAGTAAGAGCTGTTCATTTAACCATTCCTGCGTGCAGTGAAGATACATTGTAAAAGTTAGTGACGAAATTTTCCCGTCTGTCCTCGCTACACATTATAGAGTGTTATTTAATGAATATAAACCTAACCCGAAAGTGAACCATAGATTAAAACCAATGTTATACGAAAAAAAAAAAATAATAGTAAAAATATCCTATTCGTGCTCTAGGGTTATGTATCCAAAGTCCAGTCCTAGTTCCTCTATTCTGCCTGATATTTGTAATCTAGCATGGGGTTGGAACAGGGTACCCTGAGTCCCGCGAGAGCTTGGTTGAAGTCCCAATCCTTGGCAATTTTCGGAGTGGTTTTCCATGTTTTTCCACTTCACTCCAGGCAAATGCCGATTTGACAACTCAAGACCACTCCTACCTCCCTCCAAATATCAAACCATCCCTTCTTGATTCTCAGCCTTCAGTGAGTGTGTGTCATTGTCTCACGTTTGTACCGAAGTGAGATACCTCGCTGAGTCCGACAGAACCTGGAAAATAAATTGCAAAAATAGTGTATTACCCAGTACTGCAATTGAAATTACGGATGCGATTTAACAATAAAACTTTGAACAGCTGGATTGATTACGTGTAACTAATATTAATGTTCTAATTCCGAAAATTATCTAGTTTTTCGATGGCCAGAGAGAGAATATTTGAAAGAACATGTCGCTAAAGGTTGGGTTGACAAATATATTCAATAATTTTTGTAAAAATCTGAGAATTGTGTATTGAGTGTTTCGACAAGTACTATGAAGTTGAATTAAAAATACTTTGGTTATCACGTAATACTTCGTCATTCAGTAGTCTGTAATAAGACAAACCATTTTTTGACCAATTTTTACGTTGTAATGCACTTCATACATAAGGTTCAGTGCGTTTCTGCCGAAGAAATGTTGAACAAACTGGATGATGTATTTTATGCAGTTTGAACAGCTTCTTCTGATCATCACAGTACAGCATTGCATACCTGTGTTAGATTGTTTGATTGCTGCAGGAACAGACCTAAAGAAATCTGGCAGAGTGAAATTAATAAGGAACCATGTACAATAAATATTTTATTAAAGCTACAATTTGTGTTTCCAGAACAATAATGTTTCACCAGCATTAACTAGAGAAATGAAGTTGCTCGTCATACACAATATCAGCTTAGTGTCTTCATGTTACCACAGTGCTATGACTTCTTTCGCCACTTTATCGTTACAGAATCAGATTTATAAAATTCAATGAACAGTCACAGCAAGGAAATGAATTTTTAAGACTATGGTATGTTTTGGGAACCTCTTTTCTCTCCATGAATTCACAATGCTGATTTTGGTATGGGTCGCAAACATAAATATTCTATGCCTTCTCAGGTGTGATGCTTAATGGCAAACTCAGATCAGTAAATTAAAGGTCAAACGAGAAATTTTGAATAATAATAATAATAATGTTGGCGATCACAATAAACGAACCAATTTTTTAATATCAGAATATAACCGTGGTTATATAGGACCGTGGTTTAATATCAAATTTGTCATCACCACCATATTCTGTCATCTATCACATTCAAAGGATCAATCAATCACACAACACTGCTGCCAATTTCGTTCTATTTCTAAACAAGGATGTGTAACTGTCAGTGTAGTCAGTACACAGATGAGGGAATTTCAGCCCAGACAGGTGAACTGTTCCTTTCCTTTCATAATGCATCACAAGGGAACATCAATGTACAACTTGAGGCAATTTTCCTGAAATAACATAGAAAACTAATGACCTACAGGATCACATTCCACAAAATGATATGTTTTGAAGCACAAAGTGGTTCTTTAGCATGTTATATTTGACTGTTTGCTGTGTATTTGTGTGTGTGTGTAAAATTCTTAAATTGTAGTGGTACGAGTCTATAAAATGTCTTACTGAATATGGCATTAGGTGAAGCAATTTGCATGCCACACGCCCTTAAATATTGTGCCGTACAAACATCCATTAGTCAGAACAGCCAAATACCATCGGGAAGTTAGAAGATGACGATAGAGCACAATATAACAATTTTATTTAGTACAAATAAATAAATGGGTGCAAATTACTTTGTGTCGAGGAATATAAATGTAGGTCTGAGACATTTACTTCATGTGTAAGAAACAGGTGAGCTCTTCCTAAAAACCACAATAACATACTTGACCATTGTGTGTAGTAAAATCAGTCAAACGCACTCCTAAACTTTATACGCAGTACATGAGAACTTCTCTTTTGGAAACTTTCTTTTTTTGAAATTTTGAAAGGCATACTATTTGTCATTTTATATGAAATAAAATGATATTTTGGAACTCTGCAGCATAAATCACTTTTTTAGAAATGGACAGTGGACAGTGTATTGTACAGTTCAAACATTCTTGTCCTTCCGTAGGGAAATAAGACAAGTTTATTTTCTATGGACATAATATCATCCAGATTTGTTTACTGATGCGTGCTCTCCCACGAGCAGTTTTCTTAAGAGTTGTGATTTGAACTGCACACAGAAATATGTGTTTCTGCGAGGCTGCCTTTCTCGTACGATATTCAGCATAAAAGAATGAAATGTTGCACGTGCACCATATAGTACCTTGTTAACCCAAAACCAAAAATCGGTGATACATGCAACCGTGTTTTCGGTTTTAAATTTCAGATGAATAGTATTTTTAAAATGTATAATTACTATCATACTCGTATCAAAAACATACGCATTCTCAGTTAATGCACAAGTCAGTTTGAAGTACGCAAAACATAAAATGTGAGATTTTCATATTGCACATGCCAAGTATTTTGCAATGTCCAATGCTCTGTGCAAAATGTTGGGCACAGAGAGCACTGAAGCATGTCATTCCTGGTTTGTTTTTGTTCACATTCACACTTTGTATGACTTGTACTGAACCCCAATTTCTTCAAGTTATCCCTGAATCTTCCCACTCCTGATCGTAGCCTGTTCAGGGACTTCCACAGCAGCTTTCATTATGTCCACTACTCAGCTGCTGGCATCTATCCGCGGAGGTGTATTGCGATTGCTAGAAATTCAACAGCAAAACTTATTCGCATCTGGAAAGACACCTCCATCACTTCCAAGACAAAGCTCACCCTCATTCGAACTCTGATTTTCCCTATCGCGACCTATGCAGCAGAAACTTGCACGATGAAGGTGGCGGATCCCCGCAGGATTGATGCTCTAAAAATGTGGTGCTATAGGATAATAATAATAACAATAATCGTATGGCCTCAGCTACCGTGTGCAGACATTTCGATTTGACGCCATCTGGCTGTCTGCTCGTCAATTTCGACGTTCCGTTTTACTCTAGGCCCACTAGATGGCAGACCGAGTAAACCGGATCTCTCTTGGGCGTCTATGGCTGAGATTTAATGAATTTTGTCAGGTAAATACCAAATGTATCACCAGAGATCTTTTACATGCCGACATCGTACGACATGGAGTATCGAATGGACTTTTTTCCGCCCTTCAAAAATCCGACTACCTCTGCCGGGTTTGAACCCGCTGTCTTGGGATCCGGAGGCCGACACTCTACTACGGATCCACAGAGGCGGTGCTATGGGAGATTACTGCGAATACCATGGATAGCACACCATACTAATGAATCGATTCTGCAACAGTTCGGCATGAGAACAAAACTGTAAACCAAACACAACTCAGATATTTTGGCCATATTGTCAGAAGACAGGAGGCAATGGAAAAACTTATCATAGAGGGAGAAGTATACGGCCGAAGACCTAGAGGACGTGCACTGTTACGATGGATGGACCAGATCAAGAGCTTGACCTGGATGAGCTTACGGCAAGCAAGTCACCAAGCAGAGACTGCTGGAGGCAGATCAAAAGGCTTGTCGCGTGATGCCACTACACCCTTACGAAGGGTTGGACTCAAAGGGAGACACTTTCCTCAGAAACTATTCAACTTACAGATACATTATTTGTTGTGAGTATCCGTAGGTTTTGTATCTGCAAGGTAGGTGGACTATATTTTGATAATAACTAAATGCCGATAAAATATGAAATAATACGAAATTATTACAAAAATCAGACACACAGTTTTTAAATGACCAAGCATTGAAAATACAGCCGAAATCGGTTATAACGACACCGAAGGACCGGCAGTCAGCGCTCGTTATAGACGATACTCGCAAAAACCAGTTTTTGTGTTGTTGCTAAAAATTTTATACCTGTAAATTTTAGGCTGCACATTTTTTTTGCAAGTTGCTTTACGTCGCACCGGCACAGATAGGTCTTATGGCGACGATGGGACAGGAAAGGGCTAGAATTGGGAAGGAAGCGGCCGTGGCCTTATTTAATGTGTGAACATGGGAAATAACGGAAAACCATCTTCAGGGCTGCCCACTGTGGGGCTCGCACCCACTATCTTCCGAATACTGGATACTGTCCGCACTTAAGCGACTGAAGCTATCGAGCTCGGTGGCTGCACATTAACATGTTTAATTAACAGAATTAAGTTAGAACTTCAGGAAACGTACCGGTAACTGAAATAAGTACTGTATTAGTGGAGCGGGACTGCGGGGAATTTCATTGGCTTTCGCTTGAAGAGTGGGTCCATTGATCGGCACATTATTTGTCATTTGCTGCTTAAACGATATAAGTTAAGGTTCCTCAGTATCTTTGTGCTCAGATGATATGGCCCTCTTGATTTTTAAAGAATGTTTTTCGAAGTGACGGTATTTTCTCATTGTCTTTCCAAATTGGGGACCAAAGATTGAAAAGGGTGAAAGTGCCAGAAACATGTTTTCGAGCAAACGCCAATAATAGAGTTCCCGAGCATAATGGCACTTTAATCCTTATCTATCAAAGGAGACCAGGAATTAAAGATTACCTACGGCCTTTGAAGTGCAAGTATAGCACATCCAATACATTTTATATAATTTCATAACAATATTTAGCTTCTATAAATTTCATTTCTCGGCTCAGAAATTAGAAAATACACACTGACACAATGGAGAGCACAGAAGAATTGTAGCGCGAGACGCTTGCACATTCACCAAACTCAGCTGGACACATTGGACTGTTGAGCTTCCTACCAACTAAACTAATAACGTCAGGCACATGCACAAGTTACCACCATATGCGGCATGGCTAATACATCCCATTAATACGAAAAAACACATTTTTCATATTTCGGCCCTTTCAATATTTGGTCTTCAACAGTAGAAATCGTTCAGTGTGATACTCCCAATTCCTTCCCGAAGCTGACATTCGTTTCCTCATTTTTTAATCGCCATATTATGTGTGACTTTTCTTCAATATTAAACACTTTTCTTTTGTGATATCTTCACAGAGATGCTTGCCTTGACTATTTAACAGACAGATTGTTTTGAAGTCTCCAATAATAAATGTTACTTTGTTGTCAGCAATCCCCAAATAGGCTACGTAACAAACAAAAATCAACATTGGCCGCTATCGCCGATACATGTATTCGAAAATGTGATCAAAATATGTCATTTATACGATATGTGTTTATATACGATTTAGACGGGACTGTTAGATTTCGCCGTCGTTGAAAGCGTCGTCGGACTAAACGGTTTCGACTGTATTAGTAAAATCTCTCACCTGCTATGTGAATTGTATGTGTTAAGTTTAGTAAGTCTCTGCTACTTTCTAAGAAAGGTGAAAATGAAAATCCACAGCCTGTTTCCAATCATTTGACCGGATCAGGAATGGAATGAATGAAGCCCCCATCTAGCGGCGAGGATAGGGGCAATGATTAATGACTGACAAATGAAATGAAATGAAATGATATTGGAGAGTGTTGCTGGAATGAAAGATGACAGGGAATAACGGAGTACCCGGGGAAAAACCTACCCCGCCTCCGCTTTGTCCAGCACAAATCTCACATGGAGTGACCGGGATTTGAACCACGGAGTCCAGAGGTGAGAGGCCGGCACGCTG
The DNA here is from genome assembly GCF_040414725.1 of Anabrus simplex. Lineage (NCBI taxonomy): Eukaryota > Metazoa > Arthropoda > Insecta > Orthoptera > Tettigoniidae > Anabrus > Anabrus simplex. The sequence goes on from NC_090266.1 coordinate 63,294,814, forward strand.
CCGCCTGAGCCACGGAGGCTCTACCCTTTCTAAGAAAAGTATGCATAGGAATCATAATGCACTTTAAGAAAACTAAAATCGATAGCTGCAGTCGCTTAAGTGCGGCCAGTATTCAGTATTCGGGAGTTAGTGGTTTCGAACCACACTGTCGGCAGCCCTGTAGGTGATTTTCCATGGTTTTACATTTCACACCAAGCAAATGCTGGGGATGTACATTAGTTAAGGCCACGGCCACTCCCTTCGCACTCTTAGCCCTTTCCTGTCCCTTCGTCACCGTATGACGTATCTGTGTCAGTGCGACGTAAAGCATCTTGTAAAAAACACTACTTTAAGAAATATTTCTTATCTGAAATTTTAAAGTATTTTTTCAGAAACAAGCAAGTATACATCACTCCATATATTTGGTTCAGAGTTAGGTAGATACGACATGGTTGACGTGCAATGTTTTGCTATTTTATGTTGAATATTGTGGGAGAACAAAAGCTTCAAGCTGACACTTATGTTGTGCTCAATTCAAATCACAACCCTTCCATGCGTTCTTAGTGGTTCTTTAGGCTTGACTCCAATAGACAGGATCATGCCCAGTGATCCTACACACAAGGAGATGTGGTACAGATAGCATTATCTCTTCTACTTCACTCATTCATGAGGCATAACACTCAAACAGTCATGTGCTCACTCATTCAGACAGTCCACGCATTCATAAATTTCTGATTCATTCATTTCTTCTGTCAAGTGTTCATACAGCAATTTCTGGTCATTTCACTTATAAAAGTTTCTCAATATATTTGCTCAAATTAGTTAGTTGTATTACAGTTCTGTCAGACTTAGAAGAATTGTTCTCACACTTTAGATCTATACATATGTGCCGAATTCCAATCTCTCAAAAGACCGAGAGTCCGTATTGCCTTTCCTTTATCATTAAGATGTAGACCTTAGATTTAAAAACATACAAGATGTTGCTAGATTGTATAAGGTCACTTCACCAGGCTCGGGTAAAGTTCAAGTAATTGATGTGATGGCTAAGAGAGTGACAAAACAGACATAGAAGTTTCTGGTCACACACTTGGTTGTCATGAACGGATGTAGGATGTTCCTGACAACTTGTACCGTACTAGGTTCAGCCCACAATCCTAGCATAGTCTATATCTTCTTTCTATTACTGAACATAGTTGAACTTCCTGGGTCTAAACTAGCTTGAAATGCTGTTGAAAGCATTTCTTAGCCGCAGCGTTCGATGCTCTTGATAGCGGTCGACATCTGAACAAGTTTTACGTGATAATCAGTATCCAGGATGAGATCGGAGATACAGCCCACCATTCCACTTGTGTACTTGTTCATGGTAGCCTGGTCGATGTTGTCCATTCCACCTGAAACATAACATAAGATTGTATAAGGTCACTTCACCAGGCTCGGGTAAAGTTCAAATAATTGATGTGATGGCTAAGAGAATGACAAAACAGACATAGAAGTATGATCACTTCTTTAATGTTGCACTAACTCAGCTAGGCTTTCAGGAACGCAGTGGCGGCGATAAGGACCCCGCAGACCACGCGGGAAGGGGAGGCCCATGGCTTGTGAGGGGCCCATGACTATTTCTTAATTCAGTAGCTGAAGAGTGATTTTACATATTGATAAAGGTACAGCACACAACACGGTATCATTTGTATTACAGAGGGTTATTCCAAAGTGCGAAGCTTCTATCGTCAATAGGAGTAGGGTAGTTATATCTGAAAGAATGTGGGGTTCCCAAACTGTTCCAATAATAACCATTCCTTGCTGCCACTCACAACAATCAACAAGGCTTTTGAAGTAATTGGCCAGTTCTGAGAACACAGTAGTCAGCGAAGATGCGATAACAAAGACGTCCTCCATACCTAAACTCTAAATACCGAAGTCTCGAGCCTGTTTATAACTCTGAGCAGTGAGTGAAGGAAGCTAAGTAGGCCTACGATGGACGGTTGAGTTGTAAATAGTTTTTTTTTTGCTAGGGGCTTTACGTCGCACCGACACAGATAGGTCTTATGGCGACGATGGGATAGGAAAGGCCTAGGAGTTGGAAGGTAGCGGCCGTGGCCTTAATTAAGGTACAGCCCCAGCATTTGCCTAGTGTGAAAATGGGAAACCACGGAAAACCATTTTCAGGGCTGCCGATAGTGGGATTCGAACCTACTATCTCCCAGATGCAAGCTCACAGCCGCGCGCCTCTACGCGCACGGCCAACTCGCCCGGTGAGTTGTAAATAGTAGTAAATGATTTGGTCTTATTCCTAAATATACTGACGGTCAGCGTGTTTGGTTACTGTAATTAGAATATGCATTTCTTGTGTGTGTGTGTGTGTGTGTGTGTGTGTGTGCTCGTAGCATATTAGTGTATTACTTTAATTCCTTCGAATTTGAAAATTAAATTGTGTAACATTATTGTTATTATCGTCATTGCTGTTCATTGTAATAATATACAACCTTGAACTACGAAATAAACTTGTAACTTTCCTCATCAGGAAACGAGGTGGGGGGGGGGGGGGAGCTTCTTAGCGCCGCTACTGGAGGAACGAACCGAACAAAGAGAGTGCTATAAATTGTATCAACAGCTTAAAATGTACCCGGACAGATTTTATGAATATTTAAGAATGTCTCAATGGACGTTTAATTACATCTTAAACCTAATAGAACCTAGAATCCAAGAAGTGTACGCTAACTTGTGTTACCACAATTGGCAGCCACTTCTCCCCAACATTTATCTAGAACGTATCTATTGTCTGTCTGTTAGGTCATGAGCCCGGAGGCTAAAATAGAACCACCAAAGGTTATGCAGTTATAGGGAAACCGCAAAAACCAATGACAGAGCCCAAATGAGGCATACTAGGCAAGATGAGGGGTGAGGTAGTTTGCCATTGCTTTTCTCACTGGACCAGAATGTGCCACTGCAGCACGACTGACCCTATGAGTAACACCTTTCATAACACTCAAGACACTAGTTGTGCTCCGAATGTCATTACACAGCACCACCCATACTCCAGCAGCTTCCATATTGTTACAGCCATGGATGAGACTGGGACTTCAGTGGAAGCTACACTTTGCTCTGGCCTGTGCCAAGAGACGGATACAAAAGTACTGCATCCATCAAGAAATGGCAACAGGCGGAACGTATCTATTATGATGCGATTTGTGACGCTGGTCCCATATAGCATTCTTTCGGTAAAAGTCACTTATTAATTGTTCTTTATCCATGGCGACAGGGATACGACACAACACGTCAGCACGACCAGTGATATCATAACAGCGAGACACTGCATAGAGGGGACAGTGTGGCGACCTTGAGACAACCAATCACGACGACGCTAGTTCCAGGCAGCTGCAGCCTGAAATATCAAACATTTTGATTCCCGGTGGACGGCGAAGTGCGCGGCGAGATGCGTGGCGAGGTGTGCGGCTCCAACATGTATCGAGTCATTTGATACTGTTGGGTACGTTTATGCTGCAGCTTCGCTGCTCGATGTTAAGCGATGATGAAACAAACCAATGGATCTCAGTCGGTGCTTTTACCCTGGAGCCCAGCCTATAGCTACGCCGCTGGCTGCTATCCTCGCCACATCCATGGTCTCAAACACGTTTGATTTTTGAGCCTGGCACATCGCCGACTATCCTGTAACTTGGACTGTGATTAGTTCTTTCAAGGTCACCCGCTCTACCACCCTTCCTCTCTTCGCACTCTATACACATGTTCAGTGATCACTTGCTCACTTGCTATCTGAACCTGTCTTCGAACGCATTGCGATTTGGAAACAGCGGCATGCGGATCATCATAAGAGGTTCATAAGATGAAAAAGGAGTGACGAGATGACGAGCGGCCAGTAGACCTCATTTTCCGTCTTATGATGGATAGTGGCCTGTTTTGTTTAATAGTAAAGTTTCTATATGTTTTTAATTTTTTATTGTTAACTACTATTTTATTCTATTGACTGTATTTATCTATCTTTGTATTTTTAATTTGAATTAAATATATTACTTTACATCTATGTCAATGCATTATTCAATTTTATTACATATTACTCCTTTTAACTTTAGAAGAAAATAAGGCATTGGGAATTAGATCCACTGATTATTTTAAATTCATAATAATTTTCCTCATTGCATCCGGGAGATAGTAGGTTCGAATCCCACTATCGGCAGCCCTGAAGATGGTTTTCCGTGGTTTCCCATTTTCACACCAGGCAAATGCTGGGGCTGTACCTTAATTCAGGCCACGGACGCTTCCTTCCAACCCCTAGGCCTTTCCTATCCCATCGTCGCCATAAGACCTATCTGTATCGGTGCGACGGAAAGCCCCTAGCAAAAAATTTTTTCCTCATCATTATCATTTTTCTAATCCTAGTCAATTATAACCTTTAATCCATTTCGTCTCACCTCGTATCATCAGGAGCCAGTGGCCCGCTTTAAGCAACTAGCATAATCACCACCATCATCATCATCATCAAACTACGGAGTGAAGTGGAAAAATAATGCGGAACGATTATGTCAACTTTGTTCTTTTATTCTTGCTATTTAGGGGATCTCTGTCATTATAAGCAGGTGATTTATATGAAGTACATCGTTCTTCATGGAATGTCCGACAGTTATTTTTACAAACTGTTTCAATCAGTTTTGAACTTTGACTACACCTGTGAGCTGCCAGCAGCGTGCGCGGGGGACTGGTGCAGGGTAAAAGCTCCATGGTGAGCAGCCTGGCTATTGCCAGCAGCGAGGTGCTAGGGCGAGCTTAGTTTGTTCCCTGATCGCCACACGACGAGATGCGCGACAAGGTGAGCAACTCCAAAATGTTTTTGGCCTTAAGGCACAGTCCCAGTATTTGCCTAGTGTGAAAATTGGAAACCATGGAAAACATCTTCAGGACAACCGCAACATCTTCCGAATGCAAGCTAACAACCACCGGAAGGGTCCGGTTCCATGGCTAAATGGTTAGCGTGCTGGCCTTTGGTCACAGGGGTCCCGGGTTCGATTCCCGGCAGGGTCGGGAATTTTAACCATCTATGGTTAATTTCGCTGGCACGGGGACTGGGTGTATGTGTCGTCTTCATCATCATTTCATCCTCATCACGACGCGCAGGTCGCCTACGGGAGTCAAATCAAAAGACCTGCACCCGGCGAGCCGAACATGTCCTCGGACACTCCCGGCACGAAAAGCCATACGCCATTTCATTTTTTTACCACCGGAAGGAACCGCGCAGTCAGCTCATTTGGTAAGATTAATGACAAAGTAAAATGAAAATTATGATGACAATGTGATGATCTTTGTGCGGCAAGTCCTCAAAACCCTAGTGACCACGTGCCGATATCCATAGAACTGTCCTTGAGTTTCCAAAACATGTTTAACTGCGAAAACTCACGTCGATGACTTCCAGCTCTCCAAAGAACTTTTGTGCGAAAAAATTCGATATCCTAGGTTTTTTTAAATAATCTAAAACTCTTGACGGGCCATAAAGCAAAATTCTTTCCTCTTTAAGCAGTTTACCCTCCAGGGTTACTTATTCCCTCTGCCTCAGCGAGGGATCCCACCTCTACCGCCTCAAGGAGGCTATTAAGTATGAAATTTGCCACATCCTAGGCAACTGGAGGTGAGAAAAAAGTCTTGCGTGAAATTCGATCCATCGCACCCACGATCACTGTCCACTATCATACCTCCGACCGCGCCCCTGCCAAGTGAGCTACTGTGAGGTTTAGCATATACGGGGCAGTTCCCTGCCTATACATTCTGTGTGTGTGTGCACCTGCTGTTGTACCAGGTATGTTTTTTAAGTAAGGACCGTTGATTTTTAATAATAATCCCGGCGTGTGCGCTACCTCCCGACATCCTTTCCGAACAACCAGGCGTCAGTTTCAGCTATGTAGCTAACCTGTACGCTGAACTGTGCATCTTTAAAGTGTTCAAGTTGATTGAACCGCACGCCGCGTGAGAGATTCGGTCTGCAGTGCGTTTTTTGAGTGCAAGAAACATGTCGGCTGCAGACATTCATCGTCAGCTTTGTGAGGTGTATGGTGATAATGCAATGAGCGAACGTGAAGTGCGAAAATGGGTAAGAAAGTTCAAAAGCGCCGTGAAAAAGTTTGTAACGAAGAAGGCTCAGGTCGACCATCTGTGTTCACGGAAGATTTGGTGACTGCAATTGACACAAAAATTCACGAGGACAGAAGATTCACGATAAACACTTTCTTAATGGATTTTCCTCAAGTGTTTAAGTCTCCGACGTGCGGTTCAGAACAAAAGACGCGGAATGCTGACAAAGGAAATTTTCTCCTTCACAATGACGCAAGACCACACATTGCTGTCCAGACTCGGGAACTGATTAATTCCTTGATGTGGGTAGTTTTAGATCACCCACCGCATAGCCCTCACCTTGTTCCGAACGATGCCCATCTTTTTTCTTAGCTGAATGGCCATCTTGGCGGGAAGAGCTTCAACGACGATGAAGAGGTCAAAACGGCCGTGAACTCTTGGCTGTCAGAGCAGGTGGCAGACTTCTTTGAAGGGGAATTTCAAAACTTAGTTTTGAGGTATGACAAGTGCCTAAAAGAAACGAAACTAGGTGGAAGCCCACCTGTGTGGTGTAGTGGTTAGTGTGATTAGCTGCCACATCCGGAGGCCCGGGTCCGATTCCCGGCTCTGCCACGAAATTTGAAAAGTGGTATGAGGGCTGGAACGGGATCCACTCAGCCTCGGGAGGTCACCTGAGTAGAGGGGCTTCGATTCCCTACTCAGCTATCCTAGAAGCGGTTTTTCGTGGTTTCCCACTTCTCCTCCAGGCAAATGCCGGGATGGTACCTAACTTAAGGCCAGGGCCGCTTCCTTCCCTCTTCCTTCTCTATCCCTTCCAATGTTCCCATGCCCGCCACAAGGGCATAGCAGGTGAGGCCGCCTGGGCGAGGTACCGGTCCACTTTCACAGTTTTATCTCCGATCCAATGTCTCACGCTCCAGGACACTGCCCTTGAGGCGGTAGAGGTGGGATCCCTCGCTGAGTCCGAGGCAAAACCAATCCTAGACGTTAAACGGATTAAGAAAGAAGAAAGAACAATGTAGAAAATAAAGAACGTATGCAAAACCTAAAAATAAATGTGGTTTAAAAATAAAATTTTCGGTTATTTCTATTAAAAAAAAGAACGGCCCTTAATGAACAAAACAGCATTCATAAGGCACGGGTTCATTCGAGGTACCCGTAATGAATTAATAGTGGTGCCCATAATTCCTGCTGTCTTCTAGCCCGTATCCACACATCATGTTATACGTATATTACCCCGGTTCAGGGAGATGGATCGATGTATTTCAGAATCTTAGAAAACGCGGTGGGTTGCATAAAACTTGATCGCATGGGGCGGGTGGACCACCCGGTATAACGGCATATTTGCTTTTTTTTTTGCTAGTTGTTTTACGTCGCACCGACACATATAGGTCTTACGGCGACGATGGGACAGGAAAGGGCTAGGAGTGGGAAGGAAGAGGCCGTGGCCTTAATTAAGGTACAGCTCCAGCATTTGTCTGGTGTGAAAAATGGGAAACCACGGAAAACCATTTTCAGGGCTGCCGACAGTGGGGTTCGAACCTTACTATCTCCCGAATACTGGATACTGGCCACACTTAAGCGACTGCAGCTATCGAGCTCGGTTATTTGCGTTTTAGGCCACATAATTCATTTAGTTGTGGACATAGTTCATGTAGACTAGTAAGTGAATTACAGGATTGTGGGCGGCTGCCAGAAGGCCCAGAGAATGTTATGAAATGGACAGCAGGCAAGGGTATGATGGTAAACGGGATGAAAATTCAGGCTGTACGTTTCATCAAGGGGAAAAGTCCTTTCAGCTTTAATCATTGTGTTGCTGGAATGAAATTACCATAAGTATCTACCTGATGGGAACATTTTATATATAAATAAATAAATAAATAAATAAGTAAATAAAGAAAGAAAGAAAGAAAGAAAGAAAGAAAGAAAGAAAGAAAGAAAGAAAGTAGAATTTGGTTAATGAAGATGATGCTTGTTGTTTAAAGGGGCCTAACATCGAAGGTCATCGGCCCAGAATTTGGTTAAATGTGTAGCAGAGTCAGGCATCGAACCTTTACCAATCGGCTCTTCATATTGATATCGACCTTGTAATAGGTATTCTGAGTCAAGTAAATCAACTAAGAACGAAAGGAGAGCTCCTTACCGAGGTATAATCCTGTGTTCGTGTTGAGCTGCCGCAGCTTTCCAGGTGATCTTTTGGTAACAGCGGGTCCATTGTCGACAATAATGGTACCATCTTGTTCATTTCTGAAAGAAATTAAGTCAATAAAATATTAGAGTACAGTTCAAGGTTTAAATGAGTACACAAACAATTCTACATTTAATTTACAAGCAGGACGATTTCGGCTAAGATATACGAGGGATATGATCGACATTTCAAATCAGGCCATATTCTAATACAGTGGTTTTCAAAGTGTGGTACGCGTACCACGGGGGTACGCGGAGTCGTCACAAGGGGTACGCAAATTTTATCGTAGTTTCTATCTGCTTTAAGTGAGCAGTTCAGAAAAGAGTCGAACCTGCTAATTTTCAATGAGATCTTGTTTTGATTTAGTGTTTTTGTCTACCACCAAACGGAGTCCTCTTTTCGAACTATTCATTCTAAAATATGTGTTAGTTTGTACCTTCCATTGACTAGGTATACAGAAATGAAATGAAAATCCACAGCCTGTTTCCAGTCATTCGAACGGGTCAGGAATAGAATGAATGAAGTCCTCATCTAGCGGCGAGGATAGATGTGCCGGCTGCCGACGCCTGTCGCACTCCTGTGCGGCAATGATTATTGACTGACAGATGAAATGAAATATTAATGGAGAGTGTTGCTGGATTGAAATATAACAGGGAAAACCGGAGTACCCGGAGAAAAACCTGTCCCGCCTCCGCTTTGTCCAGCACAAATCACACATGGGGTGACCGGGATTTGAACCACGGTATCCAGCGATGAAAGGCCGGCCCGCTGCCGCCTGAGCCACGGAGGCTTCTTATACAGAAATGTTCATTTTACATTTTTTGTCTCGAAATCCACTCATTTAGTTCCATTTTTTTCAGTAGTAGTGTTTAGTGCATTAACAATATTCGCATATATTGTACCAGGAAATGATTATGGAGCCAGAGCATGGGAAGGATCTCAAGTAATGTTCGGTTACGTATTGGAGCAGGTACAGAGATGGATACTTTCGCAGGGCGAATAATAGATGGTAACATCTTTTTGACAATATTTATTAAAAATATTCATGTAAATTACCCTGCAGTTGAATTTTAAAAATTAAATTTTCAGTCAATATTTTCAAAATGAACATAAAATATCGGTGCTGTTGTATTCAGAGACATCCACTTGATTAAAAATGTCCAAAATAAATATCACCTTTTTAGAGATCGTGAACAGCCTACAGTGCATCTAAGATCTCATAAATGGATTTAAATACCACAATAACACTTTGCACATAGAATTTCATGGAGTCCATCACTTGTGATGCAAACCTACAGTATTTCTAATATTTTTAAACATAATATTAACACACACTTCAAATACAAGTTTTCAAACACTTGCTGTATACTCCTACAGTTCATCTAAGTTGATTTTATAAAAAATAAAATAATGGATTTGAAAACCCTAGAGTTCATCTACGTGAAATTACTTCAAGTTATAAAAGCTTTCAAGGAGGAATTTACAGTTCAAAAGCAAGACATGGAGCCTTCTTGAATTATTATGACTAGCAAGCTGAAATTCACACGAAGCATTTTTCTGTTGTTGGATGGAGCACTATGATTAACTGAGTGCTTAGTTAAAAGTTAGTCAGTGGAATTACTCACTCAAAATATAAGAAAATCACCTGGAATCTGCTTATAAGGGTTGGTGAAGTGCTGTCCTGCGGCTTGGTGACTGGACAGCGTGCAGCCAAGACTCGAACTCAGTACCAGCAGCGTGACAAGTCCGTTTAATGAAGATACCACGTTATTATTCCCCTTCGACGTCCCTCGATGGGTACCATGATCGATGAAACCACGTTAATCCCACGCTGGAAATGACGTTCGACGCAGCAGAATCTCACAACACTTTGCCAAGGTTTTCGATGTTCTTTTAGTGATAATGTCGGAACACGGAAAGTTCAATTGGCTCTATAGAGGTGTCAATTATCATTAAGATTGGTATTATACACCGGCACAAGTCTCAATGCATAATTCGTATTCTCACGTTTGTTTTACGGCGTTGAATACGTGACTTAGAATATCACAGTCTATGCTACAGTATGATTTGTAAGTCAGGTTAATGAAGTAATGACTTACAATCGCGTTAAAAACGGAAAACACAGTTTTTCACGCACACAGTTTGTAAAATAATGATTGAACACCGTAACAGTTCATAATAGTCAATGATTATGTCAGGTTCGACCGTAGAATAATCATCACAGTCCATGAAACACTTGGAAAAATGTCATTAACAACAGTCTCTGGAATAATACTGTTCATAGATTAAGAAGGTTTTATGACTGAATTTGCATAACACGACTCTGTACGACTTAATATTGTCATAAAACGTTCTTAACATTCAGTTAGTTTCGAATAGTAGTGATCTAAAGTTCGAGAAAATGCACGAAAAAGTAGTCACATTTAGCCCTGTTATTGGTTGAATGTTTAGTGGAATAGTATCTCACACAGTTCACAATTGTACTAGTATAGGAGTAATGCGTCTCAGAATCATGTAAATGGTCATAAATTAGAAATTTAGTTTAACACACGCAATGTCTTAGAATACTGTCACAGTCAATGATAAAGTTTAAAATTACGAGAAAATGACAGAGTCCACAATACCGTAAACTGGTAAATGAAATACCTGAATCTCCAATTACACTTCAGTTCACAATTTTTCTTGTAACTTCACTCGGTTAGCACACTCCTAAATATTATACAATGACGATTTAGTCGGAGAAAATTTTATAACATTTCATTCGTCACGACGCGGTAGAAACTTTACTTGCGACGTCTTCGCACAATTTCAAAGTGCTCGAGTGTGACTTCTACGTCTTCGCGGATCGCGACGGAGCATACTGTCGTTCTGTCATAATCGTAGAACACACACGGGCTATAACCTCGGTTCGCTGACCTATTTATATCCGGCTGCGAGCAGCACTCTGAGTCAGGTGACGAAGGGGTGATAATACTTCTCAAACTTCCACTTGTTATATCATGGAAACCACTAGGCGGATTAATCTCAAATTTGCTGGGTTATACTTTTAAAATTTGGATTACAAATTAGTGTTGGTCTCATATTTATTGATCCAGTCGTTGATAAGCTTAAAAATGGTCTCGCGAGAATTCTAAGGGGAGGGAAGCTACAGGCAGTGCTGACGTCACTTGACCTTGCTCCACTTATGCGGTCTCCCTCACGCAGAACAGTGAGAACGAGAACCTTCTCTCGCACAGCTGTTTGCGCATCGTAACTTAGCCGTTCGCTCATGCATAAAGATTTATAACTCGTATGTGCCAGGGCCTATGCCTTCCTGGTACAATATATATCATTGTTAGGCAATAAAAATCTCCTAATTCTATTCACGAGAAAACCACGTTTCTTCATCTGTCTTGTGAAGTCTTACCGCTTTGCCTGGGAAGGGAACAGAAGACTCCAATTGTCGAACAATTGGGCTATCGCGAAGTAATGAAACTGGCTGGAACAGTTCTCCGGCCATTGCTGATCGCTCTGTTCTGGGCTTCATTAAACTTTACTATATGATATACAGGGTTATTTACCTAAGATATTACACGGAAATAACATCTATACCATAAAATATATCTGTATTCTGTTTTCATATTCTCAAATGATACCCAGGGGCTTGTAAAAATGTGCTACGTATTCTCATGGGGTGATTAATAACCGAGATATTGATACTAACTTCATATTTTTAAATGGGACGGCACAACGGACAGTTGCTTTTGAAATCTCAATAAGAACAGCACGCGGGGTTTTGCTTGCCGCATCAGACAGCGTGCAGTCGGGCAAGGACGTACTGACGCAAAGCAGTTTCCTGGGGTGATTCCAGCCACAGGCATGTAAGCATATCGTACACATGTGATGGGTTTGCAAAGTGTACATAACAGGCGAACTCATGAGAGGACAGGGAGGGTTGATGTGTTTAAAAGGATTAAAGTAATTACTTTGACTACCATGCAGCATAACGAAAGCTATAATTGTCACTGGTTTGAGTGTAGAGTACATACTAGTGTATAAATTGAGAAATAAACATAATACAGGATACAATACATGCCTGGTATCCATTGTATGGCTGGAATCAATGCCAGGAAACGGCTTGCGTGTCAGTACGTCCTTGGTCGACCTCACGCTGTCTGATGCGACGCTCAAAAGACCATATGCGGTTTTTATTGATATCTCAAAAAATAACTGACCGATTTTAAAAATACTTACATATTTGAACTTGTACGCAGTTGAACGTTTAGGCCAGCTGTATGTATTTGTGCCATTCTATTTAAAAATATTGAGTTAGTATCAAAATCATAGTTATTAATCACCCATGAGAATAAGTAGTACATTATTTTACAAGCCTCTTGGTATGATTTACGAATACGAAAACAGAATACCGATATCTTCTATGGTTTGGACGTTATTTCTCTGTAACATCATAGGTAAATAACCCTATATATCATATAATGAAGTTTAATAAAGCCCAGAAAAGAGCGATCAGCAGCGGCCGGAGAACTGTTCCTGCCAGTTTCATTGCTTAGCGATAGCCCAATTGTTTGACCATTGGAGTCTTCTGTTCCCTTCTCAGGCATATATACAATATCGGCTCAGCTGCTTGCTTGTAATCCCGGCGACCGTGGCTGGATTCCTGATGTTGCTGGGGTGGAGTTTTCATTTGAAAATCCCGTGGTGTCAGGAAGGGCAAGCGACCTTAAATACCCGGCCACACATTTTTCATGCTATGTGTAAGAAGTGGATGATATGCGTAAAGAAGTGGAATCAGAGATAAGGCTGTTTGCAGATGATGTATTTTGTACAGAGTAATAAATAAGTTACAAGATTGTGAGCGGCTGCAGTGTGACCTCGATAGTGTTGCGAGATAGACGGTGGGCAATGGTATGATGATAAACAGGGTTAAAGTCAGTTTGTGACTTTCAGAAATAGGAAATGTCCTCTCACTTTTAATTACTGTGTTGATGGGGTGAAAGTTCCTTTCGGGGATCATTGAAAGTAACTAGGTGTTAATATAAGAAAAGACCTTCATTGGGGTAATCACATAAACATGATTGTTAATAAAGGGTACAGATCTCTGCACATGGTTATGAGGGTATTTAGGGGTTGTAGTAAGGATGTAAAGGAGAGGGCATATAAGTCTCTGGTATGACCCCAACTAGAGTATTGTTCCGGTGTATGGGACCCTCACCAGGATTACTTGATTCAAGAACTGAAAAAATCCAAAGAAAAGCAGCTCGATTTGTTCTGGGTGATTTCCGACAAAAGAGTAGCGTTACAGAAATGTTGCAAAGTTTGGGCTGGGAAGACTTGGGAGAAAGGAGACGAGCTGCTCGACTAGGTGGTATGTTCCGAACTGTCAGTAGAGAGATGGTGTGGGAGGACATCGGTAGACGAATAAATTTGAGTGGTGTCTTTAAAAGTAGGAAAGATCACAATATGAAGATAAAGTTGGAATTCAAGAGGACAAATTAGGGCAAATATTCGTTTATAGGAAGGGGAGTTAGGGATTGGAATAACTTACCAAGGGAAATGTTCAATAATTTTCCAATTTCTTTGCGATAATTTAAGAAAAGGTTAGGAAAACAACAGATATGGAATCTGCCACCTGGACGACTGCCCTAAATGCAGATCAGTAGTGATTGGTTGATTGATGCTTCAGTGCAAACAGGAACCCTGAGCAAGCGGGATAAGCTGCGGAAGATGATGATGATGATGATGATTACAGTTAATGTTATTTGTTATCTAGCAATAATCATTTGTTGTTTCTGGTATAATCGCAATATACTCGTACTTCAGGGGTACGAAGGTAAAACAATAAATTGGATTTTGGGGGTATGTCGACCAAAAAGTTCGAATACCACTGCTCTACCTCATAGGTGGGCAACGAGAGAGCCCCGCTCCTCGACGTGACGGCATGAGCGCGAAAAGAGCCGACTTCTAATAGTTTGTGTTGTAAAGGCCAGATGGCGATACGCGGAGTCAAGACGCAAGCAAAGCCACAGCAGTGTACCGAGCTCAGTATGTTATGTTTACTCAAAACATTCATGTCCGAATCGTTGGCTCAATGGTCAGCGTACTGGCCTTCGATTCACATGGTCGCGGGTTGGATTTCCGGCCGGGTCAGGGATTTTAACCTTCATTGATAAATTTCAATGTCCCGAAGGCTTGGTGTTTGTGCTGTCCTGCAACTAACACACCACACATTACACCATCCTCCACCACAATAACACGCAGGTCCCTACAGATGGCAGAAGCCGTCCACCCTCATCGGAGGGTCTGCCTTACAAGGGCTGCACTCGGCTAGATATAGCTACACGAAACTATAATTATTGCTCTAAACATTCGTACAGATCGTTTGCATACATAGTTTATGTTGTATTCCTAAACAAGCTTTTATGTTGGCCTGCAATATTTCTGAGTACAAGTAGTAGTCAAAGAAGTACCGATATTAGGTTATCACGTATAGGTAAGGTAAGGGTTATTCTGCCCGAAGGCAGGTCCGAACCTCCGCAGAGGTATTCCTGAGTCGGAGTTTACGTGCGGTAGGGTGGCCAGTTCCTTTCCGCTCCTCCATTCCCTTACCCCCACTAACAGCGCGTGGCAACCCATCCAACTCCTGGCCACGCCCAATGTTGCGTAACTTCGGAGATCTCACGGGATCCCGTTTTTCAACACGGCTACGGCCGTTGGCTTATCACGTATCAAATAATTAATTATATTTCCTATGCGTAACCTAATGAAATGAATATAATAAAACGTTTTTACTTAGCATATGGGGTCTGTATACACAAAATAACTTATTTTGTTTCCTATTTTGTTTCCTCGCCATTATGAAGTGCACTGAATAGTACGAGATATTAGGCATAACAAAACTGATAAAAAATTAAATCTGTTTTGATATGCGTCCCTTCACTAGTGTAACCGTCCAGGCTTCTCCAGTCATACTAATTTATTGCTACACAGTCCTATTACGTGATATCACTCGATATCAAGATTATCCGCCATCGGCAATTATTCATAAAGACATATTAATTTAACTTCAATCAATTGTAAATAAGGCTTTTGGAATCATATTGTATATATTAGAACATCATTTATTAGTTAAATTATAAGATAGGAATTCATTACGTACTGTAAATATGGTCAATACGTTGAGACAGAGTTCGTGTCATTTCACCTCATACAGTGTACACGGAAAAGTTATTCTTGACGCTTGGGAAGTTGTAATGACTCACGGGTTTTAACTCATAAGCAATGTATTATACAGCGACCCATGCGCGAGGCTAGCCCAAGCTAAGAGACTACATCATCGACACGCCTACTTGTTACGGGTGAAGAATGAAGAGAGGGGAGATATGATATGAGATCTACAAATCAGATGCTTCGTTGTATAGAGATTTGGTATGGAGCTGTTACCAAGAGTGGGGAGAGCTCGTGTATATTATCTGGCGCGGAGCAATCCTCAAATCACAACTACTTTATTTTTTAGAACAGTGAGTAGTCGCTTCGAGACAACTACAATTTATTTTTGAGACAGAGAGTTGTCGCTTCAAGCTGCTGTGATGTTGTCGGATCAGTGTGAGACGAAACAGGCATACGGCATGTGATATATTCTATAATTATTCTGGACGAAGAACTACATTAGTTCAAGTCCACGGTACTTGGTACAAGTCTTTATTGTATCATAGAATAGCTAAGTTGGATTGAGATTTCTGATAACATGGAAAAATTCACAAATCTGAATTTTCTCCTCCTACGATCAACGGTGACCAATTTTCACAAGCATAGGGCCAATGTCTAATTTAAAGACTAGGTAATTAGGGAGTATTAGTCCAGATAGGCCAAACCATATCGCAGAAGGAAGGATGGATGTCCATGGAGCCAGTCTGCAACGAGAAAAGTGGAACGAGTAACCGCGGAATACAGATGACCTCAACGGAAGCCATAATTAGACAATGCAAGCAACAGTAAATTACAGTAACGTTAAATTTTTTAATTCCCTCCAAGCTACAAGGTACTTTTCCGACTCATCTCATTTTTTGTTTAATAAATTCATTTGACCAGATATTGCGTTAAATTTCTTTCTCAAAGCGATATTTAATGGTTAATTATTTTAAATCCTACCCCTGTGATTCAAGTATAAGTCTCTATGCTACTAAATATAAATTTTGCTGTATAGTTTTGTTGAAAACTGTAAAGCTGGCGCCCAAACGGTACGTAGAGAAATGGGAAACCATGGAGTGATAATTGATTCTAATTGCGTGGCAATTTGCGGGCAAGCCACATATAGTTTATATTTATATTCATGTGTTCCCAGCTATTAACTTTCGTCTACTCAAGTGTGAAGCTTAGGAGAGCGAACAGTAACATTTTTCGCACCAACGTGGAGCTCGAAAACCATTAAGTATTCATGAAGAGAAAACAGTAAAATTAGAGTCTGTGTTTGTTGGGGTTAAGTGAGTGGCCATATAACCTATATGCGTGATTTTGGGGGAATCATGGCTGTACGAGGTGAAAAGGACATGAAATTACGTAGTGGAAACTTAGTAAAGGGAGGCGAGGCGCTGAATTCTAGGGATGTTGTAGATGAGAGCATTGGAATAGATAAAACGGTGAAGAGTGGTGGGAGCATGGAAAATAGCACAGAATCTGATGTAGCTAGGATGGATGGCAAGAAAGAAGGTAATACGAATAATGAAATGAATGTTCAACAACTGTTTGTGATGATGCAATGGACATTAGAGCAAACGAAAGGGATAGATGAAACTAGGAAGGAAACGAGAGGGATAAATGAAATTAGGAAGGAAGTGGAGAAAACGCAGACAGGGATTACAGAAAATAGAAACGAGATAGAACAGACGAAAATGGAAATTAGCAAAGACGTTAATACTATGATGGATGCTTTAAATCGTAGATTAGATGAAGCACTAGAGCAGCAGAAACGTTTTGATAAACAGTTAGGTGAGCAGGAGATGAAACGTTGCCAACATGAGAAAGAGGTAGAAAGAAAGTTAACTAAGCATAAAAGCGAAGTTATCGAATTGGTAGAAAAAGAAGATTGTAAAGTTAGGGGTGAAGTAGACCAGCAGATCACAGGAATTAATCGTAAAATTTAAGAACAAGTAGGAGAAGTTAGTAATGTTAGAGAACAAATACAACAACAACACGATGATCTGTGCGTTAATGTAGAGTGTAATGCGAAAATGTGTAATGAAATGTTTAGGAAAACGGAGGAAAATGCGATTGAAATTAAAGTCACCAAGGAAAGACAGGAACACATTTCGAGTGACGTAGAAACTAAAGTGAAAATAATAAATGAACGTATTGATATGCCGGAGGCACAAATACGTAAAGAAATCAGAGCAAAGCTAGGTAATATAGGAAGTCAGTGCTATGGTACAAATTTCATATATGGAACTGAACTACCAAAATTCAATGGGAGGCAGACAGACCCTTTAGATTTTTTAAACACTGTGAAGAAACGGTTTGAAAGACGAATAGAAGAAGGAGTCATTGAATGGGAAGAAGCATTAGCAATAATTGGCAATACTTTTATTGGGGAAACAAAATCATGGTTTGCGGTGTATAGGAGCAGCATGACCAGTATAGTGGAATTCCAGAAATACTTCACAGAGAAATTCTGGAGTGAAGTTATACTGTACAAAGTAGGGAAAGAGAACGCATCGTCTTTGGGAAATTTGGGCCACACGAAGGCGTTTCTATGACAGAATATTTTCTTGCCCACGTTATGATTTGTAAAAACGTAGATGGGAACTCAGTGGAGAGAGATATTGTAAAGTTATTACTCAGACATTTTCCCAACAAAATCCGCGAAGCTAGCTGTATGCAACAGATAGAGTCTATTCAAGGAATGGAAAGATTGCTAGCAAGTTTTGATGCGTTAGGAAATAGTAATAGTACACGAGAGTACACAAACCATCAAACACCACCCAGAAGACAAGAACACAATCACCATGGTCAATTTAAACCGAGACAACAAAATATAGGTAATCAGCCACACCATCAAGATAGGAATGTTCAGAGGGAACGTAGTGTTGAGGAAGGTACAAGCTGAAATCAGGATACAAGGAGACGGAGTAATTTAACCTTAGAGTATACGGTAATGAGAGATCAGGTTATCAGTCTTCAGTACATGCTGCGAGAAATTGTGTAATGACGCACATGAATTATGATCTCGATGTCAGAGATGAGTTATTACGGGAGGTGGAAGTGGATCAAGTCAGAAGTGCTAGTAAAAGTGATAACCCCGTTGTTACGATCGAAGTATGGAGGGCGCGTTATCAGGCTTTATTAGATTCAGGCTGTCAAAGGTCATGTGTAAGTTCGAAGTGGTATGAGGACAGAAAAAGGAGAATATTGAGATTGAAGAAATGCCTGTGAAATCCACATATATCGTCACTGCTGTAGGTAAACGATCCACGCAAATATGTATACAAGTTGCCATACCTATTTGTATTAACGGGAAGTCGAAAATTCAGATATGTCTTGTTGTACCGAAACTTATATTTGATATTGTCTTGGGATCTGACTGGCTAAGTTTATACTCAGCTCGGTTAGATTACAATGAGGCGATGGTATATTTAAGATGGGATAATGAGGATGTTAAAGTCAGGTGGGATGCTGAAGTTCAGACGAAAGTCGAGGTTTGTAACATGTGGTGTGTCAATGAGGTTTCAAAATATGAAGAAGAAAGAGCAAATTTTAAGTTATGCGAAGTGTGGTTAGAGGAGAATCAAGATGATGCTTTGAGAGAAGCGGTAGATTGTAGCAATTTGGAAGAAGGTCAGAGGGACCAATTGTTGTATGCGTTGAGAAAACACAAGGAGGTATTTTAATCGAAACCTGGCAAAACAAATGTGTATGAACACTCATTTTCAGTGCTGGATCAAAGTATATTCGCTGGACCGAGATATCCGATACCACATAAATATGCTAAAGCAGTAGAAAATCAAATAGTAGCCATGTTAGCGGATGGTATTATTGGAGTTTCGTGTAGTCAGTGTGTCAATCCTTCATTGATCGTTCCTAAGAGCGACGGTTCTGTCCGTTTATGTATTGATGCGAGGGAGATGAATAGACGTATTGCGGCAGATCAATTAAAATAGTTAACTGTAGAGGAGCTGATACAGGATTTTCAAGGGAAAGTTTGGTTTCCTGTCGTAGATTTACGTACTAGTTTTTGGCAGATTCCGTTAAGGGAGGAGGATAGACCTATAACAGCTTTCAGGCACAAGAGTAATCTGTATCAGTTCTATCGTGTCCCATATGGTACTCGTACTAGTTCTGCTTTAATTCGTGCTTTGAATATTGCTCTGGGGAACGAAGCTGACCACTATTCCACTATTTATATTGATGATTTAGTCATTTCGTCTAGCAGTCTTGAAGAGCATTTAGAACATCTCGACAGGGTATTTACCAAGTTAGAACAGGTAGGTTTCACCCTTAAACTGGAGAAATGCATATTTTGTAAGCCCGAAGTCATCTTTTTAGGACACCGTGTGTTTGCAGTAGTTGTGACTCCAGAAAGCACGAGAATAGAGAAAATATTGGATGCAAAAAGGCCCAGGAATATAAAAGAATTGAGATCATACATTGGAGTATGTAACTTTTTGGAAGATTTGTAGTAAGCTTTTCCTACTTATTAGAACCGTTTAGAGATTTGCTGAAAGCTGGCAATAAGTGGAAGTGGGCAGAATACCATGAGAGGACATTTGAAGACCTGAAAGATGGTTTTAGGAAGGCTGTGATTCTGAAATATCCTAGAGGTGATAGGAAGTATGTTATGATGATTGATGCATCACACTGTAGTATTGCCGGAGTTCTATGTCAGGAGGATGATGAGAATAACCTAGGGATTGTTTCGTTAGCTTCGAAAGGGCTAAGTGCAGCTGAGAAACGCTATACGATAACTGAATTAGAGTTCTTAGCGATGATGATATTCTCTAAGTAAATTTAGGTGTTACGTGCTGGGTACGAAATTTGAGATCTGGACCGACTATCATGCGCTATCTTTAATTTTTACTTGCAAATTGTCACCTAACAGGGTCAGTAGATGGATTTTAGTTATACAGGGTATGATTTTAAGGTGGTACACATTAAAGGCAAGAACAATGTGTTAGTCGGTTTGCTATCCAATGAAGGCAGTGTTATTAAAACTCAAGAAGGCATTTGAATATGTGCATGTCTTCATAAAGGCAATAAGGAAGCTTTGAATAGATTCAAGAAGATGCGTTTTGAAAGTTCTCAGGATAGTGAGTATAAAGATTTGATAAGTGAACTTGTAAACGGAGATCAGGAAAAGTGTGAAGAAAGGTAGGCACACTTACAGGATGGTTGATCAATTTTTAACGAAGAATTGTGGTGACGATCGTTGCATAGCGACAGGTCTTATTTGTAGTAAGATTATTCGTGACAAGTATGTTCAAGAATTAGGTACGCCTAGGAGGGTATTATCTGATCGCGGATCTTAATTTACCTCGAAGAAGTGGAAGGCTGTGATGACTGAGTTAAGTATCACACATGTTTTTTCCTCAATTAGGAACCCACAAGGGAATATGTGTGAACGCACGATGAAGGAATTAGGTAGGATGTTTAGATCTTTAGTTCATGACAAGCACACTGCGTGGGTAGGTTCTTTAGCGTTGATTGAGAAATGGATTGATATGGTACAGCATGAAAGTACGAAATTCACTCCATTAGAGGTTCATTTTGACACCAATCCAAGGAATGAGCTAACAAAAGCACTAGGTATTACACAGGAACATCAGCGGGACACTAAGATATATGTCAGATTTGCGAGAGAGAATTTGATTAAAGCGGCTGAAAAGCGTAGCAAACAGCAGAAACGTCAGGTGTTAGACGAATTTCAGGCAGGAGATTCTGTCCTGTTACGTGTTCCCATGCTCTCGTCCAGTGAAGGGAAGGTGACAAAGAAATTCTTTTTGTTGTATCAGGGTCCATTCAAGATTCATTGTCGGGTTGGTCCTTGTGCATACAGATTGAAAGATGGTGATCATGTCATGTTGGGCACTTATAATATTCGCTCTCTGAGACGATATATTTCTGAGAATTAACCTTAATGTCTCCCAGGTGTTGTTTTGGTAATACTAAATGTACTTCAGTTAGAAAACGTGAATTCATGTATATGCTGTGAACCTAGACCTGACGCTATTGTAGAAGCCATGAATAACTTGGGAATTATATATTGTACCTGCAGAAGGAAATTAACGCAATAATTTTCTAAGTATATATTTTTTGCAATGAATACAAGAAATTGCTTGCTGCAATCTAAGAGAGGTAAGCCACGTGTGATAACGTGTGTGTGGTGTACATAATTATAACAACCTGGAACTGCAGAAAACTTTGGCGGTGAAGTGCAAAAATAGTGTTATTTACCTGTTGTTATGTTGTAAATATTATGAGTTTTGCTGACAAACTTTCTGAAGAAAATCGGCACGAAATATTACAAGTGTTATATGGTATCATTGGAACAGACACTCTACAGTGAGATACAAGATTTGAGTATATATGTTTCTATTACGTGTTTATAAGAGGCAATGATGTTTGTGTCAACCGTATTGGTGTAGTGTATTATTTTCATATATGTTATATTTGTAAATAAGAGGAGGGCGTATGTAACCATCCAGGCTTCTCCAGCCATACTAATTTATTGTACAGTCCAATTACGTGATATCACTCGATATCAAGATTATCCGCCATCGGCAATTATTCATAAAGACATATTAATTTAACTTCAATCAATTGTAAATAAGGCTTTTGGAATCATATTGTATACATTAGAACATCATTTATTTTTTAAATTATAAGAATTCATTATGTACTGTAAATATGCTCAATATGTTGAGGCAGAGTTTGTGTCATTTCATCTCATATAGTGTACACGGAAAAGTTATTCTTGACGCTTGGGAAGTTGTAATGACTCACGGGTTTCAACTCATAAGCAATGTATTATACAGCGACCCGCGCGCGAGGCTAGCCCAAGCTAAGAGACTTCATCGACACGCCTACTTGTTACGGGTGAAGAACGAAGAGAGGGAAGACATGATATGAGATCTACGAATCAGATGCTTCGTTGTATAGAGATTTGGTATGGAGCTGTTACCAAGAGTGGGGAGAGCTCGTGTATATTATCTGGCGCGGAGCAATCCTCAAATCACATCTACTTTATTTTCTTGGAACAGTGAGTGATCGCTTCGAGGCAACTACAATTTATTTTTGAGATAATGAGTTGTCGCTTCAAGACACAGTACGTAGCTGCTGTGATGTTGTCGGATCAGTGTGAGACGAAACAAGCATACGGCTTGTGATATATTCTATAATTATTCTGGACGAAGAACTACGTTAGTTCAAGTCCACGATACTTGGTACAAGTCTGTATTGTATCATAGAATAGCTAAGTTGGATTGAGATTTCTGATAACATGGAAAAATTCACAAATCTGAATTTTCTCCTCCTACGATCAACGGTGATCAATTTTCACAAGCATAGGGCCAATGTCTAATTTAAAGACTAGGCAATTCTGAAGTGCTAGTCCAGATAGCCCAAACCATATCGCAGAAGGAAGGAAGGATGTCCATGGAGCCAGTCTGCAACGAGAAAAGTGGAACGAGTAACCACGGAATACAGATGACCTCGACGGAAGCTACAGTTGGTGAGCCACAATTAGACAATGCAAGCAACAGTAAATTATAGTAACGTTAAATTTTTAATTCCCTCCAAGCTACAAGGTACTTTTCCGACTCATATAATTTTTTTGTTTAATAAATCCATTTGACCAGATATTGCGTTAATTTTCTTTCTCAAAGCGATATTTAATGGTTATTTATTTAAAATCCTACCCCTGTGATTTAAGTATAAGTCTCTATGCTATTAAATATAAATTTTGCTGTACATTTTTGTTTAAAACTGTAACGCTGGCGCCCAAACAGTGCATAGAGACATGGGAAACCATGGAGTGACAATTGATTCTACTTGCGTGGCAATTTGCGGGCAAGCCACATATAGTTTATATTTATATTCGTGTGCCCCCAGCTATTAACTTTCGTCTACTCAAGTGTGAAGCTCAGGAGAGCGAACAGTTACACTAGTAGTAACTGACAAGGACACCTTCCATCTGTAAATACCCGATATGATCGAGATTTGTTACAAATACTTCAATAGGACTGCTTTATTAGGCCATATCAAAATTAGATGCCCAATCTCCTATTTTACACATGTTTTGGGGAGTAAATATTTGATCGTTTAAGTACCGCATAGACAGGAGTGAGCGGCGGGAAGCAGGTAGTGGCGGGGTAGCCGGCTAGTTCATGTGCCACGCTCTCATTCTTTCTCTCGCGCACACGCATAACTTCCCCAACTCTATAGTAATAAATAATACCGGCTATAGTTCATTCCATGTTAAGAAAACAGTATTGCTCTTATGACAGCAGGGTTGCCAAATCGAACGGCTCTGCTCAACATCATCACGGGTAAACGGCGGCACATAGATGTGTGAAGTTCAGTATTTAAGTTCAAGATAAAGAGCAGAAGAAACTAAGCTGCAAATTATGTTTACAAACTAAAGGGGACGGGGCGTTTACAGGGACTATTTTTGGTTTGTACAGAATCAGAGGTAAACTACGGCAAATAAAAAAAATTCAGCATTGAAGTGTAAGGAAAATTGGGGGAGAAAATAGAAAAATAAATTTTTTATGGGCTCGAGGGTTGAGGGATGCATTTACTTATTGCATTTAATAAATTTCCCCAGACAAAACGGGGTACTACTGTGCTGTGGTATCGCTCAGAAAAAAAATAGTAAAAGTTAAATGCGGTCGTGAAAAAAGTGGTAAAATTAAAATGCGCTTAAAGAAGAACAACTAAGTAACAAAACCAAGCATACATAAAACACATGGCATGTCATGCCAAGACGTATCGCTGCACACCACAACACCAAAATCTTCAGCAACAACTTCTGTACAGTACGACAATATTAGAACACACACAAATACTATGCAATAGTATACCATACTATAATACTATACAACCAACTCTTACTCAGTACAAGACAAGAACGCACTGATTTAAAGTCTAAAAACACACACGCTACAAATAAATACTTTAGATGACTTCGCCACAGAAATGACTTGGCGGCGGTTCACAGAGTGAGGGACTACACGATGCTTGTACCAGAGCAACACAGAAGAAGGAAAATGAGCTGTTCCTGCCATTGTGCTTTCTCCCTACGAATATATTTACGGAACAGAAAAGGTTATGTAGTTATTTCAATCAATCAATCAATCAATCAATCAATCAATCAATCAATCAATCAATCAATCAATCAATCAATCAATCAATCAATCAATCAATCAATCAATCAATCAATCAATCAATCAATCAATCAATCAATCAATCAATCAATCAATCAATCAATCAATCAATCAATCAATCAATCAATCAATCAATCAATCAATCAATCAATCAATCAATCAATCAATCAATCAATCAATCAATCAATCAATCAATCAATCAATCAATCAATCAATCAATCAATCAATCAATCACTACTGATCACCATTTAGGGCAGTCGCACAGGTGGCAGATTACCTATCTGTTGTTTTCCTAGCCTTTTCTTAAATGATTTCAAAGAGATTGGAAATGTATTGAATATCTCCCTTGGTAAGTTATTCCAATGCCTAACTCTCCTTCCTATAAACGAATATTTGCCCCAATTTGTCCCCTTGAATTTCAACTTTATCTTCATATTGTGATACCACGCCATTTCTCCACTGACAGCTAGGAACATACCACATGGTCGAGCAGCTCGTCTCCTTTCTCCCAAGTCTTCCCAGTCCAAACATTGCAACATTTTTATAACGCTACTCTTTTGTCGGAAATCACCCAGATCAAAATCGAGCTGTTTTTCTTTAATAACTCACGGGCAAAAATGCCTCATCCTTCTTATCTGTCTTTCATAACACATTACAAAGTACAGTATAATATCCCTTAATCACGAGGAATTATGGATGTGTCAGAGGGGGTGTGTTCACTCCTTGTAGGTCCAAAAGAGCAATACTGTTTTCTTAACGTGGAATGAGCTATAGCTAGAGCCCTGCACGGATGCGGATATCCGC
The DNA here is from genome assembly GCF_040414725.1 of Anabrus simplex. Taxonomy (NCBI): domain Eukaryota; kingdom Metazoa; phylum Arthropoda; class Insecta; order Orthoptera; family Tettigoniidae; genus Anabrus; species Anabrus simplex. Next base: position 63,320,230 of record NC_090266.1, read on the forward strand.
GAAGTTAGTGTCTTGGCGGATACAAACTGTATGCCAGTGCGCGTAATTTTGTTGATAATTTCTAAATAATTATGTTTATCGATTTTCACTCAGGTATACTCTTACTTTCGCTTGTAGTTAGGCGACCCTTGACATTGGTATTGGAGAATGGTGATATACAGAGCCTTGAGATCATACAGCCGTAAATCTGACCTAAGCCTAACTGGCTTCTGCCCGCAATTAGTGGAAGAAAGGAACAAAGATCAATAGGTCGGTAGATGTCGCAAGAGAAAATTTCTCATAAACCTGTGATTGTAGGGGTTGTGGTGCCAGGTGTCAGGCCTACTGCATTATGTTAACAGATCTATCCGTTCCAATATCTTGGGTGTAATATACCGTAGGTAAATATTTATAATATTCGCGGATAACCATTTGTGGATGCGAATAACCATACCCAATGCGGGTGCGATGAAGGACGTGCGGATGTTATTTTGTATATCCGCGTAGGTATTAATTTTTACTGTCTAGTGTGCCATCGGACGTTTTCCTTTAAAATCATCGCGAAACCCCTCATTTAACTTCAATTAGGTATTAGATTGCATAACATATTAATCCCTTCGATTTTTGCAAAAAATCCCTGAAAATTATATTTTATAAATATGTAAATTTTAATTATAATGTAAATTTTAATTATAATGTATATTTTTGCTTTAACCTAAGAACTTTTGTATAAAATATGGCCGTAGTATTAATTGAGACATACAGTGATCAGCCAGAACGTTATGACCATCTACCTACTATCGACATGAACCCGTCCAAGCGAGAGCAGTGTCACCTGACTTGGAATGACTGCTAGTCAGACGCACGCACGGTGCATGTAGTATCAGCGAGCGTGCTGTCCGTGTGTAGAATGGGGAAAGCGCGCGATCTATCTGAGTTTGACAGAGAGCAGATTGTGATGGCCCAGAGGCTCGGCACGAGCATTTCGTAAACTACACGATTTGCCGGGTGTTCGAGAAGTGCTGTGGTGAGTGTCTTCAACAAGTGGCGAAACCAAGGTGAAACCACGTCCAAACGTCGAGGAGTTGGGCGGCCACCTCTCAATACAGATGTCGGACGTCGTAGGCTGGGCAGACTGGTAAAACAGGACAGGCGGTGAACTGTGGTGGAACTAACATCAGACTTTAATGCTGGACAGAGTACAAGTGAGGCTGAACACGCAGTGAACCGAACACTCCTAACGATGAACCTCCGCATCCGACGACCCATGCATGTGCCAATGTTGACACCACGACATCGTCTACTACGACTGCAATGGACATGTGGGCATCGTCACTGGACGATGGCGCAGTGGCAGAGCGTTGCATGGTCTGATGAATCTCGATACCTTCTTCATCATGCCGATGGGAGTTTGCGAATCCGTCGTGTTCCAGGGGAACAGCTAGTTGACATCTGCACTGCGGGACGGAGACAAGCTTGCGGCGGCTCAATTATGCTCTTGGGAACATTCACGTGGGCATCCATGGGTCCAGTGGAGCTCGTGCAAGGCACCATGACGGCCGAGAAGTATCGCACAATGGTTGGAGACTACGTAAACCCCTTCATAACGACCATGTTTCCCAACGGCAGTGGCATTTTTCAACAAAATAACGCGCCGTGTCACAAGGCCAGGAGTGTGATGGAGTGGTTCGAGGAACACAGTGGCGAGTTGCAATTGATGTTCTGGCCCTCCACATCGCCAGATCTTAAGCCGATCGAACACACCTGGGATGTGACTGAATGTCACGAATTTACGGGAATTAGATGAATTTTGTACGCAGATGTGGTGCCAACTCCCTCCAGCGACCTACTAAGACCTCATTGCTTCCATGCCAAAATTCGTCGCCGCTGTTTTCCGTGCCAAACGTGGACATACCGGCTATTAGGTAGGTGGTCTTAATGGAATGTTTCGCTCAGGGTTTCGATAGGTTGGTGCAGCGTTGGAGCACAACTTCAGGGTTCATGATGATTATTTTGAGAAGTAGTGAAGAATGTTCCTCTCCATACATGTATAGTTCTAATGTGGACGTTTTGAAATAAGAATATTATATAACATAGGGAAACATATGAACCGCTTGATGTTGAAAGGGGACTTCTGCAGTTTTTACGAAATGTTCGGTTTTGATGCGATACTACAGATGACAGTTAGGGCCACCGTTTAGTGTTGAAAGGAGACCTCAGCAGTTCACACCAAGGCTGTGCCATGCTTATGAAGTATTAGTCTGATACTAATTGGAGGTATCTACGCGGATGTGCACAATATTAGTGTTGCTTTAGTATTATTTAATGACACTGAACTGCTGTGATTGGAATTGCTTTCTGTGTTTCAGTGATTCTTGCACTGATATTGTACTTCATTTCCATATTACTATTCAGTCATCTATGATCTGCATTTAGGGCGGTCGCCCAAGTGGCGGAGTCCCTATCAATTGCGCACCTCATATTTACATTCATTTATCATTGTTTACTTCAATATTTTCAATCAACTTGAAAATGTATCGAATATTTCCCTTGATAATTTATTCCAGTCCCTTACTCCTCGTCCTATAAATGATATTTGCCCCAATCGGACCTCTAGAATTCTAACCTTATCTTCATATTATAACCTTTCCTACTTTTAATGAATTAACACGTGTGCCAATCAGGTCAGTTGCACCCGACGGAAGATTATCATCAGTATTGGTCACACAGTGCGGAGGCTTCTACTCCAGTAGTGGATAATGTATATACAAATGAATACAGTCATTAGGATATCGCTTTTACTTCGCAATGGTTCCCACTCTTTCAAGTGGTACGGAATGTCCTCTCCTAAATACTTTAAGGTCATTAGCCGACATTTCGCAGGTAATCAGCCAGTTAAGCGGTACGAAATATCCGTGGTACGAAATGCCCTAGAACCATTTTCCATTACCTAGACAGTTTTTTCCTTATCCTGTACAATTAGAAATTGTCCGAAGTTCCCTTCAACATAAAGCGATTCATAATATTGAACGACGCCGAACTACAAACGCAGCAGATACTTTAAGGCTGCTCGAAAGAGATAGTCTGTATGCTCAAAGCTTTTCAAAATGCATGTCTTGACGATACAACGACTCACTCCGCACTTTTTCACATATGGGAAACTGGCGTTACGAAAATCAGCCTGTCTATCACACGCAAAATTACAGTGCCCTAATTTTACGAGGAAACATCGTATCATTCTGCTGCTGACCAACGTCCGGCTCTCTCAGCTGCAGCGTGGGAACCCAGGTGACAAAACATCCCAGCAGTTATTTTATTCCGTGAATTGTACCGAAACGTGTGTGCGACTGTTGTTTGTGTAATCGATTGGAAAATGAACTATTTGGTTGAACAGGGAATTTATTTGGTGGAATGTTACGTAAACAAAATATAAGTATAAAAGATGCGTCCGGAGATTTGCTCGTAAATATCCTTACTCGGGCATTCCTACAAAGTCTTTCATTTTGAAGTCGATGAAAACGCGGCGTACAACAGGTTCATTTTGTGATGTACAGAGGAAGCGGAAATTAGGGTGCGGTTAGAAGCAAGTCACAAACGATTACTTTATCGTCTGACACAGGAAACAATGAGTCACAAAGCGATCAGACTGCTGAAATTTCGACCTTATAAAATAAGGTTTGTGCTGGAACTTTACCACACGGATTTTGCCGTAAGTGGTTTCGAGAAAGTCCTTTCAATGGAAATTTGCAACCATAGCTAATGTTTATGTCTGACAAGGCGTGGTTCCAACTTTCTGGACATTTATATTCTAAAAATGTGCGATTGCGGGGAACTGAGAATTCGTACTTTGTACAGGAAGTGCGATGGCATCCCATAAGCGCGCGGCGGATAATTTGGGCCTATATTCTTCGATGACCGCGTGAATTCAGGTAAGTATGTGAGAACAATTTTGAGTCCATTTTCTAATGAACTGACACATGAAGGGAAAGATTATGGATATTTCCAGCAGGACGGTGCCACAGCCCAGGCCACTCTATGAGACACTTTACGTCCAGTGTTTGATGACCCGACCGGATAATTAGAACAGGTTTAGATAAGCCGAGCTAACTTACTGTGATTAGGCGTATTACACTGGTTTACAAGAGGTAGACATCTCACATGATGTTCACTGTTTCTAGTGCAGTTTCTCATGCTTATTTCAACTCTGAAAACCGTTTTGCACACGCCAGATTTTGATTTTGACAAAGTTTTATTTTTCATGGAACAACGTTGATCGAGTATTATTTTCATTGTTTTTCGTTATTTTTCATGCAAATCCGCATAGTTTCATTTGATTCGTTTTTATTGTCAGTGACAGTGGACATTATGGGGTTCAGAAGTTGCATAAATTCACCAGATCTGTTTTGCTACATGTGCGGGCGGCTCTGTAACAAACAAATCCAATATGTGCCTGAGGAGCATTTGCACTAATCTTAGCTAAAGCCATGTTCATTACTACTCCATGTAACAATCAGTGTTCTCTTTTTTTTTCTATTTGCTTTACGTCGCACCGATACAGATAGATTTTATGGCGACGATGAGACAGGAAAGGGCTAGGAGTGGGAAGGAAGCGGCCGTGGCCTTAATTAACGTACAGCCCCAGCATTTACCTGGTGTGAAAATGGCAAACCACGGAAAACCATCTTCAGGGCTGCCGACAGTGTGGTTCGAACCCACTATCTCCTGAATACTGGATACTGGGCGCACTTAATCAGTGCTCTTGTAAAACTTCTGTCTGTGAGTTTTTCCTTGATACTATGTTGAACATATGGAAATGGTTGATGTCGTATATCTCAAGAACGGTGGGTGGTAGAGACAAATGGTTTACGTATTTAATCCATATGTCTCAGTTGTCTTAGAACGCGTGTTGGATACCATGATATCCACCGAAATACAATTTTTTGTTGATCACTGCCATCTTCGGCAGATCTAAAGGGCAAAGTTTATCGAAATAATCCTCCTGCTACAGAATAACTGAAGGTCGAAATAACACGTGCGATACTTTCTATTATCAACGTGGGATTACAGAAAGTGGCCAATCATGTTTCTAAATATGTTAGGCATGACTTACTGCGGAAGGATGTCATTTCTCTGAAATAAATTGTAAGTGATAAACCTGCATACATGTACAGTATTTAAAACAAATTACGTCGTGGGGTTATAATCATTAATTACATACGTACCTGATTGCTTTCACTCTGTGCCAGAGTCCGTCGTCAACCCTGGTAATATTGTACACAATGGTTACTTCTCCACTTCCCAAGTTAAATCTGAAGTGCAGGTAGCCATCTGTAATTCCGAGAGCCAAGAAATCACCCCCAGATGCCATGTCACGTTGTCCACTCCACAGAAGAAGACCCTCCGAAGAACTTGTTCGGAATCGCATGTTGATGTTGATCTTATAGCTTATAATTCTACGACATAGAACAGACTCACATAAATAACGTTATAATTCAGTGGCCTTAAAATTATAGCTCTTCCTTCCATACAAACTGAGAGTAACTTAGAGGTAAAATCAAAGGGATTTGCTGTTGAAAACCAAGAGGAAACATAGCGTTAAAAGACAATATGATGAGACGAAAGAAGAGAAAATATAATATTTAGAATACGAAATTGTTAGGAGACGAAGTCAGGGAAAAGGAGAGGAAAGAGAAAAGACGGGTGATATTGGTTTAACATGTGGCAATTAAGAAATATCTGAACAAGATTAATTTGATTTGGTTCCAAACAAGACCGTCTTCAACAGCAGAACATACATTTCCATAGATGTATTCAAGGCGGCAGATACTTTCTACTTATATTAATTGATTTATTTCGATGTAATATTTCTGACAGTGTTAAGTGCTTCTGTTATCACTAGAAGACTAGTCAGACTCCAGCAACAGCGAAACAAATAACTTTGGAAGGGAAAGAAAGAAATGCTGGATCATATTGTTTGCATGACTTGTAGAAAGGAATGCGTTAAAGGAAATGAAAGGAACATGTAGCACCGAACTACCTAAATTATTTCCATTTGAGAAAATAAGCCATGCGAATGAAGGTGAGATATAATGCAAACTGGTCTGGGGTGCCGTGGACTCTCAGATCTGGTCCGGTCAGGCACTGGACTCTTCGATATACGACAGGTAATAAGACAGTGATCAACACTACGTGGCCTATAAATCTTCCAACATAAATCAGTCACACCATTAAATTATAATCATTAGTCACCTGCCTTCTGATAGAATGCATTATTTTAGGTTTAGAAAGTAACCTGTGAAATGAACGTGCCACTTGTGTCACCTCCTTTGTTCGTGCTAACATACTCAGTAAATCAGGGCCCTGCACTGGGTCAGGCCGAGCCGTGCTTCTGGAAAACGACCCCAGTGTCAGCGCACGATCGCACTGGAGAGACCCTGCCGGAGCAGTTCCGATACGGCTGTTGATGTTCCTTGCCTTGTTCCGCGCCAATCACAGCTTCAGTAAAATATTCTTTAACTCGAGCCTCACCAGGAAATCCTGCGGTTCCAATGAAAACCTGAGAAAGCTGGATGACAGTTTCTTGTCAACTCCGCGTGGAGTGACACGCTGGGTTGCGATATTTTGTCGTATTGTTATTACATATTTCACAGGTTCAATAAAAGTGATTTGGGTACTAGGGAACTCACGACGTGCAACTCAACTGACCAAACCATACAATAAATATGAAGTGAAAAGCAAACTTGAAAGAAACACTGCACTACAGAGAGAAAACTGGCAACTCGGCTTCCCGCTCTTGCCATCTCACTCATTTCTAGACAGCCCAATAACTGCAGCGTCGAGTTGGGAGTTTTTCGGAGTCGAATCGTCCCTCCTCGTCACGATATGTGCAATGATAGCGCTGGCTGAAAAACTTCCCTCTCTCCTTTTGCATGATTACATTCAATATACAATTTTCACAAAAATATACCACTAGTATACGTGCAGGTTTAGGAAGTAACCTGTAAACTAAACGTGCCACATCACAATAGCAGGAAAAATTCAGTGTTTTCTACTTCTGCTTAATCACTGTATTTGTGCTGTCTCTCATACTGAATTCGTAGATGATTGTTCATGTACACAAAGCCATCTGCCGAGTCAGGATGAAGGCCATGTTATCCTTCAGTTATGTTTTCAGTAGTAATGAAACATCGTTCAGACGACGCACTTGTAAAGGGGATGCATAAAATGATAAGTGCCACACGGGAGAAATTTGGAAGTATGTTTTCTTGATTTTCCAAACTGCCAAGAAATCAAAACCATCGCATACTGCTTTGAGGTAGACGTCGTCTTTTTCTTCATCATCACGCGACTCGCCTTACCATTCGTATAAATATTTACACGTAACAAACATGTCCTTTTATCCTCGGGTTCTCCTCCAGAACGTTTAAATTCAAAAGGACCTTGCGTAGAACGCAGATCACCTGTAATTTTGTGTCTGTATGCACTATTGATCATTTTCATTCTTGTGAATGAGGGAGCGAAGACTGTCGAAAGATTTTGCTTCTCAGACATATTAATCATTTCACTGAAGAAAAATAAAACAAGGTCGGCAATTTTGGGAATCACTTAAGAGTCTTCTGTTTTGTCTGCGTTGGAGTTCATGTATTTCTCCATTCGGGCCTGCATGGGAAGTGGAAACGGTGCTGTTCGTTGCCTATCTGCGTGGTGTGTAACTGTTTGGGATTCACGTGGTTAATGAAAATAACTGAAATAATGCATTAGGCTTTTCTCCATTTTATGCAATTTTTCCAAATTGTCCATTTCTCTGCAGAAAATTCTCTATAGCAGACCACTGGTTACAAATGGATTTCTACTTTCGCGTTCCACCCAGTCTTACATTCTTGCTGAAGATCTCTCGGAAGCGTTTACATTGGATCACTGCATTTCAAGTGCGTTACCAAAGCCTTACCAAAGTTCAGTACTTCTGGGACACTTGGCATCTTTATGTCCTTTTTCCAAACACCCGATTGAAAGGTATGATGCAGTACAGTTGAAATACATTGAGCTAAGAATGACGATATGTTAAACAACTCCAATGCCTTCTTAATATTTGCACATATACTGTCACAAAAGGAGAGCCTTGTTAATTAGCACATCATGATTGATTTTTCCAGTATATGTCTCACCTTGAGGAAATTTGACGGCAAACGTAACTCTACTTCGAAGTTTCCCGTGAAAAGGTGATGTAGAAGTTGCACCTGTGTGCATCTGTCCACCCATTAGTCGTAAAAGCAAGTGCAGTGCAGTCTGCATTTCTGATAGACCTACTAATCGCGCTTGCCGAAACATTTCGGACAATACTCCGCATACAGTAGTCGTATGTGGAACTAATTCTTTGCCATGTGTCACGTCCACATCTGCAGCAGTTTGGGTTAAATTTAGCAACCCATGACCCTTCAGGAACTAAAACGATCGAAGATCCAGTGCACAGAATTCCAGGAAAGACTTTTCCATCGACTTTCTTGCATCGTCTGTAGTGACAGTATGCTTAAGGCATGAAATGCCTGAATAGTGAATAGTGAATTCCTAATAACTATAAAATTATTGTATTGTGTATTACAACAAATACGTGCACAATAGAGGCAAACAGCTATAAGAAACTTACGCCATTTTGTGACTTTTGCTAATACTTCCATAACGATATTTTATTAAATATTTGATGCCGTTTACAGGAACGTACGTATAGATTTCTATGCATCATTTACATCGAACACAGCCAATATGTAATCTAGTATCATTGCGACATACGCAAGTTACTTCGTGCTTCTTCCTTTTGCTGGTATTTGCGGTCAGCATGTGAATACCACTCTTCATCTTCTCTGCCACAGCCAGCTTGTCCTCTTTTCTCTCCCCAGACATCATGAGTATATGAACGTGAAGCGTTAGAAATGAATTTTCGGGACGGATAGCCACTGGGCGGATGGGATGAATAGTACTGGCTGGCCGAGTAAACACCGCGGAGACACTGCTCATTCCTGATCGACCCGGGGAGATGGCATAGCCCGTGACCCTGTGCTACTAGCCATCCTTAGGACAACTGCGACTTGCCCAGAGAGAGGGCGTAACACTTTAGGTGGCCCGCCCCACCCCTCAGGGTGGGGAATGAAAATTTCTTCGTCGTCGACAATTGCGAGCGAGAAAGGTGGTGACCGCTAGCTTATTCACGAGTCTGAGGTGGCACTGGACGGGTCGACCCATTGCAGAGCTCTGCCGTAAGTCTCCTTTGCTTCTGTCATTCTTAGCTCTTATTGAACCTTAACAGGAAAATTCACTTCGTTCAGCGCCTTGGCTGCGAAATTGACATTAGTCAAATATTCCTTGGTTATTTCCTAAATATTTTGTTTCCTTCTTGCCGGCCTCAATGGCATATTCGGTTCCTCGTCGTCCTGCTGTTCCAAAGATGGTACGTTCCATCACAGTTAGCATCAATGGCATTCCAGGGTGTTCGAATGCGAAAACTCCCTGTCGTTGCTTTGGCCGCGTAAAAGAACTTCTGCCGGACAAAATTGCAACACACTCGACGTCTTTTAAACCGCACGGTAATTGATGGGACGTTTAAAACTTATTATTATTATTATTATTATTATTATTATTATTATTATTATTATTATTATTATTATTAACAACCATATTCAAGATTATAACCAAATCATTTAATAACTCGTTCTTGTTACCTACAGACTGCACTGAATTTGGATTGCCATGTAAATTTTTGTAAGTTTCAATTCCAGGCTGGATATGGGATATTAACCTTGCCTGGTTAAATCCTCTGGCTCGCGGACTAGGTGTTTGTGTTCATTTTCATACATACTTCTTCATTGTCACGCTACACTACACCACTGGTCATCACAGAAACATATACGACTTAATTGTACCCTCCACATAGGGTTGGTAAAAAGGAGGGCATCCGGTCGTAAAACATGGCCACGTCCACATGCGTGATTCAGAGCGCACCTGAGACCCCACGAGGGTATAGGGGGAAAGTGGCGGAAGAAGATTTCTTCTGAGTTCTTAATTCTAGTCCACTTACAGTACTTGGAATTTTAACCAGCCAACACAATAAACGTTTACGATATTTCTTTAACTTCTATGATCCTCTTCAGGTCACAATTGTTTGTTTTGTGTTTGTAAATTTTCTGAAAATAGTATAATCAGAAATATCAGTCGTACTCTGTTCCGTTCTTCCGGTAATACATTCTTGTTCGAATTAAATAAACACGAGTGGCTGCACATCTTCCCGCTTAAGCTTTGAGTATGCTGGCCTTTGTTTCTTCAGTGCTTGCTATAAGGCAATATTATGACATGGAGGTGCATCGAAAGTGAAATATTTGCTACAGTTTATGTGATGTCGTTTTGCTGCTATTAAGGTTGGTCTGATATACACTGACTGACAGAGCAAATGCAACACCAAGGAGGAGTGGTTCGAAAGGGATGAAAGTTGGGGAAAAAACAGAGACGGCACGGACGAATAATTGATGTTTATTTCAAACCGATATGCAGCTTACACAATGCGCACGGCATCGACTCAGTAGGATGTAGGACCACCGCGAGCGGCGATGTACGCAGAAACACGTCGAGGTACAGAGTCAATAAGAGTGCGGATGGTGTCCTGAGGGATGGTTCTCCATTCTCTGTCAACCATTTGCCACAGTTGGTCGTCAGTACGAGGCTGGGGCAGAGTTTGCAAACGGCGTCCAATGAGATCCCACACGTGTTCGATTGGTGAGAGATCCGGAGAGTACGCTGGCCACGGAAGCATCTGTACACCTCGTAGAGCCTGTTGGGAGATGCAAGCAGTGTGTGGGCGGGCATTATCCTGCTGAAACAGAGCATTGGGCAGCCCCTGAAGGTACGGGATTGCCACCGGCCGCAGCACATGCTGCACGTAGCGGTGGGCATTTAACGTGCCTTGAATACGCACTAGAGGTGACGTGGAATCATACGCAATAGCGCCCCAAACCATGATGCCGCGTTGTCTAGCGGTAGGGCGCTCCACAGTTACTGCCGGATTTGACCTTTCTCCACGCCGACGCCACACTCGTCTGCGGTGACTATCACTGACAGAACAGAAGCGTGACTCATCGGAGAACACGACGTTCCGCCATTCCCTCATCCAAGTCGCTCTAGCCCGGTACCATGCCAGGCGTGCACGTCTATGCTTTGGAGTCAATGGTAGTCTTCTGAGCGGACGCCGGGAGTGCAGGCCTCCTTCAACCAATCGATGGGAAATTGTTCTGGCCGATATTGGAACAGCCAGGGTGTCTTGCACATGCTGAAGAATGGCGGTTGACGTGGCGTGCGGGGCTGCCACCGCTTGGCGGCGGATGCGCCGATCCTCGCGTGCTGACGTCACTCGGGCTGCGCCTGGACCCCTCGCACGTGCCACATGTCCCTGCGCCAACCATCTTCGCCACAGGCGCTGCACCGTGGACACATCCCTATGGGTATCGGCTGCGATTTGACGAAGCGACCAACCTGCCCTTCTCAGCCCGATCACCATACCCCTCGTAAAGTCGTCTGTCTGCTGGAAATGCCTCCGTTGATGGTGGCCTGGCATTCTTAGCTATACACGTGTCCTGTGGCACACGACAACACGTTCTACAATGACTGTCGGCTGAGAAATCACGGTACGAAGTGGGCCATTCGCCAACGCCGTGTCCCATTTATCGTTCGCTACGTGCGCAGCACAGCGGCGCATTTCACATCATGAGCATACCTCAGTGACGTCAGTCTACCCTGCAATTGGGATAAAGTTCTGACCACTCCTTCTTGGTGTTGCATTTGCTCTGTCAGTCAGTGTATACTCCAACCGGCGCTGAACATTCTAGAAATAATTCTAATCACATTATATGAATAGGTCTCCCTTTCCTTTGCTTTTAATCCATCATTTGTCACGGGAAATTGATTACGAAGTGTACAATTTTATCAAGAGCGGCTTCCACCACTAGTATTGTTGATGGATACAAACAAGAAACTACGCGGGGAAAGTTATTTTGTTTTGATACACCGAACTCGATAGCTGCAGTCGCTTAAGTGCGACTGGTATCCACTATTCGGGGGATAGTGGGTTCGAACCTCATTGTCGGCAGCCCTGAAGACTGTTTACAGTGGTTTCCCAGTTTCACACCAGGCAAATGCTGGGGTTGTACCCTAATTGGGGCCACGGCCACTTCATTCCCACTCTTAGCCCTTTCCTGTCCAAGCGCCGACATAAGACCTATTTGTGCCGCTGCGGCTTGTTGTTCTGATACAGCAATTTTAACGTCCAGTTTAGATTACATCTGTATGAAAGTATTCGTGAGTAATTATGTTTTTTAAGGTAATTAAAGCAGTTGATGGACAGTCTCTTCATGACAAAGTACACTGACTGAGCAAATGTCATGGGATAGCGGAGCCCTGATGCGCAGGTGTGATGTCTGTGCACAACACGCCACCTGTGCCAGCGGCATTTGTATAGGAGACCTTGTGAGCAGTGGCTGTGCATGTGACAGGTGTAACATGGAACGTCGTCATGAGCTGACACCGTTCGAACGAGGTATGGTGGTCGGTGCCCGACGGATGGGAAGTGCGATTTCGGAAGTGGTCTGGGAATTCGGCTTCACACGCTCAACCGTGTCCAGGGTGTATCGTGAATGGTTGAATGCGGGTGTCACCGTCCACAACAGACGAACGACCGGAACATGGGTTCTATGGGGTATGGGATCCGGCGCCGCACACGGGTGCCACTGTCAACCCAACGTCATCGGGCACAACGACGCGCATTTGTCGCCAGTCACCAGGGATGGACACTGGAACAATGGCGCAACGTGATATGGTCGGACGAATCACGATTTCAACTGCACCATGCCGATGGGAGGCACCGTGTATGGCGCAGACTAAAGAAGCGATGGATCCCGCCTGCCTCGAAGGTGTGGTCCAGGGCGCTGGTGTCTTTGTTATGGTCTGGGGTGCATTTTCCTGGTATGGAATGGCCCCCCTAGTTGTTCTGGAAGAGACGTTGAATGGTACGCGGTATGTTGAGCTGCTCGGAGACTATCTCCACCCATTTTTGGCCTTCCAGCGCCCAGACGGTTCTGCGGTGTTTCAAGATGATAACGCGCCGCCACATCACTCCCACGTCGCCCGGGAATGGTTCCAGGAACATGCAGTGGAGGTCCAACGACTGCCATGGCCACCCAGGAGCCCCGATATGAACCCTATCGAGCATATCTGGGATGTCCTGGAACGCAGGCTCCGTGTCATAGATCCTGCACCCACGAACAGACCAGCATTGGCGGCCGTTCTGCAAAACGATTTGGTGTCAGCTGCGTCCAGAGGACTACCAGGGACATGTTGACTCACTTCCACGGCGTCTCACTGCAGTTCGCAGGGCCATAGGAGGCCCCACACGCTATTAGGTGACTATCCCATGACATTTGCTAAGTCAGCGTATATCTTACATGAAGTATAGTATGATCCAATGTTGCACATGAAACATACAATAGTTATGGGTTTATTTGTGCGAATACTTTCTCTTTCCATCTGACTCAATAGTTTACAAGCACAGCTCTGCTTCCTTCTTGAAAAATTTCTTTCTTACCCCACCTTCACTTATCTACTTACGATAGTCTACTTAATTGTCTTTCGTAGCTTGTCCGTGACTACTTACGTTTTATTTTTAAAGAAAATCTTCTTTTATTCTTAAGAGTCTAGTGACTTTATCCCTTTAGTTCAAGCCATTCTATCTCTCACTGCCGAGGAAACATTAAACTTCCATGTTAAGCTGTGTTAAGTACCTGTTGGTTGAGGAGACGCCAAAAACTTTCTGAGCAGTCACACTCGTTGCTGACACTTTCAATTTACTCCCTTGGTGTTATTTGGTAAGATACTTGACAGAGTCTCAGCGGATCAGCCTCGTCGTAATATGGAACTGCTGAAGCCTGTAAAGGTTCTTGATTAAAGCGTAAGAGAGTGCAAATAGTCATATTTTCCTTGTATTGACACTACTTCGTGTTTAATGCGACGAAGAAATTTTGTGTTTCAATTGAAAGAAGAGAAAAGTAAACACACTTGGATTGAAATTGCCTGTTATCTAGTGAGTTAGATCACCTTCTACAGCAACGGATAATGCTAATTTTACAAGGGATACCACGTTCATATCATGAAGTTTCTATGCATATACTACCACTGCGTATTTATGAGTTTTTGGGGCCGATGACCTTAGATGTTAGGCCCCTTTAAACAACAAGCATCATCATCATCATCATCATCATCATATTTATGAGTTTATTATTACGCTGAATGTTTGAAGAACATTAACAAATATTATTGATGCATTTAGCAGTTCTCTTCTCCACTTTTGGAACTAATGTAACGTTTACTTCGTGTAGGGATTCAGTTCTTCCAAATATTACAGTATTCTTGATCTTTCTTAAAGAAGAGATACTGAGCAATTGTCAGCATCAACGATATTTAAAATTTCCTTACATTGTATTGATCTAATTTTCTTACAGGTGCTGTCCATGTAGGAGGCAGAGTACTGTCAAACGACTGAAAAGAAGTAAACCTAGTATTTTAATTTCTGTGAATTTCAAATTTCCCTCTGTGAGCAACACACGATTCAGTATGAATTTTCAAACATTTCCATCTGTATTTTTAGATATCTAGACTTCTGTACGAAATAGGCCTATATAACAAGATGCATGTGTTAGTGTGTAGCAGATACATGCAAGTTTTGCTTAAGATAATCATGTAAGGTACAATAATCGTGTAGGAACCAGTCTTGAGACGATAGTATTCCAAGACACCAGGCAGATTCATTCTTCAGTGCGATGTCACTAATTCATTACTTACATGAAGTTACAGTTCTTATTAAATACGGTATGTTTGATCTCGAACTACGGATGATGCCCAGAACAGAAAGAATAGGTAGATATAACGTGACACTGTGCAAGAGAACGGCAGAAACGACGTAATGTTACATGTACACTAATTTTCATAAAAATCAGTACACCTTGAAAGACTAGAGATAGGAAGTTCATATTCACTGAACACGTCCATTAGTAAGTTCTTACCGAGGTCGGTAGTTGCAGTCACTTAAGTGCGGCCAGTATCCAGTAATAGGGAGATAGTGGGTTCGAGCCCCACTGTCGGCAGCCCTAAAATGGTTTTCCGTGGTTTCCCATTTTCACACCAGGCAAAGACCGGTGCTGTACCTTAATTAAGGCCACAGCTGCTTCCTCCCAATTCCTAGGACTTTCCTATCCCATCGTCGCCGTCAGACATATCTGTGTCGGTGCGACGTAAAGCAAATAAAAAAAAAGTAAGTTCTTAAAAGACGATTAGCATTTCAGTCACCTAGATTCAGATGTGTCCTGTTACCTAGTAGTCACTGGGGTCCTCCATGGGCACTAATAACTTGTTCCATGCGTGAAGGAATCGACGCGAATAACGCGCGAATGGCATCCTCGGGTATAGCCATCCATGCTGAATTCACCTGGTTCCACGGTTCATCTTTGGTGGTTCGCATTTAGTCACAGCGCTGTACCCATCATTTCACTATATCCCACACATTTTCGATTGGGGACAAGTCCGGTGATCGGGCGGGAGAGGGCAACAGGAAGGCACGTGTTCGTGCAACAACATGTGGTCGCGAATTGTCCTGCTGAAATATGGCGTCTGGGGTGTCGTGCAGAAAGGGTATGACTACGGGTGTCCGGATGCCATTCACGTAGGTCAAACTGGTCACAGTGCTCTGGACACTTACCAACTGTGATTTGTGGTTGTACCCAGTAGCACCCCACACCGTAAGGCATTGAGTTGGCGCTGTATGTCTTGTGTGAATGCAGTCAGTGTGATGCCTCTCCCCCTGTCTGCGGTGAACCAAAATGCGGTCATCATTTTCAAACAAACAAAACTTGGATTCGTCCGAAAACACTATCTGCTGCCATTCCTGTCCCCAGTGACGTCACAATTGCTCGTCTAGCATGTTTATGCACATGAGTCAAAAGCAGGCGGAGATTTAGATGACGTGCCGGTAACCCAGACCGTAATAAACGGCGACGGACTGTCACTCCTAATACTTTACGATGTGTTATACTGTTCCACTGTTGCGCCAGAGCCAAGGAGGACGCAGATCTGTCCTGCAATGCCATTCGGATGTGGTGTCGATCTTCTCGGGGGGGGGGGGGGAATCTGGGTTGTGCAACCAGACCCATCTCATCGTGTTCTACGGCCTTCTGTGAACCATTCTGTACACACCCGTTGGACTGCCGACACACTTCGTCCCACACGAGCAGCAGCTTCCCGGTGGATGCATCACGTTCCTCTCATGTCAAAAATGCGCCCTTCTTTCAAACTCACTCATTTGACGGTACGGTTCTCGCATACGTCTGCGAGGGATCTTGCATGTCTGCTCAAGTCACACTGATCCATTATCTTCGGTTTATAGCGACAACGAGAGCCGCAGTCACGTATTTCCAGTTGGTGGTGGTGCACGGCTTAATCGATGTGGACCTTGAACCTGAGGGCCAACATGGTTCAAATGCTAATCACTTCTTCAGAAATGTCCTCTGAATATGACTTCCTATCTCTAATCTTTCAAGGTGTTCTGGTTTTTATATACATGAGTGTACATACGGTGTCCATCTCACTGTCTTGATTGTGACCATTACGCATTATGGCCTCACCTCCGTAAACCGTATACGAAGCGTAGTCTCAACGACACATAGCTGGTAATTCATGTTCCACAGGGATTCACACCAATGATCAAGTCGTAAGTCAACGCTGAAATATTTTTCAAATATTTACATTTTACTTATGTAACGAACGTACCACATATGAACCAGGAGTAGTTCATCCTAAAAGATCTTAAGGGGGTTTTCTCACTTCGAACTCAAGAGACCCTTACAATTATATATTAAAATGCGATGAATAGATAAGCAAATATGAACAAGTACTGATGATGTCTCCTATTGCCTACGATAAGTTCCAAACTGGCAGTAGAACATGATCACTGTGATGTTCACACTATCTCCCCTCGTTTTTGGTGTCAGGCCCCAGATGTAATTCTTTCGGGAACCATGAATTGACATAATCAATAGATTTAAAGTGTCTTAAAGGAGGGAATGCCTATTTAATAAACGTAAGATTTGTAACTCTACTTAAATTCAACGACGCTCTGCTTGGAGTCGTGCAAGCCATTTCAGAGAAGACTCTTTCATAGCCGGTTCGTCGAAACTGGACTGTAGCCCACGGTGTTAAGAAGGGACAGTAAAAATGACGGTAATTTATTTTCCGTAAGATACTCCGGAAAACCTCACGATCTTTCTCTCAGGAAGCTCGAAAAGTTTACCTAAGTTTCATATTCCTGTCCCAGAAGTAAGATCCAAATTCCCTGGCCAAGGTGCACTATCCAAAACTCAAGCCTTTTCTAGTATTTCACTCTCATCTGAAGTTAACGGGGGTTCTCCATACGATTTTTTGCAGGTACTCATAGAATATGATTCCACTTATTCCTTGCTAATTTTTTTCAAGGGTCACACTTTTTTAATGATTTTGAGTGTTTCTGCTTCCAAGTCTTCAGTGTAGTGAAAGTGAAAACCTACAACCTGTTTTCCAGTCATTGACCGGGTCAGAGATGGAATGAATGAAGCACCATCTTGCGGCGAGGATAGGAATTGTGCCGGCTGCCACAGCCTGTCGCACTTCTCTGGGGCAATGATTAATGACTGACAGATGAAATGATATGATAGTTGGCAGTGTTGCAGGAATGAAAGATGACAGGAAAAATCCGAGTACCCGTAGAAAAACTTTCCAGCCTCCGCTTTGTCCAACACAAATCTCATATGGAGTGACCGGGATTTGAACCACGGAACCCAGCAATGAGTGGCCCATGCGCTGCTGTCTAACTTTTTTACTGAATATATACTTCTAACTCTCTCTTTGTTTTTCTTGTATTTTCTGTTTAAGGACGACACACACACCCAGTCCCCGGGTCAGTGGAAATTAAGGTTAAAATCCCCGACACGGCCGAGAATCGAACCCGGGCCATTGAACCAAACGCCAGCAAGCTAACCATTTAGCCATGGAGCCGGATCCGTCTGAGCCACGGAGGCTTCTTCAGTGTAGTCTGGTCCATTTTTGTCTTCCTATTATACTGCGGAAAAGAAAAATTATCTCCTAGAATGTTTCCAAATATTTACGGAGTTTTTGTTTGCTATTGGCTTTATGTCGCACCGACACAGACAGGTCTTATGGCGACGATGGGACAGGAAAGGGCTAGGACTGGGAAAGAAGCGGCCGTGGCCTTACTTAAGGTACAGCCCCAGCATTTGCCTGGTGTGAAAATCGGAAACCACGGAAAACCATCTTCAGGGCTGCCGACAGAAGGGTTGGAACCCACTATCTCCCGAATACTGGATACTGGCCGTATTTAAGTGACTGCAGCTATCGAGCTCCGTATATTTAAGGAGTATGCGTACCCCTGGAGTTCCCCGAGAAATGCGCCGATTAGGAGTATATTTAATTACTCGATATGTAATTGCTTCAAATGGCCTGCAAGTACCGACAAAGCAGCTACACAATAACAAATTCTTCATTGCACTGCACGTGCTGTGTCTAGTACTGAAGATGTTATATTCATTTTAATAGAATTATATTGCTCTCCAATAGCAATATTAGTTGACGGTCAAAACACAATGTAAGAGAAACAATAAATTACGCTACTTTTTGCTAGTTATTTTCAACGTCACACTAACTCATCGAACGTTTGCGGGGATGCAAGGACAGTAAAGAGTTAGGGTTGGGAAGGCGGTAGCCGTGGCCTTGGTTAAGGTACAGCCCCAGAATTTGCCTGGTGTGAAAAGATAGATTACGTATTTAGTGAATGGTGTATAAATACTTCCAGAACTGAAACATGATATAAGAAGGAAACACCGATAAAGTAGGCATAGAGCAAGCAGAAGAGTTGTGATGTGCAATTCTTTGATTCCTTCATTGTTCTCTCGACATCAAAGAGCTACCACAGTGAAACCGAGAAGTCCAATATCTATTTTAACAGCTAAGGGACTCTAATCTGACAGTCTAACGACGAAAGCGTATGCTGTGTTTTAAGTACTGGTCTCATACATTATACACTTAAACACTAAAACAAGGATTATATATAACGATCCCTTGGACTAGGTGAGTACCTTAGATGGGAAAGGAAAGAGGCACCCTATTTTTCATTAATACTTCAACAAGAGCTTTCATGAGTAACTGAGGTACACTGATTCAGTTCCATGTTTTCAGTAATAATAGGAGTTGATCTTTTATTGATACCTGATTAAAAGACGATATTTATCCAGCAAGAGGTTCAGGAATAAGCTTCCATTTATAATAAGTTGAATAATGGAGTTAGTATCATTTATAATTGATTTTATTTAAGACGTACTGCGAAACACAGGGTCTCTCATATAAACCCGGACCGAGAACACGGTGTTTGTACTGTGCGCTACAGCAGCTGCCTCGGCCCAACTTACGTCGCGCGTGGCCGCCCTGCTTTAAGCGTGTGTACAATCTTATGTGAAATCTTACTTTATAAAAAATACTGGAAGTGTCATCCTTCATAATGAGGGACTTCATAAACAGCATCAGGACTTTCTGCACACCAATAGCGAGAGTTATGACCATTAAAATGAAACCAGGCCTCATCCGAAAAGAACACGCGCTGTGGGTCGCATAAACGATCATTCAATGATGTAAGATACCACTCACAATATCCTGACAGCTGAGATTCATACTGGCTACTGATGCTAGGTCGAACACGTGCATGCGCCTCCCGTGGAGCTGCTTGGGTCTCGGAGAGTAAAACCGCCGCTGGACGGTCTGGGTTTATAAGCGAGACCCTGTATTTCTGTGAGGATTTGGGAATGTTAAAAGTTAGTGATTTTTGTGATTAAAATAATGTTATTAATCCCTACCGTTACACAACCTATAATCACAGAGGAAGGATTCTAGTTCATCAAAAGGACGGGCTAGCAGCAGTAAGTTTCCAGCCGTAGATTTTCGTTAAGAACTTTTAATGTTGCTAATAGAACACTTCATGGCAGGTAACGATGGCGAATCAAGAGCGAAATATTAAACTATTCAATCCATTATTAAGGACTAAAAGTATTGAAAAAGGCTAAATAATTTTGTAACCATAGAGGGCTGAACTGAAGGTAGGGTAGAGGCGTATTCGGTCAAGAACATGATAGGGGAAATTCAAAAAGAGATTACTTTCACAAGACATACTGAAATGTCATGCTGTACCATACAGTCTTTCTCATATCAATTAGCTGATATAAACTCTGATCTAAAATTAAATGTTAAATTTACCATTTAAATTACAACTTAACATTTAAGAGTTTATTAACAGGTTCTATTAGTACAGAACCTATTACAGACCTAGGAACAGTAAAGTTATTGATTTATCTTCAATAAAATGAGCTACGCCTCAGAGAGAGATAAAACAGTATCATTAGAGGGTAACAGTACAGATCACTGTACAACTGGAGAATGGAAGAGAGAATACTTTTCGACCTGCTAAAACTGTAATGCATCTTTAGATCGAGGATAGGAGAAAGATTCACAAGTTCACTTATAATTGCCTAGCAGAAAAACGATTCTTTTTTTGCTATGAGAGGAAAACTGTTAGTAAATGGGCACACAGCTAACGTTTTGATAAGAATTGTGTTACCTTTCAAAAAGAATAGGAAAAATCCCAGAAGCATTAATGCTACACACTTGTTCTACTTATTCTATTCTTCTTCTACCGCTTTTCCCACACCTGTGGGGTCGCGGGTGCGAACTGTGTCGCACACGTGGATTTGGCCCTGTTTTACGGTTGGATGTACTTCCTGACGCCTACACTATATGGAGGAATGTAATCACTATTGCGTGTTTCTGTGGTGGTTGGTAGTGCAGTGCGAAATAATTTTAAAAGTGTAGAAGTGTAGAAGAATTAATCAGAGGCAATTAAAATCTTCGAACAGGCCGGGAATCGAACCCGGGACCTTCTGAACAGAAGCCTCAACGCGGACCATTCATCCAGGGAGTCGGACTTTACACTTACAGTATTCTATGATGATACATATTTTATGAGCTAAGTACGGCTAATGCCAGAGTGCCGGAATAAACTTCTACTTTGTATGTTAAAGGCATTCACACTATAGGGTGTCGCATGCAATCACCTTTAAATTCAACGAAATGGGTCGACCGGGCGAGTTGGTTGTGCGGTTAGGGGCTCGCAGCTGTAAGCTCGCATCCGGGAGATAGTGGGTTCGGACCCGACTGTCGGCAGCCCTGAAGATGGTTTTCCCGTGGTTGCCCATTTTCATACCAGGCAAATGCTGGGGCTGTACCTTAATTACGGGCACGGCCGTTTCCTTCCCATTCCTAGGCCTTTCCTGCCCATCGTCGCCATAAGACCTATCTGTGTCGGTGCGACGTAAAGCAAATAGCGAAATGGGTCTAGAATATGAACTGCTGAATATATTATTTTAACGAACGCAATGTTTTTTGAGAGAAATATAGATTAAAAGTTGTAATTATGAGGTTGGTGCAGGGCGAACTGGTTTTATAAGGATTTGTGATGAGAATACCAGCTCAAAACTGGAGGGTTTGTTTTCGGTCTCAAATCTTTGAGTTTCTTTCCCATAGTTCGTTTCTATCTCAGATTAGGAATGCAGATATAAAAAATAGGTTCAGTTGTATTTATGCCTGTTACAGTGACGGCTCATGGCTATTCGCACACTCCACACTCGGAATGGTTAACACGCACGGCAGTTATTTTAAACTAAAGGACATTAAAGAAAGTACAAGTTTCCGATCAGGGGCGTAGCCAACTGTGGGTTACTGGGGTTTAGAAACCCCCCCCCCCCCAGGAATTTCTACAAAAGAGAATAAACACAAACAGACAATAAACAAGCGGTAGCCGACACAAAGTGACTCTTTTCAATATCCACAGAAACAAAATTGCCAAACCAACACATCTTTCGAATCCATTTTATAAGAAGCCTCGAAAATTGGATTTTAGATTGTAATCTGAACATAGAACTTGCCGCAAAACTATTCTCTTTGATCATATTTTTCTTGTTCTGTAGTTTGATGTTATTATTATAGTTTATTGCAGCCAATGGCCATATACACAATAATACACAATGATTAGATTTGATGTAAGATGATGATGTAGTAGTTTGATGTAAGATTTTGTAGTGTACTGGTACTGCAATCTGAATATCAACATTATTTACTTGTATCAGTGTCATGTATGCGCGCATCACACACGCACAAGCAACCCCCACCCCCCCGCTAACGAACATATAAACTATTACGAATATAGGCACTGCTATTGTCACCTCTCACGAGCATGTCGTTTCCTGAAAGAACTAAAATATCGGTTTTATATGAGCGGTCCCACGAGTTTGCGAAACCAAAACTTCCAGTGGGGAGCAGGGGGTAAGGCAGTCTCATAAAGGATATTTGGAGACGAGACTGAATTGCGATAGGTATTGCGCATGCGCTTTTGCGAGTTGCAGTAGATGGTGTAGGAACCTCCAGGTAGTTCAAGGAACTTTCGCTACCACTGCAGCACCTTCTGGAGATCACAATTACTCACACGCCGCCAGTCGCACTCACTAGAAAGGTGTCGTACAGTGTGGAGTCCTTGCCACCCCAGGTGTTCGTCTTCTTCCTTTCCGGCAATAGATAAATTTGCTAGCAAAAAGGACCGTAGAATGGAAATAATTCCTCGCTATGTGGTCTAATGGGGAGAATGCAGCAGACTTCGGGTAATTATTGGGCGGGGGGGGGGGGGGCGTGAGGCGAGGAACTACTATTAATGCAAGCATTTCTATATTTTAAAAATATTCACAAACAAACAGAACAATCGAGCTTATTTTTCAAATATTTTTTTGAACAAGTCTTATCTCCGGAGTATTCAATAATATTCATAAGTAAACAGAAACAAATGAACTTGATTCATAAATAAATATTTTGAAGGAATGACTAACGTACGAAGCTATCAATTAATTAATCTATTTATTTATTATTTGCTTTACGTCGCACCGACACAGATAAGTCTTATAGCGATAATGGGATAGGAAAGGCCTAGGAGAGAATTAAGGTACAGTTTCAGCGTTTGCTTGGTGTGAAAATGGGAAACCACCGAAAACCATCTTCAGGGCTCCCGATAGTGGGGTTCGAACCCACTATCTCCCGGATGGAAGCTCACAACTCTAACAGAAATAATCACAAGTAAAAAAAGTAGAACTTGCTTCATAAATATATTTTCTGAATATATGTCTTTTGTATTACTTATTTCATGGCAGGGAATGTGAAAAACTCTACCACCAGATGTACCGCCTGAACAGTCTCCATTGGGAAATGTAGTTCTCTGAAGGAATTCCCCCTTTCCAAACTCATTCCTTGATACAAAGTCATCTACAAACTTCTCCAGATTTAACGCCTCAGTAGCCTTCTTGTGTAGAGTGGGTGACTGAATTTCTGCAACTTCAATGGCCGTTCTTACACCTCGTCACGCACCTTTCCTTTTTTACACTGTTCAAAATTAATTTTTTTTCGATTGATCGTACGACATCGTTCGTGATTGTGCGACTTAGCTAACATCAAGTTATTAGCTCACAGGACACTCTGGGTATAATCCCAACATCGCAGCTCAAACCATCCCCCACAATTCTTCACTCGGGGCTCCGAAGACTACCAAACTCCACGTTTTTGGGGACATAACATGTAGGAGGAGACTATGCTTCTTTTTTCGACAAAACGCCTTTTCCCCCACCCCAACTCCCACCCAAAGTCGGCGCCACTGGGGAAATGGGGAGTGTCAACAATTGACGGAAGGTTAAGTTTGCAATGTGAAGGAGAGAACGTGAGTTCGAACGAGGAAATGTTGCACACACATTTGAATAGACCAGGAGCCGCCACTGGTCTGTTATGACATCAAATAAAAGTTGCTGAATATAAATTTGCGAAACTCAGCATTTAATTTGACTGACTTCATCTTGTAATTATGGGGCTGGTTCAGGGTGAGGTGGTTGTTTAGAGGAATGTCTGATATCAGATATCTCCGGGATATTTTTTGATCTTATCACTAGATCCCTGTCTTGATCAGTGCCAGAGTGTCGGTTTCTAGACCCCAAGTTCGTGGGTTCAAACCCGGCGGAGGAAGTCGGAGTTTTGAAGAGCGGA
Source organism: Anabrus simplex (assembly GCF_040414725.1). NCBI lineage: Eukaryota > Metazoa > Arthropoda > Insecta > Orthoptera > Tettigoniidae > Anabrus > Anabrus simplex. The sequence goes on from NC_090266.1 coordinate 63,344,458, forward strand.
AGGAAGTCCATTCGACACTCAAATATGCATGATGTCGGTATGCAAGAGTTCTCCGGCATTTACCCTTTAAAATTAATTAACTCTCAGCCACAGATAGACCAATAGGCGTCTAGTTTACTCTGCCACCTGATAGAGCAAAATGGAACGTCGAAATTGACACGGAGGCAGACTAAATTGTGTCAAATTAAAATGCCTGCAAACGGTAGCTGAGACTACACGATTTTATTATTTATTAACAATATCCCTATAAAAATATAAACTATTTTCTAAATGTACAATTACTTCATATTCTATCGGTAACAGAAAGTCTGTTCTGAGGACATTATCATTCATGATAAGAAATATAAATCTTTTTCTTCGTGAAACTATTTCTATTATAATTTTGAAAGGAAAGGTGTACATGAGAATTATAACTGAAATTGTGGTGTTGAAATTATGGGAAATGTAGCAGCATATTTTAACCTGCGAATGCCGTGCATACTTCTGGCCAAACATCTTACTTTATGCAATTCACTAATTGTGTCCTTGATATTATTTTTTAAATAATAATAAAACACTGTCTTCTAAATAACACCCTGTGTTTTAATGAGTTAAAAGATACAAGGCACAGAACTGCACAATACAGCGATATTTTGAAATAACCGGAGGCTGAACTGCAGAGGGTAAATTGGAATATCATCTCTCGCTACGTCTGTCTGCAGGCAAATGGAGAAAATTTGCAGGTACGTTGTAATATAGAAAGTTTTATTAATCGTAGTATTTTATATTTAATTAATTAGTTCGTAAAAGTTGATGGATTTTGCTACGGGCGCGTACACTCTGCGTGTGTTGCTCTCTTTTTACCGTCACTCAGTAGTCGGGAAAGATGGAGATTATTTGAGTTTTGCTAGAACTGTCTTCAAACATTACCTCGAGAGGTGTCGAAACACACGATACAGAATGAGATACTGTTGTAATGTAAGGTGGAAACAAATGAAAAGTGAGCAAAGCCAATGTTCGCAAAGAAAACTATATATATATGTCAGAAACATACATATCTATAGGAAATATGCACCTACGATAGCTAGTAATTCGAAACGTCTCTTAACTACTGGAAGGGAATATCTCGTCACTAATATTGCAGCATTGGCCATACCTTGGATCATCTCACAGCTGCTACATCCTTCAAGGAAACGTGCATACCGTGGTTGCTCAATGGTCAACGGCATCCAATGCTTGCCGTATATTGTAGATATAAACCCCATGACGTGACGCAACTTTGGCAGAAAGAAATCACGCCACGATCTTTATCCTAAGGAACATCTACTGTGATATACCAGGTGTATGCAAACGTTTCTGCCGGTTTTTGTGGCAATGAAAATTGGCCATCGGCTTCTGCACACTTATCTCTGGGATATTTTCAATCAAGTTTGCTAGTTGAAACCCGGCAGAGGAAGTCGGATTTTTGAAGAGCGGAAGGAAGTCCACTCGACACTAAAATTCGCACGATGTCGGCATACAAGAGTTCTCCGGCGGCAGATTTAATGTTTACCCATTAAAATTAATTAACACTTCACCTTGAGCCAGCCCCATAATTACAAGACGAAATCAGTCAACTTAAATACTGAGTTTCGTAAAATTATACATTACATACATACGTACATATATTATCATTATAGACTGTTATGCCTTTCAGCGTTCAGTCTGCAAGCCTCTATGAATTTACTAAACGTCGCCACAATCCTCGATTTGCAACTAGTGTTGTGGCCTCATTTACCGTAGTTCTATACCTCTTATCTTTAAATCGTTAGAAACCGAGTCTAACCATCGTCGTCTTGGTCTACCTCTACTTCTCTTACCCTCCATAGCAGAGTCCATTATTCTCCTAGGTAACCTATCCTCCTCCATTCGCCTCACATGACCCCACCACCGAAGCCGGTTTATGCGTACAGCTTCATCCATCGAGTTCATTCCTAAATTAGCCTTTATCTCCTCATTCCGAGTACCCTCCTGCCATTGTTCCCACCTGTTTGTACCAGCAATCATTCTTGCTACTTTCATGTCTGTTACTTCTAACTTATGAATAAGATATCCTGAGTCCACCCAGCTCTCGCTCCCGTAAAGCAAAGTTGGTCTGAAAACAGACCTATGTAAAGATAGTTTCGTCTGGGAGCTGACTTCCTTCTTACAGAATACAGTCGACCGCAGCTGCGAGCTCACTGCATTAGCTTTACGGCATCTTGATTCAATCTCACTTACTATATTACCATCCTGGGAGAACACACAACCTAAATACTTGAAATTATCGACCTGTTCTAGCTTTGTATCACCAATCTGACATTCAATTCTGTTGAATTTCTTACCTACTGACATCAATTTAGTCTTCGAGAGGCTAATTTTCATACCATACTCATTGCACCTATTTTCAATTTCCACGATATTAGACTGTAGGCTTTTGGCACAATCTGCCATTAAGACCAAGTCGTCAGCATAGGCCAGACTGCTTACTACAGTTCCACCTAATTGAATCCCTCCCTGCCATTTTATACCTTTCAGCAGATGATCCATGTAAACTACAAACAGCAAAGGTGAAAGATTACAGCCTTGTCTAACCCCTGTAAGTACCCTGAACCAAGAACTCATTCTGCCATCAATTCTCACTGAAGCCCAATTGTCAACATAAATGCCTTTGATTGCTTTTAATAATCTGCCTTTAATTCCATAGTCCCCCAGTATGGCGAACATCTTTTCCCTCGGTACCCTGCCATATGCTTTCTCTAGATCTACGAAACATAAACACAACTACCTATTCCTCTCGTAGCATTTTTCAATTACCTGGCGCATACTGAAAATCTGATCCTGACAGCCTCTCTGCGGTCTGAAACCATACTGGTTTTCATCCAACTTCCTTTCAACGACTGATCGCACCCTCCCTTCCAACATGCCAGTGAATACTTTGCCTGGTATACTAATCAGTGAGATACCTCGATAGTTGTTGCAATCCTTCCTGTTCCCTTGCTTATAGATAGGGGCAATTACTGCTTTTGCCCAATCTGAAGGTACCTTACCAACACTCCACGCTAATTTTACTACTCTATGAAGCCATTTCATCCCTGCCTTCCCACTATACTTCACCAATTCAGGTCTAATTTCATCTATTCCTGGTGCCTTATGACAATGGAGTTTATTTACCATCCTTTCCACTTCCTCAAGCATAATTTCACCAACATCATTTTCCTCCTCCCCTTGAGCTTTGCTGTTCACAACACCACCAGGATGATTTCCATTTACATTGAGAAGATGTTCAAAATATTCCGTCCCCCTCTCCAGTGATTCCCTGGGATCTATTATGAGTTCACCTGAATTACTCAAAACACTGTTCATTTCCTTTTTCCCTCCCTTCCTAAGATTCTTTAATACTGTCCAGAAGGGTTTCCCTGCTGCTTGACCTAGCCTTTCCAGGTTGTTACCAAAATCTTCCCACGACTTCTTTTTTGATTCAAGAACTATTTGTTTCGCTCTGTTTCTGTCATCTACGTACCAATCTCTGCCTTGGCCCTTGTTTGGAGCCATTTCTGATAAGCCTTCTTTTTACGTTTACAAGCTGCTCTCACTTCATCATTCCACCAAGATGTTCGCCTTTTCCCATCTTTACACACAGTTGTTCCTAGGCATTCCCTTGCTGTTTCTATTACAGCATCCCTGTATGCCACCCATTCACTTTCTATATCCTGAACCTGCTTACTGTCTACTGTTCGAAACTCCTCACTAATCATATCCATGTACTTCTGTCTAATTTCCTCGTCCTGGAGATTTTCTACCCTTATTCGTTTGCAGACAGATTTCACTTTCTCTACCCTAGGCCTAGAGATACTTAGCTCACTACAGATCAGATAGTGGTCTGTATCATCGAAAAATCAGCGAAAAACTCGTACATTCCGAACAGATTTCCTGAATTCAAAGTCTGTTAAGATATAGTCTATTATGGATCTGGTACCCCTAGCCTCCCATGTGTAGCAGTGAATAGCCTTATGCTTGAAGAATGTATTCGTAACAGCTAAACCCATACTAGCACAGAAGTCCAGCAAACGCTTCCCATTCCCATTAGCTTCCATATCTTCCCCACATTTACCAATCACCCTTTCGTATCCTTCAGTTCTATTCCCAACTCTCGCATTGAAATCGCCCATTAGCACTATTCTATCCTTGCTGTTTACCCTGACTACGATGTCACTCAATGCTTCATAAAACTTGTCAACTTCATCCTCATCTGCACCCTCACATGGTGAATACACGGACACAATTCTAGTCCTAATTCCTCCCACTGACAAATCTACCCACATCATTCGCTCATTTACGTGCCTAACAGAAACTATGTTCCGTGCAATGGTATTCCTGATAAAGAGCCCTACCCCAGACTCTGCCCTTCCGTTTCTAACACCCGTCAAGTACACTTTATAATCTCCTATCTCTTCCTCGTTATCTCCCCTTACCCGAATATCACTTACTCCTAGCACATCCAGATTCATCCTCTTTGCTGACTCAGCCAGTTCTACTTTCTTTCTTCCATAAGCCCCTTTAATATTGATAGCTCCCCATCGAATTCCATTTCGTTCGCCAAGTTGTTTCCAAGGAGTCCCTCGCCTGTCAAATGGGAGTGGGACTCCGTTACTCCCGTAGGTCCGAGGCTTGCTTAAAATGTTCTGTGCTCGGTCGATTCATGAAGCAGGATGCTGCCCTACTTGCACATAGTCCAAGGGAGGATCTCTCCTCTAACGGGTTATGGACCACCGGTGGATTGCATAGTCCTAGCCGCCTGAGCACAAGGAGGGCCAGGACTCAGAATATGTCCGAGATGCCCACTCCCATTCCATAGCAACTGGTATCCCGACTCTCAGGACCACTTACTAGGCCACTCAGCCGTTGCCCATGGTTCACGAACTAGGACGTGACTACAGTAACCCACTAACATGAACCAGCAATTTTTATTTGGTGTAATAATAATAATAATAATAATAATAATAATAATAATAATAATAATAATAATAATAATAATAATAATAATAATAATAATAATAATAATAATAATAATAATAAGTAATTAGGTCTACATTGTTGAATGAAAAAATAATTTTCTTCTTTCATTTATGGTTTTAATTTCAAGATAAGAATATCATGTCTCCGTCCCCGCGGTCTAGGGTTAGCGTGCCTGCCTTTTATCCGGAGGCCCCTGCTTCGATTCCCGGACAAGTCAGGGATTTTTACTTGCATCTGAGGCCTGGTTCGAGGTCCATTCAGCCTTCGTGATTACAATTGAGGAGCTGTCTGAGGGTTATTTGTGTGGCCCAGGTCTAGAAAGCCAAGAATAACGGCCGAGAAGATCCGTCCTGCTGACCACACGACAACTCGTAATCTTCAGGCCTTCGGGCTGAGCAGCGGTCGCATGGTAGGCCATGGCCCTTGGGGGGCTATTGCTACATGGGGTTTGGTTTAGTTTGGTATTGTACCTTCTTTCTTTTCCTACCGCTTTTCCCCACACGTGGGGTCGCGGGTACAAACTCTCTCACACATGGCCCTCTTTTACTGCCGGAGGCCCTTCCTGACGCCAACCCTTCATGGAGGGATGCATTGCGTGTTTCTGTGATGGTTGGTAGTATGGCGTGAGGTTCTGAATATGAAGAGGAAAGTGTTGGGACAAACACAAACACCCAGTCCTTGAGCCAGGAGAATTAATTAGACGCGATTAAAATCTACGACCCGGCCAGGAATCGAACCCGGGACCCTCAGAACCGAAGGTATCAACGCTGACCATTCAGCCAAAGAGTCAGACGCCGTATTGTACCTTATATGATTCAAACAATTACAGAGGTTTGATTTTGTTCTGCTGCTAGTATTATAAGTTTACTATGGATTTTTTTCTTTGGTGATATCTGAAGCGATCTCTTTTCAATTTCGACTCAATTTATAATTGTTAGGATCATCAGCCTTCCGAAGTAATTTTTAATAAATAAATTTATAATCTACATAAAAATTCAAATGTTTTAATTAAGTTCTGTATCAGTTATAATTCTGTTACCATGTGTTTTATTTTTCAGATAGTTTATACATTTATTTATTTAAAATTAGTTCGTCGGCTGAAGAATTTAGCAGTTATAAATTATGATGGATTATTAAATTCCTGCTAAAAATAAGAGGTATTGGTACAGTATGATTGAGTGGTATTGTACCTTTTTCATGGGATTAATCAAACTTAAGTGAATATCATAAAGAGGAATAACACCTTCTCATGGTATCTGGGTCACTGTAGTGCAGGTAACTTCTTCCTGTGAAGCGAGGAACAGGAATATCGTCCACTAGAATTGGTGCCGTATGTTGCTGACACTGGAAATCTCGACCTCCTTGAGCACATTCACAGGTGAAGTAGTCGAGTTCAGGAACACAGCGCCCCTCATCTCCACAAGGCCGCGCTACACAGGGATGTGGACAGTTGTCCACATTGACTCCTGCTAGTGCTGCTGCGAGTATCTGCAAGGGCTGGTTGTTGATTACCACCTGTCGGGTGGATGGGACACATTATTACGTATGAAATTACTCCCCTTATGAAATAAATGTTTCTATTCCTTCTCCTTGGTTTACGCCGGTCCAAAAGTTTGGGTCCAGGATTTGATAGGAGCAGAGTATGGATAGTTTTTAAATCTTATATCGCAAATTTGGGGTGTTCATATATCCCGCACAGCTAACGAATTCGATTTTCAATACCTCAGAGATTTCATTTTCTGTAAACCGTTTCCCTTTCAATATCGGGCCCAATGTGCAATGAGCAACTCTCTTTATTTCACATCCTTTCAATCCCTTTACAAGTAACGTATACGTTTCTGCCACAAATATTCTGTCCCACAAAAACGGAACATAAGGACTGAATATAACGCTCAATTCACTACCAAATCCTTGACACTAAAGCACTGATTGGTGCATTTGATGGAGGCAAAAACCAAAGTGAAAGACAACAGTGCAGAAATCTAGACGTAAACTAATATTGATAAGTTGCGTAGCAAACACTATGTTAAATAACAAAATGAGTGAGAATAAAAAGGAGAATATTCCATATTTTGGTCACAATAAACTAAGATGTCATTTCAATCATGATATGAAGAGCCGTCCACACTGCTCGAGCATTTTCAGGCCGAAGACAGAAAACATTCGTGGAATGCATTTGAGGTAAAGCCAATCCTAGATCAGGAATTATCCAACTTTGGTTTGCGTTCTTTAAAGAGGCAATGAAGGATCTGGTAAGCAAACAAAACTTCAGAATTAACTGATACAAAATGTTTGCTTTCCATGAAAAATACAGAAGTGTTGTTTACTGAAGGTTTAACCAGTGATATGTTTAAGTTGCACAAAGGTTGTGAGATTACCCTACCTACCGTCGGCTATGAAGAATAATAATTAGAAGATTACAGGACAGAACAGACCTTATTTTGGCCAGATTTGAATTGGAACGAGGGTAGTGATTGATGTTCCACGCTCTTTTGGTATGATGCATCTTTGTAATGTAGATATGTTTCAAAAACTTGAAACTAAACGCAGTCTTGTAAGTACAAGCAAAATAATTTTCATTTTCATTATAAACCATAACGCTTTGAATAAACATATTAATATTATCGAACATAGTTGATTTCTGATTTTTAGCTCTGCTTCTTTAATTGGGTTAAAGAAAGGAAAGATTCCAACATCGTTCACTCCCTTTGAAATAGAATAAAATGCATATATTTAAAAATAACCCTGTTAGCCTAGTTATACGGTTCTTTAGATTAAGTTTGTACTTGTAATTTTTACATTTGACCCATAGTTAGAAAAATAAACATTTTTTTTCTCTTTTCTGTAATGGAATATTTTCTTTTTAATCTCACCCATTCAATTTAAATTTTATATTCTTTTTGTTTGGTAACTAGAATCATGAATAAATAAAAGGTTTCCAGTCGATCAACACAAAGATTTAAAAAGCCCATTTTCCATAAATGGGTAACACTATCAATATAAATATGACACAGCACTTGTACACACCCATAAAGCACAACACTGTACGTATTTTTTAACGCACAACAAACCACACAACTTAGTTTACTCAATAAGCCTACTTAATGAAGAGAATAATACACAATCAATTACTTGGGCCTAATTACACTTAAATAGGTAAAACCATTTAGTGTTGGTGTGGCATTTACCATGAAAATAGCCGTTGTCATTAACTTACTAATGTGGCAGAATCACTTGAAGTTAGGTGTTCACTTATTACAGCTTCACGGTTATACTAACGTGTACTTTGCAAAATAAAATCATGAGTTGAATATTATTTTGAATGAGAAAGTAGGTATTTTAGGATACGTTTATTCAGCATTAGACAACCGCCGAAGTTTCAAAACGCGGCACACAAAAGGAGCACTCTAGAGAAAACACACAAAAAAACCTTTGATGACCACTTACTCAACGAGTGTCAAGATCATGCGGACATCGCGCAAATATGGAAATTCTTCGCATAACCGCCAATAATTCATTATTTATACATTTGAGGACAACATTGTGAATTATACTTATACCTTGAAGATTTAACATTCTCAACCACAATAGTACGGTGCTAGAAAACAGAGAAATTGGGGTTTTCTTGTTCCTGGTTTCAGTTGCGATGGTAAGTCCTCTTATGTCAGATCACGGTCTAGAGAAGTAATTTTTAAAACTTAATAGGTGTAATTAAGTTTAAACAGTTGATTACATGTACATAAATTAATAGCTACAGTTATAAATTTTAGTAATGATGTGCTTAATTCTTCACAAGATAATCATCAGATTTTTTAAGATTATAAATAAACGTATCACGATGTATAATTTGATTACTATATTCTTGCTGAAAGGAACTGATCTGCTTAACTAACGCATTGATAGAAATGAATTTCTTTAGAGTGAATAAGAACGTAAAGTTCCGTAATTATTACCCTCCATGCGGAATTAGGCGGAATGGTGAATTAATCGTTGTGCAGTTTGACCAGTACATATTTCCACTCATATTTCAGATTTATTTTTAAAAAATGGATAAACATCTTCTCTGTTATACTTCTCATAGTATCCTAAGGTATTCGAGGAAACTTCACCTTTCAGTCATCTTGCACTGACCTCCTTCACAGTTCCAATGAAGTTAAACAATATCTGTAAACTAGTTGAAAGTTTGGGATGGAAAAGACTGCAAACAACGTTACAGAGGGATGTATGTGGGATCGGAGTAAAATTCGAGGACCAGTTGGATGCTTTTAAAATGGAAAAATACCGGGTGGTCCACCAGCCCCTTGCGATCCAGTTTTATGCATCCCTTCACATATACTACAATTCTGAACGACATCGGACCCTCTCGCTAAATGAGGGTAATATAACGAGATGTGTGTTTACGGGCTAGAAGGCAGCAGCATTCGTGAGCGCCACTATTAATTCATTATGGGTATCTCGAATGAACCCGTCAAATGAGTATAGATACGCAGAACACGTATCTTAAAACAGCAGGTGGACTCATAGACCGGGAGCACGGTACTATATAGGCTGGGAAGTGGCCGCCGAACCCCAAGTGTCGCAGTAGCACACATTGCAAGCGGGCGGGGAGATAATGTGATAGTGGACAGTGCTCGAGGTAGGAGGTTCGAATTCCACATTACAAATTTTTTAACAGCCACTTGCCTGGTATGTGGTAAGGTTGCATACTTGATAGCTTCCAAGGACTGATTTGTTCATTTCACCCTGTAAAAGACCGTATGTATCGTTGCATTGGGTATGGTGCTGGGTTGGTCGAGGATGTGGAGATGATGGTCTGGGGTCAGTATAGGCTGGGATTTGGGCGCCGTAGGTCAAGTGTCTCAGTAGCTCACGCGACTAGAGCGCGGTGGGATGTGTGATAGATGACAGTGCTCGAGCGTTACAAGGTTCAAGTCCCATGCAAGTATTTCTTTAAGCTAGTAGCATGGGAACTGGCAAGGATGTATACTTAATACCAGTATTCTTCACAGACTGATATGTTTATTGGGCCCTGAAAAGGGCCGTTGGTATGGAGCTGGTTTGATAGAAGCTAGGAAACATGTGATAGGATTTCGGTTATCCACGTTGTTTAAGGTAGCACCTGCTCGAAGTGACGACCTCCGTGGTCAATACAGAGCTGCGCGCGATGTTTTATGAACCGTCTGGCCCGTTGCAACACCTCTGGCAAAACGGATCGGCATGCCTCGGTGATGAGCTGTATAAAGTGACAAGGACTGGCCGACTCCTGTGCGTACACCAGTTGGTTTACATGGCCCCACAGGAAAACATTCCAGGGGCGTAAGATCGGACGATCTGGCGGGCCAGGGGACAGGTACTCCCTTTCCTATCGATTTATCAGGATACATCGCATGGAGATGGTTACGGACGAGCACCGCCGTGTGCGGTGGAGTTCCGTCGTGTTGAAACCACATCCTGCAGCGGTCAAGGAGTGACACTTTTCCAAAAACGGTGGAGAAACCGCAGATAGCATTGGCTGGTCAGATGGCCCTCTAGGAAATGGGGACCGATGAGATGATCACCCATGATTCCACACCGTACGTTCACGCCCCAATGTACCTGGAAATCTGTCTGTCGCACCCAATGGGGGTTATCCACACACAGCAGTAATGCATATTTTGGCGATTAACTGTTCAATTATTGTGGAATCGGAATTAGTCCGTGAATAAGAGAGTCGTTAGAAAAACAGGATCAGTGTCCACATGCTGTAGGATCCATTGACCGAAGGCCACCCGGGCATCGAAATCATGACCATGGAGCTCCTGGTGTAAATGCAGATGGTACGGGTGAAACCGGTGGGTATGCAAAATCCCCATAACAGATGCTCGGCTGATGTTCGGCTCCTGTGCAATGGCCCATGTACTAGTATGAGGGTTACGCCGGATAGCGTCAAACACGACATCTGCATTGTCAGCAGACGTCACGGGATGATCTCGAACAGGCCGTGTCCTTCCCAGGGATGCAATATACCGCAGGCGTCTTTCCACACTCCGAAATGTCATGCCCGTCGGTTGTCATCTATCCGTATAGTAATGAAATGGCGTATGGCTTTCAGTGCCGGGAGTGTCCGAGGACATATTCGGCTTACCAGGTGCAGGTCTTTTGATTTGACTCCCGTAGGCGACCTGCGCGTCGTGATGAGGATGAAATGATGACGAAGACGACACATACACCCAGTTCCAGAGCCAGCGATATTAACGAATAATGGTTAAAATTCCCGACCATGCCAGGAATCGAACCCGGGACCCCTGTGACTAAAGGCCAGCACGCTAACCATTTAGCCATGGAACTATCCGTATAGTGTTCTTGGTACAGGCGTTGTGCCTGGTATGCATTCTGTCTAGCTTCTTCATAGATAAGTAATACTCGTCGCTGGAATACATCTCGAGGCAGTGAATACACTTTGTGCTGTGAATTGCTTTGAAAGAGAGGAGTTCGCGCAGCTACATACGTACCTGCCATCGTATGTTGTTATCGTTCCAATGGGGCATACTTTGCCTTACTTGTGCCTACGAAGCTTGTTACATGTACGACGTTGCTAACTGGCTGCAGACCATCATCTCCTCATCCTTGTCCAACTCAACACCATACCCAATGCAACAATACGTATGGTCTTTTACAGGATCAAATGAACTAATCAGTCCTTGGAAGCTATCAAGTATGAAACCTTACCACATCCCAGGCAACTGACTGTTACAAGAATTCTTATCTGGGATTCGAACCTCCTACCTCGGGCACTGCCCACTATCACATATCTCCCCACCGTTTGCCATGTGAGCTACTGCGACACTTGACGTAGGGCGCCCACATCCCAGCCTATGCAATACCGTGCTCCCGGTCTGTGCGTCCACCTCCTGTTTTAAAGTACGTATTCTGGGTATCTGTACTCGTTCTACGGTTTCATTCGAGGTACCTATAATGAATTAATAGTGGCGCTCACGATTCCTGCTGTCTTCTATCCCGTAAACGCACATCTCGCTATATTACCCCAGTTTAGGGAGAGGGACCGATGTCTTTCAGAACTGTAGTAAATGTGAAGGGATGCATAAAGCTGGATCGCAAAGGGTTGGTGGACCACCCGGCATAGTGTGAAGGGTCACTTTCAAAGCTTACCTACCCAATTTCGAGAAATAGGCTTCCATTGCTACATCCTGAAGCCTGACATATACTGTTCTGAATACATGGAATGCAGTATCATTAAGAACCTTCTACGTGTCAAAGCCTCTGCTGGCCAGTTAGATGGCTGCGACGACTTTCTCGACGATAATACTGGGCTTTCACGATGGAGATTACGAGAGGAAGGAAATGAAGTTATACTTTTCAATATACATATTGTTAAAATTTCTAACATTTCTGTACGCTACAGTACACGATCGAAATGTCTAGATTCCAATCCAGGTGTTCACAATGAATTTGTTGTTCCTGAATTGGAATCGTCTCCGGAATAGCAGATTGAATAAAAGCATTTAAATTTATAATTTGAATATTTTTCTGTTGAAATATTGGCAAAAATATTAAACTTTAGCATTGTTAACACTTATTTCTCTTGTGTCTGCTACTAGAGATTTGAAAATAATTTGAGGTACATAAATGAAGACAAGGGTAAATACAAAGGGCACTAGGAAAGTTTTGCAATACGCAAAAACGATTGGCTGGACACCCCTGTTATGGTGAGGGATGAAAATAGGGGTGAGAACCGGTCTAGAAGACAGCAAGGCGGAATCTTCACACCAGGTCTTACCAAGCAGTGGGATTGAAAGCAAGTTAAGATGTCAGTGTGGTCTAAAGATGAATATCGCGCAATTATCCACTACAATTTTGCTCGTGGATTAACTGTTGACCAGTGCCTGGAGAAAATGACTCCTGTGCTGGGGAGAGACTGTCCACATCGGACAACAATTTTCCGCTGGTACAAAGAGTTTCAGAGGGGAAATTTTGGGGTTGAAGAAGATCCCCGTTCTGGGCGACCGTCTGAATCAGTGACTGAGGAAAACATTGAAGCTGTGAGGAAAATGTTGCAGCAGGAGAGGCGGATGACATATCGGCAGGTAGAAGAGACCCTCCAAATTACTGTACCAGCTATTCATTAAATTCTACACGACCATCTCCATGTTAGAAATGTTTGTTCCTTTTGGGTGCCCCATTCACTTTCAGAGGAACAAAGGTCACATCGAGTGAAATGGTGCCGAGAAATGCTAAAACAGTTTGAAAATGGGACTTCGCGTAACGTCAATAGCATCGTTACAGGTGACGAAACTTGGCTTTATTACTACGATGTCCCAACAAAATCCCAGAACAAGATGTGGCTGTTTGAAGGTGAGGGTACTCCTGTGTCTGTGCGAAACTCAAGGTCAGTGAAGAAAAGGATGATTGCAGTATTCTTCACTGAACGGGACATCCTGACTCGGGTTGTGCTAGAAACACAAAGGACAGTTACTGCGAAGTGGTACAGTGAGACTTGTCTGCCTCAGGTAATCCAGGGTCTCAAGCAGCTCCGTCCAAGGTCACGGATCATCACTTGGCTCTTGCATCACGATAATGCTCCAGCATATCGCGCTAATGTAACAATGGATTTTCTTGCCAGATCAGGGTCGACTGTGCTTCATCACCGTCCATATAGTCCTGATCTTGCCCCATGTGACTTCGCACTCTTCACAGAAGTGAAGGTGGAGCTGAAAGGGCGGCGTTTTGCATCCGACGAGGAGCTTCTGGCAGCATGGGATCAAGAGTGTGAAAATGTAACCGAAGAAAAGTGGCAGAGTTGGTTCAGTGACTGGTTTCGACGTATGGAAAAGTGTATTGAGTGTGTTGGAAATTATTTTGAAAAAGTCTAAAGCGTTCACTCACATTGCAAAACTTCCCTAGTGCCCTTTGTACAAGATGTGGGCAGTTGCTTTGTACATAAGGAACATGGTGCTCCTGTGCGAACCTCATCACTTACTTGGTTAGTTGATCTTGTTGAATTCACCGAGTGTTAAAATGAGTATCAAATGCGATGCGTACTACAAGATATACAAATCTAGTTCTTTCAGTTTCACCAAGCAGGTTTAAGTCTCGAAATATATCACTAGAAATGATAAGTGAAAACGAACTATCGTTGCATAGTATATCATAAAATATTAATCTTGTGAGACTGAGAACCTCCTCTTATCACAATCGACTCAGATACCATCTGTCACCAAATGGAAAGATACAACGTATTCGCATTGGGGCACGAGAAATGTAGAGAGTCCAGACCGAGAGAACAATAAATATCCAAAAGAGCTTGTATAATTTGGTTTAAATTTCCTAAACCATATTATTCTTCTTCCTCCTTTCCCATTTTAGACAGTATCACCCTCATTTATAGGTTGTGTTTAGAGTAAATTTCTAGTAGTAAAGGGTTAGTCCTCACACAGCAGCCAATATTTGCGTGATTTTCACTATTGAGGTATATTTCCTTCTAATGAAGCCCTGGCGAATATAGAATACAGGTCCCCAGTCCTTCCATTACCTGGTAAGGGAACTATCATTGTAAAATATGCGTAGTTTGGTCATTAACATGTAATTCCATCGTAATGGTAAGAGCATATTTGTTATCTCCCTACGTTATAGGGCACGGTCAAAATAACTTAGATTCCAGTCCAGCGATACACAATTTATTTGTTGCACCTGAAGTGGAATAATCAGCTGAATAGCAGGTCCATTTTAAGGCGATTTATTGTTATCATTATTATTATCCTCTTTTGCTCCTCTTGCTGTTGTATAAATAATTTCATATACTCACCAAGGTAATAATTAGATTGTTCCAAGGGTAATTAGACTTCCACTGTCATTAAAAACGAACGAGCGCGCAGTATTGTAAAACTACCGCTCAGGTACACAGTTCTCATTAAAAATGGAGCCGATAGATACAATGTTTGATTTAGATTGGAGGTGAATTATATTTTAATAACAATTAAAATTAAGTTTGATAAAATATTAAATGCGAGAAATTTGCAATACCATGCACTCATTCTCTTTTTTTTGTTTTTTTATGAACGACTATAAATTATTCAGAGGATATCTTTATTGAAAGAAAGGTATATCGGCCTTACTAATTCAATGATGGCGTTAATGGTAAGTTGACAGTTCGTATTGCACCCATAACCGTAAAGGGTACAATTTATGGATAAAAGAATGTACATTGATTTCTTTAATCAACGGAAGTGAATAGCTCACTTCATTTGCACACATTTTGGAGTACGAGTCGTCCACTTGGAATTATCCAGGTTGTGTCGGCATTTTATCACATTCAGTATTCTATTTGCCATGTTATATATAAGTTCCCTGTGAATAAGTTCCTAGAGAAATTCCAAGGGTTCACGTTAATTGTATTAGTTTCTTGATTACTAATATGTGATATTAATATAACTCATATGATCATATCATACTGAAATCTGTTCCAGATTATGAATTAAATTCCGAAATATTCCTTAGATTTCCTCTTCTTCAGCATTTTTCGGATTTGAAAATATGATGATTTTGGTCTGTCCTGATTTGAAACATTGATACAAGTACAACAATTGCGTTTATGTTATATACTGAGAAATCTAGAATTTATTCCAAGAATAATTTGTAAATACAGTATTAAATATAACAATATTCAGAGCGAAGAATACTTTTCCCAGTTTTCTTAGCTTCCTGGACCCGTAATGAAGGTGATGAAGTGCGATAAGCCTATTTAATGTCGTTATATTTTAGATTTATCTAATGAATGTCTTTTACTTCATTGCTTAGCTATGTTCCTCAATTCCTCTAGCCGGTCTTCTGGATGTATTCATATCTCCAGATACCGGTACATAGTTTAATATAGACAACTTTTCATATATAGAAGATCAGATATTCCACTTGGAAAGTCCGTTCTAGTTACATTTGAATCGTGAAAGATGTTACTTTGTAACTGTGAACGAGAAAGTAATAAATGGAATTATCAATAAACATGTTGAAACACTTCTTGTTAAAGTTACGTTGATTTGTTAACAATCCCGCTTATTTTCTTATTAATAACTCACTGATTTTACTTACTGTATATTAATTTAATTAGACTTATTTTGATAATATTCTAGATAGTTTCATAATTTAAGAAATGAAAGTAAATTATTTTTATTTGTTAGCGATAATGTTGTTAGCTTTTAATGAATGAAGCTACAGTTGCTCATGTAGGAATGAAAAAATATGAATTGTTCATTGGTGAAAATTAAAATCTGACTCGAACATATTATCAGATCATGTTGAAATACTTCCTTAATCAGAAGCCCCTGGATACGAAGTCCATCCAATTAGAATTTGCCGCTGATGGTATCAAATCCAACTTCTCATGAAAAGTTCAGGAAAGAATACATTTCTCTGCTATAGATTGCTTTATCAGACAGTAAGAACTACGCCTATTTAAAAAGACTTTTCTGGTAGTTTAGTGTAAACTAAATTCATCGTTGTAATCTTGGTGGCATTTTTAAGTTGATAATGGATTTGTTGAGGATATATTTTTTACAGGAAGTTGCTGCTCTCAAATCGCTTAGCTATTTTCCTCAATTCTTATAGCCGGTCTTCTGCATGTATGAAATGTCTCACTACTCCATGCTCGTATCTTATAGAGCTTATTTATGACTTACTAAACGATTTCATTCTTTTCTTCTGTTCTGAATCACGTATTTTCAGAGAAATGCGATGTCTTAGGATATGTTTTTCAGTATCGATGAAATGTCGCTTCATTCTAATATGGTTACATTTCAGGGCTGGAACCAAGTTTAAGTTAACCATGTAAAATTCATCATATACTTATTAGAACAATTCTTTCTGAATTTCGTGCTTCATATACACAATGACCTGGAAATTTGAATAAGATAAGGCATGATTGGGAAGGTTTTGCTTTAACGTTCGCATTTTGCTCTTCGTTTGTGTGGTTAACCCTAAATAAACACATTTCTTAAAAAATATTGTGTCTACGGTATATACGAATAGAAAATAAACATCAAGAATATATTGACACCGAGGAGGAGAATATAGGATATTAGAAACGTGCTTAATGTTATTCTTTAAAATTGATGTTCTCGTTAAAATGCTTATATTTTCTGGTTTACTTTGTTTTCTCTCGTCGACTGGATGTTCTCAATGCTGGACTTGTAACCACTTATCCACATGCAAGAAGAAATAATAATGAAAAATAACATGTGATTCATCTCTCAGTTTGCAAGTTCTTATATTAAATACAAACGTAACTACCTCTGCCCTCCTTGTTATCTATTCTGAGATTTTCCCTTCATGATAAACGACAACATTCCATGTCTAAGTACATTTGTAATTACATTGCGAAGAATAAACTGGGCTTCCTCTACAGTGAAAATGCGAGACATCTGTCACCTGTCACGTCGACGACAGCCCCAAATGCAGATCAATAATGGCTGATTGATACTTCAAGTTATCTGGGTTCATAACTGTGTGAACTTTGTGGAGATTTTGAAGATAATTTTTTTATATGAATTGCAGCAAAAATCTCGTTGGCCACAACTGAAGGGCAGTGTTAATTTCTTCATTCATTAAGGGCATCCTTTTCTTTTTTCACTCTTCCTTCAAATTCAATATATCAGTTGTACTTTCATAGGTGTCATATATTTCCTTGATTTCTATGAAGATTCAGGTCCGTATTCTAATGTCTACAGGGTAGTATTTTCTCCTCAAAAATCGCACAGCGTCAGAAGAGGCATCTCGTATGATTTCATGAATTTTATAAATCTAACCTAAATAGATTTTCACACAACACCTAACAATACTCATACCCTATTAACAAAACCATTTATTTTGTAAGTGCTCTTAGTGACTGTTGTTAATGGTTTTGACATTCACGCCCATTTCTGAAGAAGTCAAACGGCAGGGATATTTAAAGATATAGAAGAAATCTCAACGGATCGAAAATCCACTCAGACCTCTGCGAAATCATCTTGAGATGAGGGACGTCCTTATTCCATCGGTGGTTTACTGCTCAGTATGGAAGACAGCTGATTTACAAGGAGAATTTCGATTGTACCTATTTCTTCGCTGTGATTCGCGAACTACAGTAAATACTTGAAGCGTGCTTGAATCAGGAAACCACTTTACGAAATTATCTTTGTCGATACTCTTTCTCGAGGAGTGGAAGAACGTCACAAGCCTTCAAATGTTCGTCGATTATACAACAGTGAACTGCATTAACAAGTAAGTCAGTGCTGATAATTGTACGTGTTTCAACAGGCATAGCATGAAACTACTGCACGTGTTATGTGAGGAAAAATTATAACACATATCAGTAAAACAGACGTTCACACCGTGAACGTGACAGAAGGGAATCACGAGTAGCATTTTCAGACTGGATAGTGACATTTATTTATCTTATCATTTTAACTTTTCAGATACAATGACATTTCGCAATCAGTTGGAAAAATGCATTATAATTTTTAGAATAATCAAACGGTTCATATTATTATGTAGTAATTCAGGAAGGGGACATCTGGAGATAGCTAGAAATGTTACACATAGGACACTACACTCGTAGTTACAAACTTTTATTTATGTGGAAATTGTTATATTTACCTCAAAATGTATCCATCCATCATTTTTTATTATTGTTGTTATTATGCTTCACGAATTCAATGAATTTTTTTCTCCATGATGTTATAATGACTTCATTGATGGCGTAAACAAGAATATTGCGGTAAGCTGAAAATATTCTGCTTTCTGACGATCGAACGTAGATTTAAAGGCAATAACGACAGTATATAATATAGGGAGTTATTCACTTTAAGTTTGGAGAGAAATGGGACATACAAATGAAGCAGAACAAAGTGAAATTAATTAATGAAAATACACATTGCATTCAAGATAATAGCTGATACTAGAACGAAACATTCATAATTGTTTTGGAGTTCACAAAAGCATACTGTTGTTTTTCATTCAAAATGTTCCATTCATACCCATTTTACTATAATTACTGCAAAAAAGTGAAAAAAAACCCAACATCTACTGCCGAGGAAGTATTCACATCAGCAGAAAAACCCAACTTGGTGAAAACACTTTTACCATGTGCGTACAATTTGAATTAAATTATCTTTTTTTTATCTAAACTTAGCGTTGTGTTGTTGTGTGTTTGAGTCATCAGTCCATAGACTGGTTTGATGCAGCTCTCCATGCCACCCTATCCTGTGCTAACCTTTTCATTTCTACGTAACTATTGCATCCTACATCTGCCGTAATCTGCTTGTCATATTCATACCTTGGTCTACCCCTACCGTTCTTACCACCTACACTTCCTTCAAAAACCAACTGAACAAGTCCTAGGTGTCTTAAGATGTGTCCTATCATTCTATCTCTTCTTCTCGTCAAATTTAGCCAAATCAATCTCCTCTCACCAATTCGATTCAGTATCTCTTCATTCCTGATTCGATCTATCCATCTCACCTTCAGCATTCTTCTGTAACACCACATTTCAAAAGCTTCTATTCTCTTTCTTTCTGAGCTGGTTATCGTCCATGTTTCACTTCCATACAATGCCACGCTCCACACGAAAGTCTCCAAAAACATCTTTCTAATTCCGATATCAATGTTTGAAGTGAGCAAATTTCTTTTCTTAAGAAAGCTCTTCCTTGCTTGTGCTAGTCTGCATTTTATGTTCTCCTTACTTCTGCCATCGTTAGTTATTTTACTACCCAAGTAACAATATTCATCTACTTCCTTTAAGACTTCATTTCCTAATCTAAAATTTCCTACATCACCTGCCTTCGTTCGACTGCACTCCATTACTTTTGTTTTGGACTTATTTATTTTCATCTTGTACTCCTTATCCAAGACTTCATCCATACCATTCAGCAACTTCTCGAGATCTTCTGCAGTCTCAGATAAAATAACAATATCATCGGCAAATCTCAAGGTTTTGATTTCCTCTCCTTGGACTGTGATTCCCTTTCCAAATTTCTCTTTGATTTCCTTTACTGCCTGTTCTATGTAAACATTGAAAAGGAGAGGGGACAAACTGCAGCCTTGCCTCACTCCTTTCTGGATTGCTGCTTCTTTTTCAAAGCCCTCGATCCTTATCACTGCAGACTGATTTTTATACAGATTGTAGATAATTCTTCGTTCTCGGTATCTGATCCCTATCATCTTCAGAATCATAAATAGCTTGGTCCAATCAACATTATCGAATGCCTTTTCTAGATCTACGAATGCCATGTACGTGGGCTTGTCCTTCTTGATTCGATCCTCTAAGATCAGACGTAAAGTCAGGATTGCTTCACGTGTTCCTACATTTCTTCTGAAGCCAAACTGATCTTCTCCCAACTCAGCTTCCACTTGTTTTTCCATTCTTCTGTAAATAATACGTGTTAAAATTTTGCAGGCATGAGATATTAAACTAATGGTGCGGTAGTTTTCACACCTGTCAGCACCGACTTTCTTGGGAATAGGTATAACAACATTCTGCCGAAAATCGGATGGGACTTCTCCTGTCTCATACATCGTGCACACTAAATGAAATAACCTTGCCATGCTGGTTTCTCCTAAGGCAGTCAGTAATTCAGAGGGAATGTCATCAATTCCAGGTGCCTTGTTCATATTTAGGTCACTCACAGCTCTGTCAAACTCTGACCTCAAAATTGGGTCTCCCATTTCATCAGCATCAACAGCCTCATGTTCCAGAACCAAATTATCTATATCTTTACCTTGATACAACTGTTGGATATGCTCCTGCCATCTTTCTGCTTTGTCTTCTTTCCCTAGAAGTGGCTTTCCATCTGAGCTTTTAATATTCATACTCCTAGATTTCCTTTCTCCAAAGGTTTCCTTGATTTTCCTGTATGCAGCATCTACCTTTCCCAGGACCATACAGCCTTCGACATCCTTGCACTTCTCCTTCAGCCATTCTTCCTTAGCTACCTTGCACTTTCTATCCACTTCTTTCTTTAATCGCCTGTATTCTTTTCTGCCCTCTTCATTTCTAGCATTCTTGTATTTTCGTCGTTCATCAATCAGGTCTAGTACCTCCTGAGTTATCCACTGATTCTTAGTTGATCTTTTCTTCCTTCCTAACATTTCTTCAGCAGCCCTACTGACTTCATTTTTCATGACTCTCCCCTCTTCCTCTATACTGTTTCCTTCAGCCTTTTCATTTAATCCTTGTGCAACATGTTCCTTGAAACAATCCCTCACACTCTTTTCTTTCAACTTGTCTAGATCCCATCTTTTTGCATTCTTTCCTTTCTTCAATTTCTTCAACTTCAGATGGCATTTCATGACCAACAAGTTGTGGTCACAGTCCACGTCTGCTTCTGGTAAAGTTTTGCAATCCAACACCTGGTTTCTGAATCTCTGCATAATCATAATGAAGTCTATTTGATACCTTCCAGTGTCTCCAGGTCTCGTCCACGTATACAGCCGTCGTTTGTGGTGTTTGAACCAAGTATTGGCAAGGACTAAATTATGATCAGTGCAGAATTCAACCAGCCGACTTCCTCTTTCGTTCCTTTGTCCCAATCCAAACTTTCCTACTGTACTACCTTCTCTTCCTTGGCCTACCACTGCATTCCAGTTTCCCATCACAATTAGATTCTTGTCTTCTTTTACATATTGTATTAAATCTTCTATCTCCTCATATATTCTTTCGATTTCTTCATCATCCGCTGAACTAGTAGGCATATAGACCTGCACTATTGTGGTGGACATTGGTTTGGTGTCTATCTTGACGACAATAATTCTTTCACTATGCTGCTCGTAGTAGCTTACCCGCTGCCCTATTTTCTTATTCATTATTAAACCAACTCCTGCATTTCCCCTGTTTGATTTTGTGTTGATAATTCGGTAGTCGCCTGACCAAAAATCTTGTTCTTCCTGCCAACGTACTTCACTTATACCAACTACATCTAACTTTAGCCTATCCATCTCCCTTTTCACATTCTCTAACCTACCACAACGATTCAAACTTCTAACATTCCACGCTCCGACTCGCAGAATGTCAGTATCCATCTTCCTGATGATCGCCCCCTCTCGTGTAGTCCCCACCCGGAGATCCGAATGGGGGACTAGTTTACCTCCGGAATATTTTACCCGGGAGGCAGCCATCATCAGTACATCATTCATACAGAGAGAGCTGCACGTCCTCGGGAGGTAGTTACGGCTGTAGAGTCCGTTGCTTTCAGCCGTGTAGCAGTATCAACACAGCTAAGCCATGTTGAGTATTATTACAAGGCTGTATCAGTCAATCATCTAAGACTGCCGCCCTTGCAACTACCGAAAGGCTGCTGCTCCCCTTTCGATGAACCATTCGTTGGTCTGGTCTCTCAACAGATACCCATCCAATATGGTTGCACCTGCGGCTCGGCTATCTGCATCATTGGGACACGCAAGCCTCCCCACCGCGGCAAGGTCACATGGTTCGCAGAGGAGGCGTTATAAAACACTTAAGATCTTATGAATCCATTATTTTTAGGATATCACATGCTGGAATATCGGTCATGAACCTAAAGGTGAAGCGTATTTAACTATTTGCATTTGTATTCCATCATTTGAGACTAATTAATAGCCATTTATGTTCCTTTTTAAACCTATGGAATGACTAATTCGGTAAATACAGTACTTAAAGTTGAAATTAAATGCAACTTAGTGATAGATTATGCGAACTTCGTTACATAGTTCAGTTTTCTTTCTACTTCAAAGTAATTACTATATATGAGCTACTCAACAGTAAAAGATATAAAAAACTCCCTTACAGACGGTGTTCAAATGCGAGGACACATGTTCAGAGCAGATATTCATATTTCTACATTATCTACTGAACAGGTCAAAAGTTTATTAAATAGTCAATGCAGGATAAAAACTTTTATGTTGAAGCTCTGCCATTGCACTGCATACACTTTAATAGGTATTATAGAAAAAGTAGGCTATGCTGTCAAAACGATTCGAGACATTGAATCAAAACTGAGCTTCGTGTGATTATATTAAACTTTTAAGACATTTTGAATGTTGTTGTGAATTCATTTGAAGGGCTTGGCATTTTTTAAAGCAATCAGCGTCATTTACCGTCGTGTGTCTAATAACCTGTTTTTATTATAGAGTGAATACAACTAGTTAGTTAAATCTAGTGCTAGGTAGATGTCTTGGATCCTGAGGTAAGAACTATTCGAGTGAACGAAGCCTATTAAAATAATCGAAATTTAAAAATAACTTTTTAGAGGGTTTATCTACTGCCTAGTTAGCGTTATCTCCTCTACTCTATTATTACAAATACAAACGCTCCCAACATCTTTTCAGCTTACGGACGCAGTCTTGGTAGGCAGTTTGGAGATACCGCGCAATTCTGCTTGCGATTTCACTTGGATGTCTTCAACTGGACCTCGGGGATATTTAGTTCCAGAACTGAAAAACGCTTGTCAGGGCTAGTTCAGGTGATTAAGGGTGGATAGAGATGCACAATTGTCTTCGTGTTCTTAAAAGTTTTAGAATTGATAGCGATGCATGAACCGGCGCGTTGTCATGGTGGAGGGTTCAGGAGTTTTGTATTCTACCAGCGTGTCTTTATCTGCAGACAGTTCCTCAGACCTCTTAATACGTCGAAATAATACCAGCAGTACACTGTGCACAACACCACTGATATCAACAAAGACTGTCAACAACAAAAATTTCACGTTTGACCTGACGTGCCACGTTGTCTTCGGTCTCAGCGAGTCGCCATAGGTTGTCTTCATCATCTGGCATATTTCTGAAAACGTTTTCTTCAGTCTGAAGCAGAAGGGAATGTTGATATACCTCTCGTGATATTCAGATATATCGGCAATCGAAAACCATACTCAACACACTCCCAAACTGACAATTGTTGAGCGATAACTAACTGTTTCAGAAATGATTGACAAACGCTTTTATTCATTTGATTTACCACCGATTTGTATTCAGGGCTGTCGGCCAGGTGGCAGATTCCATATCATTTTTTTAATCTAGCCTTTTCTTACACAATTTCAAAGGATTTGGAAATTTGTCGAACATCTCCCTGAGCAAGTTATTCTAATCGTTAATTCCTTTTCCAATGAACGTACACTTCCAAAATTAGACCTCTTGAATTTCAACTTCATTTTCATCTTTCCTACTTTCAGAAATTCCACTCAAACGTATTCCTCTACAAATGTCACTCAATGCCACCTCTCCACTGAGAGCATGGAACATACCCTTAGTCGAACAACTTGTCTTCTTACGCCGGAATCTTCCCAGCCTAACGATTGTGACACTTTTGTTTGATGTCACCAAGAACAAATCATGCTGCTTTCCTGTGGAACTTTGCCAGTCCTCATATCCTAGCAAGGGTCCCACACACTAGAACCATAGTCTAATTGGGGCCTTACCAGAGATATATGCGCCCCCTCTTTTACATGCTTACTATAACCCATAAATACCTTCATAAACATGTGAAGAGATTTGGAACACTTACAACCTCGTTAATGTGATCAGATCAATGACGATCTTTTCTTATATTAACACCTAGGTACGTACAGCGATGCCCATCAGGTACTTTCACTCCATCAACACTGTAATTAAAACAGGGAGGACTTCTATCCTCTTGGTGAAACTTGCAACCAGACTTTTCATTCCATTTACCAACATATCATCTCACAATACTGTCGAGGTCTTTTTGCAATAGCTTACGTTCCTTTAACTTATTTATTACTCTATACAGTATAACATCATCCGCAAAAAGCCCTATCTGTGATTTCATTTCTGTACTCATATCATTTACATATGTACTGTAGAAAACATAAAAGACCCAATAATACTGCCATGCGGAACTGTCTTGATCAATACTGGATCATATAATGCTTCAACTACTATAATTCTCTGTGTTCTATTTTCTAGAAATATAGCCACCCATATAATTTTGTGTAGTCCAGTAGCCCTCATTTTCGTCAGTAGTCTCTCACGATCTACCCTATCGGAAGCAAACATTAGTTAGGAAGGACTTCATTGTAGAGCACAACTTACCAGAAATCATCATGTTTTTGCGCAGTACTTTCATAGTTTGGTTCGTTTCTGAAGACATCTCGTATACCTGTAGTTAGACTAGAAAATTCCAGGCAAGACAAATTCAGGGTAGCTGCTGTCAGTGTCAGAATTCGGATCTCAGATAAAGCTTTTCAGGTTCAGTCACTTGACCGCAAAAGATGAATTTGAAGTGTAGTTTACAATTACATGAAAATAACGGTTTTTCTGACAATTCAGTTTTACCACGAGAAACAACACGAGAAGGTGATGCAGGTGAGAAAAGAAGTGTACGGAATCTTACCTTCTGAATGCATCCAACGAAAGACGTGCGAACTCGCACTTTGGGTGAAACCATATCGAAGTTGGGTACTCCTCCGATGTAGAGGTTCTGAGGGAGTGAGAGTTGGGTGAAGGCTCCAGGAGTCATCGCCTGGGTTGCTGGGAGATTATCGACTTGCAGAATGGCCAGTCTACCAGTGCGCGACAACCGCAGTTCGTGCCATTCTCCCAAAGCCACAGGCTCACTGCTCCTTGACAAGACAACAAAACAGCGCAATGAGGTCACATATTCATATTGTTAGTCTCCAAATTTATGGCTGTGCGGGAATGGAATACTAGAAGCGACTTTCTGAAAGATGGCTATTCAAATCCTAACGACGAGGAGATGGAATAGAACAGATTGACTTACACTATAGAGACATATTTCTGATGTCAAGGAGCTCTGGCTGTTACTTCAGAAACCAAAAGGGAGTAAATGAATTGGTTATTTTTGGAATGGCATAAGTCAGTTTTTGGCGAAAATATGTTTTGGAGGTAAATTATTTTTTGGGTGTAGATGGATCTTTTAAACGTGAAATGATGTAAGTCTGACCCTTATAAGTGTATGAAACTATTCCACCATTTTGTCGTTTATTTATGTAACAACTTAAGGCAGCACACTTAAGTCTTCCATAAATAAACACATTAGTATGCTAATTGTTGTAAAGCTCACTCCTGTGCTCTTCGTTTTTTTCTGCTTTACAGTTGGATGTATTGAAATGTAATGTAATATGA
Organism: Anabrus simplex; assembly: GCF_040414725.1. NCBI lineage: Eukaryota > Metazoa > Arthropoda > Insecta > Orthoptera > Tettigoniidae > Anabrus > Anabrus simplex. Next base: position 63,370,570 of record NC_090266.1, read on the forward strand.
TATGTTGTAACAATGATACGATGCTGATAACAGCACTCCATTTCGTCCATTCCAGTGAGAGGGTATCTATCCTAGTCCATAGACTGACCCCTCTAGGTCAATAGCTTCACTTCATTCTCGTCTCTTCTAGTGAGAGGTTGTCTTGTAGCAACTATACAGAGAATAGGCGTGAAGCTAGTGGGCCTAGACGTGGTCTTCACCGAGAGGACTCCGGCAGGTGGATTCGCCAAATCTCCCGAATGCAAGCTGACAGATACGTGACTCAAAATGTGTAGCCACTCACTCGGTCACATTCCCTACAGCCTACAGGTCCGAAATCGAGGAATGTAGTTGTACCGCCCATCGCCAAATAGCTTAGCTGAGGATATTCACTTGAATATTTCTGCCATTCATAACTAGAACCATATTCTTTGGCTAAAATGCAATTCTCGTTTTTGACAATATCACTTTTACCGTTATGGTTTTCATCCATTAAAAAAGGCTGCTCAGAGGTAATTATTCTAAATGAAAATGAGATAAGTAAAAATGCAATCTCGATTTAATTGAAATTTTGTAATTAATAATGGTGGTTGCGCAAAGCCTTCATCCAGATCAGGAATAGCCACTGAAATCAATATGACACACTTCGGGAGCGATACTCATTGTTACCTGATGGTGGCGGCGCCTGTGCCAAGGTCGAAAGTAAACTCCAGATGACCATCGCTCATGTAGACTGCCATAAAGTCCCCCACGCCGTCTGAGCGGTGTCCATTGTACAGAATGACTCCATCTTGGGCGCTGGGCTTGAGTGTGAGCTGGAGGTCGAGCCAGGAGAGAGCGGAGCCGCCTAGACCAGGGTACCGCAGGTAGCTGGAGCCGTTGAAGGACGGAACCTGGAACAACAACGTGGTCACTGCATCTTCAGATGTTCTCATTTTAATTGGCAGCTCATTTTTTAAATCCTAGAATGCTAAAGCATACTCTGGGATAAAGGTGTCAAAGCTTGCCCGCCGTAAGAGCAGTGCTCGTGCTAGGGCGCAAGTCGCTTCCCTCCGTCGGCTTGTACTTCCCCATATTGCTGACTCAGGGTTGGGCACGCCTGCCGGTGAAAGGCTGCAGTTACCTGTTTTGGTCTTCAACTATTCGTTGAGACATACAACTACATAGGCTGTGGCATAACATAGTAATTTGTTAGTGTTATGTTTGTGTACTTCTGTATCATCAGGGTTACTAGAAGAGATGCTACTTTTATAACAGCCTATATTATTTTATTTAAGTGTATAAAAACATGACTTTTGCTACAGAAGCGATATAGTAGCGGCATAGTAAAAGGTATTATTCTGCTTCATAATTGTTCATAGGGGAATTGAGCATTTTAAGCATCTAAAAGGTAAATGTGTTTCATTCTGTACTTCATTGCTTATGGCAACCTTTCAACTAATTATTTATTCTCCTAGTATACGCTCATCTGGAAAATTTACAAGAACCAGTGTACAAATGTAGTGGAGAAGGGATGTACAAGAACGGCAAGAATTAAGAAAGGAGTGAGACAGGGTTGTCCACTCTTACATTAAATTTTCAATTTGTTTATTGAAGAAGCAATATGTGTTTTAAAGGAAAGGAATAAAGTGAAATGGGAAAAGAATCCATAACATTAGATTTTTTTTTGCTCGTTGCTTTACGTCGCATCGACACAGATAGGTCTTATGGCGACGATGGGACAGGGAAGGGCTAGGAGTGGGAAGGAAGCGGCCGTGGCCTTAATTAAGGTACAGCCCCAGCATTAGCCTGGTGTGAAATGGGAAACCACGGAAAACCATCTTCAGGGCTGCCGACAGTGGGGTTCGAACCTACTATCTCCCGAATACTAGACACTGGCTGCACTTAAGCGACTGCAGTAATATTAGATTTGCTGACGACATTTCCTTAGTAGCAGACTCTGAAAAGGAAATTAAATACAGTAGAATGTTGTGTGATACATTGACACACTGCGAACTTAAAATAAATAGTAACCGAGCTCGATAGCTGCTTACTACTATTTCCACTTATTATTTCCGGCTCCATGGCGAAATGGTTAGCGTGCTGGCCTTTGTTCACAGGGGTCCCGGGTTCGATTCCCGGCAGGGTTGGGAATTTTAACCATAACTGGTTAATTCCGCTGGCACGAGGGCTGGTTGGATGTGTCGTCTTCATCATCATTTCATCCCCCATCACGACGCGCAGGTCGCCTACGGGGTCAAATCAGAAAGATCTGCATCTGACGAATCAAACTTGTCCTCGGACACTCCCGGCACTAAAAGCCATACGCCATTTCATTTTCCACTTATTATTATTATTATTATTATTATTATTATTATTATTATTATTATTATTATTATGTCCGGCTCCATGGCTAAATGGTTATCGTGCCGGCCTTTGGTCCGGGTTCGATTCCCGGCCGGGTCGGGGATTTTAACCTTCATTGGTTAATTCCAATGGCTCGGGGGCTGGGTATGTGTGTCGTCTTCAGCATTAGAATTCATCATAGGTAGGGCACCAATCTCATAGACGCGCAGGTCGCATATGCGGCGTCAACTCGGAAGACCTGCACTCGGCCTCTTCGGAGGCCACAAGCCATTATTATTATTTTACCGGGCGGTACACCTCCACGCCGCCAATTCAAATATTGAGCCAATTGAAACTTCTCTACTGGAGAAACTTGGAACTTTAACTACTGAACTAATTCCACGGTTATTCAGAAGATGTCACTGAGTGTTTTTTATTTGCCTTTTGTTTTTCAACGATTAAGAGGTGTGGACAATCTCTAACAGATGTCTCTACCCAAAACTATGGTAACACACTCTGGTGCAATGGAATGAACTTTCTTGAAGAAATATTGTATTCCTAAGTTTTATTTTTACTAAATTTTGGTTCTGTGGTTTGTGGGTTGGCAATATAAATCCTTTCTTTCCGCCCGTTTTGAATGTAACCAATCATGAATTTACGTAATTAATTTTCCACCAATAAGGTGTTTCTTCCTCGTCTTGTGTATTAGTTTTTGCTGTTGGCCAATAAAAGTTTGTGGGCGGGTTGTTATCATTCATGAAAGGTCTCGAATGTTCCATGAGGGTATATAAACTGCTGATTTTCTTGTCTCGGTGCCACTTCTGTAACATCCTTCTTAGTATGTGAATATGTAGCAGGGGGCGGGAAGCGCCTCTTTCTCCAAGCAGCAGTTCATCTACAAGGTAATGGCCTGTTAACATCTTCATGTCTTGCTAGCTCAGCAGTTTAACTCTCGGGGAGGGTTCGAAACCTTTAGTATGTAACCTACCTTTATTAAATGTAAATTCTGTCTATCTATAAATTACAAATCTGTAAAGCGGGGATAGAGAGTGCTTCACCCTCTCGAACTCCCCTTCATTTTTGAAAAAGGAGGTGACTACGTTTTTATAACCGTTCTTCTCTTCTTTAATGTAGTAAAAGTTTTCGAATACGTGTCACCTCCCTAGCTTGGGATTAGCCCCTGTACGATCGGCCTAGCGCCACATAGGTTTTAGACAAAAACTTGGTGTAGGAGTGCAAGTTATCGCCTCCATTCAATTATGTATTTTGGGCCATTTACTTAACCCGTGTGTTTTCCTTCCTGCGAAGGCCCAGTAGATTGTGTACGATATACCCCTGTTTCTTTATTATGCCTTGATGGCAGGTTGTGTAAGAGTCCGTTATTGCCTTTATAGGCTTGAAAGATCGAGAGCGGGACAGCTCTTTATAGTGTTGTGGTAAAAGTGCCTTAGAGAGGCTTGTGATGTAAAGTTGGGAGCTAATGCTCCATGTAATTAAGGGTGTTCTGCCCTTTGGTACCTTGTTATTGTGAGCTGAGAGCTCAGAAATTATATTTGGGGCTCGAAGCCCAGATCTTGTAATAACCCCCTAAATCTTGTGATTTCTTTGTACCTGATTTAGGCTTGTTGTTGACTTGTTAAGTTTACAAATTCTATGTCATCATTGTTAAGCTTTGAAAATATAACCTTTGTTAAAGTTTTAAATTAACTTTAATTTTGTAGTTGAGACCTATTCCTGCCCGCACCTTCTTTCACCTCTAACTACCACGGATATCTCCGTAACAATTATTATTATTATTATTATTATTATTATTATTATTATTATTATTATTATTATTATTATTATTATTATTATTATTATTATTATCATTATCATTTCTTCTCAGCAGGCTCCATCACTTGCAATTAGTCATCCCAAGTTGAGAGAGTATTAATTATCTAGCGGTATTTAATGGCGCTTAAGATTGTGAGACCAGTATTCATCATCGTCATCATCATCTGTTTACCCTTTAGGTTCGGTTTTCCCTCGGACTTAGCGTGGGATCCCACCTGTACCGCCTCAAGGGCAGTGTCCTGGAGCTTCAGACTCTTGGTCGGGGGATACAACTGGGGAGTATGACCAGTACCTCGCCCAGGCGGCCTCACCTGCTCTGCTGAACAGGGGCCTTGTGGAGGGATGGGAAGATGGGAAGGGATAGGCAAGGGAGAGGGAAGGAAGCGGCCGTGGCCTTAAGTTAGGTACCATCCCGGCATTCGCCTGGAGGAGAAGTGGGAAACCACGGAAAACCACTTCCAGGATGGCTGAGGTGGGAATCGAACCCACCTCTACTCAGTTGACCTCCCGAGGCTGAGTGGACCCCGTTCCAGCCCTCGTACCACTTTTCAAATTACGTGGCAGAGCCGGGAATCGAACCCGGGCCTCAGGGGGTGGCAGCTAATCACGCTAACCACTACACCACAGAGGCGGACGAGACCAGTATTACTAGATATAAAGGTACGTTACGCAACCGCTTTTCACAACAAAATTCTAACCTTAAGTCAAAGAGCAATAGAAGAAACGCAAGAGACATTATAAGTTGTTATTAATTATTAAGCCTTATTTTCGGCTCCATGGCTAAATGAATAGCGTGCTGGCCTTTGGTCACAGGGGTCCCGGGTTGGATTCCCGGCAGCGTCTGGAATTTTAACCACAATTGTTTAATTCCCCTAGCACGGGGACTGGGTGTATGTGTCGTCTTCATCCTCATTTCATCCCCTTCACGACGCGCAGGTCACCAACGGGTGTCAAATCAAAATACCTCCACCTGGCTAGCCGAAGTCCTCGGACACATCCCGGCACTAAAAGCATTATTATCCAAGTGTATTCACCATACCATTAATACCAAGTGTATTCGCCATATGAAGGACATTGAGTCCGATTTTCGATTTAGAATCCTCACTCAAGATGTTGCCGACATAATCTGATCCAGAGCTAAATGAAGGGCAGTCAAATAAACTGGAATGTAAATAAGAAGTACGGCTATCTGTATATGATTTTGAGGGTATTCTGGGGCTCTAGTGAGGATGTAAAGGAGAGGGCTTATAAATATCTGGTAAGAACTTTAAGTGCCCTTAGCCTAAATACCGCTAGATATTTAATACGTCTGTCAGCTTGTGATGACTAATTACAAGTGATGGAGCCTGTTGAGAAGAAATAATAATATTAATAATAATATTAATATATTTTTTTGCTACTTGTTTTAAGTCGCACCGACACAGATAGGTCTTATGGCGACGATAGGACAGGAAAGGCCTCGGAATGGGACGGAAGCGTCCGTGGCCTTAGTTAAGGTACAGCCCCAGCATTTGCCTGGTGTGAAAATGGGAAACCACGGAAAACCATCTTCAGGGTTGCCGACAGTGGGGTTCGAACCCACTATCTCCCGAATACTGGATACTGGCTGCACTTAGGCGACTGCAACTATCGAGCTCGGTATAATAATAATAATAATAATAATAATAATAATAATAATAATAATAATAATAATAATAATAATAATAATAATAATAATAGCCTCCGTGGCTCAGACGGCAGCGCGTCGGCTTCTCACCACTGGATACCGTGGTTCTAATCCCGGTCACTCCATGTGAGATTTGTGCTGGACAAAGCGGAGGCGGGACAGGTTTTTCTCCGGGTACTCCGGTTTTCCCTGTCATCTTTCATTCCAGCAACACTCTCCATTCTCATTTCATAGCATCTAACATTCATTAATAAATCACTTTGGGAGTGGCGACCTCATCGTACTAACAGCCTATATCTGCTTCATTCATTACATCCCTGACCCGGTCAATGACTGGAAAACATGTTGTAAGTTTTCATTTTCAATAATAATAATAATAATAATAATAATAATAATAATAATAATAATAATAATAATAATAATAATAATAATAATAATAATAATAATAATAATAATAATTGGAAAAAATGGTTCCGGTGTATGCGACCCTCACCACGATTACTTGATTCAAGAACTGAAAAAAAAAGCAACTCGATTCTTTCCTGGGTATTTTCCGACAAAGAGTAGCGTTACGAAAATGCTGCAAAGTTTATGCCGAAAAGACTCGGGAGAAAGGAGACGAGCTGCTCGATTAAGTGGTATGTTCTGAGCTGTCAGTGGAGAGATGGCGAGGAATGACATCAGTAGACGAGTAAGTTTGAGTGGTGGTTCTAAAAGTAGGAAAACCGAGTGAGTTGATGTGTGGTGAGGAGCGCGCAGCTGTGAGCTTGCATTCGGTAGATAGTGTGTTCGAACCCCACTGTCGGCAGCCCTGAATATGGTTTTCACCCGAGGCAAACGCTGGGGATGTACCTTAATGCCACGGCCACATCCTTCCCACTCCAGGTCCTTCCCTATTCCATCGTCGCCATAATGACTGTCTGTGTCGGTGCGACGTAAAGCAACTTGTTAAAAAAAAAGTAAGAAAGATAAAGTTGGAATTCAAGCGGACAAATCGGGCAAATGTTCGTTTATAGGAAGAGGAGTGAGGGACTGGAATAATTTAGCAAGGGTAATGTTCAATACATTTCCAAATTCTTCGCAATTATTTAAGAAAACGCTAGGTAACCAATATATAGTGAATCTGTCAGCTGGGTGGCTGCTGTAAATGCAGATCAGTGGTGATTGATTGATTGATTGATTGATTGATTGATTGATTGAAAGAACAGAATAGCCTGTTATCTGGCACGATTGAAGTGTTAAGAGTGGAGATGACTTCCAACCTGCATTGATTTCAAACCCTCCACAGTACGTTTCATCTTAATAGTCGCATTACACAACAATGCTGAATTCAGGCAAGCCTTATAAAGAACGTACCGACTGCAGTGAGATATATATATAGGAACCGTTTAGGTCTCATTTATATTGTGCATGGGTAGGATCAGAAGGCAAATGGCCATGATATCGCTTACTCCCGGTAACATATGGTCTATAAAGCGAGACAGATCGGCCTTGCATGCCGAAGTGTTGTTTTTATGTAGGCGAAGGAAGTGTAAAACTCAAATAAATCAATGTTATCCACTGACCTCAGCCATTCCAGTATTTCCAACGGCATGGAATTTATTCGTGGCCGTCTATAAGTCAAGTTGTAAGGAGACTGGACCTCTTAAATCACGGGTCCTGAACGGTGCGGGCTTATCTCGCGCCGAGCCAAGTAAGAAACGACTTCATAAACACACCCACGTGTGCTGCTGCCGCTCCCCAAATTGGATCTGCACCGACATTACGAGCCTTGTGGAGCAACGGGACTTTTTATACTATTTTCATAAGGGTGTATTGAGAGCTTTACTGAATGCGAGATTGAGATTGGCGAATAAAGTAACCTGCAAGAATTGAGTACTGATGGAAGCGATAGAGAGCTACCCGACCGGGAAGAATTCACCAAGAGTTACAACAGCTTTCCGGTTTATAAAGGATAGTTAACAAATCTTTCTTTCTTTCTTTCTTAATCCGTTTAATCTCTAGGGTTGGTTTATTCCTCGGACTACCGGCTCAAGGGCAGTGTCCTGGAGCGTGATACTTTGGGTCGGGGGATACAACTGGGGAGGAGGATCAGTACCTTGCCCACGCTGACTCACCTGCTGTGCTTAACAGGGGCCCCTTGTGGGGGTTGGGAAAATTAGACGGGAGAGACAAGGAAGAGGGAAGGAAGTGGCCTAAAGTTAGGTACCATCCCGGCATTTGCCTGGAGGAAAAGTGGGAAACAACGGAAAACCACCTTTAGGATGGCTGAGGTGGGAATCGAACCCCCCTGTAGTTAGTGGACCTTCCGAGGCTGAGTGGATCCCGTTCCAGCCCTCGTACCACTTTTCAAATTTCGTGGCCGAGCCGGGAAACGAACCCGGTGCTCCACGAGTGGCAGCTAACACTAGCCTGCAAAATAAAACTTTTTTTGTGCGGTAGAAACGAAACTAGGTGGGTTTTGTGAATTTCTTAACGCAGAATTCGAAAAAAAAAATAGTTTTGGCGAATCACGTCTGGTTTGGTGGCAATTTTACAAAATATTATTTTGTGCTTACGTAAAATTATTGATACTTAGTATTGATTAAATTTGATGTACTGAGCCGTATCCTACCGGCCCATAATAATAACTGGAATATTATTTGACCAAACATGTGAAATTTATTCAGAAAAGTTACAGTCTTAACATGTTAAAGCATTGTACCCTAAGGTAGTTGATACCGGATGTTGAGCAAGACAGTGGTTCGCTGGATGTTGCTTCATATTTCCGTATGACCGTGAGAAAGGATAGCGTACCCAAGCGTTGGCAAGGATCGACACGTGTATTAGATGCTGACCAAGCAAGATATTTCAGCCAATGGGAACTTAGGGATTTGGCAAACCTGGAGGCTACCCCGCGCTAAATATTAATTCCAGGATGACCAACGTGCTCTGTGGATAAAGTCAGTTTTTGTAAGAGATCGGTTTTCCACAGTTTCTGAAGTTAGATATATTTGGAAATGTATTATAGAAATTGGTGGAAGAGATTTGCTAGTGTTTGAGCTGTGTTTTGTAAATATATTACAATAAGTATTATGTCATCATACATGACGAACTTTCTGATTGGTGGTTGGTTCAGACACCCGGGAACCCCAACATTATTGGCGTCACCGAAGCCTCCTCAGTAACCCTTAGCTCTGGAGAGCGTCACTCTGTAGTAAAAGTTTGCACAGTGCGGATGTATTAACTTTGTGACTGGCGTTATTTCAGTAATAGTAACTGGTTATCATTGATACTGTAAATTGTGCAGTCGCAATATTTACTGTACTTCCGTAAATGAAATAGTACAATTTTGGCAGAGTTTACTTTCAAGTGATAAAGACGGTGTTCAGTAACCGCTGAGTAACAAGTGTGGTGGAAACGTGCTATTGTTTTACTATTTCGCGACGGGCGCGTATTCGCGTGGAACTTCCGTACCGAACCGTGGGCTGCTTTAAAAACTGTGTTTTTACCCTTTAAGTGAAGTGTGTTATATATATGTGAATCAGTGTGTTAGCTGATCTGGTAAAAGAAAGGGTATCTCGGCTCGCAGCATTAAGCAGTGAAGAGGTTATCAATAATAGTCTTCTGTGTTCCAGTGAATTGTTTTCCAGCAAGATGATGGATACACCTGCAGAGGAAGGAAGTGCATTCCCACATGTTAATGCTGTGATTAACATGGAGTAAACACAAAAGCAGTGGGGATGTAAGCTGCTATCCTGGTTTCCCGAGAGTCACGTAGAATGTAAAGTAAGACGCATGTATTGTTTACAGCATGATATGTAAGTTATGTTAAGGTACTAGGGCAGTGTAGATAGAATTTTAATTTTCATATAAAGTAAGCCTGACGGCATGTGTTTGTTTAATTTTGTTACTATGGTAGATTCGGATACGAGATTAATGCATGTTTATTTTATTTTCATTTTGCTTTATGAGTAGATGTTTGGGAAAATGAGGGATTGATAGGATCAGTTATTGTTGTAAATATAGTGTTTAGCGTAGGATATTCCGAGTTTTCCTTGTATATAGGCTAGAAGGGCTAGATCGACAGGTTCATTTTTATATTACGTCAAACACGTATCAATTCATTTTATTTCGGTTATTCAGAGAGACAGGTATAGCTATTTTGCATGATGCATGGTTTTACAGAAGCTGCCAGAAGGAGCTGCAGAACGTCGTTGTTAAATTAAGATCTTTGAAGTTAAGTTGGATTCGGTTTGCCTGATGGTCTGTCAAGGACTCGAACTGCGTCTCGTTATGTGGAAAGGCCAGTGGGATTCATGAGGAATAATGAGATAATAATTGCATGCTGAATTATAATGTATTGGTGCAGGCTGATGGTATGCCTGACAAGATAAAGAATATTATGCAGATGTGTGTGCCTGCTTAGTGTCTTCTGAGTGTATATTGTGATCAGAATGGACAGTGTTAATTCCAGACTATTGAGTCTGATGTTGTTAAATGGCCCAAGCATGCTAAGAAGCAATGAATATACGGGAGTTTCCGTGTAGTTGATGATGGGCGTTATCTCATGGCAAGCTGATTCCTGGCTGTGTTATCGCTATGTGTGAAAGAGACAGTATTTCCTTGTGGCGGCCTTGGGAGACAAAATCCAATTTTTAGCATAGTGGAGTTCTATATTTCTTTACAGCTCGTAATCTACCCGGAAGTACGTGACGGATGACCGCGCTGTTGAGCGCTCAAACACAGCAGAAGGAGGCAATGTTGCCCATTGCTTTCTTCATGATATCAAGGATTACTTATATGTTTTTCTCTTACAGGATGGTTTTACCTTATTATTTATGATTGTATACCCTGTCTCGTTGTTTTTTTAAAGGGAACAGCCCGAGTGCTGAAGTATTGTTGGTTTATCTAGTTCTGTCTAGATCTTTTGTAGTGAACCGGGATTCACATTAGAAGCAGTGTAGCATTTAAGACTTTACTCGATATCCGATGTACATATATGTTTAGTTTGATTATTTGAATTGCTGTAAATATAGTGTAGGATTTGCCCCTAGTATTTTGCATACCTTACATAGCGTCCGGTGCGTCTTAATTATTTTTCTTTCCGTTGTAATTTTTCTTATAATGTAACTTTTATTTTACGGAAATAGTTTGACGAGTCTCGGGAGTAACGTAACTTTGAAACCGTATCGTTGGGATGCGATAGTGTGAAACTCCATACGGAAATACTACATGGCAGTGTTTGCGTACACTTGTTGCCATACAACTTAAACATTGGACTATTAGAAGAAGTTCAGCCTTGATATATATTAATGTTCTTTGTTGAACTTGTTTTTCTTTTAATGTCAAATTTGTACAATTATTCAATTAACGTTTCTAATTTCGAATTATTTTTACACTTTGAGTTTATTTTTCTTTTACAAAATTTTTATTTTTCTTGATTCAATTTATTTTCGTGTGATTTGATCGGGGATATTTATTAATAAATCCATCTTACCCCCTATGATTGTTTTTCATTCGTGTTATACCTCCATTTCCTGTTATTGATTGCTATTTTAGTGTAGAACTTCGACTTTTTATCCTGACACAATCGACAACCAACCCACACTCTGCCCAACCCTGAGTTAGTCGGATGTTCATACAGGAATGGAGGCATCGTCCTAGAGGGTATTTACCCCTGGGTACGGTACATATATATGTGGCGCCCAACGTGGGGCAAATAGACACTTTGGTGTATGTTCGTATCCCGCTGGGAGTATTTTTGTGTTACCCAAAGATGTCTAGGTTGTTCTTACAAACTTGGGCAGGTCAAATTGAGATTTGCGAGAGTGAATGTGATTTGACAAGGTATTCCGAAGGCTATATAGGATTAGGATCATGGTTCGAAAGCTGGAAGAGACCAATAATTGGTATCCAGATAACGATTAAATTTAAGAAAGGCAGATAGGTAATTTCGAACCATAGGCGCAACTTAGGAATCTGGCAACCTAACGTTCAGACAACTTGAGTCTAGAGTCCCATGTTCAGTACTACGAATGATAGTAGGTGGACATGAAAGGGCAAGATTTCATCGGAAATCGTGTGTTTAGAAAATAGAGTAAAATCTAAATGCATTACGTTAGGGACATCGGCAAAAAGTTTGATTTAAATCATGTTTGGAAGAATGAGAAACATATGGCCGATAAGTAAGGCGTGTTGTAGTAATAAAGGAACTCTATTTGAGTCAGAGAACTATAAAAAGATTTCTCTAATGAGGTAAAGTGGTCGATGTCGTGTCCTTCAGACATGTGTTGATCTTGACGTAGCCTGGAATTTGTGTGCAGATCAAATTTCAATTGCCAGTAACGATAATTTTATTTGATTTAGAGTAAGGTTAGGAACTTAAGAGTGCCTCAGTCTTAAGAAAATGGTGGTGATATTTACAATGAATGGCGATGATTCAGGACTGGTGAACCTATGCTGGAATATTAGTCTGGAGTCGGAGGTATTTATCGTAAATATGGTCCAGTACTGTTGTCTAGTACTTAGATTAGAGCCCAAAAGACATGAAAATTAATAATGTTTGGATTAAAATAATTTGGGGCCACAATATTAGTAATTTATTTTTAAAGTTATGATAACGCGTTTGTTTGTTGTGCGCGGCAGAAAATAAATATCCCAAATCATAGGAAGCTTCTATATGGCGAGTTTTGAGGCCATGTTTTCTTGGTATATGATTAACGTAAATCATAGAAGCTTTTCAGTAAAGTAAATGGTTTTCGTATGGAGTACACAAGATACGGTATAGGATACTAGGTAGTGGCGAGCATCCCTGCGTTTTCTCGAATACGTATTTGGTATGGCGATGACGATAGAGGAGTTGTTGGCGGAGATGGACAGAAGGGAGCAGGAGCGTATGAATGAACTTTCGAGTAAGTTGGAGGAACAATTTAAACAAGCTGCAGATAGGACTGAGGAACAATTAACACAGGCGGCGGAGAAAACTGAGGAGCAACTAAAGGTGGCGGCCAATGAGTTACAGGGGAAAATTGACTTCGTTCGTACATGCTGTTTAGAAGGCATGGGAAAATTAGAGAAACAGCTAGAGACAGTAGAATTTAAAACACAGACGCAAATTGAAAAGATTAGAGATTCTGTTGAGGAAATCGCCGATCGGGTGACAGAACACATGACTAGCACAGATAAGCGGCTGGGAGACTTATCGCATACAGTAGAAGAAGCTACAGCAGAGATTACACTCCAGCGAGGCGCGATTGATAAGTTACGGATTGACACGGAGACGAGGGTGGAAGAGTTCACCGTGGACATCAGTAAACAAATTACTGAAGTTCAGCAGAAAACGGAAGACAAAATTGATTTGAAACTAAAGATGAAGCAAACGGAGACTGAGGAAAGAATGAAGGAAATAGAAACTCAGATTCGATTGGAAATGAAGGAGGACATCGCGGAGACAGGCAAGGAAGTCAAAGACATGATAATAGCTGATCGGGAAAGGAACAAGGAAGATCTACAGGTACTTGGTTCGAGTCTGGAGACGTGGACAGAGGTTTCACAGAAAAATCAAGTGAAGATAGAGGTTGTTGAGAAGGAAATCGCCTACATGAAGGATAAATTAGAATTGTTGGATTTACGAACGGACAAAGAACTTAGTAAATTGAAATGTACAGTTCAACAAACTATTATAGAGAAGGCACCAAGTCAAGTTAGCGATAACGTTGCGTTGAGCGATCTTTTACAGTTACCGCGTCAGGAGGTCCACTGTTCAACTCCGAATGAAACACATAATGTTCCTATTTACAATATTATGAGGAGCAATGAAGAAAAACCACGGAAGTTTACAGGGAATGATGAGAGAACATCTAAAGCTTTCTTGCGTGAAATGGATGACTTCTTAGCAGATTACAAGGTACCACCAGAGCGTAAATTAAGGACAGTAGAAAGATTTCTAGGCGAAACCGTGGCTGAATGGGCGAATGCTTTCCGTTATACATTTACTACATATGAGGAGTTTAAGGAGGCATTTCTTAAAAAGTTTTGGGACGTATCTACGCAGCAATCACTGAGGATGGAATTGTATTCACGTAGATACCCGGCTACGACGCCAACAAAGTATTCTCCTTTTCTCATTTCTCAGATGCTCAAGTTTCGTGATTTAGACATGCCCCCAAGCGAGAGCGAAATTATAGCAGCAATATCTCGGCAACTACCTCTTGAAGTGCAGAGGACATTAATTGCAGCTAATGCCAAAACTGCAGCAGAGGCGGAGTTGACTTTAAGACAGTTAGACTTAACATCTAGTCAAAACCAGCCAAGGTTGAGGCATGTTGAGGCTATTCATACGGTAGGGGTGGAAGAAGGAAGTAATCCACCGAAAGTAAGGAAGAGAAATGAGTATCAAAGCTTAGGGACTCAAACAGCGACACATGAGCAAGCCAACAGGAGTGCTGTACATCAGGATGGTAACTGGCAGCGGAGAGACAGAAGAGAACAGTTTCGAAGAAATAATTATCAAGGTAACAGTCTAAATCAGCGAGGATATAGCTATCCAAATGGAAATAATGGGAGGACATATAGATACAAGTATAGAAATTATGGTGGACCCAGAAGACCATATTATCGTTGGGACGAGAAGGAGCGAAACCCCAGAGGAGGAAGAGGCAATTACCAGGAGAACCATGGCCAAAGAAGAGAAGAATCAAGACAGTACGTTGAAGAGTTGAGAGGAAAAGGCAGGAGGAAGACCGGTGGAGAGGAGCCATACAAGCTACTGGTAATGAAGAATGTCATGGAGCTGAAAGTGTTGCGTACAGGGAATACCGTGTAAGGCAACAGGAAAACAGGTTGAATCCCAATGCTCCTAATTATGAGAGTAGAGGAAATAATGGTAGCAAAGCCCAATGACGATCACAGCAAATTAGAATAGATGACATCCCAGAAGAAGAAGAAGGAGAGATGGCAGAAGATGAGAGTGAAGATGATGGAGAAGAAGAGGAAAACCCGAATGATGAACCTGTGATGGTGGATGCAGATGATCCGGAAGAAGACACGGAGAATGTCAACTTCGCGCAGATGGAACGAGACAATTATTCAGGAGAAGAAGATTGTGAAGAGTGTGGTGGTATGCAGCGACGTTTTCACGCGTTACTTGATATCTACTACAACATCCGCCAAGATAATGATAGACTATGGGAAGAGAATACAAATTTGCGAGACGGCAAATAGTACTAAAGGAAAGAGATTGTATACATTCAGATGCTAATAAATAGTCAAATAATACATTAAGAAAAAAATAAATACTCCATATTCATTTTTTTCCCTGGGTAAGAGAGGGATGAGCCGTATCCTACCGGCCCATAATAATAACTGGAATATTATTTGACCAAACATGTGAAATTTATTCAGAAAAGTTACAGTCTTAACATGTTAAAGCATTGTACCCTAAGGTAGTTGATACCGGATGTTGAGCAAGACAGTGGTTCGCTGGATGTTGCTTCATATTTCCGTATGACCGTGAGAAAGGATAGCGTACCCAAGCGTTGGCAAGGATCGACACGTGTATTAGATGCTGACCAAGCAAGATATTTCAGCCAATGGGAACTTAGGGATTTGGCAAACCTGGAGGCTACCCCGCGCTAAATATTAATTCCAGGATGACCAACGTGCTCTGTGGATAAAGTCAGTTTTTGTAAGAGATCGGTTTTCCACAGTTTCTGAAGTTAGATATATTTGGAAATGTATTATAGAAATTGGTGGAAGAGATTTGCTAGTGTTTGAGCTGTGTTTTGTAAATATATTACAATAAGTATTATGTCATCATACATGACGAACTTTCTGATTGGTGGTTGGTTCAGACACCCGGGAACCCCAACATTATTGGCGTCACCGAAGCCTCCTCAGTAACCCTTAGCGCTGGAGAGCGTCACTCTGTAGTAAAAGTTTGCACAGTGCGGATGTATTAACTTTGTGACTGGCGTTATTTCAGTAATAGTAACTGGTTATCATTGATACAGTAAATTGTGCAGTCGCAATATTTACTGTACTTCAGTAAATGAAATAGTACAATTTTGGCAGAGTTTACTTTCAAGTGATAAAGACGGTGTTCAGTAACCGCTGAGTAACAAGTGTGGTGGAAACGTGCTATTGTTTTACTATTTCGCGACGGGCGCGTATTCGCGTGGAACTTCCGTACCGAACCGTGGGCTGCTTTAAAAACTGTGTTTTTACCCTTTAAGTGAAGTGTGTTATATATATGTGAATCAGTGTGTTAGCTGATCTGGTAAAAGAAAGGGTATCTCGGCTCGCAGCATTAAGCAGTGAAGAGGTTATCAATAATAGTCTTCTGTGTTCCAGTGAATTGTTTTCCAGCAAGATGATGGATACACCTGCAGAGGAAGGAAGTGCATTCCCACATGTTAATGCTGTGATTAACATGGAGTAAACACAAAAGCAGTGGGGATGTAAGCTGCTATCCTGGTTTCCCGAGAGTCACGTAGAATGTAAAGTAAGACGCATGTATTGTTTACAGCATGATATGTAAGTTATGTTAAGGTACTAGGGCAGTGTAGATAGAATTTTAATTTTCATATAAAGTAAGCCTGACGGCATGTGTTTGTTTAATTTTGTTACTATGGTAGATTCGGATACGAGATTAATGCATGTTTATTTTATTTTCATTTTGCTTTATGAGTAGATGTTTGGGAAAATGAGGGATTGATAGGATCAGTTATTGTTGTAAATATAGTGTTTAGCGTAGGATATTCCGAGTTTTCCTTGTATATAGGCTAGAAGGGCTAGATCGACAGGTTCATTTTTATATTACGTCAAACACGTATCAATTCATTTTATTTCGGTTATTCAGAGAGACAGGTATAGCTATTTTGCATGATGCATGGTTTTACAGAAGCTGCCAGAAGGAGCTGCAGAACGTCGTTGTTAAATTAAGATCTTTGAAGTTAAGTTGGATTCGGTTTGCCTGATGGTCTGCCAAGGACTCGAACTGCGTCTCGTTATGTGGAAAGGCCAGTGGGATTCATGAGGAATAATGAGATAATAATTGCATGCTGAATTATAATGTATTGGTGCAGGCTGATGGTATGCCTGACAAGATAAAGAATATTATGCAGATGTGTGTGCCTGCTTAGTGTCTTCTGAGTGTATATTGTGATCAGAATGGACAGTGTTAATTCCAGACTATTGAGTCTGATGTTGTTAAATGGCCCAAGCATGCTAAGAAGCAATGAATATACGGGAGTTTCCGTGTAGTTGATGATGGGCGTTATCTCATGGCAAGCTGATTCCTGGATGTGTTATCGCTATGTGTGAAAGAGACAGTATTTCCTTGTGGCGGCCTTGGGAGACAAAATCCAATTTTTAGCATAGTGGAGTTCTATATTTCTTTACAGCTCGTAATCTACCCGGAAGTACGTGACGGATGACCGCGCTGTTGAGCGCTCAAACACACCAGAAGGAGGCAATGTTGCCCATTGCTTTCTTCATGATATCAAGGATTATTTATATGTTTTTCTCTTACAGGATGGTTTTACCTTATTATTTATGATTGTATACCCTGTCTCGTTGTTTTTTTTAAAGGGAACAGCCCGAGTGCTGAAGTATTGTTGGTTTATCTAGTTCTGTCTAGATCTTTTGTAGTGAACCGGGATTCACATTAGAAGCAGTGTAGCATTTAAGACTTTACTCGATATCCGATGCACATATATGTTTAGTTTGATTATTTGAATTGCTGTAAATATAGTGTAGGGTTTGCCCCTAGTATTTTGCATACCTTACATAGCGTCCGGTGCGTCTTAATTATTTTTCTTTCCGTTGTAATTTTTCTTATAATGTAACTTTTATTTTACGGAAATAGTTTGACGACTCTCGGGAGTAACTTAACTTTGAAACCGTATCGTTGGGATGCGATAGTGTGAAACTCCATACGGAAATACTACATGGCAGTGTTTGCGTACACTTGTTGCCATACAACTTAAACATTGGACTATTAGAAGAAGTTCAGCCTTGATATATATTAATGTTCTTTGTTGAACTTGTTTTTCTTTTAATGTCAAATTTGTACAATTATTCAATTAACGTTTCTAATTTCGAATTATTTTTACACTTTGAGTTTATTTTTCTTTTACAAAATTTTTATTTTTCTTGATTCAATTTATTTTCGTGTGTTTTGATCGGGGATATTTATTAATAAATCCATCTTACCCCCTATGATTGTTTCTCATTCGTGTTATACCTCCATTTCCTGTTATTGATTGCTATTTTAGTGTAGAACTTCGACTTTTTATCCTGACCCAATCGACAACCAAACCCACACTCTGCCCAACCCTGAGTTAGTCGGATGTTCATACAGGAATGGAGGCATCGTCCTAGAGGGTATTTACCCCTGGGTACGGTACAGTATTAATGTAAATTTCAGCTTGCAAAACGTAATCATATTTTTCATGCATTGAATACACATAAATGCTGCTTTGTAAGCAAGTAGACAGTATGTATTATATTTTTAATGTATATTGAATTTCGTGAAACTGAAGCATAAAGCGCCTATTTAGTTTCGACTGTACAGTTGCTTTTAAATTAATTAAACCGTACTTTAAATAAAAATTACATGGTTAAACATACATAGTTTTGTTTCTTACATTATGTGCAGGTTAGATTCACACCTCCGCTTTTCCCGTTTTCGGTGGAATTTCCGGGTTTTTGAAGTTCTTGAATGATCTCTAGAAGGGTCGTCTCGTGCAATCGACCAACAGTAATCGGCCATCATATTCACTTCCCTATGTCCCTGATAGCGTCGTTCTGCATCTTTGAGATCCTGGTGAAACCTTTCACCTTGTTCTTCACTGACAGCTCCTAAATTTAGAGGGAAATAATCCAGATGCGAAGCTAAGAAATGAAGCTTAAGGCTCATATTACAACCGAGTTACTTAAATTTTACCAACATTTTCCTTAGAATTTCTTTGTATTGAAGGTCCTTAATGTTGCCAAGGAATTTAGCCACTACAGCTTTGAATGCGTTCCATGCCTGCTTCTCAATTTTGGCCGTCGTGTCTGTGAAAATTTTATCCTTCATCTGTTTACGAATCTGTGGTCCATTTTTGCATCTAATAATGAGGGAAATTTAGTAGATAAATATTGGAAGCATAGGCTACTTTTATCTAATGCCTCGACATACAGTTTCATCAATCCAAATTTGATGTGCAAGTGTGGAAGTAGAAGACATTCAAGACATTTTTGGATTCTGGTTGTAGTTGTTTCCTTTCTGGCCAATTCACTGTATCCCAAAGTTTATCCCGTGCCCTGCTATCCCATTCGCATAGGAAACAGGGAAATTTTGTATAGCCTTTTTGTTGTCCCAGCAACAATCCAATCATCTTCAAATCACCGCAAATTTGCCACCCATGCTCATGATATTTAATTTTTTCAAGCACCAACTTTAAGGTCTCGTATGTTTCAGACATTTTTGTGGAGTGTGCAAGTGGACGGATGCCAGAACATTTGTATTATGAAGCAAAACAGCCTTTAAACTTATTTTGGAAGAGTCAATAAAAACACGCGTTAATAGGATCATACTCTTTCTCTCCCAATCGACGTAGAAGATTTGAAACATCCGTACAAAATACAAGTTCATCTTCTTGAGTATAATACTTTCGGACTGTTATCTTTGAAAGGAAACTGCTTTATCAATCCATCATAAACATTGCATAAGGGCTGGGGCTTTTACTATGTCTGATTATTCAAGTGGTCTAAGATGAAAGACACACTCTCAACTGTCTTATCTTCAATCCTACATACCTCGCGGTCTATCCCGTATCTGGGGGAGTTTGCTATGAATTTACCAGGAAATCCCCAACTACAAAATGAAAATTTAGACAGCAATAAACCTATAATAAAATTCAAACGATAACAAATCAAATCACACAATTGTATTCTAAAAAAAGTTGCACGAGAACATCTCGCAACATTACATCTTACGAATTCATGCAGATACTAAAACACCGAATTGCGTCAAAACTAGACGTGATAGGAAAAAAAATAGAATCATTTTTGGAATCAGGGCAGCGATTTCCATAAGAATTACATATTTTCTATTTTACCGCAAAATCATGTTGGCTAGTGTAATCAGACTAACCACTCCACCACGGAGGGGTAGTTAACAAGTCAATATTTAAAATGTGCCCTCACTTCACGATCAGGACATTCCCAAGAACATTAGAAGAGTATTAGTGCATAAGCCTGTCTTGGACGCTCGAAATTACTGTCTACAAAGTAATTGGGAATTCTAAATGGACTATTGTTATATATTACTAGCTGATGTACCCGTGCTTCGCTACGGAATTCTACATTGTATACAGAATTCTAAGTTAGGTTGTGTACACGTTGTGAGCAAAATTGTATTATATTGCATAGGTCCTAACGTTACCCTAGAAACGCGACGGGGAAATCACCAAAGATCTTTTCTCATATGAAGACTGGGTTAGGGAAATTTCATTGTAATGGTAGGCCTGCTTGCCTACCATCAGTCACAATCAGGTTGGGGAGTTTTCATTATAATGGCAGACACTCACCCTCCATCTGCTTTTTTATATTCTCAGAAAGACTGCCTTAGTGGTTTTCCCAAGAGAAATGAACATATATCATTACAATGACGTCAGTAGGAATGGCGCGATTAAAAGCAATATGAAACACTCAATCAATTGAAATACCGCGCATTTTCTCACTTATAACACACAGTACTACGCTGTCGATCTAACAGTCCAAAGTTCCAGAGCTGGAATGACCAAGCCGCAGACAGCCGTGTTCCGTGAACACTCTTTGTCTTTTTTGCGGCGGGGGGGGGGGGGAGGCGGGGAGGGTGAATAGTGGAGAGTCCCAGGGTAATACTATGCCCTTTTACTAATCTGTTTCCCAGGAGTACCCGATGACACTGAAAAACCCATTTCACTACACTGGCGGCAGAAAAATCTGACTTGGAGGTAAATTTTTCCTCCAAGGCAGCGGAGAAACCCCTTTTCACTGCTAATTTGGAATAAAATGAATGTAAAATTTAATAAAAGTGAAGAAGCTTTTCTTAAGAAACGGCTCTTTTCAGGGTTGAATTTTGAATTATTTAGTGAATTGTGGTGCTATAATTTGGAATAGGCCCAAATTGTAATTCTAGACCAGGTCATACTACTACTAAGTGAGTCTCTGTTTAAGGCCTAAGTGTGCACACTGCTCATTCAAAACTGCGCGTCATAGTAGGGATCGAATAGCTGGAATACTATGATGAACCAGAGTGTTACGTACCACCAGTATCAGACAATGTGTGAACCAGAGGAATGGCATGCTAAAGAAAAACGTTTTCTAACTCCCCAGCTATTTCCCGCTAATATTCAGTCAGGCTGTCATACTCGGTAGGCAGCAGTAATCCCATCTATCGGAGCTGAGGGCACCATAAGAGGCAAAGAACATCACAACAAACAATGGTCAATGTAATGTTATTGTTGATCAATGTTACACGCTTTCGATATTGTAGGCCTTCACATTTAGTTTTCTGCCGACTCTGAAATGCCTCTCTTATTATAGTTGGTACGGTAAAACTGAATAAAACATAAATTATCGTAAATTGTATCTCTATAAATTTTGTTATTTTGTACTTTTCTATAGGACCAATAACATAGGCACTTAAACATTACATTTTAGTCGCCTACATCTAAACTACCATTTCATTAATACATACATACATTATCATTATAGACTGTTATGCCTTTCAGCGTTCAGTCTGCAAGCCTCTGTGAATTTACTAAACGTCGCCACAATCCTCGATTTGCAACTAGTGTTGTGGCCTCATTTAGTTCTATACCTCTTATCTTTAAATCGTTAGAAACCGAGTCTAACCATCGTCGTCTTGGTCTACCTCTACTTCTCTTACCCTCCATAACAGAGTCCATTATTCTCCTAGGTAACCTATCCTCCTCCATTCGCCTCACATGACCCCACCACCGAAGCCGGTTTATGCGTACAGCTTCATCAATCGAGTTCATTCCTAAATTAGCCTTTATCTCCTCATTCCGAGTACCCTCCTGTCATTGTTCCCACCGGTTTGTACCAGCAATCATTCTTGCTACTTTCATGTCTGTTACTTCTAACTTATGAATAAGATATCTTGAGTCCACCCAGTTTTCGCTCTCGTAAAGTAAAGTTGGTCTGAAAACAGATCGATGTAAGGATAGTTTCGTCTGGGAGCTGACTTCCTTCTTACAGAATACTGTTGATCGCTACTGCGAGCTTACTGCATTAGCTTTACTAAACCTTGATTCAATCTCACTTACTATATTACCATCCTGGGAGAACACACAACCAAAATACATGAAATTATCGACCTGTTCTAAATTTGTATCACCAATCTGACATTCAATTCTGTTGAATTTCTTACCTACTGACATCAATTTAGTCTTCGAGAGGCTAATTTTCATACCATACTCATTGCACCTATTTTCAAGTTCCACGATATTAGACTGTAGGCTTTCGGCACAATCTGCCATTAAGACTAAGTCGTCAGCATAGGCCAGACTGCTTACTACATTTCCACCTAACTGAATCCTTCCCTGCCATTTTATACCTTTCAGCAGATGATCCATGTAAACTACAAACAGCAAAGGTGAAAGATTACAGCCTTGTCTAACCCCTGTAAGTACCCTAAACCAAGAACTAATTCTACCATCAATTCTCACTGAAGCCCAATTGTCAACATAAATGCCTTTCATTGCTTTTAATAATCTGTCTTTAATTCCATAGTCCCCCAGTATGGCGAACATCTTTTCCCTCGGTACCCTGTCATATGCCTTCTCTAGATTTACGAAACATAAACACAACTGCCTATTACTCTCGTAGCATTTTTCAATTACCTGGCGCATACTGAAAATCTGATCCTGACAACCTCTCTGTGGTCTGAAACCACACTGGTTTTCATCCAACTTCCTCTCAACGACTGATCGCAACCTCCCTTCCAACATGCCAGTGAATACTTTGCCTGGTATACTAATCAATGAGATACCTCGATAGTTGTTGCAATCCTTCCTGTTCCCTTGCTTATAGATAGGTGCAATTACTGCTTTTGCCCAATCTGAAGGTACCTTATCAACACTCCATGCTAATTTTACTACTCTATGAAGCCATTTCATCCCTGCCCTCCCACTATACTTCACCATTTCAGGTCTAATTTCATCTATTCCTGCTGCCTTATGACAATTTAGTTTATTTACCATCCTTTCCACTTCCTCAAGCATAATTTCACCAACATCATTTTCCTCCTCCCCAGGAGCTTGGCTGTTCATAATACCACCGGGATGATTTCCTTTTACATTGAGAAGATGTTCAAAATATTCCCTCCACCTCTCCCGTGATTCCCTGGAATCTATTATGAGTTCACCTGAATTACTCAAAACACTGTTCATTTCCTTTTTCCGTCCCTTCCTAAGATTCTGTATTACTGTCCAGAGAGGTTTCCCTGCTGCTTGACCTAGCCTTTCCAGGTTGTTACCAAAATCTTCCCATGACTTCCTTTTGGAATCAACAACTATTTGTTTCGCTCTGTTTCTTTCATATACATACAACTCCCTGTCTGCCTCGGCCCTTGTTTGGAGCCATTTCTGATAAGCCTTCTTTT
The DNA here is from genome assembly GCF_040414725.1 of Anabrus simplex. Lineage (NCBI taxonomy): Eukaryota > Metazoa > Arthropoda > Insecta > Orthoptera > Tettigoniidae > Anabrus > Anabrus simplex. The sequence goes on from NC_090266.1 coordinate 63,394,014, forward strand.
TACGTTTACAAGCTGCTCTCACTTCATCATTCCACCAAGTTCGGCTTTTCCCATCTTTACACACAGTTGTTCCTAGGCATTCCCTTGCTGTTTCTACTACAGCATCCCTGTATGCCACCCATTCACTTTCTATATCCTGAACCTGCTTACTGTCTACTGTTCGAAACTTCTCACTAATCATATCCATGTACTTCCGTCTAATTTCCTCGTCCTGGAGATTTTCTACCCTTATTCGTTTGCAGACTGATTTCACTTTCTCTACCTTAGGCCTAGAGATACTTAGTTCACTACAGATCAGATAGTGGTCTGTATCATCGAAAAATCCCCGGAAAAGTCGTACATTCCTAACAGATTTCCTGAATTCGAAGTCTGTTAAGATATAGTCTATTATGGATCTGGTACCCCTTGCCTCCCATGTGTAGCGGTGAATAGCCTCATGCTTGAAGAATGTATTCGTAACAGCTAAACCCATACTAGCACAGAAGTCCAGCAAACGCTTCCCATTCCCATTAGCTTCCATATCTTCCCCACATTTACTAATCATTCCTTCATATCCTTCAGTTCTATTCCCAACTCTCGCATTGAAATCGCCCATTAGCACTATTTTATCCTTGCTGTTGACCCTGACCACGATGTCACTCAATGCTTCATAAAACTTGTCAACTTCATCCTCATCTGCACCCTCACATGGTGAACACACGGACACAATTCTAGTCCTAATTCCTCCGAATGACAAATCTACCACACCATTCGCTCGTTTACGTGCATAACAGAAACTAGGTTCCGTGCAATGGTATTCCTGATAAAGAGCCCTACCCCAGACTCTGCCCTTCGCTTTCTAACACCCATCAAGTACACTTTATAATCTCCTATCTCTTCCTCGTTATCTCCTCTTACCCGAATATCACTTGCTCCTAGCACATCCAGATGCATCCTCTTTGCTGACTCAGCCAGTTCTACTTTCTTTCTTCCATAAGCCCCATTAATATTGATAGCTTCCCATCGAATTCCATTTCCTTCGCCAAGTTGTTTCCAAGGAGTCCCTCGCCTGTCAAATGGGAGTGGGACTCCGTTACTCCCATAGGTCAGAGGCTTGCTTAAAATGTTCTGACCGGGCGAGTTAGCCGTGCGCGTAGAGGCGCGCGGCTGTGAGCTTGCATCCGGGAGATAGTAGGTTCGAATCCCACTATCGGCAGCCCTGAAAATGGTTTTCCGTGGTTTCCCATTTTCACACCAGGCAAATGCTGGGGCTGTACCTTAATTAAGGCCACGGCCGCTTCCTTCCAACTCCTTGGCCTTTCCTATCCCATCGTCGCCATAAGACCTATCTGTGTCGGTGCGACGTAAAGCCCCTAGCAAAAAAAAAATGTTCTGAGCTCGGTCGATTCATGAAGCAGGATGCTACCCTACTTGCACATAGTCCAAGTGAGGATCTCTCCTCTAACGGGTTATGGACCACCGGTGGATTGTATAGTCCTAGCCGCCTGAGTACAAGGAGGGCCAGGACTCAGAATATGTCCGAGATGCCCACTCCCATTCCATAGCAACTGGTATCCCGACTCTCAGGACCACTTACTAGGCCACTCAGCCGTTGCCCATGTTTCACGGACTAGGACGTGACTACAGTAACCCACAAACATGAACCACTCATTAAGGGTCAATAAAATTGTTTATAGCTTAGACTATAGTTTCTTCTTCCCCGACTCTATATACCGATTTTCATGAAATTCGGTTCACCCATTTTCTCGTGGCTCGGCGTTGATGTAGGCAACAAAACTCGAAATTCATGAATATCTGTGTTATCATAGCCGGTATGGTAAAAATGTATAAGACATAAATGATCGGAAATTTAATACTATATAACTTTAGTTATGTAGTATTTATCGATAAGACCACTAATTATATAAATATTTGAGAATTGAATTTTAGGCCTTCCCCTAAACTACCATTTCACTCAGCGTGAACAAAATGATTTATAGCGTAGATTGTAGTGGCTCATCCCCCGACTTTACATACCGATTTACATGAAATTATCTTCAGCCATTTTCTCGTGATGCGTGTACAGACAGACAGACAGACAGACAGACAGACAGACAGACAGACAGACAGACAGACAGACAGACAGACAGACAGACAGACAGACAGACAGACAGACAGACAGACAGACAGACAGACAGACAGACAGACAGACAGACAGACAGACAGACAGACAGACAGACAGACATTACGGAAAGCTAGGAAGTGCATTTCCTTGTTACTGTGGACATTACCGATACATAAATACCATTCTTTTCAAATTCTGAGCAATGTACAGACAAAACTCTAATTTTATATATATAGATGAACTAGCAAGATACCCGTGCTTCGCTACGGTATTGTACTGAAATTTATAATTGAATGCTTATTGTTTTAGATATATAATCCGCCGAAATTCGCGATCTGACCAGTTTTCTGCGAGAATCCGCCAAAATTCGCGATCTGACTCGTTTTCTAATAGATTACGGCAAGTTTCCTCCCATTTTTCAATCTTTCTTTCCAGCAAACGATTTCGTACTTCCCGGGCTAGGTCCAGGTATTCCACCCAGTTAGTTGGGTCCCTAAATTTTTGCCATCTTTTCCTATAAGCATTTTTAATATGAATCAAATACTTCAGGGGATCTGTCGTGGTGTCGTCTTGGGTGCCTTGGCGGTAGCCCACTGAACCCGCGGCCGGACTGCATTCTTAGTCATTAGCCGTCCAGGACCCGTTTCCATCGTGGTCCGCACATGTGACGACGGTCCAGAACATTATTATTATTATTATTATTATTATTATTATTATTATTATTATTATTATTATTATTATTATTATTATTATATCTTCTGGACCCCACAGCAATATGCAAGACCGCTACTTGGCGGTAAATTACATCTGCTGCCATTGTCATTGTTGACAATGTGGCCAGCACCATTGTCGCGCGTAGGCAAGTGTGCGGGATTTCTGGCGATACGAATGACATACCTCCGTGTATTAGTGACCTTATTATAGAGGTGAACAATTTGACGGTCAATATCATTCCTATCGTTTATTTCAAATGTGTTTAAATTTTTATTTATATGCCAGGAGAATCTACTCTAATCTAAGAACGTTCTCCGAAGGAAAAGATGGCTCTTGAAAAAGAACCCAGGAAAGATTAAAAATGATCGGTTTATGATCAGAATACGTACATCGAAAGTCAACAGCCTGTTTCTTATCATTCGACAGGATCAGGGATGGAATGAATAAAGCCCCATCTAGCGGCGACAATATGAATTGTGACGGCTGCCGAAGCTCCCCTCTGGGGCAATTATCGATGAGTGACAAATGAAATGAAATATTGGACAGTGTTGCTGGAATGAATGATGACAGGGAAAGCCGGAGTATCCGGAGAAAAACCTGTCCCGCCGCCATTCTGTCCAGCACGAATGTCACATGGAGTGACCGGGATTTGAAACACGAAACCCAGCTGTGAGAGGCCGGCGCTCTGCCGCCTGAGCAACGGAGGCTCCTTATAAGTACATTATGAACAGTAAAATCAATTGGTCTCACCGCCTTTTACACCCCACCGCCGTTAAGTTTATTTACCCCCACCCCCCAAAAATTAAAAGAAGGTGTGTTTCTTTATGTTTAAAGGAGATTCCAAATACCACTGTTCACGTTTATTACCTTCAGTTTTGAGATATAAGTATCCCCTTAAAAATAATTAACTTTTTTTAACTTCCTTTCACACTCCCCCCCCCCTCACAAAGTGATATTAAGGCAAAAAATACTTGTTCCTTTAATAGTAAAGGATCTTCTAAATACCAATTATCACCACTCTAACCTCTTTAGTTTTTGATTTATGTGTCCTCATGAAAGGAATTCAGCTCCTTTTCACTTCCCCCCCCCAAGGTTATTTCCCCCCCCCCCGCCAAAACGCGCTTTTCTTTGTTTTTAAAACAGATCAAAATACCAATTTTCACGTCTGTAACAACTTTAGTTTTTATTAGATGTATGTATTCTCATACAATTAAGTCAATTAATTTTTTCAATCCTTTAACCCCCCAAACCCTCTTCATTGGATTTTCCGAGAATACATGTTTGTTTACGTTTAAAGCAGATTCCAAAAATCAAATTTAACGTGTGTAACATCTTCATTTTTGAGATATCAATAGCCTAATTAAAAGAATTCAACACCATTTTCAGTCACTTTTACCCCCCACCCCCACTTCCCAAGTGGTATTTCCGAAAACTAAAAATACACGTTTCTTTATTTTTAATAGAATTAAAAAATTACCATTTTTCACTTCTGTATCATGTTAAGTTTTTTAAGATATACTGAAGAAATTCTCATTTTAAAATTTCACCCCTTTTTAGTTCCCCTTAAGTGGAGTTTCCAAAGACAAATCACCTATGTTTCTTTTCACTTACAGGAGATTCCAAATACCCACTTTTTACGTCTGTAACATTTTACGCTTCTCAGATATTCTGTAGATATAGTCTTTCAAAAAATTCACCCCAATTTGCCACTCCTGTTTAACCGCCATTAATTGAATTTTCCAAAAGCAAAAATATACGTGTTTCTTTATTTTTAAAGGAGATCCCATTTACAAATTTTCAGTTCTGTAATATCTTCAGTTTCTGAGATATATGTATCCTCATTAAAGGCATTCAACCCATTATTCACCCTTTTACACCCCTCCTATTGGGATTTAGAGAAAACAAAGAAATATGTGTTCCTTTATTTTTAAAGGAGATTCTAAACACCAATTTTTACATCCGTAAACGTTTAAAGTTTTAAGATGTAGACACACTCATTTTAAAAATTCACCCCCTTTTCACCCCCCATTATTTGGATTTTCCAAAAACGAAAAGATACCTGTTTCTTTATTTTTAAAGTAGATCAAAAAATACCGATTTTCAGGTCTGTAATATCTTCTGGTTCTGAAATATAAAGAGCCTCATTAAAGGCATTCAACCTCTTTTTCACCCTTTTCCACCCTTCCTATTTGGATTTTCCGAAAACAAAAAATACGTGTTTCTTTATTTTTAAAGGAGATTCTAAATACCAAATTTTATATCTATAAACTTTAAAAGTTTTGAGATATAGATACACTCATTTTAAAAATTTCATCCCCCTTTTCACCCCCCATTATTTGGATTTTCCCAAAACGAAAAAGTACCCGTTTCTTTATTTTTAAAGTAGATCCCAAATACCAATTTTCAGGTCTGTAATATATTCAGTTTCTAAGATATATGTATTCTCTTTAAAGGCATTCAACCCAATTTTCACCCCTTTTCACCCCTCCTATTGGGATTTTCCGAAAACAAAAAACTATGTGTTACTTGATTTGTAATGAAGATTCTAAATACCAATTTTTACATCTCTAAACTTTAAAACTTTTGAGATATAGATGCACTCATTCTAAAAATTCACCCCCTTTTCACCCTCGCATAATTGGATTTTCCAAAAACAAAAAAATATGTGTTACTTTATTTTTGAAAGCGATCAAAAGTACCAATTTTGAGGTCTGTAATATATTCAGTTTCTGAGATATAAGTAATCTCTTTAAAGGCATTCAACCCATTTTTCACCCCTTTTTAACCCTCCTATTGGGATTTTCCGAAAACAAAAAAATACGTGTTCCTTTATTTTTAATGAAGATTCTAAATACCAATTTTTACATCTCTAAACTTTAAAACTTTTGAGATATAGATGCACTCATTTTAAAAATTCACCCCCCTTTCACCCTCGCATTAATTGGATTTTCCAAAAACAAAAAAGTATGTGTTTCTTTGTTTTTGACAGCGATCGAAAGTACCAAAATTGAGGTCTGTGATATCTTCAGTTTCTGAGATATAAGTAGCGGTATCCTGATTAAAGGCATTCAACCCCCTTTTCACCCTTTTTCACCCCTCCTATTGGGATTGTCTGAAAACAAAAAAGTACGTGTTTCCTTATTTTTAAAGAAGATTCTAAATACCAATTTTCACATCTGTAAACTGTTAAAGTTTTGAGATATAGACACACTCATTTTAAAATTTCACCCCCCTTTTCACCCCCTTAGGGACGGAATATCCAAAAATCCTCTCTTAGCGAGCACCTACATTATAATATGAATATATCTCCAGAATTTCATTTCTTTATGTCCAGTAGTTTTGGCTCGGCGATGATGAGTCAGTCAGTCAGTCAGTCAGTCAGTCAGGACAAGCTACTTTATATATATAGATAAAAGTTACACTTTCCAGGTTTTTATATGGCGTTCGAATGGAATCAAAACAGGTATAGTACTTCCTTACAAACCATATTGAGTAGCTCGGAGTTGTACTTTGATGTCTATGGATCTGCGTACCCTTGAGAAAGCTGCATGCAACAATCCAAAACGAATCGCCATCAAGAGCGTCATATGAGCGTAGCGTAGCGGAGGGGTTATCGCACGCTTTCTTCACCTTTCCTACCCTGCCGTCCAACTTTCCGATGGTGAAATGTTTTCAACGAACGGGACTCAAACCGTTTCAGACAATTTGGACTTCACGCGTTAAAGACCATGGAAACCAGGTGGGCTCCTATATCTCGTGCTTATGGATAGAGGTAAACCCCAGAATGGAAAAAAGGATGATTCATTCTTTTCATTGAAAATAGTATTTATCACTAAACAGTTCAAGTATGATGGCCATCATTGTATTGTTCTTGTAACCGGTTACTGGTACCAGTTTAATTTTCTCAAATATACCTGTGGAAGGCAACAGAAGCCAGGATGTACGCAGTTCGACATCATGCCCATAGATATAGCGACTTCGCTGATAGAAACATATTTTTCTTTCCAAAAGTACAAAAGTCGTGGTGATGAGAGATTCATTGTATTTTTCTTGTAAAGAAGACATGACAATCTATAACTGGTACCAATTTCACTTTCTCGTTTTCTCAATATCGCAGTGGATGACAGACAGAATTAGGAATTTTACACATATAGATCGAAGATTCTAGAGACCCACATACACCACTAACGTGCTGCCCTTCACTGAAAGGGAATTTGGCTCCATGATTAAGAGAGGAAGTATTTTAACACATCTCCGACTGAATCATGTGCTACCGACTGACAAGCTATGTTATAGCTATTTTCCGAAGTCGGACTGAAAACTCTAGCAACTGATGGGACACCAAATGAGATAAGACTTGCAATACATAATTATACAATAAAAATCAAGTTTCAGCACAGAAGATTCCGAGTGGACAGGAATAAATTGTTGCTTTTCAACAAAATATTTATGCCATGACCGCCTCTTTTGTGTAGTGGTTAGTGTGATTAGCTGCCACTCCTAGAGGCCCGGGTTCGATTCCCGGCTCTGCCGCGAAATTTGAAAAAGTGGTACTAAAACTGGAACGGGGTCCACTCAGCCTCGGGAGGTCACCTGAGTAGAGGGAGGTTCGATTCCCACCTCAGCCATCCTCGAAGTGGTTTTCCGTGGTTTGCTACCTCTCCTCGAGGCAAATGCCGGGATGGTACCTAACTTAAGGCCACGGCCGCTTCCTTCCCTCTTCCATGTCCATCCCTTCCGAACTTCCCATCTCCCACAAGGCCCCTGTTAAGCACAGAATGTAAGGCAACATGCACTGGGTACAGGTCCTCCTTCCCAGGTTCATCCGTGGCCAAATGCCTCACGCTCCAGAACGTTGCCCTCGAGCCTGTAGAGGTGGTATCCTTCGCTGAGTCCGAGGAAAAAATCAACCCTGGACGGTAAACGGATTAAATAATAATAATAATAATAATAATAATAATAATAATAATAATAATAATAATAATAATAATAATGGCATAGCTAAAGGCAGAACGCTACATTTCACTACGAAATAATCAAATTCGACTCTCTCGTTTATGTAGATGACCAAATTCTCTTACCCAATAGCCGGGCTGAGTGCCTCATACGGTTGACGCACTGACCTTACCTTATGACCCCAACTTGAGAGGTTCGATCCTGGCTCGGTGCGGTGGTGTTTGAATGTGCTCAAATACGTCAGTCTCGTGTCTAGATTTACTGGCACGTAAAAGAACTCCTGCGGGACTACATTCCGGCACGTCGGCGTCTCCAAAAACAGTAAGAATAGTTTGTGGCACTTAAATCCCATAGTGAGTAGTAATCTTTCTACCTTGTGACCAAGGAATGATGTCCACACTTCGTGGTCCTTGTTGAGTTAAATATGACAATGTTTTCTCATTTCCTTTTTTGTATATTATACGATAATCGTTGCTAATCTGAACAGTGTTTAGAGGCTGATGAAGCTCCAAAATCTACTCCAAAATCGAGTCTTCAGCCAAGGGAGGTAATGGTGATGGTTTTCCTGTCTACGGCCTGTAATATTCACTATCTACCGAGCGATTTTTTGTGTTTCCCATTTTCACACCTCCAACTGAACACGTGAATAATCCAGTGTTTGTGCAGATTTTTGACAGCGGCGCAGATATCTCTCCGTCGTGTTTGAAATGTGTTCAACTAGTGACAAAACTTTCAACCGTGTACTATCAATCAATCAATCACTACTGATAAGCATTTAGGGCAGTCGCGCAGGTGGCAGATTCCCTATCTGTTGTTTTCCTAACCTTTTCTGGAAAGATTTCAGAGAAATTGAAAATTTATTGAATATCTCCCATGGTAAGTTATTCCAATCCCTAACTCCCCTTCCTGTAAACGAATATTTTTCCCCAGTTTGTCCTCTTGAATTCCAACTTTATCGTCATATTGTGATCTTTCCTACTTTTAAAGACACCACTCAAACGTATTCGTCTACTAATGTCATTCAACGCCATTTCTCCACGGACAGCTCGGAACATACCACTTAGTCGAACAGCTCGTATCCTTTCTCCCAAGTCTTCCCAGTCCAAACTTTGCGACATTTTTGTAACACTACTCTTTCGTCGGAAATCACCCAGAACAAATCGAGCTGCTTTTCTTAGGATTTATTCCATTTCTTGAATCAGATAATCCTGGTGAGGGTCCCATACACTGGAACCATACTCTAGTTGGGGTCTTACCAGAGACTTATATGCCCTCTCCTTTATATCCTTACTACAACCCCTAAACACCCTCATAACCATGTGCAGGGATCTGTACCCTTTATTTACAATCCCACTTATATGATTACTCCAATGAAGATCTTTCCTTATATTAACACCTAGGTAATTACAGTGATCCCCAGAAGGAATGTTCACCCCATCAATGCAATAATTAAAACTGAGAGGACTTTTCCTCTTTGTGAAACTCACAACCTGACTTTTAACCCGTTTATCATCATACCATTGCCTACTGTCCATCTCACAACATTACCGAGGTCATTTTGCAGTTGCTCACAATCTTGTAACTTATTTATTACTCTATACAGAATAGGCCAAGGAATGATGTCCACACCTCGTAGACCCTGTTTTTTTACAATTGGCCTTACGTCTCACTGACACAGATAGGTCTTATGGCGACAATGGGACCGGAAAAGGCTAGGAGTGGGAAGGAAGCGGCCGTGGCCTTAATTAAGGTACAGCCCCAGCATGTGCCTGGTGTGGAAATGGCAAAGCACGGAAAACCCTCTTCAGGGCCGCCGACAGTTGGGTTCGAACCTACTATCTTACGAATGCAAGCTCACAGCTGCGCGCCCCTAACCGCATGGCCAACTCGCTCGTGTTAAGTGATATGTGACAAAAACTGTAATTTGTGGATCGATGCTACTTCACTGCACATCCTTTTTTATCGTCTTGTTATCTTTTAGACGAGTAGGCCTATAATGAACGTTTCACATTTTCATACCGCCAGATAAGCGAGTTTATGCTCTGGCGATCTTGCTACTTATTTATAATTAAATTACCTTAATTAAGGCCACAGACGCTTCCTTCTCTGTACTAGTCCTGGTGCTATCCCACCGTCGTCATTAGGCCTGTCTGAATAGGCGCGACGAAATGTGAATAACAAGAGAAACCTTCACTACTACTTCGTGTAATGTGGTGAAAAAAATAACGCCGGGAAGTACTGTACCCAGATGTATTTTAAATAGCACTCTGAGCGGGTTAGATCAGTCACCAGAGGCGATGTTATTCGGCATGGTGACATCAGTGATCACGTGTCAACAAGAACAATCCAAAAACTACACAACTTGTAATACGAGCGGTTTACATATCCACCGCACTCGCCAGATTTTTTGATCATCTGCTTCAGTTTCTGTTGGCAAGGAAATAGTTCAGCAATGAAGTAGCAGTTATGACGTCTTCGAGTAATTTCTTACGTCCAGAGAGTCAAACTTCTCTTCTGCCCAGGGGACGTGGTGGACAAATATACAAAAATAAATCTGGATCGCCAACTTACAACCTGTGGCAACGCAGGATCGAGCAACGTTGCGCCACGTTTACGAGGAGAATCGTCGCCAAATCTCTGTGGTGTACTGGTTACTGTGATTAGCTGCCACCCCCGGAGGCCTAGGTTAGATACCCGGCTCTGCCACGAAATTTGAAAAGTGGTACGAGGGCTGGACCGGGTCCACTCGGCCTCGAGAGGTCAACTGAGTAGAGGTGGGTTCGATTCCCACCTCAGTCATCCTGGAAGTGGTTTTTCGCTGATTCTCACTTCTCCTCCAGGCAAATGTCGGGATGGTACCTAACTTAAGGCCACGACCGCTTCCTTGTCTATCCCTTCCAATCTTCACATCCTCCACCAAGGCCGCTGTTTAGCATAGCAGATGAGGCCGCCTGGGCGAGGCACTGCTGCAACATCTCACCCTCCAGGACACTGCCCTTGAGGCGGTACAGGTGGGATCCCTCGTTGAGTCTGAGGGAAAAACCAACCCTGGAAGATAAGCAGCTTACGTTGCAAAATGATGTGGGAAAATGGAAAGTTCTATTACCAACTTATTAATACTGTATAATGGCGCGGGGCCTCCGAAAAGGACTGGGGTAGGTCTTTCGTGTTCACGCGGTGTAGGCAACCTGCCCATCTATGGGGATGGGGCGCTGCCTATGATGAATTTTAATGCTGAAGACGACACACAAAGCCAGCCCCCGAGCCATCGGAATTAACCAATGAAGGTTAAATTCCCTGACCCACCCGGGAATCGAACCGAGGACTCTCTGGACCAAGGACCAGCAAGCTAACCATTTAGCCATGGAGCCGGACATAATAATAATAATAATAATAATAATAATAATAATAATAATAATAATAATAATAACAATAATGATAATAATAATAATAATAATTCCGCCTCTGTGGTGTAGTGGTTAGTGTGATTAGCTGCCACCCCCGGAGGCGCGGGTTCGATTCCCGGCTCTGCCACGAAATTTGAAAAATGGTACTGAACCCATGACCTTTGTGCCCTAAGAACATTATGCATAAATTAACAATTAAATTAAAAGTTGGATTCTCGATAGCATGGATTTGACACGTGACGAGGGGGTGATTACCTTCGGTCCCACGCTCTGGGGTACGTGACGTCAGCCACACGTGTCGACGGCGGAAGAATCTCAAGTCATTTTTGTGAACTATTTCAAAGCGCGTGTACATGGCGTGACCCAAGCCAAGTCAAAAAAATATAGTGCCTATCAAAGGGGGTCAATCATCTCACAAATCGAACCCGTAAAAATTTTAAATGTCCATGAACACTACCGCCAGAAATGTAGCAAGCATGTAGTCGCTTTCAAAACTCTTGAAATTACAGTTTAGTTAAGTCAGAAAATTTCTTGGCGGCAAAGGGAGATATCCGAAGAGAGGGGGTAACTGCTATAAATATGAAGGGACGCCATGACGAAGTCTCCTTCTCCGGCATTTGTGATACAAAGCGGACGAAAAATTGTTGAGCTGCTCTGCGAAATCAAACAACAAAAGTAGACTGAGTTCAACTGCAGATTTTAGCCATTGTGGCTAGGTCTTGACTTCATGAGGAGATAGTTTTCTTGAGTGAAATAATTGTACCAGATAGGACGGTCAAAGTACTGAATAAATTCTAATGTGATTAAGTAATTCGTGTGCGGAAATAATTATAGTCCATCGTGTGCGCTCAGCAAACAAGTGAAGGGTATTTTCTTTTTTTTATGCTTTATTCCAGGAAACCTGAAGAAATATAATAATGGTTTGTAAAGCCATGAATGTAAAAATGGCTAAATAAAATGCCAGGGTCGCAGGTGAGCCCTATGATGAACAATGGTGTGACTACATAAGGTAATGTGACTTTCCATCTTACTACCTATTATATCTTGTTTCATGATCTCTAAAAGTATTTGAATGGGGATATACGACGCAGTGGTCACCCCTACTAAGTTTTGTAAATGTGAGAATACGACTAAAAGAGTCATTTGTTTTATTTTCCACTTGGATAAATTTTTGAAGTCTTGCGAGTGCCGTATAATGTAAAAGTTATTGAATAGGGTTTCGAAGTGATATCACGTCCAATGTAGATCGTTATCCGTGTGAGTGTACTGCCTATATTTTGTGATATCAAATTAAGATATTCATTCGACGTAAAAGTTTCTGTCTGCAATTTGACGTTAATAATGTAGGAATCCATGGTTATTCATTTTCAATCAAGTGGAAGCGCGCTGTCGGGTGAGAATCTAGGGTGATGAATTTGGTCACGGAGAGAAACGTTTTTCTAGGCCCATTTTAAACTGTGTCTGACTGACAATAAAAAGATCTAGTAGAATGTTTCAGTCATTTTTTTTGTAAAAATCAAGTTATTAAATACGATATCATTTATGCGAAGTTATTCATGATTAATGCATTGTGCGATATTAGACGTCGAGATTTCTAGTAAGGATTTTATTCCAGTTCTTTGTCGATGATAATTGTGGAGCTGGGAAACAGAGGTTAGTTTGTTGATATGAGATTTGTGAATCAGGTTGGACCTGTCATTGAAGCCGGGACACGGAAGCCCGAGGAATGTTTTATATGAGTTGAGATGAGATGTGCGTATCAGGTTAGAGTCCTGTCATTGAAGCCGGGACACGATAGCCCGAGGTATATTTTATAATGTTGGGAATGGAAAGAAATACATAGAAATCCATAGCGGTATTAATTTGCGACGCGTATAATTAGTGTGGGCATCTTGAAGCATAATCTGTGCATTTTTGGTGGTTAGAATATCGTATTTGTTTAATTATGTCGGCAGAGTTTAAAGGTGAGCATTTTGAGAAGCCAGTCAACTGGAACAAACCAGGTGTTTCATGTAACTGCCAAGCGAACTTGGGGACGAGAGGCCTCAGCTGTGAGAGTTACACCATATGATAACGGGTCAGGCGTGGAATTGAGATTGTACTGTATTCTCGGCCGGGGAGAACGTTAAAATGCTGGATTTAGTTGAAATTCATAGCCGGTAATAATCTGAGTATTGTGAAATACTGTAAAATTTGTTTAATTGGGGACGTAATGAACATTTGAAATCACGAACTTTGAGTATAAGGAACAGAGTAACCAAATTCAGGGTTGTCCAAAATATAGAGCGATGGTTGTGATGATCGGTTTGTCTGTGAGGGGTGTGCAAAATTCATAAATGGTATGACGAGATATGACATCGTAATTATATGGCGAGTTGTTTGGTTTGTACGTAGATTATTAGGATATCCAAGTGTTAACAACGGTTAGGACTAGATTAGATTTTAAAGTGTGAGATCATGAGACAAGATATATAACTGGACATGAATTATGTAACAATTCTTTTCCAGCCAGATGAATATCACAAGATTGAATTTACATCACAGCTGCGTAGGAATTTGTGAAGAAACCAGAGTCCGCGGAGATAAAATTTACTGTTCTTTAACATTTCGTTAAATCATTTAAATTTATTTAATTATTAAATTCAGTGAAACCGCATTTTGAAATAACTTTAATCAAGCGAATAACTTGGAGATGCATTCTGGAATATTTTTCTGGGGAATATTTAAATGTAAAGTAACGATTAAGGGGACATATCCGAAGGAAATGGATTTTACTGCCACAAAGTTTGTGAGCATTGCTATTGTTGTAATTATTGAACTTTGATTGATTGAGCAGTGAATGTGCTGGGGATAGTAAAGTGGAAACTTTGGTCATCAACCGATGTAACTTAATTGTGTTTAGCCTTCAGCCTAGAAACTTGGATGGTCAGGGGGTCATCAACCTCAGTGACTTAGATTAGGGCCATATGCCACTGTAGCATCATTTTCCTTGCGGTCATCATCCACAATGACTTTAAAGTAACTTAGAAGTTTAGATGTCGGTCTATGACATAGACGCAGGTCACATCGATTCAATTAAGGGTCCATGCCGTAGAACCACTGTGTGGCACACACCAATTGGACTGCCTTAATTATACCCAGAGTCCAGAGTTCGTGTTACGAGGGCTGGACGATAACGAATCACTATGATGGTACATGTGGTCTCACATGGAAGCCGAATTTAAGGATTTCCAGACTTTCCTTTCTTAAATGATTAATAATTGAGACAATGGTTTCTAGTATGAATGCCCGTCAGGCAGTTACGTTAAAGTCTCACACCAGTGTTCTGACCTGTATGTAAAAATGATTGTGGTGTCCAGTGGACACAATTGACTTCTATGATACCGTTGACATATCAGATTGCTTCAGAATTTTCCTGAATAAATAGGAATCTTTTAAACAGACCTTTCATTCCAGTAGATTAGAATTACTGAACCCTACCTTTACCTCAGCAAGTGACGAAGAACCCGATACGACCCAAGAGACAGATCTCATGAACTATGATGATAGGTAAGAAAGGTAGGTATCCCTCAATATGGACCAAAGGGTTCAGTACGAAGGCTGGAACGGGGTCCACTCAGCTTCGGGAGGTCAAATGAGAAGAGAGGGGTTCGATTCCCACCTCAGCCATCCTCGAAGCGGTTTTCTGTGGTTTACTACTTCTCCTCCAAGCAAATGCCCGGATGGTAAGTAACTTAAGGCCACGGCCGCTTCCTTCCCTCTTTCTTATCTATCCCTTCCAATCTTCCCATTCCCATAGAGCCCCTCTACAGCATAGCAGGTGGGCGTGGTACTGGTCTTCCTCCCTAGTTGTATACACCGACCCAGAAAGTCTCACGCTCCAGGACACTGCCCTTGAGGCGGTAGAGGTGAGATTCCTCGCCGTGTCTGAGGGAACAACCAACCCAGGAGGGTAAACGGATTTAGAAAGAAACAGTAATAATAATAATAATAATAATAATAATAATAATAATAATAATAATAATAATAATAATAATGGAACAACGACGTGTGGCCTCTGTAGATGTCTGGTGCAGATCTTTCGAGTTGACACCCTGTAGACGACCTGCGTAGCTGATGAGGATGATGATAATAATAATAATAATAATAATCATAATAATAATAATCGCAATGAGAAGTAGAAGGAGAAGAAGAAGAATACGAATAATAATAATAATAATAATAATAATAATAATAATAATAATAATAATAATAATAATAATAATAATAATATTAATAATAATAATAATAAGACGAGTGTCGAACTTATATAAAAAACGGATGAATTCACTTTTATCTTGTTGTGAGATGTCTATTGCAAGCAATGGTTCCTATTTTGACTATGATAATAGCGTGTTTTCACAGAGTTCCTGTTGTTTGAAGTATCGCTATCATACCCGAATTTACACGTGGAGCAACTTGATATCCACTCTCTGATGAAACATACTGGGATATCTACTCGAAGCTCTTCCTGGGATATACTATCCAGTAGTGGATCTTTATTACAGGTCGAAGTCTGCAGGGGAGACTGTCTACCAGGTGTCGCAGGCCATTCTTCCCGCAGTGTTAGTGAACGTACAGCAATTAGCGATATGGGTCGTTGGGGTCTGGAGCGAAGCTGCCGATCTATTTCTTCCCACAAGTGTTTGATAGGGTGGAAGTCGGGGTTCTAGGCTGGCCAATCCATTTCTGGAATCTACTGTCCACGAACCATTCAGGAAGAGATCCCACTTTTCGGCAGGGAGCATTACCACGCTGAAACACAGAATCATCCTCTCCGAACCTGGTTCGATCATGAGCAAACAGTAGCTGGTCAAGTGTACCTTATATTCTTCCATCCTTATCGTGCTCTTAAATACTGTATTACGAGAAGACCATGTCCTTTCCATGAATAAAGCCCCCATACTGTCACCTCACCCCCACCAAATTTCACTGTGGTATGTGTCGTTCGCCTGGTATTCACCACGCCCAAGCCCTTCCACCTGACTGCTACATGGTATACTGTACCCTGGTGGGGTTGACGGCTGCGTCATTCAATTAGAATTTTTTTCTTTTTGCTATTTGTTTTACGTCGCACCGACACGGACAGGTCTTATGGCGACGATAGAATTATTTATTAAAAATATACTTCATATTCTCTAAGCAAGAATATCCTACATTTGTACATTGTGGGCCTACCGGCCAGTTGGAAAGGTGTTGCGACACCCACACAGACTTCTGTCTCCAGGAGGATTACGGTCTCAGAAGGTAAAACAATGGCCAGCAAAATTAGTATTTCAAGAACTATTGCTAAGTTAGAAAGAGAACGGAGGGTTATTTCAAAGCTATTTCCAAACTGAACAGAGGGAGCACGTCAGGCAGGAGTTCGTGGAAATGATGTCATGGAAAATCCTACGCCGAGCCCTTGTCGAAGCTTGCAGTTGGTTTTTAAAAGAATAATATGAGATTTCAAACTCCTGCTTAGCTAGCAGCCAATAGTAAAATTCGTCGGGGAGAAGCAGTCAAGCCAACATCAGATTATGGGAAGTGATATAAAGAGTAGGCCTAACTTCGCGGATTAAATTTATAAAGGAAAACTGAATACAGATTCTTAATGAGGAAAATTTTAGAAGCACGACTTAATATTAAAAATTGGTAATTAATGGAGATTTAATGTAGTCGTTCTCAGAAATCAGTGACGCTTTTCTCTGATTAGTTTAAAGCAATGGACGCGGATAATAGCGCGAATGTGCCCGTCAAAAATGCAGGAGAAAAAATCGTAATTATGATAATTACCAACGATCGAAATGAATTAAGATTTGACATAGTGACAAGAATAATAAAATCACATTAGTTGACTCCAAGTTCAAGCCACCGGCAGGTCTGCATAAAGTCAAATTGGGAAATTGGAACTGCTCACTCTAACGTGACCTCTCGTGAACCCGAAGAGGGGATGAAACGCACATAAATACCAGTTCGGGCGGCTGATAAGACACACTCTGTGAAAGTATTAGACCCGCCGCTACGTCAGTACGTATAAACTACTCTGCAAAATGTTGTTCGAAGCTGTTACTTCTTCTTTATGATAACGGAAGTTTGCCTCCATAAATGTAGCGTTACCAGCAGTAATTGCATACCGGCACCTCGCTATCAATTAATAAATATTTGCAATAGTGAGCGAAAGTAAAATTTACTGTGTTTGGAAAGACGATTCTGGAACCATGAAATTTCGCCTGTAGACTTTCCGATACGGGAGATACTTGGTCGGTCTCGCGGACGTTGACATAACGGAAGTGCCGTGTTCGGACAACGAGTGGGCTCCGGGCATATAAGGTGATCGCGATATATCACCGGTTCCTAAAGTGCCGAGAGGAACGAAGAATGAATGAATGTGTAAGTTATGCGAGTCAGACAGAAGGCCAGAAGTGTAAATTGTTATTTAAAATAGCTCTGAGTGTAAATTGTCAAAATGTTAAATATTTAATAAGTGAAACAAATGTGTAGATTTTCAAAGTGCACTGGATTACTACTTCAAGCTGACATGAAAGCTACCAGGATGCAGGGCTAAGCCAGAAAGGGCCTTGAGGCTCTTCGCCTGGCACAGCAAACAACAGGCAGAGATGAGTACCAATCCCAATTTATTTATGTATATTTATTAGTGTTAGCGGGGGAAAATCATGTCATTTAATATGGTAACGGGAACTTCAAGCGAGCCGCTTCACGGCTCGTATAATTCAGATAGATTCAGATAGATAGACAAAGGGACCAATTGATATGTAAATAATTGTATCAAGCACTCTTTTTATTCTTGTGTAATTTAGTAGAGTAGATTAGGGTTGGTTTTGTGTTCTTCAAGTGCTTGATGTGTTCATTATTAATTATGAAGGAGCATGATTCACTTAAAAATAAATTAAGATTCATGTTAGAAGTGCTCCAGATGTGTTTGTCTGACTTAGGTTAGTTTCTCGTAAATTAAGGCATGTTGTACGATTATTCAGTGGTAGAGTGTTGGCAGTGAATTTCAATGTTGTGAGACTGGAATGATGTCCGATTCCTTTGAATGTAAATATAAGTGAACATGTGTGCTGTGAAGTTTCGCCAGTGGACGTCAATGATAATAGTCATTAGAAGTATCGGAGTGATAAATTGACACGGATTATGTCTAAATGAGTGTTTAATAATAATACTTGGTGAATAAGACACAGGCCTGATTTATAGAATGATTTCTATTAATTTAAATGTGGAGATAACATGTTACACGTGGAAGCCTTTAATCCGTCCAGTAAAATTTGATTTTATATAATTATTTGTTGATTTAATGTTTTTGGGCTCAATAATAATCATAATAATGTGTTTAGAAGCGATAGAGGCACTTGCAAACGATGGTCACACTATTTTGAAGGCCCAGAGTGGGTTAAGCCCATTTTCGATTTTGGAAGTCACGAGGGACAGAAATCCGGCTTGAGAGAAAATTGAGTCGTGCTGATGTTGATGATAAAATAGATGAATTCCGAGGCCTACGACAATGTTATACAAAATACGCACATGCATACAAATCCGATGGCTGCTGATGTGGGTAGAATTAGAGCACTTTTAACTGCCGTTGTTGTGCGGAGTATTGTAGTGCTGGCTAGCATTATTGAACTGTTGCCGTTTGGCTGTCAGTACTAAGTAGCTCACTGTATTTGACTGTGTGAATTATTGGACTGTCTCTGGAGTCGAATCAAGGAACAGTCATCGTGTGCTGTGTAGCCCTGTGTTCGAACCTAGCTGTCAGCACGCGGTTGCTGTGTGGGGTGACTGGACTTGAGGTGAAAGTAAGGCGAGCGTGTGAATAGAATTGTAGCCCTCGGAGGTAATTCCAACGAGCCGGGACACCTACTGTGTAAAGAGAACAGGAACTTCTAAATAGCCATCAATTAATAAATGTGGTCATAAATGTGAATTGTGTGCTAGAATGCGAGAGGGAACTAACCTGCAAATTGTTAAAAAGTGAGTTATTGACATAATTGGATATTACTATTATGTATTTATTATCCCACGATATATGGATATTTACTATCCACTTTTACTCTCCCACGGTAAAAAAGAAAGATTTTTGAACATTTCTGAATCACAATATTGCAGTGCGAGATGGAGTTAAGCCAAGTTGTAGTTGTAGCCAATAGCATACGCGCTTGCAGTCTCATGTTTTAGTGCTGACATCATGGCTGGCGGTGAAGATGATTCTGTGCCGAGTAGTTGCGAGAAATCTAGAAAACGTGCAAGAAATGAAGAAAGAAAACTACTCTCCATTGGCTGTTAGGGAGAAAGTTGAGGTTTTGAGCAAAAGTATTGGAGGACCTCGGAAACAACATTTCAACCCCAACACAGCTTACTCACGCTTAAAAGAATGCGGAATTCTTATATCCTATTGGCAGAAATATTGCTGCTGCGAAACACAAGGACTTGATTTCCCTGCACCCTTAAACCGTGTACCGTGCTCTTCATCCAGACACTCAAGTTGCAAACAGCGAGAAGGAGGAGGATCCAGGCGGCTGAAAGTAAGTATAGGTTTCGATATAGACGGTTACTTAGAGTCAGTGTGACTTGAACCCCGGACACTATTAGTAAACCTTAAATGTACCAAGAAATTCATGTTGAAGTAAATCTGAACCTAACTGCATTTGAAACAAGTAATTAATAAAAAAATGGACTGTTGTAAACAGAGCCTCTCAAACGTCCAAAATCTCATGCGTGAAAACTGAGGCGCAGAGGTTCCGTGCACCGTGCTTCGGTCCGACTCGGTTCGGTTCGGACAAGCGATTTGTCTCGAGGTTACTCGGCTAAGCTCGGCTCTACCTTGCTCGGTTGACCCAGCGCTGCCGAGCAAGTGAGGAAGGGGGAGACAGGCGGAGCGAGCGAGACGGGTGTAGGGAAAAGAGAGAGACAGCACTATTACTCAAAATCAAGGAATGGGGGCCTGAACTATGATCAACCTAGCGAAGCCGTAATTTGCACTTTTCGCCGCGCAGTGCACCGGTGCATGTATCCCGAGGGGCCCTGGTTGTAAAAGTAACTCAGTTTTAAAATTTAATTTTTTAGATTTGGCGATTTGGAGTTGACATTTTTCAGAAAAAAATAACGATTATAACAAGGCGATTTTCATTTTTCTATATGTTTTGACTATAAATAATTGTGTATGAACCAAAAATGTGACTGTTAATGTGCTCAATTTCATGCAATAAAGGCAAACGCAAAACTCAAAATTTCTCACTTCCTTGTCTGTGTGGGTCAGCTCCCTCTCGCATTCTAGCACTCAAGTGTGTGTGTGTGTAATATGTCTGTTTGCATTTATTTGGTCACCCTGAAATAAATTAGAGTACAGGCGGTGTTTTAGTCGTAACAATAACAGTATGTTTCTGTTTAATAAAACTGAAAAGCATTTCGGAATGAACTGTACTGCACTATTCTGCATCTGGCTCTGAAAATGTTTGAAAATATCGAACTAATATGAGCAGTTCTTATGTTCAGTATATAGGATTACGTTACTTCTAATGAAAAAGGTCCTTTCACGCAAAATAATTTGGTCTGGAGAGAGTTAGAGATATCATTGTGGGCCACAAAGTAACACACGGTACATAGTCCTTTGTGCCTCGCGGTAGCAGTTTCTGCTTGTCGACGGATTACAGAAGTTTTGTAATGCCATTGAAGTGATATAGCGCAAGAAACTTCCCCGTAAGAACGACGGAAGTTCGAGTAAGCACCAGGCCCGTTGGGGTGTGGGGGATGACATTATTTTATAATGCATTACAGAAAGGAATTTCCGGAACTATTTCACAATGTGAATCAGAATGTTCAGGTGGGGACGTGGTTTGGGAGGGCAAGTCAAAGGATATTTAAAATGGAGATTTATTTTCTATTTCCGTTGTAACTGAGATAAGGGGTGGGTAAAGAAGAAAACTGAGTGAGTTGCAAGCCTCAGTCCTCATATTCGTCTGCACGGTGTTTGAAATACAGTAAAGAATAAGAAGAACTGTTCTACACGTTCAAGGATTAGCTTAGAACCTTCAGCCAGATGGACCAGGTTCGAAAGTTGAACTCCTTAGAAGTTCTGAATCGGGATGTGCCCATACTCAGGAATAATAATAATAATAATAATAATAATAATAATAATAATAATAATAATAATGTTAGGGTTTTTAAGTCTCACTAACTGCTTTTAACGAATTTCGGAGGCGCCGAGGTGCCGCAGGAGTTCATTTACGTGCCCGTGAATCTACCGACACGAGTCCGACGTATTTGACCACCTTCAAATACCACCGGACTGAGCAACGATCGAACCTGCCAAGTTGATATCAGAAGGCCAGCGCCTATACCGTCTGAGCCACTCAGCCTTGCTCCTCACGAACAAAAACAAGTCGGGCGTTTGGCTAAAGTGGAACTCTCGACGGCCGTAGACATGGGCGCCCGCAGGATCTTTTCCAGGGGGGGGCACATTAACAATTTTCTTGAATATAAAAACCAATATAACGTCAGCAACATTAAATTGTTTACAGAAACTTCCAGTTATAACATATGCTAGATGACTGCCAGTAATTTCAGTTTATGAAATAATCTGGTATGATATTAAACAATTGAACATCAACATCTTTAGAATTCCAGGGGGGGGGGCAAGTGCCCCCCCTTGCCCCCCCTTGCGGGCGCCCATGGCCATAGAAGTGATTTTCCGTGGTGTCAAACTTCTTCAGGGAAATGGCGGAATGGAATCTGACATATATCCTTCGCGTCCTCCCCAGCATCCATATATTTTGGAGCGTGGACTATCGACCACAGTGACTCTACTTTCACTTACTCGTGTCATTCTCCGCTTTCGTCCTTATCAGATCTCCCTTGGTGCACTCTTGTTCTCTTACGACCCCAGCGTGTAAATGCAAAATCTACAAAACTTCATTTTCACGAATTTCATGACCGTCCTTTCCTTTTACTGTTATCTTTATTTTTCAAGTCTCTTCTTTTATTTGCTTTTGCCAGTACTTCTTTATTTTTTTACAAGTTGCTTGACGTCCCTCCGACTCAGACAGGTGTTATGGCGACGATGGGACGGGAAAGGGCTAAGAGTTGGAAGGAAGCGGCCGTGTCCTTAATTAAAGTACAGCCCCGGTATTTGCATGGTGTGAAAATGGAAAACCACGGAAAACCATTTTCAGGGCTGCCGACAATGGGATTCGAACCCACTACATCCCGAATACAGGATACTGGCGGCACTTAAGCAACTGCAGCTATCGAGCTCGGTACTAATACTTCTTAACGTCGTACCGACCTAGTTAGGATTTTAAAAGCAAAGAGATGGGAAATTACTTCGTTTGCAAGGAAAGCGGCTATAGCCTTAATTAGGTCAGCTCCAGCATTCACCTAGTGTGAAATTGGGAAACCACGGGAAACCATCTTCAAGGTTGTTGACGGTGGGGTTTGAAAGCACCATCTCCCGAATGCAAGCCCACAGTTTTATGAGGTGCACCGCGTAGCCAACTCGCTTTGTCTTTCCTGTTCACCAAAGTTAACGCCAGGAAGTGTCGATCTCAAAGGGACAGTTGATTTGTCCATGATCCTTGGTTCTCAAGATAGGGCGTTCGATTCTGTATGAAGTGGATGGCATTTAAAGGTTTTTATACGTGAAAAAGTATTCGAAAATTAAATAAGAATTAAGAAAATAAGTAATTAAGAATTAAGAAAATAAGATCGTACCATTTGACAGGAGATGTTGGAAATGTTCTCCTCCTGCATCCACACATTTCTGGCATTGTCTTAGGAAATTCCGATTCTCACGTCTTCCGTAACTGAGCTTATTTCTCTCCGGATATGTTCTTTCAGTTCGTCCAACGTGTGAGTGTTTCTTGCATACAATTTATTTTTTAACATTTTCGTAGCTCTTCGAAACACCGGCTTCTTGTCCAAGTCGTCTTAGGGATTTTGTAGGCGTATGTTCTAATCTTTCTGCGAGACCATTTACTTTTTCCTCGTTAAGTTCAAGTTCTTTAACACTTCGCTTCTTATAGAGTAAAAAAACAGTTCCTCTCAATTTTTTACGAGTTTCCGCATGGCCTCCCTATGTGGAGGAAGCTCGCATCCTTCCTCCAAAACTCTGTTTTCACATAATTATCGTACATAAATACCCTTTCCTCCACCGCGTACACATGTGGACGCATTATGAGAACTAACATTTCAAAACTCGAGAACAGTTGGAGCGTCAGATCGACACTTAATACACGTTCTAAGCACGGACCTGAACTGCGAAGTGCTGCCGCTGCGCTATGTAACGGGAAGGGATGATTCAATGGGAGGCAAATAAGCTGGGCGCACATGCCGACCAGCCGATGAGAGAAAATCACTGTATTATTTACAATTACACACTGCCGGCGGTTTGTGAGGTAAGAATAGAAAAATTCCAGCACTGTCTGGCTAACGTTAAAGGACTGTAATTTGGAAAGAAGCAACCTTGGGTAGACAGTATCAAATGAGCTACTGAAATCTAAAATGAGTATTGTCAATATTGTCTGTTGTCCAATACATATCTAATGGCATCTGTCACTTTCAGCAGAGCTGTCATGGTACTGTGTTTTCTCTAAAACCCCGACTAATAATAGTCGAGCAAAGCGTATTTGTGTAAGTACCGTAAGGATTTTCTCGTGTACCGGGCATTCCAGCATTTTGGAACCGGGGTGGTAGGATAGAAACTGGTCGATAATCTGAAGGAATAGTGTTTTCTTTTTCGGGATCGGGAAGATGAGAACATCATTTCATTTAATAGGGAAAGTTACGTGGGTCAAACAGTAGTTTAAAATGTGTGTTGTGATCGGCAGAATGGCTTCAATGATATATATGTAGAAAGACAGAGGTAGGTTCGTGATACCAGCTGCTATGGAATGGGAGTGGGCATCTCGGACATATTCTGAGTCATGGCCCTCCTTGTGCACAGGCGGCTAGGACTATACAATTCACCGGTGGTCCATAACCCGTTAGAGGAGAGATCCTCACTTGGACTATGTGCAAGTAGGGTAGCATCCTGCTTCATGAATTTACCGAGCTCAGAACATTTTAAGCAAAGCCTCGGACCTATGGGAGTAACGGAGTCCCACTCCCATTTGACAGGGCAGAGTCTGGGATAGGGCTCTTTATCAGGAATACCATTGCACGCAACATAGTTTCTGTTAGGCACGTAAATGAGCGAATGATGTGGGTAGATTTGTCAGTTGGAGGAATTAGGACTAGAATTGTGTCCGTGTATTCACCATGTGAGGGTGCAGAAGAGGATGAAGTTGACAAATTTTATGAAGCATTGAGTGACACCGTGGTCAGGGTCAACAGCAAAGATAGAATAGTACTAACAGGTGATTTCAGTGCGAGAGTTGAGAATAGAAATGAAGGATACGAGAGGGTGATTGGTAAATGTGGGGAGGATATGGAAGCTAATGGGAATGGGAAGCGTTTGCTAGACTTCTGTGCTAGTATGGGTTTAGCTGTTACGAATACATTCTTCAAGCATAAGGCTATTCACCGCTACACATGGGAGGCTAGAGGTACTAGATCCATAAGAGACTATATCTTAACAGACTTCGAATTCAGGAAATCTGTCAGGAATGTACGAGTTTTCCGCGGAGTTTTCGATGATACAGACAACTATCTGATCTGTAGTGAACTAAGTATCTCTAGGCCTAGGGTAGAGAAAGTGAAATCTGCCTGCAAACGAATAAGGGTAGAAAATCTCCAGGACGAGGAAATTAGACAGAAGTACATGGATATGATTAGTGAGAAGTTTCAAACAATAGACAGTAAGAAGGTTCAGGATATAGAAAGTGAATGGGGGGCATACAGAGATGCTGTAGTAGAAACAGCAAGGGAATGCCTAGGAACAACTGTGTGTAAAGATGGGAAAAGGCGAACATCTAGGTGGAATGATGAAGTGAGAGCAGCTTGTAAACGTAAAAAGAAGGCTTATAAGAAATGGCTCCAAACAAGGGCCGAGGCAGACAGGGATTTGTACGTAGTTGAAAGAAACAGAGCGAAATAAATAGTTGTGGAATCCAAAAAGAAGTCATGGGAAGATTTTAGTAACAACCTGGAAAGGCTAGGTCAAGCAGCAGGGAAACCTTTCTGGACAGTAATAAAGAATCTTAGGAAGGGAGGGAAAAAGGAAATGAACAGTGTTTTGAGTAATTCAGGTGAACTCATAATAGATCCCAGGGAATCACTGGAGAGGTAGAGGGAATATTTTGAACATCTTCTCAATGTAAAAGGAAATCATCCTGGTGGTGTTGCGAACAGCCAGGCTCATGGGGAGGAGGAAAATGTTGGTGAAAATATGCTTGAGGAAGTGGAAAGGATGGTAAATAAACTCCATTGTCATAAAGCAGCAGGAATAAATGAAATTAGACCTGAAATGGTGAAGTATAGTGGGAAGGCAGGGATGAAATGGCTTCACAGAGTAGTAAAATTAGCATGGAGTGTTGGTAAGGTACCTTCAGATTGGACAAAAACAGTAATTGCACCTATCTATAAGCAAGGGAACAGGAAGGATTGCAACAACTATCGAGGTATCTCATTGATTAGTATACCAGGCAAAGTATTCACTGGCATGTTGGAAGGAAGGGTGCGATCAGTCGTTGAGAGGAAGCTGGATGAAACCCAGTGTGGTTTCAGACCACAGAGAGGCTGTCAGGATCAGATCTTCAGTATGCGCCAGGTAATTGAAAAATGCTACGAGAGGAATAAGCAGTTGTGTTTATGTTTCGTAGATCTAGAGAAAGAATATGACAGAGTACCGAGGGAAAAGGTGTTCGCCATACTGGGGGACTATGGAATTAAAGGCAGATTATTAAAATCAATCAAAGGTATTTATGTTGACAATTGGGCTTCAGTGAGAATTGGTGGCAGAATGAGTTCCTGGTTCAGGGTACTTACAGGGGTTAGACAAGGCTGTAATCTTTCACCTTTGCTGTTTGTAGTTTACATGGATCATCTTCTGAAAGGTATAAAATGGCAGGGAGTGATTCAGCTGGGTGGAAATGTGATAAGCAGTCTGGCCTATGCTGACGACTTGGTCTTAATGGCAGATTGTGCGGAAAGCCTGCAGTCTAATATCTTGGAACTTGAAAATAGGTGCAATGAGTATGGTATGAAAATTAGCCTCTCGAAGACTAAATTGATGTCAGTAGGTAAGAAATTCAACAGAATTGAATGTCAGATTGGTGATACAAAGCTAGAACAGGTCGATAATTTCAAGTATTTAGGTTGTGTGTTCTCCCAGGATGGTAATATAGTAAGTGAGATTGAATCAAGGTGTTGTAAAGCTAATGCAGTGAGCTCGCAGTTGCGATCAACAGTATTCTGTAAGAAGGAAGTCAGCTCCCAGACGAAACTCTCTTTACATCGGTCTGTTTTCAGGCCAACTTTGCTTTACGGGAGCGAAAGCTGGGTGGACTCAGGGTATCTTATTCATAAGTTAGAAGTAACAGACATGAAAGTAGCAAGAATGATTGCTGGTACAAACAGGTGGGAACAATGGCAGGATGGTATTCGGAATGAGGAGATAAAGGCTAATTTAGGAATGAACTCGATGGATGAAGCTGTACGCATAAACCGGCTTGGGTAGTGGGGTCATGTGAGGCCAATGGAGGAGGATAGGTTACCTAGGAGAATAATGGACTCTGCTATGGAGGGTAAGAGAGGTAGAGGTAGACCATAACGACGATGGTTAGACTCGGTTTCTAACGATTTAAAGATAAGAGGTATAGAACTAAATGAGGCCACAACACTAGTTGCAAATCGGGGATTATGGCGACGTTTAGTAAATTCAAAGAGGCTTGCAGACTGAACGCTGAAAGGTACAACAGTCTATAATGATAATGTATGTATGTATGTATGTATGTATGTATGTATGTAACTAAAACATATACAAGATTTATGATTTCCTGAGCGACTTTAAACAGACACTGTCACAATCAGCAATGGAGTTTCAGTTTTTAATCACAGTGAAAGATGTATAGGTGAAATTCATTAATTTTCAAGAGAAGACTAATCGTGAGAAATTAGTAAATAATTATTAATTAGATGGATACTTGGCGTTGCTTATTCTAATGTGGTCGAACAAAATTGACTTGCTTGATTCTAAAATGAGATGCTCCTCTAATCTTTCAGGAGAAGGAAAAGACGGATTGCTTCAATTTCCTCTTTTGTAATTGATTAGAGTCCTTACATGATATGTGTGTGTGGATAGGATTACCCTGTTGAAGAAATATTAATTGCTTGCTCCCTGGATTTATATCATCTGGATATTCCTGTTTAAATCATAAATACAAAGAAAGAAAGAATTTTAAGTTTTCAATTTGAAATTAAATGAAAAAATAGCTTAAATGACAGAATACAGTGTTTAAAGAATAATATATTATTTAAGGAAATAGTTTTCACTGTGCTATTAAAAATGTACAACAAATATTTTATATTTTTGCTAGTTGCTTTACGTCGCACCGACACAGATAGGTCTTATGGCGACGATGGGACGGGAAAGGGCTAGGAGTTGGAAGGAAGCGGCCGTGGTCTTAATTAAGGTACAGCTCCAGCATTTGCCTGGTGTGAAAATGGGAAACCACGGAAAACCGTTTTCAGGGCTGTTGACAGTGGGGTTCGAACCTACTATCTCCCGAATACTGGATACTGGCCGCACTTAAGCGACTGCAGCTATCGAGCTCGGTAAATATTTTATAAAACACATTTACCTGATTTCCGAACACTTCAGTATCATCTGCGGCAGGCCATGTATTGTATGGATTTACAAAATTCATTATGTGGTTCTGTTATATATTTTAAAACTTTCCCAACTTTATTTTTCTTTCTCTTGTTCATGGAGGTTTTTCGGTAAATGCCCATTTTTTGTAAAAAAGAAATCTTAATGTAATTGATGGGGAAGCTGCAATATTTCATTAACCTGCTCGTATAGGGCTCAACAATGACTTGTCCTTTCCGTACACTTATAGTGCAGAAAGGGTCGATGACCTTCGATGTTAGGCCCTTTAAAACAACAAGCATCATAATCATAGTGAAGAAACTGTTGGGGAGTAAGTCATATGTTTGCACTTCTACTTGCGCATTTTCCTATTGTTTCAGGAAAGACGGTGAACTTTTAGTACAAAGGGATCGACATATCTTAAAATTTCACTTGCTTTTTTTTGTGTAAATCTTTAAAACGATCAAGGCAAGTGGATTCTATCACGAGTGACATATACTGCCCTAGAATGTTCACTCGGTCACCGGTTGGTAAGTTTGTATTAACAACACCGAAGTTTCGGTCGGAGGGAAGAAATGATACTACTTAGTACTAAGACCTACGTTTTCTCGCTGTTTTTTTTATCGTGTTTAGCTATTTTAGATTGAGCTGCTGATATTTATAGGATATGGAGGACGTTTTTCAGTGCTATGGCCGCTAATCTATAATAAATGGCTGCCTCTTTTTTCGATTTGATTCCAGGGATGCCACAAATTTATTTCTAAAACGTTACAACTCCACGAGGTTTTTTCTATTCAGTAATAATTACTCAATTTAAAAATGACACTTCAATACAACATTTTTCAACATGTATTCGGTTCTTTTTTCGTCAAGGTAATTTTCTCACTCCGCAAAACTACCTTGGCAGACACACAAGAAATTCAGGGGGATGCATTTAGCCACCAAGGTCCTCCCTAAGGCTAGGTCAACCCTTGATACATGCCTATGCGAACTAAGAAACGTTTGAAAGTTGGACCGATTTTTATGCACATGTCTTCAAATGCAAGATCGTTCTTGGGCACTTACCTGGAGATCAACACGTGTTTCACATAGGTCTCCAGTGAAACCCAGAGGACAAAGGCACACTGCTGTGTCCCCTGAAGTTAGACATTTCCCTCCATGCTGACAGGGTACTTTACTGCATCTGTCCGCGCTGCACTCCTCTGAAACAATAGAAAGTAACTGTTTCAACACTTGCTCTATCTACTTCACAGAATTTCGAACTCAGGAAGTCTGCTTTCAGGGCAGTCTCCAAAGCAGGTGGTAATGAATGTTATACGGCCACGCCCGCCAAGATAAAAAGGCGGCCCCCTGTGAATAACTTAAAACAAAATATTTTTTTTAACGATTTGTTTCACGTGGCACCGACACAGGTCTTATGGTGACGATGGGAGAGGAAAAGCCTAGGAGTGGGAAGGAAGCTGCCGTGATCTTATTTAAGGAACATTCCCTGCAATAGCCCGGTGTTGAAATGGGAAACGACGGAAAACCATCTTCAGGGTTGCCGACAGTGGGGTTCGAACCCACTATCTCCTGGATGCAAGCTCACAGCTGCACGCCCAACTCACCCGGTATTTAA
Organism: Anabrus simplex; assembly: GCF_040414725.1. Classification (NCBI taxonomy): domain Eukaryota; kingdom Metazoa; phylum Arthropoda; class Insecta; order Orthoptera; family Tettigoniidae; genus Anabrus; species Anabrus simplex. Next base: position 63,423,593 of record NC_090266.1, read on the forward strand.
TGACATCAGGAAGAAGTGATGCAATATATTGTCAAGTAATATAGGTTGAGCTTACTACTAGGTTAACATTGTCTGTCTGTTAGGTCATCAGCCCAGAGGCTGGTTGGATCACCAAATAGCACCACCAAAGGCTATGCAGTTATAGGGAAACTGCAAACACCAATGGCAGAGCCCAAATGAGGCATACTAGGCAAGATGAGGAGTGAGGTAGTTTGCCATTGCTTTCCTCAAGGTTAACATTATAAGTGATAATAACGTGAAGTTAAATCATAATTACCCTACAACAACAAGAGTACAATAACCAATTACACGAAAAGAAGACATGACCAGAAATACTACTAGTTTAAATTTCTAAATCCATTTATAGTAAAATGTACGAACGAAATATATTAGATATTTAAAGGTTCGCCTTCTCAATACAATTAAAAATCTAGTATATTTAGAGTGGATCGGGGGGAGATGCCTATAGCTTCGTAGTTCCGTCGGGTACCACCAGATCGCAATACCATCCTGTCTCGCGCTTGTTGGCCTCAGGTGGCCATAGAGTCCAATGCGTATGACGCTGTGTGAACTGTTTTCCCGCTCTGTTATCAAGACATTCAAGCTAAGAACTTAAGGTTGTGTCTTGTTAATAACACACAGTTGTTTTAAAGTGCTCATCAGCCTGTATAATAAGTAGGATATGCAAATATTATTATGTGTTGGGCGTGATGGATACTTTGTAGTGTAGGTTGTTAAATTCATTTGTTCCGAAGCTGGCACAATGTGCACGTTGCGAAAAGTGGCATCTCACCCCGACCCTCGGTAGAGATGCCACTTTTTCTTCGGGGTAAGATGCCCAATTTGATTCTTTATATATAACATTTTCTTTTCGTAGGAACATGCTAAGAACATGTATCAGGACATCAAACAGGATTCAGTGGTCCGTGGAGAGCGTACAAATGGCCATGGAACAAGTCCGGACCGGCGGGATGAATTGCTTTAGAGCTTCCCAAAATTATGGAATCCCATAGAAAACAGACGTAAAGTCTTAAGAGCACAGTTCCCAATCTTCCTCACGGAGGCGTCGAAGGAGACTGCAGTCCCATCCACTGCTCAGTCTGGATTTGAAGCGTGCGGTTTGTCCCCATACAACCCGCAAAGAATTCCAGAGGAGGCGTTTCAACTGTCCGATTTGGTTTCGACAAATGGGACTGACAGGAACGAAAGAGATTATTCAGATAGCAGAGTATGTGCTCCTACCTCAGAGAAAGACAGAAACAGACTTGAAGATCCAGTGGACATCGATTGCAAATGAATCAAAGCCAGGAACATTGAAGAAATTTCTCCTACACCTTTCTTGGACCCGTTACCTCAGCGCAGAAAGAAATCAGCTGCAGTTCTCACAGAACAACATCGAATAGACGATGCAAGAGCTCGACGAGGCAAAAATAAGACCAAGAAATCCACTAAGAGTCAATCTGTTAGACTAAGCGGGTCAGATAATAACAGTGACATTTGTGCTGAGTGTGCCGTCAATTATTATGACAAAAATGAACCACAGGTAGACTGTATTCGGTGCATCGTTTGCGATAAATTGTTACATAAAACCTGTACAGATTCAGAAAACATGTGCAATAACTGTGCTAAAGAACTCTGGTACAAGAGTCATTCACACAGCTGATTTCATGTGGTTAAAACATAGTTTTGTTTGTTTATTTTTTATAATCATAATACATATGTTTTATGAATTGTATTTAGACGATTTGTCCCCTGAATGACATAAAACTAGTAGTCGAAACTCATGCAGATGTAATTGCCATCTTACCCCGATGCTCTGGGTGAGATAACTAAATACATGTCTTTATAAATAAATGTTTAAAACATAAAATTGCTAGTGATTGGCATCGATAACTGGTCTATATATAGAAAACACTCTGCAAAACATACTTGTTTTATATTCAACTCGAACTCTGAATTTTCATGTAAACTTTTGTCCTCAAAACGCCAAGTTCGACATCTTCCCCCATCTACTATACTAATACATCAAATACAGCTGGTTAACAATTATCAAATATTATTGTGGTGTGGCATCTGTGTGACCCATGAAGGGCATTTGGATTATGAAGGTCAACATGTAAGTTCAGGAGCTCAATCGTTTAACCACGGAAGCAGTAAAAAACCTCTTAAACTATTAATCTTACAATAACGAATATTCCCTTTGTTCATATTACTTGACAATATATGTTATCACTTCTACCTGATATCATTAAATACCAGCTCAATATTAATACCATAAATGAACTCTTTACAGGACAAACTGGACATAACATGAATGATAACAGATACAGTACAATCTGGACGTAACATAAATCATATTCATGTTGAACATTTAATTAGTTTTATTGTATTGCTTTTAGCCAGTTTTATGTTAGGGCGTACTTTTTTAAAATAAGGCATATTACGTGCATGCGATTTTAATCTGTAAGCTGAAGAAGAGAATATTAATGAATTATCGAAACATGGAGTTATGTACATATTTATGTATTTGATGTATTAGTAAATATAGTAGATTTTGAATTGTATTGGGAAGGTGGACCTTTAAATATATATATACAATTTATTAAACACATTGTGTACAAGGTGTTAATTAATTAAACGAAATTAGCATCATTTGCATAGTGTGACAAAGTCAATGTCCTGTCTTTGCACTCAATGATATCGTCGCTGGAAAGGTAAAAGGTTGTATTCCACAAAGCTCTTCCTATCAATTATTCTCCTTAAGACTGGTCACGCCTCCCAGCCACATATGGATACGCAGTCCATCAGAACAATGTCCGTTGTGTTCGTTTTCCTATGTCAATGATTAAACGAAAATGAACCTTACATGCATTGTACACTAGGAGTGCGTAAATACGTAATGCAAACGTACATTCCTACAGTACGGTACTGTAAGGTTCATTTTCCTTTACACATGGGCATAGGAAAATGAACACAACAAAATTTGTTCTGATGGACTGCATATCCATACGTGGCTGGGAGGCGTGACCAGTCTTAAGGAGAATAATTGATAGGAAGAGCTTTGTGGAATACAACCATTTACCTTTCCAGCGACGATATCATTGATTGCAAAGACAGGACATTGACTTTGTCACACTATGCAAATGATGCTAATTTCGTTTAATTAATTAACACCTTGTACACAAATGCCAGTTATTTGTGTTGCCTCAGTGACCCATCATTACAGATGTCAGTAACGTATGATGTACTCCGATTCTCCAGTCTCATGTATTATTTCGTTGAGAATTTCTTTCTTTCTTTCTTTCTTTCTTTCTTTCTTTCTTTCTTTCTTTCTTAACCTGTTTACACTCCAGGGTCGGCAACACCTCGGACTCAGCGAGGGATCCCACCTTTACCACCTGAAGGGCAGTGTCCTGGAGCGTGAGACATTGGGTCGGGGATACAACTGTGAAAGAGGACCAGTACCTTGCCCAGGCGGCCTCACCTGCTATGCTGAACAGGGGCCTAGCGAGGGATGGGACAATTGGAAGGGATAGACAAGGAAGAGGGAATGAAGCGGCCGTGGCCTTAAGTTAGGTACCATACCGGCATTTGACTGGATAAGTGGGAAACCACGGAAAACCACTTCGAGGATGGCTGAGGAGGGAATCGAACCCTTCTCTACTCAGTTGACCTCCCGAGGCTGATTGGACCCCGTTGCAGCCCTCGCACCACTTTTCAAATTTCCTGGCAGAGCCGGGAATCGAACCCGGGCCTCTGAGGGTGGCAGCTAATCACACTAACCACTAAACCACACAGGCGGGCCTGGAACATGTTTTAATCCCCTATATTTTTCCACTTGTTCTGAAACGATTTTAATATTATTTTTACCCTTTAGTTTTGAGTGCCTCTTCATAAGTTTGTCATATGAAGGCTATTGCGGCTTATTGAATTGTAAGAATAAATATGTTTTAAAAAATCTCGTCTGAAAACATTGTGAGGTTCTTATTCACACCGGCCCCGCAGTGTAGGGGTAACGTGCCTGCTTCTTACCCGGAGGCACCACGTTCGATTCCCAGTCTGGTCAGGGATTTTTACTACATCTCAGGGCTTGCTCGAGGTCCACTCAGCCAATGTGATTACAATTGAGGGGCTGTCTGACTATGATATAACGGCCCCGGTCTAGAAAGCCAAGAATAACGTCATGTCGACCATACGGCAACTCGCAGTCTGCAGGCTTTCGGGCTAAACAGCGGTAGGCTCTGGCCCTTCGGGGCTCTTGCGCCACGGAATTCGGGTTGCTTATTCACTATGAATGCTTCCATTTTCTCTCTTCTTACTATTTTTTCTTTCTTTTGTTTTCCTTCATCCGGTTACCCTCCAGCGTTGGTTTTTCTCTCCAACTCAGCCAGGGATTCCACCTTCACCGCCTCAAGGGCAGTGTCCTGGAGCGTGACACTTTGGGTCGGGGGATACAACTGGGAACGAGGACCACTACCTCGCCCAGGCGGCCTCACCTGCTATGCTGAACAGGTGCCTAGTGGGGGATGGGAAGGTCGGACGGGATAGCGACCGTGGCCTTAAGTAAGGTACCATGCCAGTATCTGCCTGGAGCAGAAGTAGGAAACCGCGGAAAACCACTTCGAGGATGGCTGAGGTGGGAATAGAAACCCCCTCTAATCAGTTGACCTTCCGATGCTGAGTGGAGCCCGCTGCGGCCCTCGTACCACTTTTCAAATTTCGTGGCAGAGTTGGGAATCCAACCCAGTCCTCCGGGGCTGACAGCTAATCACACTACGCACTACACCACAGAGGCGGACGCAGAGAACTATTACTTCGTATAAAGCATTCATCATCTTCATCATATTCGTGTTTGTAATCTACAATACTGTTTGTATCCATTAGGTTTTCAAATAACTAGAGAGGCCAGAAATCATGCAAATACCGAGTGGTACCGAACTCGATAGCTGCAGTCGTTTAAGTGCGGCCAGTATACAGTATTCGGGAGATAGTTGGTTCGAATCCCAGTGTCGGCAGCCCTGAAGATGGTTGTCCGTGGTTTCCCATTTTCACGCAGGTAAACAAAAAACGAGTGGTTCGGGTTGCGGATGGAAGGTAATTATTCTTGCTAGTTTTCAACAATTTCCATATTATCACTGGATGATTCTCCGCAAATGGCTCTGAAGATGATACCATGACGCTTCCTGTATCCCTCTAGCCATTCGAGGCTTTGAAATCTGCGATACGTAGGCCCTAATTCTGCCGAAATTCTGAGCTAATTTTACCGAACGGCTCTAGCGTTGCCTTGTCAATAAGGGCTCCACTAACCTTTTGAAACGGTTTCATTGCTATTTAAATGCCATTCTTTCACAATTTCTGCTGCCTGTGTCTTTCCAATCTTAAACACTTCGAACAGTTTACGCACACTACACTTCTCATGTTTATGATAGTCTAATATGCCTAAGTTCTTTTAGATTAAAACACTTCCTGGAAGTCTTGTTAAAACACACTGTTTTACTGACGAAAAACTGAACACATCAAAAGCCTAAGACTCAATTTAAAAGTAATATGACAGTGAAAGTACGAATTCCAGCATTGTGGAACGTTTAAGATAACAACACTGCCGGAAGTGAGGGCAAAGCTTACTGTTGTCTTCCAAAAAATATGTACAATCTGCGCTACAAGTTACGGCACCTGCAATTCTGGGAAGTACAACCTGTGCAAAACGTAAGAGTGTTTTCATGCACAATCAACGAGCGCACCAATTTATTTTGATAACAAGTTTCCTCTTAGGAGACGTTTCATTGGAGTTTCTAATGACAATGATGTCTTCCTGTCCGTAATAGAGAATGTTCGTACAATATGGGCAAATTACTCATACACAGTATGGACCTAGAAAAATCGTCCGCCAGGACGACCAGGATCAGGAGTCGAATTCTCCTCCACGGAAAGCGGCAGGATCACTACCCCTAGACCACCAAGCCGGCAATAATAATAATAATAATAATAATAATAATAATAATAATAATAATAATAATAATAATAATAATAATAATAATAATAATAGTACACCTCAACTCTGCAGATTCAAAAGAAGCGCCTTAAAGAACTCTATCCATCAAACAAAACGTGAAACTGCTACTGCATGAAGTTGGGACATTAGTTAGAAGATGTCTACTGAATAACTGAGAAATTTGTCATTTCTAGGTTTCCTAAAATGATTGGATTTGTTTTGTTTTGTTTTGTTTTGTTTTGTTTTGTTTTGTTTTGTTTTGTTTTGTTTTGTTTTGTTTTGTTTTGTTTTGTTTTCATGTACATCAAGAAGTTTGAACTTTCTCCATAGATGTCTCGACAAAACTGAGGTCACGCACTCTGGTGCAAAGTGGAATAATTTGTTATTGAAAGAAATTTTGTGTTTATAGGGTTTCTCAAGTAAATTAACTTTAATTTATTTTTTATACATTTCAAGGTTTGCAACACTTCCTTCTCTTCCCGCCAGCTTTTATGTCTGGCCAATCAAAAATTTTCTGTAATTATTTTTCAGCCTATCACAGGCTTCTTATTGGTTTTTGTGTGTAACTTTTGATTCTGCCAATAAAATTGGGAGAGTGTGTCCGGATTATTCCAGAACCTTCTAGAACCGTCTCCTCGCGTATAAAGCTGCGGTCTATCAGGCTACCTTGTCTTTGGATCACCGAATTTCTGAGTGTGTGTGTGTGTGTCAAGTCAGGAGGCGGGGCGCCTCACTCTTCGCCAGGCAGTTCAAAAGCCAAGGTAATGGCCACCTGTCTTGTTTTTCTGTAGCTACCACCTCAGACTTACACGAGGGTAAGGTTCTAAACTTTAACTATGTAACCATCTAATTCTGAAATGTAATACACTTCTTTTTAATGTAAACTTCATAAAAGTCTTTAACTGTAAATCGGGAATAGAGAGTGTGTTACCCACTCCAGTTCCCCTTCAATTTATCGTGAGGTGACTACGATTTTGAAACTGTTTATATTTTCCATACAGCATTAAAATAACCTTCATTCGAGTCACCTCAGTAGCTTGGGATTAGCCCCTGTATAATCTAGCCGAGAGTCCAATTAGGGTTTTATACTGAACTAGCAAGATACCCGTGCTTCGCTACGGTATTATACAGAAATTTACAACTGAATGCTTAACGTTTTGTTTATAATCCGCCGAAATTCGCGATCTGACTCGTTTTCTGAGAGAATCCGCCAAAATTCGCGATGTCTCGTTTTCTGAGAGATTACGGTAAAGTTCCTCCCATTTTTCAATCTTTCTTTCCAGCAATCGATTTCGTACTTCCCGGGCTAGGTCCAGGTATTCTACTCGGTCAGTTGTGTCCCTAAATCTTTACCATCTTTTCCTATAAGCATTTCTAATGTGGATCAAATCTTTGAGGAGATCCGGCGTGGTGTCGTCTTGGGTGCCTTGGAGGTACTGAACCCGCGGCCGGACTGCATTCGCAGTCATTACCCGTCCAGGACCCGTTTCCAGCGTGGTCCGCACATTTTGAGGACGGTCCAGAACATTATTATTATTATTATTATTATTATTATTATTATTATTATTATTATTATTATTATTATTATTATTATTATTATTGCTCCTTGTTGTTTTAAGGTGTTTAACATCGAAGGTCATCGGCCCATTATTATTATTAGGGTGAGTGATATTATTTGAATTTAGGTTGTTATTATTATTATTATTATTATTATTATTATTATTATTATTATTATTATTATTATTACCTGAAAATTGGTATTTGGAATCTCCTTTAAAATGAAGAAACATGTATTTTTTGTTTTGGAAAATCCAAATAGTGGGGGGTGAAAGGGGGTGGATTTTTAAGATGAGTGTATCCATATCTCAAAACTTTAAAAGTTTGCAGATGTAAACTTGATATTTAGAATCTCCTTTAAAAATAAAGGAACACGTATTTTGTTGCATTCCGTAAATCCCAATAGGAGGGGTGAAAAAGTGTGAATAAGGGGTTGAATGTCCTTAATGAGGATACTTATATCTCAGAAACTGAAGACATTACAGACCTGAAAATTGGTATATGGAATCTCCTTTAAATATAAAGAAACACGTATTTTTTGTTTTTGGAAAATCCAATTAATGGGGGTTAAACAGGGGTGAAAAATTGGAGTGAATTTTTAGAAAGACTATATCTACAGTATCTCTGAGACGTAAAATATTACAGACTTAAAAACTGGTATTTGGAATCTCCTGTTAAAGTAAAGAAACATAGGTGATTTGTTTTTGGAAACTCCACTTAAGGGGAACTAAAAAGAGGGTGAAATTTTAAAATGAGAATTTCTACAGTATATCTCAAAAATTTAACATATTACAGAAGTTAAATTGGTATTTTTATCTCTATTAAAATAAAGAAACGTGTATTTTTATTTTCGGGAAAACCACTTAGGTGGGGAGGTAAAAGTGACTGAAAATGGGGTTGAATTCTTTTAACTGAAGATGTTACAGACGTGAAATTTGGTATTTGGAATCTACTTTAAAAGTAATGAAACAAGTATTCACGGAAAATCCAATGAAGTGGGGGGGGGGGAGTGTGAAAGAATTGAAAAATCAATTGAATTCATTGTATGAGGATACTTACATCTAATAAAAACTAAACTTGTTACAGACGTAAAAATTGGTATTTAGATCTCCTTTAAAAACAAAGAAAAACGCGTTTGGGGTGGGATCATCTTAGGGGGCGGGAGTCAAAAGGAGTTGAATGCCTTTCATGAGGACACATATTTCAAAAACTGAAGATGTTAGAGTCGTGATAATTGGTATTTAGAAGATCCTTTACTCTTAAAGAAACAAATATTTTTTGCCGAAAAATTCACTTAGGGGGGGAGTGTGATGGGAAATGAAAAAAAAACTTTTAAGGGGATACTTATAACTCAAAATGAAGGTAACAAGACTTCTTTTTTGTGGGTGGGGGTGGGGGGTTTAAATCAACTTAACGGCGGTGGGGTGAAAATGGAGGTAAGACCAATTGATTTCACTGCTCATAATGTGCTTGTAAGGAGCCTCCGTGGCTCAGGCTGCAGCGTGCCGGCTCCTCACCGCTGGGCTCCGTGGTTCAAATCCCGGTCACTCCATGTGAGATTTGTGCTGGACAAAGCGTGGGCGGGACAGGTTTTCTCCGGTAACTCCGGGTTTTCCCGTCATCATTCATTCCAGCAACATTCTCTAATATCATTTAATTTCATTTGTCATTCATTAATCATAGCCCCAGAGAGTGCGACAGGCTTCGGCAGCCGGCACAATTCCTGTCCTCGCCGATAGACTGGGGCTTTATTCATTCCATTCCTGACCCGGTTGAATGACTGGAAACAGGCTGTGGATTTTCAATGTACTTATTCTGATCATAAACAAATCATTTTTAATCATTCCTGGGTTCGTTTACAAGAGCCATCTTTTGCTTTGGAGAACGTTCTTAGATTACAGTAGATTCTCCTGGCATATAAATAAATATGTAAACAAATTTGAAATAAGCCATATCGGGCGAGTTGGCCGTGCGGTTAGGGGCGCGCATCCTTGAGCTTTCATCCTGGAGATAGTGGGTTCGAATCCCACTGTCGACAGCCCTGAATATAGTGTTTTGTGGTTTCCCATTTTCACACCAGGCAAATCAAATCAAATCAAATCAAAATCTCTTTATTTGCAAATGAGGTGTCTACCTCGGTGGCAAATGGTACACTAAAATACATTATTGTCAAGCACTAAATTTTAAATTAACAAGAGAATTTTTTTCTAGAATACAATAATATACAATTTATGCTAACAACTTTTTCTATTAAACAAACAGATCATCCTTAATAAATTTATATTGTTTACAAAATTCTACTTATAATATCTCCTATACTTACAAACATAGTCAACTCATATACAGTATGTGGAATTACTTCAAATAATACTATGCAACTGGTATAAGATTAAAATTTAAATTGCATTTATTTACTTTTTTTTAACCCATTTTGGAACCTAAGTAGCATAACGACCTGATGCGTCTTAACCAGAGCCCCCTTTTGCCACAACTTTTCAGAGTTCCTGAAGGGCCTTCACAGCTACCGTAGCGGTCCAAGGGCCCTCGAAGTCCCCACTGTACTTCACCCCTACAGGCAGCCCCTACTGGGGCTGTACCTAAATTAAGGCCACGGCCACTTCCTTCCCATTTCTAGGCCCTTCCTGTCCCATCTTCGGCGTAAGACCTATCTGTGTCGGTGCGACGTAAGGCAAAAAAAAAAAAAAGTAGAAATAAACCATAGGAATGAGATGGACCGTGCAATTGTTCACCTCTATAATCAGGTCAATACTGCACGGAAGTATGTCATTCGTATCGCCAGAAATCCCGCGCACTTGCCTACGCGCGACAATGCTGCTGGTCATATTGTCAGCAATGACAATGGCAGCAGATGTAATTTACCGCCAAGTAGCGGTCTTGCACCATGCTGTGGGGTCCAGAACATCAATAATAATAATAATAATAATAATAATAATAATAATAATAATAATAATAATAATAATAATAATAATAATAATAATAATGTTCTGGACCGTCTTCAAAATGCGCGGACCACGCTTAAAACGGGTCCTGGACGGGTAATGACTACGAATGCAGTCCGGCCGCGGGTTCAATACCTCCAAGGCACTCAAGACGACACCACGCCGGATCTGCTCAAGGATTTGATCCACATTAGAATTGCCTATAGGAAAAGATGGTAAAGATTTAGGGACCCAACTGACCGGGTGGAATACCTGGACCTAGCCCGGGAAGTACGAAATCGATTGCTGGAAAGAAAGATTGAAAAATGGGAGGAACTTTACTGTAATCTCTCAGAAAACGAGTCAGATCGCGAATTTCGGCGGATTATATACAAAACGTTAAGCATTCAGTTATACATTTCTGTATAATACCGTAGCGAAGCACGGGTATCTTGCTAGTCTTTGATATAGTAGACAGACCCATTCCACCCAGCACCTTCTTTCACCTCTTTCTGCTCTACGCAAACTCCGTAATAATAATAGGTAAGGTAAGGTAAGGGTTATTCTGCCCGAAGGCAGGTCCGAACCTCCGCAGAGGTTCTCCTGAGCCGGAGTTTACGTGCGATAGGGTGGCCAGTTCCTTTCCGCTCCTCCATTCCCTTACCCCCCACCAAGAGCGCGTGGTAACGCATCCAACTCCTGACCACGCCCAATGTTGCTTAACTTCGGAGATCTCACGGGATCTGGTGTTTCAACACGGCTACGGCCGCTGGCGTAATAATAATAATAATAATAATAATAATAATAATAATAATAATAATAATAATAATAATAATAATAATAGTAATAATAATAATAATAATAATCCTTCCCAGTGGTGTAGTGATTAGTGTGATTAGCTGCCACCCCCGGAAGCCCGGGTTCGATTCCTGGCTCTGCAATGAAATTTGAAATGTGGTACGATGGCTGGAACGGGGTCCACTCAGCCTCGGGAGGTCAACTGAGTAGAAGAGTGTTCGATTTTCAACTCAGCCATTCTCGAAGTGGTTTTCCGTGGTTTCCCAATTCTCCTCCAGGCAAATGCCAGGATGGTACCTAACTTAAGGCCACGGCCACTTCCTTCCCTCTTTCTTGTCTGTCCCTTCCAATTTTCTCATTCTCCCCCAAGGCCCCTTTTTAGCATAGCAGGTGAGGCCGTCTGGGCGAGGTACTGGGCCTCATCCACAATTGTATCTCCCACACCCAAAATCTCACGCTCCAGGACACTGCCCTTGAGGCGGTAGAGGTGGGATCCCTCGCTGAGTCTAAGGGATAAACCAACCCTGGAGGTTAAACGGATTAAGAAAGAGAGATGGAAAGAAAGAAAGAAAGAAAGAAAGAAAGAAAGAAAGAAAGAAAGAAAGAAAGAAAGAAAGCATGAGTGAGAAGGAAAGAAAGAGAGAAAGAAAGAAGCAAATAATAATAATAATATTAGTATTAGTCGTACTAATAGTAATAGTAATCCTCATCCTAAACTGTAGACTGTTTTCTGTTTTGCCTGCAGAACACACCATGTTATGCGGTTATCACTTTGAGAATCGCTCCTCTCCGCCCATTACGCCACAAATGTAACCATCAGTGCTATAATTAGTGTAACTGCATTCGATTTCTACCTGTGGCTTCAACCGGCCAGGTTGTTTTGTTGCCGACGATTAGCAATGTGTAATTGGTAGAAGAAGACAACCATATCGGAAAGAATCTCGTAATGTTACGGCATTTAAAGTTTCTCCGTGATAAGCGTAACAAAAATCGGAATTAAGTCAATTTCGGGTTTATGTATAAAATTAGCACACCATTAGCGATGCCCCCTCCTCCGGTCGTTTGAGATACAAAATGGTTAATCACAATGAGTTTAAAAACTCGTGAGCTCAGCGTCCTCGATAGTCCTCTGTATTAGTAAACCCATGTATTTAGCATACAAATCGATAGGTCCATACAAGCCAGCTGCCACCTCCGACAAAATGAGGCCTGCAATTTAATAAAGCACACACGCACATGCTGCAGTGTATCATGCATTCATTTTAAATTTTTTTATACAATTATATGTCGATCTAAATCAACAAATAAATCTGAGAACGCTCAGTATGGAGAAAACTAGGCTGCTACCTACTGAAAATAAGCTGTACTGTGATGTGCTAATGAAAACAGACAGCTCTATAGCAGTCATGAGTCGAGCTTATTCCCAGAGGGCTGGTAAGATGTTCCCTCTTCGCACCCATTCCACGATGACAAAGAAGCGTCTTCCAAGTGCCTTCGACCGCACGAGAAGCAATTTTCACCTCCTCACGCACTACTACTACTACTACTACTACTACTACTACTACTACTACTACTACTACTACTGATAATAATAATAATAATACGAAGGTTATTTGATTTATGCCCCACTGACTATCTTTACGGTTTTCGGAGACGCCGAGGTGCCGAAAGTTTCTCCCGCAGGAGTTCTTTTACGTGCCAGTAAATCTATATGCACGAGGATGACGTATTTGAGCACCTTTAAATACCACCGGACTGAGCCAGGATCGAACCTGGCAGGTTGCGGTCTGGAGGCCATCGCCTCAACCGTCTGAGCCTCTCAGACCGGCCGTTTCACTGTCGGCGGACGAAGAATATCAGGAGGTTCATTTTTGTTGTTTAAGTCATCAATCCATAGACTGGATTGATGCAGCTGTCCATGTTAGCCTATCCTGTGCTAACCTTTTTATTTCCACGTAACTACTGAATCCTACATCTGCTTTAATCTGCTTGTCATATTCACACCTTGGTCTACCCCTACTGTTCTTACCGCCTACACTTCTTTCAAAAGCCAACTGAACAAGTTCCGGGTGTCTTAAGATGTGTCCTATCATTCTATCTCTTCTTCTCGTCAAATTTAGCACAATTGACCTCCTCTGACCAATTCGATTCAATATCTCTTTATTCGTGATTCGATCTATCCATCTCACCTACAGCATTTTTCTGTAACACCACATTTCAAAAGCTTCTATTCTATTTCTTTCTGAACTAGTTATCGTCCATGTTTCTCTTCCATATAATGCCACGCTCCAGACGAAATGTTTGAAGTGAGCAAATATCTTTTCTTAAGAAAGCTCTTCCTTGCTTGTGCTATTCTGCATTTTATGTCATCCCTACTTCTGCAACCGTTAGTTATTTTACTACCCAAATAACAATATTCTTCTATTCAGAGTAGAATTTACTGCTTTTAAGTACGAGGGCTGGTAAGAAAGTACTGGCAACGTTGTTGTAAGTTTGCTTTGGCTGCAGTGTTGCCGACCTCAGAAGACGGGAAAACTGTACGCAGGATAATAATGGACCGTATTTCCACCCATTTTCACTCACAGGACCGTAATCGCTTGATTTTCTTTATATACGATTATTTTCACTCTCTTCACTGCCTTTTGTCCCTTTTTACTTTTATACTACTACTACTACTACTACTACTACTACTACTACTACTACTACTACTACTACTACTACTACTACTACTACTACTACTACTACTACTACTACTACTACTACTACTACTACTACTACTACTACTACTACTACTACTACTACTACTACTACTACTACTACTACTACTACTACTACTACTACTACTACTACTACTACTACTACTACTACTACTACTACTACTACTACTACTACTACTACTACTACTACTACTACTACTACTACTACTACTACTACTACTACTACTACTACTACTACTACTACTACTACTACTACTACTACTACTACTACTACTACTACTACTACTACTACTACTACTACTACTACTACTACTACTACTACTACTACTACTACTACTACTACTACTACTACTACTACTACTACTACTACTACTACTACTACTACTACTACTACTACTACTACTACTACTACTACTACTACTACTACTACTACTACTACTACTACTACTACTACTACTACTACTACTACTACTACTACTACTACTACTACTACTACTACTACTACTACTACTACTACTACTACTACTACTACTACTACTACTACTACTACTACTACTACTACTACTACTACTACTACTACTACTACTACTACTACTACTACTACTACTACTACTACTACTACTACTACTACTACTACTACTAAATAATAAATAATAATAATCTGCAAGTGATCCCATACTCGAATACTCGAACTGTAGAAATGAAGTTTTGTTCTGTAGTTTAACATTTTTTGTCGGTGTGAAACTCTCGCATGCGGATCTATAATTTTGTACACAATGACTGGCTAGATCACACAATTACTGAAGACGTAATGATTTTATTTCGGTATTTCACTTTAATTAGATAATTTTACTGAACACACGCTCACAATCGGCATTGGAGTAAGGACAAGAGAGAGTGAGGGAGAGAAAGAGAAAATTGAAATTTTTAAAAGGGAAACTTTTCAGAAATTTCGTTTAAACTTCGACAATTAGTCGAAAAATTCGTTAAATTACATGCATACTGGTACGGTGAAAGCAATGCACATGAAACGCACTAAATGTATAGCCGTGCTTGAAAATGTAATCAGAGAAAATCACAGAGAAACTAAAATATGTTCAATTCAGGGGAGGAAAATCACGAAAATATCCGCCTCTGTGTTGTAATGGTTAGTGTGATTAATTTTCGGAGACGCCGAGGACGCCGAGACCCGAATTTAGTCCCCCTGGAGTTCTTTTTCTTGCCAGTAAATCTACCGACACAAAGCTGACGTATTTGAGCACCTTCAAATACCACCGGACTGAGCCAGGTTCGAACCTGCCAAGTTGGGGTCAGAAGGCCAGCGCCTCCACCGTCTGAGCCACTCAGCCCGGCACCACACAAAGAACTCAACCAAGTTCCTTTGTTACTTCATAATACGTTGGACCGTGTATTTAGTGCGTGTGAAATGTCTGAAAGAATGTGCAGTTTTGTTATCTTGAATAGTTTGTGCCCTATAATAAATTACAGCTATGATTAAATAAATACGAAATAACTTCATTACCAGTCCCCCCTATAATAATAATAATAATAATAATAATAATAATAATAATAATAATAATAATAATAATAATAATAATCATAATAATAATAGCTGCCTCTGTGGATCAGCGGTAGAGTGTCGGCCTCCGGATTCCAAGATAGCGGGTAGGTACCCGGCAGAGGTAGGTAGTCGGATTTTTGAAGGGCGGAAAAAAGTCCATTCGACACTCCATGTCGTACGATGTCGGCATGTAAAAGATCTCTGGTGACACATTTGGTGTTTACCCGACAAAATTCATTAAATCTCAGCCATAGACGCCCAAGAGAGTTTCGGTTTACTCGGTCTCCCATCTAGTGGGGGCCTAGAGTAAAACGGAACGTCGAAATTGACGAGCAGACAGCCAGATGTCGTCAAATTGAAATGTCTGCACACGGTAGCTGAGGCCATACGATAATAATAATAATAATAATAACAATAATAATAATAATAATAATAATAATAATAATAATAATAATAATAATAATAATAATAACAACGTCCGCCTCTGTGGTGCAGTGATTAGTGTGATTACATGCCACCCCCAGAGGACCGGGTTCGATTCCTGCCTCAGCCACGAAATTTGGAAAGAAATACGAGGGCTGGAAAGGGGTCCACTCAGCCTCAGGAGGTCAACTGAGTAGAGTGGGGTTCGATTCCCACCTCAGCCATCCATGAAGTAGTTTTCCGTGGTTTCCCACTTCTCCTCCAGGTGAATGCCGGGATGGTACCTAGCGTAAGGCCATGGCTGCTTCCTTCCCTCTTCCAGGCTCCTATAAATTTGTATTCGAGAGATGGGCGGTACGTGAACTATCTTCCTATCATATCGTCGCTGAATACAAATGATTTTCAGTATGATATTAAGCAATTTAAAAGAAAAGTTGTTATAGTACATCATGCCTTTAATGTAACTCCTAGTTTGTGTTATCAATTGTGATCCAGTGTGTTTCACTCTTAAAAGGTCGACATTGCCCTGCTGTCGGCAGCTCTGAAGATGGTTTATCGTAGTTTCCCATTTTCACCCCAGGAAAATGCCGGGACTGTACCTTAATTAAGGCCACGGCCGCTTCCTTCCACTTCCTAGGCCTTTCCTATCCCATCGTCGTCATAAGACATGTCTGTGTCGGTGCATATAGCAAAAAAGAAGGGTCGACACAGAGAAGCATGGCTTCTAACCAATCATATTTTATTTATGGCGTAACTCGAAGGATGGTATGGATCATTATAATCCTCACACACTACAAGAACTGAAAAATAATATCAGATATGAAATGAAAATTCCTTTTGCTCAAAGCTCTGGCTTGTTAGCGTTATCAACAAATACAGTAGAGACAATACGCGACACTTCCGGATATAGCCTTAAGATGGAAGATAATTCGCAAGTGTCGCTCCTATTGGCGTGACCTGAAAATTAGCGCTAAATTCAAATATCAATGGAAATGCATATGCGGAAATGGATAAATAAATTACGCCTAGAAAGAAAGTGTTACTAAGATATTAACTTCAAAGTTGCTAAAGCAAGTCTGGATAAATAAATGAAAATTTATTTAACAGGTTATTATTTAAAGACTGAAATTAGACATATAACCAAGATGTGAAATGGACTGGTGTGATACGGCTTGATATTTCATTTATGCATTACTTTTTTAGCTTTAGTATTCCTACCTGAACGTTCACGGCTAGGTTTGTCTTTTATCTCATTTAAAAGCATTGTATCATCACATTAAAACACTTGTAATAAAAATATCGGCACATTCCTTACACACATGATTCAATGAATTTATAGTTAAGAACTGCACAATTTTCCTTTTAACTTGAAGCCTACTAACAGAAAAATATCTATAAATTTACCCTCAAGAACATTCAAAATTTCCCTATAAGCAATACTTGCCATTACATTAGGGTAAAGCAAATTTGCATCGTCATATTGTTTCAACAAAATGTGTACATTTCTTAAATCACCCATATTTCCTTCAGTGCTTGACAACTCATTACGGCATTCCAAATGGGGTAACTTGGAACACAACCAGCCACACACATATGCATTTTCTTGAATTAAATCAAAACCCACAGATCACACTTACAACAACACATCGGTAAAAAATATAAATAAATGAAATGGCGTATGACTTTTAGTGCCGGGAATGTTGAGGACAAGTTCGGCTCGCCAGATGCAGGTCTTTTGATTTGACTCCCGTAGGCGACCTGCGCGTCATGATGAGGATGAAATGATGATGAAGACGACACATACACCCAGCCCCCGTGCAGGCGAATTTAACCAATTAAGGTTAAAATTCCCGACCCTGCCGGGAATCGAACCCGGGACCCCTGTGGCCAAAGGCCAACACGCTAACCATTTAGCCATGGAGCCGGACAACACATCGGTATTGAAGGTTAACTGCTGCACTATACAATAAAATGAGATTATATTTTAAACCAGTTAAAATATGGATCGCGCAGGTCAGAAATGTTGGAAGTACTATACAAATCTCTTTGTAACTGGAAGAATATGTATGCAAACACAATATTTACTCACATTTTCTTGTCACGAGGGAAACAGAAGAAAGACCGCGAATCCTTCTGCACTTCATAGTCATTGCAGCCAAACACAGTATGTATCTTTCCATTCTATTGAGAGGAGATATAAATGAATGACACACGCTAATATTTACTTATGTCAACTTAATGCAAACGCATAAAAAACGCCAGAAACTTCACAAACAAATACATGTGCTCTTATAACTGAATCAGTAACTCTCAGGTCACTCCGCTAGACAGAGCTCTAATCGCTTGTCTCTCGATATCTCGCAGAGTATCGCGTATTGTCTCTACTGTATTTTGTTATCATATTCTCGGGAAATGCTCCTTGTTTGAGAGAGGAAGGACAATATTTCTAGCACTAGGTTTGAGGTAATACTATTTATTCAAATTCAGTTGTTAATTTTTCTGTTTATGTAATATTTCAATACCGTACATCTGAGTGCTATTTTCGGCTGCTCTCTTGTAGGCGGCCCTCTGGCCCAGGGCGTACATGCTAGGGAAACGGATAGCGCGTTAAATAAAAGCTGTGTGAGTGTGTGTGTGCGCAATAATCTATATGAATACAACGAGTGTTTTGCCTGTACTTTGGTCAGAATAAAAAAGAAAAGAAAAAAGGAAAGGTATTTGTGTGTTGGTTAGAATAAGAAATAAATGCATTTTTAAATTTCCATCATGTCTGTCTCTTTCACGCGCAAGGTTGCACAGTATTTAATCGGTATTAAAGATTAGGGGAAAAGGCGGTACAGTCTAGAGCCAGAAAATAAAATATTTAACAATAGACTAATAATGTTATTGATTTTGCGTCCCACTAACTGCTTTTGACGGTTTTCGGAGACGCCGAGATGCCGAAATTTTGTCCCGCAGGAGTTCTTTTAGGTGCCGGTAAATCTACCGACACGAGGCAGAGATATTTCAGCACTTCCAAATACCATCGGACTGAGCCAGGATGGAACCTGCCAAGTTGGGGTCAGAAGATCAGCGCCTCTACAGTCTGAGCCACTCAGCCCGGCTGTAAATCATTTAATTTACCTGCGAGAAATAGTAGTTTACGGGAAGGACCTAAATTTAATTCTAGAAAATATCCCTTAATATGGTTCCAGCCGATAAATGCTACGTAACGAAAGCTGTAGAAAATAAAAATGTACTATCTTCTGGGCAAGATAAAATTATTTTACGACGGATAGTAAATGAGATTTCATGACTATTTTTCAATTTATTTCCTGCATCTTGCGGCTGTTAATGTGTTAATATGACCGAAAATTCTTTCGTAACAAAGCGAGAAGGAACAGTAAATTCTGATCTTCCATGTCTCATACATTTTTAACCTAGCAATAAGGTTGCAGGTTCTGATACATGAATTTATAGCCTGTCCTAAAATGAGTCGTGAGTGGTTGTCTACATGACGTGCGATCTAGGAGAGTTACCTCACCTACTGAAACAGTCCGTCTGAATATTGGCGACAGGAGCTAGAGAATTGGATACTTTTATTTTACCTCACCATTCCTCTGGGTCATACATATTCTGATTAGCACTTGACACACGGGTCCGTCATAGTATTCGAGCTATTCTATCCGTGCTATGTATCCGCTGATAGGAAGGGGGAGTGTACTCCCTGAATGGAACACAGCACAGCAGTCTTCACCGCTGTGTGTGGCCAAGTAATTGCAGCACTCGAACTTGGCATTGGTAGGTCGCAAGCGTAATAATGATAGCGAATGGTGGGAAGCATTTCATACAATAGCGTTGCTTACAACTGCAACATTCGACTTGGCCCATTATATTCCGGCAAGAATACTAACGTCGTTGTCTTATTTTAATTGGAAAATACATAAGGACGTTACACAAGCATATTACTGATGGTCTATATTTTAACAATCGACTGAGTTATCCGTGCGGATAGGATCGCGCAGAAGGGGTGGTAGATGCAACGCATTGAACAGCAGCTTCAGCCGTCCATTTTTCCGGTCTTTCATGGTGTCGTTTTTGACGTGAATGAACATTCAAATCGACTTTGGTCCGTATTGAAAACCATGTCGGCATCGAATGCATTAACAGAAATTAAGGTCATAATTTTGCCTACAACCTCCAATGCTCTGGTCCTGACTGTGGTGTCAAGAGTAATACAAACCTTGTGAACTTGTCTGATGTTAATTTATAGAGGTGTTTGAACTGGTGGAGGAAATACTTGCTGGCATCGAGACTGGGTATGTCCTGCAAGATCTCTGCTTCTTTCGCACAAGTATTTAAATGCCACTTTAGAATTGCATGTTCAGCTTCACGCGCAACCCGAAATTCTAAAATTTCGAGCATTTCTGCGTTCTAGCCTACATCTCTCAAGCACCTTTACTGTGTATCTCACTTTTCCAGTGATGTCTTGAATTTTAGAGCAGTTGCTGTGACGGGTTTCTTTGCAATTTTGACACTGTCATAAATACTTCGTGCTGTTTATCAGAAATCTCTTCGTAGATACTTTTTCATTTCACTCTGAGGGATGAAAGTTTATAGGAATGGGAACTGGCTGTCACGTTGGGTGCTCGAATCCATGGCGTATAAATATCCGACGCTCCATCACTATCACACCACAGCGCCACCCTGGACATGTTGCTCCAGTACGTTTTACAACTCCCGTACAATGCGCCTGTCGAGGTACAGTATGCTGGAGGCTTGTTGTTTGCTTGGCAATTCTCCATCACTTTATTAGCAAGTACCTGTACGACTGCATGAAGGTTAAAGGTCGTTTTGTTAAACCAGGGCCTCTCAGGATGCATGCACGGGTGTCTTGCGCGGTGCAAGGTGCATAAGACGACTTCACTAGGTTGACCGGAGTGCAGATCCCCCACTCCTCGATTCTGGGCAATAGCTCTGTTTCTCTCCTTCCCCACGCCTGCCTCGCTCGTTCCGCCTGTTTCCCCCTCCCTCACTCGCTCTGCAGCGCTACACAACCCGAGCTGAGTTGAGCCGAGCTTAGCCGAGTCGCCCCTAGAAAAAACGCTGGTCCGAACCGAGCCGAGTCGAACCGATGCACGTAGCACAGAATCTTCGCGCCTCGTTTTGCACACGTGAGATTTTGGGCGGGCGAGAGGCCCTGTGTTAAACAGACAATAATACACGCATATTCCACATACAGTATTCGTAAGCATAGGGACAGGCCACGCTTTGAATCAGACTACTGAAGCAAGAGTTACTGATGTGTTAAGAAGGAAGCCATATTTTCCATTGTCGGATTAGTAAAATGTAACTTAAAACCTTACCAGTCTGTCAAACACACAAATTATAACACTATAAACACATCTGTAAAACACACCATTATACAAAGAATGGCATGTTTCGTTCTACAAGAATATCCTCATATTCTAACAAATGACTTAAATCATGCGTAAATATGTACAGAATTGTTTACGTTGCGTAAACTTGTCAACGATAGAGAGTTAGGTGATAATACGAATAAGTATTATCAAATAATGATTTTATACGTATTCAACCATCACTGTCTAAACAAAATTAAATACTTCTGTACTTATCTAGACTGCTGAAGCGTGGGCCGTTGTCTCCAAAGACTATTTCAGTGAAACATGTCATTCTTCATACAGTATAATAGTGTCTTTCTTACACCTATGTTTAGAGTGTTATAATTTATATTTAAACTGGCAAGATACTCGTGCTTCGCTATGGTATTATAATGAAATTTATAATTGAATGCTTAACATTTCATATATAATCCGCCGAAATTCGCGATCTAACACGTTTTCTGAGAGAATCCGCCAAATTTCGTGATCTGACTCGTTTTCTGAGAGATTATGGCAAAGTTCCTCCCATTTTTCAATCTTTCTTTCCAGCAATCGATTTCGTACTTCCCGGGCTAGGTCCAAGTATTCCACCCGGACAGTTGGGTCCCTAAATCTTTGCCATCTTTCCCTATAAGCATTATTAATATGGATCAAATCCTTGAGGAGATCCGGCGTGGTGTCGTCTTGGGTGCCTTGGTGGTACTGAACCCGCGGCCGGACTGCAATCGTAGTCATTATCCCGGCCAGGACTCGTTTCCAGCGCGGTCCGCACATTTTGACGACGGACCAGGATATCAGAACATTATTATTATTATTATTATTATTATTATTATTATTATTATTATTATTATTATTATTATTATTATTATTATTAGGGCGAATGATATTAGTTCAATTTAGGTTATTATTATTACTATTATTATTGATGGTCTGGAACCCACAGCAAGATGCAAGACCGCTACATGGCGGTAAATTACATCTGCTGCCATTGTCATTGCTGACAATGTGACCAGCACCATCGTCGCGCGTAGGCAAGAGCGCGAGATTTCTGGCGACACGAATGATATACTTCCGTGCATCTTTGGCCTTATTACAGTGGTGAACAATTGCACGGTCAATTTAATTCCTATCGTTTATTCCATATGTGTTTAATTTTTTACTTTTTATGCCAGAAGAATCTACTGTAATCTATGTTCTCCAAAGGAAAATATGGTTCTTGAAAACGAACCCAGGAAAGATTAAAAATGATAAGTTTATGATCAGAATAAGTACATTATGAACAGTCAAATCAATTGGTCACACCTCATTTTTCACCCCACCGCCGTTAAGTTGATTTACCCTCCCCCCCCACACACACCCCGAAAAAGAGAAGGCGTGTTTCCTTATGTTTCAAGGAGATTCCAAATACCAATGTTCACGTCTGTTACCTTCAGTTCTGAGATATAAGTATCCCCCACAAAAAATTCACTTTTTTCACTTCCTTTCACACTCCCCACTAAGTGAATTTCCCGTTAAAAATACTTGATTCTTTAATAGTAAAAGAGCCGGGCTGAGTGGCTCAGACGGTTAAGACGCTGGCCTTCTGATCCCAACTTGGCAGGTTCGATCCTGGCTCAGTCCAGTGGTATTTGAAGGTGCTCAAGTACGTCAGCCTTGTGTCGGTAGATTTACTGGCACGTAAAAGAACTCCTGCGGGACTAAATTCCGGCACCTCGGCGTCTCCAAAAACCGTAAAAGAGTAGTTAGTGGGACGTAAAGCAAATAACATTATTATTATTAATAATAGTAAAAGATCTTCTAAATACCAATTATCACGACTCTAACATCTTCAGTTTTTGAGATGTGTGTCCTCATAAAAGGAATTCAACTCCTTTTCACCCCCGCCTCCAAGATGATTTCCCCGAGAAACGCTTTTTTCTTTGTTTTCAAAGGGGATATAAATACCAATTCTCACGTCTGTAACAACTTTAGTTTTTATTAGATGTAACTATCCTCATAAAATTAATTGAATTAAATTTTCAATTCTTTCACCTCCCCCCACTTTCATTGGATTTTCCGAGAGTACGCGAGTAAGCAGATTCTAAATACCAATTTTCACGTCTGCAAAATCTTTCGTTTTTGAGATAATAGTATCCTCATACAAATAATTCAACTAATTTTTCTATTTCCCTCCCCCTTTTAGGTGCATTTCCGAAAACAGAAAATACGTAAGGTAACTTAGGGAGTTCCCGACATGAGGGAGAACTCGACACTTTTAAGCTTAGCGCCTCTGGTAACCACAGTACTGCACAGGTCACACTTTCAACTACATTTACTGGAGCCGTATGGTTTTGTGCTCATGGTCATCCTGTTAGCTGAAGATTATCGCTATAAATACAAGGCATATGAAGAATTGAAGGTGAGTAAATAAGTGATATATGATTTACAAGTAACTTGCTAAAATATGATGAGTAGGTTGTGTAACGAAATAGGTAGATATGCGATACTTTTAAGATAATGTTTTAAACTGGGATACATTTTTGGGGACAGGGTTTAATGGTGCGTTAATACTAAGTTTAGTAGGAGTAACAAATTATGACAATGTAGTGTACTAGGATATTTATAATATTTTTGTAATGCGATATTTTTATAACAATGTTTGTATTGTTTAGTTAAACTCGAATTACGAAGGTTGGAGACTGATGATAAAGTAGAAGTTTCGCATTAATAGTTTTGCCTTCAAATGGTTATAGTTGGAGGATGCCACGGATATATGTGTACAAAGGTCTGCTTGGACGATGGAATGCAGAAGATATGGCTGCTGCTATTAAGGACGTGAAAAAAATGGAACTACTTTAGCAACAGCTGCGAAGTAGTTCAGTATTCCAAGGAATACACTCAGATCCAGAATACTATCTGGTATATCTATCAACAGAAAACTGGAAAAAGGAGCAACAATTGACAAAGCTATGTAGGACCATTTAGTCAACCATATTTTTCAACTCGATTCTAAGGGGTTTGGGCGAACAGTGACTGACTTACGAGAACTGGCCTTTAAGTTCACTCACAGGAATGGTGTTAAGAAGCATATTTAAAAAACAAAAAGCAATGGTTTGATATGACTGGGTTTTTCAAGAGCCTGGTAATATTTTCAATGCCAATGAAACTGGTGTTCATCTCATATTTAAGGCAGGGAAGATTATCAGTGAAAAAGGAAAGAAAAACGTGTTTCACAGCACCACGGCAGAAAAGGGATCTACGGTAACAGTATTGGTGTGTAGTATTGCTATTGGATATGCTATCCCACCCTTTGTTAAAATGAAATGGGCAAGGCAAAGATACACTCAAAAGGAATGCCCAGTGGATTAGGTGTTAAAATGTCCGAATCAGTGTATATGACATCTGAGGTATTTTCATTATTCCTTGATCACCTAAACCGTAACAAATCTCAGGGCAGGATTCGGTTGATAATCGACGGACACTCAACGCACTGAAAAGATCCGGATGTGCTTGATAAGGCATCAGCTTTATGAATGGAGATGTGTTGGTTCCCCCCTCACCCCCCTCCATCCACCGCGGTGACTTCACAGGATTATCGGGAAAATTTAAAGAATAGGAAACGCGAAAATGAAAAGAATCCAAATCGAAGGACAACAACGAGAACTCGGCGTGCGCAACGAGGAAGCTAGTTTCTCAAGCAGTCTTCTATGCTCTGAGAATTACTGCGCGGTATGTGACAACCGTAATGAGGCATGGGTCCAATGTAGTGGGAAATGCAGGAAATGGTTCCTCGAGATGTGTGTGGAAAACGGAAACGATGAACAGTTTATATGTACCCACTGTGTATAATAGTTGAGTAACTACTCGGAGGTCCTACCTAGTGTCAGGTTCTCGCTAAGTGCGGGAGAAGTGGAAATTATTGCATCCTTTATTTATTTGATAATTTAACATGTTATGGAATGCTATTTTTTGCCATAAATAATAGTAAAGATAAACTAATTGAATACAAAATCACCAGGGAAATAATTGAAATATTTTACAAATAAAGCACGATCAAAATTACAGATTTTTGCTTAGCGTGTCGAGATATCCCTAAATTACAATATTCCTTTATTTTTAAAGGAGATTCCACATACCAAATTTCACGTCTGTAACATCTTCAGCTTTTGAGATAAAAGTATCCTACTTAAAACTATTCAACCCCATTTTCAGTCACTTTTACAGCTCCACCCAAGTGGTTTACCAGAAAACAAAAAAGTACATGTTTCTTTATTTTTAACAGAGATAAAAAATACTACTTTTCACTTCGGTAACATGATAAGTGTTTGAGATATATTGTAGAAATGCTCATTTTAAAATTTCACCCCGTTTTTAGTTCCCCTTAGGTGGAGTTTCCAAAAACATATCACCTACGTTTCTTTACCTTTACAGGAGATTCCAAATACCAATTTTTACGTCTGTAACATTTTACGTTTCTGAGATATACTGTAGATACAGTCTTCCTAAAAATTCACCCCAATTTGTCACTCCTGTTTAACCCCCATTAATTGGATTTTCCAAAAACAAAGAAGTACGCTGTTCTTTATTTTCAAAGGAGATCACAAATACCAATTTTCATGTCTGTAATATCTTCTGTTTCTGAGATATAAGTATCCTCATTTAAGGCATTCAACCACTTTTTCACCCTTTTTGACCCCTCCTATTGGGATTTTCCGAAAACAAAAAGTACGTGTTTCTTTATTTTTAAACGGGACTCTAAATACCTATTTTTACATCTGTACACTTCAAAAGTTTTGATATATATATACAGTCATTTTAAAAATTCACCCCATTTTCAAACCCCCCATTTTCGGATTTTCCAAAAACAAAAAAGTACGTGTATCTTTATTTTTAAAGGAGATCCCAAACATCAATCTTCAGGTCTGTAATATCTTCTGTTTCCGAGATATAAGTATCCTCATTAAAGACATTCAACCCATTTTCACCCTTTTTTACCATTCCTATTGGGATTTTACGGAAACAAAAAATACGTGTTTCTTTATTTTTAAAGGAGATTCTAAATACCAAGTTTTACACCTGTAAACTTTGAAAGTGTTGAGATATAGATACACTCATTTTAAAAATTCACCGCCCATTCAAACAGCCCCCCACCATGAACTGGATTTTCCAAAAACAAAAAATACGTTTTTCTTTATTTTTATAGGACCCCAAATACCAATTTTCAGGTCTGTAATATCTTCAGTTCCTGAGATATAAGTATCCTCATTAAAGGCATTCAACCCCTACCCATTTTCAACCCCCCTATTGGGATTTTTCCGAAAACAAAATATACGTGTTTCTTTATTTTTAAAGGAGATTTTAATTACCAATTGTTACATCTGCACACTTTAAAAGTTTTGAGATACAGATACACACATAAAAAATTCACCCCCCTTTTTCAACCTCCAATTAATTGGATTTTCCAAAAACAAAAAATACGCGATTCCTTATTTTTAAGCGGGATCCCAAATACCAATTTTCAGGTCTATAATATCTTCAGTTTCTGATATATAACTATCCTCATTAAAGGCATGCAACCCCTTTTTCACTATTTTTCACCCTTTTTCACCCCTCCTACTGGGATTTTCCGAAAACAAAATAAAACTAATTTTACTCATTTTTAAGGAAGATTCTAAATACCAATTTTTAAATCTGTAAACTTTTAAAGTTTTGAGATATAGATACACTCATTTTAAAATTTAACCCCCCCCCCCCTCCCTTTTCACCCCCTTAGCGAAGGAATATACAAAAATCCTCTCTTAGCGAGCACCTACGTGTTAATATGAATGTATCCCCAAAATTTCATTTCCTTATGTCCAGTAGTTTTGGCTCGGCGATGATGAATCACTCAGTCAGGACAAGTTATTTTATATACAGGATGAAGCGTAATTCGCGCACTCGGGCGTCGCAGCGCGACTCCTCACATGCCAGCAATAAAAAAATGTCTCTTACAAAATTTCGTCCTGCGAGTATATCCGGTAGAAAACGGACGTTGAAGAGTAGCAATCTGGCAACACTGTAAGCATATGTAGGGTAACTACCGCTGTCAGCGCGATCTGGCCGTGCTGTACACTTGGTGCAGTGGGTAGAGTTTTTGGTTGGCATGCAGGAGATCGATGGTTCGATCCTGGGTTGAGGCGCATTTTGTATTTGCTAATTTCCATCTGACATTACCTACCGTAATACAGTAAGACACCGTTTCTGAGGTTACATGTGTCCTACATTTACAACATTTTGTAACGCTGAAACAATAAATACCTGGTTAGACTAATAAGAAATAGACAGCTGAAACAAATGACCAGCCATAGGACAGAATAACTACACAAACAATATCACTTTCGATATGCTAAAGATGATAGCACAGTAAAGTAACACAACGTCTACCTTGTCATTTACATCATCATCATCATCATCATCATCATCATCCGTTTACCCTCCAGGTTCGGCTTTTCCCTCGGACTCAGCGAGGGATCCCACCTCTACCACCTCAAGGGCAGTGTCCCGGAGCTTCAGACTCTTGGTCGGAGGATACAACTGGGGAGAATGACCAGTACCTCGCCCAGGCGGCCTCACCTACTAAGCTGAACAGGGGCCTTGTGGAGGGATGGGAAGATTGGAAGGGATAGGCAAGGAGGAGGGAAGGAAGCGGCCGTGGCCTTAACTTAGGTACCATCCCGGCATTCGCCTGGAGGCCAAGTGGGAAACCACGGAAACCACTTCCAGGATGGCTGAGGTGGGAATCGAACTCACCTCTTTTTTTTTGCTAGGGGCTTTACGTCGCACCGACACAGATAGGTCTTATGGCGACGATGGGATAGGAATGGCCTAGGAGTTGGAAGGAAGCGGCCGTGGCCTTAATTAAGGTACAGCCCCAGCATTTGCCTGGTGTGAAAATGGGAAACCACGGAAAACCATTTTCAGGGCTGCCGATAGTGGGATTCGAACCTACTATCTCCCGGATGCAAGCTCACAGCCGCGCGCCTCTACGCGCACGGCCAACTCGCCCGGTGAACTCACCTCTACTCAGTTGACCTCACGAGGCTGAGTGAACCCCGTTCCAGCCCTCGTACCACTTTTCAAATTTCGTGGCAGAGCCGGGAATCGAACCCGGACCTCCGGGGGTGGCAGCTAATCACGCTAACCACTACACCACAGAGGCGGACATTTACATACTAAATGTATAATAATAATGCTATTTGTTTCACGTCCCACGAACTTTCTTTTTAAAGGTTTTCGGAGATGCCACCATACTACATGTAATATGCTCGCGCAGATGTAGCACATTAGCACTAATACTGTCCATATTAAATTCAAGCCCACGACGTGGAAAGGGCGCCTTTCAAAGCTGACCACCGAGCTCGATAGCTGCAGTCGCTTAAGTGCGGCCAGTGTCCAGTATTCGGGAGATAGTAGGTTCGAACCCTACTGTCGGCAGCCCTGAAAATGGTTTTCCGTGTTTTCCCATTTTCACACCAGGCAAATGCTGAGACTGAACCTTAATTAAGGCCACAGCCGTTTCCTTCCCAGTCCTAGCCCTTCCCTGTCCCATCGTCGCCATAAGACCTATCTGTGTCCGTGCGACGTAAAACAACTAGCAAAAAAAAAAAAAAAAAAAAAAAAAAAGCAAAGCTGACCAATGAAAACGATTGTTCGTCCATTTCTAGGATCGTATTATGTAAGTGCAAATGGTTTCTAAAGGACCCGCTGCAATCGCTGTTGACGATTAAGATCCCAGATACCATACCACCTGGACTACATTTACGAAATAAAAAACATACGCCTCAACCCAGGATCGACCACTCGACCTCCTGCATGCTATCCCAAAACTCTATCCACTGCATCAACTGTTCAGTACGACTAACGTCTGCTGACAGAGGTAGTTACCCTAGGTGTGGTTACAGCGTTGCCAGATTGCTACTCTTCAACGTCGTTTTTCTGCCGGATATACTGGCAAGGTCCGCCTCTGTGGTGTAGTGGTTAGCGTGATTAGCTGCCACCCCCGGAGGTCCGGGTTCGATTCCCGGCTCTGCCACGAAATTTGAAAAGTGGTACGAGGGCTGGAACGGGGTCCACTCAGCCTCGGGAGGTCAACTGAGTAGAGGTGGGTTCGATTCCCACTTCAGCCATCCTGGAAGTGGTTTTCCGTGGTTTTCCACTTCTCCTCCAGGCGAATGCCGGGATGGTACCTACCTTAAGGCCACGGCCGTTTCCCTCCCTCTTCCTTGCCTATCCCTTCCAATTTTCCCCTCCCTCCACAAGGCCCCTGTTCAGCATAGCAGGTGAGGCCGCCTGGGCGAGGTACTGGTCATTCTCCCCAGTTGTATCCCCCGACCAAGAGTCTGAAGCTCCGGGACACTGCCCTTGAGGCGGTAGAGGTGGGATCCCTCGCTGAGTCCGAGGGAAAAGCCGAACCTGGAGGGTAAACAGATGATGATGATGATGATGATGATGATATACTGGCAAGACGAAATTTTGTAAGAGACATATTTTTATTGCTGGCATGTGAGGAGTCGCGCTGCGACGCCCGAGTGCGCGAATTACGCTTCACCCTGTATATAGATTTGTGTGTTTGACAGGCTGGTAAGTTTCTATATTACAGTTTCTGATGTTATACAAGGCGGGATACCTACTAGGCATGCGCAGTATCACATAATGCCATCATGATACTCAGGTACAATGTTTTCGGCACGCTGTGACTGCAAAATAACAATCACCCCCCCCCCCCTACTTTCAGAATCTGTTTAAGGGGTTGCGGGTGTTTGCGAAATGCCGCACTTTACACTAGTTAGGTACCTCGGTCTCTTGCATGTCCATCACAGAAAGGCTCGTGATGATTGCCGTCGGGAGGTGCAAAAGCTCCCCTTGTCAGTGTATCCCAGAACCATTTTCCTCTCCGTAAGTGGAAGAGTTGTATATTTTCTTTTGCGACTTCTTGTTGCGAAAACCGAACCCATGTCCCTCTGGGTAAACCAAGCACGTCTTTACTGCCTCGCCTAGGCAGCATCCCATCTCCACAACTGAGGAGTGTCTGTTCAAAAGTTGTGATTTCTACCTAAAAAAAAAAGACTTCAGTATTTCGCCCATATGTATCACAGTAGTTCAATAATATAGAATGCATTGACAAATTCAGACCAGAAAGACGTAATTTCTTAGAAGTTGTATCATACCCGATCATGGGTACGTTCCATGTGCCTTTTGTTATACGTTTCTTGAGTTTTCCCACAACTTTCGTATGGTGGAAAAAGCTAACATGATAATTCTCAGTGTTTAATCAAATACAGTAGAGCTAATACACGACAGTCTGCCAGATATCGAAAGAGCGATTAGAGCACTGCCTAGCGGAGTGACCTGGAGTTACTGATCCTGTCATAAGAGCACGTGTATTTGTTTGTGAAGATTTTGGTGTTATTTATGCGTTTGCAGTAAGTTAACATAAGTAAATAGTAGCGTGTGTCATTCTTTTACATCTCCTCTCAACATAAGTGGAAAGATATGTACTGAGCTTGGCTGCAATAACTATGAAGTGCAGAAGGATTAGCGATCTTTCTTCCGTTTCCCTCGTGACAAGAAAATGTAAGTAAGTATTGTGTTTACATATATATATTTCCAGTGACAAAGAGATTTGTATAGTACTTCCTAAACTTCTGACCTGTGCGACCCGTATTTTAATTGGCTTAAAATATAATAAGCTCATTTTGTTTCATAGTGCAGCAGTTAACCTTCAATGCCGATGTGTTGTGTAAGTGTAATCTGCGGATTTTGAAATGTCAGAGAAGTGATTTGGATAAGGTGTACAGGAAAGAAGGGACGTTACGCTTGAATAAGAATTAAGATCTGTTCAGATCATTTCCAAGCCAGCGACTTTAGAAATTCCCGACTATACAGCCAAGGGTATGTAATATTTTTACTCTAACTGTACGTAAATATTCCTCAAAACATAATTATCGACAACAATTTCATGCTTTTATTTCTTTTGTCCCTCTTCTCAGCTTAAAGCCGGGATCTGTACCAACACAGAATCTCCCAAAGAATAAAACAGTTAATGCTACCGCCCCTTCCAAGAGAAAAACAAAGGAATGTGCCTATCTGTTTATTGACAAGGGTCTTAATGTAATGATACAAATATTTTTTAAATGAGGGAATAGACCAATCTAACCGTAAACGTTTAGGCAGGAATGCTAAAGAAAAAAAATAATGCAGTGCATTTCATATCTTGAATATATGTCTAATTTTAGTCTTTATACTATTTTGCTTTACGTCGCACCGACACAGATAGGTCTTATGGCGACGATGGGACGGGAAATGCCTAGGAATGGGAAGGAAGCGACCGTGGCCTTAATTGAGGTACAGCCCCAGCATTTGCCTGGTGTGAAAATGGGAAACCACGGAAAACCATCTTCAGAGCTGCCGACAGTGGGATTCGAACCCACTATCCCCCGGATGCGAGCTCAAGCTGCGCGCTCCTAACAGGGCCAACTCGCCCGGTATTTCAGTCTTTAAATAATAACCTGTTAAAATTCTTCTTTCATTTATCCAGAATTGCTTTAGCAACTTTGAAGGTAATATCTTAGTAACACTTTCTTTCAACACGTAATTTATTTATCCATTTCGGTATATGGATTTCCATTGATATTTGAATTTAGCGCGAATTTCCATGTCACCCCTCTAAGAGCGCCACTTGAGAATTGTCTCCCATTTTAACAAGGCTAAATCCGGAATTGTCGTGTATTATCTATACTGTATTTGGTTTAACGTCTCATTACTGCTAATGTTCGAACCCACAAACTTCAACACTGCGGCTGTATATATCGTTACGCTAATTTTTGTCTTATTTCTGGTGGTTTTATAATATCAAAAGAGAAGTACGTGAAAATGTGTTCCGGGATCTCGAAGGATGTCAAGTGTTGTTTATCCCACGTACTTCGCGGCATTTTGTCTCTAAAGCTCGCGATCTGTAGCCACTAAAGCGATTCGTGTAAAGAAAAGGAACTAACACGGTAGACTGAACACTGACATTATCGACAAGGAGATCAAAATGACGCAAATAATGCTATAAAAAAGTGACAGTCCTGTATTCAGAACGTTTTTACACAATTTGGTTCTTATTCTTCTTCCACCGCTTATCCCATACCCTGGTGGGGTCCCGGTGCGGACTGTAAAATAAACCACACACACACACACACACACACACACACACACACACACACACACACACACACACACACACACACACACACACACACACACACACACACACACACACACACACACACACACACACACACACACACACACACACACACACACACAGAGAGAGAGAGAGAGAGAGAGAGAGAGAGATGACCATGTTTTACGGCTATTTACTTTTTAAATATCCTGACAGTCTGAATTCTATTGTACATGAGTATATTAGGGTTATAGTTTTGATCAGTTTTTTAATTATTGGTCCTTGATAAAAAAAATTAGGAAACTAAATTACTGACGATGCGGTGAATGGACTTATGGAACTGTTTGTAGCAGCAGGATTTTCTAAACAGTTGGTATAGTGATTTTGAAAGTTCCATATTACAATTGTTTAGGAGACACTCAAGTTCGAATGTTGTTCTTCCAAGCATGGCACAGTCGAGCAATAAATGGTCCACCATTTGTGA
The DNA here is from genome assembly GCF_040414725.1 of Anabrus simplex. Taxonomy (NCBI): domain Eukaryota; kingdom Metazoa; phylum Arthropoda; class Insecta; order Orthoptera; family Tettigoniidae; genus Anabrus; species Anabrus simplex. The sequence goes on from NC_090266.1 coordinate 63,456,630, forward strand.
AGATTCACAAAAGTACAAGTAATCGCCTGCAATGTTAAGTTTGAAGCGTTCAAAGTAGCACGTAAACTTTCCATGGCCGGAGAGGAAGTGAGTGAGAATGAATTCGGGCACTAAGCACTGGAGTGGGCTGTATATGCCATGAAAAGATAATTCACTTGTGACTGATCCTTGGGGCCGCTGACCTCAATGTTAGGCCCCTTTAAACAACAAGCATCATCATCATGACTGATCCTTTTGTAGCCTACTTGATTGTCCAGAAGTTGTTCCACTGTCTTATTAGATGCGTTTTTATTTGGGCTTTAGCATAGCTTGGGGGTGATTTGTTGTAGGTGACTTCTCTCTTGGATGAGGAGGCTGCTTTTGCGAGGATGTCTGCTAGATGCCCTTAGCATGCCGACACCAACTCTATGAGGAAGGACATAGGCGTGTTTCTCTGGTGTTTGGTACCTTAGTGTGTTGTGTGTATCGAGACAAACACAGACAGCCAGTCCCCGAGCCGGAGAAATTGCCCAGATGTGTTAAACTACCCACTCCTGCCAGGAATCGAATCAGGGCTCTCCGATCCGATGACCACAATGCTGACCATTGAGCCAAGGAACCGTACAGTTACAAAATGTGAAAATAAATAAATAAATAAATAAATAAATAAATAAATAAATAAATAAATAAATAAATAAATAAATAAATCTATATATATATAAAATAACTTGTCCTGACTGACTGACTGATTCATCATCGCAGAGCCAAAACTACTGGACGTAAAGAAATGAAATTTTGGGAATATATTCATATTAAGATGTAGGTGCTCGCTAAGAGAGAATTTTTGGATATTCCTTCGCTAAGGGGGTAAAAAGAGGGGTGAAATTTTAAAATGAGTGTGTCTATATCTCGAAAGTTTAAAAGTTTACAGATGTAAAAATTGGTATTTAGAATCTTCTTTAAAAATAAGGAAACACGTACTTTTTGTTTTCAGAAAATCCCAATAGGAGGGGTGAAGAGGGGTGAAAATGGGGAAAATGGGTTGAATGTCCTTAATCAGGATACCAGTACTTATATCTCAGAAACTGAAGATATTACAGACCTGAAAATTGGTACTTTTGATCTCTTTTAAAAATAAAGAAACACGTATTTTTTTGTTTTCGGAAAATCGCAATAGGAGGGGTGAAAAGGGGTGAAAAAAGGGTTGAATGCCTTTGATGAGGCTACTTATATTTCAGAAACTGAAGATATTACAGACCTGAAAATTGGTGTTTGGGATCTCCTTTAAAAATAAAGAAACACGTATTTTTTTGTTTTTGGAAAATCCAATTAATGGGGGGGTGAAAAGGGGGTGATTTTTTAAAATGAGTGTATCTATATCTCAAAACTGTTACAGTTTATAGATGTAACAATTGGTATTTAGAATCTCCTTTAAAAATAAAGAAACACGTATTCTTTTGTTGAATAATGGGTTGAATGCCTTTAATGAGGCTACTTATATTTCAGAACCTGAAGATATTACAGACCTAAAAATTGGTATATGGGATCTACTTTAAATGTAAAGAAACACGTATTTCTTTCGTTTTTATAAAATCCAAATATTGAGGGGTGAAAAGGGGGGTGATTTTTTTAAAATGAATGTGTCTACATCTTAAAACTTTAAAATTTACAGATGTAAAAATTGGTAGTTAGAATCTCCTCTAAAAATAAAGGAACACGTATTTTTTTGTTTCCTGTAAATCCCAACAGGAGGGGTGGAAAAGGGTGAAAAATGGGTTGAATGCCTTTAATGAGGATACATATATCTCAGAAACGGAAGATATTACAGAACTGAAAATTTGTATATGGCATCTCCTTTAAAAATAAAGAAACACGTATTTTTTAGTTTTTGGAAAATCCTATTAATGGCGGTTAAACAGAAGTGACAAATTGGGGTGAAATTTTTGAAAGATTATCTTGGAAACGTAAAATGTTACAGACGTAAAAAGTGGGTGTTTGGAATCTCCTGTAAATGTAAAGAAACATAGGTGATTTGTTTGTGGAAACTCCACTTAAGGGGAACCCAAAAGGGGTGAAATTTTAAAATGAGAATTTTTACATTATATCTAAAAAACTTAACATGTTACAGAAGTGAAAAATGGTATTTTTATCTCTATTAAACGTAAAGAAACGTGTATTTTTAATTTTCGGAAATACCACATGGGTGGTGGGGGGGTGAAAGTGACTGAAAATGGTGTTTAATTCTTTTAATTAGGCTACTGATATCTTAAAAATGAAGATGTTACAGACGTGAAATTTGATATTTGCAATCTGCTTTAAAAGTAAAGAAACACGTATTCTCGGAAAATCCAATGAACCGGGGGGAGGGGGTGAAAGAATTGAAAAATTAATTGACTTTAATTGTATGAGAATATATACATCTAATAAAAACTAAAGTTGTTATAGACGTGAAAATTCGTATTTGGATCTCCTTTCAAAACAAAGAAAAACGCGTTTTGGGGAGGAAACCATCTAGGGGGGCGGGAGTGTAAAGGAGTTGAATTCCTTTCATGAGGACACATAAATCAAAAAGTGAAGAAGTTAGAGTCGTGATAATTGGTATTTATAAGATCCTTCACTATTAAAGAAACAAGTAATTTTTGCGGGAAAATTCACTTGGGGGGGGGGGGAGTAGTTTGAAATGAAGTGACAAAAGTAAATTATATTTATGGGGATACTTATATCTCAAAACTGAAGGTAATAGACGTGAACATTGATGTTTGGAATCTCCCTTAAACATAAAGAAACACGCCTTCTTTTAATTTTTTTTGGGGGGGGGTTGGCAGTAAAAACTAACGGCGGTGGGGTGTAAAAGGAGGTGAGACCAATTGATTTTACTGTTCTTAATGTACTTATAGGGATCCTCCGTTGCTCAGGCGGCAGCGCGCCGGCCTCTCACAGCTGGGTTCCGTGGTTCAAATCCCGGTCACTCCATGTGACATTCGTGCTGGACAAAACGGAGGCGGGACAGGTTTTTATCCGGATACTCCGGTTTTCCCTGTGATCATTCATCACAGCAACACATAATAGTAATAATAATAATAATAATGATGATGTTCCGGACCTTCGTCAAATGTGCGGACCGCGCTGGAAACGGCTCCTGGACGGGTAATGACTAAGAATGCAGTCCGGCCGCGGGTTCAGTGCCGCCAAGACCCAATATGACACCACGCCTGATCTCCTGAAGGATTTTATCCAGATTAAAAATGGTTATAGGAAAATACGGTATGGCAAAGATTTACGGACCCAACTGACCGCGAAGAATACCTGAGCCTAGCCCGGGAACTACGAAATCGATTGCTTGAAAGGAAGATTGAAAAATGGGAGGAAACGTGCCGTAATCTAATAGAAAACGAGTCAGATCGGGAATTTTGGTGGATTCTCGCTGAAAACGTGTCAGATCGCGAATTTCGGCGGATTATATATCTAAAACAATAAGCATTCAATTATGAATTTCAGTATAATACCGTAGCGAAGCACGGGTACCTTGCTAGTAAATAAATAAAAGTGTTCTATCACTATACTATATTTATCAAGATAATCTCAAGGGCACAGCTGATCAGTGTTTATCCTTCTGTTCTTAAGATAGTGGGGGTGGAACCCGGCTGAGGTCAGCGTCAATTTAAGGTCCTCCGTGTGGTTGGCTGTTGGCACTGGAATGAAATCCTTCAGAACGAAATTCAGACTTTCCAGCTACTCTTAAAATCTGCAGGAATGAAGGGACATTAAACATTCTTCTTCCTCTTCTTCCTCTTCTTCTCATATTATTATTATTATTATTATTATTATTATTATTATTATTATTATTATTATTATAGTGAGTGAAGAGCCTCCGTGGCTCAGGTGGCAGCGCGCCGGCCTCTCACCGCTGGGTTCCGTGGTTCAAATCCCGGTCACTACATGTGACATTTGTGCTGGACGAAGCTAAGGGGGAACAGGTATTTCTCCGGGTACTCCGGTTTTTCCTCTCATATTTCATTCCAGCAACACTCTCCAATATCATTTCATTTCACCTGCCATTCATTAATCATTGCCCCAGAGGAGTGCGACAGGCTTCGGCAGCCGGCACGCTGCTAGGTGGGGGCTTCATTCATCCAATCGAATGATTGGAAACAGGCTGTGCATTTTCATTATTGTAGTGAGTGACAATAATTAAAATCCTGTAAATTTCCCAGTTGAGTTTTAACTCTTTATTATGTTCAATCCTTGGTTAAGGTACTTACAGGGGTTAGACAAGACTGTAATATTTCACCTCTGTTGTTCGTAGTTTTCAGAGATCATCTGCTGAAAGGTATAAAGTGTCAGGTAGTGATCCAGTTCGGTGGAAATCTAATAAGCAGTTTGGCCTATGCCGACGACTTGATCTTAATAACAGATTGTGCCGGAAGCCTGTATGTAATATTTTGGAACTTGGAAATAGGTGCAATGAGTATGATATGAAAATTAGCCTTTCCAAGGCTAAAATGATGTTAGTAGGTAAGAAACCTAAGAGAATTGAATGTCAGATTGGGAATGCGAAGGAGCTGGAACAAGTAGACCATTTCAACAATATGTATTCTCCCAGGATAGTAGTGTAGTGTAAAAGAGACTGAATCAATGTGCAGCACAATTAATGCAGTGAGCTCGCAGCTGCATAGAGGCGCTACTAAGCACCACTCTTCGTCGACTGGCGCGAAAATTTGAATAGGCGTCGTCTTTCAGATTTGCAAATACGCCTTCCGAATTTAGTTTATCGAGCACAGCTCCTTCTTGGTGTTCGGATTTAATTTTCCGCCATTGTACTATGTGCATGTAGGGGCTGTCTGGCCGAGGCGATAAAAGAGTGCTCGGTTCACCCGAAAGGACGTGGGTTCGATTCCCCGTGAGGAAGTCGAAACATTTAAGAAACGAGATTTTCATTTTCAGAGGTGCACACGGCCCTGAGGTTCACTCAGCTTACACCAAAAATGAGTACCAGGTTAGTTCCTGGGGGCAAAGGCGGCCGGGCGTATAGCTAACCACTCTACCCCACTAAGTGCCGAGGTTACGGATAGTGGAATACTTTACATTCCATCTCTCCAAGGGCCTTCATGGCCTGTGTGGAGATGACTTTGCTTTTAATTACGTGCATGTAGGAGCCACTTGATTTCAACCAGACGGTGTTCATATCACCTTATTTATCGAATCACCCTCGTATAATATTTTCTTATTCGCGTATTCATTGGGACAGAATTCCTAAGCCACTGAAATCCAGCAGCGATAACAGATGTTACGTTACAATAAATGGAGAAGTTGGACAAGGCGGAGCATTTTGCCAACTTGGAGCACAAAGTTAAAGCAGCTTATTTAAAATTAAAATGACACGGGTTGTCTGCGTTGTTCATGCCAATATGTGCTTGAATATTCATTAAGTTCAATGCGGGGGAGTGGGTAGTGTGTGCTACATAGCGTGAGAACAACTTCACATGTATAGAGCACGACATTAAAACGACTGTGTGTGTGTTTGATAGCTCTTTGATGACCACTACTTTCAGCGCATAATGTATGTTCCAGTGTGTCTGCCATTCATTTGTAACCGAACTGGAAACGATGCCCCAACTATTGAAGGAAAAAAAACGGGAACCAAATTACAGAGCGAGGTGGGCGTGCGGTGAGAATCGCGTAGCTGTGAGCTTGCATTTGGGAGATGGTGTGTTTGATTCCCATCGTTGGCAGCCCTGAAGTTGGTTTTCCGTTTGCCTGTGTTTTCCTATTTTCACACCAGGCAAATGCTGGGGCACCGGTAATACTTAAGTTGTGTCGGAATTTATGCATACCTAGCTCGATAGCTGCAGTCGCTTAAGTGCGGCCAGTATCCAGTAATCGGGAGATAGTGGGTTCGAGCCCCACTGTCGGCAGCTCTGAAGATGGTTTTCCGTGGTTTCCCATTTTCACACCAGGCAAATGCCGGGGCTGTACTTTAATAAAGACCACGGACGCTTCCTTCCAATTCCTGGGTCTTTCCTCTCCCATCGTCGCCATAAGACCTATGTTTGTGGTGCGACGTAAAAAAAAAAAAGAATTTGTGTATGATGATGCTGGATTTAAAATGTTAAGCTAGTAATATTTCTTGTAATATTTTCTTACCATGGAATTGCTTGTTCTACTCTTGCTGTTGTTGTTATTGTTGATGATTTATTATGTTTTAACTTTATTATCACACTACTGTAAGTCATTATTGTCACCGGGATATTTCCCAATTGCGATATATTTGTTAATAATAATAATAATAATAATAATAATAATAATAATAATAATAATAATAATAATAATAATAATAATAATAATAATAATACAGGTCACGGCCGCTTCCCCATCCTAGGCTTTTCCCTTCCTTGTGTCACCGAAAAACCTTCATTGTGTAAGTGCGACGTTACACCGCTAGCTAGGAAAAAGAAGAAGAATGGAACTATGTGGTTTGGAGCAGAAGAGTTGGGATCTACTATCATGAGCGATAGTCGTAGCCATACTTAATATTTGGGACCTCTTATGATACGAATATTCACAAGGAGTACAGGGTCTCTCTTATAAACCCAGACCGTCCAGCGGTGATTCTACTCTCCGAGATCTAAGCAGCTGTATGGGAGGCGTGCGCAAGGAGCGTGCACATGTTCGATCTAGCATCAACAGCCAGTCTGAATCTCAGCTGTTAACATGGTGAGACAGTTATCATTGCAACTCCGTATTTTCATATGTAAAATTTATTTTAAGAACAAGTCGGCTCGACGGGGACGCGATGCATTCGTTCAGCAGTTTCCTGGTGCAGTGCCACCTTCATGAGCGCAGATTCACGTATTTGTAAATAAATTAATAATAATAATAATAATAATAATGTTATTTGTTTTACGTCCCACTAACTACTCTTTTACGGTTTTCGGAGACACCGAGGTGCCGGAATTTAGTCCCGCAGGAGTTCTTTTACGTGCCAGTAAATTTACCGACACGAGGCTGGTATATTTGAGCACCTTCAAGTACCACCGGACTGAGCCAGGATCGACCCTGCCAAGTTGGGGTCAGAAGGCCAGCGCCTTAACCGTCTGAGCCACTCAGCTCGGCTGTAAATAAATTTGAAACTACTGTACTCAGTGCTCAATCGCGCAAACGAACAAGTTTTAACAAAGGTAAAGCTATATGACACCGGCGCGAATCTTGAACGGTCACCGAATAAATCACACACAAAATTAGCACAACAAGTAGGGGGTTTCGGTTTCTTCTGCACACAGAGCTACGAACTCTTACACATCAAACCGTACAGGTTTACACGGGCCCATTGTTTAAAACCTGCTGATCCAGCCACAAGAGTGAGATAATGTGAGTGGTATCTTGCATCACTGAATGATGGTTTATTTGACCCACACCTTGTGTTCTTTCGTATCAGGCATCGTTTCATTTTAATGGTCGTGTGAACAGTCGTAACTCCCGTTATTGGTGTACAACAAATCCTGAGGGTGTTTATAAAGTCCCTTATTATGAAAGATGACACTTCCTGCGTCTTTTATAAGGTGGGATTTCTTATAAGATTGTATACACGCTTAAAGCAGGGCGGCCGCGCGCGAAGTAAATTGTGCTGAGGCAGCTGCTGTAGCGCAGAGTACAGAGACCCTGCCAAGGACCAGGGGAATCCGGCTGTCTTATTAAAACAAAGTATTGCATTGCATCGATACACGATTCTTCTACTCTGATCTATTGTAATATTCCGGCAAGAAATATTAAGCACGGCTATCTCCGTACTGGCAATTAAGGCCCTTAGATGAGTGGAAAGTAAAGGCTTCGGCTATTACTAGCCTCGGCATTTAGTGGGATATTGTGACTACCTCTAATCCGGCAGTCATTGTCCCCAGGATCTACCAGTTACTCATATTTAGTGTAAGCGGAGAGAACTGTGCACGGTCGGGGTCACATAGCTGTCAACTTGCACTCGGGGTTCATAGACCGTGTACGGTTAGGCAGCCCCTGGAGGAAATATTAAGTTACTATAATTTTATGACGAAAACAAGTGCCTAACCAGATGTGCTTCACACTTGTTTACCTTACGAGATCTTTCTTGGTGTAGGCTGTTTTCCTTTATTTTATTTTTTACAGTTTGTTTTACGTCGCTCCTACACAGATAGGTCTTATGGCGATGATGGGAGAGGAAAGGCTTAGGAGTGGGAAGGAAGCAGCTGTGGCTGGTGTGAAAATGGGAAACCGCGGAAAATCATCTTCAGTGCTGCCGGCAATGAGGCTTGAATCCACTGTCTCCCGGATGCGAGCTAACAGCTGCGCGCCCCTAACTGAACGCACGCCTAGCCGGGTCGTAGGCAGTTTGCGTTTAACAGTGTCGAAGTATAAAATTACCTCACCGGAGGATTTTAGTGAGTAAAAGAGCTCCCTTCCTATAGAAATTCTGGCATTCTGGTGTCTCTTAAGATCGTTAGTCGTTGAGGAGAGGAATATTTATTATTAAGATAAATTACTATCGATCCAATCCAAACCCAAACCCCATGGCACAACAGCCACGACGTGCCTTGAACTACCAAGCGACCTTTGCTCAGCCAGAAGGCCAGCAGGTTGCGAGGCGTCGTGTGGTCAACACGACGAATCCTCTCGGCCGTTATTCTTGGCTTTCTTGACCGAGGCCGCCATGTTACTGTCAGATGGCTCCTCAATTGTAATCACGTAGGCTGAGTGGATCTCGAACCAGCCCTCACATACATGTAAAGATCCCTGACCTGGCCGGGAATCGAACCCGGGACCTCCGGGTAAGAGACATGCATGCTACCACCTAGACCGCGGGGCCGGAGTTACTATCGGTCAATAAATCAAAATAAAGCAAATAGTTCGATACCTGTAATTTCAATAGAGTGAAGAAACCAGAATGTAACAAGATACTGATGACATACAGTACTGTATATTGTAGCAGAGGACGGTATTTGTACTACAGAAGCTACAGCCGTCATCTTAGTTTCAGAATTATAGTATTTTACGTCAGGTTGCTGAGTCGCTCCGCGAGCAAGGTCAGACGATCTGGTTAGAAGCATTCAATTTATCACACACTGCCAGCCATAACTCATAACTTACATGATATTAATTAACAGTGATACACATCGTCATTCCCAGGGTGCCAACAGATTGAATGAAAGTAGATTTCATTGAATTACGCGGTTCGGGGCGTGTAGCTGTTAGCTACGGGAGATTCAAAGTTCGAATCCTACTGTTGGCAGCACTGAAGATGAATTTTCGTGGTTTCCCCATTTTAACACAGGATGCACCTTAATTAAGGTAACGGTTACATCCTTTGCAATTGTAACCTTTTCCTATCCCATCGTCGCCATGAAACCCATCTGTGTCGGTGCGAAGTAAGGCAAATTGTAAATAAAAAATAAGAAACGATCTCTCCGAGTAGGTGCAACGTAGAGAAAATTTATAAATCTTATAGATAGTTCACTGCTGTGTAGTGGTGATTGTGGGAAATGACAATGTTCCATCTTCATATGGAGATGTTGGTCGGCAAACATCCCAGCAGGCGTTGGACACAGAAGAAAGAGTTCTGGTCGCCTTTGAACAGCACCTTGTGAGAAGGACGTGCAAGCGCCCGTGACCGTATCATGCAACAGTCTATACCAAGTGTACAGATCTTACAAGAAGAGGATATTCTAGAAACGTGGAAGTTTTCTCTGCGGCTTCTGAACAGCACGATATCCAATTTGGCTGGGCTGAATGGCTCAGGCGGTTGAGGCGCTGGCCATCTTACCTCAACTTGGCAGGTTTGATCCTGGCTAAGTCCCATGGTAATTGAAGGTGCTCAAATATGTTACTCTCGTGTGGGTAGATTCACTGGCACGTAAAATAACTCCTGCGGTACAAAATTCTGGCACCTCGACGTCTCCGAAAACCATAAAAATAGTTTGTGGGACGTAAATTAAATAACATTAACATTATGACATCCACTTTTTCTGCACCCCCCCAATCCGGCTAAATGTCGGGTCCCTATTTCGAGGGGCACATTCGGAAATATCAAAAATAAACCATACATAGTACAATATGAACATATTTAGCGGCGATTTACGAGGACTGTGCGCGCTGGTGAACTTATTGGGTCGATGCGTAAGTTCGTGTGGTTCTTATATTTTATATTATTTTATTTTATTTTTCTGTCACGGTCACGCACTCTAACTCATAATCAAAATCGCAATCACTCAGTGATGTGTTCACCTTCACTCTCTATGACCTTCTGCCAACGTTCATGTAGCAGTTGAATGCCTCGCCTGTAGAACTGTTTTGGTTTTGACTGGAAGAAATCTGTTAGCCATTGGTCAAGAGAAGCTTCGTCAGGAAACACTTGCCCCTGAATGTGGTTAGGAAGAGAGCGGAAAATATGGAAATCTGAGGGGGCAAAGTCAGGGTTATACGGAGGATGAGGAAGAGGTTCCGAGCAATCACACCTTTGGTCAATTGCGCTGCATGAGAACGAGCGTTATCATGGAGCACTAAGACTGGTTGTTGTCTTTGTCTTTTGTCGTCAATAGCAACGGCAAGACGTCTTAGCTGGTTACTATACACAGCAGAGGTAATCGTTACGGTTTTCGGAAGAAGTTCATGGTGAAGAATGCCATCTTTGTTCCACCAAACACACAATATGATTTTCTGTGGATGGGCACTATCCTTGGCACGGGGAGTTGCTTTTTTGATGGGCTGAGCCACCCTTTCCTCTTCTTCATGTTGACATACAGGCACCATTTCTCGTCACCGGTGACAATGTTTGACAGGAATGCTTCGTGCCTATCACAAGCCAACCGGTGCCGGGCAAGCAATGAAGAACAGATGTTTACTCGTTGATTTTTGTTACTATCACTTAGCACATGTGGTACCCATAAACCCAATTTCTGTACCTTACTCATCGAATGCAAACGGCGTACAATAGTGGACTGATCACATAAAAAAAAATTGCGCCATCTCCCGCTTTGTCTGATGAGGATTCTCACGAAGCAACTAATTCAAGCGATTTTTGTCAAAATCTGAAGGTCTTCCAGAACGTGGATCATCAGACAAGTCAAACCGTCGTGCTCGAAAGCGGGAAACCCATTGTTGTGCTGTTCTTTCAGCAACTGCTTCATTCCCGTACACTTCAAAAATTGTTCTCGCAGCTACAGTTGCACTGGATCCTCGGTTAAACTCAAATGCTCACTTTTCTCAACTTGACATTCCATATCCCTTTGTCCAAAATATACACAAATACTACGTTGACAATCAAGAAAACCTGTGTTTCACAACGCACAAACTCCAAACTCAGTTAAAACAACATAATAACGATAAGCAAACCCTTCACGCCGCATTGTTGCCAACCCAATAGAATACCGCACGAACTGCATCGACCCTATATAGTTGGGCCTCACTAATTATCATTCTGTCGGACAGATGAAGTTACGTAACTTTCTTCGGAATTCAGAAGTTTTTAATCGTTTTAAGTTAAAGTGAAACATGTACGTTCTCCATAATAAAACCCCACCGCATGTGCGTTGCAGGGTACGTTATTATCTCAGTTATATTGTTCCAGAGATCACAGGATATTATACTGTTCGGCGAAATACGTGTGTAGAAGGCAGACGTCTGTTTAAAAACTCCTGTGCATACCGTCTACGAGCTTCGCCTGCATTCCGATCAATTCTCCAAAGATTAAAATGATGTCTGTGTATTCGTCGTTGCCGAACACACTAGCCATTGCCGATGTGCAGACAGCCAATGTAGTAATGCTGTACCATGTACCAGCCTAGTAAATAAATTTCGTGTGGCTATTACTAGCCGAGTGCAGCCCTTGTAAGGCAGACCCTTCGCTGAGGGTGGGCGGCACCTACCGTGTGTAAGTAACTGCGTGTTATTGTGGTGGAGGATAGTGTTATGTGTGGTGTGTGAGTTGCAGGGATGTTGGGGACAGCACTAAAACCCAGCCCCCAGGCTTTTGGAATTAACCAATGAAGGTTAAAATCCCTGACCCGGCCGGGAATCGAACCCGGGACCCTCTGAACCGAAGGCCATTACGCTGACCATTCAGCCAACGAGTCGGACACCAGCCTAGTTCAATGCGGTCAAAAACGAAGTTTACTAATGCAAGGGTTTGCATTAGACGGATAGCGCTGAGGAACATGCTGCGAGTGACCGTCCGGTTGCTATCTCTACATATTCTGTCGTAACCTGTCTGTTGGTAGCAGTGCCCCAGTTAGTAGACATGTCATTCGTCACTTGTATAAAGTACGACGCTCGCGGGGCGCCTGGTATACAAGAAGTAACTACCAAAGTTTCGGACACATTCCTTACAAGTAGAAGAAGAAAATGTTTTTTTATAGACATGGGTCCGGAAATACTTTATTTCTATGTTAAAACTCATATTCTACAACTCTACACAGTGCATCCTCCTTGCTGTCATTTCTTGATGGATACAGTACTTTTGCATTCATCTCTTGGCACAGGCCAGAGCAAAGTGTAGCTTCCACTCAAGTCCCAGTCTCATCCGTGGCTGTGACAATATGGAAGCTGCTGGGTATGGGTGGTACTGAGCAATGAATGGCATTCAGAGCACAACCAGTGCGTCTGAGTGTCATGAAAGGTGTTGCTCATAGGGTCATTTGTGCTACAATAGTACTGTCTGGCCCAGTGAGGAAAGCAATGGCAAACTACCTCACTCCTCGTCTTGCCTAGTACGCCTCATTTTGGTGATGCCATTGGTTTTTGTGGTTTTCCTATAACTGCATAGCTTTTGGTGGTGCTGTTTGAGGATCCAACCAGCCTCTGGGCTGATGACCTAACAGACAGACACAGTGCATTTATCATAGGAAACACAGGGGAACAGAACGTTCCAACGTACCACATGAAATACTTTCGTACGTGAAATGTTCAAATAGCCCCCATTAAAAATGATGCCCACCCACCTTCGCATTGAATCTCGAATTCGCTTATGTATCTCTGGAGTATTGCGTATTGAGAATTTTAGTACTGCGCACGGATGTTATGAGATGTGCTACTATAGCGCCAGTTGTACTGTAGAGACACTTTCTGGTCCAATGAGTAAAGCAATGGCAAACTAATACTTTTCTTCTTCTTCCTCTATCGCTTTTCATACACCTGTGGAGTCGCGGGTGCGAACTGTGTCGCAAATGTGCATTTGGCCTGCTTTCACGGACGGTTGCTCTTCCCGACGCCAACCCCGAGCTGTCAGTAGAGAGATGGCGTGGAATGACATCAGTAGACGAATAAGTTTGACTGGCGTCTTTAAAAGTAGGAAAGATCACAATATGAAGGTAATGTTGGAATTCAAGAGGACAAATTGGGGCAAATATTCATTTAAAGGAAGGGGAGTTAGGGATTGGAATAACTTACCAAGGAATATGTTCAATAACTTTCCAATTTCTTGTGAATCAGTCAAGAAAAGGCTAAGAAAACAACAGATAGGGAATCTGTCACCTGCGTGACTACCCTAAATGCACATCGGTAGTGATTGATTGATTGATTGATTGATTGATTGATTGAACCCTTTTTCTAGGGATGTAATCACTATCCCTTGTTTCCGTGCTGGCTGGTAGTGTAGTGTGTTGTCTGAATATTAAGAGGAGAGTGTAGGGAAGAATACAAACACCCAGTCCCCGAGCCAGAAGAATTGATCAGACACGATTAAAATCTCCGATCGGCCGGGAATCGAACCTGGTACCGTCTAAACCGAAGGTCTCAACGCTGACCATTCAGCTAAAGAGTCGAAGAATGGCAAACTACTCCTTTTTACAATTTGCTTTACGTCGCATCGACGCAGATATATCTTATGACGACGATAGCATAGGAAAGGGTTACGATCGGGAAGGAAGGGGCCGCAGCCTTAATTAAGATACAGCCCCGGCATTTTCCTGTGTGAAGATGTGAAATCCATCTTCAGGGCTGCCGACAGAGGGGTTCGAACACACACTACCGAATGCAAGCTGACAGCTACGTGACTCAAACCACATGGTCACTCGCTCGGTACTCCAGTCTCCATCATGTCTTGTACGCCTTATTATGGCGGAACCATCGATTTTATTTTTACGGTTTCGCTGTAACTAAATAACCTTCGGTAATGCTGTTTGAGGATCCAGCCAGTCTCCGGGCTGAAGATTTAACAGACACAACTCCAAGCTTGTATTACTTGATTTTACATTTTACGTAAGAAGCCCGATTTAACGCAGTTTGACAAATCGTAGATTTGTATTTAAGGAGGTGAAGTGTATGCCCATCCAAACATCCAAAGTTCTAGCCCTTCAGCCAAGCAACTCAGTGTTGAGAACATCCTAGGAATATGAGCCACGAATTTTAGGTAAATAAAATGCAGTAAAGTATGAGAATGTATTCTTTATTTATTCCTAAAATTTACAATCCTTTTTTAATCATCGTTATCCGGTCGATTAGGGGCTGCCTAACCGAGGGGGTAAAAGCGTGCTCGGTTCGCCCGGAAGGACGTGGGTTCGAATCCCCGTCAGGAAGTCGTAAAATTTAAGAAACGAGATTTCCACTTCCGGAGGTGCATATGGTCCTGAGGTTTACTCAGCCTACACCAAAAACGAGTACCAGGTTAATTCCTGGGGGGCAAAGGCGGCCGGGCGTAGAGCTAACCACTCTACCCCATCACGTGCCGCAGTTAACAATGGTGGAAGCCTTTACCTTCCACTCCTCCAAGGGCCTTCATGGCCTGTACGGAGGTGTCTTTGTCTTTTATCCGGTCGATTAGATTAGTAGTTTGCATTTTTCCACCATTACGAGCTCTAATGTGTGTCAATGCAGAGTTTCACTTAAGCCCTTATAACTACATTCGGTGTGGATATTTTTCAAAAAAATATAAAAAACGCCTGAGAGTATTGAATCAAGGAACATACTACAGGAATAATTATGTAAATAAGTTAATTTGGCTGGGATTTGAATAAAAAAGAAAACGAGTAAATAAAGAACTGCGTTTAGGCTGGTTTGTTTTCAGAACTGCATTTAGGTCTGAAGAGCTTTCGGAATTTTTGTTTTTATAGTTTGATAGAGCTATTCAAGACTCACAATTTGAAGCTTTTCCGAGCCCTTTAGCCCTTCAACTTTTGGCACAATTCAGGAAATTGCTTAATTTAATTTTTTTCGTAGTAGGAGGACCCCTACTTTGTCTGCTACGAAATGATTTTATTAATCATTCATTAGTGAAATTCTTATTTTGGAAAGCCGGGCAGTGTGTTAACCCCCTGAACTACGTTGGTCAGTAAAACATCTTGCTTTACAATTTGGCGTGTTGTTATTTCACTACGACGATCACGCTAACACTGTTGCTCGGCAATTTTTTAATCCTTTCAGCCAACAGGAAGTCGTAGGGTACAGTACCAATTACAAGTTGCTTTACGTCGCACCGACACATAGGCTATAGATTTTATGGCGACGATGTGACAGGAAAGGTCTAGGAGTGGCCTTAATTAAGGTACAAACCCAGCATGTGCCTGGTGTGAAAGGGGAAACCACGGAAAACCATCTTCAGGGCTGCCGACAGTGGGGTTCGAACCCACTATCTCCCGAATACTGGATACTGCAGCTATCGAGCTCGGTAATTACAGTCTTACCCTTGGGAGTTGTAGGAGTACATTCCTGGGATATCACAGAAGCAAATGGAAATCAACCATACTTCAGCTATTTACAGCATTACATTCCTAAGAATTGTTACGAATGCAAGCGGTGATCTTGGAATCAGCCAAAAAAGCCCTTACTCCACCTACTTTCTTGTTAACCAGTGTAGCATTGTCGCGCGTAGTTTTGAACTCCGAGTTCACTGTATGCGCATGATGTCACAGATAAGGAAAGCAATTCGACGGCCTAGTTCTAATACCACGTATCTGACAATGTAGTCCACCAGAACAATTTTCGTTGTGTTCATTCTCCTATGCTTGCGTGTAAAGGAAATTGAACATTCAATATATTGGAGTGCGTAAATATGTCATATAAACAACATTTCTACAGTACAGGTCGGTAAGGTTCATTTTCCTTTGTAAATCTGCATAGGAAAATGTACACAACGAAAATGGTTGTGAAGGACTGCATATCCGTATGTGCCTTGGAGGGGTGACCAGTCTTAAGGGAAATAACGGATAGGAACAGCTACTACTACTACTACTATTACTACTACTACTACTACTACTACTAAAATGTTCTCATTCCTCCCCTAAAGGGGGAGGCGGGCCTCTTAGACAGTGACGCCGTCTCTCAGGCCGGGAGATTTGTTACGATGAAGGAGATGCACGGAGAAGTTGAGGGGGTTGGCGCCATGGCCTATGCCAGGAACTGTCCCCGCATCGCCTTAGTGCAGGAGAATGAAAAACCACGGGAAACCATTCTCAGGACAGCCGACGGTTGGGGCCGGCCGTGAGGTCCAGCCCTGTCCCGTCTCCCGAATGGAGAGGCGTAGAGCCACGGTAGAGGCATGGTCACCCCTCCTCTGCTCGGTTGGCCGATCAGAGTGCAGAGCTGTTGGACCACGGATCAGCCGTGGCCGCTTGAGGGCCGGGACCCACTCTGCATCTACCGACGTAAAGCAACAAGCTCGCTCGCTCGGACGCTTTCATTCCCCACCCTGAGGGGGTGGGGCGGGCCACCTAGAGGTTGTCGCCCTCTTCCTGGCCAGGAAGCAACAAGATTTTACGATACGTGGTATTAGAACTCGGCCGTCGATATTCTGTGAGTAATAAACTCAAAATAAATGATAGTGTGGAGTCAAAGGCAAGTTTATGACTTTTATTTATCAGTGGACAGACCACCTTCTGATATATCGCTGTCAAACTATACGGTAATACAACGTCCCACCGAAAGCCGCGTTACATCGGGCTTCTGCTGTATTTACAGTTTATGAATCTCATATTCATAGTGTTTCGTCCTGACAATGTATAAAACCAAACCAAACCCCATGGCACTACAGCCCTTGAAGGGCCTGGGCCCACCAAGCGACCGCTGCTCAGCCCGAAGGCCTGCAGACTACGAGGTGTCATGTGGTGAGCACGACGAATCCTCTCGGCCGTTATTCTTGGCTTTATAGACCGGGGCCGCCATATCACCGTCAGATGGCTCCTCAATTCTAATCACGTAGGCTGAGTGGACCTCGAACCAGCCCTCAGGTCCAGGTAAAAATCCCTGACCTAGGCGGGAATCGAACCCGGGGCCTCCGGGTAAGAGGCAGGCACGCTATCCCTACACCACGGGGCCGGCTCCTGACAATGTATAATACACAAAATTCCCTCAAAAAGGAAAAATGAAAAAAAATGCTAGTGGTTTACCGTCGTGCTAACACATCGAAGGTCTTCCGTTACGCAAGAATGGGAAATGGCGATGACTGGGCAGGTAGCGGCCATGGTCATAATGAAGGTACAGTCCCAGTATTTCTTTGGTGTGAAAATGGGAAACCCTGGAAAATCATCTTCGGGCCATCCGACGGTGGGATTCGAACCCATCATCTCCCTAATACAAGCTCACAGCTACGCGACCCTACCGCACAGCTAACTTGCTCGGTATATTAAAAAAAATTCAATTTCGACAATACAATTCAATATAGGCCTATTAAATACTTCAGAGATTATGATTTTAATACATGGTAGGCCCTACATATTTCGGTCTTCCTTAGGCCCTCTTCAGTCGCACAATAAAACACAATGAATGGATAAAATGATGTAAAATATGATGTAAACTGAAAGTATTTAAAAATATTAAAAACAATTTATGTAAAAGTGTCCATCTTGATGCGAGGTGAGTACTGAATTCCGATTAATAAAAAGTTAAAATGGAGGCCCACCTATTCAGTACCATGGGAAACATTGGAAAATCATCTTCAGAGCCGACAGACCTGAGCTATCCAATTTTAATATTTAATAATTTAATGTTAATGTACATGTTGTAGGCCTACATGTACAGGTTTTATTTATTAGGACTATTCATTTTAGATTCATACAATGACAATGTCACGCATGACAAAATTCGAGTAGTGGACTTTAGATTCACTAATTATGGTATTGTAGACTGGAGATATTTTACCTCGTTCGTAAAATAATTTGTAATATGTACATAATATTTTTAAAGTGTTAATTTGGTGGTATTTGCACTATACAGGGTGTTAGGTGTATACGTGCAGATATTAAGCTAGTCGGCAAAGAAAAAGACATCTCACAATATATGCTATGTACTTTTTATCTTGTCCTATTAGTTTGCCCATAACTGAGCCAAATATTTCAGGACCTAATGTGTTTTGAACGGCCGTAGCAGGATATACCGGTTACGTCATTCTGTCCACGCGTAGTGGAAGTACAGTAGCAGAGTCTAGGGCTTGTTGAACCTGTTTCTTATCGCAGGCCAACACATGTTGTTGTGCACTTCCCCTAAAGGCTTGGCAAGTAGGCGAGGATGACTCACGTGCCAGGCCACTTGCTGTACTCGAAAACCGGTCTAGGGTACTCTGTGTGAAATGTACACAGGATCCTTACAGTGACCTCGAAGATACGCACCAGCACATACGTGCGAATAAAGTATTGTGTAGTTGTGTGTGATTTATAAGACGTCAATGGCATTACTCAGTGATCCAACCTGACAAAATGAAAGGAAATAGTTAATAAGTAAATGAAAAATGAGCGTATTGCGACAGTCTACGATGAATTTCTGACAATAGACAATGCGAGTTGTCTATGCTTATTCATAAACTTTTCAGGTCAATGAAAGGACGGTGGACACTGAAAGAAAAGGCTGTAAGTATTCAGTCATATTGTTATTAATGAGACAGATTTCAAAAACCGTAGTTGCAACCATGCGTGAACATTGCTCGAAGGAACAATAGCTACTGTGGATTTCTTTTGCTAGATGCTTTACGTCGCACCGACACAAATAGGTCTTATGGCGACGATGGGACAGGAAAGGGCTAGGAGTGGGAAGGAAGCGGCCGTGGCCTTAATTAAGGTACAGCCCCAGCATTTGCCTGGTGTGAAAATGGGAAAACACGGAAAATTACCTTCAGGGCCGCCGACAGTGGGGTTCGAACCTGCTATCTCCCGAATACTGGATACTGGCCGCAGTTAAGCAACTGCAGCTATCGAGCTCGGTCTACTATGGAATTGCCGCCGGGCATTTCTAATAGAAGGCTTATTCTTCTTTTTCCTAATCTGTTTACCTTCCAGGGTTGGTTTTCCCTCGGACTCAGCGAGGGATCCCACCTCTACCGCCTGAAGGGCAGTGTCCTGGAGCGTGAGACATTGGGTCGGGGGATACAACTGGGGTGAATGACCAGTACCACGCCCAGGCGGCCTCACCTTCTATGCTGAACAGGGGTCTTGTGTAGGCCTTGCGGGGGAATGGGGAGATTGGAAGGGATAGACAAGGAAGAGGGAAGGAAGCGGCCGTGGCCTTAAGTTAGGTACCATCCCGGCATTTGCCTGGAGAAGTGCGAAACCACGGGAAACCACTTTCAGGATGGCTGAGGTGGGAATCAAACCATCTCTACCCATTTGACCTCCCGAGGCTTAGTGGACCCCGTTCCAGCCCTCGTACCACTTTTCAAATTTCGTGGCGGAGCTGGGAATGGAACACGGGCCTACGGGGGTTGGCAGCTAATCACACTAACCACTATACCACAGAGGTGGACAGAAGGCTAATTACCGGACAGTAAGTGCCGATAGGTAATGTAACGGACCCGTTTAATTAAAACGTCCGTAATAATAATGTTCCTACTACTACTACTACTACTACTACTACTACTATCTTTACGTTCCACTAACTAATTTTCACGGTTTTCGAAGACGCTGAAGTGCCAGAATTTTGTAAAGCAGTACTTTTTTAAATGCAAGTAAATCCACAGACACGAGACTGGCGTATTTCAGCACCTTCAAATACCACCGAACTGAGCCGCCTTCGAACCTGCCAAGGTGGGATCAGAAGACCAGCGCTCTATCGTCCGAGCTACGCAGACCGGCAATGGGGCTTAGAGTAAGTTGATCGTGCGGTTAGGGGCGCGCAGCTGTGAGCTTGTATTCTGGTGATAGTGGGTTCGAACTCCACTGTCGGTACCCGGGAAGATGGTTTTCCGTAGTTTCCCATTTTCACATCAGGGAAATGCTGGAACTGTACCTTTATTAGACTTCGAACGCTTCCTTCCCACTTGTATCCCTTTTCTCTCCCACTGTCACCGTAAGACCTATTTGTGTCGGTGCGACGTAAAACAATTTGTAAGTACATGCTTCGGTAATTTCTGAGACATGTCTGCAATTATATTATTAATAATAATTCGGACCTGTTAAAAGTTCACAATTTTCTTTAGTGTTTTCTGACAGATTACGAGCTACGAAGTTTGAGTGGGGCGATTAACTTTTATTTTCATAATAGTCAGTAATAATAGACTAACACAGTTTGTATAATAATATTGTTAGTTGCTTTTCGACGGATGCAAGCTAATCGCACGGCCAACTCGCCCAATAATAATAATAATAATAATAATAATAATAATAATAATAATAATAATAATAATAATAATAAAAATCTTCACGTGCCAATGGAGACGCGCGGTGTCGGACTTTTGCCCACTGGTATTCTTTAACGTGCCCGTAAATCTACCGATCAGAAGCGGTCGTATTTGAGCACCTTCAAATACCAGCGGACTGAGCCAGGATCGAGCCTGCTAAGTTCATGAAACCAGTGCTTGAACCGTCTGAGCCACTCAGCCTGGCAACGTTTATTTTGATACGTTGAATAGGCACTGCAAAATCAGCAGTAAGCTAGAAGGTTCTCATTTACATTTAAACATGTTCTCTTCGGTTAGAAGCACGAAAGGAAGGTACGTTTAATTAATTTATGTTTATAACATGTCCCTTACTTTATGAAGTAAAACGTTCGATGTGTTTTGACATTTCAATTCCGATACTACTCACTTTGAAATTCTATCCCATGCATTCTTTCGTTGACGTAATAAACTTTATTTACGTACACGTCAACACGGGTTGTTTCTGCATACGGCGAGTTGGACTCCCAAAAGACCATGATATTGAAATCGCACTGTGGGAGAATATTCCACGTAAGCAGTTCGACAAAAGCACTAGACCTGTCACATGCCGGTTGTCTGCTGTTCTTAGCGACGGAGATGTCGCTGGACGGGTTCCCCACCCCTACATGAAACCGGTCTGTCTGACCTTGACCTGAATAACAGCTGTCAGAGATGCGAATTATCGTCCGCACTAGTACGCGAGTTACTTCGTAGAAGTAGCATCAGTAGTAGTATTTGAATAATGCCAGTGTATGAATACCACGAATACCATTATATGCTGCTAGTGTATCGTGTGGCAGAACAGAACACGGGTCGCCCTTCATGAATCTATCGGGAAAGGCTTCCAGCAATTTATATTATATTTCTTATTCCCTACGAGTTAAAACAGAGGACACTTTGCGTTTTAAGGGCCGATGACATTAAGGCAGCAATCATCATCATCATCATCATCGTCGTCGTCGTCACGTATAAATATTCAATAAAATAATCGTTTTATATTCATCATTACTGAAATATGAACTATAAGTTAACATTTAACTTAAGAAGATTGCCTAGAGTGTTTTGTTAATTTACAAAAGAAAGTTTAACATTTCTTTTAATGCAATCTGTATGTTTTTGTTTTTTAAACTGTTGTACTGTAATGTTTAACATAGGTACATTATGTTGTTCACAGGCGTTTTCGTGTACGTTCGTAAATCCGTACTTTTCTATTCGAGATAGTCTTGTTACCGTCCACCTGGAATTACGGAGCCCGTACTGTATATTAATTCATTATTTTTCTACAACAGAGTGTTACGAATGCGACTGTAGTTCCCGCGACCACGCCACTCTTATGTCTGTGTCACTAATGTGCACTTTGTTCAGCTGTGTGCTGCTTGACTATGTGGCTCTCGTTACCTTCTTCTTCCTCTTCTTCTACTGCAGCCTTATGTCTTAACAGGTATACTGTATTCTACCGACATCATCTCAACACGCTGTAGCGTAATCTGCTGCGATTTACCGAGCTCGATAGCTGCAGTCGCTTAAGTCCGGCTCCATGGCTAAATGGTTAGCGTGCTGGCCTTTGGTCACAGGGGTACCGTGTTCGATTCCCGGGAGGGTCGGAAATTTAACCTTAATTGGTTAAATTTCCTGGCACGGGAACTGGGTGTATGTGCCATCTTCATCATCATTTCATCCTCATCACGACGCGCAGGTCGCCTACGGGAGTCAAATCAAAAGACCTGCATCTGGCGAGCCGAACTTATCCTCGGACACTCCCGGCACTAAAAGCCATACGACATTTCATTTCAGTGTGGCCAGTATCCATTATTCGGGAGATAGTGGGTTCGAACCCCACTCTCGGCAGCCCAAAAGATGTTTTTCCGTGGTTTCCCATTCTCACATCAGGCAAATGCTGGTGCTGTACCTTAATTAAGGCCACGGCCGCTTCCTTCCCTGTCCTAGCCCGTTCCAGTCCCATCGTCGCCATAAGGCCTATCTGTGTAGGTGCGACGTAAAGCCAATAGCTGCTGCGATTTGTTATTAGCACCATCATAGTAAAATGTAATATAGTTGTGGCGGAATCTTCTTAGATAAGTTCGACATCTGTAGATTGTGTATAATTTGATAACTCATCTGTACTCATGAAAGCGACCGTCGGCCTGGCGTTCAGGTTAATAGCTACATATCTCTAACGTGTAACCTTGTTTATGTTTCTTATATTTATTGATGTGTATGTTTGATGTTTATACACAATACGAGATTACAGCTGACTCATCCCCACGAGCTTGACCTGGTTCTCGTTTTACGCATAGTAATCTGTAGGTAACTACTGCGAACGATGCTAACTCACGTGACATACATTTCATCTTGTTTCCTCTTAAACCACGCATATTTTACTATTTTCTTCCACGTATTTCAGCTTTTAATGACCTAATAATAATAATAATAATAATAATAATAATAATAATAATAATAATAATAATAATAATAATAATAATAATAATAATAATAACGTTAAGTGCTTTACGTCCCACTAACTACTTCTACGGTTTTCTGAGACGCTGAGGTGCCCGAATTTAGTCCCGCACGAGTTCTTTTTATGTACCAGAAAATCTGCCGACACGAGGCTGACCTACAGTATTTGAGCACCTTCAAATACCACCGGACTGGGCCAGGTCCGAACCTGTAAAGTTGGAATCAA
This sequence comes from Anabrus simplex, assembly GCF_040414725.1. NCBI lineage: Eukaryota > Metazoa > Arthropoda > Insecta > Orthoptera > Tettigoniidae > Anabrus > Anabrus simplex. The sequence continues at coordinate 63,479,873 of NC_090266.1, forward strand.
AAGGCCTGCACCTCAACCGTCTGAGCAACTCAGCCCGGAAGGAGGCACGAAATGTAGGTACGTTTAATTTATTTACTGTAGTTGTATAACATGTCCAATATTCCTTTGAAACTAAACGTTCGATGTGTTTCGATAATTCAATTCCGATCCTACTCATTTGGGCATCCCATAACTGCTTTCGTTGGCGTAAGGACCTGCCATCTTTCTTGTACCTTTACGCAATGCACAACGGGGATCTACTGTATTTCACGTCCCGGCGCGCCTATACCAACCAATAATTATATCACACGCTCGTACAGGTCCCTCACCGATTCAGGTTTTCAGGTCATTTCCATACTCACTAGACCACGGGGCTGATGACCACACGTATCCCAATCCCTTAAAGGACATAACAGCAAATGAACCAGTATTAACACTGAGAATTCGGTACATCCAGGGTCCGAAACCGATGACCAGGGTTGTCTGAAGCCCCTAAGACGAAAACTGAATACTGACAACTACGAAACCAGTCTGGCGAGAATGTAACGTAACAAGGCATACGCTACTGTAGTAGCCACCTTCAGCTGTTATCGTAGCTCAGTTGCTCTTAAACATAAAACCAGTTTGACAAGGATGTTACGTAACATCTCGTGGTAGCGTTCAGCTGTTGTACGTAAACATAAACAGAAACCAGTTTGGCACGCATGGCGCGTGACTCGCCTGTTCTCAAAGGGAAGCTATTCATTCAAAGAACAAGGCATACTACCTATTATAAAAACATCGTATCTCTTTGCTCTCGAAAATAACTTCCGAGAATTACTAAAAGTTTGATATATAGTGGTTCGTCACATCGTTCTATATTGCTAGAAGAAATATCTGCAGGTATACACCTAACACCCTGTATATTGTCAATTTTATTCCATTGCTGAAGATGACCCATAATGGGATCGAAACCGTTCCCATTGTATAAGTGATTTCATATCATATTAAATGGTATTGAATAGATGGATTTACATTTGAATTTCTTATTAATGTGAATGTTTGTCAATACGGATCATGATGAAGTTTATATCGTACGATATTGAATTACGATTTCATTGTATGTGGGTGATGTCGCAGAAAAAGAAAGCATATCCTGTTAATGATAAACTCAATATAATTAATCGTGTGGAGAACGGGGAATCACAGGCAAGTTTATCACGTGAGTAATAGGTCGTATTCTTTGTGAGTGTTCCTTCTGATATGCCGGTGTTAAACTACGGTACACCACAGGGTTTCCAGGATCACCGCTGCTTGCCTCGGCGATCATTCTTAGAAATGTAAAGCTCAGGAATGGTTTGTTTCCGGATGCATCTGTGATGAATTTAACACTCACTTCACATCAGGATGGATATTTTTACATTGCATTTTCCTGATAGTTTTTTAATAGTTTCAGTTCACATCATTTTATCCATTTATTGTATTTGAATGTGCGGCTGAAGAAGACCTAATGGTGATGATAATTGTTACGGAGTTATCCGTGGTAGTTAGAGGTGAAAGAAGGTGCTGGGATGAACAGGTCTCAACTTACGAAATTAAAGTTAATTTAAAATTTAACAAAGGTTATATTTTCCTTTCAAGGTCAAGAAATCACAAGTATAACAGGAACTCAGTTGTATATCAAGAAGTTAAGAAAGTACAATTACAGTTTATTAATATATTTTGGGCTTCGAGCCCCAGATTCACAATTCTTGAGCAATTAGCCCAACTTTACTTATGTATAAGGTTCAACAAAGGGGCAGAAAACCCCAATCATACCAAGGAGCACTAGCTCCCAATTACCCAGTAAAGCCTCCTCGAGGCACACAGAACCCAAATTTAAGAAAGAGCAACCCGCTCTCAAAGTTCAAGCCCATCAACGGCCACACCAAACTCCACCTTCAAGCTGTCCTCCGGACACATAAAAACAGGGGTAAAAATACCCAACCTACTGAGGCCTATTCAGTAAAGAAACAGGACATTTACATGGCCCCAAAATACCAACTTGAGTGGAGGCGTACTCAGCACTCCTAATACACCTTTTTAAAACCTATTTGGCACTAGGCCGCTTATGCAAGGGCTAATCCCATACTACGGAGGTGACACGATAGGAAAACTTTATTACATTACGAAGAGAAGGGAAACTGTTATAAAAATGTAGTCACCTCAAAACAATATGAGTGGGAGCTCGAGAGGGTAAGGCACTCTCTATCCCAATTTGTAGTTAAAGAGACAGAACTTTATACCAAGTGTCTTTTACATTTTAAAGGAAGGTTACATGATAAAAGTTTCAAACCTGCCCCGAGGGTTAAACTGCTGAGCTAGCAAACAAAGAAGTTATTAAAAGGCCATTACCTGATGGATGAACTGCCGCCTGAAGAAAGGGGCGCTTCCCGCCCCCTGCTATATAATCACACTAGGAAAGATGTTACTGAAGTGGCCCCGAGACCAGAAAATCAGCAGTTTATATATCCTCGTGGAAGATTCGAGACGTTTCATGAATGATTACAACCCGCCCACAAAATTTTATTGGTTACCGAACACAGTTACAGAGCAGGTTGGGGAAGAAAGCCCCGATTGGTCGAAAATGAATTTAAGAAATTCGGGATTGGCTAATTTCAAAACTGGTGGAACGAACGGATTAACATTGCCAACTCAAACAATGACAGAAAGAAATTTAACAAAGAACAAACTTATGACTACAAAATTTCTTCAAAAAAAAAAAAAAAATAAAAATAAAAAAAAAATAAAATAAATAAAAAGGTTCCTTCACTTCGCACTAGGGTGCACAATTGTAGTTCTTAAGTGGTGCCATCTAGAAGAGAATGTTCACACTACTTGCTACAGAGAAAACAAAAACGAATCGAAACTGACATAGTTCAGAACACTTCAAAATTTACAGTAGAGACATCTTCTGAGAAATCTTAGAATTAATGTGGTTGTTAAAGTTCAGGCTTCCTCCAATAGAGGAGTTTCAACTGGCGCAATGTTTGAATTAGCGGCGTGGAGGTGTACCGCCCGGTATAATAATAATAATAATAATAATAATAATAATTGTTACCGTGTTTTGGTGGTAGGTAGAGGTGAAAGAAGGTGCGGGCGTGAATGAGTCTCAAACTACGGAATCAAAGTTACTGTAAAATTTAACAAGGTTATATTTTCTTTTCAAAATTAAGTAATAACAAAGAACAGGTACTTAGTAGCCGAAACACAATTTGAAATGTACAATTACAGAGATTACAGAATTTGGGCTTCGAGCCCTGAGTTCACAATTCTTGAGCAACTAGCCCAACTTTCCGATATACAAATTTTAACCAAGGGGCAGAAGACCCCAATCCAACCCTGGAGCACTTGCTCCAAATTACACAGTAAAGCCTCCTCGAGGCATACAAAAATTGAATTCCAAAAGCGCAATCTGCTCTCAAAGTGTAAGCCAATCACAGGCCACACCAAACTTCACCTTCAAGCTGTCCTCTAAGGACATATACACAGGGGTAAAATACCCAACCTACTGAGGTCTATTAAATGAAAAAGAAGGTTAATAAAATGACCTCTAAAATAACAATTTGGGAGGAGGCAAACTTGCACTCCTAGTACACTTTGATTAAGACCTACTTGGCACTAGGCCGTTAACACAAGGGCTAATCCCATACTAAAGAGGTGACTTAAGAAGAGAACACTTGTTTTACGTTATCGAAGAATAGGTTGAGAAAATAAGTTCACCTCAAGCCAATGTGAGTGGGAGCTCGAGAGGGTTAGCACTCTCTATCCCAATATGTCGTTTTACAAGAGAATAGATGAAAAGAGAAGTTACATTTTAGGAAAAGGTTACATGGTTGAACGCTTAGAACCCGCCCCGAAAGTTAAACTGCTGAGCTAGCAAAGAAAGAAGTTATTAATCGGCCATTACCTTATTGTTGACCGCTGCCGAAGAAAGAGGCGCTTCCCGCCCCCTGCTATGTACTTAACACACTGAAAGATGGAACAGAAATGGCCCGGAGACCCAAAAATCAGCAGTTTATAACCTCTCGTGGAAGGTTCTAGGCGTTAGGAGAAAGAAAACACCCGCCCACAACGTTTTTATTGGATAGGACCCCGCAACAGATTCAAGTTGGGGGAAGATACCCCTGATTGGTCAGAAATTAATTAAAGAAATTCGGGATTGGTTACATTCATAACAAGGGGAAGAAAGGGGTAAATATTGCCAACTTAAACAATGACAGAAAGAAATTTAACAAAGAACAAACTCTTGAAATTAAATTTTCTCCAACAAAATAGTTCTTTGACTCCGCACTAGGTTGCACTATTGTAGATTTTCAGTAGTGTCCTCTAGAAGAGAAAGTTCACACTTCTTACTTCAAGCGAAACAAAAACACATCAAAAATGACACAGTTCAAAAACTCAAATTTTTCCACATGGTGACATCTTTTGAGAAAGTAAAGAATTAACAGCGTAGATAAAGTTCAGCCCTCCTCCAGCAGAGGAGTTCCAACCGGCGCACATTTTAAATTAACGGAGTGGAGGTGTACCGCCCGGTACAGACCTCCCCCCCCAAAAGTTCCTCCAGGGATTTCACATGAAGTCAGTTTGAAAACAAAGTCCAAGTTTTGATGTTGATATTAAAATAATTTGCAGAAGTATTTGAGAAATTCTTAATTCAGTTCCAAAATTTTTGTTGTAATTGGTAACGTAAGGTTTTTATCTTTGTAGAAGGCGAATTTCTGAAGATAATCTTTTAAAATGTGATGAAAAATTTTGCAATGTCCACCAAATTTGTTGTTGAATTCCCAAGTGTAGTCATCTCTTATAGTGGCTGTCCATGTAGTTGATGTAGGCTAAGTTGAATGGCCAGACCGGCCGTTGCAGCTTGCGTCCAAAGGAGGCCGCTCGGACCCCTCAAGTACCCTGAGATACCGCTCGCCCGCACTATGAGGGGAGCAGAGGTGTTGAAGTACGCCGCGCCCGCGGTGAACATTTACAGGCTGCGGGCAAGTAGCAGGTTGTGCGCCGCACATCAGCCTTGGCCGGGAGGAGAGCTCCGGCTCGCCGTGCACATGTCGTCCTCGCTGGAGAGGAGGGGGCCCATCCCCCTCCCCAGTTGCTGCACGGCGCTGCGCGGCTACGGGGGCACTGAAACATAAAAACTCGGCGGCAGAATTGTGTTGGACCATCATGTTTCTTTGAGGGCACAGGCTTGGTGAGGAGGTTGAGGGGTCAGCGGCGTGCAGATATCCATGGCATTTACTCAAATTACGCCACAGTGTGTATGAAGCAGGAGACGGGAGCGTGGTAATGGCCGAGGCAAGGACAGAATGTCAGTTTAACGGATCGGGGAAGGTTTTACAAGAGGATTACATATAAGACCAAAATATTATAGAAGGGGCAGAAAGCCTTAAAAGTTGAACTCAAAAAAAAAATATAACCTTCATATTCCTTTCAAATTATATGAAGCAAGTTGACACAAAATTTACACTGGTTTCACCTGTGACAGGTGAACCCTAAATATCCTCTCGGTGGCTGGATTGCTTACTAACAACGTAACTGGCGTAAGAAAATCAAGAATGATACAAGGCCCATGAAATCTGGGGGCAAGCTTGCCCGCGGGAACAAAATTCTTGACCATCACCTGGTCACCTACCTTCAAGGGGGTGGGTCTCCGTCCACGATCATACCTTTCCCTAACCTTTTCATGAGACACTTTAAGATTGGCCTTAGCCTTCTTCCAAAGATCTTTAATGTTATCCGGATCTATTGTCTCGGGTAGAATGTCACTCAGAGACCAGAGGTTAGAGAGCGGCGAGTTGGGAACAAACTTGAACATCAAAGAAGCTGGAGTAAACTTGTGAGATTCATGAACCGCCGAATTCAAAGCAAAAGCTAACCAATGCAGGGACGTGTCCCACCTGGAATGATCATCATGATGATAGGCAATCAGTGCGGACCTGAGATTACGATTAACCCGTTCAGCCAGAGATGGTTGAGGGTAATACGCCGAAGTAGTTACATGAGAGATGGATAAGTCAAAACAGAATTTACGAAATAAATTAGATGTAAAAGCCTTAGCATTATCAGATACAATATATTGGCACGGACCAAAAGAAGCAAAAATAGAATTTAGGCAAGTAATGGTGGACTGAGCGGTAGCCAGCTTAGTCGGAAATAACCAGGAAAATCTGGTAAAACCATCTACACACACAAGGATGAACTTGTTGGCATTACCCTTTGACTGGGGGAATGGTCCTACATAATCAATATACAGGCGTTCCATGGGGCGCGATGCTTGATGCGAAGACAAAAGGCCTACCTTGGTGGACATGGTGGGTTTACTGAGCAAACAAGATTTACAAGCTTTTACAAGTTCACGGATTTTACCGTCCATACCTTTCCAGATGAACATTTCACGAATCTTTTCACGAGTTTTAAAGATACCCAGATGCCCTCCTAATGGGGTTTCATGATAATACTTGAAGATCATGGGCACAAGAACAGCTGGAACGACAACTTTCATCATCTTATCATGCCTCGAAGGGCAACATAAAACACCATTCCTCAGAACATAAGGGACAACATGTTCCCCAGAAGAAAGGGTTTCCATTATCGGAGCCAGCGTCGGATCTTCACGTTGGTATTTCTCAATATCCCTAAAAAGCATGGGAGCATCTGTTAAAATGGCATTAACACCAGATAGCATGGACTCGGGAGGTGATGAACTGTCGACCTGTTCATGGTTATCAACGTCGTCTGAAAACATACGGCTGAGTCCATCGGCAACAACATTTTCGGTACCTCTAATATGCCTGACATCAAATTGGAAGGCAGAAATACGGATGGCCCAACGGGCTATACGACCAGTACGACGCGGCCTACCTAAGACCCAGCTTAGGGCTTGATTATCTGTTTCCAGGTCGAATTTGACATGTTCCAGATAGAGACGGAACTTTTCTAAGGCAAATAAGACTGCCAACCCTTCGAGCTCATAGATGGAATACTTGGCTTCTTGAGCCGATAGAGTCCTAGATGCATAGGCGATGGGTCGCCTCCCTAGTTCAGTCTCTTGAAGAAGGACTGCAGCTACAGCTGACGACGATGCGTCGGTTTGGACAATGAATTTCTTCGAGAAATCCGGCATAGCAAGTACAGGGGCATTACAAAGAGCTAATTTAAGATCTTCAAAAGCGGCTTGTTGAGAAGGTCCCCACTCGAATTTGATGCCTTTCCTACGAAGAAGGTTTAAGGGCGCCGCTCTATTAGCAAAGTTAGGAATGAACTTTCTGAAGAAATTCACCATACCAATGAACCTGGCGATACCTTTAATGTCCTTGGGAGGTTTAAAATCACGGATGGCCAGTGTTCTAGAATGATCGACTGCTACCCCATCAGGTGACACAATATGCCCTAGGAATGACACAGAGGGCTTAGCAAAGGCGACCTTGGACAACTTAACAGTTAACCCAGCCTTACGAAGGCGATCGAGAACTTCTCGCAGATGATCTAGATGTTCTTCAAAAGTCTCTGAAAATACGACGACATCGTCCAAGTAGTGATATAAGTACTCGAATTTGATGTCGGAGAAGACCCTATCTAGTAGCCTAGTGAGCACAGCTGCTCCGGTGGGGAGCCCGAAAGGCACGCGGTTGTATTCGTATAAATTCCAGTCCGTAGCAAACGCTGTAAGATGTTTAGACTCTTCGGCAAGGGGAATTTGATTATAGGCCTGATTCAAGTCCAAGATGGTGAAGAACTTGGCCTTACGAAACCATGAAAAACAAGAATGAAGGTCAGGAAGGGGCACAGATTGCAACACCACCTTCCGATTGAGAGCCCTGTAATCAATGACAGGCCTGAAGCCTCCTTGGGGTTTCGGGACTAGAAAAATAGGCGATGAATACGCCGACTTAGAGGGCCTAATAATACCATCCTTCAACATCTGATCGATAATTTCTTTCAGAGCCTTCATTTTAGGTGGAGATAGCCTATAAGGTGGAAAACGGACAGGAATCGAATCCGTGACCTCAATTTTGTATTCAATAAGGTCAGTAACACCAAGAGTATCAGAGAACACCTCGGGAAACGACTGACACAGTTTGCGAATACTATTAGCCTGCTCCTCAGGTAGATGTCTAAGGTCTAACAACATCTCATCCTGGGTAGGCGAAATAGAAGAACATGACACAGAATTACACTTTAATAGTGGTATTTTACAATTGGAAGCAAATTTGAATGTGCACGACCTAGACTGGAGATCGAGCACAAGACCAGTGTGAGAAATAAAGTCCGCTCCCAATATAATGGGGCTAGACAATTGCTTGGCCACAAACAATTTAACTTTCCATGTAAACTTAAAAACACGAATTTTGACCAGTAAGGAACCTAGAATTTCTAATGGAGATGAATTAGCCGAAACGTATTGAACAGGAGAAGAGACATAGTCAGGAAGTTTACAAACCGTTTTCAATTTAGAATACCATTCAGCCGAAATAATCGAACAAACACTGCCTGAATCTAAGAGAGCTGTTATAGGCTCGTTATTTAACTCAATCTTAAGAAAAGGAACAGGTGCGGGGGTATCCGCCGCAATCCTAAGACACTCTTTGGGACCTTCAAAAGATGAATTTGAAAATTGCACGTTCCCTGAATTTACAACCTGTTTACCCGGGGCTGAGTCTCGGGAAGATGGATTAGTCGACTCAGCCGAAGCCACTAGTCACTTTTTATTATTGGCATAGGTGGAATTTGCACCAGAAGTTGAGCAGGAGGGGGTGCTATTCGAGTTTGGGCAATTCTTGGCGATATGTGAGAAAGCCCCACATTTAAAACAGCCTTGTGCTGAACCAGCTCCATTATATGCCCTACTAGACTTGATCAGTGGACACTTATTGCGCAGATGGTCAGGCGACCCACAAGCATAACATTTACGGGCTGTGACTGGTCGGCGAGGTGGAGGCCGAGTATTACTAAACGAAGGAGGGGGTTCTTTCGCGACACGCAAAGAATCGGCGTATCTAACTCCTTCCGCTGAGACGGCCAATGCTTCAAGTTCAGAAAAAGTTTGCGGGCACGCCGCGAAACACAAATATGACCTGTAGGGTGGTGAAATCCCTTCCACAATAGCTTGTACAATTTGATCCTCAGGGAAGTGAAGAGCAAACACCCTGGTATAAAACTTAATGTCTTGTATGAAATCAGCCAAGTTTTCATCCAAGCGCTGTACCCGATAATAGTACTTCTGAATAAGGGAGGACCTAGCCCTAGCAGGGATGAAGTTAGCTAGCAAATGGGCATGGAAATCCTCAATAGATGATTGCTCGGCAATGGCTCTTACGATTTTATCAGAAAGAATACCAATAGCATACGGATAGATAATCTGCAAAATTTGACATGGAGAAAGAGAAAACACAAGGGCATGATCCTGAAATTCAACTAGAAATCTTAAAAAAGAAATTACATCACTGGTGGTATTAACGGAAAACTTAGAGATCCCTCTGAGCAACATTGCCAATGGATGAGGCAAGCTGCTAAACCCAGGTGACATAGTAGGTAAAGGTTTCAATGGCAAAGAAGTTAATTCAGAACGAATGTTACTCAACGATGCACGGCGTTCAGGCTCGTTGTCCAATGGGGCAGAGATAGTTTGAGCAGCAACGGTTATCCTATTAACTTCTCCCTTGGGAGGCGCTTCCTCACTACCTGCATTCACTATGGTGGGTTGGTCAGATTTGGGAGGGACTTCCCCAGTCAACAATAAAGTGACCTTACTAGATAATTCGGAAATATTTTCCAGGAGCGTACTAGCTTCCTTCCTCTGAACGTCATTCAGTTTTAGAGACAACAGATCGTTAACCCTATTCGAAAAATGATATAGCCTGCCTTGCACACGCTTAATTTGATTAGGAGACGGATCATTTTCATCAAAAAAACTAACTACAAAAGCTAGCCCAGTAATATTCTCGACGATCGTGGAAAGAGAGTCATCAATTTCTTTCTCTCCCAAATTGGGGATGGAAATGGGCAAATCTAGGGACTCTCTAAGCTTGTTAGTGTCTACTGCAACCGTGCCTCCAGATTGTACATTTCTAATAGTCAATTCATATATCAACTCCTCCTTGCGCAAATAATTAAGATGGGGAACATCGCGAGGGCCTGGCATGATGACAAAACAATTTTGAAAAAGTCAAAAAATTCCAGCAACTGAGAAAATGGTTAGAGTTCGGATCAAAACAATGTGTAGCCGTCAAAAGGGGCTAAATTGAGACCCATTCAACCACGCTCTGCTACCACTTGTTACCGTGTTTTGGTGGTAGGTAGAGGTGAAAGAAGGTGCGGGCGTGAATGAGTCTCAAACTACGGAATCAAAGTTACTGTAAAATTTAACAAGGTTATATTTTCTTTTCAAAATTAAGTAATAACAAAGAACAGGTACTTAGTAGCCGAAACACAATTTGAAATGTACAATTACAGAGATTACAGAATTTGGGCTTCGAGCCCTGAGTTCACAATTCTTGAGCAACTAGCCCAACTTTCCGATATACAAATTTTAACCAAGGGGCAGAAGACCCCAATCCAACCCTGGAGCACTTGCTCCAAATTACACAGTAAAGCCTCCTCGAGGCATACAAAAATTGAATTCCAAAAGCGCAATCTGCTCTCAAAGTGTAAGCCAATCACAGGCCACACCAAACTTCACCTTCAAGCTGTCCTCTAAGGACATATACACAGGGGTAAAATACCCAACCTACTGAGGTCTATTAAATGAAAAAGAAGGTTAATAAAATGACCTCTAAAATAACAATTTGGGAGGAGGCAAACTTGCACTCCTAGTACACTTTGATTAAGACCTACTTGGCACTAGGCCGTTAACACAAGGGCTAATCCCATACTAAAGAGGTGACTTAAGAAGAGAACACTTGTTTTACGTTATCGAAGAATAGGTTGAGAAAATAAGTTCACCTCAAGCCAATGTGAGTGGGAGCTCGAGAGGGTTAGCACTCTCTATCCCAATATGTCGTTTTACAAGAGAATAGATGAAAAGAGAAGTTACATTTTAGGAAAAGGTTACATGGTTGAACGCTTAGAACCCGCCCCGAAAGTTAAACTGCTGAGCTAGCAAAGAAAGAAGTTATTAATCGGCCATTACCTTATTGTTGACCGCTGCCGAAGAAAGAGGCGCTTCCCGCCCCCTGCTATGTACTTAACACACTGAAAGATGGAACAGAAATGGCCCGGAGACCCAAAAATCAGCAGTTTATAACCTCTCGTGGGAGGTTCTAGGCATTAGGGGAAAGAAAACACCCGCCCACAACGTTTTTATTGGATAGGACCCCGCAACAGATTCAAGTTGGGGGAAGATACCCCTGATTGGTCAGAAATTAATTAAAGAAATTCGGGATTGGTTACATTCATAACAAGGGGAAGAAAGGGGTAAATATTGCCAACTTAAACAATGACAGAAAGAAATTTAACAAAGAACAAACTCTTGAAATTAAATTTTCTCCAACAAAATAGTTCTTTGACTCCGCACTAGGTTGCACTATTGTAGATTTTCAGTAGTGTCCTCTAGAAGAGAAAGTTCACACTTCTTACTTCAAGCGAAACAAAAACACATCAAAAATGACACAGTTCAAAAACTCAAATTTTTCCACATGGTGACATCTTTTGAGAAAGTAAAGAATTAACAGCGTAGATAAAGTTCAGCCCTCCTCCAGCAGAGGAGTTCCAACCGGCGCACATTTTAAATTAACGGAGTGGAGGTGTACCGCCCGGTACAATAATAATAATAATAATAATAATAATAATAATAATAATAATAATAATAATAATAATAATAATAATAATAATAATAATAATAATACATAAGTACAATTACAGAAAACTCTGAAACGGATGAATATGATCAGGATGAAGCAGGTGATATTATTAACCCTAAGCCAAAACTTAGTGAAATTAAAGACCATCTGAACATTGTCATTACATACGTTGAATATAACAACGATGAAAATACATATGCATATTACGAACATTTGAGGCATCTGCGTGTGTTAATTATTAAATAAATTAGTGTCAAAGGAAGATAACAAAAGAACAGCACTTCCTTCAAACCAGTAAGCGTGTCGAGTGGGGTCAGCGAAGGTGTGCCTTGATTCCCATGTTCTAATTCTGTACTTCACTGGTTGTTCTGTATTTTGTAGGACCTAATACTGTTTTGCATTATATCTTTTATATAAAATAATCTTTGTATTTATTAAATTTAAAACACTGTACTGCACACGTTCTTTTTACTGAACAGAGTGTTTAAACATGTACTTTGGCTCATTTCATAAGTTATTTTGTTAATCGAGCCTCAATTAGTCCGGATTAGTGAGGTTGTACTGTATACTGAATTTTATTGACTAGGGTGAACGTTTAATTTGTCCTTTTTAAAGGAATTTTGCGGATTCTACTGTATTTGTTACATTTAAAGTGTTATCGGCATAACTTTCTTTGTTGAATGTTGTTTCATTTTCAGAGGGCTTGGATGTTAGCTTAATCAGGAATTCAAAAGAAAGTCTACAACAAAAATACAAACTCAGCGTTTCCTAGAAGTTGCCTCTCGCAATTGGGTGAGAACATTTTCGAAACGACCAACCGCGGTACAATGTATCAATGACTTCAGTTCGTGGACATGTCAACATTGGCAAGCGCTTATGAAGCACGGAGCTAGCACGGCCAATGCTGGGGCAAGGTGCGCCAGACCACAAAACAGATTGCTTCTTCGATTCAAATGCTGTGCTACGCTTAAAGTAACAGCGAAACTGTTTCCGTAGCGTCCGTATTTCCTGAAACTGTCCGTTCCTGCAGTAACTCTATCAATGGCCATGTTCCGTAATCAATAATGTGCGTATTATCGACGGTTCTATAATTTAAACAAAGCCGAACTCAAACAGACGGTTCAACAGGGGACTTGGCGCTAAACCGACTCATGAAATATTAAATTAGCGTGTAGTATCGTGTGTGCCGTGGCGATAGCATCTACCTGGCCGTGGCTGGTGGCTTGTCCCGGGCCCCAGTTGGATCAATATGGCGCTGGCGAAATACTGGAGGGGAGAAGTGGGGTAGGAGGTGGGGGAGTGCACGCGGCCTCGCACAGCATTTCGCTTGCCAGGTGGGCCTCCTCCACCTTCTTGTCGGTACAACAAAAACACGGCAAAATTAGGAAAAAGGAATGAATTTTGTACGAGATTTCTCATAGATTTATCGGGGTAGTGTCAACATTTTCAGCACAAATCTGGCTTCAAGACAAGATTTATAAATATCTGCGATGCTTTCCAATCTTATGCTTTGGAAATGTCGTTGGGGATAGTATTTAAAATAAACAATGCTACATTTTAACGCCCTTTTGCCTGCTACCTGTCCTGAGTAAAGTCAATATCGAAATCTTGTTCCGTAAAGAGGTTCTTTGACGTGTCAGTATATCTCTTTCTCAAGTGTCTCCGACATTTAAGCTCCCTTGAATAAAAATCGATTTGACGAGATCTGTTACGTCACACCGACACGGAAAGGTCTTATGGCGACGATGGGATAGGAGAGGGCTAGGAGTGGAAGGGAAGCGGTCGTGGCTTTAATTAAGGTACAACCCAAGCATTTGCCTGGTGTGAAAATGGGAAACAGCGAAAAACCACCTTCAGGGATGCTGATAGTGAGGTTCGAATCCAATATCTGCCGAATGCAAGCTCACAGGTACGTGACCAAAACCCTACGCAGGCACTCTCTCGGTCCCACTGTTGACGTGTTGATGAGACAAGATTGCTGATTTAATATAAAGAACACACCGTAATTCGTTTTTATAACATCAATCAATCAATCAATCAATCAATCAATCAATCAATCAATCAATCAATCAATCAATCAATCAATCAATCAATCAATCAATCAATACTGATCTGTATTTCGGGCAGTCACCCAGGTGGCAGATTCCCTATCTGATGTTTTCCTAGCCTTTTCTTAAATGATTGCAAAGAAATTGGAAATTTATTGAACATCTCCCTTGGTAAGTTATTCCAATCCCTAACTCCCCTTCCTATAACTGAATATTTGCCCCAATTTGTCCTTTTGAATTCCAACATTACCTTCATATTGTGATCCTTCGTACTTTTAAAGACGCGACTCAAACGTATTCGTTCTACTAATGTCATTCCACGCCATTTCTCCGCTGACAGCTCGGAACATACCACTTAGTCGAGCAGCTCGTCTTCTTTCTTCCAGTTCTTCCCAGCCCAAACTTTGCAACATTTTTGTAACGCTACTCTTTTGTCGGAAATCACCCAGAACAAATCGAGCTGCTTTTCTTTGGATTTTTCCAGTTCTTGAATCAAGTAATCCTGGTGAGGCTCCCATACAGTGGAACCATACTCTAGTTGGGGCCTTACCAGAGACTTATATGCCCTCTCCTTTACACCCTTACTACAGCCCCTAAACACCCTCATAACCAGTGATGTAGTTGGAACAAAATATTTACAAGAACTCACCTTATTAATTCAGCAATTTCCAAATGGACTCGTATTAGGTGTCAAAATCAGCGGCCTTATGTTTCCGACAAGTTGTTTAATCAGCTGAACGTTTCCCCTTTCGTAGCCATGACTTGACATATGGTTGTGGTTAAATATATGCAGGGGTCCAACGCTGCTTATGAAAATAAGTCCGCTTGATCTTGCAACCAGAAGCCTATTTCTCTTTTCGGCGTGGATCTCATTGTACACCCATGACGTTTCAGCGCTATGTATAGATTATAAGATGTTCTTACTGAATGTAAAAAATGTTTCGTCATTCTAAAGCGCCAAAATATTTTCCGGAACGGCGTTCCGGCCCGTTCCGGTCCAACTAAACCACTGCTCGTAACCATGTGCAGAGATCTGTATCCTTTATTTAGAATCCCGTTTATGTGATTACTCCAATGAAGATCTTTCGGGATTAGCCTCGTGGAATCTGCTTAGTGTTTGTAAGAACCTTCTTTCCTTTTAGTGTTTAACAAGAATAGACTCCAGTATTCTGTAAATTGAGTGTACATTTCTATGAGAAGGTGTCATATTTTAATGCAACGCTCAACCCACTGTAAATTGTAGTAATAAGTCATCTGAATTATTTAAGGCATATGTGAATTTGTACATGATGATGCTGGATTTAGAATGTTAATCTAGTAGTATTTCTTGTAATATTTTCTTTTCCTGGAATTACTTGTTGTACTCTTGTTGTTGTAGTTGTTGTTGTTGGGTATGTTTTTAACTTTACTTTACTATCACGCTACTGTCCTGCTGCATGGCTAATTGGTTAGGGTGCTGGCCTTTGGTCGCAGGGGTCGCGGGTTCGATTCCCGGCAGGGTCGGGATTTTTAACCATCATTGGTTAATTTCTCTGGCACGAGGGCTGTGTGTGTGTGCTTCTTCATCATCATTTCATCCTCATTACGACGCGCAGGTCACCTACGGGAGTCAAATCAAAAGACCTGCACCTGGCGAGCCGAACCCGCCCTGGGATTTCCCGGCACTAATGCGCCATTTCATTTTTCATCACACTACTGTAAGGGATCATTGCCTCCGGGATATTTCACAATTTCTATGTATTTTAATAATAATAATAATAATAATAATAATAATAATAATAATAATAATAATAATAATAATAATAATAATATTGCACTAACACATTCGGTATGGGAATAGCCTAAGACTGTTAGTGACCGCGGCCTTAGATAAGGTACAGCCTCGGCATTTGCCATAGGGTTGCCGAGTGATGATCCCAGATCTCGAATATAATCTTAGAGCTGCGCCAACTCACATCTCGTAGTCAGTTCGTTCGGTTTGAGAGAATTCTGGTCATTAGTGAATTCTGTCAGGGATACTGGTGTGCATTTTGACGATAAACTGACATTCTCTGTACACATTCGCATACTACAGGGTCTTTTTTATGCCCTGCTCCGTGTGTCAGGAGAACAGGCACGGGAGGCGATAGCGCGGCCGGGTGACTCATTTGCCGAGATATATATTGCTTCATGACCGGCTAAGATGATCTAATGCAGTACGGTAGCGATAACAATTGCTTCACACACAGCAATAGTTCAGTTCATCAGCAGCATTGGTAGCGTGTTGAATGTGTTCGCTTTAAAATAGCGTAGTTTCTGTAGGAATACTGGCAGAATGGTCAGCATACTGGCCTTCGGTTCAGAAGGTCCCGGGTTCGATTCCCGGTCGGGTCGGGAATTTTAACCTTCGTTGGTTAATTCCAGTGGCCCGGGGGCTGGGTGTTTGTGCTGTCCCCAACATCCCTGCAACTCACACCCCACACATAACACTATCCTCCACCACAATAACACGCAGTTACCTACACATGGCAGATGCCGCCCACCCTCATCGGAGGGTCTGCCTTATAAGGGCTGCACTCGGCTAGAAATAGCCACACCAAATTATTAAATTATTATGTAGGAATACTAATCGTGTGTTTAACGAGTGATGTATACAGTAGAACAGCGTGTGTTCATTGTGCTGTGCAATGCGAAGCCTTCTTCCTATTAGTGTTGGCTGCTGAATGCGTGATTCGAAGCAGTGTATCGATTCATTCAAGTGTCCGAGTGAATCGATTCACAGTAACGGCGAGCTCACGGCACACGATTCAGCTTACTCCCAGCGGACAGTGCTGAGTGGCGCACTCACTGGACGTTGACGGGGAGCCGAGCTTCCGCTGCAGCGAGACAGTGAATCATGGCACATCGAAAGAATCGTGAACGAGCGCGGCTCAGTGAGACACATGATACACACGGCTCCTTATCGGCTCACTGGACACGCGGAGAGCCGAGCTTCCGCTGCAGCGAGACATACAGTGAGCCGTGGCACACGGAAAGAATCGTGAACGAGCCGGCTCAGTGAGACACAAGATACGCACGGCTCCTTATCGGCTCACTGCAGCGAGACATACAGTGAGCCAAGCTACACTGAAAGAATCGTATGCTATAATGGACTCTCGAGCTCAGCTCATTTGAAAATAATACCCATTTGCATTTACTGTTCTCTTCTTACAGGGAGGTTTAAATAATACACTGACTGACAGAGCAAATGCAACACCAAGAAGGAGCGGTTCGAAAGGGATGAAAGTTGGGGAAAAACAGAGACGGCACGGACGAATAATTGATGTTTATTTCAAACCGATATGCAGGTTACACAATGCGCACGGCATCGACTCAGTAGGATGTAGGACCACCGCGAGCGGCGATGCACGCAGAAACACGTCGAGGTACAGAGTCAATAAGAGTGCGGATGGTGTCCTGAGGGATGGTTCTCCATTCTCTGTCAACCATTTGCCACAGTTGGTCGTCCGTACGAGGCTGGGGCACAGTTTGCAAACGGCGTCCAATGAGATCCCACACGTGTTCGATTGGTGAGAGATCCGGAGAGTACGCTGGCCACGGAAGCATCTGTACACCTCGTAGAGCCTGTTGGGAGATGCGAGCAATGTGTGGGCGGGCATTATCCTGCTGAAACAGAGCATTGGGCAGCCCCTGAAGGTACGGGAGTGCCACCGGCCGCAGCACATGCTGCACGTAGCGGTGGGCATTTAACGTGCCTTGAATACGCACTAGAGGTGACGTGGAATCATACGCAATAGCGCCCCAAACCATGATGCCGCGTTGTCTAGCGGCAGGGCGCTCCACAGTTACTGCCGGATTTGACCTTTCTCCACGCCGACGCCACACTCGTCTGCGGTGACTATCACTGACAGAACAGAAGCGTGACTCATCGGAGAACACGACGTTCCGCCATTCCCTCATCCAAGTCGCTCTAGCCCGGCACCATGCCAGGCGTGCACGTCTATGCTGTGGAGTCAATGGTAGTCTTCTGAGCGGACGCCGGGAGTGCAGGCCTCCTTCAACCAATCGACGGGAAATTGTTCTGGTCGATATTGGAACAGCCAGGGTGTCTTGCACATGCTGAAGAATGGCGGTTGACGTGGCGTGCGGGGCTGCCACCGCTTGGCGGCGGATGCGCCGATCCTCGCGTGCTGACGTCACTCGGGCTGCGCCTGGACCCCTCGCACGTGCCACATGTCCCTGCGCCAACCATCTTCGCCACAGGCGCTGCACCGTGGACACATCCCTATGGGTATCGGCTGCGATTTGACGAAGCGACCAACCTGCCCTTCTCAGCCCGATCACCATACCCCTCGTAAAGTCGTCTGTCTGCTGGAAATGCCTCCGTTGACGGTGGCCTGGCATTCTTAGCTATACACGTGTCCTGTGGCACACGACAACAAGTTCTACAATGACTGTCGGCTGAGAAATCACGGTACGAAGTGGGCCATTCGCCAACGCCGTGTCCCATTTATCGTTCGCTACGTGCGCAGCACAGCGGCGCATTTCACATCATGAGCATACCTCAGTGACGTCAGTCTACCCTGCAATTGGCATAAAGTTCTGACCACTCCTTCTTGGTGTTGCATTTGCTCTGTCAGTCAGTGTAGATGGATATATTTGCAGTGTTAAAAAGGTAGTCACAACATAATTCTAAAGTAGCTAGTGAGTAGGTAGGCTATTAGGTTATACTATTTATTAGTTTAATGAACCTTAGTATTATAACTTAGTTGACATTTGACAATTAAACTCGACTCTAGCCTGCCCTATGACTATGAGTCATGCTCATGACCACTCAAAAGTACCCATTTTATGTTGCAAGGACGGCTCAGTATTTTCTCATTTCATATGTCACATAGTTGCACAAGACTTCAGTCATATGTGGACAGACGCAATAACAGTATGTTGAATCAGAAAACCAGCGGGCTACTGTACATCTCGGGTAGCCTATACAAAATATGACGATTTAAAAAAAATCCTCAGCTGATAGAAAAATACATATTTTCAAAAATGACTGAGCGAGATGTCGTGCGGTTAATATCGCGTGGCTATGCGCTTGCATTCGGGGGATGGTGGGTTCGAATCCCACCGTCGGCAGCCGTTAAGATGGTTTTACATAGTTTCCCCATTTTCACACCAGGAAATGCTGGGACTGTACCTTAATTCAAGCCATGGCTGCTACCTTCCTAATCCTAACCTTTCCCACCCTGCGTCGCCGGAAACCTTCGATGTATTAGAGTAACTAGCATTTTTTCTAAGAATGGAGTTCATAGTATGAAGACCAGATGGCAGCTGCGAGCACTGAATGCTGTTGCTGCTGTCTTACCAGCACATACTACACAGATGCAGTAGAAGCGGTGACCAAGGAGCCGTGAATCGGATCGCTGTATCAATTCAGTAACGTGATCGGAATCAAATGAATCGATTCAGTAAAATGAATCGAATGTCCCATCACTACTTCCTATACAGAATGCCGCTTTCGATTCATTCGCAAATTGCCTGGAATCCTCCCTCCCCATAGGAGTACGGTACGGTACGTAGATTAGTAAAGAAGTTCCGCACCACCGGGTCCATTCTTAACAAGAAATCACGCAGGAGACGAACCGTTTTAACAGAGGAAAAGCTTGACGAAATAGGAGCTCTCTTGGAAAGAACTCCAACAAAATCCCTGTCGCGTCTCGCCGTACAAGCTAATGTGTCATTATCTTCTGCCCACAAAGCAACAAAACTGTTAAAAGCAAAACCGTACAAACCCACCCCTGCCCAATATTTAAGAGGACCTGACAGTTTCGCTAGGGTTCGGTATTTTAACTGGTTGCTTCAGTCACTTCACGATGGGTATGTTGACCCAGAACTTTTATTTTATAGTGATGAAGCATGGCTGCACTTAAGTGGTTATGTAAATAGTCAAAATAAACGCTACTGGTGTGCAAAAAATCCCCACCAGCTGCATGTCCGTCCACTTCATGATGTAAAAACAGGAGTCTGGTGCGCAATAAGTGCTCGCAGAATTATAGGGCCTATATTTTTCCGCGAAGCAATAAATGCTGATCGATATATAGACCTCATTCTCAGACCATTCTTTCAAGAGCTGACGGAAGAAGAAAGGAGTAATGGTTACTTTATGCAAGATAATGCGACGGCACACACTGCTAATCGGTCTATGGAAGTAATACGGGAAGTTTTCGAAGATCGTGTGGTTAACTATCCTTCTAGGCGTGTTTGACAGCTGAGGGACAACATTTTGAACATCAAATGTAATGCCAGGTAGGTTTTAGACTAATAGTTTCACTAGAAATGGATTTCTATAAGTAGTGTGAATTGCCATGGGTAGTTGGGAGGAAAAGCGCGCATTATACCGGCTAGCGACCGAGTGTCATTGCGCCAGGCGTGCCGTGCTCTGAGTGCTGCTGCCGAGCATGCTAAAGAAAAAACCCTGTAGTATTACATGTAACAAGCTTTAACAGCTTCATTGCAGATACAAGATGTTAGGATTTATGAAGAGATACACACATGACTTAACTTATCTCTTGGCAATGAAGTTATTACTCAACTCCCAGCTATAAACTGTGTGAAAACAAAGTTGAAATGGTGCAAAAATAAATTTCTTAGATACCTTACGTACAAAGTAACTAATAATTACCCTAAATTTGATTCCTATGATGACTTAGTGATACAGGTTGGCTATAAGTGCTTAGCAAAAAGTCGCAGTTCTTCTATTTAGGCTTATCTATAAATTATTTAACAATCTTATTGGTAGTCCTAACTTGCTATCTCCCTAATCCATCTACATGCCGGAAACATATGAGCACCAGAATGCGACAGGGAGCTAACGCACACATGTATGGAACTGAGATACTTTGGGTTTTGCTTTTGTCTTTATTGAATGAAATTGAGCACATTAACAATAACATTTTTGGTTCATAAACAATTATTTATAATCGAGAATATTATTTACAGTACAAAATATATAAGAAAATTAAAATCGTCCTCTAGTACCCATTATTTATCTGAAAAATGTCAGCTCCAAATCGCCAAATCTGAAAAATGTAATTTAAAAAATCGATTAATTTAACAACAGTCGAATTTTTATCAATTACTTGTTTTAAAATGCAGTTAGGTTCAGATTTACTTCAACACGAATGACTTGTTACATTTAAGGTTTAATGATAGTGTGTGGGATTTAAGTCACACGCGCATGTGCTACTGGCTACCACTACAGTAGCTGACGTAATGTTAGTCTACTGAGTGTCTCGCAAGATTGCTATTCGGAGATATTCCAAAATCTTTCTGCTGTACAGGGGAGTTATTATCCATATATGTCAATAACTCATTTTTTAACAATTTATGGGTTGGCTCCTTCTAGCTTTCTAGCACACATTATATTCTACCGCTCAAGATCAAGAACCCAACAACGCAGGAATTCATCAAAATTCAACAAAATATTTGATTACTATATCAATGAGTACAGTCTTTATATATTTGCAACTACATACTCTTCCATAGTAAAACAGCGTAAACAACTTAATTGTTTTCTTATTCTAAAGGAAAATACTACTTTGTTGAATCTCAGTATTAAGTTCATATTTTTATTTCACTTCCCAGTTTGTAATAAAACCATCTGCATCATCTTTATCATCTTTGATAACACCACTGCCATTATCATTTATAATTACAACACTATTCCAGGTTTAAAACGCTTCGTAAATACCTTGTTACATTTTGTGCATATAAAACTGAATATTTCTCTTTCTTTCTTAATCTGTTTACCCTCAAGGTTCGGTTTTTCTCTCGGACTCAGCGAGGGATCCCACCTCTACCGCCTCAAGGGCAGTGTCCTGGAGCTTCAGGCTCTGGGTCGGGGGATACAACTCCAGACGATGACCAGTACCTCGCCCATACGGCCTCACCTGCTATGCTAGACAGGGACCTTGCGGGGGGATGGGAAGATTGGAAGGGATAGACAAGGAAGAGGGAAGGAAGCGGCCGTGGTTTTAAGTTAGGTACCATCCCGGCATTTGCCTGGAGGAGAAGTGGGAAACCACGGAAAACCACTTCCAGGATGGCTGAGGTGGGAATCGAACCCACCTCTACTCAGTTGACCTCCCGAGGCTGAGTGGACCCCGTTCCAGCCGTCGTACCACTTTCCAAATTTCGTGGCAGAGCCGGGAATCGAACCCGGTCCTCCGGGGATGGCAGCTAATCATACTAACCACTACACCGCAGAGGCGGACTAAGCTTTCAGTTCCGTTCAATTCCGGCTTGAGAGCCATTCCGAGAAGTCAGCGTTAAACATAAACACAGCGTGGGTTTCAGCTGGTGTCACCGAAGCGCGATCCTGTCAACCCGGAGGCCCGTGTTCAAATCTGTCTCCTGGCGAAGTTTCTGTTCTCCCATTAGAGCTTTCAAGATCGTCGTAAGCCACGTGCAGATTTAGCAACAATGGCTCGCAAAGCTCATTTGAATTCGCCTACGAAGCGATCTGATTGGCTAACTTCAGCAGCTGATAAAGTGACAACGGCGCGAGATATCGATATTTACAAATTATTAATAAACCTCTAAGGCTTCACGTTGTTTCCGAACTTCATCGATCTATTTCAGGATGATCAATGGCTTTAAGAATATGACAGTACATAATAATTTTGAGTGGCTATTTCTAGCCGAGTGCAGCCCTTGCAAGGCAGACCCTCCGATGAGGGTGGGCGGCATCTGCGATGTGTTGGTAACTGCGTGTTATTGTGGCGGGAATCGAAACCGGGACCCTGTGACCAGTGACTAGCACGCTAACCATCTAGCCATGGAGCCGGAAAAAAACATTTAGTACTACTACTACTTAAATGAAGTGTGCAAAATGCCCTCCATAACCCGCCGTATCAGCGTAACCGGGATTCAATGCATTTCATGTAAGAAAGCGTTTCATGTGGTATGCACGTTCTGTTGCTGAGTGTTTCCCATGATTAACTGTAGAAAGTGAGTTCTAACATGGAGTTAAGCGTTTCCAGTCCCATGTCCTGCGTTTAGCGGAACGTTTATGAACAGTAAAACTGTCCATTTGGGAATATTTTTCCGGTACCATGAATTGTGGTTTAATATTCATGTATTTAGCAGAGTCTGTGTGACGCGAAAACGGAAGGAAATTTTGCTATTGTAACGGAAAGTAATCCACACAGTTCTAGGCCTTCAGGCAAGCAAATCAATGTTGAAAACATCCTAAGGATAGGAGCTACGAATTTTAGGTAAATGAAATATAATAAAGTATGAGAACATATACTTCATTTATTCCGAGATATTACAGTCCTTTTCTTAATCATCGTTATCCGGTCGATTAGATTAGCAGGTTGCCTTTTCTTACCACTACGCGCGCTAATGTGATTCAATGCATTGTTTTACTTAAGCCCTTATAACTACATTCGGAGTAGACATTTTTCAAGAAATCAAAAACACCTCGGGGGTGTTGAAGCAAAGAACACATTACAGAAAAAATTATGTAAATAAGTTAATTTGGCTAGGATTCGAATAAAAAAGAAAACGAGTAAGGAAACAAGCGATTTTAGACTGTTTTTCCGGAACTGCATTTAGGCCGGAAGTGATTTTCGAAGTTTATTTTCTAGTTTGATAGAGACTCACAATATGAAACCTTTCCGGGTCCGTTTGTCGTACTATGGGGACCCCTACTTTGTCTAATAATAATAATAATAATAATAATAATAATAATAATAATAATAATAATAATAATAATAATAATAATAATAATAATAATAATAATAATAATAATAATGTTACTTGATTTACGTCCCACTAACTACTCTTTTACGGTTTTCGGAGACGCCGAGGTGCCGGAATTTAGTCCCGCAGGAGTTCTTTTACGTGCCAGTAAATCTACCGACACGAGGCTGACGTATTTGAGCACCTTCAAATACCACAGGACTGAGCCAGGATCGAACCTGCCAAGTTGGGGTCAGAAGGCCAGCGCCTTAACTGTCTGAGCCACTCAGCCCGGCACTCTGTCTACTAAAAATATTTTTAACATTCAAATATGAAAAGTTTCTTCCTAACCCTTTTGTATGTCCGACTCGTTGGCTGAATGGTCAGCGTACTGGCCTTCGGTTCAGAGGGTCCCGGGTTCGATTCCCGGCCGGGTCGGGGATTTTAACCTTCCAATGCCCCGGGGGCTGGGTGTTTGTGCTGTCCCCAACATTCCTGCAACTCACACACCACACATAACACTATCCTCCACCACAATAACACGCAGTTACCTACACATGGCAGATGCCGCCCACCCTCATCGGAGGGTCTGCCTTACGTGGGCTGCATTCGGCTAGAAATAGCCACACGAAATTCATTTAAACCCTTTTGTATTAGTTGCATGTGTATTTCTAATGGATCTGAAATGGTCGACATAGGCCTAACATTCGGCCGGAAAATGAACTCCGACCGTATGCTTATAAGATGACAAATCTATCTGCAGACCATGACAGGGGTATTCCGTGTGGTTTCGATATCCTTTACTTTAGGAATGCCGAAAGACCGAAACTTGAGACAGGACACCTAAGGCCTCATGCATCCGTATGAGCCGTAAAGGACATTCAATCCTTTTCGCTAGCGAAAAATGGAGCGGAATTGTTTGACATTTTTTGCCGTGCCTGCGTTTGAATTGAGAACCATACTACCAGGGATAGTTGTGTCTAGCGCACAATTCTGGATTACTGGAAGAAGTTAATCACAGTCTTGTACAGTATTACTGGAAATGAAAACCTACAAGCCGTTTTCCAGTCATTGAGCGGATCAGGGATGGAATGAATGAACCCCCATCTTGCGGCGACGATAGGAATTGTGCCGGGTGCCGAGGCCTGTCGCACTACTCTGGGGCAATGATTAATGACTGAAAGATGAAATGAAATGATAATGGAGAGTATTGCTAGAGTGAAAGATGACAGGGAAAACCGGAGCAACCGGAGAAAAACCTGTCCAGCCTCCGCTTTGTCCAGCACAAATCTCACATGGAGTGACCGGAATTTGAACCACGGAACCCAGCAGTCAGAGACCGACGCGCTGCCGCCTGAGCCACGGAGGCTACCACTGCACAGTAGGTTATTATTGGTATTATTTCTGTGAAACATGTAATGACCGGGCGAACTGGCCGTGTGGTGAGGGGCGCGCAGCTGTGAGCTTGCATGCGGGAGATAGTGGGTTCGAGCCCCACTGTCGGCAGTCCTGAAGATGGTTTTTCCGTGGTTTACCATTTACACACCAGGCAAATGCTGGGGTGTACCTTAATTAAGGCCACGGCCGCTTCCTTCCGATCCCTAGGCCTTTCATATCACATCGTCGCTATAAGACCTATCTGTGTCGGTGCAACGTAAAATCAATTAAAAAACAGCGAATATGTAATGTGTATTAAATATCTACTAACCGAGCTCGATAGCTGCAGTCGCTTAAGTGCGGCCAGTATCCAATATTCGGGAGATAGAGGGCTCGAACCCCACTGTCGGCAGCCCTGAAGATGGTTTTCCGTGGTTTCCCATTTTCACACCAGGAAAATGCTGGGGCTGTACCTTAATTGAGGCCACGGCCGCTTCCTTCCCGGTCCTAGCCCTTTGCTCTCCCATCGTCGCCGTAAGACCTATCTGTGTCGGTGCGACGTAAAGCCAATAAAAAAAAATGTACTCTGCACTGTGAGGAGGTTCTAAGCAAGAACAAAGTTGTGTTAGTGCTGATGAACTAGTGTAGATATATAAATATGTGATTAATGTTATTATTGTATCTACCGCACGCGATCATATAAATCTACTGCTTGCTTATCTAACGGAGATATGTATTTTTGGTTGAATTTTACTTTTAACAAACTTGATGAAACGGAATCCTGCATACAGCGGAAAATACTGTAATTCCGAGCCCTTCGATTTCCGCCGAGGACAGATTTTACTGAGACATATTTCCTTTCTCTTCGTGTCAGGAATGTGCCCTTGAAGTTTGACCGTAGCTTATTGTTATACTCTGTAAAAATGAAATGTCGTATGACTTTTAGTGCCGGGAAATCCCAGGACGGGTTCGGCTCGCCAAGTGTAGGTCTTTCTATTTGACGCCTGTAGGCGACTGCGCGTCGTGATGAGGATGAAATGATGATGTAGACAACACATAAACCCAGCCCCCGTGCCATTGGAATTAACCAATTAAGGTTAAAATCCCCGACCCGGCCGGGAGTCGAACCCGGGACCCTCTGAACCGAAGGCCAGTACGCTGATCGTTCAGCCAACGAGTCGGACGTTACGGTATGTTATAGGTGCTTCAGATTACTACAAGATTCGGTATCCCAGTTTTTGAAGTGCATAATTGGAATGTGTTGAATATGTAGAATGGAGATGAGTTCGTTCTTTAGTAGTTAATAATCGCAGTCTATGGTGAGATTCTTGAACTATGACGTTGATCATCATCATCATCATCATCATCATCATCATCATCATCTGTTTACACTCCAGAGTCGGCTTTTCCCTCGGACTCAGCGAGGGATCCCACCTCTACCGCCTCAAGGGCAATGTCCTGGAGCTTCAGACCTTTTGGTCGGGGGATAAAACTGGAGAGAATGACCAGTACCTCGCCAAGGTGGCCTCACCTGCTATTCTGAACAGGGGCCTTGTGGAGGGATGGGAAGATTGGAAAGGATAGGCAAGGAAGAGGGAAGGAAGCGGCCGTGGCCTTAAGTTAGGTACCATCCCGGCATTCGCCTGGAGGAGAAGTGGGAAACCACGGAAAACCACTTCGAGGATGGCTGAGGTGGGAATCGAACCCACCTCTACCCAGTTGACCTCCTGAGGCTGAGTGGACCCCGTTCCAGCCCTCGTACCACTTTTCAAATTTCGTTGCAGAGTCGGGAATCGAAACCGGGCCTCCAGGGGTGGCAGTTAATCACGCTAACCACTACAATACAGAGGCGGTCTATGACGTTGATACAACACATTTTTCGGAGTTTTGATTAACCTGCTGTGACGAAGCGAGAGGTTGCATGGCGAGTAACGGCATAAAGCGACTTAACTGGGAGATGGAGACTAATACTTGACAGCCTTTGAGGAACCTTGAGGGACACTTTAGGAGGTAAATATCACATCACCGCACGAAGCTTATCGGGCGACAACAGTGAGGGAGAGGAAAGTAGGTCACCATTAAACAACTGGTATGGAATACTATATTGCTATGTTGTTTGATACAGCTCTTCATGCTACGTTATCCAGGGCTAACCACGTCATGTCTACATAGCTACATCCTACGCCTTCTCTAATCCTTGGCCTCCCCCTGCCATTCTTACCTCTTATACTTCCCTCAGACATCAATTGAACATATTCTGGGTCTCCCAAGTTATCTCGTATCGTTCTGTCTCTTCTTCTGGTCACATTTCGCCAAATCATTCCTTGCTCACCAACTTGCTTCAGTATCCATTCATGTGTGATCCGATATACCCATCGTATTTTCTCTTCCTTCCTTTTCTTCTTTCTATCTCTGTCGGTTGATGATCTTGTTTCAATTCCATACTGTGACTCACTCCACACAAATATATACTCAGACACATTTTTCTAATACGCAAATCTACGTATGAGAGAGGAAATTAGTTTTCTTGTGGAAGACCTTCCTTGCTGGGTTGGTCTGTATTGTATACTAGATGATGTACACGTGCTTCGCTACGGGATTCTCAGAAAGACGGATTTGGTGGTTTTCCTAACTGAATTCAACATAGGTCATTACAAATACGTCAGTAGGAATGTTGCGATTGAAAGCAATGTTATCATATAAAATACTCGATCAAATGAAAAACCGCACACTTTCTCACTTTCAACGAACAGTACTACGGTGCCGATCGAACTGTCCAAAGTTCCAGTGCTGGAATAACCAGGTCGCAGACTGCCGTAAACACTCCTCTGTGATTATTCCGTTAAATATTCACACTACTCATTCCAATCAGTGCCTCAGAGTAGGGATTGAATAGCTCGAGTGCTATGATGAACCAGTGTATTACGTACCAGTAATATCAGAAAATGTGTGAACCAGAGGAATGGCATGCTAAAGAAGAAAGTTATCTAAATCCCCAGCTACTTCCCGCCAATATACAGGCAGGCTGTTACACTCGGTACGACCAGGCGAGTTGGCCGTGTGGTTAGAGGCGCGCAGCTGTGAGCTTGCATCCGGGAGATAGTGGATTCGAACCCTACTGCCGGCATCCCTGAAGGTGTTATTCCGTGGTTTCCCATTTTCACACCAGTCACACCAGACTGTACCTTAATTAAGCTTAGGCCACTTCCTTCACACCCCTATTCCTTTCCTATCCCACAGTCGCCATAAGACCTACCTGTGTCAGTGCGACGTAAAGCAAATTAAAAAAAAGTCGCTACGCTGCAGTAATCCTATTTATCGGGAAACAGAAGACAAAAAGCACATCACAACAAACAATGGTCAATGTAATGTTATTGTTGATAAAGTTTATGAGCTTTCTATATTGCAGCCCTTCACATTAGTTTTCTTTCGACTCTGTGATATTAGGGCGTCTTACACAAAATTATTTAATAATAATAATGATATTTGCTTTACGTACCACTGTAACGGTTCGAATCCCGTTACAAGATGATATCTGTATTTTTATTATTTTATCTGTATTATTATTATTATTATTATTATTATTATTATTATTATTATTATTATTATTATGTCCGTATTATTATGTTATCTGTGATATTGTTACTATTATTGTAATTATCCGTTTTATTCAATTCGATTTTGCAATTGCCTGTTGCTTGCAAGATTGTACTTAGATGTATGCATATATACGTATGTGTAGAATAACGCTCAATACCTGTACAGTGAGAATTGTTGTATATATCAGAGATTGGGTGTGACGTTGGGACATTGTGCAAGATTAGTGGCGATTCTGCCAAGTCATCGCCGCGCCATGGCTATGTCATCGTATTTATTTAGAACATGCGCTCAGAGAGTCGGCGGCCCGGGGCTATTTCACCACTGTGTGTAATATCTGTCGCGTAGGTGGGAGTATGTCATTGTTATTTCTGGAGATTACGTAGCGGTGTCAACCAACGTCTATATAAGGTGGATGCATATTGTAGCGTCAGTCATTACTTAAACGGAAGCAGTACAGTGAAGAAGTCTACTAGATCAAGAGGCCTTAGTTGGTCAGTCAACGAGTGTGAACGAGTGTGAACAAGAGATGGAGAAGACTCAGTGAGCCAATATTCTTTGGTCATTGAGAGAGTGAGGCCAAACTTGGTCCGCCACTGAGTTGAAGACACGGACGCAAGGGCTTACCATGAAGTCAGAGAGGGCAACCCTGGACCTGCCAAGAGGTAATACCATATTGACTTACCAAGAAGTCAGATGATATGGAGAAGAAGCAGTCACAAGGATGTATCACCAAGTTAGGCGTGACACATCTACAGTAAACACCAGATCAATGGATTACGTCGTAATTACACTTAAAGTGTTGAAGGTACAGTCAAGTGAATCAGTGAGGGAAATATTTCGTATAAACTGTTAAATGTCCGGTCAAGAAGAATTCAAATTCATGCCTAGTTTCTTTCAGTTGCAATGTCATGATTTCATATTCTCATCTGTTTTATCGCAACAAGACTCACTATTTTTTGATATATTATTTAAAGAATATATATTGTTCTTTCAAACGAATTAATAGTTTTATTTCATTGACAGTAAAATATCTTAACCTCAAAATTAATGGGGAAACCGAACGCCAATCTCCTTTTCCCAGAATTTATATGGTTTGTTGTCAAAAGTAAGCTTATTACCCCACACCCTAGAGATAGTCAAGAGTCTCATTCTATTATTGCTGTACTGAGTGACAGCTGGCGCCCTTCAAATAACGTATGTGTAAGTAAGCAGGTAACAAGTAAGTGTGAGTACAAGGTTCGACGAGTGTGTATTTTATTTAATGAATGTTAATTTTCATAATTTCCATTTTAAATGCAGATATTCAGATTTTCAAGTTAAAATGCAGTTTTATAATATATATGTTTGTAAAATTAGTCAAACAGTTAGGAAAGTCACACCACTAACTACTTTTACGGTCTTCGGAGACGCCGAGGTGCCGGAATTTAGTCCCGCAGGAGTTCTTTTACGTGCCAGTAAATCTACCGACACGAAGCTGTCGTATTCGAGCACCTTCAAATACCACCGGACTAAGCCAGGATCGAACCTGCCAAGATGGGTTTAGAAGGCCAGCGCCTTAAGCGTCTGAGCCACTCAGCCCGGCGCAAAATTATTTATATCGCAGACTGTACTTCCTTATTCTCAGACTTTACATACCTATTTTCACTAAATTCTGTTTACCCATTGTCTCGTGACTCTGCGCTGATATGGACTTAGTAACAAAAATCCAAATTCATGAATATCTCTGTGATTATATGCGGTAAGGTAACAATGTATAAGACATAAGTGATCGGAAATTTAATAACTTCTTACATAACTACTACTAACTTACGACTTAACTAAAGTTATGTTAGTTATGTAGTATTAATCGATACGACCACTAATAACATATATAACTTATTTGAGAATTACATTTCAGGCCTTCCCCTAAACTACCATTTCACTCGGCGTGAATAAAATAATTTATAGCCTAGGTTGTAGTGGTTCATCATCCGACTTCACAAACCGATTTTCATTAAATTCTCTTCAGCCGTTTTCTCGTGATGCGTGTACATGCAGACAGACAGACAGACAGACAGACAGACAGACAGACAGACAGACAGACAGACAGACAGACAGACAGACAGACAGACAGACAGACAGACAGACAGACATTACGGAAAGCTAGGAAGTGCATTTCCTTGTTACTGTGGACATTACCGATACATAAATACCATTCTTTTCAAATTCTGAGCAATGTACAGACAAAACTCTTATTATATATATACTAGCAAGATACCCGTGCTTCGCTATGGTATTATACTGAAATTTATAATAAAATGGATATCGATTTATATATAATCCGTCAAAATTCGAGATCTGACTCGTTTTCTGAGAGATTACGGCAAGTTCCCTCCCATTTTTTCAATCTTTCTTTCCAGCAATCGATTTTGTACTTCCCGGGCTAGGACCATGTATTACACCCGGTCAGTTCGGTCCCTAAATGTTTGCCATCTTTTCCTATAAGCATTTTTAATATGGATCAAATTCTTGAGGAGATTCGGCGTGGTGTCTTCTTGGGTGCCTTGGCAGTACTGAACCCGCGGCCGGACTGCATTTGTAGTCATTACCCGTCCAGACCCGTTTCCAGCGCGGTCCGCACATTTGACGACGGTCCAGATTATTATTATTATTATTATTATTATTATTATTATTATTATTATTATTATTATTATTATTATTATTATTATTATTATAGATGTTGTGGACCCCAGAGCAAGATGCAAGACCGCTAATTGGCGGTAAATTCTATCTGCTGCCATTGTCATTTTTGAGATTGTGACCAGCACCATTGTCGCGCGTAGGCAAGTACGCGGAATCTGGCGATACGAATGACACACTTCCGTGCATTACTGACCTTATTATAGAGGTGAACAATTGGACAGTCAATCTCATTCCTATCGTTTATTTCAAATGTTTTTAATTTTTATTTATATGCCAGGAGAATCTACTGTAATCAAAGAACGTTCTCCGAAGGAAAAGATGGCTTTTGAAAACGAACTCAGGAAAGATTAAAAATGATCGGTTTATGTTCACAATAAGTACATCGAAAATCCACAGCCTGTTTCCAGTCATTCGACAGGGTCAGGAATGGAATGAATAAACAGTAAAATCAATTTTACACCCCACCGTCGTTAGTTTCATCTCCCCCCCCCCGCAAAAAAGAAAAGAAGGCGTGTTTCTTTATGTTTAAAAGAGATTCCAAACTCCAATGTTCACGTCTATAACCTTCAGTTTTGAGATATAAGTATCCCCATAAAAATAAATAACTTTTTTCACATCTTTCACACTCCCCCCCCCCCCAAGTGAATTTTTCTGCAACAAACTCGTTTCTTTAATAGTAAACTATCTTCTAAATACCAATTATCACGACTTTAACTTCTTCAGTTTTTGATTTATGTGTCCTCATGAAAGGAATTCAACTCCTTTTCACTCCCGCCCCCAACATTATTCCCCCCAAAACGCGTTTTTCTTTGATTTTAAAGGAGATCCAAATACAAATTTTCACGCCTGTAACAAATATAGTTTTTATTATATGTAAATATTCTCATACAATTAAGTCTATTAATTTTTCAATAATTTCACCCCCACTCTAATTGGATTTTCGGAGATTACGCGTTTCTTTACTTTTTAAAGCAGATTCAAAATATCAAATTTCACGTCTGTAACATCTCCATTTTTGAGATATCAGTAGCCTAATTAAAAGAAATCAACACTATCTTCAGTCAATTTCCCCCCTCCCCTCCACCCAAGTGGTATTTACGAAAACTAAAAATACACGTTTCTTTATTTTTAATAAGATGAAAAATACAATTTTTCACTTCTGTAACATGTTAAGTTTTTTGAGATATACTGTAGAAATTCTCATTTCAAAATTTCACCTCTTTTAGTTCCCCTTAAGTGGAGTTTCCAAATACAAATCACCTATGTTTCTTTACATTTACAGGAGATTCCAAATACACACTTTTTACGTCTGCAACATTTTACGTTTCTCAGATATTCTGTAGATATAGTCTTTCAAAAAATTCACCCCCCTTTTTTTGTCACTCCTGTTCAACCGCCATTAATTGGATTTTCCAAAGGCAAAAAAAAAGTGTTTCCATGTTTTTAAAGGAGATCCCATATACAAATTTTCAGTTCTGTAATATCTTCAGTTTCTGAGAAAAATGTATCCTCATTAAAGGCATTCAACCTATTATTCACCCTTTTAAACCCATCCTATTGGGATTTACAGAAAACAAAAAAATACGTTTTCCTTCATTTTTAAGGGAGATTCTAAATACCAATTTTTACATCTGTAAACTTTTAAAGTTTTAAGATGTAGACACACTTATTTTAAAAATTCAGCCCCCCTTTTCACCCCCCATTATTTGGATTTTCCAAAAACGAAAAAATACCTGATTCTTTAGTTTTAAAGTAGATCCCAAATACCAATTTTCAGGTCTGTAATATCTCCAGATTCTGAAATATAAGTAGTCTCATTAAAGGGATTCAACCTTTTTTTCACCCTTTTCCACCCTTCCTATTGGGATTTTCCGAAAACAAAAAATACATGTTTCTTTATTTTTAAAGGAGATTCTAAATACCAATTTTTACATCTATAAGCTTTAAAAGTTTTGAGATATAGATACACTAATTTTAAAATTTCACCCCCTTTTCAGACCCACCATGAATTGTATTTTCCAAGAACAAAAAATACATGTTTCTTTATTTTTAAAGGAGATCCCGAACACCAATTTTCAGGTCTGTAATATCTTCAGTTTCTGAGATATAAGTATTCTCTTTAAAGGCATTCAACCCCTTTTTCACCTCTTTTCACCCCTCCTATCGGGATTTTCCGAAAACAAAGAAATACGTGCTTCTTTATTTTTAATGAACATTCTAAATACCAATTTTTACATCTGTAAACTTTAAAAGTTTAGAGATATAAATGCACTCATTTCAAAAATTCACCCCCCTTTTCACCTTCCCATTAATTGGATTTTCCAAAAAGAAAAAAAATACGTGCTTCTTAATTTTTAAAAGCGAACAAAAGTTCCAATTTTCAGGTCTGTAATGTCTGCGGTTTCTGAGATATAAGTACCGGTATCCTGATTAAAAGGCATTCAACCCCTTTTTTACCCATCCTATTGGGATTTTCTGAAAATAAAAATAATACGGGTTTCCTTATTTTTAAAGAAGATTCTAAATACCAATTTTCACATATGTAAACTTTTAAAGTTTTGAGATATAGATACACTCATTTTAAAATTTCACACCACCTTTTCACCCCCTTAGCGACGGAATATCCAAAAATCCTCTCTTAGCGAGCACCTACATCTTAATATGAATATATCCTCAAAATTTCATTCATTTATGTCCAGTAGTTTTGGCTCGGCGATGATCAATCTGTCAGTCAGTCAGTCAGTCAGTCAGTCAGTCAGTCAGTCAGTCAGTCAGTCAGTCAGTCAGTCAGTCAGTCAGTCAGTCAGTCAGGACAAGTTACTTTATATATATAGATAGATTATCCTTACTTCTGCCATTATTGGTTATTCTACCACCCAAGTAACAATACTAATCTAATTCCCTTAATATTTCATTCTCCAGAGTGATCTTTCCCGCATCATCCGACTTCACTCGACTGCAGATCCTTTGTAGACTTGGACAACTGTTGGGAGTATATGCCATGCGTCCATGAGTAACTGCTGGGTGTAGGCCTTATATTTTTTGTAGAGAATGAGCTCTGAGAGGGAATAATTTTAGTATTAAATATTTTTATATAAATTAATCCATGGGATGAATTTAGTATTAGCCTGTATTACACGTCCCACTGACTATATTTTTATGGTTTTTGTAGATGCCGGGGTGCCCAATTTTTATCCCGCAACAGAATTTTCACGTGTCACTAAATATGCTAACATGAGGCTGACGTATTTTTGCATATTCAAACACCATCGGACTGAGCCAAGATCGAACCTGCTTATTTTTTTTTTGCTAGTTGCTTTACGTCGCACCGACACAGATAGGTCTTATGGCGATAATGGGAGAAGAAAGGCCTAGGAAGAGGATGGAAGCTGCCGTGGCCTTAATTAAGGTACAGCCCCAGCATTTGCCTGGTGTGAAAATGGGAAACCACGGGAAACCATCTTCAGGGCTGCCGACAGTGGGGTTCGAACCCACTATCTCCCGGATGCAAGCTCACAGCTGTATACGCCTAACCGCACGGCCAACTCGCCCGGTGACTGAACCTGCAACATTGGGCTCAGAAGGCCGGCGCTCTACTGCTTGAGCTACTCAGCACGGTACATGAATATTTGTGAAATATAACCATATCTTCACTTTCCTTAGAGGGTTCGCTAGAGTTAAACAAGAAGTACTAGATCTCCAGTCACATATAGATTTTCAATAGTATCACCAGTCAGAATTTTCGTACCTTTGATTTTGGAGAATTTCGTTAAGTTATTATACAGGACATATAGGAAAAAATGTCAGTGCAAAATTTCAGCATTCCGTCTTCTCATACGACTGACAGTTGGTGG
This sequence comes from Anabrus simplex, assembly GCF_040414725.1. NCBI lineage: Eukaryota > Metazoa > Arthropoda > Insecta > Orthoptera > Tettigoniidae > Anabrus > Anabrus simplex. Next base: position 63,514,958 of record NC_090266.1, read on the forward strand.
GACGTCAAACATATACGTATTATTATTATTATTATTATTATTATTATTATTATTATTATTATTATTATTATTATTATTATCTATAAATCTATATAACTTATATAAGAGTTTTGTCTGTACATTGCTCGGAATTTAAAAAGGATGGTAATTCTGTATCGGTCGTGTCCATAGTAACTAGGAAATGCACTTTTTAATTTTCCGTAATTTCTGTCTGTCTGTCTGTCTGTCTGTCCGTCTGTCTGTCTGTCTGTCTGTCTGTACACGCATCACGAGAAAACGGCTGAAGAGAATTTAATGAAAACCGGTATGTAAAGTCCAGGAATAAGCCTCTACAATCTAGGCCATAAATAATATTATTCACGCTGAGTGAAATTGTAGCCTAGGGGAAGGCCTAAAATTTAATTCTCAAATAGTTAAGTTATTAATGGTCCTATCTTAATGAAAATCGGCATGCAAAATCGGGGAATAAGTCCCTACGATCTAGGCCATAAATATAATTATTCACACTGAGAGAAATTGTAGTTTAGGGGAAGGCCTAAAATTTAATTCTGAATTTAATTAATGAAAATCTGTATGAAAAGTCGGGGAGTAAGTTACTACAATCTAGGCCATAAATAATTTTATTCACGTTGAGTGAAATGGTAGTTTAGGGAAGGCCTAAAATTTAATTCTCAAAATATATTTGTGTTATTAGAGGTCCTATGGAAGAATACTACATAACTAAACTTATATAGCATCAAATTATATATGTATATTTCCGATCATTTACGTCTTACACATTTTTACCATACTGGCTATGATAACAGAGATATTCATGAATTTGGATTTTTGTTGCTAAGTCACCGAGCTCGATAGCTGCAGTCGCTTAAGTGTGGCCTGTATCCAGTATTCGGGAGATAGTAGGTTCGAACCCCACTGTCGGCAGCCCTGAAGTCCTAGCCCTTTCCTGTCTCATCGTCGCCATAAGACCTATCTGTGTCGGTGCGACGTAAAGCCAATAGCAAAACAAAAATGTTGCTAAGTCCATATCAGCGCCGAGTCATGAGAAAATGGGTAAAGAGAATTTAATGAAAGTCGGTATGTAAAGTCGGGGAATAAGGAACTACAGTCTACGCCATAAATAATTTTGTAAGTCGCCCTAATATCAGAGAGTCGAAAGAAAACTAAAAGTGAAGACCTACAATACAGAAAGCTCATGACATTGATCAACAATAACATCACATTGACCATTGTTTGTTGTGATGTGCTTTTTGTCTCGCTTGCCACTCATCTCCGATAGATGGGATTACTGCTGTATACCGAGTACTTTTTAATTTGCTTTACGTCGCACCGACACAGAGGTTTTATAGTGACGATGGGATAGAAAAGGACTAGGAGTGGGACGGAAGCAGCCCTGGTTGTAATTACGGTACAGCCCCAGCATTTGCCTGGTGTGAAAATCATCTTCAGGGCTGTCGACAGTGGGGTTAGAACCCAAAACCTCCCGAATGCAAACTCACAGCTGCGCGCCCCTAACCGCACAGCCAACACGCCCGGTCGTACCAATGCCTGAATATTGGCGAGAAGTAGCTGGGGAGTTAGATAACTTTCTTCTTTATCATGCCATTCCTCTGGTTCATTAATTTTCTGATACTACTGGTACGTAACAAACTGGTTCATTATAGCATTCGAGCTATTCATTCCCTACTCTAAGGCACTTATTGGAATGAGCAGTGTGCATATTTAACGGAATAATGGCAGAGGAGTGTTCACGGCTATCTGCGGCCTGGTCATTTCAGGACTGGAACTTTGGAATGTTAGTTCGGCACCGTAGTACTGTTCGTTAAAAGTGAGAAAATGTGCGGTTTTTCATCTGATCGAGTATTTTATATGATAACATTGCTTTTAACCGCTATATTCCTACTGACATTTTTGTAATGGTCTAAGTTAACTTCAGTTAGGGAAACCACAAAGACAGTCCTTCTGAAAATCCCGTAGCGAAGCACGGGTACATCAGCTAGTTAATTAATAAGTTTAATCTGTTTACTCTCCAGGTTTGACTTTTCTTCCGGACTCAGCGAGAGATCCCTTTTATACCGCAGCAAAGGCAGTTTCCTGGAGCGTGAGACATTTGGTCTGGGATACAACTGTGGAGGACCACTACCTTTCTCAGGACTTGTGGGAGATGGGACAGGCATATGCAAGGAAGCGGCCTTAAGTTAGGTACCAACCAGGCATTTGCTTGGAGAAGTGCGAAACCACAGAAATCCTCTTCGAGGGTGACTGACGTGGGAATCGAATCCCCTCTACTCATTTGATCTCCCGAGGCTGAGTGGACCCCGTTCTAGTCCTCGTGCTACTTTTCAAATTTCGTGGCAGTGCCGGGAATCGAACCCGAGCCTCTGCTTGTGGCAGCTAATCACACTAAGACCCATCTATGTCAGTGCGACGTAAAGCAAAATAAACAAAACCTATCGTCCTCAATTCACCTCACGTTAGCCCGCCACCGATGGCGATTTATGCGTATAATTTCAACAGTCAATTTCATTCCTAACTTAGCCTTATCTCCTCATTCCGCATACCATCCTGCCTTTGTTCCCACCTGTTTTACCAGTGATCATTCTTGCAACTTTCATGTCCATTACTTTTAACTTATGAATAAGATAAATTGAGTCCACCCAGCTTTTACTCCTGCACAGCGATGTTAGTGTGAAAACAGATCGGTGTAAAGATAATTTTGTCCGGGTGCTGACTGCTTTCTTACAGAATGCAGATCGCAACTGCCAGCTCGCTACATTCGCTTTTCCTTCGCCTTGAATCAATCTCACTTACTACACAACCATCCTGGAAGAATATATGTCCTAAATATTTGAAATGATTTACCTGTTCCAGTTTTGTTTTCCTGATCGGATTTTCAGTTCTCCTAGCCCCCCCCCCTACTGACATCACTTTAGTCTGGGAAATGCTCATTTTCATATCATACTCGCTTTACTCATTTTAAATAAATAAATAAGTAAATAAATAAATAAATAAATAAATAAATAAATAAATAAATAAATAAATAAATAAATAAATAAATAAATAAATAAATAAATAAATAAATTAAATAAATACAAAATCGACGATTATTACTATTCTTCTTCTTCTACTTCATAGACCCTTCTATGCCCACTGTTTGCTCAATCATCAGTCACTAATGATCTGCATTTAGAGCTGTCGCTTAGGTGGCAAATTGCACATCAATTGCTTATCTAGCCTTTTCTTAAATTTTTTCGAAGAACTTGGAAATTTACTGAACGTAACCAGCGATAAATTATTCCAATCCCTTATTCCTCGTCCTACAAATTGCTATTTGTCTCAATGTGTCCTCTTGAATTCCAACTTTTTTCATATTACCATCGTTCCAACTGTTAAAACTTCACTGCAGCTTATTCGTCTACGAATGTCGTTCCATGCCATCTCTCCACCGACAGCTCGAAACATATTGCTTAGTCGAGCAGCTCGACTCCTTATTCCTAAGTCTCCCCAGCCCAAAGTTTAAAACATTTTTTGAAACAATACTCTTGTCGGAAATAACCAAGAACGAATTTTACTGCTTTCCTTTGGATCTTTTCCAGTTCTCGTGTCAAGTTAGTCTGGTGTGGGTTCCCACACTGGAACCGTACTGTAATTTTTGTCATAACAGAGACTTGTACGCCCTCTATACATCCTTACAACAAACCTTAAGTGCCCTCATAACCACGTGAAGAGATCTGTAAACTTTCTTTAATTGATTTGATTACTCCAATGAAGGACATTCCTTAAATTAACACCGAGGTATCCTTCCTGGTATCCTTGTGGGAGGCGAACAAGGAGGAGATGTGTATAGCTAGTGGGAACTTGCCAGTGAAGTGCTCCTTGCCGCAGCTATTGTTCACATCGTAGGAGAGTCTCTTCATAGGTACGAGTACATAGAAAAGCCCCAAGCTGCTGGACTACAAGGCTTTTCTCGTCTTATGCAGACTGTGGTAGTAGATTGGGCACGTGACCAATCCAGCGCGATGTGGGACAGCAACACGAGAACATCCCTTATGATGCTTTGGTATTTCTTATACAGGAAAAATGTTCCAGTATTCAGAAGCAAGGAGGACATAAAATGCAGACTAGCAGAAGCAATGAAGACCATTCTTAAGAAGATCCGGAAACGATCGAGTCAAAAGTAAAGCAAAATTCTACTCATTTAAGTCCGTTTACCTGCACAAGCTTCACAAGCTGCTCCATTTGTAACAAAATAATGTTCGAACTGGCGTCCCCCTACGTCAATGCAGGCATGGCATCGTCACACAAGGTTGTATCGTACCCGTTCGAATGTCCCCGGTGTCGGTTGGACTGTTAAGAACGGACAGACGTTAAACAACTTGACTCGATCGTTTCCGGACTACGGTTCCTAATCTCCAATTGATCCATTTGCCGTCCTCCATCATCCCTGAAAGTTTGTAACATCATCACGGATACACCCCTTATTCTCAACTCCTGTAAACAATAGGACAACACCGAGCTAGATAACTGCAGTCGCTTAAGTGCGGCCAGTACCCAGTATTCGGGAGATAGTAGGTTCGAACCCCACTATCGGCAGCCCTGAAAATGGTTTTCCGTAGTTTCCCATTTTAACACCAGGCAAATGCTGGGGCTGTACCTTAATTAAGGCCACGGCTGCTTCCTTCCCACTCCTAGCCCTTCCCTGTCCCATCGTCGCCATAAGACCTATCTGTGTCCGTGCGACGTAAAGCAACTAGCAAATAGGACAATAATGTTAATTCAACACCTCAGTGGGTTTAAATATTGTGCCAGCAATTTTTTTTTTTTTGGTCTGGTTTTACTATTTTCTCAGAAAAAGGTACATCAGTTAAGGGAATTTTTAACAATATTTTCTTAAAAATATTATTGCCGGGCTGAGTGGCTCAGACGGTTAAGGCGCTGGCCTTCTAACCCCAACTTGGCAGGTTCGATCCTGGCTCAGTCCGGTGGTATTTGAAGGTGCTCAAATACGACAGCCCCGTGTCGGTAGATTTACTGGCACGTTAAAGAACTCCTGAGGGACTAAATTCCGGCACCTCGGCGTCTCCCAAGACCTTAAAAAGTAGTTAGTGGGACGTAAAGCAAATAACATTATTAAAAAAATATTATTTTTATAATGTTCTTTTTCACATAAAATATTAAATATAGAAGCTTCATATTCTATCCAAATAATGATGAAAGTATCCTGAATATATCAAAAGAACATTCAAGGAAACGTCTCCTTTACCTTCTGAGATATCTAACTACACATCGGAATCGTTTCACACTTCCGGTACCATTAAGACTGACTTGAGAGCACCAATGGAAGAAAGTACTTCGCCCGGTGAGGGATTGAAACATGGACCTGCGAGCTGACAGGATAGCGCCATAATTGCTACTACTAAAATGTTTTCATTCCTCCCTGAAGGGGGAGGCGGGCCTCTTAAGGGAGACGCGGAGAGAGGAAACATTTTTCCTGTGTGCGCTCATACCTATCGGAAGCGCGCCTCGTCATTTGGACAACTAATCGTCAAATCTTTCTTAGCTGTGTGTGAAGCGTTGGTCCAGCCGAACGTGTTAGCTCTTGCTCTCTTGGCAATGAAATGGCGTTTGTGTCCGAGGGCTTCGGGTCGCCAAGAGCAGGTCTTTTGATTTGACTCCCGTAGGCGACTCGCGTGTCGTGATGAGGACGAAGTGATGATGAAGACGATCCATACACCCAGCCCCTGTGCCAGAGAAATTAACCAATGATGGTTAAAATTTCCGATCCAGCCTGGAATCGAACCCGGGACCCAAGTGACCTAAGGCCAGCACGCTAACCATTTAGCCATGGAGCCGAACACTCTCTTGGTTGAAGATGCTGCAAGGGAAGAACAAATGACGGCATTAATTTATCTAGAAATTTAAATGGTGAATTGCCTAATTTGTTTCAACCGTTGTTACGCCCTCAAGATAAATTCAAAGTGTATTTTCGAATGAGCAATGTGAATTTTCAACTGCTAATTCAATGGTATTGCTATATAACTTATAGTATTTATCATATAGAAAAGTGCACTTTTCAAATACATAACTGAATAAATTTTCACCGCGCTCGATAGCTGCAGTCGCTTAAGTGCGGCCAGTATCCAGTATTCGGGAGACAGTAGGTTCGAATCCCACTGTCGGCAGCCCTGAAAATGGTTTCAATTTTTTTTTTTTTTTTTTTTTTTTTGTGAGCGGGCATTTAGACGGTGACGCCGTCTCTCAGGCCGGGAGATTTGTGACGGTGAAGGGGATGCTCGGAGAAGGTGAGGGGGTTGGCGGCCGTGGGCTATACTAGGAACTGTACCGGTATTCACCTCAGTGCATCAGAATGGAAAACCACGGAAAACCACTCTCAAGACAGCCGACGGTTGGGAACAGCCGTAAGCTCCAGCCCTGTCCCGTCTCCCGAATGCAGAGGCGTAGAGCCACGGTAGAGCCGTGGCCACCCCTCCCCTGCTCGGTTGGCCGGTCAGAGTGCAGAGCTGTTGGACCACGAACCAGCCATGGCCGCGTGTGCGCCGAGACCCACACTGCATGTACTGAACCGCCATAATTGCGCTACGGTGGCACTGGCTGGAACCACGGTGCCTTTGTGTTTGATGTAGATTTTTTCGGCATGGCTCTCAAACTGGTCTTACGTCACGTGCAGATTTACCAACATCGCCTCGCGAAGCGATCTGACTGGCTAACTTCAGAAGCTAATAAAATAAGAACGGCCGAGATATCGAAGTATTTAAAAACAATTATTTAGATGGATAGATAAATGTCCTTATTGGCGTAGTTAAGGCCATTGGGCCTTCTCTTACACTAAACCAATTGGTATACATTAGAGTCATAATTAATACTGGATAAAACACAATTAAGCACAATCTATATATATAAAGTAGCTTGTCCTGACTGACTGACTGACTGATTCATCATCGCCGAGCCAAAACTACTGGACATAAAGAAATGAAATTTTGGGGATATATTCATATTAAGATGTAGGTGCTCGCTAAGAGAGGATTTTTGGATATTCCGTCGCTGAGGGGGTGAAAAGGGGGGTGAAATTTTAAAGCGAGTGTGTCCAAATCTCAATACTTTGAAAGTTTACAGATGTGAAAATTGGTATTTAGAATCTTCTTTAAAAATAAGGATACACGTATTTTTTTGTTTTCTGAAAACCATATTAGGAGGGGTGAAAAAGGGTCAAAATGGGGAAAAATGGGTTGAATGCCTTCAATCAGGATACCGGTACTTATATCTCAGAAACTGAAGATATTACAGACCTGAAAATTGGTACTTTTAATCTCTTTTAAAAATAAAGTAACACGTATTTTTTGTTTTTGGAAAATCCAATTAATGGGAGGGTGAAAAGGGGGTGAATTTTTAAAATGAGTGAATCTATATCTCCAAACTTTTAAAGTTTGCAGATGTAAAAACTGGTATTTAAAATCTTCGTTAAAAATAAAGAAACACGTATTTTTTTGCTTTCAGAAAATCGCAATAGGAGGAGTGAAAAGGGGTGGAAAAAGGGTTGAATGCCTTTAATGAGGCTACTTATATCTCAGAAACTGAAGATATTACAGACCTTAAAATCGGTGTTTGGGATCTCCTTTAAAAATAAAGAAACACGTATTTTTTTGTTTCTGGAAAATCCAATTAAGGGAGGGGGTGAAAAGGGGGTAATATTTTAAAATTAGTGTATCTATATCTCAAAACTTTTAAAGGTTATAGATGTGAAAATTGGTATTTAGAATTTCCTTTAAAAATAAAGAAACACGTATATTTTGTTTTCGGAAAATCCTAATAGGAAGGGTGGAAAAGGTTGAAGAAGGGATCGAATGCCTTTCATGAGTCTACTTATATTTCAGAACCTGAAGATATTACAGACCTGAGAATTGGTGTTTGGGATCTCCTTTAAAAAAGAAACACGTACTTTTTGTTTTTGGAAAATCCAATTAATGGGCGGCGGTGAAAAGGGGGTGATTTTTTTAAAATTTGTGTATCTATATCTCAAAACGTTTAAAGTTTATAGATGTAAAAGTTGGTATTTAGAATCTCCTTTAAAAATAAAGAAACACGTATTCTTTTGTTTTCGGAAAATCCCAATAGGAAGGGTGTAAAAGGGTGAATAATGGGTTGAATGTCTTTAACGAGGTTACTTATATTTCAGAACCTGAAGATATTACAGGCCTGAAAATTGGTATTTGGGATCTACTTTAAAAGTAAAGAAACACGTATTTTTTCGTTTTTTGGAAAATCCAGATATTGGGGGGTGAAAAGCGGGGGTGAATTTTTTAAAATGAGTGTGTCTACATCTTAAAATTTTAAAATTTACAGATGTAAAAATTGGTAGTTAGAATCTCCTCTAAAAATAAAGGAACACGTATTTTTTTGTTTCCTGTAAATCCCAATAGGAGGGGTGTAAAAGGGTGAAAAATGGGTTGAATGCCTTTAATGAGGATACATATATGTCAGAAACGAAAGATATTACAGAACTGAAAATTTGTATATGGGATCTCCTTTAAAAATAAAGAAACACGTATTTTTTAGTTTTTGGAAAATCCAATTAATGGCGGTTAAACAGGAGTGACAAATTGGGGTGAATTTTTTGAAAGACTATATCTACAGAATATCTTGGAAACGTAAAATATTACAGACGTAAAAAGTGCGTGGTTGGTATCTCCTGTAAATGTAAAGAAACATAGGTGATTTGTTTTTGGAAACTCCACTTAAGGGGAACTCAAAAGGGGTGAAATTTTAAAATGAGAATTTTTACAGTATATCTAAAAAAACTTAAGATGTTACACAAGTGAAAAGAGGCATTTCTTTATCTCTATTAAACATAAAGGAATGTGTATTTTTAGTTTTCGGAAATATCACTTGGGTGGAGGGGGGGGGGGGGTAAAAGTGACTGAAAATGGTGTTGAATTCTTTTAATTTGGCTACTGATATATCAAAAATGAAGATGTTACAGACGTGAAATTTGATATTTTCAATCTGCTTTAAAAGTAAAGAAACACGTATTCTCTTAAAATCCAATGAAGCGGGGGGGGGGGGGGGTGAAAGAATTGAAAAATTAATTGGCTTAATTGTATGAGAATACATACATCTAATAAAAACTAAAGTTGTTACATACGTGAAAATTAGTATTTGGATCTCCTTTAAAAAGAAAGAAAAACGCGTTTTGGGCGAGAAATCATCTTGAGGGCGGGAGTGTAAAGGAGTTGAATTCCTTTCATGAGGACACGTAAATCAAGAAATAAGAAGTTAGAGTCGTGATAATTGGTATTTAGAAGATCCTTTACTATTAAGGAAACAAGTATTTTTTGCGGGAAAGTTCACTTACGGAAGGGGGGGGGGGATAGTGTGAAATGAAGTGAAAAAAGTAAATTACTTTTATTGGGATTCTTATATCTCAAAACTGAAGGTAATAGACGTGAACATTGGTGTTTGGAATCTCCCTTAAACATAAAGAAACAAGCCTTCTCTTAATTTTTTTTGCGGGGGCGGGGGTTGGCGGTAAATAAACTTAACGGCGGTGGGGTGTAGAAAGGGGTGAGACCAATTGATTCTACTGTTATTAATGTACTTATAAGGATCCTCCGTTGCTCAGGCGGCAGCGCGCCGGCCTCTCACAGCTGGGTTCCGTGGTTCAAATCCGGGTCACTCAATGTGACATTCGTGCTGGACAAAACGGAGGCGGGACAGGTTTTTCTCCGTCGTCAAATGTGCGGACCGCGCTGGTAACGGCTCCAGGACGGGTAATGACTAAGAATGCAGTCCGGCCGCGTGTTCAGTGCCGCCAAGGCACCCAATATGACACCACGCCGGATCTCCTGAAGGATTTTATCCATATTAAAAATGATTAAATGAAAAGATGGCAAAGATTTATGGACCCAACTGACCAGGAGGAATAGCTGAGCCTTGCCCGGGAAGTACGAAATCCATTGCTGGAAAGGAAGATTGAAAAATGGGAGGAAACGTGCTGTAAAATAATAGAAAACTAGTCAGATCGGGAATTTTGGTGGATTCTCGCAGAAAACGAGTCAGATCGCGAATTTCGGCGGATTATATATCCAAAACAATAAGCATTCAACTATAAATTTCAGTATAATACCGTAGCGAAGCACGGGTATCTTGCTAGTCAAGATATAACTTAAATAAAATTCCACCCTAGTGAGACGTACAGCAGCAAGAATAATAATAATAATAATACTAACAGCTAGAAATGATATTGCAATAGCACGAGCAATGAGAGACAAGAAATGCACAGTTCACTCGTATCCTGCTATACCTCTTAACGCTCTTTTAAATGACACTGTAATTGGTATTCCTCTGACGTCATCCGGTAAACTATTCCATTCTCGTGCTGCAAACACAGTGAATGAGTTGTTATATGCGGCAGTTCGATGGTGAGGAATGACGAGCAAGTTGGATGTTTGAGCACTTGTATGTCTGCCAGGAACATTTCAAAAGTAATGGAAACGCAAAGATAGGTAAGATGGGGAACATGTAGTAAGAACTCGATGGAGGAGAGACAAGGTATGATGGTTGAGGCGGACAAGGGAGTCGCGATCACTCTAGTTTTAGGAAAGATGGTGACACGTGGTTATATTTTCTTAAACATTTCATATACAGGGTTATTCACCTAACATGTTACACGCAAATAACTTCTAAACCATTAAAGATATCAGCATTCTGTTTTCATATTCGTAAATGGTACGCAGGGTCTTGTAAAATAGCGTGCTACTTAGTCCCATGGGGGTGATTAACAACCGAGATATTGATACTGTCCCCGTGAAAATTGGCGATCTTATGAATATTTTAACAAGTGGAGAGCAAAGATTTTATTGTCTGCTTGAAGCTGCAACACATCACTTGGGAACTTGTGGCGAGCCGTGAACGAGTTTTTTTTTGTCGTTCAGAGGGGTGCGATACGTCACCGGCAGGACTGTGTCAAGGTTATAGCTAACCACGTGACTACCTTCGCACGCGCGACTCAGCTTGTTTCTAGAATAGTCTGCGCAAATTAAAGGTGATCATCAGCCAATTACCGTACTCGCTGAAGAACACGCCTTCCTGGGCTAATTATAAAAGGCCTTGCTTCGAGTGAATCGCTCTCTTAATGCTTAATGCTCTTCGCTTTACGCTCTTCTTAATGCTTGTTCGCTGCGGGAGACATCACATCACCGGACCACGTGGAAGGAGAAATTTCAAGACAAGTCGACGCCCGTTCTACCAGAATTTAGTCTGATAATTAGTGAATTCTGTGGAATAAAAACACCTAGGAGCCAAGTTAAGTGTGACAGTGTAGACGAGCTGTTTATATTCTGCGTGTGCTTGTGCAAAATACTTAATTTTGTCATCTCAGTTACAGCTTGTGACCAGCAATCAACGAAGACGTCTTGGAATTGAAGATCTCAAGATGAAGAATTCCGCAACTACCAACATCATTTCATCGAGGGACATCCATCGCAGAGCCTCCATGGAGCTGTAAAAATGTAAGGCGTCTCTGGTAATTGGAAGAAGACTGGCCGGAGTATGCTGAAATAACTGACTGTCGACGGGAATCGAACTCTACAAAAACTTGAGTACCTTTTTAATTTAATTTATCTGTCCTGTCTTCTGTACAACTAGAGATCTTTCTTCTTAAGTCGTAGATCTATCAGTTTGCTGTAGTTAGAAATATTTCATTTTCCTACTTCTTAAGGTGTCATGGTAGACTAGGTACGTGTGAATGAGATTTTGGAATCTATTAGAGTAGACATGTAGGTTGTCTTTGACTGACTTCCCATGCTTAAGGAGCTCAAGTTTAATAATCACTGACCACACGATAAATCCACTTTCTTCGTAATATTGAAAGTTACCGGACGGAAAATTTGCGTGTACATTTTGAGTGAATAGGGTCGAACCTAGTGTCTTTTAAAATCACTTGTTGTTTTTTTATGATGAAGTCATCTAATTTTACGACATTCCAGGAGAATCAGTAGATGTAATAATCACTAAAATAATAATAATATCGATTAAAGATCGGGTAAAACAGAAGTAAACGCTCGTGAGCCATAAAACTACTGTAGAATTCCTAAATGTGAGATAGAATGTGCTCTGTTCATGAAGGGTCTGGAATATGGCCTATCCTGAGGGATATTTGTTGCATAATTGAGTAAATGATGAATTAGTGGTGATATTGATTTATTCTTGTGTATTTGGAGCGCAAGATAGATTATAATTAGTGGAGCACGTGTTAGTGAGTGTATTTCACAGGTAGGGAGTAAAAATAATGCGAGTAAGGCTCACGCTTGCGGTAAATTCAACCTGTAGCCCACATGATGGTAGTGCTTATGGATTTTACTAGAATCTTCCGTTATAATCTCATGAATTAGATGAACTTGCGCTGATATGTGAAATGTATTTCTATCAAGTGATACTCATGACTTCGATCACTAACCACCATTAATGTAAGAGAATTTCTGTGCACGAATTAATTTTTGCGAGACATTACGCGTCCCGACCATCGATAAAAATCATAACTAAAATTGCCAAGTCAGGATTCGTTGTAAATAGTGTACATAAAACGTGTTTCCCTAGTGTGAATGTGTGTGTAAATGTGTATATTTCTCTTGTGCCATGTTTATTTAATTTAATTTTGATCTGGTCGCGCACTCGCCGTGACGCGGATCACATTCATCGTTGTGTGTTGCCTTAAGAAATAATTTCATGCCCTTAAGGGAAAGTTTAATTAAATTAAGTCAAGGAAGACTAGGAAGGAATTGAATTGAATTTTTTTTTTTTTGCGAGATTTAAAAGGAAAGATCATCTCGTTACTTTGTAAAGGCACTCGATTTGTAACAAAATTTATTTAACTAGCTCACACGTTGGCAATGTAAATTTCTAAAAATCTGAAATACTTTAAGATTAATTTGAATAGAGATGAAATGCAAAGATCAAAGGTAGAAATTTTGTCAGCCGCATGATTGCTTTGAAACATTGTAAAAATAAGTCATTAATAATTGATCAAAAATCATTACTCTGAAATATTAATGATGAACATTAGATAAATGATGCGGTGGAGAATTAGTAAGAACACGATCGTGTTACAATGAAACAGGTTAACTGTATGACAAAATAATGATAATAATAATAATAATAATCAAAATATTAATTAATCAATTTTGAGAATTTTGGAAACAGTTTTTCTTTGCTACTGAAGTTCACGTTAGTGTCATTAACCATTATTAAATATTGTAAATGACTAATTCAGTTGTGTACATCGTAAAGACCACGTGTTGAGGCAACTTTAAGTTGGTGAAACTTTGAACACATGTTTATTTAGTTCTTTCAGTCAATTGTTTGGTTTAAAAAGGCAAGTGGCCTAATTACTTCTTTGGTTTCATTTACAGCACAGTAGAGCTGGAGATATGAACACGAGTCACTCTAGATCGAGGAAGAAACCCGATATTATGAAAGCTCTGTTATGTAAAAAGGAAATATTAGCAAGAATATTTTGTTGTTTAATTGCTTATGTGAATAAATGTCAGAGTGTTGTTTTAATATTTCTTTTTATCCTGCTTGGTCATCAATCCTTACAACCCTTAAATGCCTCTAGAAAGTGATAGCCAACGATCGAACGGTCCACCTTGGGACTCATCGCTCGATGGCTGGGCTTAGCTCGGGAAAAATGGGGGCATTTAAGATGGCTTAATCCAAGCGTGGGGCTCGAGATTGGCTTATCCAAGCTCGAAAATGATCTTGTGCTGTCCAGTGTTTATGACATTGACAAGATCAGATGACCAATTAAATTAGGCTGACTCTGACACATTTATTCGCCCAAATTCTTGTGGCTAACATAAGCACATGTTAAATGTAACTTGTATGAATATTGTTAAAAACAAATTCTTGCTGGTAATTAGAAATTTGAATTTGCTGCGATGATAATTAATTAAAGTTAGACTCATAATTGCGACCGATATTGGTGAAAATTTGGAACTTTCATGATATCGACAAATCGGTGCCTTCACAAATTTGATAGAGTTCGATTCCCAATATTTCAGTAGTCCGGTTAGAATCCTTCCAATACCAGAATAGCCATTTAATGAATAATTGTAACTATGGAGGACTTAAGGCAGATGTTGTTGGCTATGGAGGAGAGGATTAATGCCAACTTGAACATTAGTCAAGCTAACTTAGAGAAAACCTTAGAGGAAAAACTTAATGAAAATCAGGCTCACTTAGAGGAAAAACTTAGCGGAAATCAGGCCAGCCTAGAGAAAAACTTAGAGAAAGGACTCTTTGAACTCAATAATAGTCAAACTAACTTAGAGAAAACCTTAGAGGAAAAGCTTAATGAAAATCAATTGCATTTAGAGAGAAAACTTAGTGACACTCAGGTACACTTAGAAAAAGGACTTAGTGATCTCAGTGACGCACAAATAAACCTCGAAAAATCTCTCGGGGAAGCTATTGAAGAAAAGCTGACGGACATTAAAAACCAAACTGAAGAAGGTTTAGGAAAAATATGTTCGGACATTAAACTTTTTAACGGCAAGCTAGTCTCAGTGCAGAGCGAGCTCGTAATAGTCAAAAATGATTTCGCTACTATGAAAAAGGAGGTAAACGAAAACATTGCCAAGTCTATGGCGGGCATGTCTAATGAATTCAGTGAACGACTGGCGAACGTTCAACAGGACATATTAACTGGAATCGACAAATACAAGGGCGAAGTTGAACAATCATTCCTGAATATTGAGGAAAAGATTGACACAAATTCAGAGGACCTTAAGGTTACGAAAACGGCTTGGGCGAAGAAATTCATTGGATTAAACGAGAAACTACAACAAGTCGAAAAGGGCATTCTCGACAAAATCGAGACATCCCAAGTCGATACCTCGGAACGGATGGATTATATCCACGAGTCGCTTGAGGATAGTTGGGGCGAGATAAAAACCATCAAAACCACTCTGATGAATGCCATACATAAGGTCACGACTGAGTCAAAAACTGAAACCGAAGGGATTCGAAAGGAGTACACGGATGGAATTAAGGAGCTTGTACATGAAATGCATCTCCTAAAAATCCAGAACGAGAACACTAGCAAGGTCACCAACTCATTGCTAGAGAAGCAGGCATTACTGGAGCAACGTGTAACCGGCACGGGTCTGACGTCAACTCCACTTGCAACTGCAGGGACAGGCGCTGCGAATACAATCGACATTTCTTCAGAGCCGACAGTAAATGCGTCTCAAATGAATACAACCGGCCAGACGCAAATAGTAAATATAATTCGTCTTCACGAAGACCAACCCAAGAAATTCAATAACGTTAGAGGAAATGTGACTCCGAAAGGCTTTATTCGGGAACTGCAGGATTACTTTCGCGATGCGAAAATTCCACCAGAAAGGCAGCTAAGAGTCACCGAAAAATTCCTGGAAGACTCAGTTCATACCTGGTTTGTCGCATTTCGATTTTCGTTTGACGATTTCGAAAGTTTCAAGAAAGCATTCCTGGAGAAGTACTGGAATAGCGACGTCCAATACAACCTTAGGACGGAGTTATACGCCAGGAAATATGCATCATCTACGCCCACGAGATATGCGGACTTCCTATCCAGCCAATTAAGAAAATTAAGGAAACTAGACTCACCGCCATCAGAACCTGAGTTGGTTAAGTTGATCACCCGACAGTTACCACCAGATGTGCAGAGGATCATGATAGCCTCAAATACGCAATCTGCAATCCAGGCTGAGGCGTTGTTAAGACAATTAGACATGACGTCCAAAGAACCAGTTCGTCAGGGACGAAACTCGGAACCTCAGATCCATCAGGTAACAACGAATAAGGAGGAAGAATCGAAATCAGTCAACCAAGGGAGAACGTGGAAACGTAACCCTGGAGGGCAAGATTCACCTCGTGATCGATCGCCCGTACGCAGAAATAGACCCATTAGAAACTGGGAATATTCCAGACGTAACGAGAGGAAGCGTCCATACTCAGATTACCGAAGGAGCTGGAACCGAAACCAGGACTTCCGCCACTCAAGAGGAAGGAGAGACTGGCGAGAAGAAGAAAAGGAAAAATATCTGAAAGACCTTCAAAACTCGACGCAGGAAAACGAAAGATGGCGAAGAGCAATCCAAACCCAGGATACCAACCCTGATATCGTGGGGGCGGAAAGCCTTCAATACCAAGAGGCCAAGGCTCGGGGAAGCCAACATAACAACTCGAGTCAGGAGCACAGCCAAGGTGCCATTAAGAAAAGACCTCATCTCCAATGAGAAGAGAGAGAACGAATCCTGAAGGCAAAATCACTAAACTTCAAGAAGGAAGTGCGATACAGGTCGACGCATGGACTACCGAACATCTACACCACTAGCTGACACCGTGTAACCATCTGTTAAAAGGGAAAAATAAGTTACTGAAGATGGAAATAAAACTTGAGGAACACCCTGTATGGAGAGATTAGGCTACTGGATGCCAGGAGCGGAACGAGGAACTCCGAGTCTTACACCTATCGCGAGCTCAACTAAGTTACTACCAGGTGATTCAACAACCAATTTTCCGGAACAATAGTAATGGACACTGTTATGTAATAATTTCATCTACAAATGAAATTATACTCCAACCAAGGGAGAGATGTCCCCGTGAAAATTGGCGATCTTATGAATATTTTAACAAGTGGAGAGCAAAGATTTTATTGTCTGCTTGAAGCTGCAACACATCACTTGGGAACTTGTGGCGAGCCGTGAACGAGTTTTTTTTTGTCGTTCAGAGGGGTGCGATACGTCACCGGCAGGACTGTGTCAAGGTTATAGCTAACCACGTGACTACCTTCGCACGCGCGACTCAGCTTGTTTCTAGAATAGTCTGCGCAAATTAAAGGTGATCATCAGCCAATTACCGTACTCGCTGAAGAACACGCCTTCCTGGGCTAATTATAAAAGGCCTTGCTTCGAGTGAATCGCTCTCTTAATGCTTAATGCTCTTCGCTTTACGCTCTTCTTAATGCTTGTTCGCTGCGGGAGACATCACATCACCGGACCACGTGGAAGGAGAAATTTCAAGACAAGTCGACGCCCGTTCTACCAGAATTTAGTCTGATAATTAGTGAATTCTGTGGAATAAAAACACCTAGGAGCCAAGTTAAGTGTGACAGTGTAGACGAGCTGTTTATATTCTGCGTGTGCTTGTGCAAAATACTTAATTTTGTCATCTCAGTTACAGCTTGTGACCAGCAATCAACGAAGACGTCTTGGAATTGAAGATCTCAAGATGAAGAATTCCGCAACTACCAACATCATTTCATCGAGGGACATCCATCGCAGAGCCTCCATGGAGCTGTAAAAATGTAAGGCGTCTCTGGTAATTGGAAGAAGACTGGCCGGAGTATGCTGAAATAACTGACTGTCGACGGGAATCGAACTCTACAAAAACTTGAGTACCTTTTTAATTTAATTTATCTGTCCTGTCTTCTGTACAACTAGAGATCTTTCTTCTTAAGTCGTAGATCTATCAGTTTGCTGTAGTTAGAAATATTTCATTTTCCTACTTCTTAAGGTGTCATGGTAGACTAGGTACGTGTGAATGAGATTTTGGAATCTATTAGAGTAGACATGTAGGTTGTCTTTGACTGACTTCCCATGCTTAAGGAGCTCAAGTTTAATAATCACTGACCACACGATAAATCCACTTTCTTCGTAATATTGAAAGTTACCGGACGGAAAATTTGCGTGTACATTTTGAGTGAATAGGGTCGAACCTAGTGTCTTTTAAAATCACTTGTTGTTTTTTTATGATGAAGTCATCTAATTTTACGACATTCCAGGAGAATCAGTAGATGTAATAATCACTAAAATAATAATAATATCGATTAAAGATCGGGTAAAACAGAAGTAAACGCTCGTGAGCCATAAAACTACTGTAGAATTCCTAAATGTGAGATAGAATGTGCTCTGTTCATGAAGGGTCTGGAATATGGCCTATCCTGAGGGATATTTGTTGCATAATTGAGTAAATGATGAATTAGTGGTGATATTGATTTATTCTTGTGTATTTGGAGCGCAAGATAGATTATAATTAGTGGAGCACGTGTTAGTGAGTGTATTTCACAGGTAGGGAGTAAAAATAATGCGAGTAAGGCTCACGC
Source organism: Anabrus simplex (assembly GCF_040414725.1). NCBI lineage: Eukaryota > Metazoa > Arthropoda > Insecta > Orthoptera > Tettigoniidae > Anabrus > Anabrus simplex. The sequence goes on from NC_090266.1 coordinate 63,533,121, forward strand.
TTGCGGTAAATTCAACCTGTAGCCCACATGATGGTAGTGCTTATGGATTTTACTAGAATCTTCCGTTATAATCTCATGAATTAGATGAACTTGCGCTGATATGTGAAATGTATTTCTATCAAGTGATACTCATGACTTCGATCACTAACCACCATTAATGTAAGAGAATTTCTGTGCACGAATTAATTTTTGCGAGACATTACGCGTCCCGACCATCGATAAAAATCATAACTAAAATTGCCAAGTCAGGATTCGTTGTAAATAGTGTACATAAAACGTGTTTCCCTAGTGTGAATGTGTGTGTAAATGTGTATATTTCTCTTGTGCCATGTTTATTTAATTTAATTTTGATCTGGTCGCGCACTCGCCGTGACGCGGATCACATTCATCGTTGTGTGTTGCCTTAAGAAATAATTTCATGCCCTTAAGGGAAAGTTTAATTAAATTAAGTCAAGGAAGACTAGGAAGGAATTGAATTGAATTTTTTTTTTTTTTTGCGAGATTTAAAAGGAAAGATCATCTCGTTACTTTGTAAAGGCACTCGATTTGTAACAAAATTTATTTAACTAGCTCACACGTTGGCAATGTAAATTTCTAAAAATCTGAAATACTTTAAGATTAATTTGAATAGAGATGAAATGCAAAGATCAAAGGTAGAAATTTTGTCAGCCGCATGATTGCTTTGAAACATTGTAAAAATAAGTCATTAATAATTGATCAAAAATCATTACTCTGAAATATTAATGATGAACATTAGATAAATGATGCGGTGGAGAATTAGTAAGAACACGATCGTGTTACAATGAAACAGGTTAACTGTATGACAAAATAATGATAATAATAATAATAATAATCAAAATATTAATTAATCAATTTTGAGAATTTTGGAAACAGTTTTTCTTTGCTACTGAAGTTCACGTTAGTGTCATTAACCATTATTAAATATTGTAAATGACTAATTCAGTTGTGTACATCGTAAAGACCACGTGTTGAGGCAACTTTAAGTTGGTGAAACTTTGAACACATGTTTATTTAGTTCTTTCAGTCAATTGTTTGGTTTAAAAAGGCAAGTGGCCTAATTACTTCTTTGGTTTCATTTACAGCACAGTAGAGCTGGAGATATGAACACGAGTCACTCTAGATCGAGGAAGAAACCCGATATTATGAAAGCTCTGTTATGTAAAAAGGAAATATTAGCAAGAATATTTTGTTGTTTAATTGCTTATGTGAATAAATGTCAGAGTGTTGTTTTAATATTTCTTTTTATCCTGCTTGGTCATCAATCCTTACAACCCTTAAATGCCTCTAGAAAGTGATAGCCAACGATCGAACGGTCCACCTTGGGACTCATCGCTCGATGGCTGGGCTTAGCTCGGGAAAAATGGGGGCAATACTAACTCCGTATTTTTAAATGGATCGGCAAAAATTTATACAGCTGATTTAAAAGTTCATCTGCGTACAAGTTTAAATATCTAAGTATTTTCAAAATCGGACAATTACTTTTTGAGATATAAGTAAGAATAGCATGCGCTGTTTTGCATGCCGCATCAGACGGCGTGAAGTCGGGCAAGGACATACTGAGGCGCAAGCAGTTTCCTGGGAGTGAGTTCAGCCACAGAATGGGTACCAGGCATGTAAGCACCTCGTACACATGTGTTGGGATTGCATAAGTGTGTATGGCAGGCGAACACATGACAGGACAGAAAGGGTTAATGTGTTTAAAAGAATAAAATAAGTACTTTGCCTTGAAAGGAACATAACGAAAGGTATAATTATCACTGGTTTTAATGTACAGTTCATACTACTCTATGAGTTGAGAAATAAACATAACACAAAACACCGGAAGAGCTCCTTCTAGAAATGCAAATGTTCAGAGCTGATCGTAGTGAGATGGCAGCAACACTATTATTTATGTTTTATTTTTCACGCATTAATCTCCGCAGAGCTCCAGCGTGACTGTAGTAGCGTGCATTCGGGAGAGCGTAGGTTCGAGTCCTGCATCGCCCAACGTGATATTGATTTTCATGATGTCCCATGTTCAACACCAGGCAAATACCGGATAGGTACCTTTGTGATAGGCCACGGCCGACTTTCTTTCCGAATCCTTCCCATTCCTATCCGTCAGATAAAACGCTAAACTGAGCGCAGCCTATTACATGTCAAAATAAAACAATACAACTTTAATCTCCCTTCCCCGTTGTGTGTACGCCAGTCATACAATAACGTTGCACACCCAGGGTAAGTTACGATACATCACATTATGTTCACAGTACATGCCTGGTATCAGTTCTGTGGCTAGAATCAAGGCCAGGAAGCAGCTTGCGCCTCAATATGTCCTTGCCCGACTTCACGCCGTCTGATGCGGCATGCAAAACCGCGCATGCTGTTCTTATTTATATCTTAAAAAGGAATTATCCGATTTTGAAAATAATTAAATATTTGAACTTATGCGCAGAAGAACTTTTAAACCAGTTGTATAAATTTGTGCCGTTCCATTTAAAAATATGGAGTTAGTATCAATATCTTAGTTCTTAATCACCCCATGAGACTAAGTAGCAGGTTATTTTAAAAGACCCTGCGTACCATTTACAAATATGAAAACATAATGCTAATATCTTTAATGGTTTAGAAGTTATTTGCGTGTAACATGTTAGGTGAATAACCCTGTATATCTTACACATGCATTTTGAGCGCGCTGTAGCCTTAGGGAAAATTGCGGCCTCACATCATTGAAAACAACATCACAATAGTCGAAATGTGGCATTACAAGAGCTTCGATTAATTTCTTTTTTTAAGATTTATTGGAAATATATGTTTATATTTATCTAAAGAATGTAAAGCTGAGTAAACTTTTTGACAGATGTGTAAGACATGTGCAGACCAAGCCATGCGTTTGTCCATGAAAACGCCGAGATTCTTCATTTGTGATATAAAAGGTATTATAACATTCTGAGGGATTACTCTTGGCAACGGAGTCATAATTAATACTGGATAAAGCACAATTAAACACAATCAAAATATAACTTAAATGAAATTCCATCCTAGTGAGACACACAGTAGCAGCAATAATAATTGTCATTTGACTTTGATGGCCAAGAAGGATTACTTGCGACTTTGCAGGGTTCAATTTCAGGCCGTGCTCAGCAGACCAATCACTAACAGGCTGTGAGTCAATGTTTAGTAAGTCGATATTTTTCATTTATTAATATGATAAATCCTTTTTTCTTTTTGCTAGTGGCTTTACGTCGCACCGACACAGATAGGTCTTATGGTTACGATGAGATAGGAAAAGCCTAGGAGTTGGAAGGAAGCGGCCGTGGCCTTAGTTAAGGTACAGCCCCAGCACTTGCCTGGTGTGAAATGGGAAACCACGGAAAACCATCTTCAGGGCTGCCGACAGTTGGATTCGAACCCACTATCTCCCAGATGCAAGCTCACAGCCGCGCGCCCGTAACCGCATGGCCAACTCGCCCGATGATCAATCCTCTAACGCACATAAAGCAGGTTCACGTTGTTTCCGACCACCCTGTATTGAATGTTCTCTGCGTTACGGGCCCCTATTTAATATGTTGTATGTCCTTTTGTCCTCCGTAAACAAGCTATGTGACGTGGCATTGATTCAACAAGATATTGTCAGTAGCCGGGAGCTATTGTGTGTAATGCGGCCTTCAGTGCAGGCATTGAGGTGAATTATGTGTACAAATGTCCCATTAGGTCACACAAGTGTTCTGCCTCGGTTGACTTCTAGGGCTAATCAATATGTTGGAAATAAGACGCATATTCGTCGAATATTCTTTCAAACCTTACTGGGTCAACAGCCTTTTTAACGTCAATACGATCGTGGGAAGGGAGAAAATTCAACTGAATTCGTATCGATGTCTATATTCGCTGGTGAACTGAAATTTCACTTAACGAGGACGACTGCCCTGTTACAGTTCCCATTATAACAATAATCACCATCACCTGTAACACGTGTGTGAGGCCGGGAAGCGTCTGTTCTGTTCGGCATTGGTCTGCGGCACCTTTTTAGAATTGTCAAGAGCTGCTCTTTATTCTATTGTCATTTCCGGAATTTACGCTTTTATGCATATACCTCGACGTTGCCAAATATTTGCATTAACTTTTGTAATTTTGCCTTACAGTTATTGTAGTGTAGCAGTGTTATAGGCCTAACTCTTTAAAGGGGTTTTGTATAGTTCACTATGTTGCTCTTGCTTTGGTCATCAGTCCATTGACTGGTTTGATGCAGTCCTCCATGCCACCCTATCCTGTGTAACCTTTTCATATCTACGTTAACTACTACGTCCTACATCTACACCGGATTGTCATATTCGTGCCTTGGTCTACCCCTACCGTTCTTAATTATTACACGTCCCTCAAAACTCGACTGATGGCTGGAATAGGGTTCCCTACCTGGCTGACGTTAACATAATCAATGTAAAATTCTGTTTTAAGGACATGCGAGTATTTTGTGAGAACGTTAGGAATACATTTATTCCTATGCACTACATTTTGTATCCAACCCTCCATCTGCGACACAGTTTTTTCATATACTAGAATACCAAATCAAATACTAACAGTCAGTATAACTATTTATGTCGTATAGACTGTACAATTGAATGTACTCAGTAAATTTTTAAAATGAAATTATTTTCAAAACAGATTGCCTAATCTATATATATATAAAATAACTTGTCCTGACTGACTGACTGACTGACTGACTGACTGACTGACTGACTGATTCATCATCGCCGAGCCAAAACTACTGGACATAAAGAAATGCAATTTTGGGGATATATTCATATTAAGATGTAGGTGCTCGCTAAGAGAGGATTTTTGGATATTCCTTCGCTAAGGGGGTGAAAAGGGGGGTGAAATTTTAAAATGAGTGTATCTATATCAAACCTTTAAAAGTTTACAGATGTAAAAATTGGTATTTAAAATCTTCTTTAAAAATAAGGAAACACGTATTTTTTTTTGTTTTCAGAAAATCCCAATAGGAGGGGTGAAAAAGGGTGAAAATGGGGAAAAATGGGTTGAATGCATTTAATGAAATGAAACGAAATGTCGTATGGCTTTTAGTGCCGGGATATCCCAGGACGGGTTCGGCTCGCCAGGTGCAGGTCTTTCTATTTGACTCTTGTAGGCGACCTGCGCGTCGTGATGAGGATGAAATGATGATGAAGACAACACATACACCCAGCCCCCGAGCCATTGGAATGAACCAATTAAGGTTAAAATCCCCGACCCGGCCGGGAATCGAACCCGGGACCCTCTGAACCGAAGGCCAGTATGCTGACGGTTCAGCCAACGAGTCGGACAATGCCTTTAATCGGGATACCGGTAATTATATCTCAGAAACTGAAGATATTACAGATCTCTTTTAAAAATAAAGAAACACGATTTTTTTTGTTTTTGGAAAATCCAGTTAATGGGAGGGTGAAAAGGGGGTGAATTTTTAAAATGAGTGAATCTATATCTCCAAACTTTTAAAGTTTGCAGATGTAAAAATTGGTATTTAGAATCTACACAAAAAACAAAGAAACACATATAGTTTTGTTTTCGGAAAATCTCAATAGGAGGACTGAAAAGGGGTTGAATGCCTTTAATGAGGCTACTTATATCTCAGAAACTGAAGATATTACAGACCTGAAAATTGGTGTTTGGGATCTCTTTTAAAAATATGGAAATACGTATTTTTTGTTTCTGGATTATCCAAATATTGGGGGGCTGAAAAGGGGTAATATTTTAAAATGAGTGTATCTATATCTCAAAACTTTTAAAGGTTATAGATGTGAAAATTGGTATTTTGAATCTCCTTTAAAAATAAAGAAACACGTATATTTTGCTTTCGGAAAATCCTAATAGGAAGTGTGGAAAAGGTTGAAAAAGGGGTCCAATGCCTTTCATGAGTCTACTTATATTTCAGAACCTGAAGATATTACAGACCTGAAAATTGGTGTTCGGGATCTCCTTTAAAATAAAGAAACACATATTTTTGTGTTTTTGGAAAATCAATTAATGGGGGGTGAAAAGGGGGGTGATTTTTTTTAATAAGTGTACCTATATCTCAAAACTTTTAAAGTTTATAGATGTAAAAATTGGTATTTAGAATCTCCATTAAAAATAAAGAAAGATGTATTCTTTTGTTTTCAGAAAATCCCAATAGGAAGGGTGTAAAAGGGTGAATAATGGGTTGAATGCCTTTAATGAGGCTACTTATATTTCAGAACATGAAGATATTACAGACCTGAAAATTGGTATTTGGGATATATTTAAAAGTAAGGAAACGCGTATTTTTTCGCTTTTGGAAAATCCAAATATTGGGGGGTGAAAAGGGGGGTGAATTTTTTAAAATGAGCGTGTCTACAACTTAAAATTTTAAAATTTATGTAAAAATTGGTAGTTACAATCTTCTCTAAAATAAAGGAACACGTATTTTTTTGTTTCCTGTAAATCCCAATAGGAGGGGTGTAAAAGGGTGAAAAATGGATTGAATGCCTTTAATGAGGATACATATATATCAGAAACGAAAGATATTACAGAACTGAAAATATGTATATGGGATCTCCTTTAAAAATAAAGAAACACGTATTGTTTTAGTTTTTGGAAAATCCAATTAATGGCGGTTAAACAGGAGTGACAAATTGGGGTGAATTTTTTGAAAGACTATATTTACAGAATATCTTGGAAACGTAAAATGTTACAGACGTAAAAAGTGGGTGTTTGGAATCTCCTGTAAATGTAAAGAAACACGGGTGGTTTGTTTTTGGAAACTCCACTTAAGGGGAACACAAAATGGGTGAAATTTTAAAATGAGAATTTTTGCAGTATATCTAAAAAATTTAACATGTTACAGAAGTAAAAAATGGTATTTTTGATCTGTATTAAACATAAAGAAACGTGTATTTTTAGTTTTCGGAAATAACACTTGGGTGGAGGGGGGGGGGCGTAAAAGTGACTGGAAATGGTGTTGAATTCTTTTAATTAGGCTACTGATATCTTAAAAATGAAGATGTTACAGACGTGAAATTTGATATTTGCAATCTGCTTTAAAAGTAAAGAAACACGTATTCTCGGAAAATCCAATGAAGGGGGGGGGGTGGGGGGGGTGAAATAATTGAAAAATTAATTGACTTAATTGTATGAGAATACATACATCTAATAAAAACTAAAGTTGTTACAGACGTGAAAATACGTATTTGAATCTCCTTTTAAAACAAAGAAAAGCGCGTTTTGGGGGTGAAACCATCTTGGAGGGCGGGAGTGTAAAGGAGTTGAATTCCTTTCATGAGGACACATAAATCAAAAACTGAAGAAGTTAGAGTCGTGATAATTGGTCTTTAGAAGATCCTTTACTATTAAAGAAACAAGTATTTTTTGCGGGAAAATTCACTTAAGGGAGGGGGGGGGGAGTAGTGTGAAATGAAGTGAAAAAAGTAAATTATTTTTATGGGGATACTTATATCTCAAAACTGAAGGTAATAGACGTGAACATTGATGCTTGGAATCTCCTTTAAACATAAAGAAACAAGCCTTCTTTTAATTTTTTTGGTGGTGGTGGGGGGGGGGTGGCGGTAAATAAACTTAACGGCGGTGGGTGTGGAAGGAGGTGAGACCAATTGATTTTACTGTTCTTAATGTACTTATAAGGATCCTCCGTTGCTCAGGCGGCAGCGCGCCGGCCTCTCACAGCTGGGTTCCGTGGTTCAAATCCCGGTCACGCCATGTGACATTCGTGCTGGACAAAACGGAGGCGGGACAGGTTTTTCTCCGAATACTCCAGTTTTCCCTGTCATCAGCCATTCCAGCAACACATAATAATAATAATAATAATAATAATAATAATAATAATAATAATAATAATAATAATGTTCCGGACCGTCGTCAAATGTGCGGACCGCGCTGGAAACGGTTCCTGGACGGGTAATAACTAAGAATGCAGTCCGGCCGCGGGTTCAGTGCCGCCAAGGCACCCAATATGACACCAGGCGGGATCTCCTGAAGGATTTTATCCATATTAAAAATGATTATAGGAAAAGATGGCAAAGATTTACGGACCCAACTGACCGGGAGGAATACCTGAGCCTAGCCCGGGAAGTACGAAATCGATTGCTGGAATGGAAGATTGAAAAATGGGAGGAAACGTGCCGTAATCTAATAGAAAACGAGTCAGATCGGGAATTTTGGTGGATTCTCGCAGAAAACGAGTCAGATCGCGAATTTCGGCGGATTATATATATAAAACAATAAGCATTCAATTATAAATTTCAGTATAATATCGTAGCGAAGCACGGGTATCTTGCTAGTCTATATATATAAAATAACTTGTCCTGACTGACTGACTGACTGACTGACTGACTGACGGACTCATCATCGCCGAACCAAACCTACTGGACATAGCGAAATGAAATTTTGGGGATACATTCATATTAAGAGATAGGTGTTCGCTAAGAGAGGATTTTTGGATATTCAATCGCTAAGGGGGTGAAAAGGGGGGTTAAATTTTAAAATGATTTTTATCTATATCTCAAAACATTAATAGTTTACAGGTGTAAAAATTAGTATTTTGAATCGTCTTTAAAAATAAGGAAACACGTATTTTTTTTCTTTCAGAAAATTCCAATAGGAGGGGTGTAAAAGGGTGAATAATGGGTTGAATGCCATTAATGAGGATACATATATCTCAGAGACTGAAGATATTACAGAACTGAACATTTGTACATGGGATCTCCTTTAAAAATAAAGTAACATGTATTTTTTTTTTGGAAAATTCAATTACTGGCGGTTAAACAGGAGTGACAAATTGGGGTGAATTTTTTGGAAGACTATATCAACAGAATACCTGAGAAACGTAAAATGTTACAGACGTAAAAACTGGTATTTCGAATCTCTTGTAAATGTAAAGAAACATAGGTGGTTTGTTTTTTGGAAACTCCACTTAAGGGGAACACAAAAGGGGTGAAATTTTAAAATGAGAATTTTTACAGTATATCTAAAAAACTTAACATGTTACAGAAGTGAAAAATGGTACTTTTTATCTCTATTAAAAGTCAAGAAACGTGTATTTTTACTTTTTCGAAATACCACTTGGGTGGAGTGGGGGGGGGGGGGTGGCGTAAAGTGACTGAAAATGGTGTTGAATTATTTTAATTAAGCTACTGATATCTCAAAAATGAAGATGTTACATACGAGAAATTTGATATTTGGATTCTGCTTTAAAGTAAAGAAACACGTATTCTCGAAAATAATATAAAAATTAATTGACTTAATTGTATGAGAATAATTACGTGTAATAAAAACTAAAGTTGTTACAGACGTTAAAATTGTTATTTGGATCTCCTTTTGAAACAAAGAAAAACGTGTTTTTTGGCGGGGGGGAATCATCTTGGGGGGCGGGATTGAAAAGGAGATGAATTCCTTTCATGAGGTCACACAAGTCAAAAACTGAGGAAGTTAGAGTCGTGACAACTGGTATTTAGAAGATCCTTTGCTATTAAGGAAACAAGGTTTTTGCCAGAAAATTCAATTGGGGGGGGGGGGGAGTGTGAAAGAAGTGAAAAAAGTGAATTATTTTTATGGGGATACTTATATATCAAAACTGAAGGTAATAGACGTGAACATTGGTGTTTGGAAACTCCTTTAAACATAAAGAAACATGCCTTTCTGTTATTTTTTGTGGGATGGAGGGGGGTAAATAAACTTAACGGCGGTGGGGTGTAAAAGAGGTGAAATAGTTGATTTTACTGTTCATAATGTACTTATAAGGTGCCTCCGATGCTCAGGTGGCAGCGCGCCTGCCTCTCACAGCTGGGTTATGTGGTTCAAATCCCGGTCACTTCATGAGACATTCGAGCTGGACAACACGGAGGCGGGACAGGGTTTTCCCCGGATACTCCGGTTTTCCCTGTCATCATTCATTCCAGCAACACTGTCCAATATCAGTTCATTTCATTTGTCATCCATTATCCATTGCCCCAGAGGAGTGCGACAAGCTTCGGCAGCCGGCACAATTCCGATTGCCGCCGCCAGATGGGGGCTTTATTCATTGCATTCCTGACCCTGTCGAATGACTGGAAACAGGCTGTAGATTTCCGATGTACTTATTCTGATCATAAACCGATCATTTTTTATCTCTCCTGGGTAAGTTTTCAAGAGCCATCTTTTTCTTCGGAGAACGTTCTTAGATTAGAGTACATTCTCCTCGCATATAAATAAAAATTTAAACACCTTTGAAATAAACGAAAGGAATGAGATTGACAGTCCAATTGTTCACCTCTATAATAAGGTCAATAATGCACGGAATATGTCATTCGTATCACCAGAAATCCCGCACACTTGGCTACGCGTGCAATGGTGCTGGTCACATTGTTAACAATGACAGTGGCAGCAGATGTAATTTACCGCCAAGTAGCGGTCTTGCATCTCGCTATGGGGTCCAGAACATCTATAATAATAATAATAATAATAATAATAATAATAATAATAATAATAATAATAATAATATTAATAATAATAATAATAATAATAAGAAGAAGAAGAAGAAGAAGAAAAAACCCGAGCTCGATAGCTGCAGTCGCTTAAGTGCGGCCAGTATCCAGTATTCGGGGAGATAGTAGGTTCGAACCCCACTGTCGTCAGCCCTGAAAATGGTTTTCCGTGGTTTCCCATTTACACACCAGGCAAATGCTGGGGCTGTACCTTAATTAAGGCCACGGCCGCTTCCTTCCCACTCCTAGCCCTTCCCTGTCCCACCGTCGCCATAAGACCTATCTGAGTCGGTGCGACGTAAAGCAACTAACAAAAAAAAAATAATAATGTTCTGGACCGTCGTCAAATGTGCAGACCGCGCTTGTAACGGGTCCTGGACGGGTAATGACTAAGAATGCAGTCTAGCCGCGGGTTCAGTACCGCCAAGGCACCCAAGAGGCCACCAACTGACCGTTGGAATACCTCGACCTAGCCCGGGAAGTACGAAGTCGACTGCTGGAAAGAAAGATTGAAAAATGGGAGGAAACTTGCCGTAATCTATTAGAAAACGAGTCAGATCGCAAATTTCGGCGGATTATATATAAAACAATAAGCATTCAGATATAAATTTCAGTATAATACCGTAGCGAAGCACGGGTATCTTGCTAGTCTATCTAAATATATAAAATAGCTTGTCCTGACTGACTGACTGACTGACTGACTGACTGACTGACTGACTGATTCATCATCGCCGAGCCAAAACTACTGGACATAATGAAATGAAATTATGGGGATAAATTCATATTAAGATGTAGGTGCTCACTAAGAGAGGATTTTTGGATATTCCGTCGCTAAGGGGGTGAAAAGGGGGGTGAAAATTTAAAATGAGTGAATCTATACCTCAAAACTTTAAAAGTTTACAAATGTAAAAATTGGTATTTAGAATCTTCCTTAAAAATAAGGAGATACGTATTTTTTGTTTTCAGAATATCCCAATAGGAGGGGTGAAAAAGTGTGAAAAACGGGTTGAATGCCTTTAATCAGGATACCGGTACTTATATCTCAGAAACTGAAGGTATTACAGACCTGAAAATTGGTACTTTTGATTTCTTTTAAAAATAAAGAAACATGTATTTTTTTGTTTTTGGAAAATCCAATTAATGGGAGTGTGAAAAGGGGGGTGAAATTTTAAAATCAGTGTATCTATATCTCAAAACTTTGAAAGTTTACAGATGTAAAAATTGGTATTTAGAATCTTCATTAAAAATAAAGAAACATGTATTTTTTTGTTTTCGGAAAATTCCAATAGGAAAGGTGGAAAGGGGTGAAAAATGGGTTGAATGCATTTAATGAGGATACTTATATCTCAGAAACTGAATATATTACAGACCTGAAAAATGGTATTCGGGATCTACTTTAAAAATAAAGAAACAGGTATTTTTTCGTTTTTGGAAAATCCAAATATGGGGGGTGAAAAGGGGGGTGAATTTTTAAAATGAGTGTATCTACATCTTAAAACTTGAAACGTTTACAGATGTAAAAAATGGTATTCAAAACCTCCTTTAAAAATAAAGAAACATGTATTTTTTGTTTTCGGAAAATCCCAATAGGAGGGGTGTAAAAGGGTGAATAATGGGTTGAATGCCATTATTTTAATTAAGCTACTGATATCTCAAAAATGAAGATTTTGCAGACGTGAAATTTGATATTTGGATTCTGCTTTAAAGTAAAGAAACACGTATTCTCGAAAAATCCAATGAAGGGGGGGGGGGGGGTGAAAGAATTGAAAAATTAATTGACTTAATTGTATGAGAATACTTACGTCTAATAAAAACTAAAGTTGTTACAGACGTGCAAATTGGTATTTGGATCTCCTTTAAAAACAAAGAAAACGCGTTTTCTTTAGGGGGGTGGGTAGGAGTGTGAAAGGAAGTGAAAAAAGTGAATTTTTTTTATGGGGATACTTATATCTCAAAACTGAAGGTAACAGACGTGAACATTGGTATTTGGAATCCCCTTTAAACATAAAGAAACATGCCTTTCTGTTATTTTTGTGGGGGGGGGGGGGTAAATAAACTTAACGGCGGTGGGGTGTAAAAGGAGGTGAGAATAGTTGATTTTACTGTTCAGAATGTACTTATAAGGAGCCTCCGTTGCTCAGGTGGCAGCGCGCCTGCCTCTCACAGCTGGGTTATGTGGTTCAAATCCCGGTCACTTCATGAGACATTCGTGCTGGACAAAACGGAGGCGGGACAGGGTTTTCTCCGGATACTCCGGTTTTCCCTGTCATCATTCATTCCAGAAACACTGTCCAATATCATTTCATTTCATTTATCATTCATTATCCATTGCCCCAGAGGAGTGCGACAGGTTTCGGCAGCCGGCACAGTTCCTATTGCCGCTGCCAGATGGGGGCTTTGTTCATTCCATTCCTGACCCTGTCGAATGACTGGAAACTGGCTGTAGATTTCCGATGTACTTATTCCGATCATAAACCGATCATTTTTTATCATTCCTGGGTTCGTTTTCAAGAGCCATCTTATTCTTCGGAGAACGTTCTTAGATTACGGTACATTCTCATGGCATATAAATAAAAATTTAAACACCTTTGAAACAAACGATAGGAATGAGATTGACCGTCCAATTGTTCACCTTTATAATAAGGTCTTAATATACGGAATATGTCATTCGTATCACCAGAAATCCCGCACACTTGGCCACGCGCGACAATGGTGCTGGTCACAACAATGACAGTGGCAGCAGATGTAATTTACCGCCAAGTAGCGGTCTTGCATCTTGCTGCGGGGTCCAGAACATCTATAATAATAATAATAATAATAATAATAATAATAATAATAATAATAATAATAATAATAATAATAATAATAATAATAATAATAATAATAATAATAATAATAATAATAATGTTCTGGACCGTCGTCAAATGTGCAGACAGCGCTGGAAACGGGTCCTGGACGGGTAATGACTAAGAATGCAGTCCAGCTGCGGGTTCAGTACCGCCAAAGCACCCAAGAGGACACCACGCCGGATCTCCTCAAGGATTTGATCCATATTAAAAATTCTTATAGGAAAAGATGGCAAAGATTTAGGGACCCAACTGACCGGGTGGAATACCTGGACCTAGCCCGGGAAGTACGAAATCGATTGTTGGAAAGAAAGATTGTAAAATGGGAGGGAACTTGCCGTAATCTATTAGAAACCGAGTCAGATCGCGAATTTTGGCGGATTCTCTCAGATAACCAGTCAGATCGCGAATTTCGGCGGATTATATATAAAACAATAAGCATTCAATTATAAATTTCAGTATAATACCGTAGCGAAGCACGGGTATCTTGCTAGTCTATATATATAAAGTAACTTGTCCTGACTGACTGACTGACTCATCATCGCCGAGCCAAAACTACTTGACATAAAGAAATGAAATTTTGAGGATACATTCATAATAAGATGTAGGTGCTCGCTAAGAGAGGATTTTTGGATATTCCGTCTCTAAGGGGGTGAAAAAGGGGGTGAAATTTTAAAATGAGTGTATCTATATCTCAACACTTTAAAGGTTTACAGGTGTAAAAATTGGTATTTAGAATCTCCTTTAAAAATAAGGAAACACGTATTTTTTTATTTTCGGAAAATGCCAATGGGAGGGGTGAAAAAGGGTGAAATATTGGTTGAATGCCTTTAATGAGGATACCGGTACTTATATCTCAGAAACTGAACATATTACAGACCTGAAAAATGGTACTTTTGATCACTTTTAAAAATAAAGAAACACGTATTTTTTAATTTTGGAAAATCCAATTAATGGGAGGGTGAAATGGGGGGTGAATTTTAAAATTAGTGTATCTATATCTCAAAACTTTGAAAGTTTACAGATGTAAAAATTGGTATTTAGAATCTTCATTGAAAATAAAGAAACATGTATTTTTTTTGTTTCCGAAAAACGCAATAGGCAGGGTGAAAAGTGGTGCAAAATTGTTTGAGTGAATTTAATGAGGATACTTATATCTCAGAAAATGAAGATATTACAGACCTAAAAATTGGTGTTTGGGAGCTCCTTTAAAAATAAAGAAACGTGTATCTTTTTGTTTTCGGAAAATCCAATTAATGGGGGTGAAAAGGGGGGTGAATTTTTAAAATGAGTGTATCTATATCTCAAAACTTTTAAAGTTTATAGATGTAAAAATTGGTCTTTAGCATATCCATTAAAAATAAGGAAACACGTATTATTTTGTTTTCGGAAAATCCCAATAGGAAGGGTGGAAAAGGGTGAAAAAGGGGTTGAATGCCTTAAATGAGGCTACTTATATTTCAGAACATGAAGATATTACAGACCTGAAAATTGGCGTTTGAGATCTCCTTTAAAAATGAAGAAACACGTATTTTTTGGTTTTTGGAATATCCAATTAATAGGGGGTGAAAAGGGGGTGAATTTTTAAAATGAGTATTTCTATATATCAAAACTTCTAAAGTTTATAGATGTAACAATTTGTACTTAGAATCTCCTTTAAAAATAAAGAAACATGTATTTTTTGTTTTCGGAAATGCCACTTGGGTGGAGGGGGTAGTTAATAATGACTGAAAATGGTATTGACTTCCCTTAATTAGGCTACTGATATCTCAAAAATGGAGATGTTACAGACGTGAAATGTGATATTTGGAATCTGCTTTAAAAGTAAAGAAACACGTATTCTCGGAAAATCCAATGAGGGGGGGGGGGGGGTTAAAGAATAGAAAAATTAATTGACTTATTTGTATGAGAATACATAAGCTAATAAAAACTAAAATTGTTACAGACGTGAAAATTGGTATTTGGATCTCCTTTTAAAACAAAGGAAAACGCGTTTTTTGGGGGAAAACCATCTTGGGGTGTGTGTGGGGGGGGAGTGAAAAGGAATTGAATTCCTTTCGTGAGGACACATAAATCTAAAACTGAAGAAGTTAGAGTCGTGATATTTGGTATTTAGAAGACCCTTTACTATTAAAGAAACAAGTATTTTTTGCCGCAAAATTCACTTAGGGGGGAGGGGGAGGAGTTTGAAAGGAAGTGAAAAAAGTGAATTATTTTTATGGGTATACTTATATCTCAAAACTGAAGGTAATAGACGTGACCACATTGGTGTTTTGAATCTCCTTTAAACATAAAGAAGCACGCCATCTTTTCATTCTTTTTTTGGGGGGGGGGGTAAATAAACTTAACGGCGGTGGGGTGTAAAAGGAGGGGAGACCAATTGATTTTACTGTTCGCAATGTACTTACAAGGAGCCTCCGTTGCTCAGGCAGCAGCGCGCCGGCCTCTCACAGCTGGGTTCCGTGGTTTAAATCCCGGTCACTCCATGTGACATTCGTGCTGGACAAAAATGAGGCGGGACAGGTTTTTCTCCGGATACTCCGGTTTTCCCTGTCATCATTCACTCCAGCAACACTGTCCAATATCAGTTCATTTCATTTGTCATTTATTAATCATTGCCCCAGAGAAGTGCGACAGGCTTCGGCAGCCGGAACAATTCCTATTGTCGCCGCTAGCCGGGGGCTTTATTCATTCCATTCCTGACCCTGTCGAATGACTGGAAACAGGCTGTAGATTTTCGATGTACTTATTCTGATCATAAACCGATCATTTCTAACCTTTCCTGGGTTCATTTTCAAGAACCATCTTTTCCTTCGGAGAACGTTCTTAGATTACAGTAGATTCTGCTGGCATATAAATAAAAATTTAAACTAATTTGAAATAAACGATAGGAAAGAGATTGACCGTCCGTTCACCTCTATAATAAGGTCAATAATGCACGGAAGTATGTCATTCGTATCGCCAGAAATCCCGCACATTTGCCTAAGCGCGACGATGGTGCTGGTCACATTGTCAACAATGACAATGGCAGCGGATGTAAGTTACCGCCAAGTAGCGGTCTTGCATCTTGCTGTGGGGTCCAGAACATCGATAATAATAATAATAATAATAATAATAATAATAATAATAATAATAATAATAATAATAATGTTGTGGAGCGTCGTCAAATGTGCGGACCGCGCTGGAAACGGGTCCTGGACTGCTAATGACTAAGAATGCAGTCCGGCCGCGGGTTCAGTACCGCCAAGGCATCCAAGACGACACCACGCCGGATCTCCTGAAGGATTTGATCCATATTTAAAATGCTTATAGGAAAAGATGGCAAAGATTTAGGGACCCAACTGACCGGGTAGAATATCTGGACCTAGCCCGGGAAGTACGAAACCGATTGCTGGAAAGAAAGATTGAAAAATGGGAGGAAACTTGCCGTAATCTATTAGAAAACGAGTCACATCTCGAATTTTGGTGGATTCTCGCAGAAAACGAGTCAGATCGCGAATTTCGGCATTCAACAATAAGCATTCAATTACAAATTTCATTATAATACCGTAGCGAAGCACGGGTATATTGCTAGTCTATATATATAAAATAACTTGTCCTGACTGACTGACTGATACATCATCGCCGAGCCAAAACTACTGGACAGAAAGAAATGAAATTTTGGGGATACATTCATATTACGATGTAGGTGCTCGCTAAGAGAGGATTTTTGGAATTTCCTTCGCCAAGGGGGTGAAAAAGGTTGTGAAATTTTAAAATGAGTGTATCTATATCTCAAAACTTTAAAAGTTTACAGATGTAAAAATTGGTATTTAGAATCTTCATTAAAATCAAAGAAACACGTATTTTTTGTTCTTGAAAAATCCAATTAATGGGAGGGTGAAAAGGCGGGCGAATGTTTAAAATGAGGGTATCTATATCTTAAAACTTTGAAAGATTACAGATGTAAAAATTGGCATTTAGAATCTTCATTAAAAACAAAGAAACACGTATTTTTTTGTTTTCGGAAAATCCTATTAGGAGGGGTGAAAAGGGGTGAAAAATGGGTTGAATGCCTTTAATGAGGATACTTATATCTCAGAAACTGAAGATATTACAGACCTGAAAATTGGTGTTTGTGCTCTCCTTAAAAAATAAAGAAACGCGTATTACTTTGTTTTTGGAAAATCCAATTAATGGGGGGTTGAAAAGGGGGTGAATTTTTAAAATGAGAGTATCTATATCTCAAAACTTTTAAAGTTTACAGATGTAAAAGTTGGTATTTAGAATCTCCTTTAATAATAAAGAAACATGCATTTTTTGTTTTCGGAAAGTCCCATTAGGAGGAGTGAAACAGGGGTTGAATACCTTTAATGTGGATACTTAAATCATAGAAACTGAAGATATTACAGACCTAAAAATTGGCATTTCGGAACTCCTTTAAAAATAAAGAAACATTTCTTCTTTTGGAAAATCCAAATAGTAGAGGGGAGGGGGAGAAAACGGGGTAGATTTTTAAAATGATTTTATCTACATCTCAAAACTTTAAAAGTTTGCACATGTAAAAATTAATATTTAGAATCTCCTTTAAAAATAAAGGAACACGTATTTTTTTGTTTTCTGTAAATCGCAATAGGAGGGGTGTAAAAGGGTGAATAATGGGTTGAATGCCTTTAATGAGGATACATATATCTCAGAAACTGAAGATATTACAGAAATGCAAATTTGTATATGGGATCTCCTTTAAAAATAAAGAAACACGTATTTTTTGTTTTTGGAAAATCCAATTAATGGCGGTGAAACAGGAGTGACAAATTGGGGTGAATTTTTTGAAATACTATATCTACAGAATATCTGAGAAACGTAGAATTTTACAGACATAAAAAGTAGTATTTGGAATCTCCTGTAAATGTAAAGAAACAGAGGTTTTTGGAAACTCCTCTTAAGGGGAACTAAAAAGTGGGTGAAATTTTAAAATGAAAATGTATACAGTATATCTCAACAAACTTAACATGCTACAGAAGTGAAATATGGTACTTTTATCTCTATTAAAAATAAAGAAACGTGTATTTTTACTTTTCCGAAATACCACTTGGGTGGAGTGGGGGGGGGGTAAATATGACTGAAAATGGTGTTGAATTATTTTAATTAGGCTACTGTTATTTCAAAAATGAAGATGTTCCAGACGTGAAATTTGATATTTGGAATCTGATTTAAAAGTAACGAAACACCTATTCTCGGAAAATCCAATGATTGTGGGGGGGGGGGGTGAAAGAATTTAAATTTAATTGACTTAATTGTATGAGAATACTTACATCTAATAAAAATTTAAGTTGTTAGGGCCTACAGACATGAAAATCAGTATTTGGTTCTCCTTTAAAAACAAAGAAAAATCCGTTCTTTTGGGGGGGGGGGGGATCATCTTGGGACGCGCGACAACGGTGCTGGTCACATCCTCAGTAATGACAGTGGCAGCAGATGTAATTTAGCGGCAAGTAGCGATCTTGCATCTTGCTGTGGGGTCTAGAACATAAATAATAATAATAATAATAATAATAATAATAATAATAATAATAATAATAAGAATATTAATAATAATAATAATAATAATAATAATAATAATAATAATAATAATAATAATAAAAATAATAATAATGTTCCGGACCGTCGTCAAATGTGCGGACCGCGCTGTAAACGGGTCCTGGACGGGTAAGGACTAAGGATGCAGTCCGGCCGCGGGTTCAGTATCGTCAAGGCACCCAAGACGACACCATGCTGGATCTCCTGAAGGATTTGATCCATATTAAAAATGCTTATAGGAAAAGATGGCAAAGATTTAGGGACCCAACTGACCGGGTGGAATACCTGGACCTAGCCCTGGAAGTGCGTAATCGATTGCTGGAAAGATAGATTGAAAATGGGAGGAAACTTGCCGTAATCAACATTAGCAAACGAGTCAGATCGCAAATTTTGACGGATTCTCTCAGAAAACGAGTCAGATCGCGAATTTCGGCGGATTATATATAAAACAATAAGCATTCAATTCTAAATTTCAGTATAATACCGTAGCGAAGCACGGGTATCTTGCTAGCATGTAATAGAACTGAAGCTGCAAATGAATAGCATAACTACAATGGCAGATAAAGTAAAGTGAAAATTTTACAAGATTCGAAATTAATGAATCGGAATGTTTAGCTAAAACCCTAAACGTACTGGATGTTTAACTCCAAATAAATCACTATCATTTCCCCATTCCCATTCAAGAACTGTACATTTCGACATGAAACGTTCGGTGTACCCGAAATAGTTCCAGATTTGTGACAGCTATGTAACCCTGATAAAAGGAATACAGCAATACTCTACATGCTGTTATTATTATTATTATTATTATTATTATTATTATTATTATTATTATTATTATTATTATTATTATTATTATTATTATTCACAATTTTAGGCAATAATGATTGAGAAATTAATACATGGGAAAGGAAATACAGGCAGAGGTGAATGATGAACATGATAGTGTAACCGTTCACCACCATGCCCATAGGCATATCATGAGGTCCAACTGATAAATATATGTAGTTTACCGCGGTATTCTGCGACATATTTGGTCGTAATGAGTATTTTTCGTCCAGACCGGGATACGAATGGCGAGGCGCCAGCTCAGAGGGTGAGGGTCTAGTTACGTGCACAGAGAGAAAGAGGGCTCAGTGCAGCGAGTCCTTGGAAATAGCGCTCTCACTTCGCAGGCAGAGAAGAGAACAACCACGCCAAGCGCAGGAGAACATTTGGGTCAGAATGCGGAGTCTATTACAGTGTTTTAACTCAAGAGCTGGATATTCTCGCCGATTTCCCTGTATATCCACTGGTGCCAACTCATAGTATTCACTTGTTAATAATAATAATAATAATAATAATAATAATAATAATAATAATAATAATAAAAGTTATGGTACACGCTATGGAAAGGACTCATTTGAACCGGCTTATTTAATGCTAATTAATGACGTCAGAAGATGTACTACATAATGTGTGTTGTCAGTAATGACGCATTTTAGACAGGTGTGCGTAAGTGGAAAGCAGATGTTAGAGGCGAGCCGCGCGACAGAAACGAGGGACTCCCCACGATACAGTAGCCCAAGCGCCAATTTGTAAAGGAAAGCCCACGAGATTACGAGAGATCCAACGATGCAATTTGAATGAAACTCGTTCGGTGGAAAGTGGAATTTTTGGGTACAATTTGACTACTCACACAACTCTGAGAAATCATTATTAACGGACCGAATTTTCGCAAGTGGGCGGAACTTACCACCACTCTAGGCGACAAGCTGGCATCACTATATAGGAAACCCCAAATAGTCCATAGTACTCCATTCTTATACATTCGACCGCAGTTGTTACTTGTTAGCTGTGAACTTCATCGGTCAGTGTGAGCCAGTGTGCTCAGTTATTGTAAGTCAGTGTGACTGAAAAATATTGTGCGCTATTCACTTTGAATCATTGTGTTCAACTTAAGTCTATGTTATATCATACAATTCCACGTGAATATATAATCCAATCGTACGGGATGAAAGAAGGAATGGGTGTAAGAGTGTAGGTGTTTGTACTGCCCATATTAACATATTCACATAGTAAGGGAATGCATACCATTAGAGTCAGTGGTGGCTCATATGCATAACATTTAAAGAGCTTCTGTTGATTGTGAGAACGCAGTGAGATGCCGATATGTTCTACGAATTCTTAGTTGCCTGGATTAACACAAGTGCAGTGTCGAGAGGCGCTAATTGAACTAATAGGAAGTGCTAGTATATCCAGGGAATAGTGTCTGAACGGAATTGTGACGCTCATCTAAAATAACGGAAATCACTACTGTGATGGTACAAAGGGAAATGAGTAGCGAGTTACAGAGACTTGATCGTTACTCGGTTAGTTCACTAGAGTCCGTTAGTGTGTATAGCCATAGCAGGTTATTCGATGATGAATAAAACATTACATCATTAATAAATTTCCCACGTACGAGAGTGATCGTCGGACCCAGAAGAGGAATCTACGAGAGTCGCGCCCTGTGCCTGCATCAAGCCATAATGTACGGGACCTAGAAGAAGATGAACTGAGGACAATTCATTAACGAGGCTTCTGTATTTGTAGCTTAAATCCCTCAGCTGTACCTTCTGATGACAGCCGACTACAAGAAGATGCGTTAAGTACATTCCATTGTTCTAAGCATGAATTTCATACCGCCCGCAAAATGTTAAAACTTGTGTATATAATTTTCTCTTCCATATAAATATCTCGAGGATAGGTGAGCGCCATAGGCGTGTTTCGAAGGAGTGAAGCTTTTATTAATAGTCTTTATATGGGTTTCTTCTGTGATTGGGGTAATCACAAGTTTATCCTGTGGAATTTCTTGCATGAAGTAAGTATAAGGCCCATGGTGTTTGTTGTGTGAGAATCATTGTTAATATGGGTTTAATACTTCAACAGACGTTCTAAATCACTACAGTTCCATTAGTCGCTATGCGTCGTCATAGTATTTCAAGTATAATTTGTTTCAATGCTTCGCAAGTAAGGCGGGACGCTCCTTTTAATTTTAAGGCTGCAACCAGATGAAGGTGAAGAAACGATTCTGGGTGCGCTCCATGATTTATATAGTACGCGAATGATGTTGTGTGAGTTAAATTATCTGGTGAAACAGAGTCATCAAAATGAATGAACAATGTGGTTTGGATACTAGTGTGTGAGGGATGGAGAGGAAAGATGAAAGAATAACCCAGTATGAATATTATAATCATAGTAAGGCTGACTAGAGCTGGGTCATTAATATTTGGTAGCAATAAATGATGTTGTGCCTGGACAAGACGAAGGACGTGCGAAGTGAAGTCCGTACTTGGGCTGGGAACGAAAGGGAAAATGTTATCCCAGCTGACGAAAACAGGCGGCCGCTCAGAGATGGATTTACGTCCCCTAACGCGAAAGAATGCTGAGCCCGGAGATGCGTTCGCTCGGTTGTCAAAAGCTATGGACATTCATACGAGAAGTCTGCTCCACTTCAACACTGTATTAAGATTCATATACCAAATACATATATATAGTACCACCAGCGTTGTAAACTCGATGTTTCATTAGATGAACAGATTCCGCCCATTTTTTAATTAAGTGAGATCGGAGATAGGGTTTTAGATGTCCACCCCGATACCGGAGAGCATGGGTTATATACCATGTAGTATTGACAACTTTGGTCAATACCAGGAGACCTGGAAGGGTCACAATTTCTATATGCATTCTTGTGTGTTCTGTGTATTGTTTGTCCTTGTAATTTCAGGTGATTACTCCTTTTATATCCATGTGTTTATATTATTCAATGATGTTTATGGTGTCTTAGAGGAGACCAACGTAGCTTGGGTCCGCTTTGTGATATAGTCTGATAAGGTATCCCAGAGAAACATGCATATGCTTACTGTAATAATTCATTAAGGTAGTCAAGTAAATATAGTATGCAAAATACGGCGATATAATATTCATGACTGTGGGAATGTGCGTAACTGTATTTCATTAAATATCTCACCACCATGAAAGACACCGAATAAGTTTATTCGCTTCACGAGAGGTGACATCCCAGTATATATATATATATATATATATATATATATATATATATATATATATATATATATATATACACTGACTGACAGAGCAAATGCAACACCAAGAAGGAGTGGTCAGAACTTTATGCCAATTGCAGGGTAGACTGACGTCACTGAGGTATGCTCATGATGTGAAATGCACCGCTGTGCTGCGCACGTAGCGAACGATAAATGGGACACGGCGTTGGCGAATGACCCACTTCGTACCGTGATTTCTCAGCCGACAGTCATTGTAGAACGTGTTGTCGTGGGCCACAGGACACGTGTATAGCTAAGAATGCCAGGCTGCCGTCAACGGAGGCATTTCCAGCAGACAGACGACTTTACGAGGGGTATGGTGATCGGGCTGAGAAGGGCAGGTTGGTCGCTTCGTCAAATCGCAGCCGATACCCATAGGGATGTGTCCACGGTGCAGCGCCTGTGGCGAAGATGGTTGGCGCAGGGACATGTGGCACGTGCGAGGGGTCCAGGCGCAGCCCGAGTGACGTCAGCACGCGAGGATCGGCGCATCCGCCGCCAAGCGGTGGCAGCCCCGCACGCCACGTCAACCGCCATTCTTCAGCATGTGCAAGACACCCTGGCTGTTCCAATATCGACCAGAACAATTTCCCGTCGATTGGATGAAGGAGGCCTGCACTCCCGGCGTCCGCTCAGAAGACTACCATTGACTCCACAGCATAGACATGCACGCCTGGCATGGTGCCGGGCTAGAGCGACTTGGATGAGGGAATGGCGGAACGCCGTGTTCTCCGATGAGTCACGCTTCTGTTCTGTCAGTGATAGTCACCGCAGACGAGTGTGGCGTCGGCGTGGAGAAAGGTCAAATCCGGCAGTAACTGTGGAGCGCCCTACCACTAGACAACGCGGCATCATGGTTTGGGGCGCTATTGCGTATGATTCCACGTCACCTCTAGTGCGTATTCAAGGCACGTTAAATGCCCACCGCTACGTGCAGCATGTGCTGGCCGGTGGCACTCCCGTACCTTCAGGGGCTGCCCAATGCTCTGTTTCAGCAGGATAATGCCCGCCCACACACTGCTCGCATCTCCCAACAGGCTCTACGAGGTGTACAGATGCTTCTGTGGCCAGCATACTCCCCGGATCTCTCACCAATCGAACACGTGTGGGATCTCATTGGACGCCGTTTGCAAACTCTTCCCCAGCCTCGTACGGACGACCAACTGTGGCAAATGGTTGACAGAGAATGGAGAACCATCCCTCAGGACACCATCCGCACTCTTATTGACTCTGTACCTCGACGTGTTTCTGCGTGCATCGCCGCTCGCGGTGGTCCTACATCCTACTGAGTCGATGCCGTGCGCATTGTGTAACCTGCATATCGGTTTGAAATAAACACAAATTATTCGTCCGTGCCGTCTCTGTTTTTTCCCCAACTTTCATCCCTTTCGAACCACTCCTTCTTGGTGTTGCATTTGCTCTGTCAGTCAGTGTATATATGTTTTGCTGTATAGTAATATAACATATACCAGCGGGTATGGATAATAAAATAAGTGGACTCCCTTATTCAGTGCAAAGTGTAAATTCCTAGGTGCATACTTACTAGATGAGTTGGAGATATCAAATGATAGATATAAACAGACTGACATGGACGTGGAAGCACCCTCCAGGTAGTTGATTTGTAATTATATGGCATTGTCTTGTGCAAATTTATTCTTGTGACTCTATCAGTTAATTAAAATTTATATTTATATAGGAACATTCTTCTCATTTCAGTAGTTCGTGTATTCCTCTCATGTTATAGAACATCCTACTTTCAATATATTTAAATTAAATGCCCATTTTTATCGAACAGGCCATTGACCCGTAATGCTCTCGAGCTTAGCCGTTGGGGCAGTGAAAGTAGGGAGGATGGGACTTCGACCCCGGGACTGATTTCCGAAGTTCTCATCCAACAGATTGCCATTCAAACTTTTATTTTTGAAACTGAATTGCCTTAATGGTGCCCTGATGAGCCCGGGACAGGTGCATTAAAAAGGCTAAACATGGTTAGCCATATTAAATTACATGTCCAGTAGTGTACAATGTATGAGAAATGCATGTTGTAACGGTTCAAATCCCGTTACAAGATGATATCTGTATTTTTATTATTGTATGATTTTATCTGTATTATTATTATTATTATTATTATTATTATTATTATTATTATTATTATTATTATTATTATTATTATTATTATGTCAGTATTATTATTTTATCTGTGATATTGTTACTATTATTGTAATTATCCGTTTTATTCAATTTTGCAATTGCCTGTTGCTTGCAAGATTGCACTTAGATGTATGCATATATACGTATGTGTAGATTATCATTAAACACCTGTACAGTGAGAATTGTTGTATATATCAGAGATTGGAAGTGACGTTGTTATATTGCTAGACCACTGGCGATTCTGCCAAGTCATCGCCACTCCATGGCTACGGCATCGTATTTATTTAGATATGCGCTCAGAGAGTCGGCCGCCGCAGGGCTATTTCACCACTGGATGTAATATCTGTCGCGTAGGAGGGAGTATGTCATTGTTATTTCTGGAGATTACGTAGTTGTGTCAACCAACGTCTATATAAGGTGGATGCATATTGTAGCGTCAGTCATTACTTATACGGATGCAGTACAGTGAAGTAGTCTACTAGATCAAGAGGCCTTAGTTGGTCAGTCAACCAGTGTGAACGAGAGATGGTGAAGACTCAGTGAGCCATTATTGGTCATTGAGAGAGTGAGACCAAATGGTTGGTCCGTCACTTAGTGGAAGACGCGGACGCAAGGCTTACCAAGGAGTCAGAGAGGGCAACCCTGGACCTGCCAAGAGGTCATACCATATTGATTTACAAAGAAGTCAGATGATATGGAGAAGAAGCAGTCGCAAGGATGTATCACCACGTTAGGCGTGACACATCTACAGTAAACACCAGAGCAATGGATTACGTCGTAATTACACTCAAAGTGTTGAAGGTACAGTCAAGTGAATCAGTGAGGGAAATATTTCGTATAAATTGTTAAATGTCCGGTCAAGAAGAATTCAAATTCATGCCTAGTTTCTTTCAGTTGCAATGTCATAATTTCATATTCTCATCTGTTTTATCGCAACAAGACTCACTATTTTTTGATATATTATTTAAAGAATATATATATTGTTCTATCAAACGAATTCAGAGTTTCATTTCATTGACAGTAAAATATCTTAACCTCAAAATTAATGGGGAAACCGAACGCCAATCTCCTTTTCCCAGAACTTATATGGTATGTTGTCAAAAGTAAGCTTATTACCCCACACCCTAGAGATAGTCAAGAGTCTCATTCTATTATTGCTGTACTGAGTGACAGCTGGCGCCCTTCAAATAACGTATGTGTAAGTGAGCAGGTAACAAGTAAGTGTGAGTACAAGGTCCGACGAGTGTGTATTTTATTTAATGAATGTTAATTTTCATAATTTCCATTTTAAATGCAGATATTCAGACTTTTTCAAGGAAAATGCAGATTTACATATGTTGTAAAGTTAGTCAGCTATTCAGGAACATGTTCACAATGTGGCAATGGCTTTAACCACTCACATATAATTAATTACTTTATATTCCACGGTCGGAGTTCGGCACTTGTGTTTTAAAATCGTATTCCATCCATAAATGTTGACGAATGGCAGTACGGAGACTCAATCGCGTCTTCTGATTGTGTTGGTTGGTTTCCTTGTAACACCAACTGATTCATGACGCTCGGCACGGAATTTGCTACTTTCAATGATGTTCATATCCAGGTACGTTTTGTGGGAGAATATTTAACTAGTAGCCTTTGTTATGTGTCCCAGGTGACAACGGCATGCGCACATGTCTTTTCGCGACACTGTTTTACAGGAGGTCGTTCTGGATCAATGGAGACGATGTTTGAAGGGAGATTAGCTTACGAAAAGCCATGTTTCCACCAATGATCATGCTCAATTAGAAAGCCAGCATTCTTAGCTATAGCCCGACAACGCAATTTCCACTGCAGCAGGCTTTTTCGAAGAGCTAGCGGTCTGTCTTATCCCACTCCTCCTGGCAGGCTTTCCAGAGGCCAATGATAGTGCGTAAACGTCTATTTCCTAAGGCCCTTTTTAGGAGTCCAAATGCACAGAAATCCATTGGCGACCCATCGGGTGCCTTCACCGGAATGCCAGTAAAAGGAATTGCACGGATTTCAGTTTCAATCTCCATTCTCTCTAAGAACAGACGAGTCCAACGAGAGGTGGATGGATGCTTTATCTTGATGTACCCGTACGTGATTTTTCGCTGTCACATACAGTGCCGGGACAACCGTGGTGTAACTGGGTGTTGAAATCTCCTACTAGTAGTATGTAGAGTTCACGTTCACATTATTAACGACACGGCGAATGGTTGACTTGCCATTGTAGCAGTATCCAGCGATGATCGTGAAACACACAATGTTTGATCATTTTTGTTTTGTCTGTAGGGCGGTAGTAAATTGAGCGGAGTTTGTTACAGTCACTAAGATACACATATGCTTCGTCTAATGTCACCAGATTTTTCCATCTGTCGCCTGACAGACAGCCCTCACACAGCTTTCTTGCGTTAGTGCGACGTTCCGAAATGTAACGAGGCAACAGCTTGTGAACTTGGCGCTTATGCCACTTTTCTAATTGCAAGTCCTCGTTGATTATGGTATTAATTGTTGAAACAGACGTCCTAAACTTACGTGTGCTAGTCCTTTGGGTGGCAGAATTAACACCTGAGACAAGGGTCTTCACTTTCCTCACAACTTCTGGTGTACGGCTGGTGGCTAGTCGTGGATTTGCCTGCTTTTTTCCCCTCTGTAATTAAGACCAGTCGGCCTTTGCCTTTTTCATTCAATACAGCACTGATCCCGTTCTTTGATATCAAGAAATCACGCTTCTTGCGCATTCCTTGGATTTCAAAATAGCTACATTTAGCATCGGAAAGGGTCAATCCGCTTCGGCATCGCTGCAGCTAATGTCACAAAACTCTACACCAGAGGTGCTCAGCTGGGCGTCCGTTGAGACTGGCCCAGTGCGGCCGGGCTGGCGTGACGTAAATGAGGGCAGCTTACGTAGCAAGTATACATCACAGTGAAGCGAGAGAGCGAACACACTTGGCAGTGAAGTGAAGCGGTGAAGCTCTCCTCCACTACTCAGCGAAATGTTGATTGCGATACCGTATAGTAGGCCTGTTTGAAAAAACAAAACAGTATAATGGCCAGAAAACAGACCTTTACAAGATACTCCCGTTTGATTTATTCTGCGCTGGATATAAACGGTCAGTTGTATTTTCTTATATTTATACTTACACATTCAAAGAAAACGGACACGATATAATTTTTGTGTTACAATTTACAAGGATACAGTAATTAAGCGTACAAGCTACGATTTACAATTCCTTGGATGTAAATGACAGTATTTCCTTTATAAAAAAGTTAAATTCCTGTTATTCATTCAGAAAAACCTAGTATATATTTACACCAAGCTCGATAGCTGCAGTCGCTTAAGTGCGGCCAGTATCCAGTATGCGGGAGTTAGTAGGTTCGAACCCCACTGTCGGCAGCCCTGAAGATGGTTTTCCGTGGTTTCCCATTCTCACACCAGGCAAATTACCTGTACCTTAATTAAGGCCACGGCCGCTTCCTTCCCAGTCCTAGCCCTTTCCTGTCCCATCGTCGCCATAAGACATATCTGTGTCGGTGCGACGTAAAGCCAATAGGAAAAAAAATATTTACAAGTTTATTAGTTGATTTTACAGTGTGGTTTGACTTTCCCTCTTCAATGAATTTCTCAAAATAGTAACTAAATCTTATCAGGCGTACGATAATAATAACTAGCCTCTAAATGGCAAGGGAGTTTCATCACGAGTGAGGACATAAATATCTACTATCCAAGATAAAAGTACAACAACGTAAATGTATCTACCAAATAAATGTACAGTATGCCTTCAAATAAATAATCTAACTGGTAACTGATGTTATTCGCGGTAAACATGATTGGATTGTTGGTGAGTTTATCAGATAATTTAAATCCAAGCAACCACAAGCCACAGCTTATCCACCTTAACCCCGTATTACTGTATAATAGGGAAGTTTCTAAAAGCACCTCTTAAAATATAATAGTGAACATTATAATTCATTGCGTACAGTACAAACATATTTCTCCCCATTACTCACTTTTGTTCCCCTATTCGGTCCTCATCTGCCATCACACATATATCTCAACTGAGTAGTATTTTAAACTTTTTCACTTTCATTTTAAGACTCGTAATCCTGATTTTAAGAACAAAACTAAATCTAACATCTTGAACTACCTGGGTATATTTGACCTAAGAAGCCGTGTACAGTCTGCGATCTATGTTACCTACATAAAATAATTAATGGCTATACCAAATGCAATACTCTTCCAACGTGCTTCTCTATACATGCTACCCCCCACCCAACACGCTACCGGCGTGTCCCGTCCGTGCCTAACCTTACAACTTTCTCCCAACATTGATAACTCACTATCCGATATCGACAAATTCCCACACTTTGCATCCTTGAAACAAAAATCTACAGCCCGTTTCCAGTCATACGGCCGGGTCAGGAATGGAATGAATGAAGCCCCGATCTAGCGGCGAGGATAGGAATTGTGCCGGCTGCCGAAGCCTGTTGCACTCCTCTGGGGCAATGATTAATGACTGATACTGGAAAGTGTTGCTGGAATGAAAGATGACAGGGAAAACCGGAGTATGCGGAGAAAAACCAGTCCCGCCTCCGCTTTGTCCAGCACAAATCTCACATGGAGTGACCGGGAGTTGAACCAGCGGTGAGAGGCCGGCACGCTGCCGTTTGAGCCACGGACGGTCACTTTCCATCCTTCAAAAACAAAATCAAAAACTTCCTTTGAATTCCTCTCCAGGTTTCCAATTCTCTCCGCCCTTCCAACCCATGACCTTCCTTCTGTACCCGACCACTGCCAGTTATCGTTCTCATTGTTATTGTTATTTATTTACTGTTGATACTTAATATTATTGTTTATACCGATTGTTACCTTTTTATACTTATTTAAATTTCTTATTTTATTAGTAAAAAATTGCCCTCCGTAGGCTGTATCTAAAAATAAATAAATAAATAAATAAATAAATAAATAAATAAATAAATAAATACTCGTAGCTCACATTAAAAGGAAATTCACCATATTTCCTAATGGATGGAAAATTTAAGAAAAAATTCTAGTCGCTTATAATTATTTCCACACCTTCGTTGTTATATGGGTTCCATATAACAGTAGTGTATTCGAGTCTAGAGCGTACTAAAGTATTACAGAGTGTAATAATTGCTGTTATTCCATTAAATGGTTTTCTATTACGTATGACAAATCCCAGCATTTTATTAGCGCTGTTAGCCGTTCTTTCAAAATGACTTCGGAATGTTAACTTGGCATCGAATAATATGCCACGGTCATGGTATTTGACGAAAGTTAAAGTTACTGGGACTTCGGCTCTTCAGAAAGAAAGGGTTACACACTTGAAAATACTGAACCTTAGTGTGTTCTTAGTGTTCCATTCGCAGATGTTATCTATATAGCACTGTAGAAGATGGCAATCCACTGTTGTTGAAATACTCCTGTACGATTTCAGCTCATCTGCATAAGGTAAGCATCTGGAATGCCTTATTAGCTATTGGTATGTCTTTCAGAATTTCGTCTGCAAGGCTTAGTGAATTAACTGTGGGCCTCCGTAATCTTCAATCCACTGATTCAAAAGCGGGCCTAAATATATATTCTCATTATTTTTCATTGATATTTACCGAATCATCAAACTGCGTACGATACAGGCGGGTAATCCATGCCAAAAATATCTTAATAATATTACGGTGCCGACTTGGTCCTAATGCTGAACTATGATGAAAGTCTCCAATCTAGTATCTTGGAGCTTGAAAATACACGCAGCGGAAGTAGCCTTGTTTAATTCCACACCTCTTATATTTAAATAATTACAAACTGAATCTAACTATTGTCACCTCGATCTCCCTCTGCTTCTCTTACCCTCCATGGAGAAGTCCATTATTCTCCTAGGTAACCCATCCTCCTCTATTCATCTCACATGACCCCGCGTACACTTTCATTCATTGACTTTTTTCCTAAGTTAGCCATTATCTCCTCAGTTCGGATACCCTCCTGCCATTGTATGCAGCTGTTTTTACCTGCAAACATCCTCACTACTTTCATGTCTGTTACTTCGAATTTATGGATAGGATATCCTGAGTTCACCCAGCTTTCACTCCCTTACAATAACTTTTGGTCTGAAAACGTTTCGATATAGAGCTTACTTCTTTCTAACAGAACATCATTAATCGCAACTGCGAGCTCATTACGTTCGCTTTGCTACACTTGGATTTGATTTCACTTATTATAGGAGAATTCACACCTAGGTAGTTGATTGACGCTGGCGGCTAGTGCGCCGTTGAGACACTACTATGACTACTACTACTGAATGTTTTCATTCCTCCCCTGAAGGGGGAGGCGGGCCTCCTAGACGATGACGCCGTCTCTCAGGCCTGGAGTTTTGTATCGGAGAAGGAGATGCTCGGAGAAGGTGAGAGGGTTGACGGCCGTGGCCTATACTAGGAACTGGCGCGGCATTCACCTTAGTGCAGGAGAATAGAAAACAACGGAAAACCATTCTCAGGACAGGCGACGGTGGGGACCAACCCCTCCCCGTCTCCCGAATACAGAGGCGTACAGCCACGGTAGAGCCGTGATCACCCCTCTCTCTGCTCGGTTGACCGATCGGAGCGCAGAGCTGTGGGACCACGGACGAGCAGCGACCACTTGTTGACCGCAGCCTATTCTGCAACCACCGTCCGTTGAGACACCACTGAAGCCTCTTATGTAGGATAATGCAGTGACGGTGCACTAGGGTATGTATGTAGGCCCTACCTCAACTTGTATGAATGCCTGCCTTTTGCTTTTATACCTAAAATTAGGTTCCCCGAAGGAAACCATATTTTCATTTAATTGATGTCTGACTCTTCGGCTGAATGTTCACCGTAGTGGCCTTCGGTTCAGAGAGTCTCTGGTTCGATTCCCGGCCGGGTCGGGGATTTTAACCTTCATTGGTTAATTCCAATGGCTCGGGGGCAGGGGTTGTGCTGTCCCCAACATCCCTGCAACTCACACACCACACATAACACTATCCTCCAACACAATAAGACGCACTTACCTACACATGGCAGATGCAGCCCACCCTCATCGGGGGTCAGCCTTACAAGGGCTGCACGAAATTATATATTATGTATTATATATTATATATATTATATATATTATATATATTATATATATTATATATTAGCAATTACCCGCGGCTTCGCACGCGTGGATTTCGTAATTTGTTCAAAGTAATCGCTCCTCGGCATTGTACTAAGACATTATCTGAGAATTCCTAAAGTATAAAAGCTCACCCAAAACTGGAGTTTCATTTAACTCAGAAATTCTTTGTAAACCATCTGTGTGGTATTATCTGTTGGGGCTAAGACGACCATGCGACATATAACTGTACATATGAGAAACAGTCTTCTCTCGAGTCGAAAAAATAAATACATGTTCCTTTATTTTTAAAGGAGATTCCAAATTCCTATTCCCATATCTGTAACATCTTCAGATTTTGAGATATACATAAGTATCCCCATAAAAAGAATTCAACCCCTTGATCAGTCCTTCCTCCACCCCTACCCGTATCTAAGTGTATTTTTGAAAACAAAAAACAGATTTCTTTATTTTTAAAGGAGATTCCAAATACCAATTTTCACGTCTGTAACATCTTCAGTTTTTAAGATATAAGTATCCTCATAAAAATAATTCAACTATTTTTCACTTCTTTTAACCCCCCGTTAAATGCCTTCTCCGAAAACAAAAAGGTACATGTTCCTGTATTTTGAAAGGACTTTCTAAATACCAAGTTCCATTTCTCTAACATGCTAAGCTTTTGACATGTGATGTAGATATACCGGCACTCATTTTAAAAATTCACCCGCTTTTTCAATTTTTTCAGCCCCTTAAATGAATTTTCCGAAAACCATAAAATGAGTGTTTCATTATTTTTTAAAGGAGATTCCAAATACCAGTTTTCATGTCTGTACGTCTGAAACACCTTCAGTTTTTGAGATAAATGTATACTCATAAAAATAATTCAACTTCTTCTTCTTCACTTCCTTCCACCCCTCTCCCGCCTTAAGTGGACTTTCCAAAAATAAAAAAAATGCGTGTATCTTTATTTTGAAAGGAAATTCAAAATACGAACTTTCACGTCTCTAACAGATTCAGTCTTTAAGATAACGTATCCCTTATAAACATATTTCAACTCCTAATTTACTTATTTTCAACCCACCACCCCTTACGTCGATTTTCCGAAAAAATAAATGAGTCTTCCTTTATTTTTAAGGGATATTCCAAACACTAATTTTCACGTCGGTAACATCTTCATATTTTGAGATATAAGTATCCTCATAAACGTAATTAAAGTCCTTTTTCACCCCCCTTCCTACCCGGTAAGCTGATTCCTCCCTCCCCAAAAGTGCGTGTTTCTTTAGTTTTAAGGGAGAATCCAAATGCCAATTTTCACGTCTTTAACATCTTTAGTTTTTGAGATATATGTATCCTCGTACATAGAATTCAACTAATTTTTCAATTTTTCACCCCGCTTAAGGAGATTTTCCGAAGACAAAAGAACACGTGTTCCTCTACATTGAGAGAATATTCCAAATACCAATGTTCATGCCTCTAACATCTTCAGTTTTTGAGATATAAGCGTCCTCATAAAAAGATTTCAAATCCCTTTTCACCCCAGCCCGTTAAGTTGATTTCTCCCACCTCAAAAATGTGTGCTTCTTTATTTTGAAAGGATATTCCAAATTCAAATTTTCACGTGTGTAACATGTTTAGTTTTTGAGATATAAGTATCCTCATATAAATAATTCAACTAATTTTTCAATTAATTAACACCCTTACGTGGATTTTCCAAAGACAAAAAAATTACGTGTTTCTTTAAATTGAAAGAAAATTCGAAATACAAATTTTCAAGTGTGTGACATCTTCAGTTTTTGAGATATAAGTATCCTCATGAAAAGAATTCTAATCATTTTTCACTCCACCCCCGCCCGTTAAGTTGGTTTCACCCCACCCAAAAAATGCGTGTTTATTTACTTTTCAAGGAGATTCCAAATACCAGTTTCCACGTCTGTAACCTTCAGTTTTGAGATATAAGTTTCTTCAGAAAAAGAAATCAATTTTTTTCACTCCCTTTCACACTCCCCACTCAAAATAAACTATACCCGTTTCTTTAAAAGACCTTCTAAATACGAATATCACAACTGTAACATCTTCAGTTCTTGAGATATATGTATCCTCGTAAAAGGAATTCATCTCCGTTTTCATCCCCCCTACCAAGTTGATTCCCCAAAAATGCGTGTTTCTTTAATTTTAAAGGAGATTCCAAATACCAGTTTTCACGTTTGTAACATATTTAGATTTTTTGATATATAAGTATCCTAATACATAGAATTCAACTAATTTTTCAATTCATTCACCCCGCTTAAGTGGATTTTCCGAAGCCAAAAGAACACGTGTTTCTTCACTTTGAAAGAAGATTCCAAATACAATATATTCATACAAATAATTCAACTAATTTTTCAATTCTTTCAACCCCCCCCCCCCGTTAAGGGATTTTCCGTAAACAAAGGAATTCGCGTTTCCTTATTTTTCAAGGAGATTCCAAATACCAATTTTCACGTCTGCAACATGTTAAGTTTTTGAGATATACTGTAGATAAGCTAATTTTAAAAATTAACCCCCTTTTTCAGTTCCCCTTAAGAGGATTTTCCAAAAAAATATTTGTTTCTTTACTTTTACAGGAAATTCCAAATACCAGTTTTCAAATCTGTATTATGTTACCTGTCTGGGATAATTTGCAGATATAGTCATTTAAAAACTTCACCCCATTTGTCACTCCTGTTCATTGGATTATCCCAAAACACAAAAATACGTGTTTCTTTGTTTCAAAAGGAGATT
Organism: Anabrus simplex; assembly: GCF_040414725.1. Classification (NCBI taxonomy): domain Eukaryota; kingdom Metazoa; phylum Arthropoda; class Insecta; order Orthoptera; family Tettigoniidae; genus Anabrus; species Anabrus simplex. The sequence goes on from NC_090266.1 coordinate 63,568,141, forward strand.
CCTAATTTCAATTGTAATGTCTGTAACATTTCAGTTTTTGAGATATAAGTCTCCTCTTAAAAGGCGTTCAACCCATTTTCCCACATTTTTCATCCCCTTAATGGGATTTTTCGAATACAAAAGAATACGTGTTTCTGTACTTTTAAAGGAGATTCCAAATGCCAATTTTTACGTCCGTAAACTTTTAAGTTTTGGAGATACAGATGTTCTCATTTTAAAATTTCACCCCCCCTTTCCACCCCCTTAGCGCCGGAATATCCCAAAATCCCCCCTTAGTGAGCCCCTACACCCTAATATAAATGTATCCCCAAAATTTCATTTCTTTATGTCCAGTAGTTTGGGCTCAGTGATGAGTCAGTCAGTCAGTCAGTCAGTCAGTCAGTCAGTCAGTCAGTCAGGACATGGTATTTTATATCTTGTTCTTTAGGTCATCAGTCCATAGACTGGTATGATGCAGCTCTCAATGCCATCCTACCCTGTGCTAACTGTTCATTTCTACGTAACTACTGCATCCTACATCTGCTCTAATCTGCTTGTCATATTCATACCTTTGTCTACCCCTACCGTTCTTACCACCTTCACTTCATTCAAAAACCAACTGAACAAGTCCTGGTGTCTTAAGGTGTGTCCTATCATTCTATCTCTTCTTCTCGTCAAATTTAGCCAGATCGATCTCCTCTCGCCAATTCGATTCAGTATCTCTTCATTTGTGATTCGATCTATCGATCTCACCTTCAGCATTCTTCTGGAACACCACATTTCAAAAGCTTATATCCTCTTTCTTTCTTTCTGAGCTAGTTATCGTCCATGTTTCACTTCCACACGAAAGTCTTCAAAAACATCTTTCTAATTCCTATATCAATGTTTGAAGTGAGCAAATTTCTTTTTTAAGAAAGCTCTTCCTTGCTTGTGCTAATCTGCATTTTATGTCTTCCTTACTTCTGCCATCGTTAGTTATTTTACTACCCAAGTAACAATATTCATCTATTCCTTTAAGACTTCCTTTCCTAATTTAATATTTCCTGCATCACCTGCCTTCGTTCGACTGCACTCCATTACTTTTGTTTTGGACTTATTTATTTTCATCTTGTACTCCTTACCCAAGACTTCGTCCATACCATTCAGCAGCTTCTCGAGATCTTCTGCAGTCTCAGATAAAATAGCAATATCATAGGCAAATCTCAAGATTTTGATTTCCTCTCCTTGGATTGCGATTCCCTTTCCAAATTCCTCTTTGATTTCCTTTACTGCCTGTGCTATGTAAACATTGAAAAGGAAGGGGGACAAACTGCAGCCTTGCCTCACTCCTTTCTGGATTGCTGCTTCTTTTTCAAAGCCCTCGATTCTTATCACTGCAGACTGATTTTGATACAGATTATAGATAATTTTTCGTTCTCGGTATCTGATCCCAATCACCTTCAAAATCTTTGACAATTCTACCCATTCTCAGGGGCAAAACGTCACGAACGTCATAAATATGATTCGACTTAAGGAAGATCAGCCCAAGAAATTCGATGGCAGTGGTACCCAGACGCCAAAGGGTTTTCTTAGAGAACTTAGAGAGTATATTCGAGATAATAGGATACCTGAAGAGAGGCAACTAAGGACTGTGGAACGGTACCTAGACGGAGTTGCGTCGCTGTGGTTCAAAGGTTTCCGATATAGCTTTGACACGTTCGAGGAATTTCAGACCGCATTTTTGGGCAAATTTTGGAATTCTGAGGTTCAGCAGAACCTAAGGCTAGAGTTATGTATTCGCCGGTATAACACCGCAGGACCGCCGAAATTCTCGTTATACTTTACCGAACAATTAGTTAAGTTCAAGGAACTGGAATCAGCCCCAAGTCAGCAAGAACTGGTTCAGGCTATCCAGAAACAGTTCCCACCGGATGTCCAGAGGATATTAATTGCTGCGAAGGTCGAAACCCCGATGCAGGCGGAATTGATATTGCGACAGCTGGACCAGACCCATTCGCATCAGTCAGCCCCGCGAATAGTCAGGCATTCAGAGCACCAGGTGAATGTCGTAAATCACAGCCAGGAGAGCGCGCCAGATAGGGAAGTTTCACGAGCACCGAGATATGAGAAATAGGGGCGGCGGTTCGACACCAGGCCATACCAAGGTAGGAAGAACTGGGAACAGCCCAGATACCATCATGAAGAGTGGGACAGACGCCGAGAACAATGGAGAAGAAACCAGGGTCGATACCAGGGGAACTCAGATCTAAGACGAAGGAACCCACGCGGGAATGAAGGCAACAGAAGAGGGGATGGTTACGAAAATTGCAGACGTTCTGACCGTTGGCACGGGCCTGAAGAGAGAAGGAGAGAAGGGGACCAGTATTTGAGAGAGCTGAAGTCAGGTACCGGACAGGACAAATGGAAGGACAACATCCAGCGAAGGGAAGTCAACACTGACTGTGTAGAAGCTCAAGACATGTCCCATACTGGAGCTATCCGAAAGACCTACTACCAGGATAGGGAATTAAACCCTAACGCTCCTCATTTCGACGAAAGTCTGAATTCGTCAAATGAGCGGAAAAAAACGCCAAATTTCCAGTAGTGGTTACGAGACAGGATTCCCACACACAGCCTGAATATGTTTCTCGCGACGGCTGGATAGTAGCCCAGGTTGACTCCTGGATTATACAACCAGATGAATTAGTGGAAGACCACCTCAGACAGGAGGTTAGGAAAATAAGAGAGCTACCAATCATTAATGTCAGGATATGCAACTTTAAGGTGAGCTGTTTATTGGATACAGGCGCCAGCATCAGCTTAATTTCACAAAATTTCTTTAACGAATTGTCTACTCGGAAGAAATTGCCAGAAATTCCTGTAGCAAATATCAAAATTAGAGGAGTCATTCCCGACAATACTGCCATTTGTAAAACACAGACATTTTTGGATTTGCAGATAGGAGACATGACATTTTCGCATCCTTTTGTCATAATTTCAAAGCTGCACTATAATGTTATTCTTGGAGCAGACTTCATTTGTGAAAGTAATGCCGTCATCGATTTAGGAAGGAGAGAGGTGAAATTTAGGAAGGATGACGGACCGGAAATAGTAGCTCTAAACGAAGAATCATTGGGTCAGACTGGGAGAAGAATGTGTGAGGAAGAAGTCCATTTCACTACCGTTTCTAAGGAGGCAGAAGAGGAGATAGAACAGGGAACAGAAGAGGTCAACCAGGAAGAGTGGGATGTCCTCGAGATTGAATTGGGAAAGGCTGTAGAAGATTTGATAAATCAGAAAGTATCAGAATGCCCAGGGACGGCGGAAGAGAAGATGAAGTTGAGGGAACTACTTCTCAAATATCAGGATGTATTCGATTCAAAGCCAGGATGCATTCCAAATTTCAAATATGTGTTGGCTGTAAATAGTTGGGAGCCGTTCAAACGTAGGCCGTATCCCATTCCGGAGAAACATTGCCAGGAGGCTCGAAAAATTATTAAAGAGATGGAAGAAAGTGGGTTGATTTCCAAGGCAAATACACCATTCGTTAATTCCTTAGTTACCGTTCAGAAGCCCGACGGGTCCCTGAGGGTATGCTTGGATGCGAGGGTCGTAAATGAGAGGCTAATCCCTGAAAATGATAGAGCTCCTCCCATCAAAGAAGTTATTAGGAAGTTTAGGGGCAAGCGCCGCTTCACTAATATTGATCTGACCTCGTCGTATCATCATATAATGCTCGATGCGAAGTCAAAATTGTTTACTGGATTCCTGTATGACCAGCACACGTATGTTTTAACCGTCTCGCGTTTGGAATAAAAAACGCCGGTGCAGCCCTCATACGCGCCCTAGATCGCAACCTCATCCAACAAGTTAAGGCCATAACTACGCGATATGTCGATGACATATTGCTTTCGTCGAAGTATTTCGAGGAAAATCTTCATCATCTTGAGTTGCTACTCGAAAATCTCAGGGTGGCTGGTTTTAAGATCAACTTGAAAAAATCAAATTTTGGACAGGAGGAAGTTCTCTTCTTAGGACACATCATTGATGGTGAAGGAGTACGCCCTAACCCAGTGAAATTGCAGGCAATTGACAACTTTCCAAAGCCTATCAAGGTAAAGAACGTCCGACAGTTCTGGGGTATGAGTCAATTTTTCAGTGATCATTGTCCAAATTATACGGAGGTTGTGGCTCCACTGCAAGATTTGCTAGTAAAGAACAATCGATGGAAGTGGTCTAGGGAACATGAGATTTCTTTTCGGGATACTAAGGAGATGTTTGCTAGAAGTGTGAAGCTAGGGTACCCGAATTTCGATAAGGCCTTTATCTTGCAAACAGATGCTTCCACCGTAGGGATTGGTGCAGTTTTATACCAAGAGGAAGGAGAAGAACCCAAGAAGAAGAACTACTTGGCATTCTTTAGCCGTAAACTTAGGAAGCACGAGCTAAAATACAGTGTCACTGAATTAGAAATGCTTGCAATTGTTCAATCACTACAGCACTGGAGAAAGATGATTTTTGGATTCCCTATAACCATTAGGACGGATCACAAGGCCTTGACCTTTGTGATGAAGACGGTAGTTGCTAGCGAGAGAGTAGCCAGGTGGGCGCTGTTTATTCAGCAGTTTGATCTGACCATCGAGCACTGTTCAGGAATGTCTAATGTCCTGGCGAATGCCCTAAGTCGAAACCCAAACGATGACGAACATGAGGTGAACTTCGTGGAGTTAACTGACGAAGATAGAACCTTTCTAAATGAGCTGACACGATTACCAGAATGTCAACGACAGGACCAGTTCTGTGGCAGGTTAATTTCGTTGTTGAAGGGAGAACTTCCACATGACGACCCAGGACGTGGAGAAGTTGAGAAGCTAGCTGAGAGCTATTTGTTTGTCGACAACACCTTGTTGAAATTCATAGACAAGGATCACACTAAATCTCGAATTGTGGTACCACCACCACTTAGGAAGGGTCTTATATGGCATGCCCATAGGATAACCGGTCATGGTGGGATTGACAAAGTCACCGCTACCCTTCAGGAAACGTTCACCTGGGTTCATCTACGAGAAGACGTGAGAAGCCTTGTAATTACATGTGACACATGCCAGAGGGTTAAGGCGAACCCGTACCTCATTCGACAGGCACCGATACCTCTCTTACCAGCTAGACCTCGTGAATTGTTCGCGATGGATATTTACGGAGTCCTTCCCAAGTCACGTAGAGGGAATAGATATGTCGTGGTAACCGTGGACGTATTCTCTAAGTTCACATCGTTATGTCCATTACAGAAAGCAAACACTAAATTGGTATTAAGAGCTATAAATAGGACCATAATTCCAACTATGGGGAAGCCCATGTTTTTATTAACGGACCACGGTACACAATTTACCTCAGCTCAATTTAAACAGGAGTTGCAAAGGCTTGAAATTCGACATATTCTTAGTTCAGTTCGCCATCCTGAGGGAAACCCGTCAGAGCGAATTATGCAGGTCATCGCGAAGTTCTGTCGGATCTTCTGTGCTCAAGAGCATTGGAGATGGATGGATGTGTTACCTATCATAGAAGATTGCGTGAATAACACAATCCACGAATCTATAGGATGCGTCCCAAATGTGGTTCATTCCAATATTTATCCTTTGAGACCATGGCACGCAGTGGTGAAGTGTCCGAGCGACCCACGGCCGACTCAAGCGATGCGCATTGAAGAGACATCTAGGCATCTTCGTCAGCAAGCTGACCGACGTTTGAGACACGTCAAAAATAAGAGATTCCATCGGCCCTTGAAAGAAGGCGAATATGTGCTTGTTCGTAAACCCGCTCTTTCAAAACCTGAGGACAAGTGTTACGCGAAGTTTGCACCGTTGTATATGGGTCCATTTAAAGTCATCCAGAGTTTCCGAAATAATTCCTATAAAATCCAGTCGTTAGATGGACGCTCTGAGGCTATTTCCAATGCAGCCAACTTGAACGTTTATCGCAAACCTGAAGATATGGTGGTCCAGGAAGTTAACATCATTGAATCAGTGGAGGATCAAGATGTAGAACCGCTCGAAGAAAAGCAGGATGACCCACTGAAACGATGTAGGGAATGCAGGCAAGTCCCAGAATCTGTGATATTGAGAGCATTTGAGGAGTATTGGAATCTTACAGAGAAAATCTGGATAGAACAGGGAGAATTTGAGGAAGGTTCTGAGGAGGAAGACTTTGACAGCGAGGAAGACTTTGACGGCGAGGAAGGGATAAATAGCTCAGTCGAAAATTCAGTGGAGAACTACCAGGAAGCTGAAGGCATCAACAGTATCCGTACACCAGAAGATGAGCGATTGCATAAGAGAGAAGAAAGGAATTCGTATTCAAAGGTCATGTTTCATCAGACGTCAAAATTAGAAATTTCGCCATCTGGAGTAATTTAAAGTAAATTTTTTGTCACTGTGCGAAAGGAATTCGTGTCTTGGGGGAAATATGAAATCATGACCTTTGTGCCCTAAGAACATTATGTATAAATTAACAATTAAACTAAAAGTTGGATTCTTGATAGCATGGATTTGACACGTGACGAGGGGGTGATTACCTTCGGTCCCACGCTCTGGGATACGTGACGTCAGCCACACGTGTCGACGGCGGAAGAATCTCAAGTCATTTTTGTGAACTATTTCAAAGCGCGTGTACATGGCGTGACCCAAGCCAAGTTAAAAAAATACAGTGCCTATCAAAGGGGGTCAATCATCTCACAAATCGAACCCGTAAAAATTTTAAATGTCCATGAACACTACCGCCAGAAATGTAGCAAGCATGTAGTCACTTTCAAAACTCTTGAAATTACAGTTTAGTTAAGTCAGAAAATTTATAGAAATTTTCTTCGCGGCAAAGGGAGATATCCGAAGAGAGGGGGTAACTGCTATAAATATGAAGGGACGCCATGACGAAGTCTCCTTCTCCGGCATATGTGATACAAAGCGGACGAAAAATTGTTGAGCTGCTCTGCGAAATCAAACCAACGAAAGTAGACTGAGTTCAACTGCAGATTTTAGCCATTGTGGCTAGGTCGTGTCTCCATGAGGAGATAGTTTTCTTGAGTGAAATAATTGTACCAGATAGGACGGTCAAAGTACTGAATAAATTCTACTGTGATTAAATAATTCGTGTGCGGAAATAATTATAGTCCACCGTGTGCGCTCAGCAAACAAGTGAAGGGTATTTTTTTTTTATGCTTTATTCCAGGAAACCTGAAGAAAATTAATAATGAACTGTGAAGCCATGAATGTAAAAATGGCTAAATAAAATGACAGGGTCGCAGGTGAGCCCTATGACGAACAATGGTGTGACTACATGAGGTAGGTGACTTTCCATTTTACTACCTCTCATATCTTGTCTCACGATCTCTAAAAGTGTATTTGACCGTGCTCGATAGCTGCAGTCGCTTAAGTGCGGCCAGTATCCAGTATTCGGGAGATAGTAGGTTAGAACCCCACTGTCGGCAGCCCTGAAAATGGTTTTCCGTGGTTTCCCATTTTCACACCAGGCAAATGCTGGGGCTGTACCTTAATTAAGGCCACGGCCGCTTTCTTCCCACTCCTAGCCTTTTCCTGTCCCATCGTCGCATAAGACCTATCTGTGTCGGTGCGACGTAAAGCAACTGGCAAAAAAAAAGTGTATTTGAATGGGGATATACGCAGTGGTCACCCCTACTAAGTTTTGTAAATGTGAGGATACGACTAAAAGAGTCATTTGTTTTATTTTCCACTTGGATAAATTTTTGAAGTCTTGCGAGTGCCGTATAATGTTGTAAAAAGTTATTGAATAGGGTTTCGAAGTGATATCACGTCCAATGTAGATCGTCATCCGTGTGAGTGTACTGCCTATATTTTGTGATGTCAAATTAAGATGTTCATTCGACGTAAATTTTTCCTGTCTGCAATTTCACGTTAATAATTTAGGAATCCATGGTTACTCATTTTCAATCGAGTGGAAGCGCGCTGTCGGGTGAGAATCTAGGGTGATGAATTTGGTCACGGAGAGAAACGTTTTTCTAGGCCCATTTTAAACTGTGTCTGACTGACAATAAAAAGATCTAGTAGAATGTTTCTGTCATTTCTCGTAAAAATCAAGTTATTAAATACGATATCATTTATGCGAAGTTATTCATGATTAATGCATTGTGCGATATTAGACGTCGAGATTTCTAGTGAGGATTTTATTCCAGTTCTTTGTCGATGATAAGTGTGGAGCTGGGAAACAGGTGTTAGTTTTCTTGATATGAGATTTGTGAATCAGGTTGGACCTGTCATTGAAGCCGGGACATGGAGGCCCGAGGAATGTTTTATATGAGTTGAGATGAGATGTGCGAATCAGGTTAGAGTCCTGTCATTGAAGCCGGGACACGATAGCCCGAGGTATATTTTATAATGTTGGGAATGGAAAGAAATTCATAGAAATCCATAGCGGTATTAATTGGCGACGCGCATAATTAGTGTGGGCATCTTGAAGCTTAATCTGTGCCTTTTGTTGGTTAGAATATCGTATTTGTTTAATTATGTCGGCAGAGTTTAAAGGAGAGCATTTTGAGAAGCCAGTCAACTGGAATAAACCAGGTGTTTCATGTAACTGCCAAGCGAACTTGGGGACGAGAGGCCTCAGCTGTGATAACGGGACAGGCGTGGAATTGAGATTGTACTGTATTCTCGGCCGGGGAAAACGTTAAAATGCTGGATTTAGTTGAAATTCATAGTCGGTAATGATCTGAGTATTGTGAAATACTGTAAAATTTGTTTAATTGGGGACGTAATGAACATTTGAAATCACGAACTTTGAGTATAAGGAACAGAGTAACAAAATTCAGGGTTGTCCAAAATATAGAGCGATGGTTGTGATGATCGGTTTGTCTGTGAGGGGTGTGCAAAATTCATAAATGGTATGACGAGATATGACATCGTAATTATATGGCGAGTTGTTTGGTTTGTACGTAGATTATTAGGATATCCAAGTGTTAATAACAGTTAGGACTAGATTAGATTTTAAAGTGTGAAATCATGAGACAAGATATATAACTGGACATGAATTATGCAACAATTCTTTTCCAGCCAAACAAACATCACAAGATTGAATTCACATCACAGCTGCGTAGAAATTTATGAAGAAACCAGAGTCCGCGGAGATAAAATTTGTTGTTCGTTAACATTTCGTCAAATCATTTAAATTTATTAAATTATTAAATTCAGTGAAACCGCATTTTGAAATAACTTTAATCAAGCGAATAACTTGGAGATGCATTCTGGAAATTTTAGTTTGTTTTTCTGGGGGAATATTTAAATATAAAGTAACGATTAAGGGGACATATCCGAAGGAAATGGATTTTACTGCCACAAAGTTTGTGAGCATTGCTATTGTTGTAATTAGTGAACTTTAATTGATTGAGCAGTGAATGTGCTGGGGATAGTAAAGTGGAAACTTTGGTCATCAACCGATGTAACTTAATTGTGTTTAGCCTTCAGCCTAGAAACTTGGATGGTCAGGGGGTCATCAACCTCAGTGACTTAGATTAGGGCCATATGCCATTGTAGCCTCATTTCCTTGCGGTCATCATCCACAATGACTTTAAAGTAACTTAGAAGATTAGATGTCGGTCCATGACATAGACGCAGGTCACATCGATTCAATTAAGGGTCCATGCCGTAGAACCACTGTGTGGCACACACCAATTGGACTGCCTTAATTATACCCAGAGTCCAGAGTTCGTGTTACGAGGGCTGGACCATAACGAATCACTATTATGGTGCATGTGGTCTCACATGGAAGCCGAATTTAAGGATTTCCAGACTTTCCTTTCTTAAATAATTAATAATTGAGACAATGGTTTCTAGTAAGAATGCCCATCAGGCAGTTACGTTAAAGTCTCACACCAGTGTTCTGACCATTATGTTAAAATGATTGTGGTGTCCAGTGGACACAGTTGACTTCTGTGATACCGTTGACATATCAGATTGCTTCATAATTTTCCTGAATAAATAGGAATCTATTAAATAGACCTTTCATTCCAGTAGATAGATTAGAATTACTGAACCCTACCTTTACCTCAGCAAGTGACGAAGAACCCGATACGACCCAAGAGACAGATCTCATGAACTTTGCTGATAGGTAAGGAAGGTAGGTGTCCCTCAATATGGACCTAAAGGGTTAAATATATAAATTATTTAATCGATTTGCAAATGTTAAAAAACATTCATGCTCTTTACGATATTTCAATCGTCAAACTGCCAGCGTTTCACCCCAGCGGTTTGGAAAGGTGTAGCTTAACATTTGCAATTATTGATAAAACTGACTTACGGTCTCCTTCTGGGAACCTAATTTTTGACTTGTTAGTCCTGGAAATGCTACTTTTCATATCGCACTCACTTCTCAAGTTCATTGTCATAGCTTTCAGCGCAGCTTGCCATTGTGAACAAATCGACGCGATAATTTGATTATTATTATTATTATTATTATTATTATTATTATTATTACGATATTTATGTCGCGAATTATCCAACAATGTCTTACGCAATTTGACGTTTCTGTAAGTATTAATTCAAAATAATATGAATGAATATTTACTTTTTAGTTAGTCGTAAGGTGTAAGTTGCAACGTGCAATATGTAGCTAGAAGTAGTTAATCTGATAGCAGAGTAACAGGAACGAGGTGGATACCAGTTTGATTTCAGTGCTATGCTCTGTGTCAGATTGTTGTAACAAAGGGAATTAAGGGATGTTTTATGAGGGTGGCGCCCTCTGCCTCGTCTGGCGTCACGCTCACTTGTTTCCCCCCGTAATACTCGCCGCCTTCAGGAACGCACGTCTCCTTCAGATAACATTGAACATAATGGACGGACTGCATCTCAGGCTGACATCACAATATCGTTATCTCACCAACTTCTGTCTGGAAAATATTCTTTCTCCTTACTTTTTGACACAAGGTTGGGAAATATCGGAAATAAGACGTAGCCGTGTCTGAACTCTGAAGACTCTTCTCGTCGAGGAGACTTAACCCTTAAATGCACAGCATTGCACATGTGCAAAGTAGAATACGAAGCGTGCGTTTTAAGTAAAGGCCGTTTGAAAATAACTACAAGACGAAAGGCTTTTTCAAACACCACATTTATTTGCAGACTCTACATACTTTACTCCATTTTTCAACATAGCCGCCAAGTTTGTTTAAACATTTATCATACCTTACAACTAAGTTTTACAAACCCTCTTCATAGAAACGTGCCTCCTGCTCCGATAACCAAGTGTTCTTGATCTTGTGCTGGGACAGAGTCTGTTTGGCCTTCACCTTTACAGGCGAATGTGTGTGTGTGTGTGTCTCCATTCCATGCTCTGTTGCTTCGATTCGGGAGTGATATGCGAAAGCCATGTTTCGTCTCCCGTTACGATCTGACTCAACATGTCACCTTCTTCGGCATAACGAGTCGAAAACGTCATCGAACACTCAAAACTGTACAAAAACAAAAGATTCGCCTGTAAAGGTGAAGGCCAAACAGACTCTGTCCCAGCGCAAGATCAAGATTAATAACTCTTGGTTATTGGAGCAGGAGGCACGTTTCTAGGAAGGGAATATTCAAAATTTAGTTGTAAGTTATATAAGTGTTTAAACAAACTTGGCGGCTATGTTGAAAAATAGAGTGAAGTGTGTAGAATCTACAAATAAATGTGTTTAAAAATCGTCTTTCGTTGTGTAGTTATTTTCAAACGGCCCTTATTTAAAACACACGCCTCGTAGTTGCTTATTATATCTGCTTTATCATTTTAGTGCCTTACAGAGGAGCTCGATAGGGGTCGCTAGTGTATTTAAAATGAACGATCTTTTATTTTATGCCCAACTCACTGGCTGAATGGTCAGAGTTGAGGCCTTCGGTCAGAGGGTCCAGGGTTCGATTCCTGGCCGGGTCGGGGATTTTAATCGTGTCTGATTAATTCGTCTGGCTCGGGGACTGGGTGTTTGCGTTTTTTCCAACACTTTCCTCTTCATATTCAGACAACACACTACACAACCAACCACCACCGGAACACGCAGTAGTGATTACTTCCCTTTATATAAGGTTGGCGTCAGGAAGGGCATCCGGTCGTAAAACAGGGCCAAACCCACATGTGCTACACAGTTCACACCAGCGACCCCAAAGGTGTGGGAAAAGCGGTAGAAGAAGGATAATCTTTTATTTTATGATTTTCCTTGCTATTCAGCTGGAGTGGTGTAAACTTTTAACAGTTAAGGCGAAACAAATAAAATGTGGTTTACCTCAGAGAATTCGTCAGCCAGGACATCCCTAAGATTGGAGTGTGGCAGTAGCTACCGTAATTGTACAGCTCTGCAAATACCGATGCGTAAACATTCAAAACTCTTAACATTTTGACTGCTCCAAATATAGAAATATATTAATTTGACAAATAATTTTTAAAGTACTTTTCTGGTAACAATCTATTATTTTTGGAATGAAAAACCATCATATTTAAATGAAATGATAAATTGCGCATTTAAGGGTTAACACTTCATTTGTCTGTTAAAAGAGGATGTCACTGAGCGGACCCTGTACACCTTTAAAGTAACTGTGACAGGCAGATTTTATGTGTAATGGATGTTGTTGATGATGATCTTAATTGGGAAGTGTCGTGCGATTATGATTACAAAAATTCAAAATTTCCTGTCACAGAAATCGTCGTCTGATGTTCTCAACTTTAAGGTTGTCTGTCTTTGAAACTGTACTACGGAGTGTTGGGTTAAATAGATGCAGAATTCAACAAGAAATTCCTCCTTAAAATGAAACACTTTCGACCAACCTTTATAGGAACGACGATATCTCCTTACTGACCATGACGGCTTGCCTTATCCGTAACCTCAGCATTACATCCGGACAGGAAACGTAGGTTTATAAGACGTAAACTGAAACATGGGGGGTACTGAGTACCCCATATATTAAATGACAATTTACGTAAAATGATCTGGTGTGTTACAACTGAAACACACCATAACTCTTATGGAAATAGGCTGCTACTCAACGAACATACCGGTACACGAGAATATTATTTTCAAAATCATATTTTAAACAATGTTTGTTTGTTTATTTATTTGTTTGTTTGTTTGTTTGTTTGTTTGTTTGTTTGTTTGTTTGTTTGTTTCTTCAGTCCGTAGCCTGAAGACTGGTTGGTTCCTCAACAACTTCCTCATCAGTTGTCATAGATGGCGTAGGCATCATTGATGAGGTGTACTAGGGAAACGAGGAGTGAGGTAGTTTCCCGTTGCTTTCCAGACTGTACCAGAAGTTTTATCACGTATCACGCTGCCAAGCCCACTGAAATATATGAACCAACCGACAGCATGAGCAACATTTTACCGCCATTCTTAGCAGGGACTGGTTGCTTAAGGAATAACATTAGTAGCATCGCTCATACCTCAGTCACTTTCATATTGTCAAAGCCAAGTATAAGACAGAGACAGATCAATGAAAGTAACAAAATTGCTCTAGCTCATACCGAAAGACATAATGCAGTGTAAACACTAGGTCTTGCCAGCAAAGCCAATAATAACAACAGCAATAAAACAAATTCTCCATAGGTATCTCCATTATAGCGCAGGCCAGCTTCACTTTTAGCTGCTTCTTTGTTAGTGAAATGTATTTTGTCTAATATTCTAGCATCAATAAATAATCCCAAAGCATCGTATTTTGTTGGCATGGCCTTTAGGACCGGGTCTAATGAATACAATGTCACGCCTCGGTGTTCTTCCAGCTTTCATAGGAGGCATTGATGGCCATTGATGATTTTTTTTTTCTAGGGGCTTTACGTCGCACCGACACAGATAGGTCTTATGGCGACGATGGGATAGGAAAGGCCTAGGAGTTGGAAGGAAGCGGCCGTGGCCTTAAGTAAGGTACAGCCCCAGCATTTACCTGGTGTGAAAATGGGAAACCACGGAAAACCATCTTCAGGGCTGCCGATAGTGGGATTCGAACCTACTATCTCCCGGATGCAAGCTCACAGCCGCGCGCCTCTACATGCACGGCCAACTCGCCCGGTCATTGATGATTATTCTTTCTTTTCATTAAACATAATCTTGGATCAATATGCAGTTACGTAAGGAAATCGGAATTGTTTCTCTCTGCATAAGGTTCCCCAGCGTCACTGTCTGAAAATGAATAACCACTTGCAACCCCACTCGGCTAGTATTCATCACGTGAAATTAAGTCCTCTTGTTCGTAGTCCTCAATCAGTAACCTCGTCTCGTCATCTTAAGAGAGTGATGTTTCATTTACACTCTCCCTGTGTTCTAATTTCATCAGTTCGTCTCGAATACAGTCATCATCTTTCGCGTCCGGCTCCATGGCTAAATGGTTAGCGTGCTGGCCTTTGGTCACAGGGGACCCGGGTTCGATTCCCGGCAAGGTCGGGAATTTTAACCGTAATTGGTTAATTTCGCTGGCACGGGGGCTGGGTGTATGTGTCGTCTTCATCATCATTTCATCCTCATCACAACGCGCAGGTCGCCTACGGGAGTCAAGTCAAAAACCTGCATCTGGCGAGCCGAACTTGTCCTCGGACACTCCCGGCACCAAAAGCCGTACGCCATTTCATTTAATCATTTTATTAAACTCTAAGTATGGAAGTAGTCACAGAAATCTAATCTATTATGTTCCTTGTCGGAGAAACAGGGACAGTTCTATAAACATTTTCTAAAAATTTATTTCATTTTCAGGTGTAATACTGTTGCCGTATGTTTTCTCTTTCTGGTAGTTAATACATTTATTTACTCAAAGTAGTTCAGGCGAGTCCGCCTCTGTGGTGTGTGGTTAGCGTGATTAGCTGCCACCCCCGGAGGTCCGGGTTCGATACCCGGCTCTGCCACGAAATATGAAAAGTGGTACGAGGGCTGGAACGGGGTCCACTCAGCCTCGGGAGGTCAACTGAGTAGAGGTGGGTTCGATTCCCTCCTCAGCCATCCTGGAAGTGGTTTTCCATGGTTTCCCACTTCTCCTCCAGGCAAATGCCGGGATGGTTCCTAACTTAAGGCCACGGCCGCTTCCTTCCCTCTTCCTTGCCTATCCCATCCAATCTTCCCATCCCTGCACAAGGCCCCTGTTCAGCATAGCAGGTGAGGCCGCCTGGGCGAGGTACTGGTCATTCTCCCCAGTTGTATCTCCCGACCGAAAAAAGTCTGAAGCTCCAGGACACTGCCTTTGCGGCGGTAGAGGTGGGATCCCTCGCTGAGTCCGAGGGAAAAACCGAACCTGGAGGGTAAGCAGATTAAGAAGAAGAAGTTTAGGCGAATTGACGAGCCTAACAGTTATAAAAAAAAATTCTCTACACACAATAAAATACTGCGAATAACAACAAAATGAAATGTGAGATAATGCATGCTCCAAAGCTACCACAGAGCTCTGCACACTGCCAACCCTAACTCCTTCCGATGAAAAGTAATATCAAATGTCGATCACGGATTGTACCAACGTAAAATAATAGCGAGAAGAAATTTATCTGGAGCACTGTATGCCACCTGTTTCCAGTCCAAGGTTAAATGGTTTGCTACATGCCCGGCCGGACTTGCCTCGTAATTGTAGTAAATAGAGTTGCCATCAGGTTGCACTCTAGTGTACCATAATATACGCTGGATATGGTGGTACTGTCTATAGGGAAGGGAAGGCCAGTCCAAGGGTTTTCATTCTGGTCTGAGGGCTGGAACGAGGTCCACTAAACCTCGTGAGACGCTGAGAGGCTAGGTAGCATGGCTTGTAGGGTCACTCACCCGAGGCATTTCAGTATCTATGCGCCATTTGGCTCTGCAGCAATAGTCTTGGCTAGCCAGCGGCAAAAATGGGCTGTATATGCCATGTGTTCTTAGTTATTCTTCATTCTTTCTTCTCGTTCCTCCCAGCCCAAACTCTGCAACATTTTAGTAACACCACTCCTTTCTCGGAAATCACTCAGAACAAATCGCGCTGGTTTCCTTTGAATTGTTTCCAGTTCTCGTATAAAGTAGTCCTGGTGAGGGTCCCATACATTGGACCCATACTCTAACTGCGGTCTTACCAGATACTTATAAGTCCTCTCCTTTACATCCTTACTACAACCTCTAAATACTCACATAACCATGTGAAGAGATCTGTTACCTTCCTTAGCTACCTTGTTAATATGATTGCCGCAATGAAGATCATTCCTTATATTATGAACACCTGGGTACTTACATTGTTCCCCATGAGGTATAAGGCCACTGCTGTAGTGCCTCAGATTTTGCTGTAGACAGTACTATTATTATTATTATTATTATTATTATTATTATTATTATTATTATTATTATTATTATTATTATTATTTTGATAGTTGCTTTACGTCGCACCGACACAGATAGGTCTTATAGCGACGATGGGGCAAGGAGGGGCTAGGAGTGGGAAGGAAGCGGCCGTGGCCTTAATTAAGGTACAGCCCCAGCATTTGCCTGGTGTGAAAATGGGAAACCACGGGAAACCATCTTCAGGGCTACCGACAGTGGGGTTCGAACCTACTATCTCCCGAATACTGGATACTGGCCGCACTTAAGCGACTGCAGCTATCGAGCTCGGTATTATTATTATTATTATTATTATTATTATTATTATTATTATTATTTTTATTTTTATTTCCTGTTGCCATTAGTAGCCTGGTAAAGTCCTTTGTAAGACAGATCCTGCGACGAGGGTGGACGACGTCTGCCGTATGTGGGATACTAGGGGTTAAATTGACGGGGGATTGTGCTGTGTGCGAGTTACAGCAATTTTGGAAACAGCATTAACACCCAATCCCCAAGTCAAGGGAATTAGCAATTTAAAATTGAAATCCGAGACGAGCGGCGGGAGTCGAACCCGTGGCCTCTGAACAGAAGGCCACTGTGCTGGCCATTCAGCCAAGAGCCGAACTTGAACACAGATGATACGGCTTCGAAAAGATTTTGAGAAATAACTTGAACATAATATGCAGCAGGATATTTTATAACGTGAAACATGTCTTAATTCCAACCGATTAACTATTAGGCTAATCTAACAAAAACAAACTACATAATTTTTCACAAACCTTCGTATGCGTTAAACAATCATAGAGTAATTTTTAATTTTAATTTCGTGTGGTTATTTCTAGCCAGTGCAGCCCTTGTAAGGCAGACCCACCGATGAGGGTGAGCGGCATCTGCCATGTGTAGGTAACTGCGTGTTATTGTGGTAGAAGATAGTGTTATGTGTGGTGTGTGAGTTGCAAGGATGTTGGGGACAGCACTAACACCCAGCCCCCGGGCCACTGGAATTAAGCAATACAGGTTAAAATCCCCGACCCGGCTGGGAATCGAACCCGGGACCCTCTGAGCCTAAGGCCAGTACGCTGACCATTCAGCCAACTAGTCGGACATAGAGTAATGAGAGTGCTGAATACTAAATTTTTAGGGCTGATTATAGATGAAAATCTATTGTGCAGTAATCAGGTGGAGACTATCTCTAATAAAATTATTCGTGCGATGGGTATCTTTAGTAGATTGAGATATACATTATCTCGCGGGTTGTTAAGGGGTATTCACTATGCCGTTATTGAAAGATACATCTCTTATATAATACATGTCTGGGCATGCGGTAATAAAAAATTAATTTGGAAATGTAGAAGTCCTTAAGAAGAGAACACTAAAAATAATTTTCAAACTGTTGTAACCAAGGTTGAAGTTTACAAAACACAACTTTTATTTGCTTCACTTTATAATATTTACACAAATAACTGAAATTTATTTTGAAGCAAAAAGGAATATTGAATCTTGAGAAAAGTCTGTCTTTATACAATATGTACAGGTTTGCAGTCTTTATATACACTTCTATCTTGAAAAGATAGTCTTTGTGAATTGACACGTTGATAGTCGAGAACTATCTGGCACACTAACATCAATGTTCATGAGAGTCCTTGTTTGTTGAAGTGCCTGAATTCCTAAAAAGCAAGTTCAATTGATTGCAGAAATTCCACCTAGCGAAACTAAGGGAGCTTGCATAAATTAGGGAATGAAAATGGCTTGTAAAAGAATTACGGGACATAGGCAGCGGAAACAGGTAAGGGAGCGGTGACCAGAGGTGAGACCTCGTACTGCCAGAAATTCAGTCCACCTGGTCGAAGCACATTTTCAAGAGGAGTAGCCTCCGTGCTCGACGTAGGGTGTATTCTGGAGCTGGACACCGGGGCAAGTGGGCCAGTGAGCAGGCAGGGAGCTCCTATTTATAGTACACTCGATGGTCAGGCACGCGCACTGAGGGCTGCGCGTCGAAGCTAGCAGAATGATACACAGGCGCGCGTGCAGCTGGCTGGCGGAGCGAGAAGGGAGCGCCGGACATACAACACCCTCCCCTCCTAAATACGCCGGTACGGCGTGAAACGGCGGCGGCGCTGGCGGCGACTACGATGCTGGGGCGGAGCTGCTGATGTCTCTGTTGTATTGTCCGGAGCTGGAACTGGGCGGAGTGGCGCTGTCTCGTCCTGAAAGGAACCCATTGTTATTAAATGATCTAAAGCTCGTTCAGCAATAGATTTATCTGGTTTAGCAATAGCATCAGTAGCTGGACAGGGGCGGTAGCGCAGACGTATCTGATCTTGATGGCGGCAGATACGTTTCTCCGTAGTCTGTATCTCGTAGAGACGATGACCCAAAGATCTGCAGATGACTCCAGGTATCCAGAGTGGGTTGGTTTTGAATGTCCTGGTGTAGACCTTGTCGTTGAGGGAGAACTTCGTTGGTGAGGTCTTATGCTGGGCCGGAAGAGGCTGTAACAGAGAAAGTAAAGTTCTGTGAGGTCGTCCATGGAGCTTCTGTGCAGGAGTGATATTATCAGCGCCGGGTAGAGTTCTGTAGTTGTTTAAGAGTTGGAGCAAGGCTTGGTCTTTAGTTAAGCCTGAAGAGACAGCTTTCTTCATACTTCGTTTAAATGTTTGTACGAAGCGTTCAGCTTCACCATTAGATTGAGGGTGAAAAGGTGGTGCTAGGATATGACGAATGCCATTATGTGTACAAAAGTTCTGAAAAGCAGTAGCTGTAAATTGAGGTCCGTTGTCCGAAATGAGTACTTGCGGTAAACCTTCTGTAGTAAAGATTTTCTGGAGAGCACGAATGGTAGCTTCGGTTGTAGTAGTCGAATGCATATCCACGACATATGGAAAGTTTGACAGTGAATCGATGACTATTAACCACATGGAATTGAGGAAAGGACCTGCGAAATCGATGTGAACTCGTTCCCATGGAGTAGTAGCAGGAGGCCATGAAGCAAGATCAGAAGACGGGGCGTTCTGATTCGTTTGACATTGGTCACAATGACGTATTAGCTTTTCGATGGCGGCATCAATACCGGGCCAGTAGCAGTGTTGACGGGCGAGTTGCTTTGTTCTGGAGATACCCCAATGGCTTTGGTGTAATAATTCGAGAACTTTTTTCTGTAGGCTAAGTGGGATAACCACTCGGAAGATGGTGCCTGCTTCTAGTAGTACAACTCCGGCACGAGTCGTGAGACGATGCTGCATACGATGATAAGGTGCCAGGTGGGCAGGAAGTGTGCTCTGAAGAGGCCAACCGTTGCGGATGTAAGTACGTACAGTAGCAAGTGTACTGTCCTTATCCGTAGCTTTAGCTATGCAGGTAGCATCAATAGGAAAACTGGATACAGTATCTTCAAGTTCTATGTCCAACTGAAGACATTCAGATTCTTGAGAATCGAAGGCAGTATCAGGACCAACGGGTAAGCGGGAGAGGGCATCAGCATTACAATGCTGGGATGTGGCTCTATATACAATCTGATAGGAATAATCAGAAAGGAACATGGACCATCTTTGAAGCTTTCTGAGGGAATTCTCTGGGATCTTATTACCAGGATGGAATAAGTGTACGAGAGGCTTATGATCGGTAATGATCAGGAAATGGTTGCCATAAAGATATTCATTGAAACGGCGAATACCAAAGATGATGGCTAAAGCTTCTTTCTCTATCTGTGAGTATCGACGTTGATGGTCATTAAGTGTTTTCGAAGCGAAGGCGATGGGGCGTTCTTGTCCATGACGATCCTTCTGGGAGAGAACGGCACCGACACCGTAGTCTAAAGCGTCAGTAGCTAGCGTGATGATCTTGTCGGGCTGAAAATGAGTGAGTTGTATAGCTTGAATTAAGGCGTTGTTGATTGTTTTCCATGCCTGTTGGCATTGTGGAGTCCACTGAAACTTAACACCTTTTTTACGTAGAGCGTTTAATGGAGCTGCCACTGTAGCGAAGCGTGGAATGAACTTATTATAATAGTTCGCTTTGCCTATGAAGGACTGAAGCTGCTTGAGGTTCTGAGGTGCTGGCATGTTTACTATCGCGGAGACATTCTGTATACTAGGACGAATTCCATTCTTATCAAGTATATGTCCGAGGTAGTGAACTTGAGGCTGAAAGAAGGTACATTTAGCGAGATTCGCTCGTAGGCCATTGTCTTTCAATTTCTGGAGAAGAAGGCGGAGATTGGTTAGATGTTCCTGATGATCTTTTCCGGTAACAATAATATCATCCAGGTAGTTAGCACAACCGGGAATTGAGGCGGTGAGGTGAGCCAAATAGCGCTGAAAAATAGCCGCTGAGGATGAAACACCAAATGGGAGCCGCTGGAGCTGGAGCAGTCCTAGAGGAGTGTTGAGTGTGAGAAAGTTCTTAGATTCTTCGTCTAAAAGTAGCTGGAGATATGCTTCTTTAAGATCAACTCGAGAGAAGAATTGTCCACCAGAGAGACGACGGAATAAGTCTTCTGGACGTGGAATAGGAAAGATATCGGTTTCGAGTTGTGCGTTGACTGTAGATCGAAAATCGCCACAAAGTCGAACATTACCATCCGGTTTCTTGATTACCACGAGTGGAGTAGCCCATTGACTAGAAGTAACTGGTACTACAATTCCAGTTTGTATCCATCTTTCTAATTCTTTCGTGACCTGGTCTTGAAGTGCTAGGGGTACTGGACGTGCTTTGAGGAAGCGAGGCTTAGCTCCGGATTTCAACTGTATGTGAGCTGTATAGTCTTTTGCTGTTCCGAGCTGAGAGTCGAAGACTTCAGGAAACTGCGCTAGGAGAGCGGTAACGTCAGAAGTAGGATGCAATGTAGATACGACGTTAATGTTGTCATGTATCTGGAAACCAAATAAGTTAAATAGATCCATGCCCATAATGTTTGATGCAGTGTAGTTGTTAACTACGAGAAGAGGAATGGCCTTCTGAATTTCTTTATAACTAGCCTGAAGCTTAATTTGACCTTTGATGTCAATTTTCTTCTTGTTAAATGTCACGAGCTGGATGTCAGCTGGAGAGCATGAAGGTGAACCTAAGTCGTGGTAGGTAGTCAGGTTAATAATAGAGACAGGTGATCCAGTGTCTAATTGAAAATCGACAGATCGATCAGAGAATGAGAGAGGAATGATGATTTTGTGAGAATCCTTTGTGGGAAGAATAAGATTGATCTGATCAACTTCCATGTCTTGGCGGGACTGTATATGCTTCCGGCGCGCTGCAGTAGTCTTAGCAGGGCGGAGCGAACTTTGACAGACAGTCTGAATGTGTCCAAGTTTATTACATCGTTCACAAGTAGCTTTGAAAAAACGACAGTCACGACGTTCATGATGCTTGAAACAGCCTCGGCAGGAAGGCAGGAGTTTCGAGGTGCTTTTAGAATTGGGCTTCCGTGTAGCATTACGAGAGGGAACCTGGCGAGAATGCTTGGTGGAGAGCGCCTTATCCGTACGGTTCACTGTAGCAGAGGACTTGCGGGCCTGAGGCGAGACTTGTGCAACTTCGTGTGGAGAAGCTATGGCTGCGGCAGTCTTGGTAGTAAGCTCATAAACCGTAGCAATACGCTGGACGTCTTCTAAAGAAGGGTTACTCTGCTTGACAGCGTCAAAACGTATTTTGTCTTCAGGAGTATGTAAAATTATCATGTCCCGAATGAGAGAATCAGTGTAGGATGAACCACAACCGTCCTTGGAGCAGATGAACTGGCAGGGTTTAGCTAGACCACGCAATTCAGTTATCCATTCAGTATGTGTCTGATGGGGTTGCTTTCTGCTCTGAAAAAATTTATAGCGAGCAGCCACTATGTGAGGAGCTTTGGCATAGTGTTCTGTGAGACGGGCCAAGAGCTGCGTGAAGGGTACCTCAGATAAGTGTTCTTCTGGACTTAATTTACGTAGTAATTCACACGTAGCATTGCCAACCGAACTAAGAAATAGTGCGCGGCGGCGTTGATCATCTGTGACAGAATGGCAGATGAAATGCTGTTGCAAGCGGGCTAAATAAACTGACCATTCTTCCTTAGCCGGATCAAAAGCAGAGAACGGAGGAATAGCTGATGGCTGTGTAGAGACAGAAATAGCTTGAATAGCCTGAATTAATGCTGCCTGTTGTTGTTGCATAAACTGTTGTTGTTGCTGCTGTAAGGCTTGGAAAACCGTAGCGAGTTGTTCCGCAGTAGCCATTGCGAGATGCGTGCAAGAAAGAGTAAGGTAAGCTGTGTGTCAGAACTGGTTGGAGTGTCGTTGTTGTGCAGCACGTCGCCGTAGAGTTGACGACTGGACCCGTTGAATTGTAGTGTTGGCTTCGTGTGTACCTCGTCACTATAGAGTTGGCAACTGGGGCCGAAGAATTGTAGTTTGTTGCTTTTTACCTCGTCGCCATAGAGTTGGCAACTGGGGCTGAAGAATTGTAGTGTCGTTTTTTTTACCTCGTCGCCATAGAGTTGTGTTGTAACCAAGGTTGAAGTTTACAAAACACAACTTTTATTTGCTTCACTTTATAATATTTACACAAATAACTGAAATTTATTTTGAAGCAAAAAGGAATATTGAATCTTGAGAAAAGTCTGTCTTTATACAATATGTACAGGTTTGCAGTCTTTATATACACTTCTATCTTGAAAAGATAGTCTTTGTGAATTGACACGTTGATAGTCGAGAACTATCTGGCACACTAACATCAATGTTCATGAGAGTCCTTGTTTGTTGAAGTGCCTGAATTCCTAAAAAGCAAGTTCAATTGATTGCAGAAATTCCACCTAGCGAAACTAAGGGAGCTTGCATAAATTAGGGAATGAAAATGGCTTGTAAAAGAATTACGGGACATAGGCAGCGGAAACAGGTAAGGGAGCGGTGACCAGAGGTGAGACCTCGTACTGCCAGAAATTCAGTCCACCTGGTCGAAGCACATTTTCAAGAGGAGTAGCCTCCGTGCTCGACGTAGGGTGTATTCTGGAGCTGGACACCGGGGCAAGTGGGCCAGTGAGCAGGCAGGGAGCTCCTATTTATAGTACACTCGATGGTCAGGCACGCGCACTGAGGGCTGCGCGTCGAAGCTAGCAGAATGATACACAGGCGCGCGTGC
The DNA here is from genome assembly GCF_040414725.1 of Anabrus simplex. Classification (NCBI taxonomy): domain Eukaryota; kingdom Metazoa; phylum Arthropoda; class Insecta; order Orthoptera; family Tettigoniidae; genus Anabrus; species Anabrus simplex. Next base: position 63,591,500 of record NC_090266.1, read on the forward strand.
AGCTGGCTGGCGGAGCGAGAAGGGAGCGCCGGACATACAACACAAACTGCCCATTCTGACACCGATTAAAGATTTATATATGCATTTTAATATATTATTACTACCAAATCTTCGCATAAAGGCTTGTGTAATTATGATATTTAAAATTCGAATAAAATTACTTCGCTCAAACACACCACAGATTCATAATTATGAAATAATAATTATTATTATTTATAACATTATCTACAGTCAGATTCATTCTACTACTTATGGTCAGAATTCTCTATGACATTTTTCTATAACTATGTATAAGTCACTTCCAAAAAATATTTAAAAACACCAACTTTATCTATTTTTAAGAGTAATGTAACTAAATACGTAAAGTAGTATGGTAATTGTCCGCCTCTGTGGTGTAGTAGTTAGTGTGATTAGCTGCCACCCCCGGAGGCCCGGGTTTGATTCCCGGCTCTGCCACGAAATTTGAAATGTGGTACGAGGGCTGGAACGGGGTCTACTCAGCCTTGGGTGGTCAACTGAGTAGAGGTGGGTTCGATTCCCAGCTCAGCCATCCTCGAAGTGGTTTTCCGTGATTTCCCACTTCTCCTCCAGGCAAATGCCGGGATGGTACCTAACTTGAGGCCACGGCCGCTTCCTTCCCTCTTCCTTTTCTATCCGTTCCAATCTTCCCATCCACCCGCAAGACCCCTGTTCAGCATAGCAGGTGAGGCTGCCTGGGCGTGGTACTGGTCATCCTCCCCAGTTGTATCCCCCGACCCATAGTCTGAAGCTCCAGGACAGAACCCTTGAGGCGGAAGAGGTGAGATCCTTCGCTGAGTTCGAGGGAAAAACCAACCCTGGATGGTAAGCAGATTAAAAAGAAGAAGAAGTATGGTAATTATATTCATGACGCTTTGTCCTGTATTATTACGTAATGTATTCTAGTTTGTAATTAGATTGTGAATATAGAAGGCATTGCCATTCATCTGTATTGCAGCCCATATTGAAATGAAATAATAATTAAAAAACAACAACTCTACTGTTCTTAAGAGAACTGGAGCGAATTACGTTCACAGTTTCAACAACTATCTGCATCACTTTGATTACCTTTAATACATTTAGGCACAAGGCCTATTTTGGCGATGACGTATTGAAGTTTAATGACCTGTTTAATCCTATTAGTAATTAATGGAGGCAAACCGCACTTCGAACCACTCATCGAAGGAGAACCATCAATAGTCACAGCGCACAGCTGCTTCGATTTGAGGCCGTTAACTTCGAAGACAAATAATAATAATAATAATAATAATAATAATAATAATAATAATAATAATAATAATAATAATAATAATAGAATTAAATGTCGTGTGACTATTTCTAGCCGAGTGCAGCCCTTGTAAGGCGGACCTTCCGATGAGGGTGGGGGGCATCTGCCATGTGTAGGTAACTGCGTGTTATTGTGGTGGAGGATAGTGTTACGTGTGGAGTGCGAGTTGCAGGGATGTTGGGGACAGCACAAACATCCTGTCCCCGAGCCATTGGAATCAACCAATGAAGGTTAAAATCCCCGACCCGACCGGGAATCGAACCCGGGGCCCTCTGAGCCTAAGGCCAGTACGCTGACCATTCAGCCAACGAGTCGGACAATAATAATAATAATAATAATAATAATAATAATAATAATAATAATAATAATAATAATAATAATAATAATAATAATAATAATAATAATAATAAAAAACATTCTTTTCCCTCATAGGAGTTCTTCAGTATGCTGAAAGCCAAATAAGTGGAGTTATTATTTTCTTCACTCTTAGATGCCACGGAGCTCAGCCGTTGCTATTGAATACAGAGAACCAACGAGTAACCGTGTGCGCCACTGCGATGATCATGTTCGTAGTTCCGCATGGATAAAAAAATCCACTGTTCTAGCCCTTCAGAAAAGCAACTCAGTGTTGAAAACATCCTACGGATATGAACTACAAATTCTAGGTAAATAAAATACAGTGTCGGAAGAAAATATCCAAACACCATGCAATAAGGAATGTGCAATACGGAAAGTTTGGCAATATATTTATCAATTTTTTTTTATATTTACGAAGTCACCTCCGTACAGGCCATGAAGGCCCTTGGAGGAGTGGAAGGTAAAGGCTTCCACCATTGTTAACCGCGGCATGTGATGGGGTAGAGTGGTTAGCTCTACGCCCGGCCGCCTTTGCCCCAGGAATTAACCTGGTACTCATTTTGGTGTAGGCTGAGTGAACCTCAGGGCCATATATACCTCCGGAAGTGGAAATCTCGTTTCCTAATTTTACGACTTCCTGACGGGGATTCGAACCCACGTCCTTCCAGGCGAACCTAGCACGCCTTTACCGCCTCGCCCAGGCAGCCCCTATATACACTGAGTAACAGTGACAATGCAACACCAAGGAGGAGTGGTTCAAAAGGGATGAAAGTTGGGGAAAAAACAGAGACGGCACGGATGAATAATTGATGTTTATTTCAAACCGATATGCAGGTTACACAATGCGCACGGCATCGACTCAGTAGGATGTAGGACCACCGCGAGCGGCGATGCACGCAGAAACACGTCGAGGTACAGAGTCAATAAGAGTGCGGATGGTGTCCTGAGGGATGGTTCTCCATTCTCTGTCAACCATTTGCCACAATTGGTCGTCCGTACGAGGCTGGGGCAGAGTTTGCAAACGGCGTCCAATGAGATCCCACACGTGTTCGATTGGTGAGAGATCCGGAGAGTACGCTGGCCACGGAAGCATCTGTACGCCTCGTAGAGCCTGTTGGGAGATGCGAGCAGTGTGTGGGCGGGCATTATCCTGCTGAAACAGAGCATTGGGCAGCCCCTGAAGGTACGGGAGTGCCACCGGCCGCAGCACATGCTGCACGTAGCGGTGGGCATTTAACGTGCCTTGAATACGCACTAGAGGTGACGTGGAATCGTACGCAATAGCGCCCCAAACCATGATGCCGCGTTGTCTAGCGGTAGGGCGCTCCACAGTTACTGCCGGATTTGACCTTTCTCCACGCCGACGCCACACTCGTCTGCGGTGACTATCACTGACAGAACAGAAGCGTGACTCATCGGAGAACACGACGTTCCGCCATTCCCTCATCCAAGTCGCTCTAGCCCGGCACCATGCCAGTCGTGCACGTCTATGCTGTGGAGTCAATGGTAGTCTTCTGAGCGGACGCCGGGAGTGCAGGCCTCCTTCAACCAATCGACGGGAAATTGTTCTGGTCGATATTGGAACAGCCAGGGTGTCTTGCACATGCTGAAGAATGGCGGTTGACGTGGCGTGCGGGGCTGCCACCACTTGGCTGCGGATGCGCCGATCCTCGCGTGCTGACGTCACTCGGGCTGCGCCTGGACCCCTCGCACGTGCCACATGTCCCTGCGCCAACCATCTTCGCCACAGGCGCTGCACCGTGGACACATCCCTATGGGTATCGGCTGCGATTTGACGAAGCGACCAACCTGCCCTTCTCAGCCCGATCACCATACCCCTCGTAAAGTCGTCTGTCTGCTGGAAATGCCTCCGTTGACGGCGGCCTGGCATTCTTAGCTATACACGTGTCCTGTGGCACACGACAACACGTTCTACAATGACTGTCGGCTGAGAAATCACGGTACGAAGTGGGCCATTCGCCAACGCCGTGTCCCATTTATCGTTCGCTACGTGCGCAGCACAGCGGCGCATTTCACATCATGAGCATACCTCAGTGACGTCAGTCTACCCTGCAATTGGCATAAAGTTCTGACCACTCCTTCTTGGTGTTGCATTTGCTCTCTCAGTCAGTGTATTTATCGAGGTAACATATTTATTGATTAAAGGTACAAGACTTCGCGCGAGAAAAGCCATCGCAAATATGCTTTGCTAGTCCATTAGTAACCGCTGTAATCACCTGACTGTTGAATGCAGGCATGCAAACATGCATGCATTGTGTCGTACAGGTGCCGGATGTCACTTTGTGGGATAGAGTTCCATATCTGTTGCACATGGTCGGTCAATACAGGGACGGTTAATGTCGGTTGTTGATGACGCAGGAACTGTCGTCCAATAATGTCCCATTCGTGCTAAATTGGGGATAGATCGGGGGATCGAGCAGGCCAAGGCAGACACTCTGGAGAACACGTCGCGTTATACCAGCGTGCAGTATCCTGTTGGAAAACACTCTGGGAAAGCTGTTCATGAATGTCAGCACAACAGGCCGAATCACCAGACGAACGTACACATCTGCAGTCAGGGTGCGAGGGATAACAACGAGAGTGCTCCTGCTGACATAGGAAATTGCTCCCCATACCAGAACTCCCGGTGTAGGTCCAGTGTGTCGACGCCGCAGACGGGTGGAATGCAGGCGCTCACCTCGCCTCCTAACCAACACACAGCCATCACTGGCACCAAGGCAGAACAGGCTTTTAATCGGAAAACACAACGGACCTCCATTCCATCCTCCAATGAGCTCTAGCTTGACACCGCTGAAGTCGCACACGGCGATGGTTTGGGGTAAGTGGATTGCACACCGCAGGGCGTCTGGTTCGGATCTGTCCTTCACGTAACCGATTTCGAACGGTTCGTTGCGTCACTGTTGTGCCAACTGCTGCTCGAATTCCTCCTGCAGACGCAATCCGCTGCGCCACGGCCATACGCCGAATACGGCGGTCCTTCCTCTCGGTGGTGCTCTAGGGACGTCCGGAGCCCGGTCTTCTTGCGAGCGTACCTTCTCGTGACCACTGCTGCCAGCACGCATGCACTGTGCAGACATTCCTGCCAAGTGGTTCTGCGGAAGAAGAATGCACGTTCACGTAGCCCTATTATACGGCCTCGTTCAACCGCAGTGAGCTGTTGATTCTGGCTTCTTCGTCGTCGTTAAGCCATTCTTGACCCAATCACAGTCTCTCCGTCCAGTCTCACAGGTAACTAACGTTCTCGCACAATACAGCCCGTATTTAAAGCAAACCGGATGTGCAACGTCATGTGGCCCCTACTAGTGCCACGCTAATGCGATTTACGGAAAATTTTAATCAACGTCATCTTTCACATGTATAAACATGCCTAACAACGTTCGTTAATCTAGCACGACCCCTTCTTGGTGTTTGGATATTTTTTTCCGCCAATGTATAATGAAGTATGGGAATATATTATTTATTTATTACTAAAAAGTACAACCCTTTTCTTAATCATCGTTATCCAGTCGATTAAAATAGCAGTTTGCCTTTATCTACCACTACGAGCGCCAATATAAGTCCATGCATTGTTTCACTTAAGCACCACTACGAGCGCTAATACGAGTCAATGCATTGTTTCACTTACGCACCACTAAGACCGCTAATGTGAGTCAATGCATTGTTTCACTTACGCACCACTAAGACCGCTAATGTGAGTCAATGCATTGTTTCACTTAAGCACCACTACGAGCGCCAATGTGAGTCAATGTATTGTTTCACTTAAGCACCACTACGAGCGCCAATGTGAGTCAATGCATTGTTTCACTTAAGCACCACTAAGACCGCTAATGTGAGTCAATGTATTGTTTCACTTAAGCACCACTACGAGCGCCAATGTAAGTCCATGCATTGTTTCACTTAAGCACCACTACGAGCGCTAATGTGAGTCAATGCATTGTTTCACTTAAGCACCACTAAGACCGCTAATGTGAGTCAATACATTGTTTCACTTAAGCACCACTACGAGCGCCAATGTGAGTCAATGCATTGTTTCACTTAAGCACCACTACGAGCGCTAATGTGAGTCAATGTATTGTTTCACTTACGCACCACTAAGACCGCTAATGTGAGTCAATACATTGTTTCACTTAAGCACCACTACGAGCGCCAATGTGAGTCAATGCATTGTTTCACTTAAGCACCACTAAGACCGCTAATGTGAGTCAATGTATTGTTTCACTTAAGCACCACTACGAGCGCCAATGTAAGTCCATGCATTGTTTCACTTAAGCACCACTACGAGCGCTAATACGAGTCAATGTATTGTTTCACTTAAGCACCACTACGAGCGCCAATGTGAGTCAATGTATTGTTTCACTTAAGCACCACTACGAGCGCTAATACGAGTCAATGTATTGTTTCACTTAAGCACCACTACGAGCGCTAATGTGAGTCAATGTATTGTTTCACTTAAGCACCAGTACGAGCGCCAATGTGAGTCAATGCATTGTTTCACTTAAGCACCACTAAGACCGCTAATGTCAGTCAATGCATTGTTTCACGTAAGCACCACTACGAGCGCTAATACGAGTCAATGCATTGTTTCACGTAAGCACCACTACGAGCGCTAATGTGAGTCAATGCATTGTTTCACGTAAGCACCACTACGAGCGCCAATGTGAGTCAATGTATTGTTTCACTTAAGCACCACTAAGACCGCTAATGTGAGTCAATGCATTGTTTCACTTAAGCACCACTACGAGCGCCAATGTGAGTCAATGCATTGTTTCACTTACGCACCACTACGAGCGCTAATGTGAGTCAATGCATTGTTTCACTTAAGCACCACTACGAGCGCCAATGTGAGTCAATACATTGTTTCACTTAAGCACCACTACGAGCGCTAATACGAGTCAATGCATTGTTTCACTTAAGCACCACTACGAGCGCTAATACGAGTCAATGCATTGTTTCACTTAAGCACCACTACGAGCGCCAATGTAAGTCAATGCATTGTTTCACTTAAGCACCACTACGAGCGCTAATGTGAGTCAATGCATTGTTTCACTTAAGCACCAATACGAGCGCTAATGTGAGTCAATGCATTGTTTCACTTTTTTTTTTCAATTTGCTTTACGTCGCACCGACACAGATATGTCTTACGGCGACGATCGGATAGGAAAGGCCTGGGAATTGGAAGGAAGCGGCCGTGGCCTTAATTAAGGTACAGCCCCGGCATTTGCCTGGTGTGAAAATGGGAAACCACGGAAAACCATCTTCAGGGCTGCCGACAGTGGGGCTCGAACCCACTATCTCCCGATTACTGGATACTGGCCGCAATTAAGCGACTGCAGCTATCGAGCTCGGTGCATTGTTTCACTTAAGCACCACTAAGACCGCTAATGTGAGTCAATGCATTGTTTCACTTAAGCACCACTAAGACCGCTAATGTGAGTCAATGTATTGTTTCACTTAAGCACCACTACGAGCGCCAATGTAAGTCCATGCATTGTTTCACTTAAGCACCACTACGAGCGCCAATGTGAGTCAATGCATTGTTTCACTTAAGCACCACTAAGACCGCTAATGTGAGTCAATGTATTGTTTCACTTAAGCACCACTACGAGCGCCAATGTAAGTCCATGCATTGTTTCACTTAAGCACCACTACGATCGCTAATGTGAGTCAATGCATTGTTTCACTTAAGCACCACTAAGACCGCTAATGTGAGTCAATACATTGTTTCACTTAAGCACCACTACGAGCGCCAATGTGAATCAATGCATTGTTTCACTTAAGCACCACTACGAGCGCTAATGTGAGTCAATGTATTGTTTCACTTACGCACCACTAAGACCGCTAATGTGAGTCAATACATTGTTTCACTTAAGCACCACTACGAGCGCCAATGTGAGTCAATGCATTGTTTCACTTAAGCACCACTAAGACCGCTAATGTGAGTCAATGTATTGTTTCACTTAAGCACCACTACGAGCGCCAATGTAAGTCCATGCATTGTTTCACTTAAGCACCACTACGAGCGCTAATACGAGTCAATGTATTGTTTCACTTAAGCACCACTACGAGCGCCAATGTGAGTCAATGTATTGTTTCACTTAAGCACCACTACGAGCGCTAATACGAGTCAATGTATTGTTTCACTTAAGCACCACTACGAGCGCTAATGTGAGTCAATGTATTGTTTCACTTAAGCACCACTACGAGCGCCAATGTGAGTCAATGCATTGTTTCACTTAAGCACCACTAAGACCGCTAATGTCAGTCAATGCATTGTTTCACGTAAGCACCACTACGAGCGCTAATACGAGTCAATGCATTGTTTCACGTAAGCACCACTACGAGCGCTAATACGAGTCAATGTATTGTTTCACTTAAGCACCACTACGAGCGCTAATGTGAGTCAATGCATTGTTTCACGTAAGCACCACTACGAGCGCCAATGTGAGTCAATGTATTGTTTCACTTAAGCACCACTAAGACCGCTAATGTGAGTCAATGCATTGTTTCACTTAAGCACCACTACGAGCGCCAATGTGAGTCAATGCATTGTTTCACTTACGCACCACTACGAGCGCTAATGTGAGTCAATGCATTGTTTCACTTAAGCACCACTACGAGCGCCAATGTGAGTCAATGTATTGTTTCACTTAAGCACCACTAAGACCGCTAATGTGAGTCAATGCATTGTTTCACTTAAGCACCACTACGAGCGCCAATGTGAGTCAATGCATTGTTTCACTTACGCACCACTACGAGCGCTAATGTGAGTCAATGCATTGTTTCACTTAAGCACCACTACGAGCGCCAATGTGAGTCAATACATTGTTTCACTTAAGCACCACTACGAGCGCTAATACGAGTCAATGCATTGTTTCACTTAAGCACCACTACGAGCGCTAATACGAGTCAATGCATTGTTTCACTTAAGCACCACTACGAGCGCCAATGTAAGTCAATGCATTGTTTCACTTAAGCACCACTACGAGCGCTAATGTGAGTCAATGCATTGTTTCACTTAAGCACCACTACGAGCGCTAATGTGAGTCAATGCATTGTTTCACTTAAGCACCACTACGAGCGCTAATGTGAGTCAATGCATTGTTTCACTTAAGCACCACTACGAGCGCTAATGTGAGTCAATGCATTGTTTCACTTAAGCACTACTACGAGCGCTAATGTAAGTCAATGCATTGTTTCACTTAAGCACCACTACGAGCGCTAATGTGAGTCAATGCATTGTTTCACTTAAGCACCACTACGAGCGCTAATGTGAGTCAATGCATTGTTTCACTTAAGCACCACTACGAGCGCTAATACGAGTCAATGCATTGTTTCACTTAAGCACCACTACGAACGCTAATGTGAATCAATGCAGAATTTCACTTTAAGCCCTTATACAACATTCGGTGTGGACATTTTTCAAGAGAAGGTCTGAGGTATTGAAACAAGGAACACATAACAGAAATTATTATGCAAATAAGTTACTTTGGCTAGGATTTGAATACAAAAAGAAAAGGAGTAAAGAAACAAACGATTTTAGGCTGTTTTTCCGGAACTGCATTTATGCCGGAAATGATTTCGAAATGTGTTTCGTTAAGTTTGATAGAGCTATCCACGACTCACAATTTGAAACACTTCCGGGCCCTTCAGCCCTTCATCTTACGGCACAATTGAGGAAATTGTTTAATATTTCGTTTGTCTTAGTGTGGGGACCCCTAATTTGCTAAGAAATGTAATCAACATTTACAAAATGCAAAATGATGCATTATTCCTTAGGGGGTGCTATTACATAACATGCTCGCCCATTATAGTTATAGATGTGCTTCTTTTGTGAATAGCAGTACTTGCATGTTCACAATACATAATATAGCATTCCATTTTCGTTACAGACTCGTATGTCCAGAGCCTGTGTGTCACGTGACCGATAAGCCATTGAAATATGCATGCACGTACTGTATGACCCAGACAAGGTTACCTTTTCTCATACTTTATTCAACATCTATTTAGACAATTTCGTCAGAGGCTGGAGAGATGACTTTAATTAAGTTATAACACTGAGCCAAGAGCAGTATTTAAATTTATTAACGTTTATTGATTATGTGCTTTTAACTCTTTCACTGTCGTAGTCAGACTACCTTGCTTACTCCACAGTGTTCTAAAAACCCACGCACGTAAACAAGGGATACAGACATAGACAGAAAATGAATTTTCTTAAATTATAAAAGTTATTCGAAAAATTAAATAGTAAAATTATTAGGAATATATATTTTCAAACCTGCTTACTCAGTAAACTGTAGTTTATCGAATAAACGATCCGAAAAATATACTATTTTATAACTTCTGTAAGAAAAGCACTAGTCACGGGGTTCTAAGGTAAGTTATTTCACAGTTATTGATAACCACACAAAAGAACAAACGTTTCATTTCAATTACGTGGATGTAAGTACAAATAATTCGAAATAAATCGATATCGAAAACAAATTCGATAAAATTAGACATATCTAGAAAAGAATTAGGAAGGAATAATCACATTTTCTAAAACAGAGCCTTTACAGCACCCCCTTATGGGAGTGAAATATGGACGCTGGGAAGTAAAGACAAGCAGAAATTCCAGACAAATGAATTCAAGGCTAATGCAAGTTTGTGGTCTTACGTGACTGACCATATTCAATCAATCACTACTGATCTGCATTTAGGGCAGTCGCCCAGGTGGCAGGTTCCCTACCTGTTGTTTTCCTAGCCTTTTCTTAAATGATCGCAAAGAAATTGGAAAATTATTAAACATTTCCCTTGGTAAGTTATTCCAATCCCTAACTCCCCTTCCTATAAACGAATATTTGCCCCAATTTGTCCTCTTGAATTCCAACTTTATCTTCATATTGTGATCTTTCCTACTTTTAAAGACACCACTCAAACTTATTCGTCTACTGATGTCTTCCCACGCCATCTCTCCACTGACAGCTCGGAACATACCACTTAATCGAGCAGCTCGCCTCCTTTCTTCCAGTTCTTCCCAGCCCAGACTTTGCAACATTTTTGTAATGCTACTCTTTTGTCGGAAATCACCCAGAACAAATCGAGCTGCTTTTCTTTGGATTTTTTCCAGGTCTTGAATCAAGTAATCCTGGTGAGGGTCCCATACACTGGAACCATACTCTAGTTGGGGTCTTACCGGAGACTTATATGCCCTCTCTTTTACATCCTTACTACAACCCCTAAATACCCTCATAACCATGTGCAGTGATCTGTACACTTTATTAACAATCATATTTATGTGATTACCGCAATGAATGTCTTTTCTTATATTAACACCTAGGTACTTACAATGATCCCCAAAAGGAACTTTCACCCCATCAACTGTACCGTACCCAGGGGTAAATACCCTCTAGGACGATGCCTCCATTCCTGTATGAACATCCGACTAACTCAGGGTTGGGCAGAGTGTGGGTTGGTTGTCGATTGGGTCAGGATAAAAAGTCGAAGTTCTACACTAAAATAGCAATCAATGACAGGAAATGGAGGTATAACACGAATGAGAAACAATCATAGGGGGTAAGATGGATTTATTAATAAATATCCCCGATCATATCACATGAAAATAATTAAATCAAGAAAAATAATAATTTATAAAAATGAACTCAAAGTATTGAAATAAATCGAAATTAGAACGTTAATTGAATGATCATACCAAATTTGACATTAAAAAAAACAAGTTCAACAAAGAACATTTATATAAATCAAGACTGAGTTTCTTCTTATAGTCCAATGTTTATATTGTATGGCAACAAGTGTACGCAAACACTGACATGTGGTATTTCCGTATGGAGTTTCACACTATCGCATCCCAACGATACGGTTTCAAAGTTAAGTTCATCCCGAGAGTCGACAAACTATTTCCGTAAAATAAAAGTTACATTATAAAGAAAAGTTACGACGGAAAGAAAAATAATTAAGACGCGATGGACGCTATGTAAGTTATGCAAAATACTAGGGGCAAATCCTACACTATATTTACAACAATTCAAATAATCAAACTAAACATATATATACATCGGATATCGAGTAAAATCTTAAATGCTACACTGAATCTAATGTGAATCCCGGTTCACTACAAAAGATCTAGACAGAATTAGATAAACCAACAATACTTCAGCACTCGGGCTGTTCCCTTTAAAAACAACGAGACAAGGTATACAATCACAAATAACCATGTAAAACATCATCCTGTAAGGGAAAACATATAAATAACCCTTGATATCACGAAGAAAGCAATGGGCAACATTGCCTCCTTCTGCTGCGTTTGAGCGCTCAACAGCGCGGTCATCCGTCATGTACTTCCGGGTAGATTACGGGCTGAAAAGAAATGTTGAACTCCACTATGCTAAAGATTGGATTTTGTCTCCCGAGGCCGCCACAAGGGCTGTCTCCTTCACACTTACAGATAAACACAGGCCAGAAATCAGCTTGCCATGAGATAACGCCTTTCATCGGCTACACGGAAACTCACGTATATTCATTCCTTCTTAGCATGCTTGGGCCATTTAACAACTTCAGACTCAATAGTCTGGAATTAACACTGTCCATTCTGATCACAATATACACTCAGAAGACACTAGGCAGGCACACACATCTGCACAATACTCTTTATCTTGTCAGGCATACAATCAGCCTGCACCAATACATTATAATTCAGCATGCAATTTTTATCTCATTATTTCTCATGAATCCCACTGGCCTTTCCACATAATGAGACGCAGTTCGTGTCCTTGGCAGACCATCAGGCAAACAGAATCCAACTTAACTTCAAAGATCTTATTTTAACAACGACGTTCTGCAGCTCCTTCGGGCAGCTTCTGTAAAACCATGCATCATGCAAAATAGCTATACCTGTCTCTCTGAATAACCGAAATAAAATGAACTAATACGTGTTTAACGTAGTATAAAAATGAACCTGTCCATCTAGCCCTTCTAGCATATATTTTAAGAAAACTCGGAATATCCTACGCTAAGTAACATACACAAATAAACAACAACTGATCCTATCAATCCCTCATTTTCCCAAACATCTAATCATAAAGCAAAATGAAAATAAAATAAACATGCATTATTCTCGTATCCGAATCTATCATAGTAACAAAATTAAACAAACACATGCCGTCAGGCTTACTTTACATGAAAATTAAAAATTCTATCTACACTGCCCTAGTACCTTAACATAATTTACATATCATGCCTTAAATAACACTTGCGCCTTACTGTATTTTACATGACGACTCTCGAGATACCAGGATAGCAGCTTACATCCCCACTGATTTAGGGATCTACACCATGTTAATCACAGCATTAACATGTGGGAATGCACTTCCTTCCTCTGCAGGCTTATCCATCATCTTGCTGGAAAATAATTCACTGGAACACAGAAGACTATAGTTGATAATATCTTCGCTGCTTAATGCTGCGAGCCGAAATACCCTTTCTCTTTACCAGATCAGCTAAACACACTGATTCACATGTATATTACACACTTCACTTAAAGGGTAAAAATACAGTTTGAAAAGCAGCACACGGTTCGTTACGGAAGTTCCACGCGAAACGCGCCCGTCGCGGAATAGTGAAACAATAGCACGTTTCCACTACACTTGTTACTCAGCGGTCACTAAACACCGTCTTTATCAATTGAAAGTAAACTCTGCCAAAATTATACTATTCCATTTACTCAAGTAAAGTAAAATATTGCAACTGCACAATTTAAAGTATCGTTGAGAACCAGTTACTGTTACTGGAATAACACTACGTTAATCACGATCGCCAATCACAGTTTGTGCTTCCGCACTATCCAAGCATTTAACACAGAGTGACGCTCTCCAGAGCTAAGGTTACTGAGGAGGCTTCGGTGACGCCATATTAATACTGGGGTTCCCGGGTGTCTGAACCAACCACCAATCAGAGAGTTCGTCATATATGATGACACAATACTTATTGTGATATAAAACACAGCTCAAACACTAGCAAATCTTTTCCACCAATTTTTATAATACATTTCCAAATATATACCTGACTTCTGAAACTGTGGAAAACCGATTACCTACAGAAACTGACTTTATCAAATGAGCACGTTGGTCATCCTGGAATTAAGATTTGGCGCGGTGTGGCCTCCAGGTTTGCCAAATCCTTAAGTTCCCATTGGCTGAAATATCTTGCTTGGTCAGCATCAAATACACGTGTCGATCCTTGCCAGCGCTTGGTTACGCTATCCTTTCTCACGGTCATACGGAAATATGAAGCAATATCCAGCGAACCACTGTCTTGCTCAACATCCGGTATCAACTATCTTGGGATACGATGCTTTAACATGTTAGACTGTAACTTTTATGAATGAATTTTACATATTGGGTCAAATAATACTCTAATTCTTATTATGGGCCGGCAGGATACGGCTCACAACGCAGTAATGAAAACTGAGAGGACTTTTCCTATTTTTGAAACTCACAACCTGACTTTTAACCTCGTTTATCATCATACCATTGCCTGCTGTCCATCTCACAACACTATCGAGGTCACCCTACAGCCGCTCACAATCTTGTAACTTATTTATTTCTCTGTACAGAATAACATCATCTGCAAACAGCCTTATCTCTGATTCCACTTCTTTACACATATCATCGATATATATAAGAAAACATAAAGGTCCAATAATACTGCCTTAAGGAGTTCCCCTCCTAATTATTACAGAGTCAGATAAAGCTTCGCCTACTCTGATTCTCTGAGTTCTATTTTCTAGAAATATAGCCACCCACTCAGCCACTCTTTTTTCTAGTCCAAATGCACTCATTTTTGCCAGTAGTCTTCCATGATCTACCCTATCAAATGCCTTATTTAGGTCAATCGCAATACAGTCCATTTGGTCTCCTGAATCCAGGATATCTGCTATATCTTGCTGAAATCCTACAAGCTGAGCTTCAGTGGAATAACCTTTCCTAAACCCAAACTGCCTTCTGTCAAACCAGTTATTAGTTTTGCAAACATGTCTAATATAATAGGAAAGAATGCTTTCCCAAAGCTTACATTCAATGCATGTTCTTATGCAACTCAACAGTCCATCGTAGGCCTACTTAGTTAAACTGACTGCCGAGAGTTATGAACAGGCGAAACATCAGTATTTAGAGTTTAGATAAAGAGGATGTCTTTGTTATCGCATCTACGCTGACTACTGACTTCTCAGAACTGGCTAATTACTTCAAAAGCCTTGTTGATAGTTGTGAGTGGCAGCAAGGTGTGGTTATTATTGGAACAGGTTGGGAAACCCACACTCTTTCAGAAATAACTACCGTACTCCTATTGGAGAGAGAAGCTCTGCACTACGGCGGCCTAAGTTTGGAATAACACTCTGTAATACAAATGATACCGTGTTGTGTGCTGTACATTTATCAATATGTAAAATCACTCTTCAGCTACTGAATTAAGAAACAGTCATGGGCCCCTAACAAGCCATGAGCTCCCTCGGCCCGCGGGGTTCAGAGATCCTTACAGCTGCCACTGGGTCTAAAGGTCATTGGCTGAACCGTCTGAGCCACTCAGCCCAGCCCTCTTGGAAGTCCCCAAATATGTATCAAGTGTGATCCTACATCTCGAGAGTGAGTGTAAACACCGTCTGTGCTGGTCGTGGAAAGATGACGCGAATTATCGTCTTTCGAACAGGGCATGATATTGGGGGCCAGATGAATGGAATATGCCATTGGTGAAGTTGTGTAGAATTTGACCATTCTCGATAGACGGTATCACGTATGTATCGGGAATACCTCATGGAAGGCATTAACAGTGAACAGCGCAGTGGCCGACCACGGATGCTCAATGATCGCGATTAGCGGCGTGTTGTTAGAATTGTTCGTGGTAACAGACCAGTCGCACTGGCTCAAATCACATTCACATTCAATGCAAGAGACACCAGATGTATACTCAGCAGGTCAGTACAGAGTTCCTTAACGTCAGTGGTATATGGGTTCAGAAAACCTACCAGAATGTCCTTGTTAACACCACGACACCGGGCACAACGTCTCACCCAGGCGCGAGACTTTGCTAATTGGACCCTGGAGGACTGGCGACATGTAGTCGCGTCCAATGAGTCCTGTTTCAGTTGTATCGAGCTGACGGTAGTGTTCGGATGTGACGCAGGCCCCATGAAGCCATGGACCCCAGTTGACAACAATGCATCATACAGGCTTGTTGTAGCTTCATAATGGTGTGGGTTGTGTTCACGTGGCATGGGCTGAATCCACCGATCACCCTGAACAGGTCGATGACCAGTGACTGCTACGTTCAACTGCCTGACGAGTACTTGCAGCCCTACATGGACTTTACGTACTTCTACAACGATGAGATATCCCAGCAGGATAACGACCATATCATCGGGTCGTTCTTCTTTCGTGGACGTACATGTTCCTATAAATCGGGCACTCCGAAGCTCACTCAGGGTCTACTCGTTTGACTCGGAGATAGTATGTCCGACGCTCTTGTACCAGATCTAATGACATTTCACTTTTCCTTAAGTCAGCATCAGCAGTTCGTTTCCTTGTTGCCTTTGGACGCCCTCTTCCACTCTTCGGCTCTTCAACAGCAAAATCTTTCTGTACTAAATGGTGTTCATTTCTTCTTCTGACGTGACCATGCCAGCGGAGCTGTTTTTCCTCTATCTTGTCACTGATGGACACAAATTTGAAAGCTCCTTGCTTATCTTCATTGCACACTTTATCATGCAGAGTAACTCCCACCGACCATCGCAACATCCGCATCTTTGTGACATACATTCGCTGGTCATGCTTCCTCTGCCTTGCCCAACATTTGGAGCCGTACATGAGGGCAGGCCGGACAGTGGTTTTTACACTTACTGTAAATTTGACTGGCACAAAACACCAGTAAAAGAGCGCCGTTTCATTCAACCAACACTGATGCGATGCTTGACATCTGTATCGATATTTCCATCAGTTGTACCGACTGATCCAAGATATTTAAACTTGTTGGTCATCATCAGAGGTTCTCCAACAGGGAAGACAGTGTTGTGTGGCCCCGTTTGCCCTGGCTGCGCAAAGTTGAAGAACATATATCAGGTCGAAGTTGTCCAGAAATATTATAAGGAGCGTTCTGGAAAGTTTCAATGACTGGTGAGACACCTCGTTCGCCTGATATGGACATTGGGGAGCATTTGTGGGACGTAGTTGTGAGGTCCATTCACCCACCAAGATCCTGCACATACAAATAACAGAAAGCTGTTGTAGCTATCCAAATGGCATAGCTCAGAATCTCTCCACAATTGGTTCTTCCACTTGTGAAATAGATGCCACGACGAGTTACTGCACTTGGCCCAGCTAGAGGAGGGCCTACACGATACTAAACCCCCATCCCATGATTTTCGCCATGTCAGTGTATATGACCCATAAAAGGAGAATCGTTTTCTTAACCTTTTTCACTGCTGAATTCTTGGGCAGGTTGGTACGACCCCAGTGCTGGTTTATTTCATCTAACAACCTCAACATATATTATCACCAATTTGAACAGAAAATACAAGCACTAACTACAGAATAACATATTTCTAAACGACATTTTAACTCCCCAGCTTGTTCATACAGTGTTGGAGACAGGTCATGTCAGGGATCCAGGGTTCGGCTCCACACGAGGTGGCGAAAATTTCGTCCATTAGGAAAATTCTTAGAAATTCCCATCTACATGATGGGCTGTGTCTACTATATATACGTACAGTACCAATCCATACCCACGATTAACAGCAGAAAGATTAAATTAAACACACAATATATATACAAGCAGAACGGAACTTGTCATGATCTTAGCATCAACTGTCTGTTTATGAAATCTGTTTGTTTCGTCCGTTACCTTTGCCAACACCTCTACATTCACAAATACCTCGAAATAATCAATTCCAAGGAATTCAGGAGTCAAATTATTATTTTACGTAGCTAGTTTTTTTCGTTTGAAATGCGTATGCGTTCGGCGCAAACTCGTCGTCTGAGCCCGAGAGCAGGCCTAGGTCAGTGCCATTTCTCCCTCCCTCTGGAAGCAAATCATCACCTATATCAACATTATAATCACTCCCTATCACTTCAAAATCCTCAATATTACTACCGCCACTATAGAAATCTTCATCGGACTCAATCTCCTCTAGATATGTAAGATTTCCTCCGGGCGCATCTTACGTTCGTACGTGGCAGGCATCAGTCCAACACGATGTTTACAACTGTGTGACATAAGAAAACCGTTTTCAAACAGAACTAATAATAAAGAGTAATTGGTTTAAGGTGCAGCTAATAGATGTCTGAAGGATATAACACCGTTAAAAAAGGCAGATCGAGTTCATTCGATCGCAGCGCTGGCGGGCCTTTCCATTGCTGCGATCGAATTTACTTACTTATGGGAAAACAGTTCATGATATATATCATACGAATCTGGGCCTAGTTACAGCCTATATCACCTCTGTGGACCCAAGGCTTGATAGAAAGAAGTGAGTGTGTTTATTAATGGTTGCTGGCCTTACTTACACATAGTCCGACGAAGCTATTCGCTCTATTACTTTAGGTACACCAGTGCATGGGACAATCCTAGTCAGAGATTTAGCAAACCGAAGTCGTCTCCGTACAGGTTATAAAGGCCCCTGGAAGAAGAGAAAGTAAGAGCTTCCACTATCCGTAGCCTTCTCACTACGTGGGGTAGAGGGGGTACCTAATGTCAGAGCACCGTTTCCCTCATGGAATAAGTTGGCATTCATTTCTGCTGCTGCTGACTGATCTATATGGGAAACTCGTTTCTAAATATTTCGGCCTCCTGACAGGGAACAGAATCCTACTCCTTCGAGTGCGCCTTTAGCACCTCTGTTTGGCTAGCGCAGAAACAGGTATTGCAATGACTGGAGGATAAGTTGGCGAAGAACACGTGCGATAGCTACATGATAAAAAATGAAAATGTGCGGGTCCTACGCCAATTTGGGACCAAACACAAAACCGAAACAAACCAAAAAACGCTAAGTTGTACGTATTTACAGGTAGGGTTGTCCTTCAAGTTTTGAACTTCAATGTTTTACGCTGTTTCTGTTTCAGAATGAATTACCGCATTCTCCGGTGCTTAGGACACCCTTTCTATTTGAAAATGCTTTTGAAAATCAGGGAGCGTCTTATTAGCCGACACTTACCTTGTATGAATTTAATTTCTGAAAGTCTATTCTTCTTTGAGTTATGTGAATTTTCTTAGAATTTGCTTTACGTCGCACCGATACACATAGGTATTATGGCGACAATAAGACAGGAAAGGGTTACGAGATGGAAGGAAGCGTCCGTGGCTTAATTAGGGTACAGCCCCAGCACACGCTGGTAAGAAAGTGGGAAACTACGGAAAAACATCCTCAGGGCTACCGACATTGTGATTCGAACCCACTATCTCCCAAATGCAAGCTAACAGCTACATGACCTAACCACGCAGTCACTCGCTAGGTGTGTGATTTTTCTCTTGCTTCCTTGCGGCGTATGAGAGTCTCCCAAGTACGAGAATCAATCAATCAATCAATCAATCAATCAATCAATCAATCAATCAATCAATCAATCAATCAATCAATCAATCAATCAATCAATCAATCAATCAATCAATCAATCAATCAATCAATCAATCAATCAATCAATCAATCAATCAATCAATCAATCAATCAATCAATCAATCAATCAACACTGATCTGCATTTAGGGCAGTCGCCCAGGCAGGGGATGCTCATGCGCTATGACCAACGATCACAGTAGTGTTCGTTTGACTTCCACTCCTTGTGAACGGTGTAAGTATTTTAAATTTCTGCTATTCTACTGCTAAATTCTCTTACATTTTTGACAATTTATGGCTCAAACTTCCACAGTTCTGGCCCTTTAGGCAAACAACTCAATGTTAAAAACATCCTAGGGATATGAGCTACGAATTTTAGGTAAGTAAAATATAACCAAGTAGGAGAATATATTCTTTATTTATTCCTAAAATTACAATCCTTTTCTTAATCATCGTTATCCGGTCGATTAGATTAGCAGTTCGCCTTTCTCTGCCACTACGATCGTTAATGTGAGTCAATGCAGAATTTCACTTCAACCCTTATAACTACATTCAGTGTGGACATTTTTCAGAAAATCAAGAAACGCCTGAGGATATTGACTTTCAATGTCCCCTGAAACAAAAACTAGATTCCCCGGCCACAAGCAATGTTAAAATATTATGGCAATGAAAAACTTAATATACGATTGTTTTGCCATGTTTTGCTGAAAAGACAAAATTGTCACCACTAAAGGTAGACTACCCAAAGAAAATTTGCTCGAAAGAACATTTTTACATGCTCATGCAAAAGACGGGATGGGTGAATAGGTAATTAATTTACGGGTAGATAAAAGTTGTTCAAAGAAGAATGAAGAAACTTGTCCTATTAGTATGGGATCAGTATCTTTCTAACGGAACAGAAGATGTTAAAAATTAGCCCCAGAACTGAAAACTCAATTACCTGCAATACCAGTGGGTATAATTAGTCATTTTCAACGCCTAGATAGCTGTATTAATAAACATTGGTTACGTCGTTTAAGAAGTGTGGCACTGGTGCATATTACAATTTGTTGTACGAGGAGTCACATTACGATGTAGAAAGAATTTCAAGTGACTCTTCATTTAACTCTGGAACTTAATTTCTGAGTTTTCGTGAAAACAATTAGAAAGATTTCCTAGTTAAATTATATGTTTAGAGCAGACGTACACGTTATTTTATATTCGAAGCGGTATAAACCCATTATAATATTCGACTGTGAAGTTTATCTCATAAAAAATGTGTTCTAAAACGGAGTGCGTCTAAAAGGTCGGTGTCTCTTATAGGCCTACAAATACGGTAAATTACAGTACCTAACAAAAGTTTAAGACCACCAGCGAAAATCAGTTAATGAGCTCCTGGTCCTAAATTTATTGTACGACTTGGTCTGAAAAATGTATTTTTTGGCTAGTAGTAATATACTCGTGTCCTCATGCCGAGGTGGTGCAGCTTTTTTCAGGCGCACCCCCACTGGTGGTGAGCTGCATGTACTTCTGGCAGTACCAGGAATGGAACGCGGGCCTCCGAGGACGGCAGCTGACAACACAAACCGTTAAGCTACGGAGGGGGAATTTTTGGCGGATTCGTGATAATATATCCATTATGAAAAACAATCGTTGATTTATCGACTGAAGTTTAAGAGTTATAAATTTTTCAAACATGTTGAAAACCTACGAAGATACCCCACTTTTGGTTGTAACGACTAAAGTACAGAAGGTATACGGCTACTTAATTTTTTGAAAATAACTATCCAGTAGGGTGCATATTGGCATAAAAGCCGAAAGATTGAAGTATCATAGGGTCTTTGTTTTCTGGGGACGTTCTCTTTGAAATATCGAACTTAAATAATAAAAACTAACGCCGTGTTTAGAAATGTTTGACAAATCTTTGGAAAGTGCTACCATAACCAAACTTGCACCCCACACGTAGTACAGACTTCCCTCAACAGATCCCAGGGGTCGGTGCATACTACAGATGGAGAACTGTTGCTGACTAGCGTCTTAACCTTGAGGGTACAGTCATCGTCCGAAATGGTGTCGTAAAACAAAACGGCCATGTGATATTTTCATCTTTCGGCTTTTACGGAAATATACACTCTACTGGAGAGATATTTAGAAAAAATTTAGTAACCACAATACCTGCTGTAGTTTAGTGAACAGGGTGGCCTTTACACTCAAAAATGGGGTTCTTTCATAGGTTCTCAAAATGTTTCAAAAATTGTAATTCATAAACTTCCTTATATATTTCAACAGTTCATTCTCGTAAGTTGTATAACCACACGAATAAGCCAAAACCTACTTGCAAACCAGTTCTTACCAGAATTGTGGGACAAGAAGTTCATTAACTGTTTATCGCTGATGTTCATAAACTTTTGTTAGGTACTATATATTCTTAATTGAGGAAACCTATTTTATTTTATTTCTTTACAGCACCAATCAGATGTTGAAGCAATACCTTTCTAACTATTTGTTTTAAGTCACACCGAGATAGACAGGTCTTATGACAACAATAGGATTGGAATGGGCTAGGAATAAGTAGGAAGCGACCCTATCGTGGTGTGGAAAAGGGAAACAACGGAAAGCCAACTTTAGGACTACCTACAGTGGGGTTCGATCTCACTATCTCTCGAATGCAAGCTGATACGTACGTGGCCAAAATTTTGTAGCCTCTAGCTCGGTGCTGTTGTTGTTGAAATAATAACTGAACGATACTGTAGAGATTACCATAACAACGAAACTATTTCAACGAACATGATTCATACGGCATTGAATCATCTTTAGCCTGTGTACAGCTTCGATTCTTTGCGGAATGAATGCATATAACTAGCGAACTGTTTCCAAAGGGACATTATACCATTCGTTATGCAGTGCAGCACCCAGTTACGTCAGCGATGACGGAGAGGTAATCTGTACCGAATTCTCTACACTATAAGAGACTACAGGTCCTCGATAAAGTTCAAGTCAGGTGATTGTGTGGGCCAAGTGAAGGGCTGAAATCCATTCGTCCGTTCGAGAAACCGCATCTGTACAGAGTTAGCAGTGTGAATTGGGGCAGCGTAATATTGGAAGACGGCATCCTTGTTCGGGAACAACATCTGTACCATTGGACTTGAACTGGTTAAAGCGTCCGGTTCGGAGCCTGGGTGTGGGTGCCTTTTTCATCATTAGAAATCATCTTAGGTAGGGATACATCCTCACAGACACGCAGGTCGCCTATAGATCATTTACTAGGAAAAGACCTTCAACAGGCTACTCCGGAAGCTATACGCCATTATAACGAGCCTATTTCAAATTGAAGAAGAATGAAAATGATATTAATTCATATAGCGGTGTGTTGCGGGTGGACTCCAATGTTAGATTACTGCCTGATGGCTCAAAACTGCGTTAACGTGAAGACATACGGTTCGCTGGTGTCTTGGCCTTATCCTTATACGGGAGTGCTAATGTACATTTTGCCAATGTGTTGTATAAAAAACTAATTCCATGTTACAGAGAAAGTTAAAGTACTGAAAGTGTTTAAAAATTTAACTAACGTGATAAGTATATTGCCAAAAATTCAATCGCGGGAACTGTGCTAAAGTTTCAAAAATTGTGTTAGTGAATGGCGTAATTTAATTGAACGTCATTAGACTTGTTCCAGTAAAGAAGACCCTTAGATTATGAAGGTGCTCAAGAGGACCAGAAGAGAATTCAAACCTGTGATCGACGCCAGTGCCATGAGGGGTTAAATGACGCCAAGGGACCTTCCCAAGTTCCGAACAATGGATTTCTCGACATGATGATGAGTACATTAATATTTTGTAAATTACGGGATTATTTTATATAAATATGTAGATCACGTAAGATAGGTTAGTAATTGTAAAATGCATGTATATTAAATTAGGGAGAGACTTTTGAGAGGACTTCATATTGTTTTAAATAATGTTTATTTAGATGGGGACGGAAATTATGTAATACGGGATAAATTTTAGAGCCTATAAAATGTTAATTTCAAGTAGAGCATCTGCATGAATTTTGTGATTAAATATCTGAAAGGTTGAGAGTGCTTTAGATTGAGAAGGTAAAATACAGATTTGTTTTATTGATGATTTAAACCGTAAAATATATATATTTTCTTTATATGGAATATTCAACCTATATTGGTAATACATGACGGTAGTGTCTTCTGATTTTAAAGTAATTTTGCATGAGTAGAATATAGAAATGACTGTATTAATTTGTGTCTTTGTGACAAGCCTGGACACGAACGGACATCTTCCCAGTTTTCCTTACATATCAAGAAGTATAGGCTTTTCTTTAAAATTAGAATAATGTTATAGATACGTTTAAATTCATTTGAGACTTTTTTGTCTGAGTTAAAATTTATTGGAAAGCCATAGGCTTATTTTTCTGGACAATCGACTGGATGTGAACCCGGATATTCCAGGTGTATGGATGTGGCACTAAAAAAATGAATAGTGGCTTGATTTGAGTTATAGAGTTGTAAGTGGGCAGAGAATTACTAAGCCAATGAAGCTTTTGAATATGATAAGAGGATATTGTTGAACTGATATATATTTACCACGGCGTTTTGATAAGGGAGACTGTTGTCTCGCTTTGAGTGTTTAAAATGAAGGATCACAGGCCAGCACTTAGAAGCATGGCTCTTCGGTGAGTGATTTATAACTTTAAAGGGTGTGCCCTCCCTAGTAAGAAGGAATTTTGCCAAGAGTATTGTTCCAAGCTTATGCACTAAGAACGGGAAACTAAGTGTTCACAAAAATACGATCGCATTTATAAGATTTCCTTTTAACGCTTTAATGATTGTTTCTGAAAAGAAATTGAATAACTGGAACGCCAGTATTATATTGTTTGTTCATCTTATAAATGAGATAGGGATTACAGAGACCCATTTGTCGGTGGCATCCTGGAGACCACCGGTTCGAAGTCCAAGGCAAACCCTGGATTTTCGGTCACACACACACACACACACACACACACACACACACACACACACACACACACACACACACACACAAATTTGTTCAATAAAATACAGCCAGTCGCATGTGTTTATTGTTTACCCTTCTGTTTGTAGTGTGTGTTCATATTTTTTTGTTGAATGTGTTCTTTGAGGGTTATTTCATTTTTGATACTGAATTCGAGAACGGGTTCTGTCCCATGATTTTATCATCGGGTTCATTGCGATGTGGGTTCGATTCCGGACCCGACATTTGTTTCACTTTATAGTTGGTTGTGATTTTGTCTAATAATGTTAGCTTATTATTTTTGTTTATTAATTAGGAGTGGAGTTAATTAGTTAGGCGACCACTCAAAGTTATTTCCGATTTTAGCATAGATAGTATGTTTCTTCTAATAATGAAGAAACCCTTAGATGAGAACTGTCGTATTTAAGAACTTTAAGAACTTAAGTACTTAAGAACATTTCAATTTTATGTTTAAATGTTCAAGGTGTATTCATCATCAAGTCATGAAGAATAGAAACGATCAATATGATAATTTTTTTATTAAATACAAATAATTTTTTTCAAACTCTCAATGAATGGAGTCATATCTCCGAACTTTTATTTAGTCCATCAGACATTGTACATTATATTTTATTGTATTATTAATCAGGGTTACGTTGAATTATATTTGTGTTTATAATAAATAGGGTTTAAAATTTCGTTTGCTTATCATTTGCCGTAGAAATTTTGATCCTAGATTTCCTCCGTTCACTTATGACTTTATGTTAGTTTAGTGTTGTATTTTGATCTAATGCCGCGAACGCACCGTGGCCCTGGGAGGCCGGAGGTTTGGTTCTATGGAACGGAGGAACTGCAGTTGGTCCCTGCACGGTCGAAAGAGCTTCTGTTCACCCATCACTTTGAAGTTTACTTTTCTTCGCTTCTAGATGAGGTGGCATTTTACTCCAGACTGAAAAGGCCCTATTCGATCGAACGCCTTGGCGTATGGTGCTGTATGGCAGTAGCCCGGTTTTGGGGGCGATGATTCTGGGGCGATGGCGTGGGTGGTATGGTTGCAGTAATAAGTACAAGACTTGTTTTGTAGCGTTCCTGTTTACCGTTACATTTAATATGCAAGGAACATTTCAAATTACTACTAAACATTGTTATGAGAAGCTGTTAGAATTACTATTTTTGTTTTCATCACTGCTTAACACTAGCTAAGTTTGTCTATTTAACATAATTATATTTTGTTGAAATCGTAGTATGATATTATCTCATAATGCCCGTACAAGTTTTGATTTATTGACAATCGAGACAATTTGATTAGTTTCAAACAGAGAATCATACATTCTGATCAAATGACAGTCATATTAGGGCATGTAAGTTCAGGACACTATAATGAGTACAGGCATGGCGTGTAGAGTGACCTGATTATAAAACAGAAAGAAGTCACGTTATAGAACATATTCGTGCTGCACGTGTTTACGTATCTGTATCATAGATGGTGCTATTAGTTCCTCGGAATCGATTCGGAAATGGGGTACCTGTTTCCTCAGACATATGGCATCGGCTCTTCGCGATTCCCGTCGCAACTCATCACTAACTAGTGTTGTGAACATTCCTTCACTCTGACATGGACTCGTCCGCATGCGAAACTCATTTTGTGTCCAGCTAAGGTTTAGTGCCATCAGACAGTAACCTAGCTCTAGCAGAGGGCCTCTCAGAGTGCATGCACCGGTGCATTGCGCACTGCAAGGTGCAAAAGACGACTTCACTAGGTTGACCACAGTGCAGACTCCTACTCCTCGATTTTGAATAATAGCGCCATCTCTCTCTTCTCGTACGCCTGTCTCGCTCTGTCCGCCTATCTTCCTCTTCCTCACTTGCTTTGCAGCGCTCTACCGTCCCAGCGGAGTTGATCCAAGCTTAGCCGAGTCACCTCGAGACAAAACGCTCTTCCGAACCGAGCCGAGTCAGACCGATGCACGGCGCACAGAACCTCTGCGCCTCGGTTTGCAAGCTTGAGAATTTAGGCGTTTGAGAGGTGCTGCGCTAGCATGATCCTTATACTTAGAGTCCAATAATAAGATTTGTTCTCAACGAGAGTGTAATTGTATTATGGCTTTACGTTCTACCAGGTTAGGGAATAAAGTCACTTACCAACATCGAATCCCTTCACAGCATCTCCTAGCGGTGCCAGGCTGAAGCTGTAGACATGGTCGTTAACCTCGAGGTGGCGAATGCAGCCCTTCAGTCCCTCCTCTGTAGGTAGTTTGTCTGCTAGACCAGTCGTGTTCCCTGGTCCTCCCAGGAAGAGTGGCTCGCGGAATGTGATACGGGAGAAGAGACCCTGAAATCATAAAAATAACACTCACATGAGTACAGACGCCAGTCTGCATCGTTATATAAATAACAACAGAGTTGGGAAGTAATTCAGTAAAAGTAATTGAATTACCGGCACGTGAAACTTACACGTAACCGTCACTTTTGACAAAATGTTATTTTTACTCGTAATTTACTCTTGAAAATAAAATTGTAATTGTTAAATTTTAGTAATCGTTAAATTCTCACCGCCATGTCATAAAGGCCTTGTCGCCGCAGCCATAGAAGTCTATTTTGAGCCAGTCTTTTCAACTCGGCGTAGGTCTTGCAGTTCATTCTCTGAAGCAGGTTCTTGAAATAAGACACTCTTGGTCGTCCTCTTTGTTTTTCCCGGCAATTCTTCCTTCAGTGATGTTACAAAGGAACTCTTCATGCCACAGAATGTGACCAATAAATTTAATATTTCGTTTTTCAATTTCTGTTAACAGACTCTTTTCTCCTCCTATCTCTCTGAGGACTTCGGTATTGCTCTTCATTTCAGTCCAACTTATTCTCTGCATTCTTCTCCAGATCTACGTTTCAATTGCCTCTAGTCTTCTCTTGTCCTGCTCTCCTAATGCCCAGCTTTCGTAACGGGACAGAAGCACGCTCCATTGAAGGTTTTAGCAAAGGCCTTCCGAATATATGTTTGTTGGAAAGAAGAGGCTTTCTATCTTGGGAAGCTCTCACTGCCATTGCTATATTCTAGTAATCGATATTCATCGCGTCCAGAGTTGGCACTCGAGTGCGAGGCGTCGGTCCAAGGGTGTAATTCCAGTCTTCAACCATTTCTGTATAGCTGAGTACAGTATAGCCAGCAAAGTTGACGTTCTGGTTGACAGCGGTTTGTGTAATTCTAGTGTTTGTCTTAAGAAGTGTTTATTGCTGGGAAGTAAAACGGTTTCACTGAAAAAATGTATGTTCTGGATTCTCCAACGACTCTCTGTCACATGTAAAATATGGGGTGTCGACAACATGAATACGAAATAGATGGTTGTGGGAGCTACCATGGTTGATTCTAATTCTGACTATGGTTGTGATGTATCGCCAGTTCGAATCCCATTTAGAGAATATTCCACATGTCATATGCTCGCTTCTTAGCCCTGGAAATGAGGTTCGGTGGACGCTCCCAAGTTGAGATTCCTTGGTCTCCGTTTTAGTCGCCTCTTACGGCGGGACGTGGATACTGCAGATCTTATTCTACCGCCCCCACATACAGTGGTTAGGTGGTTGAGAATAGAGCAGGAATAAACATGTGACGGTGATGGGGTTGAGGCATTTCCTTTCCAGTATATGAATACATATTTGGAATTAGTTATCCTGGTATATGAAGGTTCTCAAATACGTCAGCCTCGTGTCGGTAGATTTATTGGCACGTAAAAGAACTCCCATGGGACTAAATTCCGGCACATCGGCGTCTCCGAAAATCGAAAAAGAGTTAGTGGGACGTAAAGCAAATAACATTATTATTGTTATTTAATTTTGCTTGGGAGCAATCACTTAGAAAGTCTGATTAGTTCCACCAAATGGTGATAGCCACTTAACTCTTAAATGCGCAATGTACTATTTAATATAAATATGATAGTTTTCATTCCAAAAGTAATACATTATTATCAGAAAAAAAATTTATTTTTATTTTTGGGATGAGTCAAATTGTTAAGGGATTTTGTTGTTTTATGTTCCAGTACCCCGTGGTGTAAGGGTAGCGTGTCTGTCTCTTACCCGGAGGCCCCGGGTTCGATTCCCGGCCAGGTCAGGGATTTTTACCTGGACCTGAGAGCTGGTTCGAGGTCCACTCAGCCTACGTGATTAGAATTGAGGAGCTATATCTGACGGTGAGGTAGCCAAGAATAACGGCCGAGAGAATTCGTCGTGCTGACCACACGGCACCTCGTAATCTGCAGGCCTTCGTGCTGAGCAGCGGTCGCTTGGTAGGCCAAGGGCCTTCAAGGGCTGTATTGCCATAGGGTTTGGTTTGGTTTGGTATGTACCCGTACATGCAAAGCTGTACGATTACTATACCTACTGCTACTCTTCAATCTTAGGGATGTCCTTGCTCACGACTTCTCTGGGGGTAAACAAAATTTTATTTGTTTTACCTTAAGTGTTTAAAGTTTACACTTCACTGCAGCTGATTAACAAGAAATACCATAAAATAAAAGATTGTTCAATTTTTGATACACTAGCGACCCTTAGCGAGTTCTTCTGCAAGTCAGAAGTAAATACACACTAAAATCGTAAAGCAAAGATAACAAGCAAGTAAAATCTCCTTTGCACATACGCAATGCTGTGCATTTTAGGGTTTAATGACTCAATGCTATATAAAATAATATGGAGTAATGTAGTTTTCCTTGAAAACTTTGGTATCGTTCCATCCCCATGTGAAAAACATGCCAATGATTTCTTAAAGACTCGCGTAATTGTAATTTTAGTGATTACTTTTTGAAAATGAATTAGTAATTGTAAATGAGTAATTTCTTCTCAGGTAACTAATTGAGCTCAGTTACTTTTATTTTGTACTTTTCCCATCGCTGCTTAACAAACACTCTGTTTATATTTAAGCTCTTAGTCGATATCGGTGCAGAGGGTACTGTTTATCTCGGATAATCAGATCATCCTGTTCCTTAGCTACGAATTCTCTCTCCATATGGAGAAGCTCTTCCGGGTAGTATATGGAAACCTTTTATCATGCTGGTGGTGATTACTATGTAAGGATGCGACGCAACAATATAATATTTCCCAAAAATGAGCGGTGAATCCATTTCTTGCACGTATAAAATTAAGAAAATTCTCTGTCTGAAATGATTTACAGCTTTCAAGAGTGCTTTCAGCTGTGATGTAGTTCTCTTTTAATTCCAGGTATATAAAAGGGATGAACCTTGTCACATTAAAGTGCCTAAAAGAGAGAGATCCAAAGTCACCAGATGTTGTAATAAATTCAGAAACGCGAAATTCTGACACCCTGGTGTTTCTTACGATCAGTATTAATTCTTATTCTCATTCTTCTTTATCTGTTTACCCTCAAGGGTCGGTTTTTCCCTCGGACTCAGCGAGGGATTCCACCTCTACATCCTCAAGGGCACTGTCCTGGAGTTTCAGACTCTCCGTCGGTTGATACAACTGAGGAGGATGACCAGTACCTCGCCCAGCTGGCCTCACCTGCTATGCTGAAGAGGGGCCTTCCAGGGGGATGGGAAGATTGGAAGGGATAGATAAGGAAGAGGGAAGGAAGCGACCGTGGCCTTAAGTTAGGTACCACCCCAGCATTTGCCTGGAAGAGAAGTGGGAAACCACGGAAAACCACTTCCAGGATGGCTGAGGTGGGAATCGAACCCACCTCTATTCAGTTGACCTCCCGAGGCTGAGTGGACCCCGTTCCAGCTCTCGTACCACTTTTCAAATTTCATGACAGAGTCGGAAATCGAACCCGGGCCTCCGGGGGGTGGCAGCTGATCACATTAACCACTACACCGCAGAGGCGGACCTGTAATAATTATTGCTGTTTATTTCTGACAGATGTTTAACGTCCCATCTTCACCGTGCTGTATGTGTAGCGGGTCTGTCTCTTACCCGGGAGCCCTGGATTTCAAGGATTTTAACTGTGGACTGAGTGTAGGAACGGGGTTCACTCAGACTCGTGAGAGCAACTGAAATGCTGTCTGATATATGAGGCAGTGCATCTGGTCAAGAAAACCAAGCAACTCCCCTGGGGATAGAATGTCACCACACTAACAACATGACACTCTGGCTAGGCAGCGATCGCCTTGGCAATCCAAAAAGCCCTAATGATCTGTATATCCCACCAGTTTAAGTATTTATTTATTTATTTATTTATTTATTTATTTATTTATTTATTTATTTATTTATTTTTTTAGAATGCTGCACTAGCTCTTAGAAGACGCTGGAAAAGTAACAGCAAGGAATGAAAAGGTAGTCATCTTAGTTCAATCAATCAATCAATCAATCAATCAATCAATCAATCAATCAATCAATCAATCAATCAATCAATCAATCAATCAATCAATCAATCAATCAATCAATCAATCAATCAATCAATCAATCAATCAATCAATCAATCAATCAATCAATCAATCAATCAATCAATCAATCAATCAATCAATCAATCAATCAATCAATCACCACTGATCTGCGTTTAGGGCAGTCGTTCAGGTGCCAGATTCTTTATCGGTTGTTTAGCTAGTCTTTTCGTAAATAATTACAAAGAATTTGGAAATTTATCGGACATCTCCCTTGGTAAACTACTGTATTCTAATCCCTCACTCCTCTTCCTATAAATGAATATTTGCATCCATTTTTCCTGTTTAATTCCTAAGTTACCTTTATATTGTAATTTTTTCCCTACCTTTAAAAATCACCACTCATATTTACTCGTCTACTAATGTCATTCCACGCCGTCTCTCCACTGACAGATCGTAAAATGCTACTTACCGGGCGAGTTGGCCGTGCGGCGAGGAGCGTGCAACTGTGAGCTTGCATCCGGGAGATAGTGGGCTCGAACCGCACTGTCTGCAGTCCTGAAAGTGGTTTTGCGTGGTTTCCCATTTTCACACCACGCGGATGCTGGGGCTGTTCCTTAGTTAAGGCCACGGCTGCTTCCTTCCCATTCCTAGGCCTTTCTTATCCCATCGTCGCCATTAGACCTATCTGTGTCGGTGCGATGTAAAGCAAATAGCACAAAAAATGCTACTTAATAGAACAGCTCTTCTCCTTTCTCCAAGGTCTTCCCAGCTCAAACATTTTCTTGACGCTACTCTTTTGTCGGATATAACCCAGAAGAAATCGAACTGTTTTTCGTTGAAATGTTTCCATTTCTCAAATCAAGTACAACCCTGGTATATACTTGATGTTAACAGGGAAAACCATGGAAAACTCTCTTCAGGGCAGTTCAAATGCAAACTTACAACTACCCGACTAGTATTTTTTCTGTTTGGTACTGGCCCAGTATTGATCGAATGTGGGCGACCTAACGATGAAGGTATTTATGTTATTCACTGAGCTTAAGCTCGATTCCCTGTACATGCCAGTTCTCTTCACGCTTCCTTGTTGTGAACGTGAGAGGCACGAAAATTTTCAGGGAGTTGAGTTTAGGTTTCTTTGACGACCTTCACAACTGTCATTATTGAAACACTCGCACATTTTTAATACTCAGCCATAGGTGTTTCAATTTACAATGCAGACTGGAATATTTAAAGGGAATGTTCCCGACAGAAACAAGTTCGTTTATGCTTCATCAGCGGTCCTTATATGATAAAACTAAAACCCATCTCGTAAGAACAAGTAGTCTCGCGAGAGCTATTACGCGCCGTCATCACACAAGGGATATGAGTCGAAGTCGGATTCATGTGAAAAGAAAACATCAGACATATACAAGCTGTAGGCCCTAAGTGAAATATGTTTTGTTCGTCAAACTTCTGCCATTGGGACTATCGTTAAGTTTAAAATTTAACTAGAGAAAGATTTAGGTGATTAGTGGGTACATGCATCCTGTAGAGCTTGGTCTGCCTGTTGTTTATTTGCCTGTACGGATGTAAAAAAACAACATAATGTGGTATGTTCGCTATTTTGTGAAGGCAAAGCGAACCAGCATGGCCTCGCTTCGTGTGGCGACACCGCGCTGGAGCCTTGCTACTCGCCGCACAGCCAACCTGACGGGAGAGAGCCTTGCGCGCATTGGTCAGACCCTGCTGCATTTACAGTCATTGGCCGCTACGTCGCTGGAGGCCTCGAGAGGTGCAGAACCGCAGACCGAGAGCCTTTAATATCTACAGATTTCTACGGGCCTCGAGTGCCCGGCCGCCCAGGTCTATATGTCAGGCGCAACCGTCGAGTGATTGTTCAGTTGCCAGAAGTGAGTTAAGAGTTCAGTTGGTGTTGTGAGTTAGTAGTTCTAATCGAGTTTTAGTCCAGTTCAGTGTCAGCTCAGTCAGCTAGTGGACGAGTGTGAGTAGAGATCGGCAGTCTTTTGGAGTGTCCATCCGCAGAACTGAGAACTCGTTCTGCATATCTGTCGCCGTGTGTTGGTCTCTTGGCCCAGCCGCTGTGTAGCGAACGTATGTGCTATAGCGGAGTGGAAGAGAACGCTGGGTATCGGCATGGGGCTCTGAACGGAGTTTTATCTGAGTGACTGGACAGTGAATACAACCCTGAACTGCGAGACTGGCGTGTGCAGGCTATGGATTGAGGGCTGTGACAGCGGCAACGAAGTAACTGTGTGAAAGAGTGAGACAGTAGTGCTAATGAACGAAGACCAAGTGAATTAGTATGAATGGACAGAAGGAAATAAGAGAGAGAGAGAGAGAGAGAGAGAGAGAGGGAACTGTGTAATCGTGTGTCCTGTACTATGAGTGTAAGTTGTGATCTCGGTATGCCTGTGCTATCAGTTTTCTGTATGCGTTACATAACATACACGCCTCATATCTCAAGGTTGACAATTTTTTTAAAGAGATATCTGCTTTTTTATTGACAATATCAAACACTACTTACATACTAAACGAGATACACAAACTTCTTATTGTTTTTTAAAACAAAAATATTAGAACAAATTTAGGTTAATTCCGCAAACAGAACGTTGATAAGTTGCATCTAAACAAATAAACAAATTAAAATTTAAGACAGGAGAACATCAAGTCGTTCACAGCAGAAAAAAAAACACACAAAAACTTTTTTCCTTTTGCACACTAGGAGCAAACTTAATTATGCCTGTCATTCATTATCCAAATCCTTGAACAGTACACAGTTTTACCACCACAAAACACTCTGCAGTTAACATAAAATTGGCAGATATGACACAAAGGACATAACAGGAAGGCACTCAGAATTTAAAAAGATGTGTTCCAAAAGCTTCTTGAAGACACTTCTGTCTGACCGTCTTCCATCGTTCTTTCCTGAGATGATCCAGAAATCCAGGTAAAGTCACACTTGTATGCTGAGCGTACGCCTTGATGTTGTAGTGAATGGCTCCGGCTATTATCCATATGCAAGCGTTTCTACTCTCGTTCTGTGCGTGATTTAGTTCCAGATTCAGCATCTCTCTCACTCTGTCACTGGTTGTTGTTGTCCCTGATATCCTGTAGATAGCGTTCAGTGTCCATCTCCAAACTAGTGCCGCATTGCCGCATGTGGTAATTCGATGCACAAGACTGTCCGTCTGATGACATACCAGGCATTTGTCATCAGATACTTGTCCATGCCGTTTCAATTTCTCACCCGTCGGGATGATTTCATTTGTGTATATGTAGAGCGATACCCTCCATTCAATCGGGATCCATTTGTTCCAAATATTTTCCCAGATCTGCTTCCAGTCACGATGTGGGTATTTCTGTTGTACGAGTGGAATACATTTAGATTGCTTCAATCGGAAGTTGTATATATTCTTAGCTTTATCCAACTTTCCAGCTGTAATTTCTGTTTCTGGAAGTTGCTGTAGAATGGAGAGAGCGCTCCGGAAGCAGCTTCTAAAGGGATCTTGTTGTTGCAGGTTTGTTGTTACACACAAATTGAGCACTGCACTGTCAAATACATCTCCTCGTGAGTACAATGCTCTAATGATATGAGACAGAAAGAGTGCCGCGCATTTCTTTCCGACTGCAATTAGGCGCAAGCCACCATCCTTTTCAGTAAGATGAAGTTGATCTCTTCTTATTCTGTATCTGTATCCTTTCCATAGATAAAATCCAATTGCCATTTCAACACGTTGGCAAATGACATGTGAGGCGGGAAGAATTTGGGCAAGGTACCAGAGCTTCGACAGCGCAAAGATATTTATATGCCAAACTTTTTGGAAAATGTTGAGTCGTCTTGAAAGTTCCTCCTTTAGCTGAAAGCGTAGGGTGTTTTGAGCAGAAGTCCAATTAGACTCTATCGTCTCCGAAATATCGTTACTGAAGGTAATGCCCAATATCTTGCAGTGGTTAACAATTGGAATCCGGGAGCTGGCAAATACTTGTCGATTGTCATTTGAACCTAACAGCAATAATGAGGATTTGCTATAATTCACTTGTGCCCCAGACACCGTACAGAAGGCCTCGAGAGTCTCTTGCGCATGATTAGCATCTTCGTCACTGGTCAACAGTAGGGTAATGTCATCCGCATATGCTCGTACTGTGAAGCATTCGTTGTTAATACTTAATCCGGTTAAAGAATTTTTCAAACTTTGAATCAGGGGTTCTATTGCTAAAACAAAAAGTGCCATTGATAATGGGCATCCTTGTCTAATTGATTTGTGTATCGAAAATTTTGCTGAGAGAAATCCATTTATCATAACTCGGGAGGATGCCTTGTGGTACATGCGCTGTATTGTTTCTATGATACGGTTTGGAAATCGAAACTTTCGTAAAACTTTCCAAAGGTAAGAATGTGCTATCCTATCGAAGGCTTTGCTGAGGTCAATGCTAGCCAGAGCTCCTGAAGCAGTGTCACACACTGAATGATATATGATGACATCACGTATTGCCAGGAGATTATGGAAGATGTTTTGTCCAGGTATAGTGCAAACCTGTCCATTAGTAATTAATGAAGGGAGGATAGTTCTGATTCTGTTCGCTAAAATCTTGGCCAGTAGTTTATAGTCGGTGTTTAATATTGTAATAGGTCTATAGTCACTGATATACGTGCAACTGGAGAGTTTGGGAATTAGGATGATAATTCCCTCTGCAAATGAATCACTTATGTTGTGACTGACGGCATAATTAATAACTTGGGTCAGGTCTTTACCGATAATGTTCCAAAATTTCTTATACCATTCATACGGGATCCCATCATAGCCTGGCATCTTATTTGATGCAGCATGGTCTAACGCGCGCTTCACGTCTTCTTCGGAAATATTATTAGTAAGATGTGCGATATCATCTCCTTCTAGATGACTCTGGAGTTGATGAAGATAACTGTCAATATCGAACTCTGAGATGCTGTCTTCTGCAAACATTTCACGGAAATATCTCTCACTTTCTGCAAGGAGTTGTTCCTTTGTAGTGAATATTGTCCCTTTACCATTATCCCATCGATGAATAAATTGCTTATTGGCTGACCGTCTAATTTTGGCAATGTGGTAGAGAGAGATTTTCTCTCTTTCGATGAGGGAAGTGCCTTTTACGTGCTGATGTTCTAGGCTGCTTTCTTTAATACCTAAAATAATTCTCTTAATAGAATTTAATGCAGAAGAGACATTTTGGCCTTGCTGTTCCTTGTGATGCAGATCAAACATAACTCTGTCATAGAATTCAATTTTCCTACTTGTATCCTGGTTGTGCTCATACGCTATTGTCCGTCCGAGAGCTCTAATGGCAGGTTTAAGTTTATATGTCCACCAGTCCATCACGCTATTATAGCGATTTTGCGCTAATTTGCATTGGTGATAACACTCCGTGAAACGTTGGACATCCTCAGTATTGTTGAAAACAGACCTATTCATCTTCCATATTCCTTTCCCCACGATGCATCTGTCACTCCTTGTTGTCTTCATCATAACTAGAACGCTGTGGTGATCGCTAAAGGCGACGGGAATCACCTTACAGCTATCGAGGACCTGTACTTGCGCCTTAGATACGTACATCCTATCTATCCTGGATTTCGACTCCCCACGGCAAAATGTAAATTCGACATGTGAGCCGTGTAGCTGCTGCCACACATCCTTGAGCTGCATAGACTGTATTAGTGTCTGAAGGCCTGGACAAAAGTTAAAAGTACCTGTTTGGTCTCGTGGGCGAAGAGTGCAGTTGAAATCACCTACTAGAATAATTGGACCAGGTGTCACTAAATGGGGCACTATTTCATTAGTAAATAATAGGTTTCGGTCCTGTTTGTACTGTGATCCGGATGGGCTATATACGTTTATCAATCGTGTGTTATTATAGGTGGCAGACAGAAACCTTCCCGTAGGGTCCATAATGACATCAGTGAGCTGAATTCCTTTCCTGTATACTATTGCAGTTCCTCGGAAGTTATCACCTACGTTCGTTATATAGTCATAGTTATATAAGAAATGGAAGTTTGTCTCATTAACTTCCTGGAGGAATAAGATGTCAATATCATATTCCTTCACGAACCGACTAAGCAGCGCTTGAGTTGTAACACTCCGTGCTCCATTAATATTAAGGGTGGCGTAAGTTGTAAGAAGATTTACCATAACAAGACAGAGAGGGAAAGCAAAATGCCAAGAAGCTGTATTCATGCTTAAGTAGGCGGCTATTTATAGATACGACAGGTAGTGGTTGGTGCAGAGTCAGTTAGGTACAGACGCTTTAGAATTAGACCCTTTCCGCTCGGCACTCTTCTTTCTTGTATGTAGACGTGGGTCCCTATAGCTTAAGGAAGTATGTGATGGTTGACTGTCCTTCAAGCTTTTGTCCGCCGTGGATGACGTACTGTGTGTTTTATTTATGTTTCTCATTCGAGGTGAAGACATCTTTTAAGTCCCGATCGGGTGTATCTGCACTGCCCATAATTTCGGTTTCCATCCTAGAGGGGAGAGATGCGTTGTTCGTGGTCTGGCTAAGATCCAGAATTAAAGGGGTACTGGGAGTATCTATCAGGTAATTCACAGACTCCTGGGAAGGCGTGGAGTTCACTGTGGCCAAGGATATGGAAGGCACGTCTTTAGTTGCATTAATTTGTTCATGGATGTCAGGAGGTAGGGATTTGGAAATGCTATGTTCCAGCTCAGTCTTCATACGTTTATTCTGACTCTCGGTGACCGAAGGAAATTCATTCCTATCAATAGCCGGGTTGTGTGCTGTGTTTTCCTCATTGTGTATATCTGCCCACGGTGCTTGTTTACTGGCGTTGTGGTGTGGCTCGCTTAGCGAGGGGGAAACTGTTATAGTGGGGTCTAGTTCACTGACGGAGGAGTTAACAGGTGTGAGTGTGTCATTGTTTACATTTCTTCGCTCTGTCAAGCGATTCTGGCGAAGCGGACAGTCTGGTTTCAAGTGACTAGGCGAATTACAAGCAAGGCATGTTCTAGTTTGGCCGTCATAAATAACCTGTGCACGAAAGCCTTCAATATATAAGAAGGAAGGTATTGGGTCTTTTAACTCCATTCTAATAGCACGTATACCGTTGCGTACTTTGAAGGGGTATTGCTGTGACCACTCCTCGTCCCTGTGTTCTACCACTTTCCCGTATTTACTTAATACTAATGAAATGGACTCTATAGGCACTTCCGGGGGAACATTTAGTATTCGAACATTCTTTTGTACCCTGTCGGCTGGCATCACAGTAACTTTTCCTATACGACCATCACTTAACATTATTTTCTGAATCCCTGAATAGTGACATATCAAACGTTCGTAAATCACTGTTGAAATTACCTTAATATATGCTGCGGTTTCCAGATTGTCCAGCTGGATCATGTCGATTTGATCTGATGAGAGTTTCAGCAGTGACTGGATCCAATTATGTACATCCCACGCCGAAGGCTTATTCTCACGTTCAAATATGCATTTCAGAGTATTCCTCCTTACAAATTTTGTTGCCATGATATTACTTATCTTTTCACTGTTTCACAGAAAACACAATTAAACGAATCACACAAGTAGAACTCGAAACAAACTCGTAGTTGTCTTAACAAGCACACTGTTGTGACACGAGCGACTAGCAGGAGAATGCAGAGCAGACAACCTTCTCTCACCGCTAACAGCGGCCAACTGACAATGGAACCGGCTTTGGCGTGTTAAACGTAGCAACTTCAGCACAGGCAGAAACGTAATATCTGAGTGTGTTTCATGCCCTTGGGCTCATGTACAGAAACCTTAATTAAGATACAGGTGTGAAAATGGGAAACCATGGAAAACCATCTTCAGGACTGCCAACAGTGGGGATCGAACCCACTACCTCCCGGATGAAAGCTCACAGGTGGACACCCCTAACAGTCGTAAAATGTAAGAAACGAGATTTCCACTTCTGGAGGTGTACATGGCCCCGAGGTTCACTCAGCCTACACCAAAAATGAGTACCAGGTTAATTCCTGGGGGAAAAGGCGGCCGGACGTAGAGCTAACCATTCCACCCCATCAAGTGCCGAGGTTAAGGATAGTGGAAGCCTTTACCTTCCACCTCTCCAAGGATCTTCATGGCTTGTACGGAGATGACTTTACTTTGCTATTACCCTAGTATTTATCTCGAATATGGTCATTAATTCACAGTCAATGGGATTCGGGCCAATCAATTCGCGAATTCAGGCTTACTGGACTGTGCAGTCAACTCACGCAGTGAAAAGATAATTAATTATTTCTTTAAAAATTTCTTTACTCAGCAGAGTTTGGGAGCAAAGAGAACACATTTTCTAATGACTTTTCACTTGTTAATAAGCTTCACTTCATTTTCCTTCGAACGCTTTAACAGTATTTCTCTGCTGTTCGCGACCGGTGGATGAGAACTGCACATGAACTTATCAGCAACTACATTACTGTCTAATTCCACAATATAATCTCCCTTCTCCAATACGCACGTGCCCCTTGTTTCTACAATTTTGCGTCATTTCTTAATTTCAACGCTCTACTGGTATACGTGATATGCAGCGCACAGATACTGTGGACCGTTACGTGGTACGCCTAAGTATACCGACGTTTGAGACAGCGAGGTTTATTGAAGTCCCAAACTATGGGAACAAATTTTAACCTAGAGAATATTTACAGAATTGCGCTCATTTTTTTTTCCGATTTTTCATTGTTAAAAATGGAACATTAATTGAGTACAGTGACAAAGTTAACATTGAAAGTATGTTTTACGAACCTGAATATGAAATACAATCCCAAGCAAACTCCTTATTTTAAAATCCTGAGTATACTCGTGACACCGTTTAAATATTCTATTACCAGGCGAGTTGGCCGTGCGGTTATAGTCGCGCAGCTGTGAGCTTGTATCCGGAAGATTGTAGGTTAGAATCCCATTGTCGGCAGCCCTGAAGATGGTTTTCCATGGTTTCTAATTTTCACACCTGTACCTTAATTAAGGCCACGGCCGCTTCCTTCCCAATCCTAGGCCTTAATTAAGGTACTGCCCCGGCATTTGCCTGGTGTGAAAATGGGAAACCACGGAAAACCATCTTCAGGGCTGCCGACAGTGGGGCTCGAACCTACTATCTCCCGATTACTGGATACTGGCCGCACTTAAGCGACTGCAGCTATCGAGCTCGGTGTAATTGCGTGTAAATTTAAACGCCACGTTTTTTCCGTACACAAGCTTCGTTTCTAATTAGGGTCGGTGTCATTAGATCTGTATGTAATCTGTGGTTCGTAGAACGAGTTTGTTGGGTTTACGGTTGTGGTTGTTGCTTTCGCGGGTATCGATGCAGCGAGTGAGGAGTGATCGCTGAATCAATCGGAGCTTGTGGTGCTCAGAAAGGCGAGATCATGATGGCAGTACGCTATTTAGTGTCGTCGGTTGATATCCGCAGACAGGTGACTGGGCGTTTATACCCATGAGAGTTGGAAACCGCTACGGTAGCTGAAGGGTCATTATCGCGAAGTCGTACGGTGTGGGTGAGCGAGAGAGCGCCGGTTTGTGCACGGTAACCTCGGCTCGATGTAATGTGCGGCAACACTTCATGTCACATTTATTTTATTTATGCATTTATTTATGATTGAAGCGATAGTCCACACGTGTAAATACGAATGAGTAAGAATTTTTAGTTAGTATTTTAATTAACTTGTGGATCATTAATGATTATAAGTTAACTTTAGGAGCACATGCATTTCTTTCCGGGTGCAACAGATATGTGACGGGCACTTGATATGACCCAACATTCAAAATAATAAACAAAAGAAAAGTTTTCATGCTGTATTTACATTCATAGGAAACCATCGTTTTCTTTTTTTTTTTTAATTTTTGCTTGTCGAGGATATTCATGTCATTTAAGCTTACTGTTAATTATTAAATTTATTAAACGTTATGGTTATAGACGTAAATTTAGACCGAAGTGTCATGCGGGAGCCAATTTCATTTTCATGTTTTTTGTGGGAGCTTCACTTCCAAATAAGTAACTTGTATTTGAGTGTTATTTTTGCCAAATGCACTTAGCATTTAGTAATAAATGATCAATTATTTAACTTGTTTATTTTTGCATGATGATGCAGTTAGCTTTATTTTGGAATCTTTAATCCAGTATCAGTCGATTCGACTTATTATTTGGCCATCAGTCTCGGTAACTTAAACTTAATATTTATGACAGTCAACGCGTAAGGACGTCGGAGGTCAATCCGATTCGAGTAAGTGCTCAGGTGACTCCCAATGATCCTGTATGACGTTTAAGTTAATGAGTGCATTAACAACTAAAAGGCCTAGAGCTTAAGTGTCGGGAGCTATACTTTCCAGAATCACATGGAACCACACATGGCTGTCAATGGGTGTTGACTTATCAGATTTCAGGCTATTATTGTGGTTGTTTTGAGGAATTGAGTTTATTTTACGAAGGTTTTCTTATACTTTGCCGGCCCTGTGGTGTAGAGGTAGCGTACCTGCCTCTTACCTTTAGGTCCCTGGTTCGATTCCCGGCCAGGTCGTCAGGCACTTTCACTTGTATCTGAGGGCTGGTTCACGGTCCACTCAGCTTACGTGATTAAAATTGATGAGGTATCTTACGGTGAGAGAGCGGCCCCGGTCTAGGAAGCCAAGAATAACGGTCGAGAGGATTCGTCGTTTTGACCACACGGCACCTCATAATCTGCAGGTCTTCGGGCTGAGCGGTGGTCGCTTGT